>NC_090936.1:629108891-630358891 GCF_040938575.1 Ambystoma mexicanum
CTGCGGAGCAGTGACTCGTAGCGGGTCTATCTTCAGAGTATGGCACCAAACAGCAAATCTCTTCCACTTGTGCCCATAGCATTTGAGAGCAGATGAAGCTCTGGCCTTTGCAAGCACCTCCTTGCAATCCGCTGGGAGATCATAGCCCTCAATCTCTAGTGCTGCAGGAGCCAGGCCTTCAAGTTCAGCGATCCTGGGTCGTGGTGCAGAATCGCGCCTCCTTCCCTGGCGAGAAGATCTGCTACTGCTGGAAGCTTTACTGGGGGGGGGGGTGACATGTCCAGAAGGTCCGGGTACCATATCTGTCTCAACCACGCCGGTGCGACCAGGATCATCGTGCACCGGGACCATCTGAGTTGATTGACTAGTCGAAGAAGCGTTCCCTCCGTTGCCGTCGCATACAGAAACAGGCCATCCCAAGGGAATGAGAATGCGTCCCCCATGCTCCCTGGCTGCGGAAACCTGCTGGCGAACCTCCAGCACTTGGTGTTCGTCACCGTCGCAAACAGATCGATCTGGGGAATTGGACCATCGTCAGAACAGGAGATCCACTTGGTTCAGCCAAAGCTCCCATTCGTGGCAAAAGAGCATCTCCCTGCTGAGAGAGTTGGCAACGGTGTTCTTCACTCCTGCCAGATGAAACGGGATGAGGAACATCCCCATGGAAACAGCCCAGTGCCACAGGTCCTGCGCCTCTTTGGAGAGCACAAGGGATCTGGTGCCCCTGTTTCCTTATGTAGAACATCGTGGTGGTGTTATCCATGAAGACCCGTACCACATTGTACTTGAGGGACGGAAGGAAGGTGAGGGCCCAAAAAACTGCCCGGAGCTCCAACATGTTGATGTGTAACGTCTTCTGCTCCAGCAGCCACAGGCCTCTTACGTGAAACTTCCGGTGTGCGCTCCCCATCCTTCCAGGGAGACGTCCGTCGTGACAGTCTCTTGATGAGGTGGGGTCTGGAAATCCGCACCTGCCGACAGATGTGCACACACTCCCCACCACTGTATCACTCGACGGAAACCCTTGTTGAGAGTGATCTTGTCCTGGAAGCTTCCCGACACTTGAATCCAACGGGCATCGAGGAACTCTTGCAGTGGATGCATCCGTAGCCTGCACAGCCGAATGAGGTATATGCATGACAACATCATGCCGAGCAGGGACTTGATGGACCTCACCCTTGCAAGCTTCAGGGTCAACAGCTATTGTACTTTGCCCACGGTGGCCATAATCCTCTCCTCCTAAGGAGACGACAGGCATGACACTGTTGAGCCGGGACACCAGAAACAGCACGTCCTGCAATGGCACCAAGCAGGACTTTGCATAGTTCACAGAGAAACCCAGATCTGTCAGGAGTTGGACGGGCCACGCTGTGTGTTCGATGACGATGTCCTTTGAGCTTGCCCGGGTGAGCCAGTCGTCCAGGTAAGGGTAAAGGTGGATTCCTCGTAGATGCAGCTGCGCTGCCACCGGCGCCAGGCAATTGGTGAAAACCCTTGGTGTCAACTTCAATCCGAAGGGAAGGGCCTTGAACTGATAATGTTGCCCTTGAACCTCGAAGCGCAGGAACGTGCGGTGGCCCTTGTGAATGGGGATGTGAAAATCTGCATCTTCCAAGTCCAGCGACGATAGAAAGTCTCCCTCTTCCAGCTGTCCTAGCACATGCTGCAGAGTCTCCATCTGGAACTTTTGAGACTTTATGTACTTTTTTAGACAGCGGAGGTCTAGAATGGGCCTGTAATCGCCGGTCTTCTTGACGAGGAAGTAACGAGAATACACCCTAGAACCTCTTTGGGATGAGCTCTATCGCATCCTTTCGTAGCATGGCCCGCACCTCCAGCAGAAGCTGTGGGACATGGTTTTCCTGCCTGGCCACTGGTGGTATGCGGGGACACTTCTGTTGGAACTCCAGTGTGTGTCCGTGGGCGAGAGCGTCCAGCACCCAACGGTCGGTGGAGATGGTCTTCCACACGCTAACGAAGTTCGCCAGTCGGCCTCCCACAGGGGTGCATGGGTGGGGGCCCGACACCACGACCGGTTCAATCCTGCTTCGCTGTCGAAGCACCGCCTTGGCGACGACATCCTCCACCAGATTTTGCGCGGCCGCTGTAGGTCTCCTGGCCCAATGAGCGGGATGGTGGACGGTAGGACGGGGTACCTCCACCTAACCCTTTGGAACAACCTTGGGATTTTCCGCAGGAAGTCCGAAAGGACAGCCGTCATCGTTGAAGCGTGCCTAAGACACGAGCCTTCTCAGCGTCTGCCTTGATGGCCTGAAAAGACTCATCCACAGTCTTCCCAAACAAATTGTCCCAGTCGAAGGGCATGTCCAACCCCTTCGACTGAACATCCTGGCGATTAGTTAGTTAGTGGCTCTCAACCAACCCCGCCGACGAAGGCAAACTCTGTTGCCCATTTGTCGGAAACCTGTGCCGGCAATGACCGTGGCCACTGTAATGGCGTGGTCCGATGCTTTCCTGCAACATCTCCAGCGCTTCTGCCCTCTTATCGTCGGGAAGAAAGTTTAGGAGGGGAGCAATCTTGTCGTAACGTGCCACAATAGTGAGGGCGTTGGCTGCCTTGATGGTAGACGCTGCCGACGTACTAACTCTTCCCCCATGGCATCCAACTTATTTCCCTCACCGTACTGGGGGGAGGAGGCCATTGAGGAGGAGCCCGAAGATTTCTTCTTGGCTGCCGCCGAGACTACTGAGTCCGGCGACGGTTGGGACCGCAAATACTTGAGTGCAGAGTCCGGCACCCTGTATTTCTTCTCATACCGGTCACTCTTAGCTGGAGCCGAAGAAGGGTTCTTCATGAGGGACAGTCCCTCGTCCCAAATGTCACCCAAGAGCGGAATCGAAGTACCGTCTTCCTCTTCGCCTCTTGGCGCTGGTATAGGAAACCCTCTTTTTTCTTCTCCTCAGGGACGTGAGGAACGAGCCGATCTTGTCACGCGGCGAAGCCCTAGGCGGCAGAGACGGGAGTTCCCCTAGTCTGCCGCCGTCGTCCATGCCTGTACCTGTCATCGCTGTGTCTGGGTCCGTATCATCCCTTGGGGGAGGAGAGGGAGGCGAAGGGTAGCAGGGGGTTCCCTCGCTAGTCCCAGCGCCGTGGGAGGGCCCGTCGGCACAAGAGGCATCCTCGTCCGGATCTCCAAGCATAAGGTATGTAGAGCAGTGAGGATGTCTACCGAAATATCCCCCAGAGGTTGCTGGGCTGTTATGGTTGCTGAGGAGGCTGCGGCAGAGCCGGGCAAAGGCGTCTGCGGTGTAGGCTGGTCTCCCAAGCTCCCAAAGCCCTGGTGCTCCTCATCCGTCTCCTCGTCATCACCTTCATCGTCGCCCTTGTCGGGATCCTTTCCATAGGGCCTGCTCTCCACGTACCGTTCCTCCTGGGTGGTCTGGAGGTTGGTGAGCTCCTCCTCAGAGGAGATATCCATGCCCAGGAGGGCTACCGTGCCACCCCCCCTTCTCTGCGACCAAGGGAGACGGTTCAGGTGAAATGATAGGCATCAGCTTCTCCGGTGTCTTCTCGAAGGGCTGAAAAGTTGATTCCCTCCTGGCAGGCAGAGATACTCTTGCCTTTGGGGCCGTGTCCTGCGGATCCGCCTCAGCAGCCTTCGTGAGGGACGCCACCACTACCTCGATGGAAGGTTGGGCCTTTGCCGGATGCGTCAGGGACTTCATGACCTTGGTCGGCCCAAGGCCTTCACCTTAGAGGGAGGGCCTGAGCCCGGCTCCCCCTTGGCGTTCTCCGAAGGGTCTGTCTTCTTCTCCAAGAGCTGGCCCGGATGGTCAAACTTCCTCTTCTTCGAAGATTCTGAGCGTTGGCTCGTGGTCGAAGGTGCTGGAGACGCTGGGCTTGCCCTGGGCGCCGGGGAGCCTGTCACAATGGAGATCCCAGTGGCAGTGGACTTGCGGTGCTTAGCCTTATGTTGGGCCCCGCGGGAGGGGTGCCCTCAATGGTCTTAGAAGACTGCTTGGCTTTATTCTTCTGGCTGGGGGAGGCATGCTGCAGGGACTCACCCAGAGCAGGGGCCTTGGCCTGCAGCCACTCGTTGAGACGCTTGCACCGATCGTTTATGGTGCAGGGCACCATGTCCTGGCAATACGCACAATCATCCTCCACTACAAGGATGTCCATCGCCCGAAAAGACATAACGTAGGTTGGAGCCGGGGCAAACCTTGAAAAGAGGCGCCGAGTCCTTCTCTGCCATCCACGCGGTGTAGGCCTTGAAGGAGCTTCTGGAATCCTCCAAGAAGAAACTTGATGAAATTTGCCCTGGAGGGGAACTGAAGAATCAGAAAAACTGGTCCCCGCTAATCAGAAGTTGGATCAATGGAGCTTGAAGCTCAATTGAACAAAAAAATAGAGTAAAACTCTTTGAAAAAGTGCAAAACGCAGTAAAAGCAAGAGAGCTATAGAACGAGGACTCCCACCACTTGAACGTGCAGTAAAAAATCTTAAGATGGCTGCCAGAGGAGGGGCTTAGGTGGCGGGGAGTCATTGGCTGGGGGCAGTATGACCCAGAGACCAGTGATTGGTTAATAGGAGAAAGACAGTCAGAAGTGAAACAAACTGATTTTTTCTTTACCAAGGATTCCCAGCCTGATAACAGGGAATATTCATGAGCATGTGAATCCATGCCAGACCCCATGCTGGAAAAGTATACGGTCTGAGGGAATCAAGGTATATTGAGGGTTAAAGGAGACTACAGCCCTTTTGTGGCCACACATCCATCGCAGGCCCGAAGGCTATTTCGGACCATGACTTTCACTATCACAGCATGAACACAAAGCAATCAGGGAGGAAGAGCGGAAAGTAGAATCAAATCGGATAGGCAACAGACAAGGTAAAGTCAGGTTAGATTTTTAAATAAAAAAAAGGGAGGTACGGGACTATAGAAGCATACTTACATCTACATTAAAAAATGCAGATATTCTGGGGAGAATTATGCCAAGCACAAGCGGGAAAGGAAAAGCAGCAAGGAAACAAGGAGTGTTTGGGTCCGGACCCCGTCTGGGCCAGGAAGTTTACCAGAGGGTGTGGGAGTTGAGATGGCTCTGGTCTCTCACCAATCCACCAGTGCCTTTTTGAGTGATCGAAGCATCACATTTCCCTGCTGCATGCCTGTCCAGTGGTACACATTGCTGGCCAGTATTTTGCTTTATCCGTTGGTACTACAACTACCAGAAGTCCAGGACATAGAAGGACCAACCCCACTGTGAAAGAACAGGACCCCAGAAGCACAGGACCCCAGAAATCCAGATATTGTACGCAGCCCAATACAAAGCTGTGAAACTAAGCCTATTGTCAGCAGAATCACAGAATGGGCCACGCCTCAGACCTACAATCCAAATGCTCCATGTCAGTCTGATACAAACGTTAGACTTGAAATTGACTATACACTTACCGGGCCATCATTGCCTAACACCAGCGGACCCGCGCCTTAAAAGGGGGTGGGTCTTACAGCCAGTTATATACTTTCTAATGCATGTAAACCAGTTCATGGGGATAAGTAAGCCAGTAGTTGGTACAAGGAATAAGCTGTGGGGTGAGGGGGGGTTCAATGGCCGGAGAGAAAAAAATGGGCGGAAGCTTCATGGAGTGTGGTTTGATTGGGTGAGGTCAAGGGAGGGCTAGGAGGACCAAAAGACCAAGCAGAGAAGGGACAGTGTAAAGGAGCATGGAGATGGATTGCAGAAGGCGTGAGCAAGATGAGGTATTGGTTGGTTGTATAAAGTGCTACTTGGGTTTGAGTGCATGCAAGGTGATTGAGGAGATTAATAGAGTGAGAGTAGGGCATGAATGGGCCTGACTGGGAAGGTGACGGAGTGAAAGGAGAGTGACTGTGGGAGAAGATGTGAGTGGATTGCAGGAGAGAGTACTACTGTGGAGAGGGGAAGAGTAGTAGTGTAGAAAGGGGAGAGAAATAGTGTGGCATGTGGAGAGTAAAACCAGAGGGAGGAGGAGATTAGGAGTAAGAAGATCGGAGAGACAGAAGGAGAGAGTGAGAGGAAGAGACAAAGGAGAGAGGGAGGGAGGGAGGAAGAGAAGGGAGGAGAGTAGACGGTAGGAAGAGGAATAATAGAAAATCAGAGCAAAGAGTACAAGAGCATGAAAGGAAACGATCAAGTGAGGTGCAGCCTTTTGGAAGGCACCTCTTGTAACTTTTGTTTGTGGGACCTACGATACGATTCACCTAGATCGCCCCCCACAGAGAGAAAGGGTATTTGCCCTTAGGCCATCACGTCCAGCCAGTCAGACAGAAGGGGTAGGTGATTTCTACTGACCATCCTGAGATTTCAGGGACACCTGGGTTTGGGAGGGAACCACGAAGGGAGACTAGAGACCCGGGAGGGACGGCCTGTAGTAAGCCCTTCCCAATTATTTCAATAAACACCTCAGAACTGTTTTCAAGAGTTGGTGTATTCATGAGGCCATGTGTGACAAATGCAAACTGCAGACAATGATGTCCCTATAAAGTATTGCAAAAGTCTATATTGCTCTCTCATAGTTCACCTGCTGGTGATAAATGTGTTTGAGCCCCCATATACCACGTCCAAGCGTTGCATCCTGCCGTAGGTAGCTTCCTCCGGCCCCCAGATTGCTACAGTCCCCCCCCCCATGGTGTCACCAGGAGTGACTCTCATATTGGTCGGGATCTCTAGATCTGGCTATTGAAGTGGTCTTTCTTAGTCTCAGTCAGGATCTTGGATTTCAGATGAAAGTGCTCAATGGTTACCTTAATGGTCTCTGTGACTTACAACCACCCTCAGTTTCCACAGATCATATAGTTCCTTTGTCAACAGTTTCTAAACCATTTGACACCCAATTCCAACAAGCAGCTGTCTCTTTTTGTTTGCTTTCTCCAGGTATCCTTGGAACTTTGACCTCAATTTCCCACCTACTTTGATTTCCCCTTGCCCACCTCTTCCGACATTCAGCTGTTCTCTTTATGTTTGCTTCTTCCGGTGTTCAAGAGACTGACTCCAAGTCCCAGCGTACTTGAACCCTCCTCTTGGAATGTTTTTCATGACCTCAGGCTCCAGGTTGTAGTATGCACTGTGCTTCCTTGTATTTAAATTCTCCTGGTGCTCTAGAAATTCTAGCCGGCTACTCACTTTCTGAACGTACTTCTCAATAGCTTTTAGGGTCTCCATTATCAGTTCCTATGTAAAACAATACTTCAGGCGTGCAGTCTTTCAATGCATCCTATGAACTAGGGCCTCAAGTTCCAGCACGCAACAGGTCTCATTGTTTTCACTTTCTCAAGGATAAGAACTCCAGCCTCATGTTTCAATATGCAGTGTTTCTCTTTATCCTTCATATCAAGTTGCTCTAAGAGCTTGGGCATCATGTTCTGGTATGTAGCATGCCTGTGTGTATTCAGACTATCAATACATTTTAGGAAGATTTGCTCTTAAGTCCCTTGCTGCTGTACTCCCTTCTCAATGACTTACTTTCATTGGGATCTGGCCACAGTCGCTTCTCTTTCATGCTGTGTATTTCCAGGCTCATTGCTAGTCTGCAAGCCTCTTGAATTTTGAGTTGCTCTCCTAGGACTGATTTCTCACCAGGATAGCTTGCAGTGACTCCCTTTGTCTTTTGGTGTTCGTTTGCAAAGCAGAGCTCCAGTCTTTCTAGTTGCTCACCTGTGCCAACCTTTTCATCTGTGTAACCTTGCAGTGACTCTGCCCAGTCTCCAACATCTGTAGTCACTCCTCCGCCTCCCGCTTCAGTGTGTGGCCCCTCTTCCTCACTACTAAGTGGCTCCATTTATGACATTGACAGATCTTCCACCACGTGGGTGCCAGTTCACCTTTTCCAGTCTCCTCACATTGGGTCACCTTTGCTTCTGGTCATGGTCAGGAGGGCACTTAATCGTCTATGCTTATGTTATCAATATATCATATTTTTGCCATTCCTAAATACATTTTTAAAAACAGGTACAGGGGTTGCAGCACATTGGGGCCATACCATCCTTGGGTTCTTTGACCAATACTATTTAGTAATAAACCTAACTGAATTTTCTGTATCCTTAAGCAAAGAAGAGCACCACACACTGTGGGTAATAAGCAGCTCTCAGATACCTGAGGGTTCGTAGCGCTATATAAGTGCCAAATTATTATCATCTAAAAGGAGTGTGCAATGCCCTTTCCAATTGCCCTTTAATGTTTTAGCGTTATTTTCAAAATTAACAGTTTGAATTGGACCCCACCAGTTATTGTGGTAACCTGACTCCAATGCTAAAACTATTGTGTATTCTCAATTCCTCCTTGATCCTTTCCCATACATGACGGGCCAGGTGGAGTACATTAAATGGTAACCATAGTAATATAAATAATATCATGATGTAATACAGTACTTCATGCCAGATTCCTCCCACCATTAAGTGCTATAACAGTAGGGGCTAGTTGAATAGACAGAAGCCTTGCCATGGCACTGCTGCACATGGATCACAAATCCGTGCCAATTCAACCTTTAACAGTACTTTGTCTAATGCCCAGCAAATGCATTACAGATTTAAATCTAATGGTACTAAAATTATAACCCTCGGAAAGATGATGGGCTAAGATGGCCTAGTCACGATTCAAACCTTTAACTGCAGGTTAAACACAAACCTCACTTGAGAACTTGCCCTCCTGACGTATCAATCTATAGACAGCATATGAATAAAATGTATAGTTTCGCTCAATCATCCCTTCTGAGTAGTACACGTTGATTCTCTTGCTTTATTTTTAAAAAATTCATGTGGTTCCAAGGGGCTCTTCACACAGCAGGTTTAAGGGGAAAGTCCCTACATCAAATTGACTTTTCAGGTCACGGTCTGCTAGCAAAACGAAATAAGAGCCCATACAGAGTAATGCAGGTAAGTCTAGAGCTGTCAAATCAGGCATTTCAGTCAAGTACATTCTTAACACTTACTTTGTATCTTAAAGTTCCTCTTATCAAAGTGTGTGCTGACTGAATACCATAGGGTTCTGCATATTTTGTGCTGTCCCGATTTGGAACACCTTCCAAATTCAAACCTGGAAAACAATCCATGACTGAAACTGAATCAAGCAAGGACCCGCCTCCTGGGATGTTTACAATCTGGAAAAATTAAAATAAAAGATTGCATCATCACAGTCACACATTAAAGCAACATATATTTCAGATCTACTTCATAAAACAGATGCAAAGAAATTGAAAAGATTAAACCCAACACTTAGCTGCAACAATCTTTAACGTTCACATTGCAAAAGCTGAAAATCTCCCTTCCTTTTCTATCTTCCACCAAAGACGTCCCACTCACCTCTAAGTAAAAAAGCAAAGTGCATTTGAAATATGCACATAAAGGGGTGTGGCTACTGCACATTGCGTGAGCCTGCACGAAGAGTGAGCTCTGGAATGACACCCAGCTAATCCTTTAGAATCCTGCTCTTTAGTCTGTGCTTCCATATGGGAATCAAAGGATACGAGAGCTAAACCCCCTGGACCCAAACTTGAGTTGGGCCAGGCCCTGGAATTATAAGGATCCTAACTCTGTGTCAACAATCCAAAATGGGGCCTGCCACCAAAATGATCTAGATTTCCTGGAGTCGCAGTGTGCCGACAGGGGGAAGCAGAGTGTGGGTGAGAAGGAGCGACCCCTGTGACAGCAAACCACCCTTCTACATGACCGCTGCGACCGGAGGTCGGGGTAGCTGCAGCGGCATGGCAATGGCTGCGCGAGGAGGTCTAAAGCACATGACCGCAGCACAATAAACAGAAGGACCAGAGAACAGTGACTCTGCGGGAGAGGAGGGGGAAGGGGACACAGGGGTTGGGGTGTTGGGGGCTTGGAGTATAGGGCTTCCACTGGATACCCCTGTGCTTTGGAGCCTTGGACAGGCACAGCCCCGCCACCCCCACCCCTCTTACCACTTCTCATCTTTATTTTATTTATTTCACATTTATAAAGCGCTCACACAGCCCGCAGGCATCGAGGCGCTGTTACAGGAATTGTCTTTTTTGTTTTTCTTAGTTGCGTAATTGTGTGGGTTTTTTTTTCTTAGTTACGTATTTATAATGCGCTTAAACACCCAAAGGTTTCTAAGCGCGGACCCTGGGATCGAACCTGTTGTTGCTCCGTGTCGTCTTGCTTCCAAGACGCGCACGCTGCCGCTGAGCTATCCTCCCAGATCAAGCATCGACACAGGTGCGTTGACCTGGGTAACAAGAACTGCCCAAAATCTTCATGTTAGGCGTGCTTCATCATTGCACACACAACAAGAAAATCAGGTATGATCATCTGTACCTGGAGACATCCAAAACAATGTTGTATACCCTATGAGGGTGGGGAGAGGGGGAAATAGCCTGTTTTATAATGTCACTTAAAGGACTTTCATTAATTGAATATTTTTTCAAAAAGTAATTGTGTAACAAACATTTTTTATAAGTGCCATGCACTCTGTTTTGAACATGGGAGAAGTCACCCTGACTTTCTCTGTTTGCCCCACAGGATATGCCGAAATAACGTTTTTGAGGGGCACACAGATTGGGTTTAAACAAAGAAGCAATTGGTCCCGAGGAAGATAATACACGAAAGAAAATCAGTGAAACCGGTCGACCAGATCTTTAGATGTCACCTTATTAAGAGTGACACAAAGTGGACTTGATCAATTTGGAAACTTGAATCAATGATGTGGACATTCTAATTGTTTTTATGTGAAAATTACGTTCTCTCAACAAAACAAAAAAAAAACCTTGTGTATACTCCAAAGGGAGAGATCATGTGTGGGAGTATAACAACATGTTGAGAGTTATTTATATTCTTAAATGTTTTAGCACATTACACTTCGCACAATCTGACATACTTCACGCAGGGCAAATAAACTGTCCCAAGTGAACTGTCCGATTGACCAAAGTGTGCAGGTAGGGGGCATGAATTCCTAATATGCAATTGTTAACTACTTTGTGTCTAAATTAGGGTTTTGATAAATACAATCATTGGTAATATCTTGCCTGTAAGTCACTTGAATACATGTAAGAATAGGGTGAGTTTCTCTTCATCTATCTCTATTAGATAGTCAGTGCCACAGCGCTCTCTAGGGCCAGTAGCACCATGAAGGGACAGGATATATTTTCAGATTAAGGAGAGTGTTAGGAATATGCATTGATGGCTTAGTAATTAATTAGCTCGAGAGAAGCTGTTTTCCGATTTGTGTTTGTGTGTTAAATATAGATTGTGGTAACAGAAAGGACAAAGTACCCTAGATTGGAGGTACCATCCAAAAATGTCCATGTGTTGTCTATAGTATGCATTATAAACACGCACGCACGAAAGGTGGAGGCGGCCATGTTCTTCTAAATCATAATGGGGATGTTGGCATTCATAGGGATGTGCTGTGGATTTGGGGAGGGGACTAACTGTAACCTACACTTGAAAGATCAGCTGGGAGAGGTACGCAGCCCTGGATGGCAACACACAGGCACTCCGGAACATACTGGCAACAGCAGGTCTTCTAGAACTGTGGAGGAAACATAGCCTGGTCATACAAGAGCTCTCCTCCAACTCGCCCCCTCGCAACATGGGAGGATAGCTCAGCGGCAATGTGCTCGCCTTGGAAGCAAGACGACAAAGCAACACAGGTTCGATCCCCGGGTCCGCTCTTAAAAACCTCTGGGTATTTAAGCGCGTTATAAATTTGCAACTAAGATTTAAAAAAAACAATTACGCAACTAAAAAAAAAAACAATTCCTGTAACAGCACCTCGATGCCCGCAGGCTGTGTGAGGGCTTTAAAAATGCAAAACAAATAAACAAATAAAACATACACAAGAATAGACTTCATATACACGGTGGAGGAGCATGCACAGGAATTTGTATACTCACAATATATGGGTAGGACACACTCAGATCGTGCACCACTGACCATTACACTACTAGGCCGGGAGCTCAGGGAACTGATACACAATTGGAGACAGAGAGGCACCGATGGTCCTGGCATACAGCGAGAGCATGGGGGAAGTGGTGGACAGATACTTCACAGAAAATGAAAACAGTGTTTTGGACTATGGACTGGTATGGGAGGCATTCAACGTGGTGTTGGGAGGAGAGCGTATTGCCAATACAGAAGGGGTGAGAGCTGTGATAATGAAATCACTGGGCCTGGTGGAAGAACAGATTAGGTTATGGGAAGCATCAGGGCTGCAGGAAGGCGTGAACAAACTAATCATGGTAAGCCTTCGTACTGAGTGCATGGAACAGTGGGACAGACTGGGGAAAAATAACTACACAGTGTATAGCGAGAGATTGCATGATCAGGGGGACAAACCAGACAGGTTCCTGGCCTGGCTGTTAAAGGAAAAGCTGAAAACATTTATGGCGGAAATAATCAATGAATTTAGGGAATGGTGGCTGACCGGATCGGAAATTAACAGCACGTTTGCCAGCTTCTATGAGAAACTTTACAGGAAGAACACTCGTGTGGAGGAAGTAGGGACACAGTGCACACTCCGTAATATTGCAATGCCCAGGCTGTCGATGGAACAGAGGGAGGGCTTGGACATGGACATAACCGAACAGGAGATACAGCAGGCTATTTCGTAACTCCTGACGAACAAAACCCTGGGGGAAGAGACAGCGTCCCTGCAGAGTTTTATAAAAGCTACAAATCCCAACTAGTGGAGAAGCTGTTGCGGATGCTGAATGCAGCCTATGAAAATGGCAAACTGCTGATCACAATGAGGGAAGTCACAATAGTTCCAATATTGAAGCAGGGCAAGAACCTCACTGACTGCGGATTCTACAGGCCCCCTAGCAATGCTCAACACAGATCTGAAGATTATAAGCATGATCCTGCCCAGGCGACTAAGCAGTTCTCCCATCGCTGATACACCATGGCCAAACAGGGCTTATACTTTGTAGAAACACTACACACAACCTAAGAAGGATGTAATAAGTCCTGAGACATATGCAGAAAAGCCCAGAAGAGCATGCAGCAGTGTCACTGGACGTGGTCAAGGCCTTCGACTCCGTTGACTGGTGATGGCTCTTTACTGTGATGCAAAGGTTTGCGGTGGGTGAGGGCGTCCTTAAATGGATCCTCATCATATCCAGGGACTAAACTGCGAGGGTCGAAACTGGGTGAACCATCTCCAGGGCCTGGAACATCGGGACGAGCACGAGACAAGGCTATCCGCTCTCACCTAAGCTTTTTGCAATAGCCACCATGGAACCACTGGCGGCATAACTTCACGCTGTATTTGTGGAGCCGTCAATCTAGATTTAATACCATTGTATGCGGATGACAAACCAACCCTGAAATCAACCTGCTGTACATTCTGACAGTGGTCGGCAACTTTGGCGAGCTCTCTGGCATAAAGGTTAATTGGGAAACGTCTTGCATAATATGGTGGTCCTAAGACTGAAATCGGCGCTACAAGAACTGAATTTGCCACAAACATGGACAAAAGACTTGTTCAAATACTTAGCCACAGAGATCCAACATGAGGTCGGGGACACTCATAGCTCTAATACAAAAAAGGCACTTTCTGAAATGACCCCAACAATCAACTTTATGGAAAAAGATGCCACTCTCAAGAGGATTCCCACTCCCTCGGATGCTCTATTTTTACACAAATGTCCACATTGAGATAAGTTGGAAAAACTTTGCAGCACTAAATCGGTTGGTAAGAGACCTCCTGTGGGCGGGAGCGAGGAAAAGAATGGCTTTCAGAGCACTTACCAGATCGCATATGAGGAGGAGGATTTCAACTCCCTAATTTGGAACTTCATCATCTGGCAGCGCAGCTGCAGTTTGTGACACTCTGGCTTGCAGATGATGAAAACATGTAGACCAGACTGCTTCCGCCCCAAATCGTGCAATACACAACGAAGGAAGCACTCTGGGTACAGCCTAATGGAAGAGCGGACTGGCCGGAGTTGCTAACGCTGGGCCGACGGCAGTGGGGCCAAAGCTTGAACATATTACGCTGGAAAAATGTATACTCAACCAACATCCTGATTACTCAAAATGTATTATGACAGAAAGACAATGTGGGACCACAGTTAAAGAGGTTAGGGGAAATGGGGTGGACATATGGGGGACTTCGACAGCAGCGAGTTACTTACATTCAAAGAATTGAGGGACAGGTATGACCTACCACATGGGCAGTTAATGACGTACGCTGCAGTGACAGACAGGGTGAAGAAAAGCTGGCCAGTTCTCCCTTTGGAACCGGAAACTGACACACTATCAACTAAACTGTACGAGTTGGTGAATGGCCCTGTGATGGTCTCTTAGGTGCATAAATCCCTCCTCACAGCTGACACTAACAATGAGCTCCGAATGAAATGGGCATGCGAGCAGGAAGGACTTGGATACAACTTTAGATGAGATCTGGAAAAGGATACTTGTATACCCTTAAAAGGTCTCGAGAAGCACCAGATTTAAATTGACACAGTATAAAAAGCTACATCGATTTACTTGACCCCTGCACGATTGGCCAAGTTATTCAGGAACCTCTGACCCAAAAGCTATATGTGTAGGCAGGCCAATCAAAGGCCCCAAACCAACGGAAATGACCTGCCAGCATTCAGAAACCTTCACACTTTAAAGGGGCCTATTTAGGCAGACTATTTGGGTGTCTTTCTGCAGTTGAAATCCAGAGAAAGTTAACACTAAAATGTAATCCAAGTGCAGCTTGGAAAAGCCCATCACATTACTGACAGAGAAAGTAATGCAGCATTTTCACTGAAACTGCCGCCAATCTGCACTGGTGCACTGTGACAATTCAGACCTACTTTTCAGCAGAAGAACGAACAGCAGATAATTAAAAGTGTATTTTATTAATGACAGAAAGAAACAGCCCTGTACTTTCAGCGCAAAAGCAAAGTGAACCCTGATCAGTAAAACACACTGTTTGACAAAGAATCAAGGCTGATGTTAGACAATGCAATACGTGAGTTCCTTTCAGGCAAAGACAAATGGTGGGTCCCTGGGCAAAATTCACAAAGGACCACCCCCCACCCCCCCACACTAAAAGCCTGGTTTGCATCCCCATTATTTACAAGGGCAATAAAACGTGGGTTGCCCAAATGGTTCGAAAACCAAGTTTACCTAGACCTGCTGTCTCGGAGGACAGTTCTGTCCAGGCCAAATGTAGCCTGTGTATGACCGGAATGTAGGGCGGAGATGTGAAAACAGGGGCTGCAATCAAGGCTGAACTCTGAATTCAAACAGCAAAGAGGCTAATAATTGAAAAAAAACTCTGGCCAGTGGCTGGCTAAGAGTGACAAATGGTCTGTAGGAAGGAACATATGAAGATTCCCTTTATTTAAATGGACAATCAAAATTGTTGCATTTTCCCTAGAAACCACAAGTCACACTGATTACATGTAGGTATCATTTTTTAGATAATTTCAAGGTGATTGTGTTGAAATAAAATTAATCTACCTGCGATTTAGAGAACTGTAATGACCAGGTAAAAAGTGTTCCTGGCTGCTCTGATTATGTTCCGAATTTGAGAGTTGGTGAACTGGTGGAGGGTAGAATTAGGAATGTGGGGAGCAGATTGCATGTCCCTAATGATTATGCTTTTTGTAAAAAATGGCAGAAAATTGCCAAATGCAGTGCAACATGGTGCAGACCCGGCTGTTTTATTAAATTCCCTGGGATTAGCTGAAGCAGAGTACCGAATTGAATGGAAGCAGAATTCACATGCTGTGCATACGCCGACATCTAGTGGAAGCTGCAGAGTATTACAGTTGTTGTTTTCGAAAACTAGAAAAGGGACTTCGACATGGCGTGTCAGTAATACTGCCCCTAGTGTGACGTCCACTGTACCCATGGCCCTTCACGCATCGAGGTCCATCAGATTGTTATTTTATTGTTATATTTTTCTGACATGAGGTAGCATGAAGTGTAGCGTGAGTACAGTTGTATCCAAGCAGATACGTATCAGACAAGCTCATTAGCATCCATGCACCTTCTCTCTGAGGGGAGGAAGGGTGGGCGCATGTGACTCTAAGCAGATACAAGCATCAGAAATACGATTACAGTGAGTAATGTATCCCTTCTGAGTCTTGTGGAATCTGCTTAGATCACATGTTGTGCATAGATTAGCGAGCAGATTTAGAACAAGGTGGTGGGATGTGAGAAGGTTCATGGGTGAACAGATGTCTTAGAACCGCTTGTCCCACCTGTGTTTCTGTCTTGGAATGAGTGTCAATGCAGGAATGCTGAGTGAAAGTGTGTGTTGAGCTCCATGTAGCTGCTTTGTAAATGCTGTCTAGAGGGACATTTGCAATGAAAGCCAGAGTGGCTCCTGTGCTCCTTGTGGGGCGAGCTCTGGGTGTAAAAGGCAGTGTCTTGTTTGATAGGGAATACAACAATTGTATACATCTGACTATCCACCTGGAGATGGCATTCTTTGAAATACGGTCTCCTTCGCTGCCTGGTGCTACGGAGACAAACAGTTGATCTGTTTTTATTAGCGGTCTGGTCTACATAGTAGAGGACCGACCTCCTCACATCTAGTGTGGGGAGTTTTACCTCAGCTGAGCTGGTGAGTTCCTGAAAGAAAGCCAGTAGCTCAATAGACTGGTTAACATGAAATTTAGATATGAACTTAGGGGAGAGCCTAGGGTGAGTACATACAACCAGCTTGTCTTTGTGTACAACAAAGAAAGGATCCTGCACTGACCATGCTTGTATTTCACTAACTCTTTTTATGGAAGTTATAGCCACTAAGAAGGCAGTTTTGTAAGTCAGGTGTTTGAGACGAGACTTGTGCATTGGCTCGAAAGGGGGTCTCATGAGTTTAGCAAGTACAACATAGAGATCAAATCCTGGCGGCGGGTTTGAAATTGGAGGGTGGAGTCTCTTTACTCCTTCCATGAATGCTTTGATGACAGGTACCGTCCACCATGAGACTTTATTGTGGGAAGTGGTATAGGCTGACCAAGCCACCAGGTGGACCTTTAAAGAGTTGAATACCAACCCTGCATCTAGCAATTGGAGCATATAAGTTAGAATGTGGGAAGGAGTACATTCTATGGGGTTAATTTGTTTAGACTGGCGCCAAATTACAAATCTCCTCCACTTGTCAAAATAACAGTGCCCATCGTTAGGCTTTCTTGATTCCTTCAAGATATCCATACATCTCTGTGGCAGATTAAGATGTCCGAACTCTATGACTTCAGGAAACAAGCTGCCAAGTTCATTGAGTGAGGCTGAGGGTGCACTGTTAGACACCCGTGCTGAGTGAACAGATTGTATGTGCACGGGAGTTTGATGGGATCGCACATTGCCAATTTGTGCAGATGTGGATAACAGGGTTGTCTTGCCCACATGGGAGCAACTAGGATGAGCATCATCTGTCCGTTGTTGATCTTGTTCACCAACTTTCTCATCAGAGGAATTGGGGGGTGGGGGTGAACGCAAGCAAATTTCCCTGACCAGTTCATCCATAGGGCGTTCCTCTTGGAGCCTGGCTGGGGGAACCTGGACGTGAAGTTTGGGCATTGACTGTTTCCGCTTGTAGCTAACAAGTCTATTGTGGTGAAACCCCATTGAGAGAAGAGGTGGACTACAACCCCTGTGTGTAGTTGCCACTCGTGCTCTTCTGGTAGGGGATCTCTGCTCAATGAGTCTGCCAGAGAATTGAGTTTCCCTGGAATGTGCTGCGACGATGGGAATATCTTCCGTTTGAGTGCCCATTTCCAAATTTGTTGGGCAAGCCTGGACAGATTTGGAGAATGTGTGCCCCCCTGTTTGTTGATATAAAACATTGCTGTAGTGCTATCTGTCAGGACTTGTACAGATTGGTTTTCTAGGTGAGACTCAAACGTCTTAAGGGCTTTGAATACTGCCAGTAGTTCTAGCAGATTGATGTGGTTCTGTGCTGCCGCAATTGACCACAGACCCTGAGCTGTATGGTGAAGGTAATGAGCCCCCCACCCAGCGAGTGAGGCGTCTGTCGTGAAAATCGCTTTTGTACTTCCGGATCGTAGAAGGGTTTCCCCTTCAACAGATGTTCTCTTGTCCACCAGCGAAGATTTTGTACTAGTGTTGGCGAAACGACCACTAGATCGTCCCACTGGCCTGAGACCACTGTTTCGCCAACCACTCCTGCATGGATCACATTCGCAGGCGTGCGTGAGGTACCAGGTAAATGCAAGATGCCATCATGCCTAGTAAATGCATAGCTTTGCACACCCTTATCTGGCGGCCAGCCTGATAATGTGCTATTTGCAGCAACATGTTTTGGACTCTCTCCTCTGACGGAAAGACCAACCACTCTTGTGCGTTTATGACATCTCCTAGGAACTGCTTGGTTGTGCTTGGCACTAGGCTTGACTTTTTCTCGTTGATTGAAAAGCCCAATTGGAAGAGTAGGTTGATAGTTCTCTGAATGTTTTGCCTGCAAATTAGGGGAGACTCCCCTGTAACCAGCCAGTCGTCCAGGTAAGGGTAAACTGGGATTGCCTCCCTGCAAAGGTGTGCTGCCACCACCGCCAGTACCTTCGTGAATACCCTTGGAGCAGATGCTATCCCGAAGGGTAGCACTTTGAATTGATAGTGCTGGTTCTCCATCTTGAAACGCAAGAATCTTCTGTGCGCTGGGAACATTGAAATATGAAAATAGGCATCTTTCATATCCGTTGTTGCCATGTAATCCCCCCTTTTTAGTAGAGGGATTATCTCTTGTAGCGTAGCCATACAGAAATTTTGTGGCTTGACATATTTGTTTGCAGGGCGCATATCTAATACTAGGCGCATTGTTAGATCTTTCTTTGGCACAAGGAAGTAAGTTGAATAAATACCCTTGTTTACCTGGTTGGCCAGGATGACTTTGATGGCGTCCTTTAGGAGAAGCGTGGCGATTTCCTTGAGGAGGCGGCGCTGGTGTTCCTTGGAATGCGTCTTTTGTCATGGGGGGTGGTTCTGGAGATTGCTCCAGGAGCTCTATACGATATCTGCCTGTTACAGTTGACAACACCCATCTGTCTGTGGCGAATTCCTCCAATGCGTGGGTGAAGCTGGATATGCACCCTCCTACTGGAGAGGCATGGGAGGGCACCTGGAGCAGATAGTCACTGCTTTTGAGGTGGGGTGCTACCTCGGGAGGAGTGGCCCCTACCGGGCACGCAGGATCTGCACGGTCCTCTAGGGTAATTTGAGGAGGACTGACCCGATTGTTTCCCCAGGAAGTACCTTGGCTCTGGTTATAGGTGGGACCCCTCTGAATTTTGGCCGTGTGAGAAACGATAATTGCTGTTTCCCTCCTGGCCAGTAGGTTTATTGGTCAGTTGGCCCAATTACTTGAGTATCATATTCTTCTTTGGCTGTCTTTAAGGAGTCCTGGACAGCCCTACCAAAGAGCACATTGGGCTCAATGGGCATGTTAATAAGGGTAGCTTGCATCTCTGGTTTAAAACCAGATTGGTGCAGCCAAGCGTGACGCTTGATAATGGTCCCTTCTGCTATTATCCTGCCGGCGTTGTCCGCGTTGTCAAGCTTGTTTTTTTAATAAGCAGCTTGACACTGCCCTGCCTTCTGCGGCCACCTGGGCAAGCTGAGACTTAAGTGGTTCCGGGGCCGATGACAGTAAGGCCGAGACCTCATCCCATTTGTGGCAGTTGTAGCTAGCCAACAGGGTAGAATTGTTAGCAATCCTGGTCTGTAATGCCGCGGAGGAGGCCACCTTTCTGCCCATTGTGTAAAGTCTCTTGCTTTCCTTGTCAGACAGGGCCTCAGAGGAAGCTAGGGCAGTACCAGCCCTTTTTTCCTTGTTGTAGTAACAACTAATTAATCAGGCTTCAGTTGCCCTCTGATATATAGCGGGTCAGAAGGGGCAGGTCTAAACAGTTTCTCTATGCAGGGGTTCAATGCCCGCGTAAGATTAGGGGTCTCCAGCTATGGCTGTATTTTTTGCTGAATGGACTTGTGGAGAGGGATAAACTGAGGAACAGCCTCCTTATCGCCTAAGATTTCATCTACGAAACCTTTATCTTGTTGTTCTTCTTGAGTAGCTATCTGAAAACGCTCTGCCGCCTTGACAAGCACTTCATTTAGCAGGGGTTGATTGTCAATGGGTGAGTCCATGACCGGGGGGGGTCCTGATTAACAGGAGAGTCCATGACATACATATTTGTCTCAGGGTCAACCTCAGGGTCCTTCCTCATCATCCCCGTAAATAAGGGTCTGCTGCATCATCCCCATAATAAGGGTCTGCTGCCTCTTGAATAGAGAGGTCTTCCTGATCGGAGTCTGGGTCATAGAGGTCAATGACTGTGCCTTGCACTGGATACTCGGGCGAGACCTCTTAGCAGGGGGTTGAGCAGGGATCTGTGACCCAGAGGGTGCTGTAGTGGGGGGGGGTGGAGTGGAAGCTTGTGAAATAGTCAGGGTCCTTTTCATAGAAGTTGGCCATGAAGGACATCCTCCTCATGACCCAGTCTATATCCTCAGCCAACCATTGGGCAGAACTAGGGATGACCAATGATTGAGAAGGGAGCCCTAAATCTTCAGGTGTGGGAGAAAGTAAGGTTTAAGGAGGCGCCTTCTTTTTCAGGGTGGAAGACAGAATCATGAGATACAGGTTCTTTACTCTTGTGAGTGGGCCTACCATCCTGAGATTTCTCCCTATAAGGGGTCTAAGAGGACTTTTTCTTGGACTCCCTCTCTTTACCCTGGCCCCATGAAGCGCGTTTCTTGAGTAAGTGGGCCAATCCCGACTGTATGGGGTCTTGTACCTGAATCGATGCAGAATGGCGAATTTCGGGTGCGGGCTCAACCTGAGCCTCATCCCCGGACGATCAGCCCCCGGTAGATGTTTTTCACGCAACGTCTATACCGTCCTTTGACGGCCGGGGCCTGTCATGTGGGGATGTCAATCGAGTGTGCCCAGAGGACAGAGATTCCACCGACTTCTCCCTAGACGTGCGCTGCCTTCTGCTCAAAACGTGTGTCTAGACGCAGCCGTGGGTTGTGTGTTTAGTGGAGGATGAAGTGATGGCGCTTCCGCTGCAGGGTGTTGTCCCCGTAACAAGGCTGCCGGCCTGTCTTCCGGAGTCGGGGGCCTGCGCTTGGGTAACTGGAGTAACCCCATCACCTTTGCCGTCGGATACCGCTGCGTTTGAGACGTTGCTGAAGGCACCCTCTACTTCCATGGCCTCAAGCTGCCTGGCGTAGTGGGCCCAGCGTTTAGTTGATCGGTCCTTCAAAGTCTTGGCCTTGAAGTCTCTGCAAGCTGGACAAGTACCCTCCACGTGGTCTCGCGGGAGACACAGGTTACACACAAGGTGTTTATCGACCCACGGAAATTTTGCACTTCGGGCAAAATTTAAAGGGGGTCTTGTCCATAAAGGAATGACACGGCAGCTAGGTGAATGTAGTGTAAGAAAAGGGGCATATACATCCTAAAATTACCTCCCCCCTCTTTCCAAGGCTGACACGGATCCGTCGCGGGAGTCTCGACTGTTTTTCTTGTCCTTCACTGGCATCTGGTGTTTCGATAGTCGGTGATATAAAGGATAGTAAGAAGAAACTATAGGTAATTTGATAATAGTAAATGGCTATAAGCCGAAAGAGGACCTCTGCTATAAGTGTCCGTCTAAGATGGCAGAAAAAAAAAATCTGAGGGACCCCGACGCGTGAAGGACCATGGGTACAGTGGACGCCACACTAGGAATAGTATTACTGGGACGCCCTGTCGAAGTCCCTTTTCGAGTTTCGAATACAACAACTGTAATACTCTGCAGCTTCCACTAGAGGTCAGCCTATGCACAACATGTGATCTAAGTAGATTCCACAAGCCTCAGAAATATATATTGGCAGTAACTAGTCAATTCTTTTTTGACAACTCAATTTTTGCCAAAAGTTGACATGGGAGCAAACGGGGATTTCAAATGGAGGTTGCCATATGTCTGCTCCAGACTCCTAAACCAAACTTGAGAGTGGCTAGACTTGGGGGTAGAGAGAAGGGTAACTGTCCAATCCTTGTTGCGAGAATTCTTGCAGGGCATCGCCCAGTATTGAAATCTTTATGGTGTCACCACTGTTAAATAAAGTGAAGGCCTTATGAGGCAGGGAGGGGAGCTGCAAAAAAATACCATTTGACAGCCACAAGGAAGCACCAAAGGAGAATGCTGAAATTGCTCTGGGTGGAGCAGTCTATTGTTGGAAGGCCCAAAAGCTGATTGGGTCCTATAGTGACTAACTGGAGGCCATCCTTGAGAGAGGAGTGACCAGACGCCTGCCCTGTCCTACGAGAGGGTCCAGAAATGCAGCTGGCTTTCCTGAACTCTAAACACACTTTTAAATGTAAGTAGAATTGAACCCTCTAAAACCAAAAGGTGGGAATCCGCTTGCCTTCAATCATTTGCATTTTTAGTGTTTGGGGGGTGGGGGGGCGTAAGACTGTATAGATCCTTCGCCTTTTTAACTACAAATATTATTTCAATTAATTCCACTTGGCAGAACACCACAGGGTGATTTGTTAAAATTCGAAATTAACAGACCTTATTCCCAGTGTGTGCTGAAAACTATAGCCTGTAATCTGATTGGGCAATCTTTCTGTACAGCTTCCCCAACACAGGCCTTTAAGTGGAGGCGGTCTGAAATCCATAATTCTCTAATCAGCCCAATTTATTTTTCTGTCCAGCGTCCCCAAAACAGACCTTTCAGTAAGGGAGATCTGAAAACAAACTGCTAAATCACCCTGTGTTTATTTTAAACCAAAAGTGTGGGTGAGATCATCACTGCCATTTACGTTTGTGCCAATCTATAAATCAAACTGCTAGCCTTTTAAGTGTGCAGGAAAATCGAAATTGCACAGCACTACATATGTAAATTACTTTTCTTCATTGACCAGTTTGATTTCTTGAAGTGAAATCTGTATATAAAGTAAAGTATTGTGATTTGTGTTTTTCCCCAACCAACTTTCTTTGAGTAACAAAGTTTAATTGTGAACCACAAAGAAGGTGGCATGTGTCACTTTAGTGTGATCTCTATTACCTATCTTCCAAATAAATAAAAATATATTTCCGATACCCCGGCCTGGTTCTTGGGTCATTGTGGGTACGGGGGGGGGCGCTGGGGGGAGATTTGGGTGACTTTATATGAGTCTTCAGTAAGTCAAGGTCTTAAAACTTAAGCAAGTATTGCAGGGCTCCTTGATTGGGGGTGGGAAGGAACTTCTCAGGTTAAGGGTGGTCTGAATATAACGCAACAGCTATTATATATGTTTTGGGACTGTCCGGTAATGCAGAGATAGTGGACAGCGATATACAGTAAGCTGACCGGTTGGCAGGTGACAGGTTACCCTTACACCCAGGAGGTGTGTCTGCTGGGCATGTACACCAGAGGGGGGCCATAGAACCATGAAACATTTCTTGAGGTTTATCAAGCTGGCACTTGCAGGATTGCAGTAGCATGGAAAGACGGGCAGGGCCCGAAGATAGATGAGTGGCTGAAAGATCTAAAAAGATGGATCCTGGATGAAAGCGAAGTGTGGCTGAAGACCAGAGACAAGATGGAAGGGGATGGAGATGAGGTGTTTACCCATCCGATGATAAGCAACCCACAGTGGATTCCCCTAGACACAGATTCCACAACTGGGTCTAAGCCCAGGTCATACGATGGTGCAGGGGACAATTGGCACCAGAGATAAGGACTGAGAATGGATTCTATTGAGAAAACATTTATGACCCAAAACTGGTTGACCTTCAGGTACATTGTCTGGCAAATAGCCTTTGAAGAGACAAGAAGTATGCCTTATAGAGCTCACCTATCCTGCGTCTCGAAAGGCTCGGTGTAAAGTCTCAAGTCTCCATGTTGAACCCGGGTTAAGTGATGGCTGCTAAACAGAGTTGAGACACTACAGGTACAAGGGATTGTGGGGAGAGTGATTGTTTAGCCTTCAAGAGATTATGAGAAAGGTGTACCAAATTGGGAGTCAAATGACAGACTTGGAAATATTTTTAGGATGTGTGGACAAAGGGGAGTAGAGGAGGCCAGTAGGGGTAGAGCGGAGAAAAGCTGGAGTGGATAATACAGGCAGGATGTGGGGGAGATTACAGGTAGCTGCAAATAGAAAAGGTGGAATAAGAAACTAATTGGATGAGGATCACGATAGACCAATCGCCACTGTGTAAATGATAGTCTGCTTGTCCGCAAGTGTGACCTGTATGGCGCCTTGAGAAAAATTCTTAGAGTGCATTCATTTTCTCTGACAGTTACCCAGTGACCCTGTTGGGGAGAATGCTAAAGTCCTCTATGTTTGGAGTTTAACTGAGCGCTCCATAATGTACTGCCACCCCAGCATGGGACTAGCATTAGTCATAAACCGATTACGCTCCTCGAGCTGACCAACTGAATGTCTTTAGAATGGAGTAACACAAAGGTAAAAGAGACAGCAGCAGATAAGCAGTAGAAAGGGGTTGGAACACAAGGACAGATAACACAGCGTAAAGGAAAGCTTGCACAATGGAGTGTGAATTGGCAGAGACCCCAGGGCTAGTAATCTCCAATGAATGGCGTATATGCCAAGGCTAGCTCTCTCAAAGGAATGCACAAAGATCAGAAACCAGTCTCTGGAACGGAATGGTGAATGAACACTGGAAATACAAGGACAAGTGATATTAGCACCAAACAGAACAAGC
Organism: Ambystoma mexicanum; assembly: GCF_040938575.1. NCBI lineage: Eukaryota > Metazoa > Chordata > Amphibia > Caudata > Ambystomatidae > Ambystoma > Ambystoma mexicanum. The sequence continues at coordinate 629,133,529 of NC_090936.1, forward strand.
TAGATAATTTGGGAGGAACATTAGTAGATGAAAAGGAGCAGGGGCAGGCTCTCAGTGTACAGGAAATCTGTACACTGACAGGAGCAGAAACATGATTTACAGAGCAGTTGAACACAAGCAGAAGCAGGCAAACAGTGTATAGAGGAGTGGCACACAGATAGGAGTGGAAGGTAAACACACACATAAGCTGAAGACCAGCCAAAATATAACAGAAAAGCAAGTACATGGTTGGGAAGCCTGAAACAACGTGACTAGGCTTGCATAGGGAAACAATGTTGTGATCCACTGTTTTTCAGGGTCACGGGTTTAAATAGTTACTGCACTGGAGGTGGATTCAGTGAATTCAGCTAGGTAGTGTTCATCAGGGCTCCACCTCATGGGGAAACTCAAGGAATGTTTTGAGAAAGTAAAATGCTACAAGGACCACAATACATTTGGAGTGTAAAGGGTAACCTTAGAATGGATTAAGTTTGAAAAGGTAAGGATCATGCAGAGTTCAGGAGTGAAAAGGAATGAATACTGTCCACCCATGGCCGGACACATGGTGGCACAATAGTGGGCTTGTGACAGCTGTGACTGGTTACGGCTGCTTGACTGTCGAGATGAAACTGTCTTGTCAGATGACAAAGTTTAGTAGGCTGTCTGCAACTCTTTAATATCTTCATTTGGATTAACCTCCGCCTGCTTTGACTTTTCCCAGTATCGCATGAAAAACGTTTTGACAACAAGCATATTGATGGTAGTACCATCTATGCAATAGGCCTCACTAACATGCCACTGTTACTAGCCCCCTTACTAGTCAATGATTGAGTCCCTGTTGACTAAGGTGCAGGACCTTCTTTAGTGGATGTCTTTTTAACTTGTAGCCACATATCTAAGACCAAAGGCTGCTTTCATAAGACTGACGTTGTAGAGGGTTGCACAGTAAAGGCTGCCACCCACATGCGCAGCCCCCGCATCCCCTTTAGCCCGCATTCTCCCGTTCATCATACTTATCTTTACCAGCACTCCTCCATATCGGACTACGCTCTGCAGTCTGCAGGGCTGAAGCACGGAGTAGGGCATACTGTGCATTTAACTACACACAGCACTCTTTCTGCATTGTGCATCAGCCCAGTCGCCTGCAGACCGCAATCATTCAGGGCCACAGACCAAGAGAGCTCAGTAATATGTTCAGAGAAATGCAGAGTCAAGTAACTGCTTTTAACCCTTCTCTCCTTTGTCTCGATTGTTCTCCATATCTGGATTGTTTGCTCTTCAAAGATTTCTGCTTAATCCTTGATCCTACAAATGAGGCATTTACAGAACTCCTTACCGACTACTTCACAATGGAAAGGTGCAAAACAAGTGGCATGCGTGTCTTGGCATTACACTTTTGCTGTCCCAGTCTTCCGCAGTGTAGTAACGATCTAGGTATAGAAGCACTCTAGTTCAGCACAGTAGACTATAGCAAGGTCAAAGATGTAACTCTTGAAAAGCTCCTTTATAGGTTTCTCTGCCTTGGCTATGATGCAATAAGGAAAAAAGAGGTGGGTCACAGTACACTTCTAAAAAGAAGCAAATCTCCAAGATGAATAGGCCACCGTACAGGCTTCTATAATAAGTAAAGTTTTAGGGAATAATGCTGTTTATTTGTACCAACGAGGGCCAGCATAATCATGAGCATTAATTGCAATCCTGTGACTCTAGAAAGTCCCAATGCTGGAGCAAGTGTGCTTGCCAATTGTATCATTTAAACAACCGCGTGTGTGTGCGTCAATAAAACAGTTTAAAAACCAATGGTCCATTTTGACATACTGCTCTGTCGATGTTAAAGAAAGCCCGGCAGCGACAGTATGCTAGTAAATCCACGAGATGCCCCATTCGTGCAAGGGAAAATTAAGTTAAATTAGCATGTTCAAACCCCCGCGCTCCCAGAATTTGATTGTTAACGTACCCTTAGAATGACTTGTGAGGAAGGATGCTTTTAAACAATGAGCCAGGTTGGAGTCCAGTCATAATCCAGTCAGCAGCAGGAGCAGACCACTACTTCACAATACTGTGCTTCAGTGCCTCTTCGTGGGAAAAAGAAACTGTTACTTTAAAGAATTGACTCCTCCTATTAGAACCCAACACAGGCGTGAGTCCGGGTTGGAGTTCAGTCATACTCCAGTCTGACTCTGGGATGATGGCGGGTGAGGAAAGGGAGGCGGATGGGGCGCAATGTCCAAACACCTGCGCTCAACTTGGTAAGAAGTCATCGCTACTTCCGGCATTACAGTACGTCTATCGAGAGAAGAGAAAGCTAAGGCAACCAGCACCGCAAGATGGCGTTCGGTAAGTGCATCCGCCGTAAATGTTGGATTACCAGGTCCGCTGGACCCGGTAATTGCCCATTTGCGGGTGCCGGCAATAAGGGACTCCCTATCCCGATAGTGCTGTGCTCGCGGGTGCCGCTCTGCCAGCCAGGTCAGACCTGGCGGGATGACAGGCGCCCACGAGTACAACCCGTAGTATGGTGGTCCGGGAACTACAGTACCGGAATGCTTACTGGTACTGTAGTTCCCGGACCTCCATGCTTATAATGAGGCCCTAAGTGTCCATGAAACTTCGATTGCTGACGAAATCTGAGAACTGGAATGGAGGCAATCTTTTACTAAAAAAACGAATATAAGAGTGAAAGACAACAGGTGCGACTTATCAAGGTCGAGTGACGCACCTCAACATATTCATCTGCAATGTGGAAATACTGTTCAAGATCAAAGCCAAGCGAGTGATCGAGATATAAGATCAAAAGGAGATCTCACGAGTGAGCGTGAGACAAGACCGATAATCAAAGAGAAATAGCTGTGAGGAGTAGCACGGCCGAGAGGGAAGGGCAGGTGTCAGTAGCAACTTCAAAAAGCATGCATGCAACGGAATTCCTGTCCTTTCAGGCTGACAACTCGGAAGACAAAGACATAAGGGAAGACAGAGACTGTGGATGCAACCTCTAACAAATCGAAGCAGAATACCCAGATTGCCAGAGACATGACCACCACCATAGGTGGTAAGAGTGCCGAGGAAGTGTGCAGGCTGGATTCTCGAAAAGAGGAAAACAGCCAGAACACCAAGATAAGAAATGATAATCTGCAAACATCAGCAGAAAAAAATTGTCAATAAATGCTGGAATCCAGATTAACAACAACGTAATGGCTGCGGTCTTAATTTCTCTGGCGCCATATACGAAGTTATATGAAACAATAAGCGAGAATGTGAAGGACAACACTACAATGCACTACAATCTTGAGACCTTTACAGCTAAGATTGAAGATTGTATCAACCAGGAAGCTGAAGCCTTGGCCATTTGGCATAGACAACTAAACGACATAGCTATTGGCAATCAAGAGGAAGCCGCTGTAATGTCTAGAGCACTGCTAGACTCAATGACATGGATGCTGAAGTTAGTTGAAAGAAATTAACGAGATTATCAATATTACTGGGAAGGTATGAAAGATCAGCGCTGCAAGAATGACAAAATACACAAGCCTGACACGGTAGACAAGGAAACGCATGTTGCAAAAGGCTTAATAAGCACTCAGGGAAATGACTTGTCAGAAATAAACGACTGCTTGCCCTCACAGCAGCCAGTAAACCAATTTAATGCGCCAAGCTGTCACATAGAAGGGCTTCCAACGCCTATTAAACCATTAAAAGTCGCTTTATTCGCTGGCACAAAGGAAGGATCAGAGAATGCAAGATCAGTAAGCGTACAGGCTTGGATTTAAATCTTGGAAAAAGTCCCTATAAGTAAGGGAAAAATAGTAACAAAAAAGAAGCCAGCCAACAATAATGAAAAAGCACTCAAAAATGGAGCTCTTGACAACACTTATGCTGTTTTTCATAAAAAAGCTGATAATACAGAGGAGAAGAAGGCGGCAGACAAGAACGCTGTCATTGAAAGGCAAACCCTGAAGCCACCAGGGAATTCCAAGTTGATTTAGCCAAAAACGAAAAACATTAAAACAGGGCTGAAAAAAAAAAAAAAAAAAAACGATCTCGTGCTTTCTTAAGAAATCTTCAGACGCTTCCTCGTCAGTTTTCCAAGTCGAGCACTGGTGCTTAGAAAGTCTAAGTCAGAGAAGGAAGTAACACTACTCAGTGCTACAGAGGGCAAACAAGAGACTGATAGCTCTGAGGACAAAGCAAATGAAACACATGATCTGATTGACGAGGCATTATTTTACATTGAAGAAAGTCAAGCGGAGTCAAATCCCGCAAGTAGAGTACCGCTCAACACAGAGTCAGATAATGACGAGACAAGAATTATTAGCCAGTACTCTAGCCCAGAAGAAGGTCCTTCGGATGACACATACGTTGACTTGGGACCAAGTGATTCTCCTTTTCAGACCATGGAAAATAAACATAAGCAATATGATCTAAAGGACTTTGGAAAACAGCAAGCGGCGCATAAGAGGGCGACAAAGCCAATATAAACGAACTGGAACCCAAGAAAGCCAGCCAGTGGGCAACCTAAAATACCATTGGCAAAAAAGGTTGATCGTCCCGTGATGCAAGGAAGCATAGACAAACTGAAAATCAATTTAATAAATATGCTGAATGAACAGAAGCTGATCAATCTAAATGGAAAGAACGTTTTGCACCTGCTACATGAGGTGCGTTCATTGAAGAACATCGACACTGAAGACAAAGGTAGCTGAATATGTGGACGAAATCAGAGTTGATAGAGTGATCCTCCATCTGACTTCCACCAAAGTGAAAGAGTCCTTGCTAAGCGCTGGCCACATCCTGTAAAAATTTGGATACAAGGTCGAAGACTGGTGTGGAAGAATTTCAAATGCACAATCAAAGGAGAGTGATAAACCCCAGAGTCCAAAAAAGGAAAAACTGTCACTACAAAGAGAAAACAAAAATCATTGTTGAAAACATCTTGAATGAAAGACAAGTTCATAAGCATAATAAAGACCATACAAAGTCTAAAAAGCAATCTGAAGACTGGGCCTGAATTGCTAATGCTCTTGCCACTTCCAACCATCATTAGCCAACAGAGAGTTTAGTGGAAGTAAAGGACTGCTTACTGTCCTGGAACACCAAAGGCTTTAAACACCTCTTTAATAAATCGGCTAAGGAATTGAACAATGCCACAATAATATGCCTACAAGAGACCTGGGTGCAAAGTCTACCAGAGTGTTCGAACTATGAGGTCCTAATGAATCCGGCGCAAAAAGGTCGCAATGATAGGCCCTATGGTGGACTGTTGATGCTGATAAGGCAAAGCTCAAATATAAAGATCATTGAGAATGGCAACATGCTTAATTTTGGGCAGTTGGCACTATTTGAAAGGAGTCAACCTGAAGGCAGAACATCTAGCCGACAAATCATCGTAAGTCTATACTGGAATCACGCCCAAGAAAAGACTGCGACCCTACTGACAAAAGTAGCAACAAAAATTAAAAACGAACTAGGAAAAGATGATCTCCTAAATGTACTAATAATTGGAGACCTGAATATCAAATGCACTGACAGTGGCCGGTCAGATATAGATGCAAGAATCATTGGTAACTCCGATACAGCATGTTGGCTTCAATTGATGGCTAACTTTGATATGTTTATGTTAAATGGACAAGTGGACAGGGACATCCCGGGCCAGTATACGTGGTCAAATGGCATGTTAAAATCCACAATTGACTATATGTGGATCAAAAAATCCCATCAATCGGAAGTGGCATGTTTCGAAATTTTACACCAAATGAGCAGTGACCACAACATTTTGAGACTCACATGGTGAGAAAATCTCAATGATGATGAAACAAATGTAGAGTCGAATGGAGTGGAAATGAATCAAGGAGGCAATCGCCTACGATTAAGGAGAAAAGACATCTTTTCTAAGAAGTTCAACACTCAAGAAGACAATGACATCACAAAGCTTTCATACAAACCATTGCTGCAAGACTATGTAGCTAAACAAACGGGACTAAAACAGCCGTTCCTCGAGCCCAAACATCGATATAGTGAGGAAGTGGTGGCAAAAAGGAAAGAACTGAGATGACAAATAAAACTAATTAAGAAGCTGGAACTCCCTGGGAAACAAATGCAAGGAATGCAAAAACTCAAAAGAAAAAATATAGGAACTGGTTGACTGGGTTTAAAAAAATGAGGGAGCAAGAATGAGGCGAATTAATGGTGCGCGTATTAAGCAACACAAATATGAGGGATCTGTGGACCATTATTAACAACCAAACCCTTAACCAACAAAGCCAGATGACGTCTGGTATGTCTGAGGCCACATGAATGCAGCATTATTCACAAGTTTTTGGAAACAACAATGACTGTACAAGGGTGGACATGCCCCTAGGTAATATAGCGTGGGATGTATTAATGGATGAGGAAGAAATCAGGACGAGAATATGTAAGTTATCCTCGTCATCGGCTGCTGGTCCCGATGGGATTACGAACATACATTTAAAAAAAATGCAGCCCTGTGGAGCTGCTCGATTAGTAAAATATTCACAAAGCTCAAAAGCCTAAAGGAAATACCTGAAACTTGGACTTCCAGCATAACAGTCCCAATCTTTAAAAAAGGCTTGACAAATGATGCCGGCAATTACCGGCCGATAGCCCTGTTAGACACTATTGGAAAGCTTTTTGCAAGTGACCTGCAAAGAAAAATAAGCAACTGGGCAGACAAACATCCTATCATCGATACGCAACAGAGTGGCTTTACCAAACAAACGGGTACAGAGCTGAATTTGTTGATTCTTTCCCTGTTGAAACTTCACTCCATCAAAACCAAAGAGAAAATATATTTGACATTTATAGACCTAAGACAGGCTTTTGATGGAGTGAATAGGGCGTCACTATTAGCTAAATTGAGAGGCTGGAATTGTCCTAGTGAGATCCTACATCCAACAATAGCATTATATGATCGGACGGCTACAAAAATCAGGATAAATGGTAAAGGTCGTCTCTCAACAGATATCCTGATGAAAAAAGAGGTCAAACAAGGCTGCCCTTTGGCGGCAACACTCTTTAAGCTATATATAGCGGATCTCCCAGATTGCTTAAAAAAGACAGAAAATTCCCCCAAAGCTGAATAATGCTGAAATTCCAATGTTATGCTACGCCGACAATATTGTTCTAATAGACCACACACCAATCGGTATACAGCATTTGTTGACGGATCTGCTTGCCTATATGAAGTTAAATGACTTCGAAATAAACATCAGCAAGTCTAAAATAATTATGATTGGCGGCACAAATAAGCTGAAAAAGAAAAAAAAATTGGCTAATTGATGATTAAAAACTAGAAGAAGTGAAAGAAATAACATATCTGGGGATCAGATTTAACCAGTCAATAGCAGAACGGAACTGTGAACATGAATTGCATGTGAAAGCTAAAAGACTAAGTATACAAGGGGCAATTCTGAACGGGCACTACGGAAGGTTTTCTATACGTCCAGTAAGACCTTTCTATGTTCAAAAAGAGATACCAGCACTAACTTATGGAGCCGAAGCGGCCTTGAATTTAACTTGGAAAATCTGGCCAAAACTTGAAGTCAGTTTTGGAAACACCTTTTAAAATTACCAAGATGCACACTTATGGCAGCAATAAAATCTGAATTGGGGCTGCAGTCACTATTTGATTACAAGATGGAAATCGCCGGCCCTTTTGTGGAAAATAATTTTAACAGGTTATCAAATCCTAGCGAATTGTGAACTAGGGAAGAGCGCCGAGTTGTTGGCCGACTGGAAACAAAAAGGGTGGACAGTTGAACTAAAAGCGCTTGGGTCATCGATAGAGGAACTAATAAATAATCCCGAAAAAACTAAAAATAGAGAAGAGACAAGACTGGATTCTTACCTGAGAAGCACAATTAGGACATAAATCTCAAAAAGATGCAGCAATAGAACATCGTAAAAAAGTGGATTCTTACTAGCATATCTTGAGACATTTTTCACCAAACATATCAGAGAAAGACAGATGTAAATAAGACTGGAGTATACTCGATGAATGCCTTCAAACATAATACAGGGAAACGAGGTACAATGGATGGCTTGTGTCAATTTTGTAAACAAACTCATGAACTGATGCTGTAAGGATGCAAACCCTGCAAACATATCTGAAGGAGCATAAAAGCTACGACATGGACGATTGGTGGCAGTATTTTATTCAAGGGTGTAACCTGTGCTTCACCGCAGCGGCAATCATCCTACTAGATAGACTTATGAAAGAAAAAGACCTAGAAGATCTGCATGGAGGGATTGCTGCTCAGATAAATAAATGAGGACAATACCAGCCAGTAGAGCTGCAACTAACGGGAATTGATGATGAGACGATCATTTTAATAGTGATGTGAAATGTGTAAAAGGTTTTTCATCTTTAAAAACGGCAAACAATAAAAAAAACCAAAAAAAAAAACAATGCATTACTTAAGTGCCATGTTTTACCTCTCCATTACACAAGTATGTAGCTGGCTGAACTGTGTTGAGCAGCACTCCCATGGGACTCCAACTGAATTTATATCTCAGAGGGTTATCAGAATATTCAGGAGCAGGAAGCCCTCCACAGAAAGAGCTGTAGGATTCTATCTGCAACAAAATAAAAGAAGAACAGATATAAAACCCCTCTCTGGAAAATAGGATTTTGATTCAGAGATGTGTTACATACATGCGTATAACATTTTAGGCAAATTATATCTATTTTAATAGCTACAAATTAAAAATTGTTTAACACTGGCTGACCGATTTACACGTTTCTGGCGTCAGATTCCTCATTTGCATACTTGGGTGCAGCATCATCGTCTACTATACTAAGCAAACACTAGGTAATAAACATTTTGTATCCTCTTCAAAATCCCTGCATATGAAGTTCACAATGAAAACTCAACATCGATACTTCTTTTATTATACTCTTGATTGGCAGTTTAAGTTATAGGATATAACAAACTGTCTGCTGTAGAACCAGATTTCATAAGAATTCATTACTCTAAGAAACCCCACCACCTAATTTGCATTTAGGGGCTGTCTTTTAACGATCATGAGCTGGGTGGGCAATACATGATTCCTTGTGACTGAGCCCTTTAGCACCCTCGCCCAGGTCCAGGTTAAATGTGCATGCAGTCCCTTCCTTCTTGCCATGGGCCTAATAAGAGTAACTCTCCTCCTCTGTATGAAGCTGCTATGAATGCAGTTCCCCAAAATGTTTAGAGTACACTCTTTTGTGCATCTATCACATTTGGTTCTAGGCTTTCCAGTCTACCTATGACCATAGATGTTTTTCTTGGAATTAAGTCTAGTACGGTTGTATCCTCGGGGTAGCTCCATAGTGTGTGGTAAAACATACTTTCACAACCATAACCCCCCATACACTTGGTTTCCAAACCCCTCATACACTTGGTAGTGTGAGAGATCCCTAAAGGTCTTGATTGTGACATTCTCTGTAAACAATTTAATCTATGTGAAGATACCATTTGGTCAATTGTTGGACTGAGTATTGGGATATAATATCTTTATCTTTGAGCAGAACTAGATTTGTTAGAGCTCTATATTGTTGCGACTTCTGTGAAGGCATCATGATTGAGAGACAGACAACAATGTAGAAGTTTAACGTATAAACCTTTATTAACTAAAAAGGATGGTGGGGAAAATGCTGCTTGCCCTAAGCTAAGGTGTGATTTCACTTCCTAAATCAAACTAATGATAGTCTGTCAGGAAGTCCAAAACACATTTCTGCCTGTGTCCAAACCCAATGCTTGCCCTCACATCTAACTGAATACAATGTGTAGGGATGTCAACATGAAATGATAAGTGTTCCAAAGAATAGCTCAGAGCTTCTTCCAGCTCTTAAGTGGAAAAGATATTTCCCTTCCCCATGATTCAAATAGTTAACTTTACAACAAAGGTTACCTTCCCCTGGCTTTCAAGTCTTCCAATGTTTCAAAACACCACAATTCCTTGGAGCAATTCAGGTTCCAACATAACAGGTTCTTGAGATGTTTAAGGGTTCAACATACAGTTCCTTGGGGTATTTCCTCTGCTCTTTGAGTTGGGTAACTTGTCACCAAGTTACACAGTTCAGCTCATCAATCTTAGTTCACATAGGCTTTCTTCATTTATTCACAGTGTGGCTTTTCCTCAAGTGGGTGTATTCGGTCTAGGAGCAGTTGTCGGACCACACGGTCCACCCATCACAGGTCACAAAACCGACACAGCTTTCTTGGCGATGGTTCATAGGTTTCTTGCCACGATTTCATCTTCCCAATGAAAATGAGGCTTTAATTAATGTCCTTTCAACTGCCTTTGAAGCTTTACTCTCACAGATTTTATTACTGTTCACCTTTCCAGTAGCTTTCCCTTGCAAAACCAACAGAGGCTTCCCAGTACAGGGAAACGTTAATGCTGTTCCATTTCAAACTGTACAATTCCACATAAGCTTCCCAGTAGACTCTCCTGCGAAATGTATCCTCTTGCATAACGGCCTTGCTACTATCTTAGTTCTCGTGCTTAAGTATTCTTGATTCTTGGCAAGGCTTGATCATTGAGCTCCTAACATCATTAGCTTACTTGACTCATACTAATATTGGCTTGTTTGACTTTTAGTAATGCTTATTTTCCATTAACTTTTCCCGATATTCAATTAAAAAAACAAATGTGCCTGGCTTCACACCCGCCCATCCACCGTGTCCCGGGCCCCCTTTTCACTGAGGTGGACTCACCGCTTCCTTATGGTCGTATATCCCTTTTCAGCGGCTCTCCGGAGGCTCATCTCCGTTCATGGTCTGCTCACACTTGTTCCTTCTAGTGTTCGGCATCCTACATGGCTTCCCAGCTACTTACTGCGGAGCTCCTGTCAGCGATCCTGCACTGGTTAGCGTTTGTGAGCCCCTCCAATGCTCCTGGTACCTTCGCTCTGCACCTCACTGCTTTCTTCTGCTGTGCCTCAGACTGCAAACTAGCCCTGCCTGCTCTTTGCACTGGATCACGCTCCATAAACTTCCCAGTGTCTCGGGAAAGTGCCTGCTCGCTGCCAAAGCTTCTGCCCTGTACCTCTCCTTCGTGCTTGCTGTGCTTCCCTCAATACCTCTCATCCTAGCCTATTTTACAGTTCCCGGCTCCATGGAAACGAGCCTAAGAACTAGATTGCTCATGTTTCTTTGTCCAGTCTTTCCACTGTTTCAATGGGGGCCTCCTCGTCTCAGTACCTAAGTGGTGTATATTGGGAGTAGGTTGTCTAAGAAAATAGGGAAAGTATTGATAATACCCTACAAAGATCTGGGGAATATTAGGTTCTTTGGAAAAGGGAAATGGGGGATTCCATGTCTCACCCAAAGGTGCCACAGCCGCACTCCCCAAGTATCCTCCACCAGGTGATCCTCCGTCACTTCTCCACCCCCAGGGTCAGGATCAGAAAGCAACAGCCTTTCTCTGGCTACCTGGGGGAGGAGATGTTGGGGAAAAAGCGAGTGTAACCTCAAAAGTGATGGGTGGAAGGTTGTGAATAAATCTGAACCACTGGCATTGTTCTGGGCAACCTTCCACACCACCGTTTTTAGCCCATGTGCGCCATTGCAAAAGTGGTCCAGCCATATGCAAATCAGTCAGGTACTGCCACCAATGGTAGCAGCCCAGCCCAAACTGCTAGGCCAGGTCCCCTCTGTACAGAAACGCAAGCAACCCAAGACAAGTTTCGGCCTTGTTGGACCTCCTCAGTGAGGTGCAGCTTGGTTCCCTATAGCTTAGCGAGCAAGGGACTCACGTCTAAGCATACCCTCTCTCACATGGTGGAAAAAGTGAGGACACACTCAGATTCCTCACACACACTTCTACTATGCGGGTTGGATCTCAATGTTTCACAGGGGAATAGAGAAAGTCAGTCGACATTTCCTTGATCTCGACCCTTTCAGTATTCCACTGTGAAATGTGGTTGCAGATCCTAAAACCACTGCATAACTTGTGGTTTGATTCCTTTCCTTGGCTAATCCATACCAGGGGTGAATGATCTATAAAGAGTCTAAATGTCTGCCCCAACAGGTCGTACTTTAGATGGATAATTGCCCATTTTATAGCGAGCGCATCCAGCTCAATGACAGAGTAATGTTTCTCTCTTGGGAACAATTTTCTACAAATGCAGAGTATTGGTGTTCCAGGCCGTCATGATCTTGGGACAATACGGCTCCTTGTCCCATTAGAGAAGCATCCGTCAGCTACTTTTAAGACTGGTTTCTTTCAAGGTTATATAACAATTTTGATCTTCACTCCATTTGATTTTCTGGGGTTCAGCATTTCTCAGTTTATCAGCGAGTCAAGAGGTTTGGCTCAAAAAGTTAGAGATGAACCATCGGTAATAACCAATTAGTCCTAAAAGTCCCTTACATCCTCGTTTGTTCTTGGTGTAGGGGTATCTAGGACTGCTCTAACATTTTCTTATTGTGGCTGTACTGTGCCATTCCCAACAAAAGAATCAAAAGTACTTTACTGTGGATTTAGTGAATTTGCATTTCTTAGGATTTGCTGTTAACCCTTCAGTTCTTAAGAGTCTCATGATGGCATAGAGCTATGATGTTCCCAGGTCTTACTGTGGATCACAATATCATCTATATAGGCCAAGCAGAAATCAGAGTAGGGTTGTAAGATCTTATCCATCAACCAGGCAATCCAAATGGGAGGACTTTCATTGGAATAAACCAAGCGGTGTGGCAAAGGCTGTTTTTTCTTTATCCGGGCCATATCAGGGAACCTGCCAATAGCCTTTTGTAAGGTCTATGGTAGAAAGATGGACAGCGTTTCTCAGACGATCAATGAGATCGTCAATACCGGGCATCGGGTAGGCATCAAAGACAGATATTGCATTGACTTTTCTAAAGTCGATACAAAATCTCCATGTCCCATCAGGTCTGGCTGCTAACATGATGAGGAAGACCAGGGACAACTAGATGGTTCAATAATATTAGCCTCAAGCATCTGACTGACTTTCGGGATAATGGTTGCTTTCCTCACCTCAGGTAATCTATAAGGTTTTAGGTGTACCACTTTACGATCAGGAGTGCAGATGTGATGGTAAAATCCTTTCACTCTCCCTGTCTCCTCTCTGAATACATCAGTAAATCCCTGTATATATCCAACAATTTCCAGACAGATCATATGCAGATACATTCCTACGTTTCCGTTTTAATTTGTTATCCACTAATGCCCAAAAGGCACTCTATGCTAAGAACTCGACCTTGTCGATAATATGCAGATTCTGTAAATTAGATAACTGTCCTGAGACTATGGGTCATTTAATATCGGAATGTATTGGTTTAGTGGATCTGAGAAAGAATTATTTTTTTAGGTTTTTTAAAGAAAGACCCTTGTTAATACAAGAACAACTGTGGCACAAGATTTTTAATGCTTCCTCGGTCTCTCTAGTAATTTCAATTGTGAATTGTATTATAAAATTGAATTTATGATTAATTAATGTCTTTGTTACTATAATCTAGGAGTTTTAACCCATTGTTATGTCAGATGTTTTATTGTTTTTATTTTATAGATGGTGATCCATATTCATAAATGTGTGTAATTATTTTAAGATGTTACAGAGGATGTTATTTGATATTTGAAATTGTTGGGTTAATGTATTATAATACTTCATGTCAATGTAAGAGTATATTGAAAAAGTTGATGTATCAACTAACACAATGTTGAAGAAAAAAACAATACAGTAAATTGGTGGATCAGTAGCTTGGTAATAAATTGGTGTTCACTACCAAGATTCCATTATCCGCATCTCCATTTCTTTTTATAATCCCAGCCAGTACATGAACTGTGGCACAGTCAAGCTTCTGAATTGACCATGTATTGACAACAGATATGTGATGCCCTACCTTCGGTCTACCTTTAGCGCCCTTCAGTAATATAATGTTTCACTGAAGAATAAAGAAAATACATACCTATCCCCACCTCTAAAAGGGTATCCCTACAAAGAAAAGGATACTCGGGTGCACATCGTCAGAATGACACTTCTCTTAAAGGTTTTCTCCTTTCAGGCCCTTCATGCTGCCCTTCCAACCTTAGTGTCAGATTTTGTCCTCGAGAACCCCCCTTCCTCTCAGCAAATGTCTTTGTAACACAACAAAGAACTTGGTCCAGATCAGCGGACCCATTACTGTCACGAAATTGGGGCAGCTCTCCTATATTGGATTTACTGAAGTTTAGTTCAGTGGTGTTATGACTTCCACTGCCATGTGGAACTCTCCCTGTGATGCACTCTTCAGTCTCTCATGATTTATTGCTCTTACGCCTGCCACAGTGAGGAGGAAAACGTCCCCTTTCTCTTGAGTCAGTGGTCTTCTGATTAGGACTGCCCATGGCCCAAAGCAGAGACCCTCTCATTGTCTTCCTGACCCCTCACCGTTCTACCCAGGCTCCCCGTTACCGTCTGGGGACCTCTCACTGGACATCAGCACTGCTAGGGGTTGGTTCTGGTCTTGCACCTGCTTTCCCAGGCCTTCTGCTGCTTTGCGGTGGCTCAGCAAACCTGGGCTACCTGCATTGCCGGCACTGTTAGTGGATCAAGTGGTCCACCTCCTCCAGGAGGTTGTGTCACTGCCTCGCCTTTCTCCACCTTGGCTTAGTCTGGCCACCGGACTGGACAGCAATGTTTCCCACCTCTCGTCTGTGTGGTCAGACCTCTGGCTTCCTTGATTTCCAGCTTCCCGCATTTGACAGCTTCCTCCCTTCTCTGGTACTTCAGAGCTGGCTGGACCAGCTTCACACCAAAGTGAGTCCCTCTTCCTTTTTTATAGGGCCAACACTTTGTGAATGAATAGCAAAGTAGCTCATCAATTTCCATGGGATTATCTTCATGCCTCCTCGGCTCCAGTACTGTCTATTGTCACATAGTCACAATATAGCATTGGAGAGTGTGTGTGAGCAGTGTCATGAGTGGGAATGTGGTGACAGATGGAATCGGGGTGTGGTGGCCCAGAATGTACACCCCCTATACCCAGGGATAGTACATTCAAATCTGTTCAACATGTCTCCTGGGGCATCATAAGAGAAAATAGGTGGCAACATTCAAATAACCCTTCTTCTACCGTATAATGCCCAAAGCTTCTAGTATCCCAGGAATAGACCGTGAAGCAATCATTAGGTTTTTTGTGGAAGTGGGACAAAAAGGCATGTGGTAACCATTGTCAAAACCCATCCGTATCACCCTTCACATTCTCCCAATTGGGTGGCGCACCTTCTCCCACCATAGTTAGATGGTACCAAGTTGAAGGGTCCTCACTACTCTCTAGGCAAGTCCTTGCTTTCCATTTCCCATACTGCCATGTGCATCTCCCTTGGGGTTAGCTTATTTCACTATGGGACTTTGAACCCTGCTACATTCAAAGCCACTCTTGTACAGATCATTCTCATATTCCATTACAAAATCCATTCATTATTTTGTTTGAAAAATCACATTATACGAGTACAGCCTCGATTCTCCCACTAAGTCCATAAGCACAACACCATCACTGGTGACTACCCCTTAGTGGTATAAGACTATGTAGAATATGCAAAAAATGTGCCCAATTAGAGGGCGAGTGTCCTGGGCCGGCACACTTGATAATTGGAGCACACACTGGCCTATCATCATCAGTTTCTATTATGTCGTTGGTCATAGTATTTTTTTTAAAAAATTTAACGAAAATTGTGTATTGATTTAAAGAAAACGTTCACAATTAAAGTACATAACAGGAAAAATATACATTCATTGATCCACTGAAAAAATACCAACTATACAAATGCAATTTTATTTCATTGCCTAATCAACTTTAATTATCTAATAATACAAAAATACAATTTTAAAAACTACACAATAGTGGCAAAAAGGGTTTAACTAAATTAGGGTCCAGGACCTGCAAAATATGACAGTTGTGCAATATTAGATTACATGGGAAGTTTTAGTTCAGTTTTGCCGACAGTGTTTATCACATGGAATTTAATATTGTCTATTTTGCAGGTCTTGGACCGTAATGTGGTTAGACCCTTTTTGCCTCTAAAGAGGGAGTACATTAGTGACGGTTTTCATTCCATGTTTCAAGAGACAGAGGAATTAAACATGGACACCCGTGCAATGCTAAGATTACCGTCAGTGAAAGGTCACCATAGGTGTTGCAGTTGCTCAGAGGGTCCATCGTCCATGCAAATCCCTACCTTTGAAACGGTGGGGAAGAAATGGCCATTGCATCACTTCACGAAATGCAAAACATCATGTGTCGTATATGTGATTACATGTCCATGTGATAAGCACTACGCACTCAAAACTAAAAGACTGAAAGCACAAATATTGTATGCGCAACAAGGTAACAGTGCCATTGGTGGCATATTTTCAAACAAACATCTGATGATTTTCAGTGGTGTGTAGTTGAAAAAGTTGTGACCAATAGGGGAGGTGGATCAGTCTATGTCCTCTTGGCCAGGCATGAACAGTGGATTTAGCAGCTGCGATCACACTTAGATGGTCTTAATGACTAGCTTAACTGGTCAGTGTTCATTTGAGTGCCTAGTTTAGATGAAAATAGGTATTTTTCAACTATCTATGATTAGCCCTTTTAGTTACCATTTTTTTAACCTTTTGTTGAGATATCTTGTTGGCACTAGGTGGTCTAATTGTTCGATATAACAAGCACTAGGTGTTTGTTGACAGAATGCAATCTGAAGCAGTGTCAGTCTCGCTCCACACAAACACTATTTTTTAATCTGGGATCAGCAGCCCTATATTTTTTTTAAAAATGGCCACCACATTAGTTACAATCATAGTGAGCGCGCTTCACAGAGTTTTTATCTCAGTTGCTTGTTTGTGACAAATGGCATATTTGATGCTGTTTATATTGGTGTAATACTTAATATATAGAGCATCGCAAGTATGTTTCAAGGTTTTGCAATTAGAATTATACCCAATTGCTATCTATGTTCTGTATACAAACCCTTCAATTGGGCTAACAGCCCTTCCAACATGGCTGTCGTACTAGGGACAACCACAGTAATAGTGTTTAACTCAGTCCTACTTTAGTTTCTCACTATGGGAGAATCATCATAAGAGTTGCTGTACAAATAGATAATAATTTACGAAAGCAGCCTGGCCTGTATGATATGTATGCACGCAGAGGTTGCAGACAGCAATGATAGCAGTTATCATTTGCCTAGGTGGTAAAGGATGACCTAGTAAGGTACACTACGAGTGGAAATTGTGTTTTCTGTGTTTTAGTATGGACATTTGCCCGAGGAGGGACCCTGTGGTCTTGAGGTGTTACAGTTTGAGTTGAATCACTGTTTCAGGTGACCTTCCTGAGACTGAGTGTTTGTGGTTAACATGGCATGACTAATGGACGGTTGGGACCGAATGTGATGTTGGTCACTGTACTACAGGTACATTTTTTAGATTCTTCATTTGTGCCATTGTGCTTTGTCCTCTTTTGGTGTCTCAGTGTGAAGAAATTTGACTTTAGCAGTTGTGGAAAGAACTAATTCCCTTGCATATTTATTTATGCATTGATGTCGAGGAACAAATCAAATAAGCAAAAACATGGCTCTCGATTGAACAAAAGGGTGCTGTAGAGGTATTTGTTCACTTAGTATACCTTGTTTCCCCTACCCTAATCATGGTTTGAGTTTCAATTCTGTGTTTTGTATTATATTTTAGTCTTTGAAATTGGCCTGGACGAAGAGGAGTCCATCTTGGGTATTCGTCGAAACTATTAGCTTACCATTGGGGTTACATGTAATGGAGAGATGAATAATTCCCCTCACTTGTACTTTCACAACTAATAAATTAACTGCACGATTGTTCGCGACTAGTTGGCCCTTCGGTTATGGTTTTTACTCCTGACTAGGTGGGTGTGCTATCCCTGAGATTGTGCTCCCCCTCTAGCTATAAATCTTATTAGGCATATTGCACCTTATTGACACTTACTAGCACTTTAAGAATGATGTAATGTTTTCTTTTTAAATTGCAAAAAAATATGTGGTTTTCATTACCAGTATCCTTGTGATGTATAATGTCCTGGTCCAATCAATTTGTATGTATATCACTCTTATGTGTTTGATTATTCGTTGATGAATAAAATGTCAGTACGACCATGGTTATGTGAAGGATAATCTATGACTGAAGTTTGAGGGACTGTGTCCCTGATACAAGTAAATTAGGCTTTCACTGCGTACTTTTATGTGCGAAAGTCACATGGCTTCTATTACGAAGACAATACGTGTATTAATATGTTTTTATATGAAATTAAGCATTGAGCATGTGCCCTTGCACAAAGCAGATGATTCAGGAACGCCTTTGAGAAACTGTGCACAACGCAAACACCCCATCCGCATTCAACTTCTCCATTCTATCGCTAGTATGCTCTAACAAACATCTGAATATTAAAACAGAAACAATTTGACACCAGCATGTTTAAGTGAAGATCAAATGGGATCTTTTTTCTTCCCTCATGCCATATTACGTTTTCTAGGCAATTAACTGTATTGCTTGTAATGTGGCTATTGTGCTACAAAAAGCACAGAGCCACCTTACTACTTAGGATACTGGAAAGTACAAATATTTAACTATTAGCACCAAAACACTCTTCCATTTTTATGATCAGTAGTGATCAAAACCTTCAACAAATAAAGGAAACTTTATGTCTGCCTTCGACTTTACATGTTCCCCTGTATTAATAGAATTCTTGGGGCACAAAATACCTTGCCAGGGGGACAGGACATTTCCTCTGCCACACTCCCTTTAACCAACATACTCAAATAATCACTGTAACAATTTGTATTCTATTGCCCATTTAGAAGGCGCTTATACAGCAAAACCCTGTTTCCAAGCGCCAACTGAAGCATTTATTCAAGGTCACTGCTTTACTGGTTCTACACTGGACTACAATGTGCTATAGTAGACTTAACTATCAAATCAAACACCTTAAAATGTTTGAAGGCACTACCTTTACTTTTTTATTCCAGACACCTTGATTAGGGTATGATGCCTTTATTACTCAACTCAAAACATTGAACTTGTTAGATGATATGAGCATGAAGAACATCACCCTGGCCTTGTAACTGAGGGAGGGGGTCGTCAACGAGGACCACAAGTTAGGTAAGGGTCCTTACTGCAAGCGATAATGACCACTCCCAAGGTCTAAAAGGCTATTAGTGCATGGTGGTAATAGCAAAACATGTTTTGGTGTTTCGGTTGTGAAGTAAAAAATCTATTTTAAGAGTGAATAAAGTAAATGGACAAAACTGAGTTAGTAAATTAAATGTGATTTGATTTTGCAGTATTTAAATAACATGGTTGTCATAAATTAAGCATTGTTATTGCAACCTGGTTGAAATTGGACTTGCTTTGACATGATGATGCATTAGTGTCATGTAAAAGTTAACGGTTTCTCTATATTGTGAGGGGTCAAAAATGAGAGCTGGACACAAGTTATGGTATTCTCAAAGTCAGACATTTTATTAAACAGAAGTGGGCTGTGAAAACACCTCTCTAGCCCTATTCCAACGAGGAACTTCCCTAGCTAAAAGACGAAGACTAAAGATCAGTCTGTGTCAAGTATACAGTAACTTAAAGAGTCGTTCTTGTGTTCAAAACGCTCTAAGCAGATCCCCACACAAGAAACAAAGGGTGCAAGGAAATGTCTTTGACTTGATGTTAGCAAAAAGTGCTCACAACCAAAAATATAAGGATGACTCCAACAAAAGTGTATTTCAAGGAAAGATGCTTGGATACAGAGGGTGGTTCCCTTCCCCTGGATATTTAGGTAGGATGGCAAGAGGTTCTCTGTATTTAACAGTTCCCTTGTGTTTTCACTGGATTTACAAAGCTCTTATGCAAACAATAACTTCCATAACCGTCTTTCTTTAGCTCTTCTTGTAACTTTGGCAGATTGCATGGTATACTCCCCTGCCAGGAATCCTTCTATGGATTTTTCAGATCCTCTGGTATACTCCCCTGCCAGGTATCTTACCACAATGTCAGCTGCCTGGTATACTCACCTGTCAGGACTTTTTATTTGTTTCTCTGTTCTTTCACTATACCAAAGTAGCGTATTCCCTGAAGTGCTTGGTATATTTGCCCACGGTAACACTTGCTTCAGCTTTCCCCCTCATTGGCATCTCATGCGTCTGTACTTGCTTGGGGTTTGTTGTTGCACTTTGTCTTGTCTGCATTCAAATATTCCTCTTATTGGGTATTTAATTGGTATTGGGTTTTGTCAGCATTCAAACAATTTTTGAGTATTGTCTGTATTAGCAATTTTATACAGTTCAGTCACTCTGTTGCATGTGTGTAGTTATTGTAGTTATGCCCCGGGGTCCCCAGCGGTTTTAGGCAGACTCACTGGTCATTCAAAGCGTCGGACTCTGCAATGAAGCTTCCTCACTGGTGCGGCTTCCCACACTGTGCGGACGTTCCCCTGCGTTTCCTGAAACTCTGCAATCACTTGCTGGCTTTCCTCAGTGGCCTGGACCGGTGAGTGAGGTCTCTCTGCAAAATTGTACCTCCAGGAGCTCCTCTGCGACTCCCAGCGCTTGCATGGTCCTTCAGGTGTACCTGCTGCACCTCTCCTCCCTTCTCACCACACTGGTATGCAAGTCGCGTGTTCGCGAGCCACCGCCTGGATTTGCACGTCTTCTCTCGCACTGCTTTCTCCTGCATGGTTCTCTTCCGCACTGCTTTTTCCATTAGTGTGGATGCCATTTTTAAATGTTCCACGCACTTTAGATTCAGTAAAACAACTAGCCTGCGCGTTTGGCTTTGGGCTACTCTTGGTTTGCATGAACTCCTTCCTCATCCTTGTCTCAGTGCTTGAGGATTTATGGGAGTTAGGTCCATAGAGGTTACTGGATTTCTTAGATGGTGCTGTTCAAAATTCTCATACAAAAGCACAACAGAACCAGAAAATGTTGTGAGTGTTTAAGTCATAAATGGGGGCTTGACTAGAGTGATAAATAGGAAAGGTTTCCTGACTTTTACTATAAGGTGGAACCGCTAGGTGACAATAAGCCATTAAGAACTCGGTTATTATAGGGTCTTCAGGGGAAAGGGGGAATACAGTGTCTCGTCCGATGGAGTCACCACCTCCCCCCGGTGGTTGTCTCCTCCCATGTGATCCTTCCTCATATAGCCAACCCCAGGGTCAGGATCATGCAGCAGCTGCATTCCCTGGTCACATGGGAGGTCACCGCTGGGGAATGACCACTGGTTTCATCAAAATATGAAAGTGAAAGTATTTTCCAATGTTTTAGTTTTCTCTTTTTGTGTGTTAAATAGCATGATGGAGCAGAAATTGGGCCTCCCAGAGAGTAAGTGTCTTGTTGAAAAATCTCTTGACTGAAAATTGTATTGTTGCTTCCCTGGCTGCTTTTGAAGACAGAATGTTCAGAATGTAGTCAATACCAGTAGTTATTGACTGCACTCTAAACATTCTGATTGGCTGAGAGGAGGTGATTAACAATCTCCATGTGCTAATGTTATTTATGTATGTAGAGTTTGAATAATTTCTAACTAAAGCCTGTCCATTTTGTTTTTCCTTTGATTTTTTCGTTTTATGTTGTTTCATGAATATATTCATACCACACAGACCTTGAAAAAGTGCATCTTACATCATTATCACTGAAAAGAGAGCAGACATGTGTCAGCAATGGTATGAGTCATTTATCATTTTGGTGTCAGCGTGTCCTTCTACTTTTAACTGTTATCAGTATTTATCAAAACTGTTTTTAATGTATGTCATTTTAAGTTGGATTGAACACCTTGAATATGTGCAAATCACAGGTGATTATAATCCTATTAATCTACCATCTTAATCTACCATCGTGGATCGGATTTCTTCCCCACCTTCCCTATCCCTTAGCTTAACTAAAACCCCTTGATGTAGGGCTGTAGAAATTGAGATAGCAGCACCATGGTACAACCCATAAAGAGAAGACCGCATAGGAACAATTAGGGACACCTGAATCTCCAATACACAATCAATAATTAGAGCAGATCATGTGGCCCAGGTCAGTTTTCCCTAAGAAATGGATAGCAGAAATGATGAGAAGTTGCAATAAAACAAGCTTTCAAGATTCTTAGAGGGTATAAAGAGATCAATCGGAGGACTTGCTAGATAGAGATAGAAATGGAGAGCTCTGAGCACACTCTTAGGCGACTGCTGCGGATTCACCTCTTTGAAAAGGTGTTAGGCAAAGTTGAGCGAGAATGATAGATTTAAGGTTTTGTTCTGTCAGTGAGTAGAATGCTGTAGTCATCAGGAACAAGGTTGAGGGGCGGGGGTGGGCGGGATTGTGGCATAGATGTTGGTCAGACAGGTTTCTGTCAGGCCAGAAGGTTGAGATACTGAAAGAGGATCAGGTTTTTTCAGATAGGTTTAGTATTTCACAGCAGATCTTGTGTTGCAGTCAAAAACACAGTATCGACTTCCACAGATCAATATGATCATGCAGGGGGAAGGAAGCAACGCAAGGACGTCTTTGCATGATGTCACGGGTGGGGTCAGAATACTGTATTTACAGATCCAATATAGGGTTTCCTTGGAAGAAAACATTTCTCATATGTTAGAGAAAAACACATATGAGTATACAGTCACTGAGTTAAGGCAGATCAGTCAGGAGCCTGAAAGGACATGTTGGTGACATGCCGCATAGGTGCAGTCACCCAATACTGTGGCATCAGTGAGGTTTCTCATTCCTCCAAGGCGTGTCTGTAGGTCAACATGAACCACTACAAAGTTGTGTACTACAGGGACTGACGAAAGCACCTATGTGCTAGGCAGTATTCCAAGCTCATCATAGCACGAACAGTGTGACCCACTATTGATCAGTTCGAGTACTGCCCCATTTCTGGCAAGTGCTTTAGAACTCCTGTTCCCCACTGCACAGAACTGCAGAGACACACCTAATCTATGATCACACAGGACACATTATTTAATTGCAATCTGTTGATAAGGGTTCAGTATTGAGACTGGGATGCAAATTGTTGAATACTGACATTAACACGAAAACTGACATACTGAGGAAAGCTGCACCTTTACTTGGTGAAATTGTCAATATATGCATGCTCCCTTTTAAAATGATTAAAGCGAGTTGACTGATGTCCGTTTCTGTTTTTTTTTTAAATTATTTGTTACCAGCAGTAATGGCCTTTGTTCTAAGGAAGTCCAGCAGTTTTAACTTGGCTAAGTTGGCTAATCTGCTTCCCAGGTGGGTGGTACACAAGCTGCTTAAGCAGGTAAGTATCCATCACAATGTCATTATGACCACCGTCTCCTCTCTGCCTTTACTGAGCTAGGGGTATTCTAGTGCCATCTCCTCACTGCTGCACCCATGTGAACTCCCTGGCCATAGCACTGCCTCCCTTCTCACCACACCTTTCCTGTAGGCTCACATCTCTTAGCACCCCTGTTGCCAGTCTCAGTATAGCAGGGAGTTCCTTTGCTGATTTTTGGCATTTGGATTGCAATCTAATAGTCACACTTGGTCAAAGTTCACTCTAATGTGGTATGAACATTGACCATACCATGCTTCTATAGGAAATGGTTAGATGCATGCATATACTTTGGAAAACCGGATTTGCTCTCACATACTGGTGATGTACATGCTAAACTCTGCATACTATTGAATGGCAGAGGAAATCCCATTTGTGAAACAGCAGTGAGAGAGCGTGACTCTAGCCTCCGCCAGCCCGTTTTAGCTTTAATACTGCTTTTTACTCATTAAGAATTGAATTTTAAGGGGGGGCGTGGCCAGCTGCGCGATGCAGTAGACGTGTCCTCCCGGAGCTCCCGCGACCGCGGCCCAACATCCTGCTACTTTCGACTATTTGCAGTGCTTGGGGGACCCCCAAGATACCCCCCCCAGTGTCCGACACCCTGGACAGTACCCGGGGCGAATTCCAGCCCGAAACGGTCAAGAACCACGGAGAACGCGGCGAAGAAGAGGAACGCCGAAGCGGCCCTGTGAGGGAAACAAGATGGCCGCCGGAGCGCGCTCTGGGTGAGAGGCGAGTCGTTTCTACACTCCCGGGGCCGGGGGGGACGGAGAGCTCGATGCCGCGAGGGAGGCTCGTGCACCCCTGAGGCGGCCCGCCGGTGAGTGCCCGCTGCTGCTACTGAGGGGCCCCTGCGCGGGACTTGCCCCGAACTGCTCGGGAGACTCCGAACCCGCTGGACCCGATCTCATCCTGTGAAGCCAATACGGCCTTCGGCCACAACTCCTCCCCGAGCAGACATCTTGGAACCTGCTGGTCCGCCGCGCGGGCGGAACTACCCGGTGAGTCCCGCGCCTCCGGGAGGGTCTGCTGGCCTCCCCTCCCCCGAGAGATACTGGCTGACATCGCAGTGGGGTGCGCGGCCAGGCGACGCTTCAGTGACGGTTGGGGGTTTCGGCTGCAAGCGAAGGGGCCACTCGGATCTCTCCTGGCCCCGCCCCCCCCCCCTGGAACTACAAGTATTAAAGATTTAGCACTGGAGGGAAGGATAGACCGAGGGCCGACACCCGACTCTCTACGCCCTTCCCCTCCCCCCCCCTCCGTCCGGCCTGCGCCCCCAGGTGTGGGCAACGCGCATAAACCAGTGCAACCGTCGGGGTTGGCCTGAACCAGTGTGAGAGAAGGCGCCCCGAAAAGCAGGAACCATGGGAAAAGACAAAATTAGAAGGCCAGCCACGCAAAACAGAATCGACCAATATACGGTTCCCCCATCGCAATCTTCTGACACTCCACTGCTGCCGTCGGTCGAAGGGGACTCTACATCGGGGCTTTCCCTAAGGGATGTTATGGCAGCCATAGCGGACTCCCGTTCATCGATGGAGCAGAAGATGGACGGAATTAGTCTCGATGTGTCCCTCCTCCGGCATGACCTGCAGAAATTATCGGCACGCACTGGGGAGGCGGAGCAGCGCATCTCCAACACGGAGGACGGGCTGCAAGCAGTACAACAACAGCTCCAAGGGATCACTGCCAAACTCAAGACTCTGGAAGCCAAAGTCGAGGAGGGAGAGGGCAGATCCAGGCGTAACAATATCCGCATTCTCGGCATCCCCGAGAAAGCAGAGGGCCCCTGTATGGAGCTTTTCTTGGAGCAATGGCTGACAGACCGGTTTGATCAACGATCCTTCTCTAAATTCTTCTCCGTGGAGAGGGCACATCGAATACCCACGGGCAGACCGGTGCCTGGTGCTCCACCGCGAACGGTGATAGCAAAACTACTGAACTACCGGGACCGAGACGCGCTGCTACACCTCGCACGGACCAAGGGCACGACCACATTCAATGGGTCCAAGATCGCCTTCTTCCCGGACTATACTCGAGAGGTCCAGAAAGCGAGGCAGTCCTTTGAGAAGCTGAAACGACAGCTGCAAGCGATGGGAGTCAAATACGGCCTGCTCTTCCCGGCCCAGCTGAAAATATATCACAAGGGCACAACAGTTCACTTTAACGACCCAAGGGAGGCATGGCGCTGGGCAGAACAGCATATAGAAGGGAACTGGTCGATGCCCCGGCCTAACAGGGACAGAAATCCTAGACCACCACCAGCACACCCTCCGGACCCGGGCCAGCCACCCTCACCAAACCAACCGGCGGTGGCCGGAGACTGAACAAGATTGCTGTCACAGCAGGACTTCCCCCCCCCACAAGTGGGAGCCCGCCCGAATTGGTGTAGGAGAAGATGTGGGAAGTACCACAGCACTGCTATAAGTTGTCTATGTTATCAATAATGCGGCCCGCGGGGGCATCTCTTCCGCCCCTCTATCTGTTAATTTGTTCAAATGTTAATAGTATAAGGGTTTGTAAGGCTGTCACCTTACAGTGGGTAAGGATCAGCAATGTTGAGGCGACAGGTACTTCGTGTTGGGGTGGAGTATGGGGTGGGGGTGGGAAAGGAAAGTTTCATTGGGTTTATTGTTATCCCGGGAGCAACGCGTCACTGCCAGCTCCGGAGTTTTGTTGAAGTTGAAGGTCATGGTAATGAGAGGCTACGAATAACTCAGGCAGCACATCACTCAATATTCACGGTACATATTGCAACACACCACTGTAGTCGAGGACGCCCTCCTCGGAATACACCTGATAAACCTCATGTGTGGGTCCTTGAATGGCAACCTTGCAACCCCGGTTGACCCCGACTGAACGTCCCAAGTCCTTCAAGGTGCTCACCTGGAATGTAAATGGGATGGGTTCGGCGATCAAGAGGCGCCTGATCAAACAACTTCTCAGTAGGCACTCCCACGACGTGGCTCTGCTATCCGAAACCCACTTGGCGGGTTCAAATTGCCTATATTTCCAACGTACAAACTATAGAACGGCCTTCCATGCGGGATATACAATGGGATCCAGGGGCACCCTCATCCTCATACATAAACGTGTCCCTTTCACCATCCAAAACCGAGAACAAGACCCGCGGGGCCGCTATGTGATGATCCTAGGTACGCTTTTGAACATAAGGGTTGCCTTCGTCTCGGTGTACTCCCCGCCCGGTCTAGGACGGGAGCTAATGGACGAATTGACTGCCCTCTTAGGCAAACACCAGCCTGATGAGCTATTTCTGGGTGGGGACTTTAATGATGTCATGTACAACTCCGCTGATCGCACACACCTCAGACATCGTAACCCGGACGCCCCCACAAGACTCTTCAATTTTGCCTCTGCCTTGGGCCTGGGTGATGTGTGGCGGGAGTTGCATCCGGATACCAGGGGGTACTCCTTCCATTCTGGTGCCCATGGCTCACTCTCCAGAATTGATTATCTCTTTATCCCGAATGCGGATCTCTATAAAGGTAGTGGCGGCGGAGTTCCTCCCCCGGGGCATCTCAGACCACTCGCCTCTGCTGGTGGAGATCCGTACGAGGGGTGTTTTCCCCCCTAGGACGTGGAGATTGAATACTTACTATTTGGGCTCCCCCGAACTTGTTGATCACCTTACTGAAGTCTCCACTGAGTACTTCGAAATTAACGACAACGGTGAACAGGACCCGGTGGTGATCTGGGAGGCCTATAAGACCGTTCTGCGAGGTGCCTTGATCTCTTGGGTGGCAAATAAAAGACGTGAGAGACTCCGGGAGGTGACAGAGGCAGAGGGTGACCTGGCTCGGTGTGAGAATAAACACACTCTGGACCCATCCCCGCAGACCCAGCTCTCCCTTAAACGAGCCACCGAACGGCTCCGAAACCTCCTACTAGATAATGCTAAACACGCCCATTGGGACTCCAGAGCCAGAATCTATGAGCAAGGAGATAGGGCTGGCCGAATGCTAGCCTGGTTGGAAAGGAGAGATGAGGGACAACGATGTGTGCGAGAGATTGCCAATTCTCGGGGTGAAAGGTTTCAGTCGGACGCAGAGATAGCCGAGGCTTTCGCCCAATTTTATGAAACACTCTATCGGGCTCCAACCTCGCGGCTGGACCCATCCCTCCTAAACGAAATACCACTCCCGGTCCTCTCAGTTCAACAAAGGGCGAGACTAGACTCCGATCTCTCGGAGACCGAGGTGGCAGATGCACTGGCTCAGCTGCAGACCGGGAAAACGCCGGGCCCGAACGGGTTCCCGGTGGAGACATGGCAGAAACTGGGAAGGGTCGACATAACGTCATCTCTCCATAAAATGTTATTGTCAGCCCGGGAGCAAGGTGCTCTCCCGCAGGACCTACGTAAGGCCACCATCGTGGTCATACCCAAACCGAACAAGCCCCAGGAGCACTGTGCCTCTTATAGGCCGATCTCGTTAATTAATGGTGAGGCTAAGATCCTTGCCAAGATCCTGGCCAATAGGCTACAATCTGTGACCGATACCCTGATACATCCGGACCAATGTGGCTTTATGCCACACAAATCGACCCGAATGAACCTGCACCGACTCCATTTAGCACTAGAGAGAGCTCCCGCCATTGACACTTCGCTTGCCCTTTTGGCAATCGACTTTGAGAAAGCTTTCGATTCGGTCCGATGGGATGGCCTCTGGGAGATCACGACACGTATGGGCTTTGGGGTGGAGTTCATGAGATGGGTGAAATTACTGTATACAAATATATTGGCGGAAGTCAAGGTAAACGGGTGGACCTCTCGCTCCTTTCGGCTGGGGCGGGGCACACGGCAGGGGTGTCCCCTCTCTCCCCTTCTCTTCGCCCTGGCGATAGAACCATTAGCCATATGGCTTCGCCAGAGTACATCCTGGATGGGATTCGGATGGCCGGAGGGACATGAGGACCGGATTTCCTTATATGCGGACGACCTCCTGCTATACCTGGGAGACCCCGCCCGAGCTTGCCCTATAGTAACCCAGATTCTTGTCCAATATGGGAGATTTAGCGGTTTAAGGATCAACTGGAAGAAATCTGTTTTCTTCCCAGTGAAAGGTGGGGGACAGCCCGACCCACAGGAATGCCCTTATCAAATAGAACACCTTGGTTTCCGATACCTTGGGATCTGGATCACATCGGACCTAACTGACTACTGCAGACATAACCTCAAGCCAATCCTAGATCGCTTCTCTGCCGATGTACAGCATTGGAAGCTTCTCCCCCTGACCCTCATGGGTAGAGCTGCGCTCTTCAAAATGCTGGCTCTTCCGCGATTTCTCTACGTCCTTCAGAACGCCCCTCTGCAGATCTCGAGGGCTGAATTTGACCGGGTGGATACTCTCCTCAGGGAGCTCCTGTGGGGTGGTGGTCAAGCGCGCATAGCTCTGGCCACACTTCAGAGGTCGGTCTGGGAGGGTGGGATTGGAGTGCCCCGCCTTCAGACCTACTATTGGGCCTCACAATTGGTGGTGGTCAACGACCTACTGCACGGGGATCGGGAACTACCCCACATTAAGGCCGAGGTGGCAACCATGCACGACACCGATCCACTACAGCTATTGTATGACACCCCCCCTAGACCCTCCCCACTAACGATGAGGGCGCAGATCACTACTATTTGGAGGCAAGTGCATAACTTTGTGGGATGGGGGACAAAGATATCAGCGGCGCAACCCCTATGGAGGAATACCAACCTGAAAGAAATGGCGAGGCTCGGACCTTGGCCGTGCTGGGAGAGCGCAGGGATACAAAAGGTGGGAGATGTTCTTAGTGGTGACAACCTTGCCCCGTTTGCCGACCTGCAACACCGGTTTCGACTCCCCGACACTGAAAGATACCACCATATGCAAATGTCCCATGCCCTAAGAGTCCACATAGCGTCAGACGTCAGCATACCGGAGTATTCACCTGTAGAACGTAACATTTTACCTGAATATATTCCCTCCAAATGCACATCCATTCTTTATAACGCCATCACATCCTTTGCGACCCCTGAATTGATTGGCTTAAAGACCAAGTGGGAGGCGGATGTAGGGGACATTGACCCGGAGGACTGGATACGGGTACTGATGCACCCCAGGGAAATTGCTATCTCCACGAGACTCAGGCTAGTGCAACTTAAAATATTACATAGAGTGTATTATCCCAGAACTGCACTGTTTGGGTGGAGACGGGCAACGAATCCAAATTGTCTTAGATGTGGGAGCGAGGAGGGGACCTTTTTCCACATTCTGTGGTCCTGTCCTCGCATCCGATCTTTCTGGGGGGCCTGTTGTAGTGAACTGTCCCGGACACTGTCCACCTCAGTAGAGCTTGACCCGAAAGTCCTAATCCTGGGAGCACCGGGGGAGAATGAACTGAATAAATGGGGAGAACTCTTATTGCACACAGCTGCAGCCCTGATGAAGCGGAACATTGCACAAAAATGGGGGGTCCCCGAACCCCCAACGATGGAGCAGTGGGCACTAGACATGGACACGTGCGCTATGTTTGAGAGACGAGTCTATAGGGCAAGAGGCTGTCCCAACAAAGCCTCTAAAATATGGGAGGCATGGGAGGAGAGAGGGCCTTGAGACACGTGATCCTGAGAAACGTCCTTTTGTTCATTATGTTGTGAATTGTGAATTGCAGATGTGCTCTATGTGAACGGGGATGATATAACACTACTGTTGTATGGGACATGCTGGCCCCACCTGATGTAGCTGCCTCTTTTCTCCTTTCTCCTTTCTTTCTTGTGCCTCTCTTTCGGTTATGGTTTACCATGTCTATGTTATGATTAAATGAAAATAAAATATTTTATCAAAAAAAAGAATTGAATTTTAAAATACTTTATTAGCTTTGACATGATTTTAGAAATGTATTAATAATTTATTGAATTGGAGGTTGTGAGTTTTTTTTGGGCCCTCTCCATTTTAGAAAGGGATCCATTTTAAACAGAACGGTCTGCTTTCTATTTCTTTCTGGCACACCTGTGGCGCATCACCCCTGAAACGTCTTTAATGTGCCAGGGAAGTCACCCGCGCAGGCGATGGGTGCAGCGGGCATGTCTAAAGCAAGCTTAAGGCAAGCCCGTCTGTGCCAGTCTGGGATGCGAATGGGCCCTGGGTTCTGCCAGTTTCGGAAAGGAGCAGGGATAGCCCTTCACTAAAGGAAGTTCTGTACCAGGGTATCCAGTCATCGATAGGGGTGTCACGGTATTAGTTTTATGACGGTGCGATAACCTTCTTGCCAAATGACGGCATATCATGGTTATCGCGGTATAGCAGGTGGAGTTAACTAATCTTAACAAATATTTTCTAAAAGGTCATAAATTGTCAGATTTATCATCACAAACAAAACCAGGCACCCAGGGCCAGAATTGGGCTTTTCAACATACCTTCCACTGAAATGCCACCCCTTGCTTCCACCAAACACACGTGTGAAGAGGAGGAGGGGATTGTGGGGGGAGCCCTGCTGCGACTGGCAAAGCAAACTGAATAGCTTTTCTTAAGTGGTCATTTAGGCTTTTAGCTCCCCCATTGGCTACTGGTGAAGATGAACATGTTGCCATCTTGATAACCTGCATGCCACAGATCAATGGAGGATGATGGTAGTATACGCTTGTGCGCATACGCACACACGCTCTCTTTACTTTACAGCCTTTAGTTTACTTGCGGACCAAAAGGTGTTCAGTAATCACGGACATGCTACCCTTTGGTATGGCAGCAGGGAATACCCACAGAGCTGAGTGAATTTCGCAGTGTGACTTATTATATGTAAATTCAATGATGGAACCAGGGAAATCCCCCATTGTCATATGTTTAGCAAACAATATCCATTATAAATATATAAATCCCAAAGGCGCCATCCCAAAGTAAACCCTTTTCTTTCTTGGCACTGTATTTTTTCTTCCTATTGCTAACATATTGATTTTATGTCAGGCATGTGTGGTTTATGGAATGGCATTAAAAACTGCTCCAACTGAAACTACTTGGCTGACGGCACATCCAACAGTGCAAGACCAAGACTGTGCAGCACTTGCTTACTGCAGCCTTTCCAAATCAGATTGAAAAGCACACTTAATGGTATAAACGGTATACCGGTATAAACAATGTGACGGTTATTATTGTTCAATTAAGTGGTTCACGGTATCTTTAACGGTATACCATTATATCCCTAGTCATCGAATGCCAAAGCATTGAATGCCTTACCATCTAACAAAAAAGTTGAAAAAAAGCATCAATGTTCTAAAGGTAAAGTGTTTATTTTAATTGTATTGGGGTTTTAAAGGTTAAAAAAAAGAGGGTTTGGGGGGATCCCCCTCATTAAAAAAAAAAAAAAAGAAAGTGCATTAGATGCTTTTTTTTCGATGCTTTTTTTTAGATGGTAAGGCATTCGATGCTTTGACATTCGATGCTATGACTATAAACCCTGTACCAGCACAAAGGTGTGCTATGATCAGGCTGCTTTGATGGCCCTGGCCCCTAAGGAGACCAGTTTTCCGACAGGGTTTCAATGTTTCCCTCCTGCAGCATTTGGTGCAGCAGAGATTGTAATCACATCAGGTGAGTAAGCAAATAGGGGTAGTGACCTCAACCTAGCTAATACGAGTAATATGCAGTCATCCACCCTTCTGGGCTTTTTAATTCATGCAAGATCGGCAGTGACACATAGCGATGATATATTCTTACTTTTAGAGGCGTTTTCTCATGATCTACTCTGTTTAACAGAGACCTGGTTCACTCCATCGACGGAGCCTGATATTGTTCAGATGCTTCCTTCCAAGTATGTTATTCTTCGCTCCGACAGGGCCCTCTCCCCCCCCCCCCCAACCCTCCGGGGTAGGTGGGTGTTTAGCACTAATTCATCTATCATCTTTAACCTGTACTGTACTTGCCTTGAGCCATAATCTTCCCTGCAAACTCTTGCTAATCCGGATTCTGCTTTTAATTTTGCACAACTGGTTGCCGTTCTGGCCTTGTTTTACCCTAATTTGCTTATCATGGGAGACTTTAATGTTAAACCTAATAATCCTACGGAAACATATGCAAAAACCTGATTCGTACACTGGCTGATATGGGACTTATTTTGTGTAACCATCTGCCAACGCACCGAAAGGGAAATGTGCTTGATTTTATTTTCTCTTCTGAGAAAGACCTTGTAGCAGTATCTAATCCACTCCCTGTTCTTTGGTCCGATCATTTTGTTCTTCCCTATACCATCTCCTCGCTCGCCTCCATCGGCTGCTTGCCTAACACTCTTTGCCAACAGCGGCACTGGGGGAAGGTATCCCTGACTGCCGCTGCTAAATACCTTGTAAGAAGCACTAGTGATTTTATTGACAAAAAGAAGCAAGATCCCTGCAATGCCCTGTTGAATGCTATGAAAGAGGCAGCAAATGTGTGATATATGATTTGATATTTTATTTATAGCGCGCCCATACACAAGTGTTTCAAAGCGCGATAATTTGCACTGATCAAGGCTAGTAAAACCCAGCCTAAGCCTTCTGCTCCTTGGTTTAAGGCTGAGTTGAGGGCTATGAAGCAAGTATGTCACCAGTTGGAGCGTAAATGGAGATGGGAACATGATTCTGCTTCCAAGCTTATTTATTAGCAGTTTGTATCAGGAAATTATTCCGATTGACAAATCTCAGCATTTTGCTGAGCGGATATCAGCCTCCTGTTCAGCACGTGAACCCTAAAGTAGTGAAAGAGCTCATCTGCGACACCCCCTATTGATCTTCTGCGTTCACAAGCACATTTTATTAGCTCCTTCTTTGATGAAGATTCAGATCATTCGTAAATCTATTACTTTACCAGCAACAGATGGGCCTGAAGGTATGTTCCGGGGGCAGCCCAAAATTAAATAAATATCCCAGGGATAGATCAGCTTGAGCCTGCCACGGACGATATGGTTAGTGCGGCCCTTCAAAAACTGAAGTCGGCCTCTTTGGCCAACTCTATTCCTCTCTGGGTGCTTCAGTCTTTGCCGGCAGAGGCCATTCCACTCTTTACTGCAGCAATGCAGACTTCACTGTCTGTGTTTTGTCCGCAAGGCCTTGAAACATGTACCTGTCTCTCCCTTCTTGAAAAAGCCCCAGTTTGATTGAACTTTGGCATCTATCGGCCAATTTCACTCCTACCATGAGTCATGAAACGTGGAGACTATTGTTACCCCTGAACTTTCACGCAATTTAGAATCCTGAGCCTTTACATTCTTTTCCATCTGGCTTTCGCCCAATGAGGGGTACAGAGTCAGTGATGATTTTGGTCCTGGATGATCTAGTGCGTCTCCAAGACCGCAGGGAGATAGGAGTCTTAATTCTTCTTGACCTCTCTGTGGCTTTTGACACTGTTGATCATGGTATTCTGTTGAAGGGCCTGGCGAGTGCAGGATTTTCTGGTGCACCTCTTGCCTGGTTTTCATCTTTTCTTTCAGAACGCACGCAGACAGTGTCACCATTTCCTTTTCAATAGTCTCCAAGGTCCTTGGTGTGTGAGGTCCCTCAGGGGTCACCTTTGCCCCTGCTACTTTTTCATTTGTACCTATGTCTTTTGGCAGATTTAATTCACGAAAAGAGGGTATGGTTTTATACCTATGCCGATGACACGCAGCTGACTTTTTGGCTAGACACTCCAGAAAGTGACCCCCCCCTTTCTCCATTGAGGAACTGCCTTGCAACAGTGGGGGAAATGGATGGCCAGGAACTTGCTGAAATTGAACAGAGAAAAGGCAGATCATGGCGTCAGCCGTCTCAGAATCGCAGGCAGCTTGGACCAATGATCTGGTTCCCAGTAATGCTGTCTAAAGTCTCAGTATCAAAATCCAGTCTTCTGGCTTCTGGGAGTTACAAATTGCATCATTATGCAATTCTGGTTTTATGAAGCTGAAGATCTTGTGGAAGACGCTGCCATTCTTACCTCCTGTGTCCTGAGCAAAGGTGGTAGCTGCTTGGATTCTCTGGACCATCGACTATAGTAAAGGAATCTATCTTGGCCAACCAGTTTTCTTGATCCAAAGATTGCAGCTTCTTCAGAATGCCACAGCTCGTCTTGCTCTTGGAGCTGGTCAGATGTCTCATTCCCAGGCTCTCTGTTGGCAACTGCACTAGCTTTCTGTGTGTAGCAGTATCCAGTTTAAGATTCTCTGCATCACCCATAGGGCCTTCTATCTGCAAATTAAACAGATTCCTTACATTCCTTATAGGCCCCTGAGCCCGGAGTCGCAGACATTTCGAGTCGCAGACATTTCTGACAGGTTGCCGATTTCGAAGAGCACGGGCGGGAGGTCGAGTGATCTCTACTCTCGAACCTGGTATGTGGAATTCGCTACCAGACTACCTTGGAAGTATGAATGATCATCTATTCTTTTGGAAAGCCTTGAAGACATCTTTTTTTGCTGCATCCCGCTGTTTTTTTTATGTTTTTGTTTAAGAGTGGACCCTTTCATTTGCTGATTTCTAGAGCCTTGATGCCATTGGGCCTTAGTTGGCACTTTATGAATGTTATTACAATACAATGTATGCCTTTTTTACTATTCACATTTCCATAATAAGCATGCTGAATTTGCAGATGTGCATTCTCAATCTAGGCGAGAGAAAATAGTTCAATCATTACATTTGAAACTGTGTTAACTCCAAGGGTGGTTTCAGAAGAAGCATTATAATTTATCAATTTTACAGATAATCGAGCAAATGCACCAGGAAATAATTTTCAACATCCCATTGGGTCACTATTAACTAAATAAAATTAGACCAGCATTGCAAAAATACATTTAGAAGTCAGAGGTAGGTAATTAGGTTAAATGTCGGTATTACTAATGTAGTTAACAGGTTACTTACTTTTGCGCCTACATCTCTGGCCTTATCAAAACACTCCATCGCCAGCATATGGTCAAGGCCAGGGTCCAACCCCATTTCACCAACAATTGTCACACCAGCATCTTCTGCACTGAAATATTTCAAACAGTTTTACTAATACAGCTTTGATACTTTTTTTTAAAAAAAACAATCTTTATTATTTATTCCAAGCAACAACAATCAACAAAACAAATCCAACAGTGCGCATCTCAATTATCAGCATCAAACACAATATCACAAGGTGGTCACTGTTTTCCCCTAACCCTCCCCCCTTAACTCGAGCTTATTCACCCTCTCTTCCCACCTCATGTTCTTCTGAGGGTTCTTCCTCATCTGTGTTTACAGCGGAGTCTTGATTGCCTGGGCGACCTTGGGTGACTCCTTGCAGAGTAGCCACCAGGTGTCTCCAGGTCATTAAGGGTTCCGTTTCCTCCTCCCCTCCCCGGCTGGCTGCTCCATACCATACCACGGTTTCGGCCTCTGCCATTTCTGTAAATCATGCCACCATGCCCCCATTCTGGGTCTGTGGCTTGCCTTCCAGCCCATCGCAATTCTGCGGTTGGCCAGTATGTAGGCCAGGTCCTTCAGCTTGCTCACGTGCCTCAGGTTGCGAGGTATTACAAAGCCCCCCACCATACAGGCCCATACAGATTACACATCTAGCTTAATTTCTTTCTCGACTAGTCAGTGCGTGATTTCGCTCCAAAATTTCCCAATCTCCAGGCATGCCCAGAACATATGCACCATCCCTGCGTTCACCTCCCCACATTTAGGACATGCTTGCGTTCCTGTGGTCTTAAATCTGGCATACTTCTGGGGGGGTCATATTTGCCCTATGAGTTATGTATAGTTGGATCTGCTGCAACCTCGCATTTCTTGACACTTTATGATATCCCTGGGCTCTTGCCCATAGCCCATCATGCATAGACTCCCCTACTTCGTCTTCCCAGTCTCATCTCAACTGTGTCACTTCCTTGCCCACCATAGACATCAGAAGTTGGTAGATTCAGAAGACTTCATGTCCTCCTTCCGACACATCATAGATTGTCTCTACAGCATCATCGGGTTGATTATTCAACACCACTTCTGGCCATGTTTCCTTCACCTTCTGCACCTCTCTGGTATAGATAATATATTGCCCAGGGTGTAGACCGGTTTCTTCTACTAGCTCCTCAAATTTAATTACTTCCCCTTCTTTCCATAGGTCTCCCAATGAGGCTGCACCCACCGGTTCCCAGTGCTTGTGGATTGTCTTGCTTAATTACGCACCTACACCCAGCAATGCCACTAGCGGCGTCTGCAGGGAACATGGAGTCGGGTTATCTATGGCTCGGCACGCTCTACGCCACACCTCCCATCCTAGTTTCACCAACCTAGATCGCTCCCGCACTTCTGATTTGGGTACCTATATTATAACTTTCAGAAAGAACTGGGTACATTCGGCCCTCAGCAGTCTGGATTCTGCTGTGGGGTCCTCTGTCAGCCATTTCGCCACATACAGTAGTTGGCTGGCCACGTAGTAGACTTCAAAGTTGGGCAGTTTAATGCCCCCTTTATCATGTGTATTTTGCAGTTTCCATAAGGCTATCCTATTCCTGGTGTTATGCCAGATAAAGCCTCTACACAGGCTTTGTAATTTGCCAAACAAGCGCCTGGGTATCACAGAGGATGTTCACAAAAGAGTGTAATAGCCTGGGCAGCGCGACCATCTTCAACAGTGCCACCCTCCCTATCAAAGCCAGGGGGGAGTTTTGTCCAGAATTTCATGCTATTCTCCAAGTGTGTTATTGCCCTTTCCATGTTATGTTCATCCTCCACTTTGTGATAAATATCCACCCCAGGTATCTAAAGGACCTAATCTCCCAGCGTATCTGCAATACTGGTAAGTTCTCATGTGGGATCCCTCTATATCATTCCAGTGGGAACAGGCTAGATTTTGTGGGGTTAACTGCAATCCCAGAGAGCAACGCAAATCGCTCCATCACCTCCAGGATGTATTGCAGATTTTCTTCTGGATATCGCAGGTATAACAGTATGTCATCGGCATACAGTGATATGAGATGGGGTCCCCCCCTTTGTATAAATCCCCACCGTTTCGTATTGTCTCGGGTATATTGCAAGAGGTTCTAATCTGAGGATATACAGCATCAGGGACGAGGGGCACCCTTGTCTGGTGCCCCTACTGAACTGCCATTTGTCTGAAATGTTTGCTCCCATCTTAACCCTGGCTATTGGGGAGCTATACAGCAATTTAACCCATTTCAGGTACCCAGGCCCTATTCCATATTCTTTCAGAGCTGCCATCAGCAAGGGCCATCTGACTGACTCAAAGGCTTTCACCGCATCTAGTGACGCGATTACTGCGTCTTGTATATCACCTTCTGATTGCTCTATGATATGGTGGAGCCGTCTAAGATTGTCAGATATACTTCTATGCGGCACATATCCAGTCTGATCAGGGTGTATAAGTTTGCCTATAACCTGCCTCAGTCTGTTTGCTAGCGTCGCTGTAAGAATCTTGCTATCTTGGTTTACCATGGATAGTGGTCTGTATGACCCGCAGTCCTTGCTAGGTTTGTTGGGTTTAAGGAGCGGGATAATAATTGCCTCTCTAAGGGATTCCGGCAGCCTCCCTGTCCCCCATGCCTCGTTCAGCATATCTAACAGCGGAGGGGAGCACCTCCGACCCGTATGTCTTATAAAACTCACCAGGGAGTCCATCAGCCCCCAGGGCTTTACAGGTAGGCAGTTGCTTAACTACCGCTTCTAGTTCACCCAACGTGAGTGGGGCATTTAGGTTTTCTCTCTCTACTACACTCAGCTTCGGCAAACCTATATCCTCTAGTGTCTCCATGATCTCACTCCATTCCCCTCCTGCATTGTGTCCATACAATTGTTGGTAGAACTCAAGGAACCCTGTATTCACTCACTCTTGGGTGTCTAGTATCTGGCCGTTCTTCCCCTTTATTGCCCTAATGGCTGGTCTAGGCGCCTCCTTTTCATATAGCCATTAACTAACAGTCTCCCTGGCTTGTCTCCACCCGCATGTTGTCTTTCTGTATATTTCTTATAATTTAGATTACTTAGCCTCTCCCATTGTCCCTCACATACCCGTTGTAGTTTACTTATGGTTTCGGCCATCTTCGGGGAGCTGTCTCCCTTATGTGTGATTGCCTCTAGTTCCCTTTCAGCTTTCTGTAGTTCTTGGGTTATTTTGCCCTGCTGCCCTTTGGATTTTTATATGGCCGCTCCTCTCACCACCACTTCAAACGCCTTCCACAGAATGCCTGCCAAGTCTACACTTGCAGTGTTTTTCTCAAAATATTCCAGAATGTCCTAAGGTCTTCCCTAAACACAGCGTCTTTTAACGCCTCACCCCTGGGCCGCCATGTAGGGATCTTCGCTCTGGGGGAGGGGGGGTAAGTATTGCCATGCTAGCATCAGTGGGGAATGGTCCAAAAGGACCCTCGCTTTGTATTCTGCCAGCTCTATCTCTCCAGTTATCTCTGTAGAAACCAACATGTAGTCCAGTCTAGTGTTCAAGTTTTGTGGAGCCGCGTAGTGTGAATAGTGTCTAACTTGTGGGTGGCACAACCTCCATATGTCTTCTACTTGAAATTCGCCTTGGTTATGATAGTTCCGCAAAGTTTTGGCTGCCGGGGTGGGTTTACTTTGTTTAGCATCCGATCTGTCCATCCCCGGGTCTAGCGTGCAATTGAAGTCCCACCCCCACATAACTATCCCCCCCCCAAATACGGGCTGACTTTACCATACAGGGTCTT
Source organism: Ambystoma mexicanum (assembly GCF_040938575.1). Classification (NCBI taxonomy): domain Eukaryota; kingdom Metazoa; phylum Chordata; class Amphibia; order Caudata; family Ambystomatidae; genus Ambystoma; species Ambystoma mexicanum. Next base: position 629,172,437 of record NC_090936.1, read on the forward strand.
GAAATAGGCTACAGTATTTTCAATCAGTCCCTTTATCGCTACCATCCTCCCATCTGGGTCCACTGCGGACCGTACTAGCTGAAAGGGTACATGCAGAGCGATCCAGGTAATTACTCCCCTAGCGTATGCCGAGTATGCTGCCCCAATAGTAGTGCCTTTCCATTTCTCCCGTATTACCTCTTGTTTTTCTTTCGTTAGATGGGTTTCCTGTAGTAGGGCTATGTCAATTTTTTGCCTCCTCAGATACATTATCTTGTTCCTCTTTAAAGATAATTGTTGAGCCCTCTGACATTCCAAGTTATTATCTTAAGGTCTCCCATTTTCAGCCGTATCTTTTCCCACCTCTATCCCCCCTTGTCCTTCGTGTCCCGTGCCAAAGCACATGGGTGTAAGCCTGTTTCCCAGCTATTTCCGCTACAAACTCCAACTCCCCACCCTCCCTCCCATTCCCAACTGTTCCCTACCTAAAATCACTGCACACCCTCCAAATCCCCTCCCATCCCCCCTCCTTTCCCGTTCCCGACTGTTGCCCAGCTCCATCCCTGGATCTCAGGCTACCCCGCATCTAGCCCTTTTCTGGTCTGCGCCAGTACTCTGTCCACAGTAGGGGGGGTGGGTGCCGCCCTATTGGTGGCCCGACTAATCTAACTACAGGGGGTGAAACCGCCTTTCCCTTGTATCTCCTGAATTGAAGTCTAGGTAAACTACTCTAATATATACAAGACTTTGCCCTCGTGTATATTCAAGTTCAAATAGTCAACATGACGAGCGCTCATAGTAGTCATTACAATCACGTAGTTAGAGCGCCTTCTCACTACTCGGCATTATCCAGCCTCTATATCCTTATCAGGGCTACTTCCCAAAATGTATCCGGGCTATCAACATAGAGACGTAGTTTCACTTATCCTGTCTCTTGCAAGCCAGGTTGTCCGTTTCCTCCAGGCAGCCTTACGCATCTAGCCAACCCGGTGCTTCCTCTGGTGTCTCGAAGAAGAAAGCCCTGCCTTTGTGCAGGATTTTGAGTTTTGCAGCGTACAAGAGCATGTATTTGAAGCCAGCTTTCTTCAATCTTCTTTTCACGGCCACGTAGTTGAGAGGTTGTCTCTGTACTAGCATGGTGTAGTCTGAATATGTCGTGACAGTAGCTGACGCTCTATGGATCGTTCCACCCTTCTGAAAATATTCCAGGATTTTCTTTCTATCTTTGTAGTTTAAAATTTTAGCTATGATCACTCTGGGAGGGGCTCCGGTTGAGGTTTTCTGGTCTGGGCTCTGTGTGCTCTTTTGATTGACAACCCCTGAGTGAGCACCCCAGCACCTATCTTCTGTATCAACATGTTTTCTACCTTAATTCGTCGGGTCTGGTCCCTCTTCTCCTTCCGGTAGGCCCACAACTTGGATGTTGTTGCGTCTTGCCTGTCCTTCCGCTTGTTCTGCTCTGTTTTCCAGGTGGCGCACCTGTTCTAACATGTGAATCTCTTTGGCATTGTTCGTGCTGACCTCCGTATTGGTTTTTACTGCACCTTCCAGGATGCTCGTGCACTCCGCCAGTGCTCTTACGTCCTGTCTAAGGAGGTTGACATCCACACTTATTGTGTCAATCTTAAATTCCAGCGCGGTTTTCAGGTCCGCCATGGCTGCATCCAATTTGCTCCCCCATGAGGATCTCAGCTCTGTTATTGCGTCCAGGATCAAATAATCAGTACTCAAGGGGGCTGCTGTCTTCTGTGCGTCTTCCCTTTCTCGCGTGGATGTGTTCGGTGACTGTGGTGGTGGTTTGATAAAAACGTCCATGGTGATTTGCTTCACTTTGGCTTTACCGCCTTTTTGCGCCATACTGCCCACTGGGTGTCAGACTCAGCTTCCTGTGGCCCCGGTCCATTTCTGTGTCCTTCCAGGGGTTCGCTTAATGCTGTTCAAGCCACTGGTGTAGCCATCTACTCAGCTTCTGCCGTTGCCTGTGTCTAGGGCAGCTTGTATCTCTGTGGCTACGAGTCCGTGTTGACTTACAGCTTTGATGCTTATTGCTAGTAAACTTGCCCAATTGAAACAAATGTATTTTAGGGAGCAGCCATTTAGCCCAGGTAAACCATAATTGTACACCTTTACATTTAATTTGACTTTGGGAAATGGCCATCACCACAGAAGGATTTTGCATCAATATAATTTATTCTCTGCAGACTGGCAGCAAGATACACCCCACCCCCCCCATTATTGTCATGGTGACCAGTATGCTCCTTAAAAGTAAACACCTGTGGAGGCCAAGTTAATAAGGTTTAAGTTACTTTGCTTTAACTATTGTTCTCCAGCATGGGTCTGGCATGGATTCACATGCATATTAATATTCCCCGTCATCAGGCTGGGAATCCTGGGTTAAATAAAAAACTGTCGCACTTTCACTTTAAAACTGTATTTCTCCTTTAAATCAATAACTGTCCTCTGGGTCATGGATAGTCCTCTTCCTAAGCCCCGGCTCTGGCAGCCACCTTCAGATTTGGTAAGCACGTAAAGTGGCAGTATGACCAAGAAGAGCCGCAGAGGGGGCGGAGGGAGGGTTCACATGTGCATCCATGCCAGACCCATGCTGGAGAACAATAGTTACAGGTAGGTAACTTAAACCTTCTCCAGCATGGGGTCTGGCAAGGATTCACATGCTCATTAATAATCAATACACAGCAGTACACATTACACAACCACAGCACGTGGCAAGGCACAACAGAAGCAATTAACACTTACCCCTGGAACATACTCATCTCAAGCAAACGGGTTGCGTAGCGCTGCCGGACAGACTCGTAACGCCTCCTTGGAATCCCTGTCGACGCAGTAGAACCATGTGAAGGTATGCCTGACCTCCACATCACAGTCCTGCAGATGACAAGCAGGATCACATCAGAAAGGAACGCTGTCGTCGCAGCAATCGCTCTAGTGGAGTGGGCTCTCTGACAGCCCAGCAGAGGACGGTTAGCCAGCCAATGACAGTGCATGATGCAGCCGGAGAGCCATCTTGAGATCGGAGTCTTGGACAAAGTTTTCTCATGATTCATAGGTCCAAAGTTCACAAATAATGGAGAAGTCTTCCGAAAACTCTTAGTGCGTGCCACATAGAATTTCAAGGCACAAGCAACGTCCACCGAATGCAAGGTCCTCTCTGCCATTGACGAAGGGTTCAGGATGAAAGCAGGCAACAACAAAGGCTTGGTGAGGTGGAATTCGGGCAGGACCTTCGGCATGAATGTGGGGTGCACAGGCAGCTCCACCCTTGATTCGTTTGAAAGTCAGATACGGCTGCTTGGAGGACAGGACCTAGATCTCACTCACTCATCTGGCCAAGGTGATGGCCACAAGGAACGCCGTCTTCGACAGAACTTGAGTGTCCACTGGCAGCGCATAACCTCCAAACTCTAATGCTGCAGGAGCCATGCCTTCAAGTTAAAAGATCCTGGGTCGTGGTGAAGGATTGCACCTTTCTTCCTGGTGAGCATATCCGGAAGTACCAGCGGCTTGACTGGAGGAGTCACTGACAGGCTGAGTAGGTCCGGATTCCAAATCTGCCTCAGCTACGCCGGGTTGATGGGTTTCATCTTGCACCAACACTGTCCGAGTCTGTTGATCACATGTAGCAGGAGAGGAAATGGGGGAGGGAAGCATACACAAACAGACCTTCCCAAGGGAAGTAGAATGTGTCCCCCATGCTCCTCGGTTGGTGGAATCTGCTAGCAAACGGCTGCCATTTTGAGTTTGCCACTATGGCAAAAAGGTTGATCAGAGTTCTGCCCCATTTGACAGACAGACAGTCCATCTGATCCTGATGAAGTTCCCACTCATGGCAGCAGCGCAGATCCCTGAGGGAGTCGGCAATGGTGTTCTTGATGCATGCCAGGTGGAACAAGACGAGAAACATCCCCTGTCTGATGGCCCAATGCCACAAGCCCCGAGCTTCCTGGGAGAATGCTGGGGATCAAGTGCCCCCTTGCTTCCTGATGTAGATCATGGTGGTGGTGTTGTCTGTGAAGATCCTCACACCTTGCCTCTCTGACGGTAGACAATACTCGAGGACCCAGAACACTGCCCGTAGTTCCAGGATGTTGATGTGCAGATCCTTCTCCTCCGAAATCCACAGACCTCTGGCGTGTAGTCGTCCGGTGTGAGCACCCCAACCTTCCATAGAGGCGTCCATGGTGACCATCTCCTGGTATGGCGGGGTTTGAAATCCCGTCCCCTGGGCAATGTGGGTGCGTACTGCCCACCACTCTATTGCCCGCCGGAATTCCTCGTTGAGGGGGATCTTGTCCGCAAAACTCCCAGACACTTGTATCCAACGTGCATCTAAGAATTCCTGTAGGGGTCGCATTTGCAACCTGCAGAGACAGACTAGGTTGCTGCAGGACGAAATCCTGCCTAGCAATAACTTGATGGCCCGAACCGTGGCTGTCTTCGCGGATGACAGTTGCTGCCCCTTCCCTTTAATGGCCGCTAGTCTTTTCTCCGCGGGGGGTGCCAGACAAGCCACTGTGTTGAGTCTGGCGCAGAGGAACAGTGCGTTCTACGATGGCGTTAAGCAGGATTTCGGATAGTTTACGGGGAACCCCAGCTCCATCAGTATCTGGATGGTCTCCTTGTGCTTGTAGGCCAGTGCCCGGGAGCGGGCGCGTATCAGCCAATCATCCAGGTATGGGTATAAGTGTATGCCCTGCAGACGTAGGTGGGCCACCACCGGGGCTAGGCATTTTGTGAACACCCTTGGGGTCAACTTTAAAACGAACAGTAGGGCCTTGAACTGGTAGTGTTGGTCCTGTAACATGAACCGTAGAAGTATGCATTGACCAACGTCAGGAAATCCCCTTCTTCCAGTTGGCCGAGCATGTGCTGCAACGTGACCGTCTTGAATTTTTGGGACTTCAGGATGGTCTCCAACCCCCTTGTCTTCTTTCTGACCCTGGAGCCGTTGGGAAACGAGCTGTATAGCCCCTTTCCATTATATAGCTTGCACTTCTAGGAGCTGAGGGATGTGCTGCTCCCGACGGGGAACTGGTGGAATGCGAGGACACCTGCATTGAAACTACAAGGTGTGTCCCTGAGCGAGAGCGTCCAGCACCCATCTGTCGGTGGTGATCATCTTCCATGCGTTGAGGAACCTTGTCGGCCGGCTTCCCACTGGGGTGCACAAGTGGGGTCCCGATGTATTGGCCGGTTCAGGCTTGCTTGGGCACCGGCGCCCTGCACTGTGGGTGACAGTGACGCTGACCACTACCGTAGGCCTGGGAGAGACCCCTGTAGGCTTCCGGGGTGGAGGGTCAGTGAGGTTGCCTGTATGATGTGGAGTATCCCTTGGATGATCTGCTCAACTTTCTCCTGGAGGAGCCAAAAAACAAGCAATGCTGCTGCAGGGTGCCAAGGGAACGCGCTGTCTCAGTGTCCGTCTTTATGGCTTGAAGGGATTTGTCGACTGCCTTCTCGAAAAGGGTTTGCGCCTCTGAAAGGCATGTCCAGCACCTTTGCATGAACGTCATGGCGAAAGTTAGTGGCCTTCAACCATCGCTGCCTACAAAGGCAACCACTGTTTCCCCATCTGTCGGAAGCCTGTGTCGGCGATGTCCACTGACACTATAAAGGCATGATCTGACGCCACCTCGCCTTCCTGGAAGAGGGCGAGAGCCTTGGTTTTCTTGTTGTCGGGAAGGAATTCCAGGATAGGTCCCAGCTTGTACCAGAGCTCCAGGTCGCATCGAGACAATATAGCCAGAGGATGCTGCCGTGTAGATGACTTGCTTCCCAGGGCATCCATGTTCTTCCCCTCGTTGTCCAGGGAGACCGAAGATGCGGAGGCCAGGTTGGCTGAATGTTTTCTTGCGGCGGCCGACACTACCGAGCCCGGCGATGGTTGTGACCTCAAGCCCTTGGGTGTGGAGTCCGGTACCCTGTATTTCTTCTCCAGGCTATCCTCACAAATGTCGTCCAAAAAGGGTACCAACATGGTCATCTTCCTCTTGAACTCTCGTCACTGGTATTGCAAGCCCTCCTTTTTGGTTTCCTTGTGCACCAGTTGGAACAGCTCGGAGGCCCTGGAGATTAAGTGCAATGATTCTACCTCGTCTGGTGGAGGGCCTCTATGAGGAGCGTCCAGGTGCGGTGATTCGTTGTCCACCGGGACAAAGTCCTCCTCTTTGACAGTTCCCGTGGCCGTTGTGGTTGTGTCCGTGTGTGTATCCAGGTCCACTGGTGGAATTGGGTCCCGACGTGGGGGAGGAGGCAGATGAGGTGGTGTTGGGAGACACTTCCTCTTCTAACGTGGCGGCTGGTCAGGGGCCTGCGGTACAACAGTTGCCGGTGCTGGAGGCAACCTTTGCTGGATCTCTGTCACTAGGGTGTGGAGAGTTGACAAGATGTCCATGGATATGTATGTCCCTCGGCTTGGGAGTGAATGATGGAGTGCTAGGCCCTGCACGGCCTTCCACCTTGTGGCTGTATGGACGGACGCCTGGTCGTTCTCCGTGGAGCAGATGTCCATTGGCTGATCGTATGGAACCTTGGAGGGCTGGTTTGGGTCCCCCCCCCTTCTGAGGGCTGTGTACTGGGATATTAACTGCTGCAGCAGCGGCTGTGTGGTGCCTGGGAGGTAGGGATACTCTCTGCGCTGTAGGGACCACCCTCGCCGGGTCGGTACCTCCCGCCATAGTGGTCGTCGCAGAGGATGTCGACGAAGCGGTCAAATGGGTCTTTTGCTGTACCGGGTGAGGCTTCTGTGAGGCCTTCTTCTCTTCCTCCGTCCTTGGTTTCTCTGATTTGTCCCATAACAACCATGGAGGACTTCCTCTTTTAGGAACCCATTGGCAGGCTAGCTGAGGTGGTGGTAGGCGATCGCAGTCTATCCGACCTGGGACCTGCATCAGCGGTGAACCCAGCGGAATCAGCCTTGCGGTTCTTGGCCTTGTCTTGGACCCCCATGGATGGGGCGTCCTGAAAGGACTTCGACCTCCTCTTGGAGGGAGACAGCTCCTCTGACTGACCAGTCCTGTGTGAGGCATGACCCTGCTCGGAGGAGGGGTCAGGGGCCTTGCTCGGCTTGAGCCATGCCGCCAGCCTGCTATACCTGTCTTTTTTCATTTTCTTCGAGAAGCCCAGGCATATCTCGCATCCCGGTTGTGGTCCGGGTGCAGGCAGTAAAGACACTTTTGATGTTCGTCCTGCGTGAAGAAATTCCTTAGCCCGCATTGGGCACAGGGCCTGAAGAGGGTCCTTCCCTCCTTTTTCTCCTCAGTCTTGGTCAGAGGACACAAAGTAGGCCCAAGTCGGCCTTCCAGAAACTTCAACGAACAACGGCCATTGAGGGGCACGTAACTTCACAGAGAATTAATCCCTGTTGCCGCCGATGTAGATAGGAGCACCGTTAATAAACTTTGAAAAAAGTACAAAATAGCTTAGAGAGCAACTCGAGGACTCCCAACACTGAAGCGTGCAGTAAAAATCTGAAGATGGATGCCAGAGGCGGGGCTTAGAGCGAGGAATGTCATTGGTGGGGGCAGGATGACCCAGAGGACAGTTATTGGTTTAGAGGAGAAATACAGTTTTAAAATGAAAGTGAAACTCTTCTTTTTTTTTAATCAATGATTCCCAGCCTGACAATGGGGAATATTCATGAGCATGTGAATCTATGCCAGACCCCTTGCTGGAGAAATGTAACCAACACTTATTCACTATAGACCCACATTGTGGCACAACCTGTATTCATTCTACAAGTTCAATGGTTAGAGGGTTTTCCCCGACATAAAAGACTCATAGCAGCGGTTTGTATAGTCAAGTGTAATGAAATGATGCTGCAAGAAATGAAGATAACATTTTAGGATTCAACACAAAAAACAAATGTACAATGCATTGCTGTGTATTTTCTTCACAATCGTCTTGTAAGGTGTGCATCTTCGCCAGAAAATATGTTACAACATACACTATGTGGAGAAGCGTTAGGACTCAAAATAAGACATTCAATAATAAGAGATGATGTGGTTTATTAACTTGCATGCAAAGCCTATCTGATAAAGCAGCTGATTTCATTATAAATGCTTGAAAATAAATTATTTTGTTAGCCCAATTAAGGTATCAACTAGCTGTTTTCTTCTCATGAAGGTTCTTTACATTACTATTTTTTTTTCTTTATTGTGCATTTGGTTATTATACAAACCGTAAGCACATTACTCTTAGCACAAAAGGGGCATGAGAACAGCATCATATTTAGAGGTACAACGGATATGTAACAAGCAACCACGTATTATGTTCCTCTAAGGCTGTTGAGGGGTTTTGAGAACGTGCTAAGTCATAACCAAACACAGAGGGGCTCATTTGCGAGTTCCCCGTACTTTGGCCGTGGGGACCGGTTAAGTTTTCATTTAAGCGTAGACAGGTCCCTCTCGCCAAATTTTCCTCATTTGCATGGTGGAGTGCAAAAGGGGGATGTAAAGTGCAAATTGTATAAATGCTGTCTGCCATGTAGGCACGGCAGGCAGCATTTACAATAGATTTTTATGGAGTATCCCTGTTTTTACAGGCACAAAAGCTGTAGTATTTGTATGGCGTAGAGGAAAGAGGAGGGGGGGAAACGTTACATTCCACCCCTCCTCTCTGCCTTGCTGAGAATATGGTGCATAAAAGCTTTACGTAAGGATTTTACTCATTAGATTCCCATTATGAAGCGCTCAAAATGAGCTCCAGAGTGGTTTGTAAAGTCCCACAGAAACACAAAATGCCATTTTTTTAATCATAATGGATTTTACCTGTTATGCGTTTTTATTCAAGCAATAAGCCCCGAGCCGATGGGGGGGCATTACTCCATCAGGTAATGCCACCTGGCGATGGGGCGTATTTGCTATTAGTACCTTGGCCTGTTAGACCGGGGTACTAATCGTTTTTTTTCGCTTTAGAGACACTCCAGCATTTCGCAACTGAAAATAAAAAATAAATGGCTGCCATGGATCAGGAAACAAAGTCTGTTCTCCCTTTTCATTGCACTTTTTAAATCAGTTAACAAAAGATAAACAAAGAATATGGCCGCCATTGGAACGGGAGAAGGAACCACACGTAGTCCCTTCTCCCTTTCTAGGTCGGTGTGTCGCAGATCGGGAGTGGACGCGCCGAAGAAAGAAGCGTACCCAGCACATCTGCTCCTGAAAAGGAACAAAAAGGAGAACGTAAGTGGGACGGGAGGGCAATCTGTGGTAAAGTGTGGGGTGGGAGGCAGGGCAGTTACCTTGTTCTTCGGCGGGGAAGATGCAAGCCTCCAGCCCCGAGTCTCAGAGCAGCGGGATTACCGTATGGTAATGCCCCCATTTTGAGCCTCCTCCTTGGCTGGGAGGACAAATCCTCACCCGGTACTAATATAAAGTAGGCCAATGGCAGTTAAGATTACACGTTAGTTTATTTGGTCACACATACACTTAGGTTCTCAGTTATGAGGCTCCCGTCGGGCATCCACTCTCCAAGCTTCACGGCGGTCAACTGTCCCACTTTCCAACAATCACACTTTGCTTACATTCTAGACCCAGCAATCATTCCAAGATGGAATAAAAGGAACTCTTTATTTATATACAAGCTCCCATGGAGCACTGGAGCTTACAGTTTACTATATACAAAAATAATGTGATATCGATTAACTATGTACAACAAATTATGAAGTAACTTCAACATATAGCACACATCCCCCTTTTTCCTAAATAAGCATTTAGGATTACATTTTTTTTTTTAAAATTCTATAGCCTCTCTTCTTTCCCACTCTAACTTTATTCCATACCCTTCCGTCATCCGGGACCACAGCATTGTCCAAGACATTCCTAAATATTTGCCGTCTGGTGTATTTGCTTCGCCCCTTTTGTACATTTCTGGTCTCCTAATTAGCACCTCTTCCCGTTCCGAGATCTGGGCTTTCCATACTCTCTTGAGATAGTCCAACATCTTCATTTTTCCTGAATTCTCTTGTACTACTTCCTGCAGCTTATGCCCATCCCAATCCACAAAAGCTGTGTGGGGTTTCCTTCTCTGTAACATTTCAAAAGAAACTTAGCCTGTGATAGAGTGTAGAGCCAGCCTATATGCACACACTCGTTTCTCCACTGTATCTTCCCAACACCCGCCTTCCTTCACAGACATACTATTCCCTTGCATCAAGGTGCAGTTGAAGCACTTAACTGCCACATTGGTTTCCTGATAAAGGGCTGTCTTATGATATTGTAATTTTAATTTGTGTTCTGAACAGCCTGACACGTGTTTCGAGCGTAGCGCTTCCTCTGAGGCTGTACCAATATAATCAGTTTTGTTTATAAGATGCATTGATATATACATTGCCATTTACAGTATGTAGTCCAAGCTAAGGGGTCATTAGAGGTTGTGCCACATATATCACATATATGCAATAGGTTAACCACCAAATGCATACATCGTTGATATCAACATTAAGTGAAATCCATAGCAATGTGTGTTAGCATGATAAATAATATGAACCAATTGTTATGTAATAGCAAATTAACCAATTACCATTCCAGTAGTGGCATCAGAGCAATCCCAGATTTAGGAAAATAAAAACAAAAAACAACAACTGTTAGCCAAGGAGGTGGATAGACAACCGTGGGCAGATCTATGACAGTTCCGAAATTAATGAAATTATATTTTAGCAGCACAATAAAGAGGCATATTTACCAAAGACTCTTGTCCAATCTGATACTCTGCACAATAAATAATCACAAACAGTGTAAGTAATAATTTGGCACAGACCAAAAGTTAAGTTGCCATTTTTGCTATCATATACATCTTGCTCAAATACACTTACCAATTAGGTGAAGTAACCAATATATAAGTTCCTAGTCTGGAATCTAAGTCATGAATGAGACAGAATAGTTGTGTAATTAATCAGATTACACTAACTATAAAGAAGACATGACATATGTTTAAAAAACGAAAAGATGTTATTGTTGTTACCTTAATTAAGGCTGCGATTGCAAATGCACAGTAATAAGAACTTCAACGTGTCCAAAATGCTGCCGTAATTGAAAGGGATTAAAGTCAACAATTTCAGTGAAGATTCCGCAAAGTAATGATGAATACACATATTCTGATGTCTATTGATGATGCCATATCCGATAGTGAGTCCAGCCTATTGGACACTTAAGAGTTGGATATACAGCAACGCAACTTGAAAATTAAAGAATTTTCAAACAAATCAAAGTTTACGCCCATCTTTCCAGAAGATAATATTATTGATACCTTCCACCGAGCTGTGACCAATGACATCCATACACTTTGTGACCGTTGTTCTCATCCACATCACAAATCATCTAATTTAACTAAAGCACAATCATTAGCCCTGCATGAGTTAGCCTCCAACGACTCCCTTGTGATCAAGGAGGCCGACAAGGGAGGCAACGTTGTAATTATGGATAAAGAAGATTATATAACGATGGCACTGTCCCATTTGAATTTTCCTGGGTGTTATGGAATTTTGAAAAGTAAGCCAATTTTGAGTATTTGGTAAATATGCCTCTTTATTGTGCTCCTAAAATATAATTTTGTTACTGTCATAGATCTGCCCACGGTTGTCTATCCACCTCCTTGGCTAACAGTTGTTTTTTGTTATTTTGTTTTTATTTTCCTGAATCTGGGATTGCTTTGATGCCACTACTGGAATGGTAACTGATTAATTTGCTTTTACATAACAATCGGTTCATATTATTTATCATGCTAACACGCATTGCTATGGATTTCACTTAATGTTGATATCAACGATGTATACATTTGGAGGTTAACCTATTGCATATATGTGGCACAACCTCGAATGACCCCTTGACTTGGACTATATATATACTGTGAATGGCAATGTATATATCAAGGCATCTTACAAACAAAACTGATTATATTGGTACAGCCTCAGAGGAAGAGCTACGCTCGAAACACGTGTCAGGCTGTTTAGAACACCATTTAAAATTACAATACAACTGTACTTTTTGGATTTTCTTTGATGTGGCGCAGTTCAACTGTTTACAATTGGTCTATTAGGTTTCTCTGTGGGGTGTAGGGCATGGCACTCACACCTTAACAGTTGACCGCTGCCGCATGTTATATCTTTGAATTCACGGCAATAGCGCTGGAACTCTCAGTGGCATCGCTTGACCATTTCTCTTTGCTGCTGTCTTATATGTTACACCAATATTTTCCAGGAAAGTCTACCTTTTCCATACCCATTTGGCTCTGCAGAAGAACAGTACCCAATTCTGTATCACTGGCATCCGTCATGATGTAGGTCTCACAACTTGTGGCAAAGTGGGTCTATGCTGGTGCCCTTGCCATGGCCCTTCTCACATCATTAAATTCTCCTTAACAAGAGGGCGCTAGAGAGCCAACCAAGATGGCCGCATCTATGTGAGCTCTCGCGCGTCCTAGAATAAATCCTGATTAATCCTACATGTTTCGGAGAACTGCCGCCCTGACCCTGTAATAATCTCCATTGGCAAGGTGCTGTCTTGCATGTAGGTGCAATTTTAGGCAAAATCGGAGGTCCCGCTGCTACAAACACCACCCCACGATCCGGGGATCCTGTGCAGCCAGCTAGGCCCTGCTGGCCGCGGGGCGACTCGGGATTTCATCAAGGTCGTACGTGGACCAAGCTGAGTGAAGCAGCCCGGCCCACCCTATCCTACAGTGGTGAGGCAGAGTCACGCCGGGAGCAACCACCCTCACGCGGGCGAAGACACCAGCGAACCAGAGACCCGAGCCTGGGCAGAGGACCCCGCGTGGCACAGCTAGTCTGCTGCGCAGACCTACGACTGCGGCGGCCACAAACATTCCGGCAGCGGTGTCTATCACTGAAGGGGTTACAGGAGCGGTCGGATCGGGCTCCACGGCCGTGGGGAGTGAATGCGACAGCCCAGCTACAGGTGTCCCCCATACTCTGGCTCCCCCCCCCCAACAACAGAGGAGAGCGGTGCCGCCAGGCCTGACACGGCAGACAGCGCCCCCACCTCTCAGTACCCAGCGAGGAGAGCTGGATTTGACAGGTAGATCAGAGGACTGGAAGCAGCGGCCCCTGTGCAGCGCTCCAGCAGAGCGCACCCTGAGGAGGACGGCAGAGTCCTGTCGCTACAACTGAACGCTCACAACACCGAACAGGTATGGCGCACGCTGCGGTTGCTATACGCCGCGGCCCTGGTGAGCATTAGATTACCACACCCATCGGCAGGAGTCGCCGCACACCCGATCAGGCAGCCTCAACAGAGAAGCCCCGGACCCCTATAGCCTGTAACATTACTGAAACAATACACCATCTTAATAAGAAGCTGCAATTTTAATCCCCAAGCCGCAGCTTGGCGACGGGGAGGAGAGAAGGAAAAACCACTCCAGAGGCTCAAAAACACTGCGCGCAGAAGAGGCCATTTTGCAACACTGCCTTGTGGGCCGTGATCCTTCCCCCACCCTCCAGTGGACACACAAGCCACTACAAGGGGAGAATACTGGCATATTAAACCAACACCGGTTGCCACAACCAAAATCATTTCTCCGGAGTATTGCCCTCTAACCAAGAACTGCCGCTACATGGCACGTATACCACCTACTCACTAAATAACAACGGGGGTCACAACAACTGCCTACAAACGCCGAACACTGTATGGCGATACCCCCCCCAGGCACAGATAGAATGGGGAAAACTGACAAAACACAGAGGAAGCTAAACTTCGAGGCCGGATCAGCACCCAAGACACCCAGATTGCTAGAGGAACCAGAGCCCCCGATGGACAGCGCACACCAGATGGACGAGGGAGCATGCTCTTCAGGCATTAAGGAACTCCTGCTTGACCTGTAGGCAGGCATAGGGAGTCTCAATAACAAGATGGATGGCCTCTCCTCTAAAGCTGACCTCTTACAACATTGTCTAGACACCCACACTGAACGCCTGAATGAGGTGGAACACTGCATTTCCAATCTCGACGACGGCGCGGTGGCCCTAGTGGCCAGAGTGGCGCAACTGGAGACCCAAATGAAAGCGGCTAACGCTCGGAATGAAGATTTGGAGGGCCACTCTAAGAGAAATAATATCAGAATTGTCGGAGTGAGGGAACACCAGCTACAAACGAAAATGGAAGACTATGTGGAAGCGCTGTGTACTACTCTTTTCGGTCATGAGGCTCTTTCTCGCCTATTTGTCATCGAGAGAGCCCACAGAATCCCATCAACCAAACCCATTCTGGGAGCTCCTCCCCGGCCAATAATTGCAAAATTGCTTAATTACAAAGATCGTGATACAATTCTCCGACTCGCCAGGGAAAAAGGAGAGCTACACCATGATGGGGACAGAGTTCATTTTTGCCCAGACTTCTCTCCAGCAGTACAGGCACAGAGGAGATCTTTCACAGCCATCAGGCAAAGGCTCAGAGATAACCAAATCGCCTTCTCAATGCTATTTCCAGCTCGGCTCAGAGTACAACATGGTGGGAAAGTCAATTTCTTTCAGACACCAGAAGAAACAAACGCATACTTGGATCAGGCAGGATGTGCCGCGTCGAACCTCAGCCATGCACGAGCACAGAGAGAAAGAAACCAAAGGAACCCGACATAGCCAACCAAGGTCAACGGCGGAAAAAACCTCTTATAAAGAATGGCATTCTAACCGAAACTAACATTGGAGCTAAATACTCCAGGGTTGCGGAGCTTGGGAAGCCCCTAGTGCCCCTTGCACAGTAAATTCTCCTTAACATTTACTAAACTAGTTGAATGCAATACCCTTTTTACATAATGCTCTGATGTTCTTACAATGATCTGCAAAATGCCTAACAAATTTGGTATAGTTCGCCACCATGCCTAAAAACAACATAACCCCTTGCCTGTCCTTTGGTAGCTACACCTGCAATATTGCTGTTACCAACTCCTCATTAGTTCCGAACCCTTTATTCAAGCTGGTGTCCCAGATAATCTATAGAAGCTACTCTGAAATAACACTTTTCCTTCCTCAGGGTAAGCCCCACTCTATCAAGGATACGTAATACTTTTGTAAGTGGTTGATCATGTTCCTCAAAGTTGTTCCCAGTAACCAAGATAACATCCTGGAAATATACAACTCCTTTGACTTCTCCTAGTAAGTTGTGCATCACCCTTTAGAAGAAAGAAGCTGCCGACACTAGTCCAAAAAGTATCCTCCTGAACCGCTATGTACCCTCATGCATATTGAATGTGGGCGGGGAGGGATGAAGGCTCACTTGGGGATATGCAGAAGCTAAACCAATTGTGCTGAAAACCTTAGCTCATGCAGCCATGCTACCTTAAACCCCTATATTGGGAAGCAGAAATGTGTCCACTATTACACAGCGGTCCACCCTCCTAAAGTGTACACAGCATGACTGGAACATTCACTTTCCTCACCACAACCATGGGCAACACCCATTCTGATGCCTCCACCATTTCTATAATTACTTGTCTTTCAGGTTTCTTAATCTCAAAAGAGACTTCTTCTCTCAACGCTATTGTGACACTTCTCGCTCTGGCTGCCACAGGCATGGCCACATCTTTGATTCTGATCCCATGCTGGAATGCTTTTAAACAGTTTAGCGACTCTTTTGAAACTTCTCTAAAAGGTATCTTCAGGCTTACTACCTTCCACTCCGGCCACTGCTGCCACATGTCCAGGAACAAAGGGGTCTATAGTTATACCCATCTCACTTTGTTCATACCACCCTAGCAGGCTACCACCGCTTTTTGACACAGCCACATTGGCCTGGGTCTTCTTGCCCTTGGACTCCAAATCTGCCTGAAAGACCTCCATGATCTCAGTGTGTGCTCCACCATAGGCATTGGCCCTAATCTTTAGGGGATTCATACGTGTTCCCTTAAAATATTGAAACCATACTCCATAGTTGGTAATGGTGTAATCATAACCTGAATCATTTAGCAATGGCACATCCACCCCATTGAGCACTGCAACCTCATGCATTTTTTTTCCTTTTCTTGGTTTGGAAGCTATCCGACTTACGGACCAACTAATACCTTCCCGTTCCACATTCAAAGTGTCGTCAAAAACATCTTATTCCATGATGATTTCTCAAATCGCTATGCAGGAAGAATTCTCACAACGAGCAAAGTGGCCCTTCTTAGTGCACTTAAAATACTCTTGTCCTAATCCCAGGTCAAGCACCAGAGCTGGCAAATGGGAATGTACTCCCACATCGGAAACAGCTTTTAATTTTGTTGCCTTCCCCCTTTTTGCATGCGTCTGACCATTGTCATCCTGCACGTGCCTAGACTCAGGCACCCCTGCCTATTGATGTACCGGCATTGATGATGTGATGTACTGTCTGTTTTTATTAAGAAATATAATTAATACAGTGGACTACATTGGTGGAGCACTGGGAATAATACACCAAGAGAACACGTACTGCTAAGAGATTTGAATAGCATGCCCAGGAACATTACAGAAATAAATGTTTATATAAATAAACACTATAAGGTGGCAAGAGTTTAATGACCACCACGTGAAATAGTAAATACTGTTGCTTTTATTTACAATGACTAATACCATCTGGAACATACTTTCTGCATCAGCATCTTTATTGATAGGGGCCTTTTCTCTGCAATGTAGGATGAATTATTTAATGAATGGGTGAAGCACATAATTGTCATGTTCTTAGCATTCCACAGAGAAAGGACATGGAGGTTCACATGTGTATAAGCGCGTTATAAATGCTGTATGATATCATGTCATATATCCTCACTTTAGTGGTTAAACATACATACAAATTCAATTAAATAATTCACCATCACTCACAATCAGAATTGCTTGTGCCAGTTGAATATAACAAAGATAGATGGACTGCAAGACAAGGAAACAGTGTTTGTGTGTGCAGAGGTGTGGGGGATTTTGGGTGTGCATGTGTGAGTGGTTTTGATTTGGCCTTGCAAACTAGTTGAAACATGTTCACCACCACATCAAAAAGGATTTGATCAATGAACTGCATAAATATCTACCCATTTAAAAAAATGTGTTGCACCATCTATGACGAGAAGATATTCCATTTCAATTGTATTATTCATACCTCTTATGGAGCTCCTTCATAGCAGGCGTCAGATAACTAGCAGTGATCAGGTTAACTTTATTGCTGATGCACTTCTTGGCAACAAAAGGATGGGCTGCATAAGGCAGTAAGCTGAAACAGAAAAAAAGATTAAAGTCAACACATTTTTAGGGACTAGGAACAAAATTAACATTCTTTTTAAATCAATCAGTAAACTTAGTAAGCACGTCCATTAAGGTAAACCATTTTCAAAGTGGATCTTTTATTTAGAAAGAAACAGTAGTGTGAGACATGCATAAGATATTGTCTTATCTCCAAACGAACAGTCCAAAATACACTGCATAGCTGACTCCATAATCTTTAAAGTGGTAGGTCAACATAAAATACCTGCCATTGGTCTCTAGCATTTAAAGCATACACCTCTAACCCACAAGTGATACCTTTTTCTTGTAGCAGTCCTTTTGGGTATTAGGCATAGTAAAGTGCACAGACCCATGCATATTTCTATATACAAAGTAGCCTTAATTCCCTGCAGCCTATCACTGCCACAATATACTTTCTAGTCAGCAGCAATACTTTCTTTATATCACATCACATGGTGCTGCATTAAAACATCAATCGCAATAGGAGCATCAGCCTACATAACATTACTTTCTCTTGGGAAAATACTAGCAATCTCTCCAAAAGAAGCCAGTTATGCCAAGATACTCTAAACAAATAGCAATACCTCTTGTCAGCCTGGCAGACGACGCTCAGGATCAGGCAGGACTCGGCTCACCACGCAGGCACAGACTCTAATAATAGAGACTCCCACACAGCTGCATAATTGGGAACCATCTTTATTGCCCTCTACAACATACTGAACTGAAACCCAGTGCCATCCCTCCTCGCACCCCTCCCTAGCCCAATGTCACTT
Organism: Ambystoma mexicanum; assembly: GCF_040938575.1. Lineage (NCBI taxonomy): Eukaryota > Metazoa > Chordata > Amphibia > Caudata > Ambystomatidae > Ambystoma > Ambystoma mexicanum. The sequence goes on from NC_090936.1 coordinate 629,190,386, forward strand.
CCCGCAACAACTTGGCCCGAAACATGGGCCACCCACATAATGCGGGAGGGTGCAAGGCCTGCCACGTCATGATGTGACATCTCCCCCCTTTATAACGTGCTGTGTCACCTGTGCTTTCACCCCATTTCCTAAATTAGCCTGCGAGGTTTGAAATGGCATCGTTGAGGGCTCATGGGGAGAGGGAGGGCCTGGACGAGTGACCGTTCGCCTCCAATGCTCTCGTCTCCGTCTGATTGCTCCCCATCTTTTTGATAGGAATCGTCTGAGAGCGTGTCATCTGTGCTGTCATACGATTGGTCCCACCTCATGGGCATGATGCCCATATGTCTCTTGAATTGGGAGGCGTTCCTGGTTATGGAGTGCTGGTGTTCTACGCTGGGGGTTATCATGGTGCCCTATTTACTGGTTACTACTAGCCGTTCAGGCGCAAATGTCGGGTCTTCCTTTCTCGCTTTCAGCTGGCATACCACTACGTGATCTCCTGGTTCTATTTCACACTCTTTCGCCCCTCGCCTTGCATCAGCTCTCTCCTTCATTCTTTCCTTCTGTTCCTGGCCTGTTGTTCTAGGGGTACGGCCTGTGTTGCAGCAGGGGCTTTAGATGGTCTTGTCCTTACTACTCAACGAAACGAAGTCGGATGGGCCGACACCTGTGGTGCTGTGTGGCGGTTTTCCTGTAGGAGTTGATACAGCGCCTGCTCGAACGGTTTGTTGACCAGATTGGCTGTCTGCAGGGTTCTCTTTATATTGGCTATAAACCGTTCCACAATGCCTTTGGCCTGGGGCAACCGCAGGGTTATCTTTCGGTGTTGGAACCCATTGTAATGTCCAAGTTGTCGGAGTCGTGGCACGTGAACGGTGGGCCGTTGTGCGACTATTACCTTCGGTTTCCCGTAGGTCGATAACATTCGGTCTAATGCTGGGATGATGCATGCCGCTGCTGTGGACTCAATCAGTTGTGCATCCGGAAAGCGGAGGTGTTCGATGAGCACCACTATGTATATTCTATTGCGTAGCGGTCCAAAGAAGTCCACAGCCAGCTCTTCCCAGACACCTTCTGGGAGTGGGGACATTTGCAGTGGATTGGGGTGCTGCGGTTAAGCCACTAGTGCACAAATGTTGCACAAATGTTAAACCTGCCGACGACCTCTACCAGAACGTCCAATTTGGGGGACCACACTTTCTGACGTAGGAGGCGTTTAGTGGAGATTACCCCCCACCCCGGGGGCCTTCGTGCACCAGCGTGACTCTGTTCTCGCAGTAATGACGGAATGACAACCTTGCAGCCTTTTATAACGGTGTGGTCGTCCACCACCGTTGGCTCGTCTTTCACTTTCCGGAGACCTTATGTCATCCCTCACAGACTCCTGCTCTCATCTGGCCTGATGTTTGATGTGCGCCATCTTACCCGTTTTGATGCAGTGGGTAACTATTGAGACGGCCGGGTCAATATCCGATTCTTTCTCTATGGTGGCCCACTCCACCGGTAGAGGTTGCAGGTGATGGATGGCATAATGTAAGCATTAGCAATGGAGGGGCCCGCTTGTGGGGGACCCGTAGGGTGTCTAGATAGGTAATCTAGAGATTTGTTTTCTTTGCCCAGGCGATACACAATGTCAAACTTATAGTCCTGTAGCCGCATCCCCACCTGGCAATTCTGGGGGGCATCCTCGCTTTGGGGTCGCCAAATATTGTCAGGAGGGCCTGATAGTCTTCCATACAGGAAGAGGTGAAAGTACTTGCAGGCCAACACCACTGCCAGGCTCTCTTTCTCCTTCTGGGAGTATGCCTGTTTAGTGGTCGTGAGGCTCCTGCTTGCATAGGCCACTACGAGCCTGCCGTTTGGGTCTGAGGAATCTCGCTGCATCAGTATGGCGCAAAGGCCGACCAGGCTGGCGTCCACTATGATTTCGGTCTTCCATGTCCTCTGGTTTTGAAGGCATGTTGGCAGTCCATCAAACACTCAAAGGGCTGATCCTTCACTGTGAGCAGGAGGAGGGGGTTGCTGACTGTGGCATAATCCTGCAGGTACCTTGAGCAGTAGCTCGCTAGTCCCAGAAAGGAATGTAATTCGGAAACGTTTTGCTGGCCGGTGTTCAGTGGCGCTACTTTTTCGGGGTCCTGCCTCATGCTTTTTTCCAAGAATATGTGGCTGAAAAATATGAGCAAGCCTTTCCTAAATTCACATATCACTCGGTTAAGTGTCAGTCCCGCTGCCTCCACCGCTGAGCAGACTTTATGTAGGGCCGCATCATGTTCCTCTTTTGATTTGCGGAAGACAAGCACGTCTTCCCAGTAGTTCAGACAGTTTGGGACATGCCGGATGACCTTGTGGACCTCCTCCTGAAAGATCTCTGCCACAGACGAGAGGCCGAAACCGAGTCTTTTTTTATTGGAATAGGCCCATGTGGGTGACGAAGGTGGTAAAATATCTTGACTCTGGCGCAATTGCGATCTAGTGGTAGTCTTTTGTGAGGTCCAACTTTGAAAAGAACTGGCACGATGTAGTAGGTGTATCATGTCCGTTATTCTGGGTGCCTGGTGTCGTTCTCCTATCGTTTCATTTGCCCTCATGTCCACGCATAGTCTGATGGAGCCGTGCAGGGACTTCATCGGGATAGGTACTATAGGGGATACCCATTAAGTGGGTCCTGCCACAGGCTCTATAACGTGTTGCTTTAAGAGTTTGTTGATCTCCTCCTCCACCTGCCTTTGGATATTGATGGGTATGCCCCTGTAGTGCTGAGCGACAGGTTTAACCTCTGGGTTGATGTGAAACTGGACTTTTTCAACTTTCCTAGCCCTTTGAACAGTTTTTCGAAAGGCTGCCTTGATGTCTTCTGGCCATGCGAAGTACTTATCATCGATCAGCTGGTATAGGATGTGTACTAAACCCATTTCCACTGCGTTTTTAAAGTGGAGTATACAGGCATTGTTCACTTCCGTCTTGAGAACGTGCAGTTGGATCTTTGCGTGAGGCTTATGCATGCATATGGCAGAGATAATGCCTTTTCATGGCAGTGGCGTGGTGGAACTGTATGGGTAGATGTCAACGGTGGACTTCTTAAGCTTCGGTGCCTTTGTAAGAGTGTTGTATGCTTCTTCACTTATGTTAACCGTGGCTCCATTGTCTATTAAAAATTCCAGCAGCATGTTGTTAACTTGTATTGTCAGGACCGGGCTGTGCTGTTATTTAGGGCCCACACATATCCCTTTTGTAGAGGAGGAGCCAAATGCTTCTACCAGAAGTCCCGCCCCCATTTTTCCTATATATTGGAAGCCGGACATTTCAACATGCACAACGCCATTAATGATGCCTATACCACGGAAAGCCTTTGAGACAAGGAATACATTGAGAAAGCCCTATATGAAATACCCCCGAAAAGATGACGGTCTCCTAAGGGAGATCCCTGAAGACGTGTAAAGATGAGTGAGAGAAAAGATCGGTGACGTCAAACGAAGTAAAGATGACACACTGAGAAGAGAAATCGAAGGAAAGAATGTATGGTCCGTATAGAATCTGATGGCGAAGTAAAGAATTGAGGAGACTTTAGTACACGGGATGAAGATTGCACGTGCAAAGAGCACTGAAGAAAATGCAAGCCGTTTTATAATTGTGCAGATGCTGTAACGCAAGTAGACCAAGTAATCATAAAGGCTGGCTATACGTAGTGAATAGACTAAGGGCGGTGCCGCCATTATATAGAATCTGGATATTCGATGTTGCAACTTTAGCAAGCCAGGACCCGTGAAGAGAAGGGCTGAAAGTATGGCGCAGCAGAGAAAAACAGCTAAAGATCGAGGAAGGATCAAGAAGGTTTTCTGGCCCAGTGTCGAGGGTTGGGGCAGCCAAGAAATTAATTAGCTATCTTTGAAGATACCGAGAATGTGAGAAGCGAGACAAGCCCCTGTTAAGGTGCGAAGGAAAGACACCATGAGTGCCAAATTGTATTCATTTAATATTGTTAAATGCGAAAAAGGAGCTAAAACACGGTCTCCTGTCACATGGGGTAGATGGAAATAGAAAATGGACAAGCAGCAACGAGACTTGAAGATAAGAACGTGCTTGCACTCCCTTGCAAGGCCGAGTTCAAAGAGAATTCAAATGTCAGACGGCCAGTGTGATGATGGATGATGGGCTAATTGGGTGGAAGGCATGGTCAAGTCCACCCACCGACACCTGGGGTACCAGCTTTGCAGCTGCTAGCGAGTGGAATATTCCAGAAGGGTACAAGCATGCCTACCAATTGTTGAGGGCCACATAACAAGGAGCCCTATAGTTTGAGAGCCAATGATGTGTCGTGTATTCAATAGATATGAAGATTACTTGCACTAGGGGTGGGCACAAGTTGTCCACCTGACTGTAGAGATCCAATCACAATCCAATCCCTTACAGAAAGTATACCTAGATGTTCCCCTTAGTCCTATCACAATACCTAGTAGGTTTTCTTAGTTTGCCACGTAGTAGGACGTCACAAATGACTTTGGTATAAAAGATGTTTTTTTTAATGTAATGCTTCGAGATTATGCTCTGCAACATCTGTTGATGTCCGTTGTACTCTCTGTTTTAGACAATTGAGAATAAAACAGAATACTTTGCCAACTTCCTGAGCCGGTCTTATTAATTGGTGTAACAGTTATTCTGCATCCCCATCCATCTAACTATGTGCAACCTCATTTAAAAGGGCCATAACGGTTCACTTTTTCTGCTGGTCTTCACTCGACAAAGTGCGTATGCTTTTCTGTGGTGGCGCTCGTCACACCGCTGTCAATATGGGTCGGTGTCAGGTCTGCCCTCATGGGGGGTTGTCAGTGCCATCTTCCTTCGTTCCCCAAGACTTCTCTATCAGGCAGGGTAAGTGGGCACGTTTTTGCACATGGCCCTGAAGTGGTTTTCACCACCACCACTGCATTTTTGTCCAAGGGCAGGGCAGTCGCCTGTGTGGCGGTATTCGCACCCACATCTGTAGCATGTGGCTTCTGATCATTTGGGCAGTAGATTCAGTGTAGTGAAGAGTTTGTTGACCGTGTCCGGTTCGGTGGTCTTGGCTGTAGGTTGACTTTGCCTAGGCTGTCCAACTGGGATTGCATTGCCACTTTCAAGCGTGCTAGGGCTAGAATGTCTTCCAGCGACCACTGTTTCTGCAGGAGTTTCTTTCAGGAACGACTGGGAGTCACAGCCGGCTATCCCCTAACACCATAGGGCTTCCTCGTTTGAATACAGATGGAATTTGCAGTGTTTTAATTTGATTCTCAACCTCAGTCTGAACGAGGAGATCCAAGGAGTTAAGCTATCATCCAAAGACTCTACTGAGCAAGGGTCAGCCCCAGAGGAGTGGGACCAAGGGGTGAATCCATCACCCATATTGATTTTCAAATGAACTTTCATTTGGTAAAGGAGCTTTTGTTTTATTGTTTGCAAACGTCATGCCCCAAGGCAAGAGACTTTCTAAGGAAACAAGATTTGTCCATCGACGTCTTGAGAACTACCACTGGAACTGTTGTCTCGTGCTGGTGAAGCCTGAGACCATCTACCATTGGAACTTTTATCTTGTGCTGGTGAAGCCTTGACATGACATCACTAGGACTGCATTATTTTACTTTGATGGTTGACGCCTGTTCCCATCTTAGATTTAGGTTTAGATTAGGCGTTATGCCAACCCATATACCATTTTCATTGTTCAATAAACACCCTTGAACTGTGATCACTTGTGTCTGTCTTACTTTTGGTCACCATGAGTTTCTCACACAGCATACAATTTAAAAACATAAATCAACAGAAAGACAACACCTTAGGATAAAGCATTTGAATTCACATAGAGAAGGTTTGAATTATCAATTGTAATGACACATACCAGAGTGTCTATGAAGTGTATGCTTATCTTCATTTTTATGATAATTTGCTTTTAGAGTAACCCATATAGAACAGCATTATAAATGAGGCAGGTCTTTGTGTTTGAACAGGCAATGGTAATTTACTACAGGAATTGTATTCCCTGTGAGAAAGTGAGATGGTGCCAAAGTAATGCTGGAACGTAAAATGACTCATGTTAGATCACTAGTGGATGAACATTCACTAGATACTGTGTAACGAAGGCCTGTAATAGGGGGAGGTGGTGGAACATTAGGTATATCAGAGGTTTCAACATAGAACTGGGATGTGACACATCAAAGAAAGGCACTAATATATGAATGTAAAGAAGGCAAATGCATTCGTTTTTAGCACACTGAGAAAAAGTAGGTATAGGGAAAGAAATGTCCATTGCCCTTGTAGTGAAGGACCCCTGTAATAATGACTGCACCTAATGGAATGTTCTATGCAACGGACTACAGTTTGGGTAAAATGTCTTCATTTGGAATGAATTTCAGTTTTATAATATGGCTATTTTTAGGTGGTCTTTGATATTCCAACCTTTATTCCTGCTAAAGCTAAAAGCAAGATAAAGATGTTTCCCTGAGCAATCCAGTTGGGAATTATGTAGATCTTGGATATCTTTTGTGGAAGTATATGTTTGAGCACTTTGGGACACACATTTTGGATAGAAATAGTAGAGCTTCATGAATAGTTGAATGTTATTTCCAAACTATTTTTAACAAGGGACCACATTTTCTCCTGAAGAATGATATTTTACCATCGACCTTTAAAAGAGGAATACAAGCTTCACTGATTGGGGGTTCAATCAGATGCACGATATACGAATGATCCTAGTCCTGAGGAAGACATTGCCAGAATTGATTGGTGTATCATCAAAAGTAGCATTTCTCGGAGGAAGTCTAGGCCTTAAGCTATGGGCATATTGTCAGAGCTAGTCGGCAATTGGGAGAGTATTTCAATAAATGAGAAACTGTGTGAATCAACAGGACATATGAATTTGGTATGTGTTGCCATACAGCGTGTGTGATTTGTGATTATCTAGTGTAGAGGTGTTATGAATACTTGTGATAATAGTTGTGCATTTTGTATTAATGAGGTTCCATTTTGTAAAATAAAATGTTGTGTAAAGTTTATTTAACAAAAGGTATTTGCATTTTTGTACTGGTGGAGATAATGCGAATCATGTTCCATCATGCAGTGGTACATTTTTTAGACCATTTTTGAACCTATTTAAATTATGAAAAGTATGACACTTAAGTTATGTTTTATGATTATCAGAACAAAACATTTTTGATAATCAAATGTGATTTCCCTTGTTTTGTAGGAGTAAACTGGAATCATATTTTGTTTGGGGTCCCCTTTGGCAGAAGACCATTACAACTCGTCGAGGAGGAGGATGAGAAAGGTATGCTTCAGACAAGTGTCTCGACCCGAAGACAAAGGAGGTGGCAACTATATCCAGACTTAGCCTGCTAAGATGCTAAGTTGGCTAGAACCTCGGTAGAAGCTTTGAGGCGCAGCCTTTCATTACCCAGCCCTGACATCTGCCATTGCCCACGCCTAATGAGAGAGCATGTGAAAAACAGATCGCGGTGAAGGGGTCTAGGCCTCCACCCCTGGAGTCAGGATGCAAGAGTCACCTGTGGATAGATATCAGAGGAAGAACTTTACAGAGACGTTTTCAGTGTCTGAGATGCTTGTAAAACCCCAACCATCCAAACAACACTAATAAAACTTCTTGAACTACATTTTCAGTTTGTCTCTCATCTACAGCCTCTAAATTGTTCTGGTGACTTTGTGCACCGCTATGTACTGCGCTCTTATTGTATCTCCATAAACAGGTCTACACATATGTTATTCAGTTGTACAATAGTATTTCCCCATTCTAGGAATTTAGGGACTAAAGATAACCCAAAAAAGGAATAGCTGCAAAATGGCTGCATGATGCTTTTGTGGCACTTGTACCTAGTACTTGCTCACCAAAAAGAACTCTGCATTCGGGGACTGGTAGTTAGTTTTATTTCTTCCAATTCGAAGTATCATTCTGAAGTCCCAAGATGATGTTGGCTAAAAAGCCAGAACTGATACGCGACACATGGCACAGAGCCACTTGTCATGTACACCTCAGTATACAAAATGGTAATAGGTATATGAAATTGATAAACATCCCTAGTCTCCTTCACAAAAATATATCATTTTGCCCCCCACACCCCCCTCCCCTTCGAATCATTGTGCAGTTTGTACGATTATTTATTACTGACGAAATGCTATTGGAATTATTTTTCATGTGTTAAATAATGTTGTCCATTATTGGCAAAATAGCCCTGAAGAAGACCTGAAGTTGAAGGTCGAAACACGTGCAGGCGGCAGGAATTTCAATATTAAGATTGTAACATACAATGTCTATGATGTACAAAAAAAACATTGTGAGAATTAGGTTGATAGGAAAACCAGCCCTAGGATTGTAACAAACAACATTTATGATGCTCAATAATGTGATATTGTGAATTTAGAATGACAAAAGGACTATTGTAATGAAGAACAAAATAGAAAAACCTTTAATGTGAAAACATAGGCAAAGAATATATGATACAATAACAAAACGTTAAGGGATATGGCGGATTAGCCAGTGTTTTATTACTTAAACTTGTGGTGACATTAGGCTTGGGGTCACATTCTGAATGAATTAATGCAGCCAATTTACCCTGTCTTAAAACAGTAGTGAAAATTAGGTAGACAAGAGTTTATTTTTGGGTAGAGAGCAGAAGGAAGTACCAAGCCTCTGTTTGGATAAACACTCTGCATTTTCAAAGTAGGAAAATATTTTGACTTACCACTAGTTTACAATTTGGGTCAGTTCAGAACCCCATATATATATGTCATTACAGATCAAAGACATGTTTGTCCTGTGCAGCGTTCAGTTTGCTTCTGTTTTACGATTTATGTTTGTCTTTGCATCTTCAGCTTGGTGATTGTCAGTCTGTCTGGCATCATTTGTCGCAGAGTCTATCACACATTTCTAGAAGGTGCAGTCTTCCAACTCCAGACAGAATATAAGAATCGGGGGCATGGTGTGGCCGGGGACTGATCTCATGTTTCGAAATGTTCAATCTGTGCTAAACTCTCATTGTATTAGGCACAGAGAAGTTAGGCTTGTTCAGATGTTGATGCCATTGTGCCCCCACCCAGCGTATGCAGCCTTAGTCTGCGGAGGGAACAAGGGACAAGGGGCAGCAGTTAACATGATTGGAAAGAGGGAGACGGTGCAAAGGCAGAAGTGGGAGGAATGTAGTGTGGGCAAGAATGTTTTGAGGCAGAATGGGTGCATTTAAGTCCTGTTAGGTGGGCCAAAGATCAAGAATGCAGATAAAAGGGTATATTTTAACATGTTTGGAATACATTTGATTCTATTCGTGAGGCATATTTGAAAAGCTATAGGAAATTGGTAAGCAAGAAGTGTTTTGATGCAGGGTGGGTTCGAGGTGTGCTCAAGTGGTCTAAGTATGCTGGCTTACTTGCCCGGACAAAGATTTACATTTAACCCCAGGGTGAGCTGCAAAATAGTCATTCTGGGGCAGCAAGGAATAGACTGTGCAACCAGGGCAATGCAGGTGGCTATCTAAAGAGTACAGAAGGTTTGCATGTTCCGATTAATTCAATAAATTGACAGCTCAGCAACCTTTAAAGTAACATTTTGTTATTCATTGGGTTCATGTCAGTATAGCATTCATCACAATTCACCAGTTTAAATAAGAGGCCCAAATTCAGATGAACTACTGGATTATGCAAACTATACACTAAAGACAAACACAATTAAACCAATGAGGAACGATGGCTTTGTATTCACACACATGAAAGATGTGTACAGGTAAGACAGGAAGAGAAATAGGCATGGAGTTTGTGATTGTTTCCATTCCTGTCTAGTCACTGTAGAATGTTCAAAGAATAGCACTGCTCAGAAAAGCGAACATGCTTAATGCTACTGAGATCAAGCATATACCCATGTTGGCCGTTTCTGGAACTCACAGGGAAGTACTGAAATTGGTCAGTGAGTTGTGCTCCAGCATACCCAGAAAGGGTAGAGGCTTGATTGTTCATTAAGTACAACTGTAACTCAACAGACCCGAGAGACATGAATATGGCATTGCTCAGCCGACTGTCAGAATTGACAGAGCCCCAAGGGGACTGCATGCAAGGAAAATGAGGTGGACACAAAGGGGCTATGATATGATATATGGCATTTATAACGGCACCTGTACACAAGTGTCACTAGGTGTCACAAGACAAGGGAGGAAAGACATAGGGAGGATAAAACAAACAATCCTACTAGGCCTTTTGTCATTCGGATCGGGCAAGTGCGACAATATGAAGTGAAGGGGGAAGCAGAGGGGGAAGTGCAAGGGACAGGATAGGGGGAAATGCGATCAGGGCAGCATGGCTCTCAGCAAATACAACCAGGGCAGTGCAGCTCTGAGTAAGTGCAAGGAGGCAGGTGGGCTCTAGGCATTACAGTTACAGCCCCTAAGTGCGCAGTAGGCCCATGCACAGGAAGACTAGTCATGGAGGAGCCTGGTACCTAGTGAGACTCTGAGGGAACCAAGCAACCAGTCGGCGTAGCAGACAAGTAAGTCAGCAAGGGAGTTAGAGGGAGAAGGTAGAGGAGAAACGGAGGGTCTTGAGCTGCTTCCAGAACTTCAGGTGGTCCGGCTGAAGTCAGAGGGGCACAGAGGCCGTTACAGAGGGAGGCACCTGCAGAGGAGAGAGATCTACCCCCCACTCTCTGCCTGGAGAAGCATCGGACCCTCAGAGTTGGCGGTAGCTGAGTGAAGGGCTCTAGATGGAAGGTATTTCAGAAGAGATGTAGTGCAGTCCGTGGCCCAAGAAAGACTTGTGAACGATGCAGAGGGTCTTGAATGTGATACGTGCAGCCACAGGGAGCCAGTGCAGAGAGTTCAGGGTTGGAGAGATACAGTCCCTGGGCTTGAAGCCAAGGATAAGTCTTGCAGTCCTGTTCTGGATTAGTTGAACGGGGCGAAGAATAGAGGTAGGCAGATTGGGAAAGAGCGTGCTGCAGTAGTCCAGACTGGAGAGTACTAGGGCCCTGGAGACAGTGAGCTTCTGGGGGAAGGTGAGAAAAGATCTAATACCTCTGAGGAGGTGCAGCTGGAAGTGGGCCTTTTTGGCAAGGCCAGGAGAGAATGGAGTCGAAGATGACACCAAGGTTTTTTTGCCTCACGGGAAGGTGAGGATAGAGGGCCCAAGTATGGCGACCAGAGGGAGAGAGAGGGAAAGTGGGAGCAGGGGTCCTAATGAGAAGGATCTCTGTCTTATTGGCATTAAGACAAAGATTGTTGAGGCTCACCAATCCTGATTAGCGGATAGACAGTCAGGAATGAGGGAGGAGACGAGGCTGAGGGAAGCCTGAAAGAGAGTGGAGTATCATCCGCATAACACTGAAAATTAGAGAAGGTGGAGATCAGGTGGGTCAAAGGGGCCAGGTGGACATTGAAGTGCCAGGATGAGAGGCTAGAGCCTGGGGGACACCACATGTGGAGAGAGAGGTGGAGCGTAAGGACCCAAGTTAGACCTGGTAGGGACGGTCCAGGAGGAAGGTGGTCAGCCAAGTCAGGGCCTGATCCATGGCTTGGCAGACAACCTGATCACACAGTCGGTTGATCAAGGTAGCATGATTGACCATGTTGAAAGCAGAGGAAAGGGCAAGGACGATGAGGAAAGAGGGAGAGCTAGAGTCGAGAATAGAGAGCACATCTTCACAGGAGCTCAGGAGAGCAGTTACCGTGCATATGGCTGCTCTGAAGCCAGACTGAGGGTCAAGGAGACAACCGACAGATTCAGTGTGTAGAGTAAGCTGGGAGATGGCCAGCTTTTCCAGATGTTTGCCCAGGAAAGGGGTGATAGAAATCGGGCGATAGTTTGCCGTACATGTAGGATCGGCAGAAGGCTTTTTTAGGAGTGGGTGCACAAGTGAATGCTTGAGGAGAGAGGAGAAAGATCCAGTAGCAAAAGAGTGAATGCAAAATCGGCCAAGGTGTGAGGGCAATGTAGTCCTTGATGGTTCTGAAAGAGCAGGGGAGCACCTGTTTGGACAACACTTTCAGAGAACCTACGTGTCTAGAGACATCGGCAGGTTTTGCGAGCTGATACCAGCTATGAGCTGCTTAAAAATACGAATCGACTCTTAACCTCAACAAACTTATAAGTGCATTCTTCTCTGCACAATTTGTCCCAAAACTCTGATCAGAGTACGACTGACGATGCAGAAATTCAAATTTCGTTGGCTTCGATGAAGTTCGCTTTAAATATTTTTTGAAACTCTGTGGGAGAATTCTTGATACGGCACAATCTCAAGTATCCGTTGCACCTCCCGTGCCAATGAGCAAAGCTATTGCTGAAGTTAATTCAGCTGATCTGGTTAATATTATGAATTTCTCAAGTATTCCGGATGAGCAAGATAGGGTTACCACAATTGGCAGCTCTCAAAGGGCGAATATCTGCAATTCAAAACCAATTGTTATTCCGTCCAGAGATGAGCCAGACCCCTTTTATTCTAGGAAACAGAGGCATCTGGTGAAACAGGCTTGGATTAGACAATTAAAGCAACAGGCTCTTCAAGAGGAGCCTGTGCCCCTCCAGTAGACGAAAGACTCTAAACGGGAAAATTGCCTGTAACAAAAAACGTCAGCAGCAAAAGGAGGGCACTTGAGGAAATTGGCTATGTACTGTGAGTCATGCTGCAGCAGATGGTACTGAGAAGGAGTCCATAATATTGCAAGAATCAGACAGCTTAATTGACTTGATTGATCAAATTAGTGCGGGCTTGACCCCAGCTAATCCAACGAGGGCAATCAGGGGATCTAATCCTAACCCAGCTCTAACTGTGTCGGTATCTAAAAGAAATGAGCGCTCACTTAGGATGGATGGCAAACTGTTAAACATTTGGAATAGAAGAGCCGAAATTTGTGGGACTAGATCAAATTGCCCAACTTCATGTGCTGCTTTATGATAACTTTCTCTTTTTCCAACCATTGAAAACGAATAACCCTAATGTGTCAATGGTACATTGTAAAAATCTGCTGGGAATGGTTTCTTTTTCTCCGTAGCTACAAGGATCTTCAGCATCAGGATTAAGTTAGATGCTGAGAGGGATATGGATGATTAGTTATTACCCCTAGCTAAGTCAGTTGTTAATTATAAAGATTGACTCCCTACTTTTTACCTGAACACTAAAACGTAGGAAATGTTCAAATGTCTGATATTCAGGTGGCTTTGAACTGGCTGGCTGAATATTTGGATGCTGTTATGTCATGTCAAGACTGAACCCCCTCTATGGTAACATGAATACACATGGTTTTGCCCATCTCTTTGAATTGAAGGGCTCACTTGATATTCTAGCCCAAAGTCAAATATTTCTTGCTCAGGAATCATGGCTAATGGCTGATATGTATATGGATGGGGCTACCTTAGACTATTTTATCATTACCGCCCAGGTGCTCTCTAAAATAGACAGTGGAATGGAATGAAATATCTGGAGCGACCATGCAATGTTAAAACTGTCAACTGAGTATAGTAATGAACAGGGTAGACATACAATTGGCCAAATCCTAGTCAACCATTCTGCAAACCGTATTTGCTGCTCGCCTCTAAATATTATGCACACCAAGATCACAATCAATGGCTTTGACCATTCCGTTCTCTCCAAACTCCGAAGCAGAAGCATTGAGGAATTGGAGGCATGGATTTCAGATTTCTCATATAATCAGCCCAATGTAAAATCTGCAGCTATTGAAAAGATGTCATCACTGATAAATCCGTGATAGAAAGCGCCTGCTAAAACAGGAGTTGCGAACACTTAAAACTTCAAAGGGAAACATCGTGGATAGACTGTAAGGGATGAAAGTAGCAAAGTACGCATGCCGGAATTGGATTTGTTGGTGGCGAAGGTGACGGCAATCCATTGAATGGCAGCGCATGCTAAAGGTCCTTGCTGATAGCAATTCCAGGTCAATTTGGCAATTGTTGGGGGAAGTCAAGGGTAGTAATGCTAAGAATGACATTAATCCGATTAAGGAGGAGACTTGGATTCAGCACTTGAGTATGAGATCCGGCGCAAAGGTTTGGCTCTTGGCCACGGGTTTTCTGCTGAAATTAATGGTCCGCATCAGGATTATGAGGATGCTATCAAACTTAGGATCATTTAATTTAGAACTTGTAGGGCACCAGGGCCTGATGGGCAGGCTAATGTGTTGCTAAAACAAGAACCAGATTTCTGGGCATCCCTTTTAAAGATAATGTACAATAAAATCTATTGGGAAGGTGTGATTCCCGTGATCTTGGCAAACCTCAATCATGATCCTGGTGTTAAAAATGGGATACCCTTAATTCCCAGCAGCTATAGGCTGCTCTCAATGTTAGATTGTACTGTTAAGGTGTTTGCATCACTTTCATTAAAGGATTTGCATACATGGGCAGACATCTGGCATACTGGATAGGTTTCAGGGTGGCTTCCGCTCGGGGTACTCAACGGCATATAACCCGAGAGTCATGGACTTTCTGACCGAGAGCAAGCCAGAAGGAGGCTCCCTGTTTATACGCAGTCTATGTTGACTTTGCTACTGCCTTCGACATGGTGGACAGGTCTAGGCTTTGGGCCGAGATGGAACACATGGGTTGTCCTACTAGGGTACTTTTCTTTATCAAATTATTCCATCTAAGAACCGTGTTAAGGCTTAAGTTAGATGCAGAGGGTGCCCTGACCGCACCTACCTTGATTGGCATGGGTGTAAAACAGGTTTTGCTCCCCTGCTTTTAAATCTTTACCCGTCAGATCTTCCTAGTATACTGGCAAAAACAGCAAGTTGCCCACCAAAAGTGGGCTCACATGCTGTCAAATTCTAGCATACGGAGATGACTTAGTCGTACTAGAGCACACTTTTATGGTGTTAAAATGGGTGGCTGAGGCTCTCTAGAAGAGGTATGATGAGGAGAATATGCTACTTATTAACAGTGTAAAAACAAAGCTGATGCTGTTTACCTCTAATAAAGTACAGCGTCCAGCATTGGTGGTCTGTAATTTTCCTATAGGTTATGCCTCTGAGTATAAAGACCTGGGCGCTGAATTTGAAACTAGTTGGTATGTGGCATGCAAAGCAACATGCACAAGGAAGACAGCCAATTTAACGTCCTTAAATGTACCAGTTTGTGTTGCGGACTGGAGGGTATACTTTGGAGGGAGCATGGCATCTGTATGTACAGTGCCTTGAGCCAGCGATTACTTATGGGTTGTGGCTCTATCGTATTGAAGGTAAATATTGGAGAAAGGTGCAGGGACTACCCCCTTGCATTCCTATGGCCATCATTAGACTGGAACTTGGACTGGCTTCCTTGGAGTCGATAGTACTGAAGAAGCGGGTGCTGTTATATCTTCAAACTAAGTTCTGTCCTGAATCCCCTTTTTTATTTAATTTCGGATCCATGACCCCCTGTAAAGAAGTTGGTTTTACTTTTGAATCAAGCATCAATCATGCCTTTGAAAAGGTGGGGTGGTCACATGAATTGAAAAAAAGAGGTGCATACAAAAATTGATTTGTGGGATTGGGGGGAACATTGTGTCCATCTAACTCCCTTAAGTACCTATGGATTTGTATCTTAAAGCCTCTATACCTATAGGAAGCCACAACAGTACTTCACCATTTGCCCATCAAAGCACCTCTGTCGTTTCATCTTATTGCACCGGTATTGGAGATAATGGGCAGACCAATTAATATTAAAAAGGAAGATTGCACATGTCGAATGTGTAGGAATATAGAATCTTAAGAGACCCAAAAACATTTCCGTCCGGTTATGGGTATGCACTACATAAAATGTATGGCTGACCATGTTCATTGTCTAGACACGATTTAAACGGTGGATTTCTAGAAATGATGCTGTAATGCACAGAGTAAAATTCTCCAGCTGGACCTGCATAGTGTCTGGCTAAAGTCTACGAAAATCCTGGAAGTGGGCATGGTTGACATCGGGGTGTAGGACAAACATTGTAATACTGTAGTCTGCAATTGTTAGCTTGAGACTCATCCAAGTAAGACCCATTCTAGGCCAGAAGGACCTGCCCTAACTGGGTATGGGGTTTGTACTCCTATGCATGTTTTTCACTAGGCCACACATATTGATCGAATTGTATTAATATGTTATTTATATGAAATTATATTTTAGGATTTTGAATGAATTTTAGAATGTAATATACATATTTTCTGCACTTTGCATGTTTATTACTTCCATAGGAAATGTTTTAATTTCTTGTGTTCTTTATTTCTACTTTTATATGTGATTTGATATGTGTAAAGTTTGATATACTAAAACACATTACATATAAATAAATAAATAAAATGCCATCTCCTGTACTTCCTCCTGTGGTCTTCATATGACCAGTCTAGGTGATTAATTAGAGAAGGTTCTTCTTCTCCAGCCAGTCCGTCAACCAATATATTGCAACATTTTGTTGCAGCGTCCACTGTTGAGAATTGCTGACTGATATTGTTCTAAGTTTAATCGTTAATGGATAGTCACAGTGATAGCGGATCTTATTTTGTTGGTGCCAGATGGTTGCAGATTTAATTTGATGGCCCTTCAAGATAGTCATTGGATCAGGTCATGGTAGAAACGAAGGCAAGAACCACAGTATTCAGTGGTGTTTTGGGTTTTTACTTTTAACAGAATCCTCTCTTTGACTTGATAAAGGTGGACTCTAAAAAGGACATCCAGTCCGATTCCCCTTACACTATTTGAATTTCAAGGCTACCTAGTGACTCCTGTTGAGGGAAAGGGTCTTAATTGTCATCAGCACCCAGTATTTCTTTAAAGAGTGCTCAAACATAGTACTAAGGCATGCATTGGAGGTCTCTTTGGAATGCCTTGGATATGAATGTAGTTCCCTATTGAAAAGTTTTCATAATCTTCTAGCTTGTCTGGGTGGACTTGTGAAAGCCAATCAGTCTCTCCTTCTCAATTCTTAAGCAAAAAGAGATGTATTTGTTTGCTTGCAAAATTAGACAATATCCTAGCTGTTAACCAGTTTCCTCCCAACTAACCCACTCCACCCTCCAGACCAGTCACTTTCATAACACTGCAGGCACTTAAGCGTCGAATATTTCAGAACCCATAAACCAGGTCTTCTGGAACCTATTTTATTCCGATGCATAGTCTGTCAACAGTGTCGATTTAGTACGATACCACATGATAATGTCGTTTCGGGTAAAGATTGTTGACCAGGTTTACTTCACTTCCTATCCCACTCAGGCGAGGTGTGTAGGGACTCCACCCATGACGACGTGCACCCCAGTTCAGGATAAATTGTCCCAACCAGCTTGTGCTGGCTTGAACCATTCGCCTCCGTTCAACTGCCTTGTCCCACTGTCCTTAAAAACAAACACTTAGGATTGGGGGACATAGGAGAAGGTCACTGTGGGGGCGGGGGCCAACAGGTATAAATGTAGATCAGTCCATTTTAGCCAAGTCACACATTCTAGAATGCCACTTAATAACCATCGCTGGAAGTTGACAGGTTTTTTTCAAGTCTTTTTAAACCCACTATAACTTTCTTGCTGTATTGAAAACATGGACCAATGCTCCAACCACAGCCTTGCAAAATGTCTGTCTTTGGTTGATTAAGCTATGTATAAAGTAACACTGCCCTCTAAGACAAAGACACTTTCCTGGAGAGAAAGATTTGCATTTGGGCTAATTTGCATACCCACAATGTCTTGCTGGTGGGGCTCAGAACTGGAGGTGAACATCCAGTGATGGCTACTAGGTGAGGTTGTGGTTTGTGTGACTTGGCTCAAACAGACTATTCCACTTTCACATTTCTGGTGAAAGGGTTTTTCCAAGTCTTTTTAAACCCACCATAACTTTCGTAATTTATTGTGTGTGTGTCTATATATACCCCCCTGCTGCCTCCCACCCCCGAAAATAACCCTCATTCTCCTTTGATTCTTTTGCCCCATGATTGATTGATTCATTCACTAACTAAAACTGGTCAGCGCTCTTCCACAGACTGCATGATGTTTTTCAAGATGCTGGACCCTTTGTCCCAATTGGGAGTGTGTTACAGTTCACTCACCATCTTCTCTACGGTTAGTGTGTTTTTGTTTCCCTCTGTAATGGACTTGGTCAACTCTGGCTTGCAAGCTGCAATGTCCTTTGCAATATCTTTAGGAGGGTCCTGTAATATTTGGGCAATTTCAGATTCTGTTGCAGGGCATGGGTCCTGTAATATTTGGGCAATGTCAGATTATGTTGCAGGGCATGAATCTGAACAATCGTCTACCCTGTAAGGGGAGGGCTAGGGGAGTAAATTGGTCCACATTACAGAGGCAAAGTCATTAGAGCATCCCTTCAGAATCTGGAGCATATCTTTAACAGAAGCAGGCTTTTGATATTTTGCTTTAGCCTTTGGATGGCTCATTTAAAAAAAAGGATAATCAAGGTTGCAATAGGAGTGATAATTATGATCACATTACTGGGTAGGCTGGGTCATACAGACAAGGTCAGAGACAAAGCTATCCCGGTAGATGAGTGGCAAGCTTCCTTGTCTTTAGCAACCCTTCTATTTCCAGTTTTGTGATTTTAGATTGTGCCTTAACAGACCCTTCAGTGATTTAGTGCCAAGAAGGTGTTTGACCAGCTTTACAAAACCTGTGACAGAATTGAGGATAAACAGGTGCTGGCCCCTTTAGTTCTCATTCACAAAGGCGCAAGTCAAGGTTGTACCCTATCCCAAGTTATATTTCCCTTGGCAAGGGACCCCTTAGTCACAATTGTTTGAAAGAACAAGTGGATTCTGGGAATAACTACAGGTCAGGTCTATCAAACAGGCACTACTGGCAGATCATGAAATATTTCTAATGCAAGTTCTAGCTCTCCACTACACAGGTAGTCCCAATAACTCACATCCTTCCATATGGTCTCAGGGTTTAAAATTAACACATCAAGATACAATCTTTTAAATCTCCCTGAATCGCAGTGTCTGCAACTTATGCCATACATTTTCCATATATTTCAATCCTTACACATACACATCCCAGAATCAGTAACTCGATACAACATAATATTTTCACATTTATCTTACAAATAACATTACCAAAATTCCTAGCAAAACAATCAGTGTCTTTCTTGCAAGAGGGTCCTGAAGTCCCTAAAGAGGTATTTACTGGCATTAAACTACACAACCACAGCTTCTAAACTGAACATTACCCCCCCCCCCAGCCCTTTGAAAGACTTATTCTAGCTGTCCCCTTAAACACAACCTCTGCCTGAGCAGATTCTTTAATCTACGCACACAACACTATTACTGGTAAAATACTATTAGGAAGGATCAGGTCTCTCTTAAATCCCCCATTACCCTGGTTTGGTACAATAAGGCTCTCTCACCTGGCTGAGAGCTTACCGATTAGAGTAGGTTAATTTTACAATTAAGGACACCACAAAGTTATTGTTAAATTCACCCCTCACTCATAGTCGCAGGTGCACGAGACATGACCAAATCCAGAGATGTGTTCCAAGCCAAGAGATTCCTGTGAAAACAATATAATCGCACCATTCTATTGAATCCTCAATATTATTGTTGGACTCCTTCCCACCTCTACATGAAATGATGCGCTGCTTGCACTCTGGTAAAGGAGAAGACTCAAACTGCTTTTTAGGTGGTATCTTTTATCCAATTGGATTACCAGAACCTATTCCGCTGCCCTCCCATATTGCTGATATCGTCTGTTGGCACGCCATACAGCAAAACATATTTGGTTGGACTGCTTCATAGTTCAATCATACTGGAACACGATCATACCCATATTCAACCAACAAACGGAGTTGTCTTCCAAATGGAACATCAAGTAATTTTATTAGGTCATGTAGACTGCACTGATACTTGAACACTAATATGCTGGCCTTACAAATTATTCACCAATATTCTGGTAGTGATCAGAGTCGTCAGGGTTGTCCAACTCCATACCTTGAGGGCAGAAACAGGTTGGATTTCAGGATAGTCCTCATTAATACTCATGAGATAAATTTGCATATCATTCCTAATGTGTGCACATTTGGTCTCATGAATATTAATGAGGGATATCCTGAAACCATACAAATTTGCGGCCCTTGAGGCCTGAAGGACACTAC
This sequence comes from Ambystoma mexicanum, assembly GCF_040938575.1. NCBI lineage: Eukaryota > Metazoa > Chordata > Amphibia > Caudata > Ambystomatidae > Ambystoma > Ambystoma mexicanum. The sequence goes on from NC_090936.1 coordinate 629,210,450, forward strand.
TGGTAGACATACCATTACTTTTAAATGGAAGTCTTCTCGTTCTCCTGAAATAAACAAATGGTGGTCTTGACTGGTTCACAACGGAAAAAACAGAGGTGATGGCTGGGAGGTTTAGAATGAATCTTAACCTCTGGCATTGCTTTGGGCAACCCTTGAGACCATTGTTCTTCGCCTGCCAAGCCATTACAGAAGGGGAAAGACCATATGTAAATCAGGCTTGGCCCTACCCAAAAGACGCAGTCCAACCCGAACTGCTAGGTCACATCCCTTCTGCACAAGACCACAAGCATCCCAAACATGTTTCGGCCTTGTTGGGCCTCATCAGTAAGGAGTAGCTTGGGTCTCTAGGCCCAGCAGGCACGAGACCCCTGACATAGCAAAAACAAAGAGGTGATGGCTGGAAGGTTCACAATGGCCAAGCACACACATTCTATGCACTGACTAAGACGTTTTCTATGATACTTCAGTCCTAATAAGTTTGCTTTGGAGTTATATAACATGCGGGTGACATAGCAAAAACAAAGAGGTGATGGCTGGAAGGTTCACAATGGCCAAGCACACACATTCTATGCACTGACTAAGACGTTTCTATGATACTTCAGTCCTAATAAGTTTGCTTTGGAGTTATATAACATGACTGATACAGTATTACCATTTACTGGGAACATATTTATAAAACACTTAAAATACCTATGTATTAATAAACTATCCTTGTGTTTTAAGAGCTGCTTACCTTATACCTGTAACCTGATCTGTCTGGTTTGTGTGAATCTATTGCCAGTTCTTGTATCATGCAAAATCAAAAACGTTCATTAAAAAAAAAAAAAAATATATAATGATTTTGCTGTGGTCTGAATGTTTAACGTTTGTGATCATTTTCAAAAGGTGATCTGATGAATATTAAGACAACTCATTTCTTGTTTTCAATAAATCACTATTCGGAGTCCAATACATAAAGGAATTATCTGCACCTCTCTAACAATTAAATTGTTTAATATGCTCTTGTGCTAGGGCCCAACTTCTTTCTGGTCCTGTGACCAACTATGTTTTTCAGGTTTCTGGTGGCCCCGAAGGGCAAATAGATTCCGGATGCTCCCCCTGAGTGCAAAATCCCATTGATCATCAGATACTTTGCTTGATGCCACAATGTGCTAACTAGCAACCTTCCATACCTAATCTTATTGAGGTATTTCCGCAACCTTTAATCACAGTATAATTTTAACTTTGGGGAGTCCCGATTCCCCAAAGCTCAGCTAATGTAACATACTTACAAATGTATTCAATATCTTTGAGACATTCAACTACATGCAGGCAAATCCAGCTGACATATGGTGTAATTATTTTGTCAATACAATCGATGTTCCTCATGATGTTGGAGAAGGGATTCGTTTACTTTCGATTACCTTAGAGGCACAGACAGCTGGTTTGTGGTGGCAGGTTATCCGACTCCCTACTCTCAAACAAAGACATTTGGTTTCATGTAGGTTGTGGAGCAATGACTACAGTGATGCATCATTACAGAATCATCATGGTAAGTATGTCAGTGTAAGGGGCATGCATTAAATCATTTGAGTACGGCTTTCAATATTGGTATATTCATTTGGACAAGTAAAGAACATCTGCCGCTGTACAGCCATCCTTTTACTTTTGAACTGTTGAATGGTCATCTTTTCTTTAACTTGATGTTAACCATCTATGGCTGCCATGCAGCCCCTATAGAGATCTCTGATGCAACGATAACCCCATGTGACCCAAACCAGTATGCTAGCAACTACTACTATGGCATGTTAGCCAACCCTCCTTTTTGTTCTTAGCAGGGTTTTAGGATACCTTCCAGCTGTGCGAAATGCTGCCTAAATGTGATAAGCCCATCTGTTTTTTGTCCTCAGGAATAAATACTGGTAAAAATGTTCAGCAGAGGTATTTACCCTTTGGACAAGGCAAGTCCTCTTTCCCCTCTGTTGGTGCATGCTTTCCATTCCCTGATCCATTTCATCCATTTCATCACTTAACACCCTCATTTGGCAACCGCAGATGCAGTTACCACTGGCCCTGTTCTTACCCATGAGTTCTGCTTTTCTTTCAGCACGGATTTACGAACCAGGAAGAAAATCATTCACTGTACTTTAAAGATACAGCAGTTCAGAACAAAGTGCGCAGAGAGTTCTGGCATTACTTTGTGGAGCTGTGATGCCAAACTCTCCCTTTTGCCCGACTTCAAAAGGGCAGGTGGCACCTTTAAGTTCTCAGCAGCCGCCGATCCAACACGATTAGGGATCATTACCAACAGGCAAACAATGATCGGCTACTTCTGGCAAAATTAATTGAGAAAGGAAAAACACATGGGGAGGGAGTGGGGGAATGGGCCAAGAGCAGGACTAACTAATTCTGTTCAAAGTGAAAGGAGAAATAAGGAATAAGGAATAACTAATCCAAACTTTTCCTTAATAACCAAGCTAATCAGGAGAGCTATACAACAGCTCCAAGCAATGCAGTAGTTGTCAAAAGACCGGGAGAGAGGAAAGGTGAACTGAGGAAAAGGAGCAAGGAAGGAGAGACACAAAAGACAGAAGGGGAAACAAAACAGGCTGAACCCAGACACATTAGCCACCAAGTTCAGCGGCTGCAGAAGGCTTTTACCAGGGTTGGGAGTAAACCAATAAAAAGCTTCATTACTGACCCAGGAGGGTAACCATGCTAAATGAGAATATCTGGTTACTTCAAGCTGGAAACACCAATTGGCACAGGAGGGTACCCTTGCCAGAAAGAGAGAATATCTGGTTGCTGTAACTGGAAGAGAGTGGAATGACAGTAGAGTGCTAACATCACAGTCAGACACCTTCCTACACAAGGGGGAAGATATACATGCTGGTAGCAGTGTGCTGATGGGAACTGAATGTATTGATGGTAGTCTAAGAAGGAAACCTGCGATTAATGGGCAAGAACTTTGCTGTAATTTAGTTTTAAGGTTCGTACAGGTGCATCAAGAACCAATATGGAGCCAGGTCATAAGAACAATGTAGCTTTATTCTACATAGGATGCAGGATTACAGTTACTCTAAGTTATGTTATCAAGATAGTTCTGGGCTGTTGCGCGCTTAACAAATGCGAATAAATAAAGAACAGACCCACTAGCCACCCTCAGGAACACCTGCACGGGTCACAACTAACACTCACTCTCAGAAGAATCCTGCATTATCACCCATCTAACAGTCACTTCACTGTCATTCATTCACAGTCAGCAACATTCTAAAATCAAGCTGGAATGACAGCAGGACACCGATTATGAGACGTGACACACACAACACACCTCCCTCTGGTACTCTCCATACTACTCTTAATGCCACTGAGGGCCCCTCAGAGTATTGGCGGGTGAGGTGCGAGGGGGTGCCTTTGTACTTTCCTTTGAATTACCCCGGAGTACTGGATATCCCAGAACCATAAGGATTCCACCTTGGGGTAAAGGAGGCTCCAACTACCAGCAGAGGTGCTCATAAGCAGTGCTCCAGCCAGTTCTATTCAAGTCACTTTGAAAGCGCCTCCAGGATTCTGTACATGCCGCCTTCTGTTTGAACAGATGTAGCGTATCCTCTTCCTGGGATTAACTAGTACACACGCTGGCAAGTGAACAATCGACTTTGCAGGACATCACCATTCAAAAACGGAAAATGCACTTTTAGTTTCTAATCATGGTGACCCATCTGCACCCACACCATTAATCACCCTTGCGCATCTGTCAGCAAGGAATGGTACCTTTTACTCATCAGCTTGCTATACTAGAAGTGACTATAATTCTAGAGATCAGTCTTCTCAAACTCCTGATCCGCATTCACTTTTAACAGCAGCTCAACAGGTTAACTTGCGCAAAACCAGCTCACACATTTCCCTTTCATGCAGCAATTCCTTCTGAAACTTACTCGAGGAAGGATAACAACTTTTTGGGTGATGGGAGGCGGTGGTGTGCCTTGCTGCCAGTGTTAAGTAGGTTAAAGATCACAATCAGGGGCACACCCACCGGCCATCCTCAGCCATATCAGCTCGGGTCCCAACTGAAATTCTCAGAACCCTCATGCATTATCACCCATCCAACATTCACTGAGCTGTCATTAATTCACAGTCACCATAATAGTTGCAAACTGACAAGACACACATCCCATTCACAAGTCAAAAAATATCCACTAATGACCATTAACCCAGGAAGGGGAAAAACGATCTGGTTGGAATGTGTCAAGGTATAAGCAGGGTGCTACATTCGTGGAAATTAAACTGTTTGCATCTTTAGTTAGAGAAACCTGGGGACGATCAGTACTTCCGCAGTAACGATCCTGACACACTGAGCTGATCAACCTTTCACTCTTATTATAGTAAGCCTTATCTTTTTGAGTTGCATTCCACTAGCATCCAAACATGTTAATAACCCTGATCCTGACAAAAGTTAATAAAGGTGTTAAACTTTCCAACTTTTGTGCTTTTTGTCCATTCCAAACACACTAATCTGCACCTGTCACTCACAGGTAGTAAGTAGATAGACATATAGTTAAATGTAAAAAAAAAAAATAAAAGGTGCATGGCTTATATTTTTAGAAAGCTAAAAAAGGTACATTGAAAAGAAATGTTCTTGGTACTCTGACACATACAGGAAGCCCAAGAGAACATTGCCTTAGACGAGGCATTTATAAAAACATACAGAGGCATAGTCTTTTGCAACATGCATCACCATGACGTAAAAACATCTATATTGTGGCTAACAGTTATCAAATGTGTAATTCAGCCATATATTAAGAGACATAAATTGTACATTTTTCAATTTCCCTACTATACACTGAATCCAACGTACATTGAAAATGATTCTGTATTGAGCAGAAAAAGAGCATTGAAGATTGCAGATAAAGTGATGCAATGACATCCATTTTGATGCCTACCTGACAACAAGGTCATGTTTCTTCACCAGCGAGGACAATTTATCCTCCATTTTAAACACATCCATGTTAATAGGAACAGTGTTCTGATATTTCTTTGCAAGTTGTTCAACTTGTTCCTTCATCACGGACACTGCATTATTAAAAATAGCATACCGTTATCGCAAATAATTATTTTGAATGTAAAAACATATCCACACTCACAAATTCACAACAACATATTTGTGTTTGGAAGAAGTATCTCCTTTAACAAAGAAGAAAACATGTACATGCATGAATTAAACCAGAAAGGGCCTTCCTGCACTCCTTCCCACCCACAAAACAGACATTACACAACTCTGAAACAATGAAGTAACCTATAAAAACACATTGGTTACATGGTTTAAAGCTACGCTTAGCCTGAAACGTGTAACACGATTGGAAATAATCTCTCTATATATATATAAAACGCTTAGGTATGCTTCCAAATGGCAAAGTGCACCTCTGGGTGCCCTTCCACTTCAACAACAGCTATCATTTTAACAAACAGAATGAGCACGGTTCTACGCGGTCACCTGCATCTTCCACTATCGCAAACATTCAGAATAATTTCAAGTTACTTCTTTCCACCCCCACTCCCCTTCACATAGGGCACGCAGTTCCACTATCAATGAACAGTTAATTACCAGCACAACATTTCAGTCTCTAAAGGGTGAAATGCGGTAGGCCAAATGCCATCTCACGAGCTAAAACTGAAAGAAATTGCTGTAATTATGCTACTGCGCAATCTTCTGCCATCACAGGGACTCTGGAAAGGAACACGGTTGACAATTACTCGTATACAAAGACACATCATAGAGGCCCACGTAATCGATGGATAAACTTAGATGCCGTTTTTATACCTTGAATACCCTCTCCTTCCATCTGATACTAATATGCCTTTCAAATTCAAAAGGAGACAGTTTCCTATACGTTTATCCGTTTTCAATTACCATTAAAAAGTCTCAGGGACCTACGCCCCCTTCTTGGAAGCAATTTGTGGTAATTCTGACATTTCAGAAGGGGGTCAGAAGTGGCCCTATGAATTACCGACTGATGTTGAACTTTAAGATATACTAGAACAGCGTACGTTACGCTGGGAATAGCTAGTATATATCAGCTAACTTGACCATCGCCAGTATTGGCAGACATTTGGGAATGAGAAGGCGTTATTCTTACATGGCAAGTTCAAAGTGTTATGGCATGTGTGCTAGGTTTACCCTTCGCTATAAAGCTAAATCTTCCACTCAAATGCGGGAACCATCATGCTGAATGCAACACATTCCTGAATGGGAATGTAGAGTGTGTCTATGGGAATAGGCATATATAGGACAATTTCCCTGGCCAACAATGACAGAGGTAATGCTCCTTCCACTACATTTGTAGTCGACTGGTTACCTTTTCTAAACATTGACGGACGTTGGCTAAGCAGAATTGACTGTGGTCTCAAGCAATCTCCATTTAATGTTATATTACCTTTTTTTCTGATCTACCGAAAGTAACTGGTGTTATAATTAATGCAGATGTCCAGATCACTTAACAGCAGTCCTAATCTTGCTCGTCATAGCCCTTAACTTTTAGGTTGCCCAACTCTCTCCATAGTGCCAGGGACCTTATTGGCCTCTCCCCCAAAAAATGATTCCTTCTCCAAGGGATAGGGACAAGGAATGTCAGTGTAACCCCCTGTGGGGACAAACTAAACAAAAAAAGAAGGGGAAAAAAGAGCCAAGTACCCCCCTGTGCGTAAAGGCCCCTTTAAACAAAAGAAAAAACAATCATTTAGAATGTCGAGAGCAGAGCCCTGGTCTCGCCTTCCTTCGCGAGGGTCGTGATTTCTCTTGTAACAGCACTTTGCTCGCACCACTCAAGATTGTATTTTCTGCTCCGAACTATAAAATACTCATCTCATAGTGTGGCTCTCCCCTGACAGAGAAGAGGCCACCCAAACTAACTGCTGCCTCTCTTACATCTGAGCTTAACGCCACAGGCCAGGGATTGCTGATCAGCGAACCCTGAGGAACACCCAACACCACCAGCGTCTCCTCCTGGGCTGCATGCTGGCATATGTGGCACTCCCCATGAGAGAATGGTGAATGTTGCGTTAAATTTAAAGGGCCCATCACCTGCCAGGTGCCCGCCACAGACTTTCTGGGCTGCTGCTTACAGATGCGGCCCGGGTTGAGCAACATATTGCAGGTCTCCACACTGCAATCAAAGCCAGGGTATTACTGGCATGCACAGCCCAGCCATATAAAATAACAGACTCCCCATACAACGCAGTCCAGTTTATAAGGACGTTGGTGCCCGCCCACCACACGCTGCTGCTGCCTTGACTGCCAAAGAAAAATCCTAAAGAAGATGAAATGGAAGAACTACAGCACTGAAGGACCTTGAGACATCCTTTGTCTCCAAAGTAACGAATATATATATATATATATAAATATAACTCACCGTAATATTATTTCTGATGCTTGTATCTGCTTAGATTCACATGCTGTGCATAGGCCGACATCTAGTGGAAGCTGCAGAGTATTACAGTTTGTTTTTCGAAACTCGAAAAGGGCGTCAACACAGGGCGTGCCAGTAATACTATCCCTAGTGTGACGTCCATTGTACCCATGATCCCTCACGCGTCTAGGACCCTCAGATTGTATTTTTTCTTACATGAAGCAGCATGAGGAGTAGCGCGAGTACAGATAATCCAAGCAGATAGAAAGGTCAGACTACAAGCATCCATGTGCCTTCTCTCGGAGGGGAGGAAGGGTGGGTCGCATGTGAATCTAAGCAGATACAAGCATCAGAAATACGATTACGGTGAGTAATGTATCCCTTCTGAGGCTTGTGGAATCTGCTTAGATCACATGCTGTGCATAGATTAGCGAGCAGTACCTGAAGAAGGAGGTGGGATGTGAGAATGGTCATGAGCAAATAAATGTCTTAGAAACGCTTGTCCCATTTGTGTATCTGTCTTGGAAGGGGTGTCAATGCAGTAGTGCTGAGTAAAAGTGTGAATAGAGCTCCAAGTAGCTCCTTTGCATGGTGTCAAGGGGTACATTTGCAATGAAAGCCAAAGAGGCCCCAATGCCTCTTGTTGTAACGCTCACCTGAATCCCTCGGAGGCGCAGGTCTGGGCTGGGGGTTCTCGGAGTCTTCTAGGGTCACGCGCAGGCCTCGAATGCCACCCTGGAAAGGCCCTTTCCTCACTGAGATCTTGATCTGAAGGGTGAGATGTCTGCAATTATGAGAGCAAGGGGTTAATATGGATATATAAGCCTGACTGGGTAAGCTGCCTCCCCTTCCTGGTACTCCCAAGTAGTTCGTAGGCTAAATGTGCTCACCTTATGTAGGTGAAAGCGGAGCTCTCCATCCTGCGTCTGTGCAGGGGTGCCGAAGCCAGTTACTTCACTGGTTAATTGTCCAGCCTCTTGGTTGCAGAGGATGAAGATTTGGAGCTAGGCCGTTGTTAGCAGCACGAACGGCGGTTGCTTGAATATGGAGGTCCGGAGAGCGATGGAATGGCGAAGGTATTGCAGGCAAGTAAGTAGAAAATGTCAATTCGAAGTTAAAAGCACTTCTTAATGTCTCTTTTCCTTTTTCAGGTCGCAGAAGCAGCTGGGTAGAAAAATGGATGTCGAGGAATGCGCCGAGGAGTGAGAAAGATGAGCGCTGCCCAAAACACGTGCGTATAGATGGAGTTTTGTATTTCTTAATGATGTCCTTTTGTTTTGCAGATGCGAGTAGCAGCGTCGGCAGAGGCGAGAAGAATGCAGCGCAGGTAAGGAAAGTTTCACGGGGGTTTACTAACCAATGTCTTTGCTTCCACAGGGTGCCGGAAAAATGGAAAGCTGCAGCCCGTGGCTTGAGATGAACCGATGGACTGGGTAAGTGCTGCGCTGGTTTTTATCTCGTGCTAACCTGGTGTTCTTTTCCCTTTTCAGATGCTGCTGAAGACGAAGATGGTTTTTCAGAAGGTAAGATTGCGGATTTCTCCTCCCCAGATGCAGAAGTTGAAGATTCTCTGGAGCTGACACGGTGAGCGTCCTGCTGCTATTGCAGAATAACGCGAAGCACGTTGCTCTGATCGGGCGTGGTTTAAATAGCTTACTGGAGTGCTTAGGTGTCTCCTTCCACAGCAGCCTCGCCCAGGTAAGAAGTCCCAGCTTCCAGAATAGTTCCAGTATCCAGTCCCAGGGAGTGTTGCTGGCCACACCCAGAAGGTAAAGTAGTTCCAGCCATGGATGGATGAGGATTTCATCCTGCAGGTGAGTGAGCAGCATGGTCTGCAGCAGGTAGGTCCACCCAAGCACCATTCCTTACATCATGAGCCCGGCACGTCCTGTGCCGGGACTGGGTCCCCTTATGAGCCTGGCGCCACTGGCGCCAGGACAAGGTCCCTATGGGAGCCGATGGGTGCCTGGAAATGAAGTTGTGACCCAGCTTCTGAGGCAGTTGGGCTAAACCTGACTCCTTGGAGGCTGCGGTCATGACAGCACCCCCCCTCAAGGCCCCTCCCAAGCTTGTCTTTTCCAGAGGTTTTGGCTTGTTGGGAAAAGCCCGATTAAATTTTCAGACTAGACGAGGTGCATGTACATATTCTGAGGGTTCCCAAGATCTCTCCTGGGGTCCATATCCCTTCCAATCAATCAGGTAGTATAGTTTTGATTTGGAAATTTTGGAGTCCAAGATGTCTCGAATTTCAAATTCGGATTCTCCGTCAACTTGGATTGGCTCAGGAGGTTTAGTCAAACGGGTTCCGGGTTGCACAGGTTTCAGGAGAGAAACATGGAAGACAGGATGTATCTTCATTCGAGTAGGTAATTCCAGTTTGACAGCCACTGGGTTAATCACGGCCGTGATCGAGTAGGGTCCTAAATATCTTGGGTTGAAGGTGCGTGGCCCTTTTAAAGATAAATGTTTAGTGGACAGCCAGACTTGATCTCCTTTTTGATATTGAGGAGCCTCTTTTCGATGTTGGTCTGCTCCTTTTTTGTATGATTCTTTAGCTCGTTGAAGATGAGCTGTGGCTTCTTTAAATGCTTGAGTTATCGTCGAATGCAGATGGTCAACAGCAGGTGTTCCGAGAGCTTGAGGTGGGTCCAGATTTGAGGTTCGAGGATGACTTCCATACAGCAGGAAAAAAGGGGTTTTTCCCGTCCCAGAATGGATTGAATTATTGTAAGCGTATTCAGCAATCCAAAGGACATCCTTCCAAGTACCCTCAGATTGATGCAACATGCAGCGCAGATATTGTTCTAAAGTTTGGTTAGTTCTCTCAGTCTGCCCGTCGGTTTGAGGGTGATGGCTGGTGGAAAGTCGTACATCAATTTGTGCTAAACGACAACAACTCCGCCAAAAATGGGAAATAAATTGGCTCCCTCGGTCAGAGATTAGTACTGAAGGGAAACCGTGCAACCGGACAATGTTTTCAAGAAATTCTCGGGCTAGAATGGAAGCTGTAGGTAAACCCTTCAGTGGGATAAAATGAGCCATTTTTGAAAAAAGGTCCACGATCACTAGAATTGTTTTGTATCCGGAGCAAGGGGGTAAATCCGTGATAAAATCCATCGAGAGCGTGTGCCAAGGGCCTGGTGGAATGTCTATTGGACGTAGTAATCCTGCTGGTTTTTCCTTCTGACTCTTGTTTTGTGCGCAGATACCACAAGAAGCCACAAACTCTTTAACATCTTTCCTCCAAGATGGCCACCAAAAATGCCTTTTAATTTTCTCTGAGGTTTTGGCAACTCCAGGATGTCCTTCCATTAGAGAATCATGGTAGCAGGTGATGACCTGTCTTTGTAAGTCAGCGCAGGGTAAGAATAGTCTTCCTTGGAAATACAATAGGTTCTGATCTATTGTAAAATCCTTTCCTTTCAATTGCCAATTCGATGAATCTTCGGGAGTTATGAGTTGATTGACCCTTGCTTTAATCTCTTCGAGGGATAGTGTGTTGATTGCTCCTAGTATCTTTTGTTCAGGAATTATTGGCACCGGCTCCGGATTAGCTGTAAGTTCGTCTACCCCTATCCGGGAAAGGGCGTCTGCTTTTCCGTTCCTAACGCCTGGTCGATATGTGATTACAAAATCGAATTCTGCGAAGAATAAAGCCCAGCGTAGTTGCCTCGAAGATTGAGCTTTAGCTGACTTCAGGTACTGGGGGTTACGGTGATCCGTGATTACAGTAACTGTGTGCCGGGCTCCCAAAAGATAATGCCGCCAGGCCTTAAAGGCGGACTTAATTGCCAAGAGTCCTTTGTCCGTAATTGTGTAGTTGATCTCAGGAGCCGAAAATTTGCGAGACCAAAAGGCTACAGGGTGTAACTGGTGCGTTTCGGGGTCTCTTTGTGACAGCACCGCCCCCATTGCAAGACTGGAAGCATCTGTCTCGACGATGTAGGGAAGTTCTGGACGGGGATGCCTTAAGACTGGAGCAGAGATAAATTTGGCTTTTAATTCTTGGAAGGCTTGTTCGGCTTCTGGAGTCCACTCGAATTTTTTATTCTTTTTCAGAAGAGCCGTGATAGGTTGGACTACCCGAGAGAATTCAGGAATGAACCTTCGGTAAAAATTAGCGAAGCCCAGCATGCTCTGTACACCTTTCACGGAAGTTGGGGAAGGCCATTTGGTGATAGCATCCACTTTTCTTGAGTCCATGTGAACTCCGTTGGGTGATAAGATGAACCCTAAAAATTCCACTTCCTTTGCGTGAAAGGTGCACTTCTCCAGTTTAGCAAACAAGCGGTGTTGGCGAAGTCTCTGTAAAACCGCTGTGACGTGTCTACGATGATCAGTTTCTGAGGCTGAGTATACCAGGATGTCGTCAATATAAACGACTACGCACACATCAATAAGTTCTCTGGGGACATCATTCATGAAAAACTGGAAAGCGGCCGGTGCGGACCGGCCGCTTACATAGTCCGAAGGGCATTACTTGATACTCAAATAATCCATATTTAGTGCAAAAGGCCGTCTTCCATTCGTCGCCCTCCTTAATGCGTACCAAATGGTAAGCTCCTCTGAGGTCTAACTTTGTGTATATGCAGGCGCCTTTTACCTGGTCCAATAATTCAGGAATCAAGGGCAACGGGTATCGGTTTTTGACTGTAATCTGGTTCAGGGCGCGATAATTGATACAAGTTCTTAGGTCACCTTCCTTTTTCGGGACGAAGAACAAAGCTGAGGAAGCCGGGGATTTCGAGGGGCGGATGAATCCGTTAGCCAAGTACTGGTCCAAGTATTGCCTGAGATGGAGGTTTTCTGGTTCAGTGAGGGCATATATTCTACTGCACGGAGGGGTGGACCCAGGTATTAGGTCTATCTGGCAGTCGTATGACCGATGCGGAGATCTTTCTGAAAGACGTCGCTGAACTCTTGGTATTCCAGAGGTAATCGGGGGTCCTCGGAAGTGATGGCTGCTAGCTTCATTTCGGGCTGAGGATAACAGGTTGAAGCGCATTCTGGAAACCGAATTACCTTGGCTCGCCAGTCTGAGGATTGTGCTTTTCCAACCAAGGCATTCCCAGAATCACCTGAAACTGCGGGGCCTTGATTACATCAAACACGATCTTCTCCCGATGTCCGTCTTGACATAACAACGTTACCTCCATGGTGGTATGAGAAACTGGTCCGGAAGCTATTTCAGTACCATCCACTGTAGTGATTACGTCCTTTACCATCTTGGGACGTAGGGGAAGATCCATCCTGGTAGCCAAGTCTTGGTCCACATAATTACCGATTGCTCCGCTATCAATGTATACTTTGATAGCATGCATGCGATCTGGTCTATTGGGACTTATGAGGACCATAGGCATTACCAAATGCGAGGTCAAGGAACTGGTTTTAACGCTCGGCAAGCGGACCTCTACGCTTGTCGGGCGAGGTCGTTTCCCGATTCCAGTTTCTCAGCATTTTTATCAGAAACTCCTACGGTCTTCTTGACCGGTTTCACTGAGCAATCACGAAGGAAATGTCCAGAATTCCCACAGTATAGGCACAGCTATAATTGCCTTCTTCTTTCCCGTTCTTTCTGAGTTAATGGTCCTTTTACTACTCCTATTTGCATTGGTTCCACGGAGTCATTCCCTTTAGCGGAGCTCTGAGGTCTTGAAAGTACCCGGGTTTCAAATCTGGATCGATCGGTCTTCCTGTTCTGTAGCCGATGATCTAATTGGACTACTAGGTCGATATAATCTGACCAGTCTTGCGGCGGATTAACCACCTGTGCTAAAACGTCTTTAAGTTCCCCACGTAGACCTCTGTAGAAGAGCGTGATTCTCTTATCTTCAGGCCACCTGGTCTCAACCACCAGTCTATTAAAGGACGCTATGTAAGCCAGGAGATCCTGATTACCTTGTCTGAGTGACAGGAGTTCATTGTCCAAGGCCTGCCCCTGTGAATGTCTTGCGAACAACTTTTCCATACTGGTCTGAAAGTCTTGAAAGTTATAGAGGAGCGGGTCATCCTGTGTCACGAGAGGAATGGACCAATCTGCAGCACTACCGCTAAGCTAGGAAAGTACAAACGCTACCTTGGCTTGGTCCGTTGGGAATGCGGCGGGTCTACATAGAAAGTGCAAGCGGCATTGATTGATGAATACTGCATATCGCTTTGGATCACCGGAAAAACGTTCGGGCGGGACCAAAGGCACATTCCCTGGCAGATTAATTTGCACCGGATTACTTGAGGTTGTAGGAATGCTGCCCCCTCCATAGGGAGGCAGTGGCGTCTGTCCCGCTTGAGCCTGTAGCAACTGTCTGGCCAGATCATCCGTCCATTCCTTGGCAATGATCAACTCCCTTCGTAAAGCGTTTGTTTCTTGGCGAGATGCGTGTACTTCTGCCCTTAGTTCCCCAAGCAATTGAGCCAGTTGATCTGTGTCCAAGGTTTCCATTGCGCCTGGGTGGGAAAATTGCGGTAGGCTTCGCGTTCTGTAACGCTCACCTGAATCCCTCGGAGGCGCAGATCTGGGCTGGGGGTTCTCGGAGTCTTCTAGGGTCACGCGCAGGCCTCGAATGCCACCCTGGAAAGGCCCTTTCCTCACTGAGATCTTGATCTGAAGGGTGAGGTGTCTGCAATTATGAGAGCAAGGGGTTAATATGGATATATAAGCCTGACTGGGTAAGCTGCCTCCCCTTCCTGGTACTCCCAAGTAGTTCGTAGGCTAAATGTGCTCACCTTATGTAGGTGAAAGCGGAGCTCTCCATCCTGCGTCTGTGCAGGGGCGCCGAAGCCAGTTACTTCACTGGTTAATTGTCCAGCCTCTTGGTTGCAGAGGATGATAATTTGGAGCTAGGCCGTTGTTAGCAGCACGAACGGCGGTTGCTTGAATATGGAGGTCCGGAGAGCGATGGAATGGCGAAGGTATTGCAGGCAAGTAAGTAGAAAATGTCAATTCGAAGTTAAAAGCACTTCTTAATGTCTCTTTTCCTTTTTCAGGTCGCAGAAGCAGCTGGGTAGAAAAATGGATGTCGAGGAATGCGCCGAGGAGTGAGAAAGATGAGCGCTGCCCAAAACACGTGCGTATAGATGGAGTTTTGTATTTCTTAATGATGTCCTTTTGTTTTGCAGATGCGAGTAGCAGCGTCAGCGGAGGCGAGAAGAATGCAGCGCAGGTGAGGAAAGTTTCACGGAGGTTTACTAACCAATGTCTTTGCTTCCACAGGGTGCCGGAAAAATGGAAAGCTGCAGCCCGTGGCTTGAGATGAACCAATGGACTGGGTAAGTGCTGCGCTGGTTTTTATCTCGTGCTAACCTGGTGTTCTTTTCCCTTTTCAGATGCTGCTGAAGACGAAGATGGTTTTTCAGAAGGTAAGATTGCGGATTTCTCTTCCCCAGATGCAGAAGTTGAAGATTCTCTGGAGCTGACACGGTGAGCGTCCTGCTGCTATTGCAGAATAACGCGAAGCACGTTGCTCTGATCGGGCGTGGTTTAAATAGCTTACTGGAGTGCTTAGGTGTCTCCTTCCACAGCAGCCTCGCCCAGGTCAGAAGTCCCAGCTTCCAGAATAGTTCCAGTATCCAGTCCCAGGGAGTGGTGCTGGCCACACCCAGAAGGTAAAGTAGTTCCAGCCATGGATGGATGAGGATTTCATCCTGCAGGTGAGTGAGCAGCATGGTCTGCAGCAGGTAGGTCCACCCAAGCACCATTCCTTACATCATGAGCCCGGCACGTCCTGTGCCGGGACTGGGTCCCCTTATGAGCCTGGCGCCACTGGCGCCAGGACAAGGTCCATAAGGCCCCTATGGGAGCCAATGGGTGCCTGGAAATGAAGTTGTGACCCAGCTTCTGAGGAAGTTGGGCTAAACCTGACTCCTTGGAGGCTGCGGTCATGACACTTGTAGAGTGGGCCCTAGGCGTGAAAGGCAGAGTCTTTTCAGAAAGTGAGTAGCACAGCTGGATACAGTTAATAATCCACTTAGAGATGGCACCTTTAGAGACGCGATCCCCCTCTCTGCCTGTAGCTACGGAGACAAACGGCTGATCTGTTTTCCTTAGCGGTCTGGTCTTGTTTACATAGTAGAGGACCGCCCTATGCACATCTAGTGTGTGTAGTTTCACCTCAGCCGAGCTTTGTGGGTCTTGGAAGAAAGCTGGAAGCTCGATGGACTGGTTCACGTGGAATTTTGAAATAAACTTAGATGAGAACCTAGGGTGTGTGTGTAAAACCAGTTTATCTTTATGGATAGTAAAGAAGGGATCTTGCACTGAAAGAGCCTGAATTTCACAGACTCTTCTTATAGATGTAATTGCTACTAAGAAGGCCGTTTTGTAAGTCAGGTGTTTGAGACTGCTTTTGTGCATGGGCTCGAATGGGGGACCCATGAGCTTAGATAGCACCACGTTAAGGTCCCAACCTGGTGGTGGGTTTGAAATAGGAGGGTGAAGTCTCTTTACTCCTTCCATGAAGGCTTTAACTACTGGTACTTTCCACCACGACAGCTTGTTATGTGAGGTGGTGTATGCTGACAGGGCTGCCAGGTGTACCTTCAGTGAGTTAAAAACCAGTCCTGCGTCCAGCAGGTGGAGCATGTATGTAACAATAGTGGAAGGAGTGCAATCAACCGGGTTGATTTGTTTATTCTGGCACGAGATAACGAATCTCTTCCATTTGTCAAAGTAGCAGTGCCTCGTGTTAGGTTTTCTAGATTCCTTTAGGATGTCCATACACCTGTGTGGTAAATTGAGATGTCTGAACTCTATGACCTCAGGAGCCATGCTGCCAGGTTCATTGAGGTGGGTTGAGGATGCACCGTTTGATCTTGGTGCTGGGACAGTAGGTTGTACCAGCCCAGAAGTTAGATGGGTTCGCACACCGCCAATCTGCATAAGTGTGGGAACCACGGTTGTCTTGCCCACATGGGAGCAACTAGGACGAGCGTCATTGATTCTCCGTTCATCTTGTTGACCACCTTCCTGATGAGAGGAGTTGGTGGAAAAGCGTACGCAAACATCCCTGACCAGTTCATCCACAGGGCGTTCCCCTGGGAGTCTGGTTGGGGGAACCTGGATGCAAATCCTGGGCATTGTCTTTTCGCTTGTGGCGAATAGGTCTATAGTGGGCAAACCCCACTGAGAGAAGATATCTTCTACGACTTCTCTGTGTAGACACCATTGGTGTTCCTCTGGGAGGGGGTCTCTGCTCAGAGCATCCGCTAGGGAATTGAGATCCCCTGGAACATGTTGCGATGACAGGAAGATGTTCTGTCTGAGTGCCCATATCCAGATTTTCTGGGCCAGCTTGGACAGATTTGGCGACCGAGTCCCTCCTTGCTTGTTCAGGTAGAACATGCCTGTAGTGCTGTCCGTCCGGATTTCCACTGACAGATTTAACAGGTAGGGCTCGAACGCTTGAAGTGCTCTGAATACTGCCAGAAGCTCTAACAGGTTGATGTGATTCTTGGCCACTGAGTGCGACCAGAGACCCTGAGCTGTGTGGTGGAGATGATGAGCTCCCCACCCAGTCAGGCATGCATCGGTTGTGACTACCGCCTGTATCTCGGGATCGTAAAAGGGTTTCCCCCTGGACAGATTCTCTCTTGTCCACCAGTGAAGGTTTTGTACAAGTGTTGGGGAAACGACCACTAGATCGTCCCACTGACCACTTGCCTGAGACCACTGTTTCGCCAACTATTCCTTCATGGGACGCATGCGCAGGCGCGCGTGGGGTACCAGGTAAATACATGACGCCATCATGCCCAGCAAACGCATTGCTTTGCGTACCGTTATCTGGCGACCGGATTGATATTGCAGAATTTGCAGCAGTATATTCAGAATTCTTTCCTCGGAAGGAAAGGTCAACCCCTCTTGAGTGTCTAGGATAGCTCCTAGGAACTGTTTGGATGTGCTTGGCACTAGACTTGACTTTTTCTCGTTTATTGAGAAGCCCAATTCGAAGAGGAGGTCGATAGTCCTTTGAATGTTTGCTCTGCAAATTACTGCGGTCTCCCCCGTGATGAGCCAGTCGTCCAGGTAAGGGTACACTGGGATTGCCTCCCTGCGTAGGTGCACTGCCGCCACTGCCAGTACCTTGGTGAATACCCTTGGAACCGAAGCTATCCCGAAGGGCAGTACCTTGAACTGGTAGTGCCGACTGTCCACCTTGAAGCGCAAGTACTTTCTGTGCGCTGGGAACATGGAAATATGAAAATAGGCATCTTTCATGTCCAATGTTGCCATGTAATCCCCCTTTTTTAGGATGGGGATTACCTCCTGGAAAGTAGTCATGCGAAACTTTTGGGGCTTGACATACTTGTTTGCAGGCCGTAAGTCCAATACTGGGCGCATTGTCAAATCTTTTTTGGCACAAGGAAGTAAGTTGAATAAATACCCTTGTTTACCTGGTGTCCCGGGACGAGTTCTATCGCGTCCTTTGCTAGCAGTTTGACGATCTCCTCGAGGAGGGTCTTCTGGTGGTCCAAGGAATGTATTTTTTGTCGTGGAGGATGGTTTCTGGGACGCTCCAACAGTTCTATGCAGTACCCTGCGGATACTGTGGACAGCACCCATCTGTCCGATGTGATCCATTCCCAAGCTTGGGTGAAGTTGGGAATGCGTCCCCCTACTGGGGTTGCGTGAGAAGGGACCCTGAACGGAGCATCACTGTTTTGGTGGAGGCGTGCCGCCTCCTCTACTGGGGCTGTCTCTACCTTTTCCGCGTCCTCTTCGATTACCCCTGCCGTAACCCTGGGTAGACTGTTGGTTATTATTGCTCCACGGTGTACCCTGCCCCTGGGAATAGTTAGATCCTCTCTGGGAATTTTGGCCGCGTGGGCGACGAAAATTGCCATTCCCTCTCTGATTAGGGGGTTTATTGGTTAGTTGGCCTAGGGATTTGAGTGTTTCATACTCGTCCTTGGCATTTTTCAGCGCGTCCTCGACCGCCTTACCAAACAGCAGATGGTAAGGCGGTTTATCTAACAATGATGCTTGGGTTTCAGCTTTGAATCCAGACTGCCTTAACCAAGCGTGTCTCTTGATAACAGTTCCTTCTGCTATCAATCTGCCGGCGTTATCCGCGGCATCAAAGGTTGCCTTTAAAATGCAACCGGACACGGCTCTTCCCTCCGCCGAAACTCGTGCCAACTGGCTCTTTAAGGGTTCTGGGGCGGAGTGCCGCAACTTCTTCTCACTGATGGCAGTTGTAGCTGGCCAACAGGGTGGTGGAGTTGGCAATCCTTGCCTGGTAGGCGGAAGTGGAGGCTACTTTCCTGCCCAAACCATACAGTTTCTTGCTCTCCTTGTCGGGAGGAGCCCCCTTATATACAGTGGGTCTGATTGGGCTGCCCTGAAAAGTTTCTCAATCCTGGGTTTCACTGCTCTGGTGAGGTTAGGATTTACGAGTGAAGGGTCTATTCTCCTCTGAATAGACTTCAGGATAGGGATGGCCTGAGCAACAGGCCTCCTTTCTCCCACTAACTCTTCGGCGAAGTCCCTCTCCTCTTGAGCACCCTGGGTGTCAATGTGAAAATGTTCAGCTGCTTGAAACAGAACTTCATTCAGGAGAGGTTGGTTGTCGACAGGGGAGTCAGTAACCCGGGGTTCCTTCTCTACCGGGGAATCTACTCTGTAGGTTTCCGGGTCGTCCTCATCCTCTTCTTGGTCCTCATCCCCATAGTAGCCCGTACCAGTTTGTTCTTCCAACATGCCCAAATCTGGATCCTCACAAAAGGATGTCTCTCCTTGATACTGAGAGTAGGACTGTACATAGAAGGGGTCCGAAGACCGTGTTGGTGTTTCAAACCGGGACTTTTTACTTGGAGGTATAGGATCCTTAGAGCCTGAGGGTGCTGACCCGTCGGGAGTATAAGAGAGAAAGTGTTGAGGGTTTTTTGCGTAAAAATCTGCCAATGATGACATCCTTGACATGACCCTGTCTATGTCATCACTAGACCATTCTCTAGAACTGGGGATGACTCTTTCTGGAAGTTTCTCTGACTTATCCTGACTAGACTTGGTGGTCTGAGTAGGGGTCTTTGTGATAGCAGAAGACTTGGACTTGTCTGTCTGTCTGTTTATGAGGAGTGGAGTGTCTTAAAGGTGTGGAAGTAGGCAGAGGCTGCTTCCTTTGTTGTTTTTCCCCCTCCCCGTGGGTGGAAGAGTGTTTTCCCTGTTTTTTCGCCCCTTCGGAGCCTTTCGACGCCTGGCGTTGAGGTTCGAGGGTAGTGTCCCTATCCTTCGAAAGTGGAGGTAGGGGTTCGGGAGCTGCCGTAACGCGGTCTGCGGGCGCCGACTCCTGGAGTGCGGTCTGGAGATGAAAGTCGGCTTCGTCCTCCGACGATCAAACCTTGGGGAGCGAGGCACCCTTGGCAACAGTGGATGATTGCCTGGAGTCATGCGGCAATCTTGATCGAGAACGCCCAGAGGACGCCGATTCGGACCATTCTCTATGTGCCTCTTTCCGAGAACTCGACGTGCGCGTCGAGTCCCGGTTGGACTTCATGTGTTTTGTGGAAGCGCTGTGGGAAGCGCTTGTGTCGCCGAGGGTCTTCCCCATAGCCGCCCTGCCAGACGACCATCTGAGGTCGGGGACTTGCGCTCGGCTGTCTTTCGACGCCATAATGCCCTCGCCGAAAGCACCGCGTCGCTGCCATCGCTGAAGGCGCCCTCCGCTGCCATGGCCTCTTGACACCTGGCGTGGTGGGCACAATGCTTGATTGAACGGTCCTTCAGTGTTTTGGGTTTCAACATACTACCCGCTCTGCAGTTCGCCTCGGGGTGGTCCCTCGGCAAGCAGAGATTGCACGTGGCGTGCCTGTCGACCCAAGGGTATTTGCGGTTGCACTTGGGGCAGAATTGGAAAGGGGTACCCTCCATACGCACCTTGTGGCAGCGGGCTTGTAAGTGTAGGAATATATAAGAATGTACCTATATACCAAAAGAGTGTAGAGTATGTCCACCCCCCCACTCTCCCTACTTGCAGGGCCGAGGCCAGCGGCCTGCCAAGGCCCGGGCCGAGGCCAGAGGCCTTCCCAGGCCCAAATCCGTCGTGCAGCTGTCGACGGTCGAATTCTTCTCCGGGCCGGCGTCGAGTGTGGAAGTTCGGTGACTCGACGGAGTGGAGAAATGGGTAAATTTAACAATATTTAGCAAAAGTATGGCTAAGGCCAGGGAACTCCGCAAAATGCTTCCGACCAGTATGGCGGAAAAAAACAATCTGAGGGTCCTAGATGCGTGAGGGATCATGGGTACAGTGGACGTCACACTAGGGATAGTATTACTGGCACGCCCTGTGTCGACGCCCTTTTCGAGTTTCGAAAAACAAACTAATACTCTGCAGCTTCCACTAGATGTCGGCCTATGCACAGCAGGTGATCTAAGCAGATTCCACAAGCCTCAGAAATATATATATATATAGATATATAAACTTTATTTCCGTTGACAGCAAGTTCAAACAGTTATGAGACAGACATCCCCTACATTCAGCAGCTTAGGTTAAAGTAACCCTTCCCCCTCACATATTCCCCTTCTGCCCACCCCTGGATTTTCATAGTTTGCGTGTCCACCCCCGCTGAAGGATAAGATGGGGGCCTCTAGGATCTTAAGAATGTTTCGCCAAGTGTGGCTGGAAGGTCAGTGCCGGGAACTAGCTATTGTATTCTAGGACAGGGGTCCAGCAGTCCGTAAAGCGGTGAAATGCTCCTTCCTTTGCCACTGACTTTTTCGGCCACCAGGATCTCCCAAGCTTTTATCCGCCATAAAGGCATTAAGGGACCTTCCTGTGTTTTCCATTTACGGGCCAGGGTTATCTTGGCCACCAACAGCAACTGCGTGAGCAGTTTGGCAGTGCGACCCGCTTTTGGGTAGCACTCCGACCTTGCTACTCCCAGTAAAATCACCTCTGGGTCCATGGGCAATTTACGTTGGGTTATAGCCTCAATGATTTGTATGACCTCTTCCCAGAAGGCCCGCGCTTTCGGGCATTCCCACCACATATGGAAAAGGTTCCACATGCACCACATTGCCTCCAACAGTTCGGGTCTATGGATTTCTGAAAATGGCGCAGCCGCTCCGCAGGGTAATATCAGCGATGGAGGAGTTTCAGTGCGCATTCCTTGTTGGTTATGCATCTCGAGGCAGAGTTGATCCTAGTCCAAATGTCCACCCAGGTTTGGTGCTCAATGGGATGCCCCAGGTCTGCTCCCCACCTAGCCATGTACATCGGTTGGGTCCTCAGCATGTCATCCTGCAGCTGTTTGTAAAGCTTGGTAATCAGCCCCCAGCGGGGGCCCACCTGTATCACGTGTTTGAGAGAGTGAAGGTTCCTTGTCGGCCCCTTGTCGAATCGCTGGTTGCGAGATCCAGTGCCTAATCTGGGCATAGGTGAACCTCTCAGTGTCAGATGTCTTTTCTGCTGCGACCGGGTTTTAACTTTATACAATATGGGTCCAAACGTGGCCCGAAAACATAACAGGCCAGTGACAAGTCCAACCAAAAAAAAAATCAAAAACCAAAACTTAACCAAACTGGGCCCAACGGACCCTGTGACAGAGTATGTTCATTCACTCGGCTGGGGCACATCGTGGGATGCCCGGGCGCCGAGTGTGTGTGTTCCGGTACAGAGACCAGGTTACTATACTCTTGTCTTAGGTGGCATGTGGCTTTTTCCCCCCCTGGGGACTTTCATTTAATGTTTTTGTTGCGATTTCGGGGTTGAGCCTTGTACTTTATCTGGGAGCGAATTCATGGAGTCCTCGTCTGGGGTTGTTGGCTCCCCTCCCATAATCCTCCCGCCTCTTCGATCGAGTGGATTATACGTGTCTGGCCTTTAAACGAAAATTGAAGCGCAGCCGGGTAGAGCCACCGGTATTTGATTATTTGGTCCTGGAGCAAGATCGACAGCGGCCTCAGGACTCTCTGTCGCTGAACTGTACTGGGTGCCAGGTCCAGGAAGATTTGTAGAGAGGCCCCCTGAAATGTCAGGTTCCCCTGCGTGCGGCTTGCAGACATGATTTCCTCCTTTGTGGAAAAGAAATGGACCCCGATGGTTACTTCCGGTGTGTCTGTTGCAGGGGAGCTTCTACGGCCTCGCAGTCCGAGTGTGATCCAGCATGAGTAATGATTTATCGCAGTTGGGGAGGAGGGTTTGGAAGAGGTCACTGATGTAGGCAGGTAGGGCCTTATCCGATATTGACGCCGGGAACCCTCTGATGCAAATGTTATTCCTACGGGCGCTGTTTTACAAGTTCACCTGCTTGCGGTGCATGCTCACGTGGTTTCCCTCTAGGGTTTGGAGTTTTTCCACTTTGGGAAGGTTCCTTGTCGGCCCCTTGTCAAACCGCTGGTTGCGAGATCATGTGCCTAATCTGGGCATAGGTGAACCTCTCAGTGTCAGATGTGAGGGGCTCTTGCATTCTTCGAAGGAGAGTGGGGCGCCATTCTCTAACAGCTGTGAGAGAGTTTGCAGACCCCCCCCCTAGGACCATCTGCTAAGGTTTGCTGTATCCATACCCGGGGAGAAGTCTGGGATCCAGAGGATTGGCGAGAGAGGGCCCAGGCCTTTGGGGAGTTCCTTCCTGCGCAGGGCCCATGTCCATGCGTCTAAGGTGGTTCTGGTGGATGATAGGATTGTCGGTCAACGGTTGCGAGCCGTGCCCGATACGTGAAGCAGGGAGCTTGGACATTTAGCCTGTTCAACTTGTGTCCATTTTTGGGGGTTTGTGTGTTCTGTCCAGGCAGTGGTGCTGGTCAGTTGAGCCGCTATATAAAATATAAAATAGTTCAAAAACTATATAAAATAGTTCCCCATTTGGCCGCTCCAGTCATGACTTTCAATGGGATTCTTGCCCTACCCCCTTTCCAGACGAATTTCGATAGCTGCTTCTGTAGCTGCATCAGGGGTTGTTTTGGGAAGTGGAACGGCAAGGTTGAGCATGGGTATAGGAATCTAGGCGGAAGATTCATTTTACATGCTCTGACTCTGCCTAGCAAGGAGATTTCCCGTCCTTCCCACCTCTTCACGTCGGCCTAAAGCTCCTTGAACAAGGGGAGAAAGTTTGCAACATATAGCTGTTTCGGGTCTGCAGTAATGTGGATCCCGAGGTAAGAGGACGTGGTGCTCTTTCAATGGGCACTGCATTTGGAGGTCTTTCAAGCAGTCTTCTCCCAAATTCACTCCAAGTGCCTCTGATTTAGTGTAGTTAAGCGCAAACCCTGCTACCTGTTCAAAGCCTGCCAATTCCTCTAGGGCGGCGGGGAGAGAAGACTGACAGTTGGTGAGGAAGATCATCACGTCATCCGCGTATAGCGATAGCTTAACTTGCTCTCCATTTATGGCCATCCCCGTTATCCTATCATTCAAGCGAATTCTCTGTGCGAACGGCTCGATCACGAGGGCAAAAATCAGTGGGGAGAGCAGGCAACCCTGTCTCGTCCCACACAAGAGTGAAATCGGGGCTGAGAGTTTTTGGTTCACTCTTAGATGTCTTCGGGGCTTGATAGTTGGCTAGCAGCATCTTGTGAAACGTAGGGCCAAACTAGAAGGATTCCAGCGTGAGATGCACAAAGGTCCAGTCCACCTTGTCAAAAGCCTGGGTGGCATCCAAGGTTAGAACCGCTAGTCCCCGTCGAGCCTGAGCGGCCACTTTAAATGAGGTTGAGGGCTCGCCAAATATTGTCCCCTGTGCTTCTTCTCTGATAAAGCCCGTTTGATCTGGGTCTATGATGATTGGCAAGACTATTCACTATTCACTATTCACTCCACGTTGAGTAGCGATACCGGCCTATATGACGTACACTCTCAGGTCCTTTCCGGGTTTTAGGAGCATGATCGTAATGGACTCTTGCATAGAGGGAGTTATGGTGCCTGTGTCTCTGAAAGAGTTGAAGAGTTCCGTCATAGGGGACAAAAGGAGGGGATGGAAACGTTTGAACATTTTTGGTGGGAAGCCATCGGGGCCCGGAGCCCTCGGTTTCAGGGATTTGAGCACTTCCTTAACCTCTTCAGCTGTAATGGGGGCCTCCATGGAAGACCTGTCTGCTTCTAATATGCGTGGGAGTTTGGCATGTGCTACGAATGGTTCCTGCTGGGATTGCGATTGGGGGGATTGGGGGTTCTGTCAGCGTGCCGGTAAGGTGAGATGTTACCCTTAGTTTCGCTTCTGCCTCATATAGGGTTGTGCCTTCCGGGGCTCTTAGGGCTGTGATGAGGTTTCGCCATCTTTCGCTAATTTGCCGACCAGAAATGCATTAGCTTTATTGCTGTTCGCATAATAGCTTTGTTTTGTTCAGATCAGGGTCTGGGCAGAGTCTTCCGCACAGTGAGCCTCCAGTTTTTGTGCGGGCCAGCCTCAGAAGCTTGGCTGCCCTAGGTGACCATTTCTTCTTGAGGAGTGTCTCCGCCTTTGCCACTTCGTTTTCCAGCTGCTCTTTCCTCTTGCATCGTCTTTTCCTATATGCTGCTGCCTGAGCAATTAATTCCCCCTGATCACTTCTTTCATGGCTTCCCATCTTGCCGCTGTGGAGGTGAAGTCCGGCGGGTTCTCTTTGAAGTAGTTGTGAATCGCTTTGGTTATGCCAAAGTCCCTAGGCGTCTGGGGTGCTATACGACACAGGGCTCCACTGAAGTCGTGTTGGCACTGCGGCTACCTCCTTATCCGGCGCGATGAGGGGTGGGGGAGGGGCTTCTCACCGCCTGCGAACCCCAGTCGACGCGGGTTGATACATCGCTTATGGTGGGGGCCGGAATTCACCCCCCTTCCCAGCACCCGTCTATGTGAACAGCCGGGGTGGATGCGGACCCCGCAGTGGAGCGACGGGGCTCCTCCTCTCAAGTGGGGCTCCTGTTGGTTCACTGGCTTTCGTCCTGGCTTAGACTTTTGAAGCGCTGCATGACGATCCCGCCCGAAGTTTCAAGGCAGGCCCGGGGGCCCTTTCAACTTCGCGACCGAAGGGTACATCAGCCCAGGATTTCAGTCCCGACTTGCCTGGTGGTCGAGCGGGGACTTCTGGCCCTTGTGCTGCTGGTTTCGGGAGAATCGGAGCGCTGCAGAAAGGGAGCCACAGCAGTGAGGCGGCTAGCTCCTCCTCCCCCGCTCCTAGCGCATTCGGGGTGCTGCCATCTTGGCACCAAGGGTCTCCCTGGTGCTGTTTTAAGAGCGAAGATTTATGATCGCTGCTCTCCGATTTAACCCCAGATCCTGGCCAGTTGTTCCAGGGGGTTCCAACAACCGCTGAATCGTCTCTGTTGCATTTTAGGCTTCTATAGCAGACGTGTGATGATAAAGACCCGGGCATCCACGGAGCTCTTAACAACGCGACCGCATTGCCGGCGCCTCAAGCCACGCCACCATTGTATATATTTTTTAAAGACTCTTATTTTTAAAGAACTTTTATATTTTTAACAAGGGCTATTAAGTGTTCTTTTTGTAATCTAGTGTATATAGTGTCTCGAGATTCCCCCTTTTTATATCAAACCCTTAAAAAACAGCTGGTGTACTGGGAGAACGGAAATAACTAATCAAAATACCAAGTATAGAAACCATACACCAGCCTTTGGTGGTCTGCCTTTCCTTTTGTGTGTTCAAAGTTATAACCTGGTGTTTTTTGCTTGGGGGAATATCGTCCTAACCTTTGTCTTTCATCCCACATACGTCAATGCGACCCAGATCTTCATGATATTATGATATTTTATTTATAGCGCGCATATACACAAGTGTTTCAAGGCGCAAAAATGGGGTTTGTTCGAGACAGGGAAGAGGTGCGTTAAGTATTAAACGTGTCAGAAAGGTATATTGCTAGGTCCGCTTATGTAAGGAGTCTCAGCAAGAATGTGTGTGGTATGACAGAAGGGGGACGATGGAGGGCTTTAAAAAAGACAAAAAAAGACATTGGAAGAGATATAAGCCGTATCAAAGGCTTATTTGCCCTCTTTGCAGAAAGAAAGCTCTGCAAACTATATTACCCAGCAATCCTAGAGCCGGGAACTACTTTGAGGCCACGTTTCGGAGTGGCACGGCAACGCGCATGCACGAAGATCCGAGCACAGGGCTTGTGCTCAGACCTCCAAAGCGAGCAGTCGCATTCATCGGCGCTCCAGCCTTGGGGATCACCGCAATGGGCCACGCCCCAAGGAATCTACATTCCGGCCCATCGCAATATATAGATAAGTGGGCTGCCTCTAATGGGGAGAAGGGACGCGTACTAATTGGGAGAAGAGACAGAGGGGATCACGTGAAGGGGCATTGCCCAAAGTCTACAGACCCCTATGCGCTCGAGAAAGCCAAGTCTGCGCATGCTGTTGCTAAAGTCTCGCCACAGCATTGCATGGCGCAAGGAACTGCACAAAATCTTATTGCGCTGCATGGCCAGAAGCCATGCATAATAACCATGCCCTGCATGTTTGAACGGCACAATTAGCCACATGCGGCAACGGAGAATCACAAAACTAGCCACAAGCGGCTTATGAGAACCGCATACTTGGGAACAGAATTGCACCCAAGAGTTACATGCAGTTTATGAGAACTGCATATGAAAGGCCACATGCGGCTGGCAGCGTCATTGAAAACGCACGGCCAAAGCCACATGCGGCTAGCCCCTGCATACTGAAGCCACGTGCGGCTCTTGAACAAACGCACGCCCAAAGCCACATGCGGCTCTAGTAAAACTCTGCACGTTCCCTGAAGACTGCATATGAAGGCGAAGGCAGTCCCTTAGTGCATGAACACTCTCTTGACAGCCTGCATGAGCACATGTGAATCAAAACAAGCTTGTGCACTTTCTAATTTAAGCTCTTGTTGCATCATTTCAACTACTCCAGAAAACCGGGCCTGGAGTGCGCAGCCAGGAGGATAGCATTCACCCCAGAGCTAAGTGCCCATTTGGTTTAATCAGCGTTTTAACTCAATGCAAAGATGGTAGTTGTATGTATGCATGTATGAACGAGTGTAGGATTTTAAAAAATGTTTTGTTTTCTTTCCTAAAATCCCCTAACCCATCCAGCATCTTTTTCCTAAACATCTATCCGGTTTCCCTCAACACCCATACCCATCCAATCAACGTTCCCTAACCCTTTTTCCCCGCTGGGGTTGCGGAGGTCTGTTCAACTTTACACTTGCAGGCGCCAAAACCACAGAGGGGGTGGTTGGTTCATACCACTCCTGCGCCTGGAATCCTGAGCCTTGACAGCTTGCATCATTCGTCCAATGAGTGCTTTGGAACCATACCCCTGCTACATCAGCCTCAAGGTATAACAGGTTTCATTATGAGTACATCTGCGGAATTAACACCAAAATCATTTTTCAGTTCTGCCACTCTGACCCGAGGAATTATCATGGAATTACCAGTGGCGGCAAGACAGTGTAAATCCTCATTTGGGGAGTACATAGAAACTCCATGGGGATTTTTACAGTTTTACTTGGAGGGATAATTCAGCTACAGTAGATTGGAAGGTTTCTGGAGGTAAAGTAGGGGATTTACCTCCAGCTTTTTGCTAGAGGTTAATCCTCCACTTCACCTCCAAATTTCATAGTACGGCAGTGCAGTAAAGTGTTGAAGTGCAGATAATTCCATTACCACCATTTTACTGCATTTTTTTCCCCATATTGCCATATTAGTAACAAGGCCCAATGTCAATCACATAGAGGAAGAGGAGGGCTATGTCACAAAACTGTGATGGGCAAGAGTAGGACTTGGAGTGATGAGGAGTACTGATAAGTAGCATGGGCATTACCTAGTCTTCCACGTTCCTCATTAATCTTGAATTTAGGTGGACATGACTAGCATTATACCAATTTTGGCATGCTAAATAAACCACAGAAGACATAACGAAATTTTAAACTACAGTATAGATTTAATATGTCCAACACCAATGTTCAATTGAAAACAAACCAAAACAGCGGCCGCCAAGGAGGACGTTGGTACAATCAAAGACAGCTTATTACATGCAAATGATGTGTCTGGGGGAGCCTGTGTGCTCAGCCCAACAAATAGCAGATACAGAGTCCTCCTTAAAAAGAAGGCCTCAAGAAGACAACTCTTGAAGACAGTTTGAGGGTTTTTATTGAAGTATTTGTGAAGAGGTTCATTAAGGGCCACCCCTCTCTCTCTCATCGCATATCTCCACCATGCGGTTAACAGGCATCCCCGAACCCCAAGATGGTCCCTAGGGATCGGTAACCCCCTAATGTCTAGGCACTGACTGGCTGGTCATGATAGCCTAAGGGCAAACACCCTTTCCATCCGACTCCCTCTGGAAGCACTCTAGATAAGTGCCTTACAAAGACTCAGGTCTCGTTTGTCCTGATGTTCCTTTCCTCCTCTTCTGCTCTCCTCCCTTTCTTCCTCCCCCTCTCCTTAGTCTCTACCTCTCGCTCGTCCCCTCTGTCCTCTGATGTTCTCCTTACTCCTGTTCTCGACTTCCTACAACGCTCCCCTCTCCACTACTACCACTCTCCCATACTACTACTCTCCCCTCAACTACTGCCACTATTATCCTCTACTACTGCTCTACACTCCACCTGCACCAAACTCCCTCAATCCCCTTACTTTCACCCCCCACTCTCCGTCTTTTAATATCACACACCTTGCATTACACCCAAGTACCACTTTCTCCAGCAACCAATTCTTCAACTTGCACTCTCCCTTAGCAATCATTTTCCATGCTCATCTGCACTGCCCTTCCTCCACTTGGTCTTTTGGGCCTCCAATGACCTCACCCAAACAACCCACACCTTCCTGTGTCTTCCGACGCTTTTTATCCAATCCCCTTCCCCTTACCCCTCCATTGGTTCTCTTCCTCAGCTGGTTCCCCGGGTGAATCGCTGGCTTTCTTTTCCCCAGGGAGGTATTACAGGTGAGCAAATACAAAGGGGGTGTTAAACCCCGCCCCTTCTCGTACACAGGTTTGCCTGAACTTGGAAAATATGGCCCGCTCGAACCAGAATCAATGTCCCAGTTCTTATTAGAACCGGCCAATGTGTCTGTTGTGCCGGTTTATTTATTTTCAATTTATTGTATATTTGTAAGGAGCCTATACAACAAATGGTGTTTCAAGGTGCCACAAGACAAAAAAGGGGTGTGGGGAACAAGGGAGAAAGATACAATAACTGCCCTACTAGGCCTAGTGACATTCGGATCATGCAAGTGCAGAACAAGAAGTGCAAGGGGTGTGGGCCTGGAGGGGAGTCGGGGGGATGGCGGAGGGGTATGGTCAGTTCCGGTCTGCGCAAAACAAGTGCTAAAGATGGGAAGGGGAAAAAAGCGAAGAGGCGAGGTGCAAGTACTAAGGGGAGGCCAGAGGGCAAGTGCAAGGGAATGTAGGTAAGTGCAGGGAAGGGCTGACTGGGCAGGGGGTGGGGGCGGTGGAGCTGCTGGAGCCCTGCAATACTCAGAGGGAACCAGGCAGCCAGTCAATGAAAAAGAAAGTGTTAGCAGGGGAGGAGGAGAGTGAAGGAGGGGAAAAGGAGGGTCTTGAGGAGCTTCTGGAACTTAAGGCGATCTGGATCAAGCTTGAGAGGGGCAGGCAGACCATTCCAGAGGGAGGCTCCTGCAGAGGAGAGACAACTACGCCCCCACACTTTGCTTAGAGAAGCATCTGATTCGCAGAGAGTTGAAGCTCTGACCGAAAGGCTCTAATGAGGAGGTATTCAGGGAGAGAGAGAGAGTTGGATGTAGCGGGGTCCCGGGCCCCAGAAAGTCTTGTGGGTGATGCAGAGGGTCTTGGATTTGACCCTAGCAGCAATCGGGAGCCTGTGGAGAGAAATTAGGGCTGAGAGCTGCGGTCTTTGGGCTTGAGGCCAAGAATAAGTCTTGCAGTCCTATTCTGGATTAGTTGAAGGGGACAAAGCGAGGAAAAATTACTCACCGTAATGATCTTTCTATGGATTCTTCAACCGCAGATTCCTCATCTCGATAGATATCCATCATCCAGCTCTGCTGCTCAGAAAAACATTTCGCCAGGGGGCGTGGTGGACGTCGACTTGGCCCGTCGATCCGTCTTGCCCGGCTCTCGAGGGTCGGCTCCGGAAGTGACATTAGACGTCTTACATATAGCAGGTCACTATGCCCCCATGCTTCATTTCCTACGTTCTCCCCCTGCACCAGCACGCTGCACAAGGCAAAACCACAGGAGGAGGCTAAAACAAGGATACACCCCAACAGGGTGTTCCCACACAATTATTTCTTTTTTTTAAATTGAATGAGACAAGGGCGGTCATCTGAGAGCCGTCACCAGATGTCTTCTCCTTTGGACAGAAGCGACAAGTCCCAGAACTTTCTAAGCAGGAATAGATGGGAGGGTCAATTAGGAATCTGCAGGAGAAGAATCCATCGAATGATCATTATGGTTAGTAATTTCTCCTTCAATGGATTGCTTTTCTCCCGCAGATTCCTCATCTTGATAGACTCGCCAAGCAGTTAGGATACCAGAGGAGGGCATAAAGTTTTAAACAAATAGATTCTGTAGAACCACCCTACCAAACTGTGCATCAGCTCCCTGTGCAACATCCAAGGCACAGTGCTTGGTGAATGTATGTAAGGATGACCAAGTGGCTGCCCGACATATGTCCTTAACAGGGACCCCTCTTTGGAGGGCTGTAGAGGCTGAAATCCCTCGAGTGAGCCCCAATGCCCGTTGGAAGCACCCTGCCTGCCTATTGGTAACAATCAGATATGCACAAAATATTCAAACGTGACAAGGTGTGTTTGGTTATGGCAAGACAACTGGTCTGACGGCCGAAACTCGAATGTGCAAGCAACATAGAAGCTTAACGCTCTCATGGGGTCAAGGCGGTGGAACCGCTCAAACTCTTTTGAGGGATGTGGAGCAGGGTAAAAGACAGGCAAATCGATAGACTGGGGCAGGTGAAACTCAAACCACCTCAGGAAGGAACGCGGGCCTGACTTTGAGAGAGACTTTCCCACTTTAGAAAAGGAGGTTTGCGGCACAAAGCTTGCAACTAGCTAACCCTCCTGGCAGAAGTGATTGCAACCAAGAAGGGTGTCCTAAGGGATAACAGCCTTAAAGAACATGAGTGCATAGGCTCAAAATGAGCCATCAAGTAGGTCAAAACCAGGTTAAGATCCCAATCTGGGACGACAAAAGGGGTTGATAGAAACGTATTGAGAAGGCCCTTCAGGAATTGGGCCACAACCGGAATAGTAAAGAAGGAACCTTGGTCTGGGGACCTCTAGAACGCAGACAGGGCTGCAAAATACCTTTAGACTGTGGTAATCTGAAGGCCTGAAGAGGCTAGTGACAGAAGGAACTCCATCACTGCTTTGGTGGTGCAAGAGATGAGGGTCAATCTTGCGTTCCCTGCACCACGCCTGAAATCTTCTCCACCTGCACGCATTCACAGATCTTGTAAAAGGTCTGCGTGCAGCCAGCAACACCTCAAGTACATCGCCTGAGAGGTCCCAGTCATCATACCTCATCCTCCCAAGAGCCATGCATGTAGGTTGAGGGAATCCGGGGTCGGGGGGAGTACTCGACCCTCCGACTGGTCAGGAGATCGGGACACAGAGACAACCGTTGAGGCGGACAGATGGTCAGAGCCAAGAGATCAGAGTACCACATTCACCTCACCCAATCCAGGGCAATCAAGACCATGGTAGCTCGAAATTCTCTTCAACCTCCTGAGAACCCAAGGGATGTAGGGAATCAGGGGTATGGGGCGGGTAGTGAAGAGGGAAGGTCCAATCCACCAGAAACACACCGCCAGTGCTCCGTTTGCTGGGAATTCCATTGAGCAAAACTGTTTGACTTCCTGTTGGACTCTGTGGCTAACAGATCCACTGCTGGGGTACCCCAGAGAGCGAAGACCTCCTCTAGGACTTCCTGGCACAATCCCCACTAGTGTGAGACTGTGCACTACCTGCTCCGAGCATCCGCCAAGGTGTTCTCGGTCTCTGCCAGATGAACTGCTGAGACCGAGATTTGGTTCTCCCGTAACCAGAACCACAGCTGTATTGCCTCTGTGCAGAGGGGGCGGGAGTAAACACCACCCTGCTTGTTGAGGTAGTGCATGGCCACTGTGTCTTTCCTCAGGAACTTGTTTAGAGCCCTGAGTTCCAGAATGAGATGGAGACCTCCTCTCTTCTTGGGTACCACGAAATACCAGACTGACCCACTCTGTTCGGGTGGTACCTCTTCCACAGCACCCTTCAACAGGGCTCTGGATTGGGGGGGGCGGTGGGAGCCTGTCCGGTGGTCTTTTTAGAAAGGGCAAACAATAACCCAAGTGTATCAACTGCAGGGCCCAGCCGTCTGAAGTTATCTCATGCCACTGGGGCCAATGCCTTGCCAATCGTCCACCAACCGGTCTATTGTGGGAGGGAAAATCAAAGCGGCTTAGAGGGCGCGGGTGCCCCACCGCTGTTGCTGCTTGTTGGACTCTAGAAGCCCCTCTGCCCCTTGCAGGATGAGAGAAGCGCCTCTGCCCCTGCCTGTGGGAGCTGCGCCTTCCTGCCATAGGGTACGTAACACCTATAGCCCCACGCCTCTGGAGGAAAAGCTGAAGGCAGGTTTGGCCGGCTGCACTGACAGGCCCAGTAATTTAGCAGCCAGCTTGGATTCTTTAAACTTCCCCAAGGATTTGTCAGCTTTGACCAAAAAGCATGTTTCCCTCAAAGTGCATGTCCAGCAGCCTATTCTGAACATTCGGGAAGAAGCCAGCAGTTTTCAGGTAGGCCTGCCATCTCATTACCACTGCTGAACCCACTGATCGGACAACACAGTCAGCTACGTCCAGGCTAATTTGCAATGACTGCTTGGCTACCTCCTTCCCATTCTCCACCAGCTGTAAAAATGTGTCCCGCATGGGACCCTCAGGGACGTGTTCCACAGCTTTCCACAAGCTGAAGGGGTATTTTGCGAATCCGGAGGCTATGTTTGTGGCTTTGAGGGCCATGCTGCCAGAGGTGAACCCCTTTCTGGCCAATGCCTCAGATTTCTTTCCCTCTCTGTCTGGAGGCAGATCGGAAGTGGATTCCACTGGTCTGGTGGGAATAGAGGCAGCCTGTATGACCAGCCCTTCCAGGGAAGGGTGTGTGGTGAGGAAAGAAGGGTCTACTCTTGCGAGCCTATACTTCCCTGTAGAATTGGCATTTACAGGGGGAATAGTGCAAGGGTGCTGCCATAAGGAGGATAAAGGGTCCACAATGGCTGGGTTAAATGGCATGTTATGCTCACACATTATCAGGGGTAAGGGCTGGTTTTGCTGCAACTCAAGGTCTGGGGGAGTATCTAGGCCACTAGTGTTCTGTAGACATTGAGCCAGGGCCAAAAAAATCAGCCTGGTCGTAGAAATAATCGACGCCACCGGCTCCTGAGTAAACGGGTCAACTTGATCATTGGGGTCATCAATGCCGAAAATTGACTGCATCGAGTCAAAGAACCCCGCTCTTGCTAGACGGATGCTCAGTAGAGCAGTAGTCTAGAGACCACAACCAGTGCTATGGGAGAGAAGGAGGAGAGAAGTAGGGGTAGGGGAGTCAAAGGAGGAATGACAGCTGGGGAGGGTGGAGGAGGGGGGTGCGAGAGGAGAGCGAGGACAGAATGTCCTGAGTTTTGGAAAGGAAGTGGGAGGCCGAAGAGTTAGAGGGTCAGGGATAGCATAGCAGGGGAGATATGGAGAGTGCAGTATTGTCAATTCCATGCAGATTTTAAACAGTTCGCCAGAGTTTAGTGGCCCTAGAGATGCAGGCTTGGACGTGAGCCCTCTTCTTTGAGTGAATTGAGAGTCTCTTGCCTTTGGAGCAGGAAACAGGGCAGTTTGTCAGAGGATGTGTCTGATGCCCGCCACTTACGCTCACTCACTCTGCACTTGCGCTTGAGAGAGGCGAGGGCGGAGTCATTTCAGGGGTTGTGCTCGGAGGCAGGCTCCATTTTGATCCTCATGACCGGGGCAAGGATATCCAGGTTGATAGTGAGAAAAAAAGCGAAGATGCAAGAGCAGAGTCAGTGTGGGAGTCCATGGAAGGAGAGGGAGGGGGAAGGAAGGTGGCTGCAAAGGCAGCACCGAACACTGGTTTCATCAGGGGCAAATGACGGAAGAGACAGGCAGTGCAGGAAGAGATTTAGCAGGGGCACCAAAGAAATACATATGAGAAGACAGGAGGGAATGGTCAGACCAGGAAAGAGGCGTAGTGAGAGTGTTGGAGATAGGAATGCCTGAGGAGATGAGAGCATCAAAAGGTATGCCCGGTAGAGTGTGAGGACCAGAGGGTTGAATGGTGAGGGAAAGAACATTGCATAGGTTGCAGAAGAGTCCAGTGGCTGCCTCGGGAGAGTCGAGGTGAATATTGAAGTCCCTAAGGAGACGTTTGGAGGTAGAGGCAACAAAGGAAGAGGTAAGGTCAGACCACATGGAGAAGAAGAGGGCGACCGGACCAGGGGTCTTGTAGATGGTGGTCAGAATCAACAAAAAGGTTGCAGAGACGCCGAGCCTGCAGACGAGGCATTCAAAGGAGGAGTAGGCTTGAGTGGCAATGATAGTAGCAGGGATCCAGTCTGGGAAGATCAAGGCCACTCTTCCTCCAGACCGGTTAGGCCTGGGCTTGAAGAGGATCTTGTATCCCTCAGGCACGAGTGTGTCAAAAGCAGTGACGGAGCTGGCAGTGACAGATGTCTTAGTGAGGGCGAGAGCGTAGAGATCAAAGTCTCCGAGAAGGAGACAGATATCAGAAGCATGTTGATGGCAGAGCGAGAGTTGAGAGTAGCAAGGTGGACCCGATTAACACCTTTGAAGGTCTTCCGAGGACGGGTACAGGGACCTGGAACACCCATCGAAGATGGAGAAGGGCAAAGGGTGGTTGCCGCCAGAGGAGTGACAGGAGAAGGGAGGAAGTTTATGAGAGACAGGAGACGCCTATCCACAATGAGAAGGTTGGGCTGAAAGCCCTGGGCCATGACAGTGCCATTGTGATAGACAATGAGGCACCTAGAGGATGAAAAGCCCGCCAAGAGTACTTCCAATCTGGTGCCTCCATTAATGGGAGACTAGGAGAAAGGAGAGAGGACAGAGACCATATGCGGGATCCATAGGTCCAGGGAGGGAGCAACAAAGAGGATGTCAGTGACAGTCTGCCTGGAAGAAGCATGGATGTAGATGTCGGTGATGGGCAGGGCTGGATTTGAGACCCCCCAGATCTTTTTTGAGCTTTTTTCTTCCAGGCTTCAAGAGGGAGGTAGGATAGGTGATAGAGTAGCAGTTGGAGTAAATAGCTGAGATTTAGAGCACCAAAGAACTGCACAAAGCACGACAAACTCACCAGGCGACTTAGCAGTAGACATATGCTGATAGACAGGGGCAGACAATGTCCTTTCTGGACTCTTCAGGGCCTCATCTTGACAGTCAGGACCTCCTTCCCAACGGGATAGATGCACAAATGCAGCAGTCAATGATGCCTTCAAGTAGGTAGATTTGCTCTTCAGTGAAGGCCATCTACCATGCAATTTCAGTGGCTGCCATAGTGTCTGCTCCGAGTAGCACAGGAAGCGCCTCAGAAACCAGCAGCAGCTACCTTTGTCCCTTTATCCCCCCTGTAAGGAAGGCATGGTATCAAAGTAAGACAGACAAGTGACCACAGTTCAAGGGTGTTTATTGAACTTTATCAAGGGTGTGATAAATGCCCATCTAAACCTAAATCTATATATGGGAGCAAGCTATGACCATCACAAAATAATAATGCAGTTCTAGTGGTGTCTCGTCAAAATAAAAGGGCCTATAATACAAAATCCTATTGCAAATCCCTACCGCTAAATACAAATAGTGTGGGATAATGTTCATGAAAAATGAAGAAGTGTTCACAAAATGATAAGTCAGGATGTTCAGGCCGTTGGCCTCCCTTCCCCACATTTTCAGCACAGGATGAGGCGGTTCATACGAGCATAGCACACTCTCGGGCTTCTTCAGCATGAGCACACAGTTCCATTACCAACATCAGTGCCTTCTGTGCCCAAGTCTCTTAAGTTATCAAAGTCCCTTGATTCAGAAGGCCTGATGTACCAAAGCAAACAAAAAGTTCCTTTACAAATGCTCAAGTCAGGTGAGTCACTCTTCACCCTGTATCCCCCTCTTCCAGGCTCAGATCCTCTTCTCCAATGCTTATCGAATATCTTTTCTCGGATGACTCAAGGTTCACCCCAGATCCCCCTCAGACGGGTTCAGATCCCTCTTACACAATTAGTCTCCCTCAGCTGGGCTCGGACCAATTGCAGTTCGTATTAGCTATCGTAGACTTTCAAATGTGCACAGGGTTTAGCGTAACCCATTGCAGGACCACTTCGATTTCACAGTTCACAATTTTACACTCTCAGTTTGATACCTAACAGAGACCTTTGAATGAGCACCCACGTGGTGCTGGACCACTCCGTATCTGGTATCTATCTTGGTTTCAAAAGTTAATTCACTCTTTGGATATTCAAGTATATTCCTACAATGTTGCTGCTTGCAACCTTGGTTCTAACACAGACCGGTCTGCTATCACTCTCCCTGACTCGCCAGCTGTGCTGACTTTAATGGCACTGCTTTGTTGTAGGAGCCAAGGACAGTACCAAGGCGGCAATCACTCCTCCCCGCCTCGCCTATCAATGCAGGAGGGTCCTGGGTACCTTCGACACACAATGCACCTTTCTTCAGCTTTAATTCCTGGTCTTATGTTTCTTATTCTCGAGGGCTCGTGAAAGTAGCGGTTTTCCTCCGAAAAGGCCAAGGGCAATTCCCTCCTTGCCACCCTTTCTGGTCTTGCCGTCTTTCTCCTCATATTAAACTGCCATCTCGGAACTGCTGCTTCCTCGTGTGTTGCGCCTTACTCAGAGTGTGCTTTCATGCTCCACCTTTTATCCGTGTGGGGAAGTGTGATGAAAGTCAGGTATGTGTGTAATTATCAGTAATTGCGTGACCCTTGTGTTGGGACATGTCAGGTATACGGCTCAGGTGTTAGTCCGTTTTCTCTCACAGTGACCTGTACATGAGAAAGTGTTCGTGTTGGGAAAGGGAGGGGGGGTTGAGTTCCCGAGGATCCTCCCTGGTAGGATGGGGGACAGGTGTCACAGGGAAGTGGATACCGTGTCTCACCGTCCGGTGTCCCACTCCCACTCCCTAAAGACCCCTCATCCAGGTGATCCTCCCGCATTGGTCCACCCCCAGGAACTGGATCCAAAAGTGGTGGCCGTGTCCAGGCCACCGGGATGACAGATCCCCTATGTCTAGCGGGTGAGACACCTTCTGGGTTTTCACACCCCGCACAGGTGGAGAGCTAGCTATCTTAAACATGAAGTAGGGGTGATGTACCTTCAAGGTAAAGTAGAGGGACAAACTGGCCGTGGATGTTGCTGCAAATCCCCAGGGCTCACTCAAGTGTCTTCCTGCCACAACATTTAGATGCCCACGCTGTCAACGGAGTGATGGTGTCCAAAGCCGATATCATCACTTGGGGGCATTTGATGTTTTTGCTACTCTGGCAGAGTTTCCCTAGAGGTCTGTGATGGTCTTTTAGATCAATGCACATGGGGAACGCTCTGTGGCCCTGCATCAGGTTAGCAAACTGCCTCTGTGCACATCACATAAAGGCTGGGATTGATGGTTTGTTTTGCGGCCTGCTCCATGGTTTCACAAAAGGAGAGATTAATTCTCCTGCACATGTCCATGTAACGCAGAGTGTTTGGCTTGACGGGTTGCTTCGCACTCTGGAAGTTACTTGCTGACTGGCTCTCTGGGGCTGCTCATTTTCTTCTCCACTGCCAGGCCTTCTGGTAACAGTAGTCCAAGGGAAAAACAAAGAATGGCCAGCACTGTGCAGAACACGTAGGGGCACGAAAAGATGGTACTCATTTCATGCAAGCAGGCACAAGTACAAGAGATGGAGACTTGAGCCCTGCCAACTCCACACCCCACCCCGGAGTAAGAATGGCTCTGGGGAAACCACTGGTA
The DNA here is from genome assembly GCF_040938575.1 of Ambystoma mexicanum. Classification (NCBI taxonomy): domain Eukaryota; kingdom Metazoa; phylum Chordata; class Amphibia; order Caudata; family Ambystomatidae; genus Ambystoma; species Ambystoma mexicanum. The sequence goes on from NC_090936.1 coordinate 629,248,753, forward strand.
GGTGTCCCTGCCCCGAACAAGGGATTCCAAATAACCTCTTGACAAGATCAGATCCCTAATCCACTCACATCTATATAAACATTCACAGATCTCCCAAAATGTAGGGTGCAAACTTCCCCGGAAGTTTACAGCTGCCACTAAATTGAGGAGTACATTATGGTCTCCAATCAAACATGGGAGCCTGCTGAAATTCCTTCACATGTCAACTATGTAGGAGTCGTAGTCGATTGTGGCAAGGAATAAACAGTGGCCTAGATGCAGCAGCAGCTTTGATCTCACTTCACTCTGCCCGCATGGGCCCTACCGGAGGAGCTGCACTCAGGAAAATGAGATCGAGTGACACCTGTTCAACAGGAAAAAAAAGGTTGTTTTATGCCCTGTGTCTATATCGATGGAGCCTTCAGAGCCATCCGTGTTTCCGAGTTAGTCACTTTTCTATGGTTCGGTCTACAAGAAATTAGCTTCGAGTTTGTTTCCAAGATTAGCAGTTCAATAAGGCACAGATAATGTGTTTCAAGCGGCTGGCAAGAGCACTTCTTTCAGGTTTCCATCTTGCAGGCCCATCAGCAGTGGTGGACTGGCCTACAGGGAACTAAAATGTCTCGGGAGCCCCCTACAGCATGGACCATTTATGTGTAGCTAACTTAGTTTTCTACTTATCCCGCCTTCCCTCCATGCTCCCCAACCACTTCCATCCATCTCTCCTAATTTCCCACATCCCTTTGAAACAAATAATTTGTTAAAGCTTTCAGTATGTTATTTGTCACTTAACAAATGTATTTCATTTTATTTGCTTAATTAAGTTTTAGTCCCTGCACATATAGGGACACGTGCTTTAACGTTTTCTATTTGGATCTATTTGCCAAATTGTCACGGGAGGAGAACTCTGCACAAACCTGAATTAAGAGGGTTTGGACCTGCTCGCTACATTTGCTCGTATGGTGTTATATGAGGCCACTTTGAAAATAAATTCCAGCGACACTTTTGCTTCCCCGGCAACCACTCTTATATGGTGTATGGGCTACATATCCCCATTAAAGAAAATGGTCAGATTCATGTTGACCAATAAATGCATGAACAAAATGCTGACTTTTAAATAGTTGTCTATGGACAGGGGTCAAGATTTCAAGTTACAAGCTACTAGCCAGCCATAAACTGTCAGTTAATTCTATACATCCACACAGCCACCATATCCTACTCACCAAGAGTCAATTATAGCTAGCTAATGGCTATTTGTGAGTAAAACTGCTCCGCCCTATATGAATACAAGTAAAACCCTTCATCTACGATCCTGTCCACTTGCCACCTTCATTACAAGTTGGTTGCTGCAGAAAAAGAGAAATTTTACGCTAATCGTATTACAGAAGCTGCATGCTCCCCTCATGAGCTTTTTTTAGTTGCAAAAGACTTTTTTGCGCATCTCCCCAAGAGGACTGATAATACGCCCAACTCTCAAGCACAATGTGATGCTATTAATGTTTTTTTTTCCCCCGACAAGATTAAGTGTATTTGGCAAGCCATTACGGATAAGAGCCAGGTACTTGAGGCCGACGCCCTGAGGGACAGCTCTTTCATGAAGCTAGTTACTGCTAACCCAGCTGCCATTTTCCAACTGGAACCGATGGACGATGTAACTGTGGCCAGGGCCACGAGTCTGCTCAAATCGGCGTCCCCCCCCTTCACCCCATTTTGCTTCATATCCTTAAAGCACTCACTTTGAAGACTATTTCTTTGTTTACAGCAGCTCTTTTTCTTCAGGGGAGATTCCTACTGCCCTGAAGCATGAGTCGGTCACCGCTCTCCTAAAATAAACCTCATCTTGACCCTTCTTTAGTTGATTACTACTGGCGGTTTATAGTGAGCCTCGAAAACAAAGGGTCGAATTACAAAAGCATCAAATACAAACCCTCGAATAACAAATCTCGACATCCTATATTTTACATTTAAAAGTGCAATTCCATCGAAACCAGTCCATCGACAATATACATGGACTGGTTTCAATGGAAATGCACTACTACATGTAAAAAGCAGCATTTTCATGCATTTTTGTGTTACTTTAAAAAGGTACATGGCCTGTACAGTGCTGAAATGTCTAACCCTAGCCCCGGCCCCAACGCTAACCCTAACCCTAATGTAACCCTTAAACTAACCCTAGACCCAACCCCAACCCCAACCTCAATCCTAACCTTAAACCTAGCCCCAACCCTAACCTCATTTTAACCCTTAAACTAACCCAAACTCCAACCCCAACCCTAACCCCTAATACTTACCATTATATGTCGATAGAACCATCACATTTTTTTCAATGAAATGGCCATTGTATGGAGTGGTATTTCAATGGAACAAATTCTATGCTTTGTGTGTCGATGGTTTGTGATTCTATAGAATTACCGGATACCCTACTGGCCTATATCATTGTAACCGGTTTTGATGAAGCTTATGGAGGCTGTGATCAGTGCTTTTTTCTTAGCTCCTGGAAAAACAATTGCCTGCATCCGTTTCAATCAGGGTTCAGGCCCTTAATGGACACATAGGCAGCTATGATTTCTCTTCTGGAAGATCTTGCACAGATTCAGGACCAAGGAGAGGTCGGAGTGCTTATTCAAATTGACCTCTCCGCGGCTTTGATACTGTAGATCACGGTATCTTGCTAGGACGCCTGGAACAGGTGGGGAATCAGAGGGGCACCGTTGGCATGGTTTACCTTGTTTCTGGCAGAGCACACTCAAACTGTCTCCTTCCAAGACTGTCGCACCCCCCCACCCCTCTTCTCTTCCCTGTGATGCTCCCCAGGGCTCGGCCCTCTCCCCTTTTCTGTTTAATTTGTATTGGCGCCCACTGGCAGACCTCATTTCAGAGTCTGGGGTTTTATTTTACACATATGCTGATGACACAATTCCCCCACTATTGACCCTCCCCCCCACAAATTAATAAATTGTTTATCCACTATAGGTAGGAAGATGTCTGCCAACTGGTTGAAACTCAATGGGGAAAGAAACCAAGGTTCTTGTGTTCGGTCACCAGGTGGCAACTATTTCTTGGAGTTCCTAATTCTGGTCTGACTCTCTTGGTCCCTGTACGACTCCAAGCAAGTCTGTGAAAAGCCAAGGGATAAGGTTTCTTTCGAAACTGCTCTCGTGAAGCCCATATTGAAGCTGTTTTCAAAACCGGCCTTGAAAAAAGATTCTGTCGTTCCTTCCTGCTGAATGACGGTCCAAAGTAGTCACCTCGACATTTATGGGAACATTGGACTATTGTAATAGAATCTATCTGGGCCAGTCTAAACAACAAATTCAGCGGCTGCAAGCACTTTAGAATTCAGCGGCCAGACTGGCCCTGTAGGCCAATAGGATGACCCCTTCTGCTGGCTAGCTGCTTGAACTGCACTGGCTACCAGCAGAGGCGCGGGTTTACTTTGCAACTTTGTGTGCTACTCACCGGGCTCTCTATGGAACTGGCGCCATTTACTTGAAAAACAAGGCAGAGTGCTACCATCTCACTAAATGCCTGCATTTGTCTTCACGTGCGCTTCTTAGGGTAGCGAGGTACCAGTAAGCCCGTTTGGGTGGTCGCTCTTTCTCTGTGCTTGCCCCTACCATATGGAATGGACTCCCCCTGTCTTGATGGTAATAGAGGGATATCTGCCATTTCGCAGGGCACTTAAAACTTATCTTTTCTAACTGTTCCTTGCAGTTCTAGGCTTTTCTTCCCCTTTATGTCCGCTTGTGGTTAGTGCCTAGACGCTTATGGGCCGTAGTTGCGCTTTATACATTTTGTTTCGTTCCATTACATTACAAGATAGACGGGAAAAGAGCAATCCAAACCTTAATGTCTTTGTGTAACGCTCACCTGCTATCCACGGGGACGCCACTCAGCCTGTTTGGACCTCCTACGAACTCAAACCCTTCCCTGGAATCTGTTTGACTGGAGACTGGGCCTGAAACACAACTCTCTATCATCTCTCCTTGCTTGACCCCCTCTTCCCTGGGGACCAAACCTTCCCCTTTGTCCACTCCTCACCTTGTTTTCTTTTGTAGCGTGCTCTCCGTCCTGCCTTCGGTGCAGGGGTGCGTCGACTGATGCAGGCTCAATGTTGCTTAGTTGCTTCACTCGCGTGGGCCCGACGGACTGGGCCTGCTGTAACTTCAGCCCGACCGGTAAGTAGAATGAGTCTTATGAACTGTTCTTTTGACTCTTGTCTCTTCTATAATGTGTCTTTCCTTCCTTCGGTGTTGGGAGTTCGGAGATGGCGTCGTGCTGCTGAGATGAGCCAAGCACTAACAGAGTGAGAGCGCGGTGCACGATGCTGCCCGCTCTTCCTTATATTAACCAACGATGGATGGACGCTGGATGCTCTTCAAGGCAACTCTATTATTAATGCTGTTCTTGCAGGTGCGGAGGAAAGGATAAGGCCTTCTGAAGACCGATCCGAGCATGGTGAGTCACGCTGCAGGTGCAGTGAAACACAAAGCGTGTTTCTCGAACCGGGCGTGGTTTAAATAGCCTTAAGGTATCCCAGGTATCCCTGGGTTGAACCACACCCAAAAGGCTAGACTGCATACTCAGTTCAAGGAACTGGATTATGTGGAGGCATCCATCTTTCCCACAATACATTGCAAGTGCAATGCCAAGTGAATATTAGGGCTGTGTGTAAGCCTGGCACCACAGGCACCAGGTCTGACTCCAAGTGGGTCTCTGGGAGGATGGAGAGGCCCTTAGGGACCATATAGGTGATTGTGGCGTGGCTGCAGCCTGATCTCTGAGGGCTGGGGGCAGGAATCATGACAGCACCCCCCCCTCCCCCACCCCACCAAAGGCCCCTCTCAAGGTGGCTCTATTGTCTGGCCCTGGCTTGGTTGGATGGTTTTGATGAAATCTTCTAAGCAAGCGAGGTGCATGGATATACTCGCAAAGGTTCCCATGTTCTGGCCTGCGGACCATACCCTTTCCAGTCCACTAGATAGTCTAGATTGGATCTGACATACTTTGAATCCAGGATGTCCTTGACCTCAAATTCTGGCTCTCCTGCGATTACTATTGGCTTCAGTGGCGTTGCTACATTGGTCCCAGGTTTAACAGGTTTTAGGAGAGACACGTAGAACACCGGATAAATCTGCATGTTAGATGGCAAGTTTGACAGCTACTTGATTTATCTCGGAGGTGATGGTGAATGGACCCAGGTATCTTGGACGGAAAGTCCAGGGTCCTCTAATGGGCACGTGTTTAGATGCCAGCCAGACTTTGTCTCCAACTTGGTAATTGGGGGCTTTTACTCTGCGTTGTTCAGCAAATTTCTTCTGGCGATTCTTAGCTTGGAGTAAGTGTTCAGCTTCCCTTTTAAAGGTGAGAGAAATGGTTGTGTGCAAGGTTTTAATTGGTGGCATTTCCAAGGTCGTAGGGACTTCTAACTTGGAAGTGCGTGGATGCCTGCCATTTATGGTATAAAAGGGCATCTGCCCAGTGCTGGTGTGTAGGGAATTATTAAAGGCATATTCAGCTATCCATAATAGGTCCGATCAGCTTAATGTAACATACAGCGTGGATACTGCTCGAGCTTTTGATTCGCTCTCTCAATTTGCCCATCCGTTTGGGGATGGTGACTGGTGGATAGTCGGATGTCGATTTGGGCCATAGAGCAGCACTTCCTCCAGAAGTTGGACACGAATTGCGTACCTCGGTCTGAGACCAGTACCAAAGGAAAACCATGGAGCCGTACGATTCGTTCAAGAAATACCTTTGCCAGAGTGTAAGCATTTGGGAGACCCTTAAGAGGAATGAAGTGTGCCATTTTTTGAAACAGGTCCACGACCGCTAGAATGGTGTTAAACCCTTGACTGGGTGGTAAATCGGTAATAAAGTCGAGAGATAACGTGTGCCAGGGTGCTGGTGGGATATCCAATGATTGTAAGAGTCCAGTCCGTTTCTGCTTGGATGATTTGTTTTGTGCGCACACTTCACAAGATAGGATGAATTGGATAATGTCTTTACGCCACGTGGGCCACCAGTAGAGCAAGTTACTCTCTTACCTGGTAACGTTCTTTCGATGGGATGGTCCGACGACGTATTCCATATCTATGACAGTAATCACCACAGCTGTGCTGCTTCAGAACATCTTCGGTGTCTGCGTCCTGCATCGATGATGTGGATACGCCGCCCTCGAGGACCTCCTCCGATGGCGACGTCACTGGATGTTATAAGTAGGACGCACGACGCAGTAGCCTCAGTTGTAGTTTTTTCCCAGAACGTGTGCCACCAGTCTTCTGCCAGTCTGACACACAAAGCCTTGCGTAAACGTAAGATGCAATCGCATAAGAAATTCTGTAGCGGGGAAGGTAGGGAGGGAGCGATATGTAATACGTCGTCGGACCATCCCATCGAAAGAACGTTACCAGGTAAGAGAGTAACTTGTTCTTCGAGGAGATTGGGTCCTCCGACGTATTCCATATCTATGACAGAATCCCAAAGCAGTACCAATGCAAGGAGGTGGGAAAAGAATTTAGAAAACAGAAATTTAGCATGCCCAATCAAATTTCAGAGTAAAGGACCGCCTTGCCAAAGGCCAGATCCTGCCCCCGGATGGAATCGAGGGAATAGTGACGTACAAAAGTATGTACCGAAGCCCAGGTGGCTGCATCACAGATGTTGCAAATAGGAACACCCCTCTGCAGGGCAGTAGAGGCAGCCATACCCCTGGTAGAATGGGCCCGTAAGCCGACCGGTGGGTCCTTACCCGCCAAGCAGTAACACTCGGAGATCGCCAAAATAATCCAGCGAGACAAAGTCTGTTTCGTCACAGCCTGTCCCAAATGCTTTCCAGCGTAACCAATAAAGAGTTAATCGTCTACTCTGACCCGGGACATGCGTGAAATACAAAAGCTTAACGCTCTCCTAGGATCAAGCCTATGGAGCCTCTCCTCTTCCTTACCAGGATGTGGAGGATAAAATGCCGGAACCTTCTGGCCTAAATGAAATTCCGACACCACCTTCGGAAGAAAGGAAGGACGAACTCCAAGGACGACCCTGTCCTTATGAAACACAGTGAAGGGTGGCTTAACTGAAAGTGCCTGTAACTCACTCACTCTGCGAGCGAAAGTGACCGCAACTAAAAATACAGTTTTCAGAGTTAACACTCTCAAAGGGCATGAATGCAAAGGCTCAAACGGGGCACTCATCAGAAACTTGAGAACAAGGTTCAAATCCCAACCAGGCACCTGGAAAGGTGACGGAGGGAACACATTAGTGAGCCCTTTCAGAAACTGAGAAATTAAAGGAATTTTAAAATAGGAACACTCTTCAGACGAGCGCTTAAATATGGAAAGCGCCACCAGGTAACCTTTAATGGTACCCACTTGAAGGCCCCTGTGGGCCAAAGAAAGCAAAAAAGACAGAACCATGGGAATTTCACATGCAAAAGGATCCACATTCTTAACCCTGCACCAGTCGCAGAACTTTCTCAAACAGCAACGGTACAGGGACTTTGTTGCGTGCCTTCTGGCGGAAAGCAACACCTCCATTACATCTTCATGGAGGTCCCAATCCTTATACCTCAACATTTCAGAAACCAAGCGTGAAGGTTGAGGGACCTGAACTCTGGATGGAGAACCTGACCCCCCCCCTCCCGTGAGAGCAGATCGTCTCGGTAAGGAAGACTACGTGGAGGGCAGATGGACAAGTCGAGAAGGTCCGGGTACCACGTCCTCTGGGCCCACGCCGGAGCAATGAGGATCATCCGGGAACTGGAGGAAACGCGTACAGCAGTGGGAATGACCACTCCACCACGAACGCGTCTCCTAAGACTCAGTTTGGAGGAAATTCCCGCGAGCAGAACCTCTCGCACTTCCGGTTGACACTGGAGGCAAAGAGATCCACTTGAGGGGTCCCCCAAAGGGCGAAGATCTCCAGGAGAATCTCCTGAGCCAACTCCCACTCGTGAGAGATCGCGCTCTGCCTGCTCAGAGCGTCCGCCGTCTCGTTTTCGTCTCCCGCCAGATGAACTGCCGAGATCGAAACTTCCTGCTGGATTGCCCAGAACCAGAGCTGCATCGCCTCCCTGCACAGAGGAAGTGACCCTGCCTCCCCCTTTTGTTGAGGTAGTGCATGGCCACCGTGTTGTCTGTCAGGATCAGGACATTCTTTCCTCGCACAGTCGGCAGAAAAGCCTTCAGGGCTAGCCTGACGGCCCTCAGCTCCGACAGATTGATATTGAGTCTGGACTCCGACGGAGACCAACGACCGTTGACTGTCAACTCGTTGGCATGAGCTCCCCATCCCGTGCGGGATGCGTCCGTCACGATCGTCACCTCTGGCCAGGGCAGCCAAAACAGAGCCCCCCCCCCATCAGATTGCCTTCGTCGGCCCACCACAGAAGGTCCCGGGCGAATAAAGACGGCACTTGAACAGGGTCCAACATCCTGCCGGAGGACTGAGACCACTGGTGCTTGAGTGCCCATTGCAAAGATCTCATCCGCAACCTCGCCTCTGGCACCAGAAGAATGCAGGATGCCATGAGGCCGAGCAGTCTCAAGAACTTGAATGCTGGGAGTGTCTGGGCAAGTTGAAACTTGTGCACCATCTGCTGAATGTGATGGGCCCTCACCTGGGGAGGAAAGCACTGCCCCAGGGACGTGTCGAGCACTGCTCCAATGTACTGGAGCCTCTGAGTTGGTGTCAAATGGGACTTCTTTAAGTAGAGGGAGAAGCCCAGCTTGTGGAGGGAGTGGCAGGTGACTGACAGATGATCCAGGACTTGCTCGGGAGAGCGCGCCCTGATCAACCAATCGTCCAGGTAGGGGTAGACGTGAATCCTCCCTTTCCTGAGGTGCACTGCCACCATTACCATGAGCTTGGTGAAGACCCTCGGGGCGGAGGTCAAACCGAACGGCAGGACCCGAAACGGAAAGTGCGAGTCGCCAACCGCAAACCTCGGGTACTTCTTGCGCTTTGGATGGATCGGCACATGAAAATAAGCATCCTTGAGGTTGAGGGACACCAACCAGTCCTGAAGTTGAAGGGCCTGGAGGACTTGAGAGAGAGTAACCATCTTCAACTTGTCGTCCCTATCAGGAGGGATGGTAGGGTACGACGCCTGCTTTGCCGGGGCCGTAGCCACCTGCACTACCAAACTCTCCGGAGTAGGGTGCTTGGACAAGTAGCAGGGGTCACTACTGGCTAGGTGGTATTTTCGCGGCAAAGACTTGCTCACTGCCGGGAGACTCTTCGGAGCAGTCCAAGCCGCCGCCACCCTCCTCTGTAGAGCCATATGAAATGGCAGTACCGGGTCAGTTGGTGGACCAATGTCGAGGATATCCGTAAGGTCATCCTGAACAAACTCCCCTGGGGAGCAGACCATCCAAAGAACTCGGTGACCCTTGACATAAGGCGCCGGTATGAAGAATCGGCATGAGAGCCAGGCTCAGGCCTACAAAACTCCACCTCCGGAGAGGTGTCCAGCCCACTAGCATCATGCAGGGACTGCCTCAGGTCCTCAAACTGGCTATGGCCCGAGAGAATCTCGTCAGGCACCGTGTCAGGCACCATGCCATCATCAGAGCCCTCATTCACCTCTGAAATGAACTCCAGATGGCGTTAAGAAGGCACAGAACTGGAACCAAAGCCATGCTTGACCTTGGACAGAGCCTTTCTAGGTTGTTCTCCCGAGCCACGGGGTACCCCCGTCGACACAGCCTCGAAAGGCGTCGAGGGAGTCTAGTGAATCGGCGCTGGCATCGAGAAAATCGGCGTCGATGACAGACGCGGCGCCGACAGCATCGACACAGGCCTGGAAGGCGGAGCCCCGAGCGTGTCCCTAGACATCCTGGGCGCAGACGGCGTCGACGACTTCCTCGGACGCAGAGCCTCGAGAGAGTGTCGACGACCTCGGCGCCACAGGCGTCGATGTCTTCCTCGAAGACTTTACAGGTTCATGCGGTCTCGAGCGCATCGAGCACCGGGACCTGGAACGGGCATGTCGAGAACAATTCCCCTTGTCTGAGTGGGACCTTTCCCGCGAATCATGATGACCACCCGAGCCCGAAGGCGTGCGAGCGGTGTCTCTCGGCTGATCACGACCGAACCCACTCGGAGGCGCGGACGGACCAGTGCCCTGCGATTCGAGAATCGCCAACATTTTCTTCCCAAAGGAAGCCCATTCCTTCAGTGTCGCATGCTTGGTGGGGTAAGCGACCCGCCGACGGGCGGAGTCCTCGGATGAGGACGGGGAAGGCGCTTCTGGGAGTGCCTCGAAGAGGCAGAGGAGTGGCGAGACCGACTCCGGGACCGAGACCCACTGGACCTCCGACGATGCGGAAAGTCACCCCTCGAGTCGTCCGTCAAAAGCCCCGCAGACCTCGACTTCCGGGGCTTGGACACCTTACCTACCGATAACTTCTTGCGCTCCCGCAAGGCTTTCGACGTGAGCGACTGGCAGTCGACACAGTCATCCGTGTCATGGGCCTCCCCGAGGCACCAGAGGCAGGCGTCGTGCGAGTCCGTGACCGACATCTTGGACCCACAGTCCCCGCACTTCTTAAAGCCCGGACGCGGTGTGGAAGACGAGGTAGACATCTTCACGAAGACATTTTTCACAAACACCAAACAGGTTCGAAGAACCGAGAAAACAACAGTAACTCCAAAGAGTCAAGGCGCGCTGAGATTCCCGAAGCAAACACGTTTGCGGACAAAACGGAACTGAGGTTATGGGCGTTGTACGTCCTACTTATTCCAGTGACGTCGGCTGTCGGAGGAGGTCCTCGAGGGCGGCGTATCGCCACAGGATGCAGATGCCGAAGATTTTCCGAAGCAGCACAGCTGTGGTGATTACTGGCATAGATATGGAATACGTCGGAGGACCCCAACCCCCTCGAAACTCTGTTTCACCTTAGCTAGGGTTTTTGCAATTCCAGGATGGCCTTCGATTAAAGAATCATGATAACCGGTCATGACTTGTTCTCGTAGTTCTTGGTTTGGCAAGAAGAAACGGTTCCTGAAGTAGGGCAACTGGTCCTTTATTGTGTAGTGTTCCCCTTGTGTACTCCACTCTTGTAATTGCTCAGAACTCATCAAGCTTTGGATTTTTTCATTAACCTCATTCTGAGTTCTGGTTGCTGTGATTTCCAGGAGTTTGTCACTCAGCATGATGGCTATCGGGTCAGGGGTCTTATACCCTGTTATTCAACACCCATACGGGAAAGGGCATCTGCTTTCCTGTTTTTTTACTCCTGGTCGAAACCTGATCACAGTCATATTCGGCGAAGAAAAGGGCCCTGCGTAGTAGTTGTGAAGCTTGAGCCTTTGCTGTTTTTAGGTACTGGAGGTTTCGATGGTCAGTTATTACGGTGATTGTGTGTCTGGCACCTAAAAGATAACGTCACCAGGCCTTGAAGGCTGACTTGATGGCTAGGAGTTCTTTGTCCGTGGTAGCATAATTGAACTCTGGGGGGGGGGGGGGAGGGTTGGTGTGAATTTACGTGACCAGAATGCAACAGTGTGTAATTGACCCGTTTCTGGGTCCTTTTGTGAGAGGATGGCTCCCATAGCCATACTCGAGGTGTCCGTCTCCACCACATATGGGAGGTCTGGGCGAGGATGATGTAGAATTGGGGCAGAAGTTAATCTTGCGTTGAATTCCTGGAAAGCCTTTTCGGTTTCTTCTGTCCAATGAAACTTTTTATTGCATTTTCTTAGTAATGATGTGATGGGATGCAATATTTGCAAGAACCCCGGGATGAACCGGCGGTAGAAGTTTGCGAAACCCAACATGCTCTGGACTTCCTTGAATGAATTTGGCGATGGCCAGTTTAGGATAGCATCTACCTTGTGTACATCCATTCGGATTCCATTCGGGCTGAGAATGAAGCCAAGGAATTCCACCTCAGAGACATGAAACAAGCACTTTGAGTTTGGCATAGAGCTGGTGTTGGCAGAGTTTTGCCAGTACAGATCGAACATGTTTGACGTGGTCCTGCTTTGATGCGGAGTATACTAAGATATCGTCAATATATACTGTGCGTCAATATATACTGGAGCACAGACATCAATTAATTCCAAACATTGTTCATGAAGTATTGAAATGAAGCGGGCGCGTTGCAAAGGCCAAAGAGCATTACTTTATATTCGTACAGGCCATACTTGGTACGAAAGGCGGTTTTCCAATTGTCACCCTTTTTCACTCGAACGAGGTGATACCCTGCTCTCAGATCTAATTTTGTGTAGATTTGGCCGTCTTTGACTTGATCAAGCAGTTCAGGGAATAGCGGCTGAGGGTAACAATTTTTTACGGTAATCTGGTTCAGTGCGCAATAGTCGATGCACATTCTCAAGTCCCCTTCCTTCTTCGGCACGAAGAATAAGGGACTGGCTGCTGGAGACTTCGAGGGACGGTTGAATCAGTTTGCCAGGTATTGGTCTAGATAGGACTTCAAGTGCTGGTTTTCTGGTTCAGTGAGTGCATAGATTCGTCCACAAGGTGTTACGCTCACCTGGGTTCCACAGGGGCACCGAACGAAGCTGGAATGCAGCAGTCTGCACCAATGTGACTCAGTGTAGTGACGAGCGACTGCACTTGCCCACTCAGTTTCGTCTGTCTGGCACGTAGGAGGATTTTCCTAAAGTAGTAAGATGGTAATTACGGACCTTCTGTGGTGGGCCGTGGTAAAAGGGGTTAACTTGGTCTTTTCCGAAACCACCTTGTGTTTCCCGCATCATGCCTCACCTTATTGTTAGGAAGGATGGGCTCTACATCCTGCGTCGGCGTGCAGGGGTGCGTAGAAACCAGTTAACTTCACTGGTCCGTAAGCTTATGGCAGAGTTTTCAGACAACGATGACTCCGAGGTAAGTTTTATGCCAATCCAAAGTATAATGCAAGTCTTAGAGTTCGATTGTCTTATAGTTCACTCTTGCTCCTTTATATATTTCTTCCCTTGCAGAATGGCCCAAGGTGAATGTTCAGTCTCCGAAAGGATTGAGGTAGCGCTAAGGTAGGAGTCAGGTTTGCACCAAGCACTAATCTTAGAAAGCAATATTGTTCATTAAGAGATTAACCAAGTGTCCTCTCTATTTTGCAGGTGTGGCGCTTCTCCGGAATGAGGGACGTAGGATGATGACTAACGACACCTCGAGCGGTAATGTACCAAGTAAGTATCTTGCGGTATGAATTTGAATGTCTTTTGCAGAGCGCCGCTCACCTGTTTTTCTTTCTTTTGCAGATGCAGATGCTCCGAGCGGCGATTTCACCAGAGTGCCTCGCAGGATCGTGTGGATGAAAGGAGCATTGGTGAGTATGCCGCGGCGCTGCTGCTGACAGTGCAGCGCTGTAACAGATGTTTTCTTTTCCTCACAGGTGCGGCGACTCCCCGATGAAAGCGACGACTAATGGTGTGGCTCCTGTTCTAATCTGCTTTTCCTCTTCTCTTTTGCAGGTTCGATTCACGGAGAACAAGGCAGATGTAGCTGTAGACTGGATGCTGAGCTGCAGGCACGGTGAGCGTTACGCTGCAGAGATGCAGAATAACGTGAAGTGTGTGCTGCTCTCCGGGCGTGGTTTAAATAGCCACCATAAAGTAGTTCCCAGGTAAAATAGTTCCAGTACCACACCCAAGAAAAATAGTCCCTGGAAGAAAGTATTCCCTTCAAGGCCTCACAGTGGCCTGTACATGATTTCTCTACAGGATGTCCTGCTTAGTTTTAAAAAAGGCAATATGAGCCTGGTGCCAACGGTGCCAGGACTGAGTCCATAAAGCCCCTAGGCGATCCCTTGAGCCCCCCTGAGTTCTCATGGGTGCCTGTACTCTGGGCAGATGGGTCTGCTCCTGATGTCTGGGGGCAGGCATCGTGACACAAGAGATCTGTGCGCCGGGTATCAGGTCGATCTGGCAATCGTATGGTCTGGGCGGTGGTAGGGTATTAGCTTGTTCCTTCTGAAATACATCTTGAAAAACCCGGTATTCTCTTGGTAAGGTACCGGTTGCCACTGTTCCAAGCATAGAAGCTCTGGTATTAATTGGTTGTTTCCCTTGGCGATAACACGTGTGAGCACAACTCTCGGAGAAGGCCAACTCTTTTGCTCGCCAATCTATTCGAGGATTATGAGCTACCAACCATGGCATTCCCAAAATCAACCGGAACTGAGGTGCATTGATGAGGTCGAAAGCGATAGATTCCGGATGTCCATCCTGGCATAGAAGGGTTAAGACTGCAGTGCATTGGGATACTGGACCAGAAGCTATTTCCGTGCCATCAACAGTGGTAACAGTGTCTGTGGTTGACTTAGGGCATAAAGGAAGCCCCATCTTTGCTGCGAGATCTTGGTCTTATGTAGTTCCCAACGGCTCCACTGTCTATGTAGCTCTTACTGCGTGCATCCGAGATGGCTGTTAGTGCAAAATGGGAGGTCTGCAGTTTACTTTCTTCGCTCGACAAGTGGACCCCTACACTTGCCGGGCTTGGCAGTTTTCCGATTCCTTGGTGGTATCTTCCTGGTCCGTGGCCCCTACTGTTCTCTTCAGTGGCTTCACTGGGTACTCTAAGGAAATGGCCTTACTTTCCACAGTACAAACATACCTGCTGCTGTCTCCTTTTATCCCTTTCAGCTTTAGTCAAGGGGGATCTGACCCCTCCGATCTGCATTGGTTCCCCTGAGCTTTGTTGTTCGAGAGGCATTGTCCTTTGAACGCACATACATAGGGTGAAGGTCCGATCTGGTTCGATCTGCTCTTCGGTCTTGCAATCTATGATCCAATTGAACAACAAGGTAAATAAATTCTGCAGAGTCTTTCGGGAGGTTCACTACTTGTACAAGAACATCTTTTAGCTCTCCCCACAGACCCCGATGAAATAACGTGGTTCTCTTCTCCTCAGGCCATTCAGCTTCAACCACGAGTCTACTGAACCTGGCTATATATGTCAATAGGTCTTGTTTCCCTTTACGAAGGGACAGAAGTTTGTTGTCTGAATGCCTGTCCACGAGTACGACGGGCGAAACGTTTTTCCATCCCCTGCTGGAAACCCCTAGAGTCATGTAGCAAAGGATCATCTTGATTAACAAAGGGTACAGACCAGTCTGCGGCACTACCGCTCAGATAGGATAGCATGAAAGCGACCCGTGATTGCTCATTTGGAAAGGCCCCTGGCCTGCAAAGGAAGTGAGATGGCATTGATTCATGAATTTTGCATACTTCTTGGGATCCCCCGTGAATCTCTCGGGCGGGGGCAAGGGAACTGCCCCAGGAAGGGTTATCTGAACAGGGTTGGCTGATGGTACTGGCATTGAAGACAAGTTACCCGGTAACGGTGCATGCCCCGCTTGTGACTAGAGAAGTTGCTGGCTTAAATCATCAGTACGTTCTTTAGCAACTATCAACTCTCTCCTCAGGGTGTTGGTCTCCTGCCTGGCTGCATGTACTTAGGCATGTAGCTGCCCCAACATTTGGGCTAACTGGTCGGTTTCTGACGTTTCCATGACGTCCAGGTGGATTATGGTGTGAGGCTTTGCGTTCTGTAACGCTGACTCGTATCCATGGGGACGCCACTCAGCCTGTTTGGACCTGCTACGACCTCGAACCCTTCCCTGGAATCTGTTCGACTTGAGACTGGGCCTGAAACACAGGATTGCCAGAGTTTAACTCTCTATTGTCTCTGCTTGCTTGACCCCTTCTTCCCTGGGGACTGAACCTTCCCCTTAGTCCACTCCTCACCTTGTTTTCTTGTGTAGCGCGCTCTCCGTTTTACCTTCGGTGCAGGGGTACGTCGACTGATGCGGGCTCGATGCTGCCTAGTTGCTTCACTGGGGTGGGCCCGACAGACTGGGCTTGCTGTAACTTCAGCCCGACCGGTAAGTAGAATGAGTCTTATGAACTGTTCTTTTGACTCTCGTCTCTTCTATAATGTGTCTTTCCTTCCTCAGGTGTTGGAGGGGGTTCGGAGATGGCGTCATGCTGCTGAGATGAGCCGAGCACTAACGGAGAGTGAGAGCGCGGTGCGCGATGCTGCCCGCTCTTACTTGTATTAACCAACGTTCGTCTCTGTGTCCCTTTCAGGTGCCGCAATATCCCAGCGTGGCTGCCAGCTGAGAGGATGAGGTGCGGTGAGTAAGCGCGATGTGCAGCGCCTCCTAATGCTTTCCATGCTATCCTGGTATGTCTTTTCCCCTTGCAGGTCGATTGGCTGCTCCGGAGCTAAAGTTACCCCGAGCAGCTTAAATTCAGGTAAGCTGCTGACTCTTCTTACAGTTCGAGTAAGCTCGAATATGCAGAATGCTTACTAATGTCTTTTCTTCTGTTCGTTTATCCTTCCTTAGGATGCGGCGTGCCGAGATGGAGATGACACCGCCGTAGCTGCCCACAGGACTGGAGGAGTGATGGATGGATGCTGGATACTCTTCAAGGCAAGTCTATTATTAATGCTGTTCTTGTTCTTGAGCGGGTGTGCTGGATGCAGAGGAAAGGAGAAGGGCTTCTGGAGACCGATCCGAGCACGGTGTGTCACGCTGCAGGTGCAAAGAAACGCAAAGCGTGTTTCTCGGACTGGGCGTGGTTTAAATAGCCTTCAGGTATCCCAGGTATCCGTGGGTTGAACCACACGCAAAAGGCAAGACTGCATACTCAGTTCAAGGAACTGGATTATGTGGGGGCATCCATCTTGCCCACAATACATTGCAAGTCCAATGCCAAGTGAATCTTAGGGCTGTGTGTAAGCCTGGTGCCACAGGCGCCAGGTCTGACTCCAAGTGGGTCTCTGGGAGAGGCCCTTAGGAGCCATATAGGGGATTGTGGCCTGGCCCCAGCCTGATCTCAGAGGGCTGGGGGCAGGAATCATGACACTTTGGGACTTACAAACTACTGATGTTTTAATGGATTTATTTATTGCTAGAACTAAAACTTTAGTCCTGCTTCACAAGGCACTTGACTTTGTGCTATGTAGACCAACTTTTGTTGGCCAATATTTCTATGGTTATGCTTTTTTAGCAAGGCTATCAGATTGAATACAGCGGTGCAATTCATCAAAGCAAGCCTCGAGTTAAAAAGACCAAATTGTATACAAAAAGTATGCTGTTACATGAGTGTGACAAGTTCCTCATCATCAATAACTTTATTTCAGTTGTAAACCATAAAAGTGTACAGTGCCAATACAAAACAAACATCTGTACAGCAATATGTAGGTCATACTAAAGATCATAAGGCAGGATCAGGAGTTCAGCAGTTGGGCCAAAAACGGTGGTAATGCAGTGGTAACAGAGTTACCTTTGCGTTACCTGTGAAGGCATCATGAAGTAGACACTGAATAAGATTTTAAGTAGAAACATTTCACTATAAGTGGAGGGTTGAAAAACACCCTATGCCAAGGTGGGATTTTCCTACCTAAATAAAACTAAGGATAGTATGTGTCAGGAAGTCCAAAGCAAATGTCTCTCTGTGACCAAAACCTATACTTGCCCTCACGCCCAACTGTATACAATGTGTAAGGATGTCAGCATCAAACAAGTGGTCAAGTGAAAGTTCAGAGCTTCTTCCAGCTCTCTAATGGAAAAAGAGGTTTCCCTTCCCCAAGGTTCAAATGGTTCACTTTACAAAAGAGGGGTTTCCCTTCCCCAAGCTCTCAATTCTATCAAAGTTCCAAAACAACGCAATCCCTTGGGACACTTCACAGCTCTTCAGTTTGGTTACCTTTCACTAGTTCATAAAGTTCAGTTAATTAGTTTCAATTTGCACAGGTTTTCCTTTATTCAATCACAAAGTGGCTATTCCTTTAGGTGTGTGTATTCGGTCTGGGCGGTTATCAGACCAGACGGTCCAACAATTACAGGTCACACAACCGACAAACCTTACTTGCATCAGCTTCATAGGTATTTTGACACAGTTCTAGCTTCAGAAGAACAAATTACTCTCTTACCTGGTAACGTTCTTTCAATGGGATGGTCCGACGACGTACTCCATATCTATGACAGTAATCACCACAGCTGTGCTGCTTCGGAAAATCTTTCGGCGTCTGCGTCCTGCGTCGATAACGTAGATATGCCGTCCTCGAGGGCCTCCGTCGAGCCAATGTCACCGGATGTTATAAGTAGGACGTACGTAGCCTCAGTTGTAGTTTTTTCCCCCAGAACTTGTGGCACCAAACCACTGCCAGTATGACCACAGAAAGCCTTGCGGAAACGTAAGCTGCAATCGCATTAGAAATTCTGTAGCGGGGCAGGTAGGGAGGGAGCGATATGGAATACGTCGTCGGACCATCCCATCAAAAGAACGTTAACAGGTAAGAGTAACTTGTTCTTCGAGGGGATTGGGTCCTCTGACGTATTCCATATCTATGACAGACTCCCAAAGCAGTACCAACGTATGGAGGAGGGAAAAAGAATTTAGAATATAGAAATTTAGAATGTCCAATCAAATTGCAGAGTAAAGGACCTCCTTGCCAAAGGCCAAATCCTGCCCATGGATAGAATCTAGGGAGTAGTGACGTACAAAAGTATGGACCGAAGCCCATGTGGCTGCTTCACAGATGTTAGGAATAGGAACAACCCTCTGAAAGCCAGTAGAGGCAGCCATACCCCTAGTAGAATGGCCCGTAAGCCTACCGGAGGGTCCTTACCTGCCAGGCGGTAACATTCAGAAATTGCCAAGATAATCCATCTAGACAAAGTCTGCTTAGTCACAGCTTGTCCCAAATGCCTTCCAGCGTAACCAATAAAGAGCTGATCATCCACTTTGACCCGGGACATGCATGAAATGTAGAAACTTAAAGCTCTCCTAGGATCCAACCTATGGAGCCTCTCCTCTTCCTTACCAGGATGTGGAGGAGGATAAAATGCCGGAAGAACAACCTTCTGGCTTAAATGAAATTACGACACCACCTTCGGAAGAAAGGAAGGATGACCTCTAAGGACAACACTGTCCTTATGAAACACAGTGAAGGGTGGCTTAACTGAAAGTGCCTGCAACTCACTCACTCTGTGAGCGGAAGTGACCACAACTAAAAACACAGTTTTAAGGGTTAACAGCCTCAAAGGACAAGAATGTAAAGGCTCAAACGGAGCACCCATAAGGAATTTCAGAACAAGGTTCACATCCCAACCAGGCACCTGGAAAGGTGATGGCGGAAACTCATTAGTGAGTCCTTTGAGAAACTGAGAAATTAAAGGAATTTTGAAATAGGAACACTCCTCAGACGAGCGCTTGAATATAGACAGCGCTGCCAGGTAACCTTTAACAGTACCCACTTGCAGGCCCCTGTGGGCCAATGAAAGCAAAAAAGACAGAATCACAGGAATGTCACATGAAAAAGGATCCACATTCTGAACCCTGCACCAGTCGCAGAACTTTCTCCAACGGCAACGGTACAGGGACTTAGTTGCCTGCCGTCTGGCCGAAAGCAACACTTCCATCACGTCTTCCGGGAGGTCCCAATCCTTGTACCTCAACCTTTCAGAAGCCAAGCGTGAAGGTTGAGGGACCTGACCTCTGGATGGAGAACCTGACCCCCTTCCCGTGAGAGCAGATTGTCTCGGTATGGAAGACGACGTGGAGGGCAGATGGACAAGTCGAGGAGGTCCGGGTACCACGTCCTCCGGACCCATGCCGGAGCAATGAGGATCATCCAAGAACCGAACCTCCGTAGCCTCTGCAGCACTTGCGGGATGACAGGGACTGGAGGAAACGTGTACAGCAGTGGGAAGGACCACTCCACCACGAACGCGTCTCCCAAGGCTCCTTTTGGAGGAAATTCCCACGAGCAAAACCTCTCGCACTTCCGTTTGACACTGGAGGCAAAGAGATCCACTTGAGGAGAATCTCCTGAGCCAGCTCCCACTCGTGAGAGATCGCGCTCTGGCTGCTCAGAGCGTCCGCCGTCTCGTTTTCGTCTCCGGCCAGATGAACTGCCGAGATCGAAACTTGCTGCTGGATGGCCCAGAACCCGAGTTGCATCGGCTCCCTGCACAGAGGAAGTGACCCTGCCCCCCCTATTTGTTGAGGTAGTGCATGGCCACCGTGTTGTCTGTCAGAATCAGGACATTCTTCTCTCGCACAGTCGGTAGAAAAGCCTTCAGGGCAAGCCTGACGGCCCGCAGCTCCAACAGATTGATATGGAATCTGGACTCCGACGGAGACCAACGACCGCGGACTGTCAACTCGTTGGCATGAGCACCCCATCCTATGAGGGATGCATCCGTCACGATCGTCACCTCTGGCCAGGGCAGCCAAAATGGAGCCCCTCTCATCAGATTGCCTTCGACGGCCCACCACAGAAGGTCCTGGCCGACCAAGGGCAGCACCTGAACGGGGTCCGACATCCTGCCGGAGGACTGTGACCCCTGGAGCTTGAGGGCCCATTGCAGAGATCTCCTCCGCAACCTGGTCTCTGGCACCAGAAGAATGCAGGATGCCATGAGGCCAAGCAACCTCAAGAACTCGAGCGCCGGAAGCGTCTGGGCAAGTTGAAACTTGTGCACCATCCGCTGAATGTGAAGAGCCCTCACCTGGGGACGGAAACACTACCCCAAGGATGTGTCGAGCACTGCTTCGATGTACTGGAGCCGCTTTGTTGGCATCAAGTGGGACTTCTTTAAGTTGAGCGAGAAGCCCAGCTTGTGAAGGGAGTGGCAGGTGACGGACAGATGATCCAGGACCTGCTTGGGTGAGCGCGCCCTGATCAACCAATCATCCAGGTAGGAGTAGACATGAATCCCCCCCCTTTCCTGAGGTGCGCTGCCACCATTACCATGAGCTTGGTGAAGACCCTCGGGGCGGAGGTCAATCCGAACGGCAGGACCCGAAACTGAAAGTGCGAGTCGCCAACCGCGAACATCAGGTACTTCTTGTGCTTGGGATGGATGGGCACATGAAAATAAGCGTCCTTGAGGTCTAGAGACACCAACCAGTCCTGAAGTTGAAGGGCCTGGAGGACTTGAGAAAGAGTAACCATCTTGAACTTGTCATTCCTGAGGAGCTTGCTTAAACCGCGCAAGTCCATGATGGGTCACAATCCCCCGTCTTTCTTCGAAATCAAAAAATAAGGGGAATACCATCCCTTGTTCCACTCCGCTACAGGCACCAGTTCTATGGTGCCATTCTCCAGCAGGGATTGTATTTCCTGCGCAAGGAGCGGATCCGGACTCTTCAAAGAGAGATTCCCTGGTGGATTGTCGTGAAGCCTCTGCCGGAAAGGAAGACAGTAGCCGTGGGCCATGATTTCCAGAACCCCCACATCTGAAGTAATGGCACGCCACTCTACAAGATGCTGCGCCAGCCTTCCCCCAACCGGCGAACCATGGGACATGGCCTCATGACTGAGCTGAAGCGGCTGCAGCAGTGCCTGAGGGCAAAGAGGCAACTGCCCGAGCGGCCTTGGCAACTCGAGTACCCCGTTTTCCACCTCTGGCACTCCTACGGTGGCCCCTTTGACTAGCAGCTCCTCTCAATTTACTAAAGGACGAATAATAACGAAAGGAACCTCCCCTCCATTGTTGTCCCCTAGGACAAAAAAGGCGGATGTTGGCGAACTGCAGCGCCCAACGACTTTGCTGCAGCTTTAGAGGTCTGCAACCTCTCAAGGCTCTCGTCAGCCTTGCTGCCAAAAAGATGTTCACCATCAAAGGGCATGTTGAGGAGACGAGCCTACACTTCAGGAGCAAACCCCCCCCCCCCCCGACTACCGCAATCACGCAAACCTGCGTATTACGGTGCTCGACGCAATGGACCGGCTGACACAATCAACCAAGTCCAGACCCGACTGAACGGATTCACACAAGGCATCCTTGCAATCCTTCACAATAGCAAGAAAACCATCCCGTTCCTCCCCTTCGGGAATATGATCAGCCGCTAAGGAAATACAGTTCCACAGAGAGTGCGTGAAACGAGACAAGGCACAAACAGAGTTGGCAGCCTGAAGCGCCATACCCCCAGAAGAAAACACCTTCGCCCAGCCGTCTAAACGTTTGTCGTCCCTATCAGCAGGGATGGTAGGGTACGACGCCGGCTTTGCGGGGGCCGTAGCCGCCTGCACCACCAAACTCTCTGGAGTGGGGTGCGTGGTCAAGTAGCAGGGGTCGCCACTGGCTGGGCGATATTTCTTGGGCAAGGACTTGCTCACTGCCGGGAGACTCTCCGGAGAAGTCCAGGCCGCAGCCACCCTTCTCTGCAAGGCCATATGAATGGCAGAACCGGGTCATTTGGTGGACCTTGATCGAGGATATCAATCAGGTCACCCTCCTTGTGTGACCGGAACCTCGAAGGCACCCAGTGGTCACGACGACTGCTCGAGCCCGAAGGCAGACGAGCGGTGTCTCTAGTACGGCCACGGCCAGCGTCCTCAAACGGCGCGGACGGACCGGAGCCCTGCGATTGAAAAGAAAAAAAAAAAAAAAAAAAATCGCACTCATCTCCTTTCGGAAGAAGGAATCCCATTCCTCGGGAGTGGAATGCTTGTTTGGACAAGCAACCCGCCGACGGGCAGAATCCTCGGACAAGGACGGGGAAGGCGACCTGTGACGGCGCTTCCTGAGTGCCTCGAAGAGGCAGAGGAATGACAGGACCGACTCCCAGACCGAGAACCCCCGGACTCAGGACGACGATGCAGAGAGTCGCCCCTCGAATCATCCATCGAAAGACCAGTGGAACGTGACTCATGGGGCTTGGCCACCTTACCGACCGACAGCTTCTTCTTACGCTCCCGCAAGGCCTTCGATGAGAGCGATTGGCAGTCGACAGTCATCTGTATCATGGTCCTCCCCGAGGAACCAGAGGCAAGCGTTGTGCGTGACCGTCAGCGACATCTTGGACCCGCACAGCCAACACTTCTTAAACCCGGACCACGGGGTGGAAGAAGCCAAAGACGACATACAAATGCAAATGCAATGAAGAAACGGGTTCGAAGAACCGAAAGAACAGGATTCAGTAGAATCGAGGCGCGCCGAGATCTCCGAAGCGAACACCTTCGTGGAAAAAACGGAACTGAGGTTACGGGCGTCGCACGTCCTACTTATAACATCCGGTGACGTCGGCTCGACGGAGGCCCTCGAGGACATCGTATCTACGTCATCAACGCAAGACGCAGAAAGATTTTCCGAAGCTGCACAGCTGTGGCGATTACGGTCATAGATATGGAATACGTCGGAGGACCCGATCCCCTCGAATATGGCTCGATTCATTCCTTTCACTTGCCATTGAAGCTTTATTGTTTCTCCTTTCCTCACCATTCACTGGTATATTAGCTTTCACTTGCAATGGCCAAAATACGCTTCCCAGTACACTCTCCTGCTTGGAAACTCAGTTTAAAGTCCTTTTGCACCAGCCAACTTGCATACAGGTTTACTTTTCTGAACCATTAATTTCCCTCAGTAACGTGCAAAAATATCTGCTTTACTCTTGGCAATGCTCAATTGACTCTTGGCAATGTTCCTCCCTATCATTCACTTATGCTTGTTTACTTGTCTTTGCTTCTTAGCCTTGCTTTCATGTCAACTTATTGCCCGTTCACTTCACTGTTATTCATACTTTCTCTGGTTTTATCACTGTTCATTGCTTAATGTTGGTATGCGCTGGGGCTCCCAGCGCTCCTGGGCAGACTCATCGTTATTGTTTTTTCTGTCTGTGTGGTGTGGGGCTACAGCACTTGTGTCTCCGGGAAGCGTTCTCTGTCCTGCTGGACCGTCCGTGGCTTTGTGGACAGCTTCTCTCGCCCGCCGGTATAGCCAATGCACCTCACTGTCTCCGGGACACCGCCAGCTCCTTCTCTGCTGCGGTTTGTTCGGCTGTGCTCCTCCAGCTCTCGGCCGACCTCTCCAGCTACGTCTCCGGTACAGAGGGACACTCAAGCTTTCCTGTGCAGAACGTTCTTGCGCCTGCCTGCTTTCCACCTGGCTTTCCCCTGCGCTTGCTCTGCATCCCTCTCTGGCTTCTCAGGGGTCTCGCGTCCACACGATTGCTCTCTCCTTCACGTGCCTCTCCCACTTTTAGCACTGGCCTTTAAATATCCTGCCAGCTGAATTAGGCACTCGAAAACTAGACTGCACATAGTTCTTTCTCTAGTCTGTTGTCAGTACCAAAGTGCTGTTTGTGTATGTGATGTATGGCTCTGGTTTGTCTCAAAGTGGTCACTACGAGATATGTCATGCAAAGTATAGGGAAGGGACTGGTAATAAACTACAAAGGCCTGCGGGACATTGGTTTCATCGGAAAAGGAAAATGGGGGATACCATCTCACTCAAGGATTCCTCATCCCCACTCCGCAAGTCTTCTCCACCCAAGTGATCCTCCCTCGCATATCCACCCCCCAGAGTCAGCATCTGATAGCAACAGTCTTTCCCTGGCCACATGGGAGGTGGGTATGTAGGGGAAAGAAGTGAGGACGCACTCAGATTCCTCACATTCCACACCACCGAAAAACAGGTTTGGAGGTAAGGCGGAGGAAAAACCTTCAGCAGAATGCTGGAGGTAATTCCTCTGCTTTACAGCCAAAAAAAGCCAAAATTGGCAGAATTACCGCTGGTGGTAATTCTGCCAAAATCCCCATGGAGGACTATGGACTTCAATAAATGGGGATTAACACCACCTATCACTACTCGTAAAGTGGTGGCAACGGTAAATCAGTTTGGTGGTATCTCTGCAGATTTACCGCTGAGATACCACCAAACTTGTAATGAGGCCCACAGCCATTTATCATAAGAGACAAAGGAATTTGAGAAAAGCAAAACACTAAAAACATCGGCACACCAAACTGTAGGTCATACTTAAAGTCATTGTCATTATAAAACAATCATAAAAAAAGAAATTGATAAATACACTAAAATCATCTTAAATACAGCTTACAAAAAATAATTATAGTATACTAGCTAAACTTCTCTCCCTCCTACACCATGCCTTGTCCATGTAGCTAGATACTGCATATACGATACCTATCGAGCTAGCTGACCTACATAGTTTCTCTGCATTAATCAAATAATGAATACCTCTATTTAAAGACATGGTATAAGGTTTCAGGTTCTGATATCATACAGGAGGCACTGAACGAGAGAGTGTTGTATAGTCTCAGCAGTTGCATGGCAGAAGGGACACGATTCTACATTATCTTTTTTCCACTGAGCCTTAAATGAAGCTATTGATGCCCAGTCACATTTTTAAGTATAATGCTCTCTGGAGTGGGCTTTCAATAAGACAGATAATCTTACAATTTGGAGGGAATTATAACCCATAGATAAACTTAAATATTTGGTTACATACTGGCCCTTAATAAAATCTGCATGTTTTTCAACGAGTAACTCTCTGCTTGTACTAATAATATCCTCAGGATTATAATGTATAATACTGTGGATATTAGTAGTACAA
Organism: Ambystoma mexicanum; assembly: GCF_040938575.1. Taxonomy (NCBI): domain Eukaryota; kingdom Metazoa; phylum Chordata; class Amphibia; order Caudata; family Ambystomatidae; genus Ambystoma; species Ambystoma mexicanum. The sequence goes on from NC_090936.1 coordinate 629,274,067, forward strand.
GCAGACAGGTATAGATATTTATACCAGAAATCCTCCAGTTTTAATAGCTTCAAATTATCCTTAATATGCTTACGTCATGGGAGGGAGGATGCACTCTGATAGCTTACAACATCTTTTATTGCCAATTTTTATTTAGTCAGAGTCACGGGACCAGATGCAGATCTGATATACCAATGGTTAGAGTGCTGTCCGATCACTAATACTTGTAAGTCCCCATTCCAAATATAGTGGACTGCTTGGTGTACTATTTGGGACCCATAGTAATCTTTTTAAGAATTTAGAGCAGAGGTTTGGGGTGCTGGTATGTCCTAAAACCTCTGCTCCATAGCGGGTTGCAGCGCTGGCCTGTGCACCGTACAGTGCTGGAGTTCAAAGATTTTTCCCAAAAGATTTGGAACAACTCAGATTGACAAACTGTCTTATGCCCTGCAGGAGTACAAGTGATGAGTAGAGGATAAAGCACCATCTCGACCCTCACACTTCTACAAACCAAGAGCCAACACAATCATAAAGGCAAAACGGGCACAGTTAAGAAATACACCTCCTTCGCCTTTATGGTAATGTGGGCAGAGGGAAGGCTATACTCTCAAGAGAGGTGTGAACATGGTTCCGTGGCAACACAAACAGCGAGGTTTAATAGTCCAAAATATAGCAATGTCCAATCAAGATTCTATAAAAATATATACTTTAATTAAACACACCATGTACAATAATAATTAACCAGAAAAACACTACACAAAACCCATTCCTGAGGAAAGAACACAGAATAAAACAAAGATAGCAAGATGCAGTACTTGGAGTAATGGATCAGGGGTGTAAGGCAAGTAATAACCACAATGTTCTTTTAATAGATATTCATCAATAGGAATATAAGTGACCTAACAAGTCTCTAGGACCCTGAAATGGACCAAGGGGGGCAGTTAGCAGTCAATGTTCCCTTTTTGCAGTACTTGGTGGTCCGGCAGCACCGAATGAGACTTCTTGGAGCTATGAAAACAATTTCAAGATTGGGAGCGTCCAAAAGGCAGCGCCAGAAGGTCCTGGTTGTTCAAATTTGGCAAACCATTTTTGAAACCCGTCACCAAGCAGTTAAGCGGCAAAACCCCCTAGGCTCCTGGCTGTCTTTGCACTAAGGGTGCTGCGAGTCCTAATCCAGGGGTTGAGGGACACGAGGAATCCTTTTCTCATGCCCCAAACTCAAAGGAGGCTGGCATACAACTGCAGGTGTCCTTTAACAGAGGGACAGACTGGGCACCACTGTGGCTGGCAGCACTTCACTTCTACGTGTGCTGCGTGCCCCACTCTAGGGACTCGGACAAGATGGGTCCTTGATCTCAGGCTCCCAGCACGGGGAGGCTGGCACACAATTGCAGGGGTCCTCACCACATGGGTTCCTGGGTACTGCTATGGCTGGTCTTGTTCCAGCAGCAGGTTCATCCCCAATGGTCCCGGGGGATGGTCAGGGGATAGAGCTCCCCTATGCATTGGGACACCTGTCTTCACCTCCCACCTAGAGGACTCTAGAGACGTCTGCTCTCCCAGCAGGATCCAAAAGAAAAGTTCATGGGTTGGAGTCCAAAAGATTACTCAAAGTTATTGCAAAGAAGTGGTGCGATGTCTTTTAACGGTGAAAGCTTACAAGTGATGGGCCTAAAGCTAGCCTGCCTTAGTGGTCCAATCCCTGTTCTTGAGTGAAGTGGACTTTGCCCATATGACATCACACCCACAGTGCTTTGCTCTAGAGGAAGTGGAGGGAACAGGAATTTTATTAATTAATACAAATCAAAAAAGCCACAGCTTTCACACCCATGCTCGATGGCAATTCATCACAATGAGTTTATGCCAAATGTGACTAGCTAACGCAAACAGGGATTAGCCTTTTGATGCAAATACTGTGTTTTTAATATCAACCTGAATTTCCTTTATTTCCCTCTGATGAACATTTAACTTCAAGATTATTTTTTGAATTAGTTGCACCTGTTATGCAATAGCTCAAAAGTATGTCTACATTTAAGTCTTTGAATTCCTCATGCATACTTCTCATGCAACGGATGCATCGATTATGCTTCAAAATCTAAAAGAAATGGGACAAAGTATTGAAAATAATACTAAATGCGATCTCTAGAGGATATCCGTGGTCTCATTTCCACATCTAAATGAGAGTCTGAACAATCACTTACATTTTGTGGTGAAATGCTGAAGGCGGTCTACTTACCTGCAGTGATCTCCACATTAGGATCCCTTGTGAGGTAGTTTATGACTGGCCCAGAGACGTAACCCGATCCCAGTACTAAGATTTTCTTTTTGGCACCCATTGCCATCAGCTGTGCATGCTCTCTAAAATGAGAAGACAGTATGCCTTACAAGATTTGCTAAGTCAATTGTTTTACACACCTGTCACACTTTAAAACAAGATGCTTTCAAAGAATTCCAATATAATCTTTGATGGCTATAGATGATTAAACCCTTTCAGGGTAGCTTCACCTACAAAAGCGGTTAAATCTCTGCCATTGGCTAAAGAAACAAAACAAAACACATATTCAGAGTTAGCAAGCAACACAAGCCTAAGGAGTAAAACACTGAGATTAACTTTGAACATGAAGGAAAACAATTTGCACAATTTTAAAAAGCAGGTTAGGTTTAGATAGGTAGACAAATGCATTTCATATTCAGGAGTTCATATGAAACCAGGCCTTTCTGGATTATATATTGCCAAGTACCCTCATTTAAAAAGAGTCAACACGAAATAGGAGGGCTATGTTTCTCTTGGCTAGGTTGCATAGCAACTGTAACGATGAATATACACCCAAGGATGCTCTATCCGTTTCAGTTAGTCCCGGGTGAAAATCCCAGGGTGGAATTTACAACATTTCAAGAGCTACTATTACAATTCATATGGGAAGGTAAAAAATATTAGTAAACATTCTAATGGCTCAGAAAGCAGAGAGGGGGCTAGGTTGTCCATATGTCCATAAATATTACTGGCTTACCAACTGCCTATCCTGAGTGCATACAAACCTTTTCAGAAAAAAATAGGTTTTCTTTGAGCAAAGCCTTGCATATGGTCCCAACCGTGGTTAACAAAATCCTGAGCCCCGAATCTCTATGCAAACATAAAACAAGCTACACTGGAGACCTGGCATACAATAGAGGGGGAATCTACACAGCGTTCCCTTCACCCTTCGCTGCGATAAAGGGAAACCGGCAATTCACACCAGGGCTGCAGGAGGGGGTGTATGATAGTTGGAAGAGCATATGTTTCAGAAAGGAAATCTCAGAGGGCGAAAGGTTCAAGTACTGGCCATGAAGGCATTAGCTGCTACGTCCGGAGGTTAAGTCTCGGGTCTCAAGATCCCTAACACAATTGGAGAAAATACTGCGGGGAGATGGAATCCTCCAGAGGCATGATCTCTCAAATCTATGCTTGACTTATATCTTAGAAAAGTGATATGAAATGGCAGTTTAGGGAAAAAATGCAAAAAGGAGTTAACATGCAAACTGGGAAAAAAAAAGTAATGGGTAGGGACATTTAGAAGAACTTGGTGCTCATAGAAACTCAGCTAAAATTCCTTTACCGCTGGTACTTAACATGTACTCGCCTCACCCGCTTCCTTCCCCAACCGAAAGCGTGAATAGGACGGAACATTGGCACACATATTCTGGTCATATCCCAAACTTTTACGACCTTCTGGAATAAAATAGACCCTCCCTCAGTCACAGTGTGGTGGTCAAAAGTATGGCCTATGCTGTCCAACATTTGCTGCAACATTATAGGATGGCAATCAAATGTTTTTACAAAATAAAAGGTCACAATTTGTGATATATGCTAGTAAGGAGAAAGGTATGCTGAGGTGACCAACCAGGCGAAGGGTTTTGAATCTATGTGAAATAGACTTCTAGGGGGATGGAGGAATATGAACTTACTGAAACGGCTCCTGCACCAGCATTAAGAGACTCTTTGTAACAAGGGGAGATATCAATATTTTGTTATTTTGCGGAATTCTTTGGAGGGACTGTAATGTACTAAGTTAAAAAACGTTCTGGACTCCTGGATCAGGCCGCCTCCTAAATTGGCTTGGGAGCTCCCAAATGAATATACAGGAATTTACATCTGGTACCATCAAGAGGCATGGCAAGTATCTACCAGGATTGCCAGAGCACAATCTTGAGTCCTTCAAGCACCCAACACTTCTCAATCTCCATCTTCTAAAACTCCAAAACTTCCTTGGAATTCCAGTGTGTATATTAGCTTTAAGACATTTGTTTCTGTGAACCCCGCACTAAAAGATAGTCCATATATAATGAGTGAACACGCATCCATATTAATACAAGCATTACCCCTTTCTCCCTCCCTGTGTCTGCAAATTACTTTCTCACATTTCCTCCCTCTTATTTCACCCTTGCTCATGCTATTCTACCTAGCAGACTAAGGTCTGGTTACCTGGGGCAGGGGCGTAAAACACATCGAACAAGGATTTGACACAATGCAAAAGCATACTAACATAACATAACTTGTCCCATCATTATGATGTGTGGTACTTGTGCATCTGCAAGCACACTTCTCACCATCCCATGTCCTATGATTTGTGGTGGTGTTGATGGTGGATGAAGAGTAAGGTTTATTGCCTTCAGTTCATTTTGTTCCCCCTTTGGAAAAGGCACTGCTGACGTGGTCTACATGATAGTAAATGTGTTTTATTATGTTTCGATAGTAACTACGTATTTCCATTTTCTTAACCTAATGGGAAAGTCATTATTTATGGTGCCTATAAAGTGTGCCCACTCATTTTCTATCTGGTAAAATAATGCCTTCATCAATTTCATGTTGATTTCTATTTCCAATGAAGATTGGAAAACGCACTTCAATACATTGCCTTTTTGGTTTGTGTTTTCCCTTTGAGTTTATTAGCCAAGCTCATGTGTAGCGATATATGGCCTGGCTTATCACTAAAGCCTTTTTTATTAATCATTTAGAGATGGGTTTTCAAATTTTGTGTTCTGGGTTTACTAAAACAGCATGCAAAACAAGGTAAAATATGTCTTCACAAAATACATTCAGTGCCACAAGGTCAAGTTTAGTGGTAGAGATGCGCTGTTTAAATCCCACATAACATTATAAGAGTTCATAAATAGAATTTAGGTTTAGGAAACAAAGATGTACTGATATCAAAGACCTTTTGTGTAGAACGCATTTATGGGTATGATCATGTACCTACCATTCATGGCTCCGTATTTAAAGAAAAATAGAATGAATAATGTGTATAGCACGAAAATCATTTGATGGTGCCAACAAACTTCTTACTTGCTGGATTTTTCTAGGTTACTACTTGTGAAATAAAAACAAATTTAAGCAAATAGGTCCCATAAAAATATTTTTTTCAGATGGTTTCTACAAGACTTATCCTATGACCAATAATTTGTAGTGGTGTTACCCGTGGATGAAAAGTAAGGTTTACTGATTGCCATTTTTCTTTGACCCTCGTTGGAAAGTGCATTGATCAGATGGGCTCCGGGCTAGGAAATGTGTTTTATTATCTATAGATGGTAAGTATAATTGCTGGCATGTGGATTTTTGCATAGCTCTTGAATAGCTGTGGCGGAACCTCCATTGGTGCTCTTATTGTATCAGTTCAATTTCCAAGGTGGATTAGCTGGATATCAGTATATAATGTCCTATATTTCAAACTCCAAACACCACAATGTTATTATGGAATAGTTGATATGGAGTCACTTGAAACATCGAAGAGTGGCAACTGGACCTGGCACAATATTTAAGGATAACGAAGTTTCCCTGGATATCACTTATCTTTCTCACCACACCTGCGGATTCGTCATGCACAAACATATTGCCACACTTGAAAAGGCTAAAAGAGGAGCTCTTCTAAGATTTTCTAAGAGATATTTGGACATGGTAAGCCTAGGTTGCATAGTATGTAAAGAATCATGGATAATATAGCCCCCTCAATAGCATTCAGTCTTCTTTTGGTTTTGAGGCATAGAAGAATCCATCAAATCTTCCATATTATTAGTCATGTCCTTCTGGTTAGAACCTAAGGTAAAGGCTGGGTTTCTTGTGATCTTGATGCCCAGATAAATGATCACCATTTGAAAGGCCAGTGGCAAAGCCCTGGAAGCGCCCTGCTTTGGATATCGTAAGCACTTCAGACTTCCGCCAGTTGACTATTTCCCAAACATGTTGCACATTTCTCGATCAGAGAGGTCAGGCACGTAATGAGGATTCTGGTGAGGAGATCATCACCAGCATGTCATCTGCAAATTTCAAAGAGGAGTCGTTGCGTTACTAAATTCTTTGGAACGTGGTGAACTTTTGGGCATAAGGCCCCATTCATGGTATTGTGATTCCTAGAACCTGAAAGTGTAATATGCTTTACCTACCATTCCTTTCAGGTATTGTGGGGGTATTTCTGTAATTAATGCACTGTTTAAATGGATGTATATTTGCGTTTTATATTAGTTTGTGCGATAGTAACTACCTGCTTATAGTAATTTTTCATTGTGTGTTTGGCCATTTAAAAATGATTTTTTGTAACTGATTGACTAAGGGTTATTCTTGTTTACTTACCTTGTGGACTCATTGTAGACACCCTTACCAAGCTCACCCTTCCTGAGACTTAGCTTTCACCACTTGCCTAGCTACCTTGAACTGGTTTGGCTATAGCTCCCAGAGTTGTCTCTGTTCCAATCATAGGGTGGTCTCCTATACATCTGTTCACCAGTCCAGAGTATAGAAAATGAGTACTTACAAACACCTCAGCCGAGACGGTAGGAGGCGGCCTAAGGGGAATTGTGGAGCCAAGTATTATGAGCCTTTCCAACTTATCGGAAATACTCTGCAAGAAAAGGTTTCTAGACCTAGGCATATCAGAAAATACTGGCATTGCGGTACTGGACAGACAAGTTAGCCAATGATAAAAAGGTACATATTAAACTGCCGAGCTGCGTAGCCTGGGGTTGAATATGCAACCTTTGGGGTCAAGCATACACACAAATTAGTGGGGCTTAGTTGGGGCTGTGGCTCGTTTGTTTGGGAGTGGACTTCCGGTTGCTTGGCCGTTTATGGGTAGGAAGCCCGTGTAAAATGGCTGCTAAGTATACATTTCAGTTTTAGGAAACCTTAAAGCTTTCATTTTCTTTCTTTTATTAATGTCGTTCAGGTCCCTCCAGGGACTGTGACCTGGACCATCACTTTTAAGTGCAGGAGACCCTTTATGGGCAGCTTGGGGTGGTAACGCATGGGCTAAGCATGGCACTGCATCTGCATGGATGGCTCAGAAATTACCCACATACTGCCCCTGCCTTCGGCCTATTATTGAAATGCATTTTTAATTTGTGTTTCAATATGGCCCCTTGGTCGCCTGTGGATCTGGGGTCTCTTTACTCCATATCCTGCAGCGCACTGTGTTTTGTAACTTGGCTATCCATAACCCATCAGGATTCACGCCTGGCATTATATATTATTTTATTAAATTGAACATTTATTTTGATTGAGAAAACAGTGTAGAGATAGTTAGGTGAAGGACTGTGCCGGGAATATAGAGGCTCTGAACACCACATTTCCATAAAAATAGATTTATTCAGTATCCATCTAAGGTCATTTGTTATTGTATTACAATTTCTGAATATCATTTGGGCCTAATTTGCACCCTATTTCTGAGCCAACATTAAACCTGATGGCTCAGAAATAGGGTGCTAATCTATTTGTATGAATATTTGGTGTTCAGATACTCAATATTCCCGGCTGAGTACTTCACCTAACTATCTCTACACTGTTTTCCCAGTCAGACTGACTAAGGAGAATATGTCTTAGTTAGGTTACTGCAGCAAGGATACACATATAACTTCCACACCTATCCAAAACACTACAGAGCGGCGCACAGGCCCACTATTCACCTCATCTTCTGAACCTAACATTTATTTTGTTGGTCAACGTATTCAGCCTCCACCACCCCAAGACTTCTCTTGATAACAGGCACATCAATGTTTACATGAAATTAAATGTTTTCCAGTACAGTGCACGTGTGCTACTGTGCCCTGCTGCCCTCATCCACACAGTAACACGTTTGTCCCCTTACCAGCTATATCTGGTTGCCATTTGGACTTCCCCGGTCTCAACCTCCTAATGGATTGCAGTCACCATTGACAGTGACTTACGTGAGCCACCTCAGATTTCCTCCATGGGCCACAATGCACATTCAGCCGTTATGTGAGAGACTGGCGAGGAAGGCCGTCATGCCAGTATGTGTACGTAGGAACCATCAGGCAATCTTCTGGCCCAAACATGGACTCGGAGGCAGCTTTAGCATTGTCCTAATAAAATGTATCAATAGACTATGAACCGAAAAAGCATGCTGTTGAAGATCATGCAATAATAACGTACCCAAAGTATTATTTAAAGCCTATGCGACTGAGTCCTTGCATGTCTTTGGGAACGGTCAGGAGGGTGGTCGAAAGGGCTGGTTACAGCCCCATGCAGGAGGATGCTGGCCCCAGTGCAAATACAAAGGGGGGTCCCAAGACCACCATCAGATTCCCCGCTTGAGGCAGGCAACAAGCTCAGAGGAAAACCCTAATCCTCTTTAATGTTCCTTGAAGGTCTGTGGGGAAACCCTTTTGAAAGCTAAGGCAGCCCGTGCACAGACCTAAAAATGAATCGCTTTCCAATGACAGATGCAGACCATTGTCCAGAGTCCTAACCCAGAGGGAGAAGAGGCCACAGTATATAAGCCCAGCAGCTCAGTCAGCCAGAGCAGCTGGAGAGAGGGTCACATGAATGTGCTGGAGAAAAGGCCCGGGCGATGGAAGGAGACTACAGAAGACAGTCCAAGGTAAGACTGGAGGATTTTGGGGAGAGGATTTAGACACTGGGACACAGGAGCCACCCATAGGTTTGGAGACCGGGCTCACTAGAATTTAGGGTGGGGCGGAGATATGAAGACTGCAGTGCAGTAGTCATCACAAGATTTCTAAATTGGTGCAAAGGTGTCACCCTGATATTTAGAAGTTGGGATACAGGGATATAGCGGTTTGGCTGCAAAGGTAGCCTTAAAAATCTGGAAGTTTGGATCAAGGGTAACTGATTCAGAAGCAGTGGCAAAGGTGCCACCCAGCGATTCAGAAGTTGTGATACAGTAGTCACCCACTGAGACAAAGAGAGGTGTTTTTAGAGGTAGGATAGGGAAACACTCTCCACCTTACAGGAACCCAAACATTAGGTCGAGAGAGTGCAACAGGCTTTGGGGCCAAGCAACCCTGCTAAGCATCACACTGAGAGGCCTGGTGTGTCCCTTGCTGTACTTTTGTAACTCATGGGGTACACCAGAAAGCCAGCAACTAGTATTTCAGGTTAGGGCTGCACCTATTTAAAATCACCAAGAATGATAGATCTTTTTGAACTGCCCATATCTATTGAAAGAAACTGCAAACATCCCTTATTCTTGCTTTTAGGGGAAGGGCTCCCATAAATCCATCTTATGCTCCCCTGTGTTGGCTTATACCAACAGCAAGATTCCCATATGTTTATGCTTCAATCAGCCATTTGTAATTTTGAAATACCTCCTGTATACAAATTGTGCTATGTCACAAATGGCACAGACACCACTGAGTCTGAGACAGTTCAAGGGTTTTTATTTTCTTTGTATGGCCTAAGGTCATCACACTCATCTTGCAACAAGCCTCCTCTCCAGCCCAGGCATCTGTAATCCCTGATTAGTACTACCGAGTGTTGACCCCTATGGGCTAAAGTCTTGGATTCTAGTTTGCTCATTTATCTTCTACTCCTACTACCACGCCCATACTACCAACTCCTCGAATACTACTCCTTTCGTCTCCTGTCTCACTCTGCCCATTCCTCGACTACACCCTTTGATATGATGTGGCATTTATAAGGTGCCTGTACACAAGTGTTTCCAGGCGCGATAAGACAAGGAGGGGGAAACAAAGGGAGGCCAAAATAACAATCTTACTAGGACCTGTGTCATTCAGATTGCACAAGCGCCAGGGGGTAGGGGAAGGGGGAAGTGCAGTTAACTCACAAGTGCAGCCAGCGGGTGGCTCATAAGTGCAGAGAGAAGGGACTGTAGGGTTGCAGATGTCCTTGTCCTGTAGTCCTTTTATCATGTGTGTTGTGTTATTTTCTGAACAGGAGTCCATGTGGAACTCTTGGCAGTGCAGCTCTTCCTCTTTTTGGTTTGGTGAACAGACCCTTGGTATACCCTTATGGCACCCATGGTTGGGGGTACAACTCTGTACCCCTAGTGTATTGTTTTGGGCACTTATGTGTGGCCCACAGAGCAGGGTATGGGCTAGTGGCAGCTCCATGCTGAATTTGACAGGTGCTCTGAGTATCCTCCATTTTGGGATATCCAGGCACTGCCACTGGAATCAGTCGATTCCTGATAGGAGACAAGATGGCTCCCGTGGCTTCTTACTTTCTATTGCCTGTTACCTTGTTTTCCCAAAGTCCTAGGAAGCCCTGACTCTGTCCCTTCCCCTGACTGGCTGTTGGTTGGAAGTTCCATATATAGTATTGTGGGGAGGTCCAGGCCAGACTGGCTGGAGCCTTCCCAATGACAGTATGTTGTGGGTAGATCCTTGGGGTGGGACCTGGGTGAATGGAGTGTGTGACCAATATACACTTTGTGTTATGGGTGTCAGCTTGTCCCTATACACATACATGGTTGTGAGTGTCTGGATGGAGAAGTACGGCCTGAATGAACTGTGAGCCTGATTGGCTGCCTGCTTGCTTGAATGCCCTTCTGAATGATTGGTTGCCCGAGTGTGACCCCGCAGAGTGAATGAGAGACCAAACAGTATATCTGGGGACCTCTCACTAATGGAAATCGTTCAGAAGCTGAAGTCAAAACTGGATGCTTGATCTCGAAGCCGAGCCGGAAGATGGTGGTTAACTGCTGTTTCCCTTCGACGCAATCTGAAAGCTGCCGTGCCGTCGAGAACTGATCCAAGAAAGAACCTGGCTAGGAAACCTCTTCCCGAGCTACGAGGCTCCCTGGAAGTCAGTCATCGAAAGGCTGCCAACCGGAGACGGGGACCGCTGAGGAATCTGAAGCGAAGCGCCCAGACATTGAAGTCCATCACCATCGATGACCATTGCCGACCGGACTCGCAACGCTCCATTGCCTAAGACATTGAATCAAGGACTCCCTTGCTCATCACCATCGACCGCTTTGTCCTGCTGGAGAAAGTCAAGGTCGCTGATGAACCAAGGAGAATCCACCGGTGGGTTTCCCACCACCCGAAATCCTCAAAGAAGCCGACGAATATCCGAAAGCAAGCCGTGGGTGAGTACCGATCGGTGACGCCAACCGCCGATGACCTGACACCCTTGCTGGGCCTACATTCTTCATTGACTCTTTACGGCAACTAACTATAATCGCCGAGGTGCAACGCACACCTCACCTTTGCAGGACGTCCACGACCAATCGTCGACCAGCACTGCGAGGACCGAAGCTGCTGCCTCTACCACGTTGTTCACCCTTTTCCACAAGGGATCTCGAGGATCCGTGGCTCCTACCTTAAAGGGAGTTCACTCAAGAAGGATCCGTCGATGACCTGCCATTGAACTCTGCTAAACAAGCTAAATTGGGGTAAATAGAACATTTGTAGAAGGAAATAAGACTCTGCTAAACAATATATGGACGGGGCTTGTCAGTATATCATTATTTACAGGTTGCCCAGGTGGGGGATCCCCAGAACTGTGTTTAGGTGAACAGGGCCAGTATTCTGCCAATTGTTTAACCAACTTGTTTTCCTCCCCAGGTCCATTGTTGGTCCACATTATTAATCGATTTGTATGTAATTTGAAACTGTCTACAGTTGATGCATTTTAATGGGATATAGGAAGTAATCGTGGTACAACCTGGAGACTGTATATATTTATCATTTTAGAATTACCTGAGCACAAAGTGTGTTATTGTATGTGTACATAATCAAAGCATTATTTATATAAAGAACTGTGTTTTCACTAACAGTGTGTGGACATTACTTTGTGGGTGCTTGGGGACTACGCTGTACTTAAGAACCAGCTTGCATCAGCTCCTGAGAGCCAAGCCTGGATTGCTCGTCCATTGCTACCAACAGAGAATCTTGGCTGGGGTGCTCTGTGCTTCTACTCTGCCATATTGTAACGATCACCTGTTATCCACTGGGACGTCACTCAGCCTGTTCTGACCTCTTACAACCTCAAACCCTTCCCTGGAGTCTACTCGACTGGAGACTGGGCCTGAAACGCAGGATTGGAAGAGTTTAACTCCCTATTGTCTCTGTGTGCTTGAACCCCTTCTTCCCCGGGGTCCAACCCTTCCCTTTGATCCACAGTTCACCTTGTTTTCTTGGAAAGTGTGCTCTCCGTCCTGCTTTCAGCGCAGGGGCGCGTTGATTGATGTGGGCTCGTTGCTGCCTAGTTACTTCACTGGCAAAAGTCTGACAGGTAAGTATAAAGAGTCTTTTGAACAGTTCTCTAACTTCGTTCCTTTCCTTCCTTAGATGATGGCTGGCGTCTGGGGATGGCGACGTGCTGCTGAGATGAGTAGCGCTGAAGGTGAGAGAGAGCGAGATGCGCGATGCAACCCTTTTGTATTTGTATTGAACTGAGTTATTTTTCTGTGTCTTTTAGGTGCCGCAACGTTTTCAGCGTGGATGCCGGTTATAAAGAAGAAATGTGGTGAGTAAGCGCGGTATGCGGTGCCTCTAGATGTTTCCACGCTAACCTGGAGTGTTTTTTCCCTCTTGCAGATGGATGAGAAGTTCCGGAGACAGAGTTCCCCCAGAGCGGCTGAAATTCAGGTAAGCGTTTGAAGCTCGTACAGTCTTTAAAAATAAAGAAAGATTTGCTGAATGCTTACTAATGCCTTTTTTCTGTTCTTTTCCCTAGGAAACGGCGTGCCGGGATGGGAATGACTCCGCCGAAGATGCCAGCAGAACAGAAGAAGCGATGAATGATGGCCAGAAGCGCCTCAAGGTAAGGCTGTTCCTAACGGTGTTCTTTTTCTTGCAGGAGCTGAGCGCAGAAGAAAGATGCAGGCCTACTGGAGACCGATCCAAACACGGTGAGTGTCACGCTGCACTTGCAGAAAACACAAAGCATGTTTCTCAGCCTGGGCGTGGCTTAAATAGTCTCTGGGTATCCCAGGTGTCTCTGGGCTGAACCACACCCAAAAGACTAGACTGCACATACAGTTCTGGGAACCGGAATATGTGGGTGCATCCATCTTGTCCCCATCAATGCACTACAAGTCCAATCCCCAATGTTATCCTATGGGAGTGAGTCTGGTGCCACAAGCGCCAAGTTTGACTGAAAATGGGTCTTTGGAGGGATGGAGAGGCCCAGGAGGGCCATGTAGGTGATCGTGGCCTGGCTCCAGCCTGACATCTTGGAGGGCTGGGGACAGGAGGGGCAGGAATCATGACACATATAGAGTGCCGGAGTACAGATAACCCCCCTCCAGTCTTTACACTGGGGAGCTCGAAGCCAGTGCGAGGGCAACTGGACCTGCAGGAGCATGTGCCTGAGTTCAGAAGGTGATCAGGTGATCAGTGCGCGGAGCAGTCGGCTGCATCAGCAGGGGAGAGGAAGAGAGAAAGCAGAAGAGGAAGGTCTTGTGTTGCTTCTGGAACCGCAGGCGGCTCTGCCCAAATTTAAGAGAGGCAGGGAGGCTGTTCCAGAGGGAGGCCCCAGCCGAAGAAAGATCTGCCCCCAACTCTCCGATTGGAGAAGCATCTGACCCTCAGAGAGTTGGAGGTGGATGAGCAGATTGCTCGAGAAGGAAGATGTTTTGGAAGAGAAAGCTGGAGGTAGAGCAGTCCCAGGCCCCAGAAAGAATTGTGGATGATTCAGAGGGTCTTGAGGTTGATCCTTGCAGCCACGGGGAGCCAGTCAAGAAATCTCAGAGCTGGAGGGATACGATCTCCGGGCTTGAGGCCAAAGACAAGTCTCACAGTCCTGTTCTGGATAAGTTGTAAAGGTCGAAGAGTAGAGGCAGGAGGATTTACAAAGAGGCTGTTTTAATAGTTCAGCCTAGAGAGCACCAGAGCATTGGAGACAGTGAGCTTCTGGGGGAAAGTGAGAAAAGGTAGAATAGAGGTGCGGCTGATAGTTTGACTTCTTAGAGATGTCAGAGATGTGAGGACAGAAGGGGAGTTGGAGTTGAAGATGACACCAAGGTTCATAGCTTCCCAGGAAGGAGCAGGAAGAAGTCCCATAGTGGACAGCCAGAGAGAGAAAGCAAAGGAGGGACCAGGTGTCCCAACGAGGAGGATCACAGTTTTACTGGCATTAAGGCAGAGATCATTGGCGGCATACCATTCATGAATTGCGGCCAGACATTCGGGTATGAGAGAAGAAGCAGAGGTGGCTGAGGGGAGCCTGAAAGACAGTAGCGTGTCATCCACATAACATTGAAAATTGGAGCAGAAAGTAGCAATGCGGTACACAAGAGGTGCTAGGTAGTGGTTGAAGAGCCAGGAAGAGAGGTTAGGCCCCTGGGGAACACCACAAGTAGAGAGAGATGGTAGAGAGGAAAGACCCGGTTGGACCTGAGAGGGTCGGTCGGTGAGAAAGGAAGTCAACCATGCCAGGGACTGATCAGTAATACCAAGGTTGCTGCTGAAACGATGGAGGAGGATGGTATGGTTGACCATGTCAAAAGCAAAGCATAGATCAAGGAGAAGGAGCACAGAAGGGAGATTAGAGTCAAGATTGGAGAGCAGGTCTTCACGGGTGTTCAGGAGAGCAGTTTCCGTGCATCAGGCAGCTCTGAAGCCAGACTGGTGGTCATGGAGGCTACCAACAGATTCAGTATGTAGATTAGGCTGGGAGATAGCCAGTTTCTCCAGGAGTTTGCCCAGGAAAAGAGTGATGGAGATCAGGCGATAGTTAGCTGGAGAGGAAGGATTGGCCGAGGGCTTCTTGTTAAGCGACTTCAATTCAGCAATCCCACTAAGTCAGTGCCTCGTCTGGGACGCCCAAGGGAAGCCCTTATTTATATATTTTTATGACAAGTTATACTCTGGATGATAAACCCTTATATAACGCCCCTCTCTTAGAATCCCCCTGACCCCACTGAGCCAAGAAGTAGGTTTGTTTTGCAAATTAAAAAGGTTTATTTGAAAAATTAAACAGTAGATATATATCACACTTTTATAATAAATTAATATTTGATATCACACTTAGACATATGACATTGAGTGTTCAACAATGGATGATGTTATACTAGCACACTGGTTTAATTACTTAGGAGTAGTATAGAGGATAAGGTAGCTGAGAAAGCTTTATATGGTACAAGGAGTGCAAGGTGGAAAAGAAGCAACACAGGAATAAACTTGATATGATTTCAGTAAAACATAATATAATCACTTTTCCCCTTTTGGCAATTCACCCCCCCCCCCCCTATGCAAGGTAAGGAGGTGGAAGTAACACACACAGTCTTCAGGAATACAATCACAGTACAATACGAATTCAGTTCCCCCCCTAGCAAGCTTAGAGAAACAAGGATGATTTTAAACACAGGCAAAGTACTTTAAATGTGGTAAGCAAAGAAGGGAAAAATAGGCTAAAAATGATTTTAATTCCCTCTAGAGGTTCAGGGTGAGTGAGAGATACTTTAAATCAGTTCAGGCCAGCCCTATCAATGATTCAGGGGTGGTTACCAGGTTGAAAACGGAATTCCGTAATGGAAGCAAAAGACAAATATTTTTACACGTGGCTGAAATGGAACAAAATGTCAAATCGCGGCAATTTAGTCGCGTGCGTTGAGCGCAATTACGAAGGAACTATAAGGAGTAGCAAGTCGGTTTCTATCACAAACGGTTCAAGAGATACAGACGATTTTGTGAAGGTAGATTCTCAAAATAAAAGTAAAGCTCAGAATGACAGATGACAGTTTTGTAGCTTTGAATCAACAGGAGGGACAATTTCTATGATGCAGTTCTCAATAGGTTAAAATAGTTTGAATTAGATTATTTTAAACTAAGAGATTGGTTTTGCACAGTTCTGGCTGAGTACTCACACTATATTTTGGACAGGAATGCGACTTAGTCACGGATCGGGTTAGGATTGGCTGCGGTTCTCTCGCCACTGGGTACTGGTTCTGCGCACAGCTATCTGGGTCAGCTCTCAAAACTGCACAGCGATCTGGTCTCTCTGGATCTCTGGTCTCTCTGGAGATTGATGGATTTGAAGTCTGGAGTCTCCCGGCAAAGCGTCCCGCAAGAAAGTGGAAAGTGAATGTCCCTTCATGGGTTCCAGTGGCTCTTTTTATGTCTTTTGAAAATGGGTGTGGATGCTAACTTTCTTTGCCCAACCCACTCACGATTTGATAGGTCAAGGATTTCTCTTTGACCTGATTTGAGAAGGGAGCAGTGAGTCAGAGTGAGTCATCTTTATGGCATACAGAAAGAACACTCCCCTTTGCTTTTACCTTAGAAAATCCTTTTCATAACTAAACATATTTCCCAGATACACAAGTGGTTGACATTACATGTACAGATTGCAGATGCCTTAAGGTACATTCTTGTTCAACTCTGATCTTCCTAAGAGCTTGCATTAAAAAATGACAACTTATTTTCGTTTTTAGTTGGTTTACCAATATCGGACGTTTACCAAAAATGGCACAAATGTACACCGCCTTTCTACACATATTCCAGTAAATTTTCATTTTTCTAGCATGAACCCCGTGTCGGCAATCTCCATAATTCATGGGGTTTTGCCTCAGAACATGGTACAGAGTTCTAACACCTCTTAAAATGTGCACAGCAAAATCACAAGAATGATGATATTATTTATATAATTTTTACAAGTCCGCACTATGAATTATCCATCTTTTTAAAATTATGCTCTGGCCCCGAAGGGGTGTGGCTTTCCAAAGCACATGGTGGAATTTCTGGTTTATCCACTTCCCCCAAGCTCAGCTTGCTCACAGAGGCACTTCTCCTCCCACTTCTCCCAAGAGGAAGCTATTTTACGACCTCCCCCAATATAACATTTGCCTGAGCCCAAGACAGTGCTTTGTTCGGTTTCCTGCAGTCGCCAGGTGCCACTCCCCTAATTCAATCAGAGAGGTGTCATCTCCTTTTGGCAGGGGCAGCAGAATTCAACCAGGCCTGGGAACACAGCTGCTGATCAAGTTTCAACTCCTGTCGGGGGGTAGTTGTCAGGCAGAATTCAATCTCTTTAAGCCAGGCTTCAGCTAAATGTCACTTTGGTTCCCAGTTTTCTACATTCAAACCAAACTTGCAATTTTTCCACATGCAGCTAGAACACTGATTCTAAGTTCAAAACTATGACATTTAAACAATTTCAACCTATGTGACACTCAAAAGTAGGTCACTCATTTATTCTAAACATTTCGATTTTAGTGGCTTTAAACCCAGATTCACTTAATCTGCTGACATCCCCAGCTATTTTCAATACATACATTAGAGGATTACTGCCTTCAAGTCATTTCAGAATATAGTTTTACATTGTATCCACCTCTTAGTAAGTCTTTCTTTGGCTTGGTTTGGTTCAGTTTTACACAAGTGTCTGGTGGTTTTAAAACGCCGGCTTTCTGGTAGTGGTGAGCACCAGTATTGCATCCATTTTTCGACATTAATAACAGATTTTGAACAGCACCATATTCCTTAGCACTGATGGGTGGCAGGTCAGGGGACCATTTTGCTGTGCGCAAAACTGCACAGTTCTCCAGGATTCTGGCACAAATGTGGGCTTTTCCGCCCTCTTGGATTTCCTAAGCCCAAAGCACCAAGTGTTGCAGCATAATAGTCCAAACGTGGGTCAGAACACCCAACATTCTTTAGAAAGGGGTGCACAAGTGAGTGCTTAAGGGGTAGGGCAAAGTTTCAGTGGCAAAGGAGTGAATGTGGAAATCGGCCAATGCTGGAGCAAGGGTGTAGATGTGGTCGTTGATTGTTCTGTTCTGGATGAGCATGGGAGAACCTGCTTTGACAAGACTTTCATAGATCAGACTTGTCTAGAAACATTGACAGGGGTAAACAGGGGAAAGGAGGAGAAAAGAGGAGGGGAGACAGCCTCAGACGGGCCAGGAGTGGGAGAGGAGATAGAAGAGGAGGTAGAGAAAGAGATGGTGGACAGGGTGCCCTGAGTTTTAGTAGTGAAATGAGAGGCCAGGGCCGTGAAGAGGGCCTGGGAGGGAACAGAAGAGGTAGAGACTGCAGCAGGATTGGCCAGCTCCTTGCAGATTTTGAAAAAGTTCAGCTGATTTTTAGATGCAGCAAAGATGCAGGCTTGGACGTAGGCTCTCTTTTTAGAGAGGACAGAGTCTGTACTGCCTTTGGAGCAGGCGGCAGGCCAGTTTTTTCAGGGGGTGGCCCGATGCCCTCCACTTCCTCTCCCCCACCCTACACTTGCGTTTAAGTGCGGCACGTCGGAATCGTACGAAGAATTGCACTTGAATTTGGGCTTCAGGCAGATCCTCATGACAGGGGCAAGGACATCCAGAGTGTTGGAGATAGAGATGAAGTTTAGAGAGGGCTGTGTCAGGGTGTTAGTCAGCCGAAAGGTGCAGGAGGAGGAGAGAAAGTTGCGTCGAAAGCCACAACCGATACGCTTCATGGGTCGGCTTGACCGAGAAGGTAGGTGGCAGTGCTGGAGTCGTCTTGTCCTGCAGGGAAGAGAGAGAGGTGGGAAGAAAGGAGAAAGTGATCACTCCAAGAGAGAAGTGGTGAGAGGGTTAGAGAAGGGGAGGTCTGAGCAGATCAGAACATCCAGGGTGTGCCCTGCAGAGTGAGTCGGGAGAGAGAAAAAGAGAAAAGGAGAGAGAAAAAAAAAGAGAAAAAAAAGAGAAAATAAAGAGAAAAAAAAGAGAAAAAGAAGAAAAAAATGAAAAAAGGAGAAAAAAAAGAGAAAAAAGAGAAAAAGAGAGAAAAAGAGAGAGAGAGAGAGGGAGAGAGAGAGAGAAAAGGGCTGGTGGCATCCAGAGTTAGAGGCAAGGAGTGAGGAGGAGAGGCCAGCCCACTCAGAGAGGAAGTGGGCTACGTGGCTAGCCGGCCTGTAGATAGTGGCCACAGTGAGGGAGATGCCAGGAGAGATAGAGAGCCTGCAGGCCAGGCATTCAAAGGAGAAGCAGTGATGTATTGGAATGATAGAAGCAGAGATCCTTTGATGTTACTTTTCCCCCCTTGTACAGAATCTGGACAATTCATCCGTTATCCCCAGAGGAGAGCAACCCCCTTTGATGCTAGGTAGGTGAGCCCACTAAGCAAGACACTCCCTATTGGTTTGGGGAAGTGGGACCTCAACGGGAGTGAATCCCCCTTTGGCGACAAGGTCTCCAATTCCGATAAGGAACTCCCAGTCCAGCGTACATTATCCGCCAACATGGGAGAATTTGAAAGTCTGTTACTTCTGTTTTCAATCCGCCGAATACATACATTTCTTACGGACATTTGTTCAACCTCTGGCTTCAGGTAATGCTGGATCTTCCCTGAACTCCACAGTCAAAGAAGAAAGACACACCCTTTTTGTTTCTGCTGACGTACATAAAACCATGAGGACCATGGAACGAAAAAGAGAGAATCCTACACAGAGGTGAGCCTCTGATGGGAAAACAACCTGCAGGGTCAGAGCCACGCTAGACCGCAGAGCCAGCAGTAGCATGGAAAGCGACCAAGATGCTCGCAGGTTGCCACCCTGATCGGCAATTATGCCTGGGTCATGAAGAAATAAAGGGTACCTGGTAAATATCTATGGTCCTGCAGGTCAGTGTACAAATAAAGCAAAAGAATGGACCAATAGATCAAAGATGACAGAGTACTATGATAGTTGGTTCAGTATTAAACAATACATGGTATTTATTTCATTTCATATCCATATACAATTCATAAAAGAGAGGCTCAAAACATAATCAGTCATACTCATTCTGCACTCATTCATACAAATCAATTCACATCTGTAAAATATAATGGGTTCAAGTTCAAAATTGTAGTTGTATGTTTTGATGTGGTGATAATAGACACCGTTCTTAAGTATATTTGAGTGAATTGATTTGTATAAATGAGTGCAGGATGAGAATGACTGATGTGGATACATTTTGAGCCTCTCTTTTATGAAATGTATACGGATATGAAATTAAATAAATACCATGTATTGTTTAATGTTGAAACAACGATCATAGTACTCTGTCATCATTGATCTATTGGTCCATTCATTTACTTTATGGGCCATGAAGAAGTCGGGGACGGCAAAGGATCCATCTTGCCTCGTGACCCAACCACACGGTAGCCATGGTGGGCTTGGAGCCCGATAACCGACGCAGAGGCCAGGCAGAAGCAGGGAGAGCAAATCCTTAGCCATGCACAAGCAGTGCATTAGCTGCCAAGCTAAGCAGCGGACGTGTAGCAAACGGTCCTGAAAAGGTTACGCTGTGGGAGGGGTGAACAGTGAGAACACAAAGCAAGGCTACCAGAGAGCTTCGGAGCGCCCTAAGATACAGAGGGATTTGAATATCTAATGCTGGGAAAGCCACAGGGGATATGGGAGCCAGATAAACCCAAACTGAGATAAGGAAGGGTACCAGAGAGCCAGAGGGTTTAGGAAAGCCCCAGGAACCGAGAGAATGGAATATCCGAGGCTAGGAAAGCCACAAAGATTTGGAGAGCCCCGAGAAAACTTAAGACATAATATCTTCGGTTGGAGAAGCCGAGAGAGTTAGAGGAACTCAAGAAACCCAAACGATGTAGACCGGAACTAAAGCAAGGCACTGCCAGATAATATATACAAAAGGGTAAGAGGACTTTGGGAAAGCCCTACAGCGATAAAAACCTTGTTAGAACTATATTTGCTAAAACCCTAATTTGGAAAGAATTTCAGAATTTGAAGAACTTTTGTTTAAAATCCTTCTTTTGGAAAGGGATCAGAACTTGACAAACTATTTATAACCTTGCATTTCCTGAGGAAAAATAAACCGTATGAAGTATATTTTTAAAGACTGAGAACCGTTATACTCAGAACCTGCAGAGAGGTAGAGTACTGTACTGCAAGGAATTGTTTAACTTTGACACATTTTAAAAACTTGTTTCTTGGCGAAGCGATCCAGGTGTCGGGCCAGGCAGCAGCCAAACACAGAGGCTATTGCTCCGGCCTCCTTACTTCTGTTAAGTAGGGCCAGATAGTGGAACAGGATTTGGACGAAAGACTCTTCTGCAGAGCACCATTAGTTTTATTTTCTAGGTAGGGAACTCCCCTCAGAGGTAGGGCTAGATAGGCGTTTTCTTTTAATAAACATCCTTGAACATGTCAGTCATTAGTCAAACTCCTTCTGGTTCGCCTCACCCTCTACTACCCTCCTCTTTGGACTGCTACACCCTTCCTTTGATCCTTTTACCACTAGTCACTTCCTTTAACCACTACTCAATTCCTCCCACTGCTACTCTCCTCCTCCAACCGCTACTCTCCTTCTCCCACCATTACTACTTTTATCCCAACACTACTCAAACACCTTTTCACCTTGTGTCATTCAGCTCACATTCACCCCTCTCCTTTTGTTCTCTGTTGGTCCATGGGTATATAGTGTCCTTGTGTGGGCTTGTAGGCTCCATCGAACAGCTATGCATGCTCTTTCTAACTGTTGTATAGGGTCGTGGTCACCATGCCTCTGCATCATGTTCGGCTGGCCCCTCCAGCGCAAGTCCGCTGTTCTTCGGGCTTCAATGGCAGTTTCCCCCTTGTTCGTCTGTGGATCATGCAGTCTCCTTTATTGGGGATTCAGTGTTAGATGCAGGCATTCTCCAAAGGGCAGAAAGACACTGGTCTAGAAAATTGAGGTAAGGCTGGAGATAGGGTCTGCATTCTAGCATGCTGGCACACGGTGGGGAAAACAGGAATTCGGACCCCCTCTGCTGCAACCAACCACAGGGGTAGGACCGATTCTGGCTGGCTTCCTGATAGGCCTCCCACCCACAGCTGAGAGGGGTGGGAGGGTCCCCCCAGTCTAGGAAGATATCAGTGAGCAATTGATCAGCCATTAACCATAAGCCAAATGTTATGTTACTGTCTAGGGTCGCTGGTGTACCCTTGACTCTTAGTTTACTTGGGATTATGAGATATTTTTACAGAGCTTGTCTCCAAGCAGACCTCACCATATTTATGCAGCCCCAACTCAATGTCCTACTCTCCAGATCTGTAGTTGGTGCTTCACCTTGTTCATTTCAGCATCCTGTGCCTTCTGGTCATATCTTACCTCTGTAATGTTTTCCAGTGTGCACTG
Organism: Ambystoma mexicanum; assembly: GCF_040938575.1. Classification (NCBI taxonomy): domain Eukaryota; kingdom Metazoa; phylum Chordata; class Amphibia; order Caudata; family Ambystomatidae; genus Ambystoma; species Ambystoma mexicanum. The sequence goes on from NC_090936.1 coordinate 629,296,326, forward strand.
CTGGAGAGCACATCATCAAGTGAGTGTGCTGGTAACTGGAAGGGTGCAGTAGTGGCAGTTGTATAGCTTTTCATGCTTTCTTCAGTGCTGCTCTTCTTTTTGGAGTCTCGAAAAGCGTCTTTAGACCGAACACACACATCAGAGGGCATCACAAGTCAAGTTTTGTTGAAAGACACTATTTGGGGAATTTTGTAGCCTCGGATAAGGGGAGTTCGGTTCTTAAGCTACCATTTCCTAGCCAGCCAGTTATAGCCAGAACCTTTAGGCATTCATCTTATCCTGCCTTGTATGTTAAATAGACATACTGGGATACACCATGCCAAAATTGCCTATTTAGTTTAGGACATCTCTTAATTAATGACCTATTTCAGGAGTTTGATAATTGTGCTTGGTTTGCGCTTTCCTTGCGTCAATTACTCAATCTTAAATCCAACTTCGGTCCACATCTGGTCAATAAAGAAGACCCTGTTTTAGAGATACACTTGAAAGCTTTGTTCAAAAGGGGCTTTCGTTGTAACATGTGCCCATTTTTCAGTTGATACCAGAGGCAGAACCTGATCATAATTTAGTCTATCATTCCAAAAGTCTGCAAAAAGGTATTGATGTTTTCTAATGAAAGGTGGGATTAGCTTTACTGGTGCTCCCTATCAGTAAGTTTCCATGGTGAGTCAGAGGTACTCACCACCACTCTTTATATGGGGGAGTGAGAGTGACAGGGACCGGAGGTGCTACATCCATTACCGGATGTAGACCCCAGAGAGCAGAAGGAGTGTGACTTTCTAGACTCAGAATTTCACCAGATGAACAGTTTTGCAGCAAACCATAGGGATAGGCCCTGCCTTGAGACATCTAAAAAGTGCTACATCGCCCATTGTTCCTGCGGTCAGAACATCAAAATGTGAGAGCATTGTCAGATGACTCGGGATTTCATTGCACAAATCGGAAAAAACATCATTAGCAAGTCAGTGATAGTAACAACGAAGCCACTGACCGACACCACAGATTCCCAAGATGACACAGGGGACTTAAAGCCTCCAGAATAGTTAAATAGTGAAACCAAGTACCAGTACAGCCAGCTTTCCCAATTAATCAATCCCAGACTTCATTTAATAATCTCATAAGGGTGGGGGATTATTTGTCCCCTAGCCACGGGCCAATCAGGAAAAGGGACACAGTACAACGGTTTATAGTCATTGCATTGAATTCTTTACATCTAAAACCTTTCCATCTAAAACATTTGTCTCGAAACAAATAGCAAATGCATTTTCTTTTTTTTTTGTTCAGGGGCGTGGGGGGTTCCCCCTCAAACCCCTGTTTTTTAACCTTTAAAATCCACCATAATACCAATTATCCCTTTACCACCCAGAAAAATGCATTTCTTTTTGATGGAAGTGCATTTGATGAAAAGGCATTAGATGCAAAGATCAGATACCCAGTACAACCATAAAGAGCCAATCAGAAGTCAGTTTACAAGAAAGCCCACATTTGCATGAGTATAAAAGAGGCTGCAGGCATTCATTTATTGTTTTGGACCCGGAGAAAGCAGACGTACATCCTGATGCTCCTTCGATGCAAGAGGAGGCTGCAGAGGAGAGAACTAGGAGGTCTGCTGCCTGAAGGAGGGCGTTGCAAGACCTGAAGCCAAGGAGAGGTGGAGAGCAGCTAAGCAATGGAATGTCTTAAGGAGGTAGTGTGAAGGATTGCCATCTGGCAAGGGTATAGAAGCCCTAGCTTTTTTGTTTTTTATATATAAAGTGATGCGTGTAATCCGTCCCAGAAAAGGTGATCTGATAACCAGACCCTCCCCCCCGCCCCCCCAACTCCCCTTTCAGGATACTCCATACCAAAAGGTCTAGTGCATACACGTGCCCTGCTGTCTCAGTAGCTTGAGCTGCAGCCCCTCGCTCTCCTGTGGCACAGATCACATTCAGAGTTCAAAGGTGCCTTGATTGACAGCTGCTAATGACTGCCAAGTCACTGTAGTGCAGAGGTTGTATTCAAGTCTACACCTCTGTTCAGAATTCAATATAATTATGACAAACTACCCACCTAGTGGCAGGTTAATCTGAAAATATGAGCCATACCGATCTTGGTACAGTGGTGAGGAGTTCACAATTTTTAAAAGCCTGATCTGATTTGTAGCATACCAGTGTCATCCCTCCGAGCTCAAAAAGCTATGGGAGGTGATATGGCTTTCAGGCGCCTGCATTCCAGAGAATGAGACAAAGGGGATGATGCCTGCCATTACCGACTCTGAGAGATACAGTAATACCCCTCCTTTTCAAGCATGGGCTCTTCCATCTGGAAACACTGTGAGCCTAGCTTCAAAGAGCCATGTTCATAACAAATGCCTGCCTCACACCAGGGGTCTGCACACCAGAGAAACTTTAAAGTGCAAAGTTGGAGGAAGGGACGGGTTTGGGCAAACAGGCAAAACATAAGTATGACAAGGTTCCCCCAACTTGATTTTCCATGGGCTTCTCTTTCCTGTCCCTAAATCTGCCCTGCACCACTTCCCTTTCCTGTCCCTAAAAATGCCCTGCACCACAAAGCACTGTGTAAGACATCGGAAGGCAAGGGGCACTTGCCGCAAGGCCAGGGATTGGAACCCTTAAAGCAGGCTTACTTTCCTCCATTTCCATGTAACGTTTTGCATGTAAAGAGGATGTCTCCCACTGCTTATTTGATTCACTTATTGACCACCCAAGAATTCATTTGGACCTCTTTTGGGAAAGCTTATCTTTGCAAAGCCCTCAGCCATTGAGGTGAAGGGGAGCTCCAATGCAGAGGAAGGTTCTGCTGCATTCCCCCTCGCAAGGTACATTGGGGGTGACTCTTGCTGAGGACCAATGCCTACCACTCTATTTGCAAGCTTCCCTAGGTTGGGAGAGCAGAGACAGAGAAGGGCTCACTTTGTCCTAGAGCCCTCTGAAGTGGGCCCAGCAGCATCGAGAACAGCCTGACCTCTCTTCATTGCATCAAAACACATTCAAGTCACACTGGAACCAAAGGGACCCACTAGTGATGCTTTTGGCACTCAAACTTCTAACCACTACTGTTTTACATCCATTGAACTGACTGGCCAACACATTGCACCAAGCAAAACATGGCACCTGTACGGCTTGAACAAAATAACTTGCCGCTGCAGAGGAGTTCGAACCACTGATTCTTCGAACAACATACTGGACCATCAGGTTCACAGATTTGATCCACTGCACCTCAACTCGAACCACTGGAGCATCGCGTCACTCGTTGACCCAACCGAGGTGCTACCAAACATCGAGTCAACTGTCCAACTGACACTGGTGAGCCATACGAATTGCATCACAAGAAAGCTGAATCCAAACCGCACCGAGCACCCATTTCCAACAGACTGGACGCCAGCTTGCTGCATGAACCAATACGACTTGCTGCACCTGAACCTAGTTTGACCCACATCTGCAGCACTGCAAAGCCTGGTTGCAACCTGTTGAACCACCTAACATTGGAATTAGGTACTTTCAAGTGCCCCTGTAACCCTGGTCCAACTTTAAGGGCCCTCGATACTGGTTAAGTCCTGTTTACACCTTTTTCCAGCAAGACAGATCCTTTTGAACACATTGATGCATTTCTTGCCTTTTTCCTCTATGACAAAGTATCCAGAGTGCTTATACAATCCTGTTATACATCAGTCTTCTTTTTACATGAATGAACAAATTACTCATCTCTTGGTAATGTTCTTTCTGATGGACATTAGTCCCACAGATTCCTCATCTTCCCAACACAGCTACCCTTTGGAAACGATTACGGTGCCAGGGTGTCCAGCTAATGGCTCTGCCTTGCGCCTCTTTGCACCCTGCCCTACACATGGCATCAGGGCCAGTATATATAGAGCTGCCATACCAGTAACCATAATGCCACCCTTTTACCTACCACTGACGCTGAGAGACCACAGAACCAAGATGAAATGGATACCCTCCAAGAGGGGCAGGTTTGGGGGGCGGGAGGGGTGATGAGGAATCTGTGGAAGGAACGTCCATCAGAAACAACATGACTGAATAGGTAAGTAATTTGTTCTTCTAATGGCTCTTTCTTTCCATGGATTCCTCTTCTTTGATAGAATACCAAAACAGTACAATGACCTGGAGGAGGGAGGATAGCAAGGACACCACCTAAACCAGAAAACTCTGAAGGACCACCCTGCCAAATTAAGTGTCCTGACCAGACAGGGAATCCAAGTAGTAATGCTTTTTCAAATATGTGCAAGGAAGCCCACGCTGCTGCTTGGCATATGTCCAAAACAACTACACCATGCTGCACAGCAGAGGTGGTACCAGTCCTCTAGTGGTACGAGTCCTGAGACCCTTAGGCATATCCTTACCAGATAGATCAAAGCATTCCGAGATGCAGAGGATGATCCACCTTGACAAGATTGGTTCAGTCACAGCCATGCCAGCATGGGCACCAGCATAAACAAAAGGTTGGTCATATCTGGCCTCTATCTTCAAGATACGTGGTAGCTGAGTGCTCGCACCAGATCCAGTCGATGGGGAAGAGGGGAAAAAAGAGGACGTGTGATCTTTTGAGAGATGGAAATCAGAGAACACCTTCGGGAGAGGGCGGTCTAACGCTCAAAGTCACCTTCTCTGCAAAGAAAACCAAGTAGGGAGGATTAACTAATAATGCCTGGAGCTCACTCACCCATCCAGCAAAGGTGATGATGACCAGGTAAATCACCTTATGGGTGAGTAATCTCAATGAACAGGAATGCATGGGCTCAACGGAAAGCCCATTAGAAATGTGAAAAGCAAATTTAAATCCCATACCAGAACAAAACTGGCATGGGGTAAATGGATTACAAAGACCCCTCAGAATTTGCTGCAGAAGTGTGGGGGTCATGAAAAAGGAGCTATGCTCTGTGGTCCTCTTGAAAACCGATATGGCAGCAAGATACCCCTTCACAGGGCCAGTCTGTAGACTTGTCCAGACTAAAGACAGCAGAAAATCCAAAACAGAGCATGTGGAGCAGGTAAATGGGTCCAGGTGCCTCTACCAACACGAGGGAAATAAATGTATGCCACCAAGGGACATACATGGATTTGGTGTCAGTCCTAGCAGAAAGGAGCACATTCATTAACATACTCTGACAAATCCCATTCCTTATACCTCAACCTTTTCACAGCCAGGCATGAATGTTCCAGTTGCAGAGGTTAAGCTACAGGACCCGCTCCTCCGAGTGTGAGAGGAGGAACATTCTCTGTAATAGGAGCCAGGGAGAGCAGATGGCCATGTCCAGCAACTCTGGGTACCACTATCTCAGGCCTAATCTGGAGAAATCAAATCATTGTGGATCCAAACGGTCTTAACCTCCTGAGAGCCAGTGGAATGACAGAATCAGGGGAATGTATAGAGCAGGTGCAGGTCCAAGTCCCACTCGACTGTCAAGGCCTCCGCCAGAGCTCCCCGATGAGGAAATTCCCTGGCGCAGAACCACTTGCACTTCCTGTTCACACTGGAAGCAAAGAGTTCCACTTGAGGAGAACCCCAACATGAGAAAGTCTCCTTCAGAACTTAGTGTAAGGCCGAAGGCTGTCTGTTCAGGGTATCCACCAACACGTTCTCCTTGATGGCCAGATGGGCAGCCACCAGGGACACGCTGTTCTCGAGAACCCAGAACCACAATTGCTTCTGTGTATAGGAAAGGAGCCCACACCACCACTCTTGTTGAGGTAGTGTATTCCCTTGTACAGAGGGAAGGAAAGTGACCAGGGCCAGCCTGATCGCCCTCAACTGCAGCGAAATTATGTGCTTTTGGCACTCCAATGGGGACCACGGTCGCTAACCAAAAGCTCTTGGAGGTGAGCCCCCCACCAGCTCTTCAGGAACTAGAGTCAGTTGGAACCAGGTTTGTCAAAACAATAACCCTCAGAGAGCTGTCATTCCAGTACCACCATTCCAAGACTCTGGTCACTTTCTTCCAGACTTTAAGAAGACTGGATGACTGTCCCAAAAACTGAGACCATTGGAAACTCAGAAGACACAGAAGATACCTCACGTGCAACCGGGCCTCTGGCATTACAAAGATGCAGGTCAAAAGACCCAGCAAGCACAGACAACTGAGGCAGTAACCTGTTCCTGTAATCGGAAGACAAATCTTGGAGAGGTTGACTACTCCAGCCCAGGCGAGTGTCCAAAACTGCCCCGATGAATCTGAGGAACTGGGACGGCAAAACTTGAGGCTTCCTGAAGTTCAGGGGGAAGCCCAAGCTGTGCAATAAGCTGTATGTCTGGTACAAATGTGCCAACGCCTGGTTTGGGGAGCAAGCTCAGACAAGCCACAGAGGAAAACATGGACGCTTTCCCTTCTGAGGTGGGCTGCATTCACTGCCAGCAGCTTGGTGAAAACAGTGGGTACTGTAAGCCCTTGGACTGGCAGTGACCTTTCCCCACTTTGAATCTCAGGTACTTTGTGGGTTTCCTGCGGATCCGCACATATTAGCATGCATCCAGCAGATACAGGGCCTGGGCTAGAATGACCATATTGAACATGTCCTTGCATAACTCCAAGTTCAGAAGCCTCAGATCCAAGATGGGACGTAGGCCTCAGTCTTTCTTTAGCACTAGAAAATGGGTTCAATACCAATCCTTGCCTCGTTCCAAGTAAAGTACCGGGTCCATGGGCCCTCTTTGCCAGAAGCTGATGGGCCTTCTCCAACAGGAGGGAATCTAGAGGCAATTACCGTCCATCTGGAGGATAATAAGAAAAAGGAAGTATCCATGGTGAATGACCGGTAAGGCTAGGGCATCGAAAGTGATAAACATCCATTAATTTGCCGAACCAGGATATTCTGCCTCTCATGGGAGAGGAATGGTGGAAATCTGACTCAAAGAGGCTTTGCACCTTAAGCAACGGAAGGCACAGTGGAGGCCGAAGCACCTCCTATGGGGGCACCTCTAACCCGGCCCCTGTTGGGGCAGCACTGCACCTGCTTTCGTGAGGGGGATCGATGCCCTGCTGTGGGTATAGGAGGTAAAAGGGCAAAAGACCCTGCTGACGGGGCTCGCCGACTGCTGCTGATGGACACCCAGCCCTAGGGACTTTGCAGTCGCTGTTAAAGCCTGGAATTTCTGCCGAGGTTCATCTGCTTTTGTACCGAACCGGTTGTTGCTATCTAACAGCATGCCCAGAAGCTTTTCCTGGACATCTGGGACAAAACCGGCGGTCCATGACCACGAGTATCTCCTCCAAACCGTGCTGGTAGCCATATTCCTGTATACACAGTCTGCGGAATCCTGGGCCGATTGGAGGATTTGCCGAGAGGCCACCTTGCAGTCATTGACCAGAGCGACACATTCTTCACTTATGTGACCCTCAGCTTGTGTTCTGCCACCTCTGAGATGACGGATCAGAGTCCAAACGAGAATTTGGCTAGGGCACAGGATGCACTGATGCATCGTAGGCCCAGGCTTGCAGACCCAAAAAACGTTCCGGCCCCAGGCATCCAGTCTTTTGCTCTCCCTGTCAGGAGGCAAGGACGGGAAAGAGGTAGTTTGCAGACTCGCCATGGCAGCCTATACTACCAAGCTTTCTGGTGACACATTGCCAGACAGAAATTGAGGGTCTGTGGGTGCCTGCCTGTGCTTTTAGCAAGATCCCGGTAAACAGTCAGGACAAAGTCCAGTGTAGACCATAGCTCCAGGACCGGTGCCCCTACAGCCTGACTGAAAGGCAGTAAGTTCCCGTTCCTTCAGGCCCTGATCCAGAATGTCAGCGAGCTCATATTTTAGCTTGGGCCGGGAGGGGCACGATATCACCAAGGTATATACCATTTTGGCAATAAGGAGCTGAAAGGCTGCCTGAGACTTTCCATGGGTAGGAGCCGGGAGCATGTCCAATTCTGATGAGGTGTCCAAGCCACTTGTGTCCTACAAGTAAGCTGCAAGGTCCACCAGGTCCCTCTGTTCATCTTAGAACTTCTCTGGGATGTCCCTAAATTCCCTAGGTTGGAGCGCATCCATACGAAAAGGAATAGGATCCCCTTCCTCATCATAAATGTTTCCAAGGCAAGACAGGAATGTACCCCTTTGGAAGGTGGCATATTCTAGAGAAGTTCTGGCACTGTGGAGGGAATCCTTGAGGTCGGACGATTGACGTCGGAAGAAGGAGCGTTGTGGTCACTATACAGGATGTTATCAGTCAGACGCACGGCCGGGCCATGGGGTGCACAGTCACGTGATACATCTAGGTCTCCTTCCAGCTTGTTCGAATGCAGAGGACTCAGATGGCACTGGCAGAGCTGGGGCCAAAGCAGTCAGTGCTGGGACCAGAGCCGTCTGTGCCCGGACCGGAGTCGTCAGCACCAGGATAGAAGCCATTAGTGCAGAGGCCAAAGCCATCTGCGCCTTGGCAAAGACGTCAAGCATCTTGAGCCTGAGGCCTGTAATTCCTCACGGGTAGAGGATTGGGTGGTGAAAGGCACCTGTGGAGCTTGATCTTCCAGGGAAGCACTGGAGTAGTGACTCCTTTGATGAGGAAGAAAAACAGTGCCTCGAATCAAGACCATGTTTTTTCCTTTTTGTCCTTGCAGACCAGAGACTGGTTTTCGATCTGGAAATGCACGCTGAACCATCTCGAATGGGTTTATCATCTTTCTCCTTATGGAGGAAAGTGAACAGCTTTGCCTCCCATTCCCGAAGCGCCTTCGGTTGCATCGACTGATACGCGCAGTCCTGCATGTAATGCCCCTCACCAGGGCATTAAAGATAAATTCAGTGAGGATCTGAAACGGACATTTGTCGCCCTCTGTCGGCACAGGATTTAAATCCCGAAGACTTTGTTGGATCAACCTATCGTCAAAGGAAACGAGAAGCGATAAGACTTCAAAGAAGCGGTGTTCCTAAAGTGTGCAGAATGTCCGGAAAAAGGTCACAGGTGCACGGCGCCTCTATATATACTGGCACCAACGTCATGACCAGCATGGGTTGCATAGTGGCATTGAGCAGAGTCAGAGTTTCTGAGGAGCAGCTGCAATGGGAGATGCATAACAAAGACGAGGAATCTCTGAGAGGAAAGAGTAAATTAGGAGTGTTTTTATAATGTTTAATAGTTTGTTGTCTAACTGATTTGTTGAATTAAAGCATATATATATCTATATCGAGCAATACCGCACTCCAGAGACCTCATAATTAGGAGGCAAAACACAGTGGTTCCAAAAATAAAATGTATTAGAGCCCAAGCCTCTAGGAGGCAGAATAAAAAGCCACTAAGTGTTTCGCACCACCTAGTGCTTAAAACATGGCTGGTTACTATGCATGTACTGTTTACATAGTTTCATAGTCTGTCATCGATTTCACAGCTTACATTAGCCAGCCACTTATAACAATTGCACCACGTCAGCCATCTTTATATATGTATGTATAGAACCTCAATTGGACATTCTATTATTTTGGAGCGGTTGTCCAGGGGTAAAAATGTCAAGTTGCAAGCTATCAGCCAGCCATAAAAAGTCACTTGCCACCTCCATTATATACATACACACAGCACACCTTTCTTACTCGCCAAGCATCAATTATCACCAGCCGATTGGTAGTGGCAAGTACAAATTGTGCCCTCTGTACTATTGCTATTTGGTTTGCTACTGGCTCACATACACACCCTTTTTGAAAGTATAGCCTTCCTTCAGCCCACATTGTGAAGGAGGTACATTTCGTGGATGTGCCTGCTTTACCTTTATGATTAGGAGCACTATTGGTTTTTAGAAGTGTAAGGGCCGAGTATAGATATTGAAGTTAAAAAACGTACCGATATGATCCAGCGACCTAACCGTGCTTACAAAAGGAAGATCATAAGCAAGCATGGCCTTCTACCTAAGCTAGCCAAAATGACAACATTCTTTGACAGAATTGAGTCTACCAAGTCGAGTAACAACAATTTAGCTGAGAGTGCAATAACAGAAATAAGTTCAGAACTGGTAGAGGATCTTTCCAAAAGACTGCCGTGTATTGGTGCTAGATTACTCTCTGAGCTGCTTGACACTCAAAACAACAGAGATGAGATGTATGCCCATAAGAGAATAAGCATTACAGATTCTTGTAATGATTGTACTGATATGGCCATATGGAGTGGCACAGAGGTACATCTGCCCAATATGCCCAACCTCAACAACCCAATTAACTGACATGAACTTGGTTCCACGATTCATAAAACAGTAAATGAAGTCAGATACCATGATGGCGACATTGTGGAGGACTGTAGCCATAATGTTGACCAAATGAGTAAATTGGGTGAGGAAGGAAAAGAAAGAGTTATAGTTGACCCGATTTCTGGCCTAATAACGTATGCTAAGGTGAGAGATAGCAATGTGCCTATTTCCAACTATAGAATGAACACCAGCACGATCTCCATAAATAGTAGATATGGGAAGCCTTAGAATGGGTGCTAACAGAGATTGTAGATAGATGCGATATGATAGAACGTAAGCTAGATAGTCATACTGTCCTATTGCATACTGGCCTCACCAAAGAGTGTATGACATTTAGAGAAGTAGGCACTAATACTGAAATTTCTTCAAAGATAAAAGACCAAGGTGGTCCTGATACAGAAGCCAATATGGCCAAGTTATCTAAAGTTCAGAATCCCCATGCGGTGGGGTACTCTATTGATTCCAATGCTCTGGTATGTTGGTATAAGAAAAAGTTGAGAAATGGGAGAAAGCTAATGAAACAAAGAAAATTGAAAAAAACACAAAGACCAGTGCCACATGATGCTCATGAAAGAGTGATTACTAACGGTTGCATTGTGAGAGAAGAAGTTATGTCTAATAATGTTGAAAAATGTATTTCCACACTGGTAAGAGAGGATACCATAGTAGCTGTGAGACCTAAACCGATCCACATTACTAAAGAACCTAATTTCTCAGGCAAACACATAGTAACAATCCACGCCCCAGTGGAAATGATTATCAATGATAATCACAATAAGAACAAGGGGTCAAGTAAAGTGCACAAGAGAGCACAATTCACTAAATTAGTAGCACCGACATTGGATGACTGGGTAGTCCCATCAAAGAAAAAAGAAAAGAAGGAAAGAAAGTTGAACAATAATAAAGACATTTCCACCAAGGTATTAAAAGCTATTAAAACTCTTTTCCTAGAAGAAAGTATTGAGCGAAAACAATGTCCAGCCTCCTGTCCTGACTCTGAATCCTCCTCGGAAGGGTATGTGGAAGAGAAACAGGCTCGAAAGGCTGTACACTTCGGAGAACATAATAATGATAAAGCATATGAACCTACTTACAAGAGCGATCCACTACATTTTGTCAAGGCCTTACAGTTTCAGGCAATTGATAAATCTGGACCAATAGAGATATTAAATAGACAGCGAATTGTCGCACTCTGTGCGTCGGTAGTCCCGTTGCAGACAGTAAAATCGAGCGATTTTAAAATAGTAGACCAACTGGTTACTCCAAAATTACTCACCACTAATGTGTTTTAAGATGCTACCACTCTTGAATTTATATTAAGCCACCAAGAGTATTTTACTAAATTAGGATATACCTGCACAGAAACTTCGATGCATAAAGTGAAATATCAGAGGGCAGCTATAGAAGTAAAAAGAATTGTGAACACAAGAACAGTAAATAATAATGAGCCGCCAAAAGAAACGAATATTGTTTCTTTGTCAAAATGTGTAAAAGACTCTGTAAAACAAACTAATAATGGTAATGTGACCCAAACTGGAAAGGCTGGCTACCTAAAAGATCATGGTGAGACTAACAGTGTTCTAGATACTGTTGGCTATTGGCAATGGCTACCAATAGAGTTTAAATCTAGATTAGAACAAAGTTCCGGATGACATCAATATGATGATCTCATGGAACACTAGGGTGAATTTGCACTATGAGAAAAAAGATGGACTCCTCAATAATTTGGATACCTTTTGCTTAGTTACACTACAAGAGACCTTGCTACATGAAATATGCAACATAGATGGATGGTGTTCTATTCAAAGTTTGGCATACAAAGGCCCGCAAGGCCGCCCAAAAGGCGAACTGTTAACAGCTATTAAACACCCATGGACCGGTGTTAAATCTAGCTGGTCCAATGAGATGGTCCTGGGAGTGATTGTAAAAACTAATAGCCAGCGATTCCCGAGTTTTCTAATAATAAACATATACAACCCCCCAAATGGAACAAAGAACAAAAAGAATGTTGAGATGTTAACAAAAATTATAATAGAACACAATGCTGTGCTTCCCATTATAATTGCAGGAGATTTTAATGCTAAGATAATATTACCAGAGGACCCAATGTGTGAGAATAAGAGCTCTGGGCCTACAACAATGGGAACCTGCAATAAATATGGTGAAGCCTGGTGTAAGCTGATACTGAGCCAACAGTTGATTATGCTGAATGGATACACTAATGGTGATGCTAAAAGAGGCACTACTAGAGTTGGCTGGGGTAGTCTATCTACAATTGACTACATTATTGTTAATGAAAAGGCTAATAGCTTTATTATAGATATGGCGATAGGAAGCCGAGAAGAAAGTGACCATTTTCCACTTATTGTAATGTTGGATTACCCGAAAGGGGAGGCAGAATATCATATGGTGGGGAACATAAAAATAAATAATGCCGCTAATCGGATCTCATGGAATCCCGCCAAACTCGAAAAAGTTAATGAAGTAGCAGTTAAGGAGCTGCAAAAGTGGTGGGATACGATAGATGATAGACAAATATCATTCATAGTGAATGTATTGGGAATTATGAAGATGTCATAAGTCAAATCAAAGAAGCTGCCTCCCAAAAACAGAAGTACTCCAGCAATGGTGAAAAATGGAATCTTACACACGGCAAACACAATGTATATGATCCAGTAATTAATAGAGCTAAAACTGTGCTAAGGAAAGCTATTAAACAAGTTGCTGAAGCCAAGAGTAGTGATGCCACCATACAGATAAAATGGCTGAAAAAATATAGGAAGTGGTTGCGTTATCATAAAAAAAATTAAGTATGTGAAATATGGTTAAACATTGCTGCCCAAGCGAGAAGTAATAATCAGCAAGGAATGCGGAGTAATAAAGGACGTAAAAAGACATAATCTCCCAATTAATAGTGTGCCAGAAAAAGAGTGGATTACACATGTAAAAAACACTCTAGGCTCTGGTGAGACTGAAAAAGCTGGCTTGATGCCAAGTCAGGCAATATGGATGGGACATTTTTGAGAATCTTCTCTGGCCATCATGATTGAGAAATTGCACTCCTCTAGAGCCAGTGGCCCCGATGGGACCTGCAATGCTCTTACGCCTTGCCCCGGAAATATGGGCAAAAGTACTTAATCTCCTGTTTAGATGGATTGGTATGAATGGGTCTATCCCAAAATCGTGGCAGCAAAGTGTAATACTTCCGATATACAAAAAGGGTGAATGGAAAGACCCTAACAATAACCGAATGCTAGCAATGCTGGACATCCCGGCCAAAATATTTCCAAAAGTATTACTTGATGATTTAAATATATGGATTGAGGCGAATAAGATCTTGTCGATCTATCAAGCTAGGTTTCGAGCAACACCCACAACATAATCAACCTAGTATCAGCTATAGAGTATTCGTGGAAAGTGCGTAAGCTGCCAGTATATGTGGTGTTTATTGATTTTTCTGCCGCATTAGGAAAACTATGGGATAAATTGAAGTTGTGGGGGGATACCTGAAGGACTACTGTTTATGATACAGCTTCTTTACTCTGACACTTCAGTGAGAGTACGCCTACACGGTGAAGGACGGCTCTTCCAATCAATCCCCACAGTATGTGGAGTAAAACAAGGTTGTAGGCTAGCAGCGACTCTGTTTAATCTTTACTTGGCCGATTGTATGAATGAGTTAGATGGAAGAATGGCCAATCCAGTGAAGCTGGGCATGATAGATCTGCCATGGCTAGGATACGCTGATGATTTGGTCTTGCTAGACTACACACATGTAGGATTACAAACAAGGATAAACTGTCTCCTGCAATACTCTGAAAAGAACGGGTTAAAGATTAATATTGCAAAAACTAAGGTAATGACCTTTCTGGGAAAAACGAAAAACCTGGTCTAACAAATTTAAATGGATGGTGAATATTTAGATGCTTGAAAAAGTTGAACACTATCGATATTTGGGAGTCAGACTCGAAGCTGCTGTGGAATCATCATTGGGAAGCAACTAAACTTATGTTTAAAAAACACTGGAGCAATTAGTAAATTCATTGGGAAACAAGGTGGAATATCAGTAAATACCATCTTACTATTATACTAGTAAAATAATAACTTGTCTGCTTTATGGAGCTGAGATATGGGGAGGTAAATTTGAGAATGAAATGTGCAGATTAGAAGGACAAATTTAAAAATCATTGTTTAGATTACCTAGTGCAATATCCTGCGAATATATTTTATTAGAGGGTGATGTTAGATTTGCTAAGGACATATTGGAATAGAAATCTGCAATGCTATATGCAAAGTTAAGCATGTTATCCATTAGCACCTTTGTGGTCGAACTAATGGACAATTTTATTAAGGATGGCCACAAAAAAAATTTTAATCTTTGAGTAGACTACAAATGGTATATACAAAGTGGGTGACTGTTAATGAAAATAGCTGGTTACTCTTAAAACAAGTTAAGATTAAAAAACTATTACAAGGAGTAATATATAGCCATGCTAAGGAACGTGATAGGATTACCTTGGCCACGAAATCTACAAGTGGCTTATTTTTAGAACATTGGTCTTTAGTTTCTGCAAAGCCGAAATATTTGTATGCTTTCCCTACTGCTGCCATTGTAAGACAGTATTTTATGTTCAAATTCAATCGTTGTGACACGATGGAGATCCTAGCTGCCAAATTGGGGATAGAGAAAAACATAAGGTTCTGTAGACTATGTGGTATGGAACAGATTGAAACTGCCAAACATTTGTTAAGTTAATGTGAGAGTCTTGTAAACCTTTGTGTAAAGTATTCTTTACGTTACAGGAATTCCAGTCTAATAGAGGATATAGAAACTATTTGGAAAAGACTGCTGGAAGGGAATGACATGAATCTGATATATCACATGATGAAATTTTATGAATTAATTTTAAAGGATCTATCAGAGGATATTTTTGTATGTAAATTTTAACAATTGAAAAATGTGTGAATTGTGTTTTTAATCTATGTTTGTATATGTAAAGCCATTTGTGGCTCTGTACATATTATAAATAAATAAAGTAAGGGCTGAGTAGGCGGTTCAGCCATCACTCCTCCTTACACTCCTGCAGAGCAGTCATTTTGTCACCAGAATGCTGACCAGAAGAGCACAACCCCTCTCAAGTCATTGAGAGAGTTGTAAAAGCCAGAGCCAAAGGTTTTCCACCAGCGACCTCAAGGGAAGAACGGAGGTCTTTGGCGCGAGGGCAAAAGAATATCAGCACCATTAAAAGGACTCTGAGTGGGGTGGTGGGAGATATCTACTAAACACCAGGTCCGGGAGTGTCGGTCATGAATCCAGGAACCCATGCTAGGAGAAACCGGTTGTGAGTCCTGAAAACTAAGGACCTATCGTGAATACTGAAAGGCAAGGACCAGGAGAGACCTCTTGGCTATCAGGATTCACAAAGGTCCCAAAGGGACCTGTTGTGAATTCTGAGAAACCCATGGGGCCTCATTACGAGTCACCCGGTCTGGAAATAACAGTGGCGGTAAACCCGCCGCCACCGTTGTTTCCAGATCGGGTGATCTCAAGTTCTGCAGGCGGGAGGAGTCATTCCTGCCAGGTCTGACCTGGCGGGTTTAACACCACCCGCCTGCAGGCGGACGTGGAAACACTGGCACCATTACAAGATGGTGCCAGTGTTTCCACTTCCCCATCCCCATGGATTCCTATGGGACTCCATGGGAATGGGGATTTACCGAATTCCACCTCCGGAATTACCGGCGTTGTAATCCCCCAGTGATTGCGGGAATTACGGAGGTGGAATGGTAATACGAGTCCGGTGGTAACCTGATGGTTTTTCCGACTCGGTTACCGCCGGACTCGTAATGAGGCCCATGGTCTATGAGTGAAGTGATGTGAAAACTGGATGCCTCCCTTAAACCCTGAAGAGCCAAGAGTGGGCAGAAGCTTGTGAGTGAACATTGTAAGGGCCCGGAGATGCCCAAAAGAAATATGTGAAGCTGAATACCTGGCGGAGTTCTTAAGAAACATGTTTAAAGAAGAGAGGGTGAAAGGAACCTTAATTTTGGAGGAAGCCGTCCCAAGAACAGTTATTTGCTTATGTTTGATATAGCATAGGGCTAAACACTAGTTTAGGATTACTAAACTCATATTGGCCAAAACTGGAACATTTGTTTATTCGTTTAGGGTAGCCTGCACCCCAAGATCTCTTATGACTAGGTTTGCAGACTTTGTTGGCCACATCATTTGACATTTCCTTTGCAGAGTAGGGTGTCCCAGGAGGGGCAAGGACTTATGAAAATTAGGCATTACTTTGAGTTGAGATATTGAGCCAACAGGAGAAGAACTTATTTTGTTAGCCTTGCATAACACAGTTTTATATAAAAGTCCTTCTCTAGTTTTAGAGCTTCCCCTAGTTCCCTTAACCAATTGTCCAATCCAAATCCTAGTTAAGGTGGCACTTAATGAATGATGAACCACGCAATGTAAATGAGACATGTATCATTTCCTAGAGATCCACACAGTTCTCAGAGGGACTTCACTTCAGCATAACCAATATTGTACCTATTATAAACTGTATTTTACTACTTTAAAGTTCCATGCATGCAATACTGGGCTTCCATCTGAATGCTAGTGATGGCTGCGGTAGGAGGGTTTTCTTTTTCATATGCTCTTTGAATGATGCAACTTGTTATAGTATTGCAGAAGGGTGAAGCTAAAGATCGATATTATGTTTGCCCATAATCTGTCCCTTACCCCTAAAACTCTTGATTTGGGCTATACGTCAATGCCACATGACTATGCATATAATGGATTACAACTTCTATTGATCCTAATAACTTTACCTAGGACTCTTACGTTCAACTGGAAGTTGGAAGTACAGATCCTCCATTCTTTACACAGTGGACTATTAAAAGTATTAGAGGTGTTGAATGAACTAGATTAGATCTGCCACTGCAGCAAATAAACGTTTGCTTTCCTGGCAACCATTAACTGACCACTTTTTTTCAAACTGCATTTTAGGCCCTTTATAAATTTATAAAGTTAATGCTTAATCTGAGCTTTTCTTCTTGTGTTCCCTTTCTACATTTTTGTACCACTCTATAAATGAATGTATAACCTTAATTCTAGCCACTTCAGTGTCAGATTATGGTATGGGGGTGGGATATGATGGGAATAAAATGCAACCAAAGTGAAAACAAAAAAAAGAAATAAAAAAAGAAGAAAAACAAAATCGAAGAATGCTAGTTTACTTTCCATCTAGAGTAGTCTTGTCCTTACTAATGAAAGCTCCCAGCCTTCCAGATAGGAACCAAAATTAAGTTTTCTAAAAATGTTTTTAATTTTACCTGACTTCCTAGGGCAGTAGAAGAACCTTCACCACCTCATTCTCACTCTCTGCTTTTTTCTGGTTCCAATGGAAACCAACAAATGCTGGGACCAGACTATTACCATTTCACAAGTCTCACCTACACTCCAACCCTAAGTCTACCTATAGTCGTGCTGTTGCAAACTGTGGCGTCCTTCCTACCCCATGAAATGCAATCGCCCTCAGGTTGAGCTGCTGCGGGTCTTTTAAAAGGGACAGACAAGGAATTACCTACTCTCGCTCATGCTGTTGTAGGCCTGTAAATGGAGCGAAAAGCCAAAGAATCGAGGTAGATATTGCAAACCAAACATGCATACAATACATAAATGCCCCTTTAACAGGTCGCGATATTGCAGACTGAACGTCATAATATGAGAAGCAAACCCACTGACCTCATGAACAACAAAGGAACAGAAATACCCTGTCCCTTGCTGTTGCACACCTCGATATAAATATTAAGAGGCTGCATGGTGGCAGGCCCTCCGATAACTGTAAATGCTGATAGACGACACAGAGGGTCCGGCATTACACGCATGGTGTCGGTACACAGACCCACTCACATACTAAATCAAAGAGTTGACAAAACATCTCTCAGAGCTGTATTTCCAGGATCCATAAGGGGGACATGCATAATGGGTGAAAGCCCAAAAATACTTGCCATGTAGCCACCTGAAAATGGGAGCTCGGGACCTGTGGGCACATATCCTAGTTTGCATTAAAAATCTATTATATTTAAAAATAGACAAAAGGATTAACTGCCTTACATTGTCCACTGTAGCATCCATTTAGTTCCCCAGTGGTGGCCTAGAGGTATGAAAGGTGCCTACCTAAGCAGTTAGTGAGAACAACGGAGCACAGAAAGCACCAGAAAAGAGCCAACACAGATCCTATTTTCCCTCATCTTCACCAAAACAGAGGATCCTTTTATCGATCCAGGTCCCACTGTCAGCACAAGATATTCCACATCTCCATCATTCCAAACTGGAGAACACATTTTTCAGTTAGTCAAAAATCTGGTAGGGGTAGTCTTGCGCATACCAAGCATAATCCTTCTGGGATTCCACGTTCAGATACTGCAGCCACAGAAAGTATCTTTGCAGACACCACAGATCAGACACAGGAGGACCAATAGTTGGCAGGTGACTCCACCCAAGAAAGTGCTAGGGTGATATGGCAGAGTTTTCTGGGGAAAATATACCATAACGGAAGATCTCAAATTAGTTCTTGACCTTCTCTGCTTCATCCTGGCATTAACCTTGCTCTCCCTCCCTTCTCTTCTCTTCCGGAAGACAAGGAGTCAAAATATTTTAATGCCCTGCTGTCCCCTGGGTCCCCCTTTCATAAGCACAAAGGGAATAGCATTCCCAAGGGGTGGAAAGTCAGAGAAGCAATCCTTCCCAAGAGATCCATTAAAATTAAATCCCTGAATGATTGATACAAAATATCTTGGCAATATCTTGGCAATATCAAACTGGATGATGATCTCAGAGACTGGCCACAGCTTCATAGCAAAAAAGGGACCATCACTGAATGCAGATGACAAAAAGGTTGAGACTGCCCTGAATAGGACATTGAGCAATAAATCTCAACAGGCATAGTGCACGTTCGGGCTATCTAGCCGATCGCTCATGCTAGACTTCGATGTTTTATGCAGCAACCTAGGAGGGAACGGACATCTGGTCCCCAATGAAAGTTATGCCTAAACAGGCTGAATACCTCTACGAAAAGAATTATGGTATTCAGGGGGCATTAACTTCGGGGGCGGGTGGTAGCTGCCTACGAGGCAGGTCACCACCACCCGTGTCTCTGAACTCAGCAAACATGGCCAAACAACCATTTCTTGGCGCAAACCTAGTTGGGCTACACCTTGAATTCTACTTTATGAAATCATTTAAGTACAGGAAGCATGCCATTTCTTAACAGGGAAGCGGGTCACCACACTTTCTCACTCTGAGCAGAAACGCCTTGCTCCCAGCACACAGTATGTTTAGATTCCTTTCACTGACATGGAAAGGGGGCCTCAAAGGAAAGTCAACGGGACCTCCAAATACCTGCACTGCAGCTCAACATAATGCAGCACTATCCTGACACATTGCAGACTGTTCCAGCTGGGAAACATCCGACGCTTCAGAGAATGCTGGGATTATGTTTCTGATTTTTGGGTAAAGGCAGCCAAATACAAAACCGATTTGATTGACTTTAGGATGGTCCCTTTCAACTCGAGGGTCAGAGTCCCTCTGTATCCCAAACGATTGGATAAGGAGGAAGCGCTGTTGCAGGGTTTACAGAAGATGCATGCAAAGAAGGCCATCATAAAGTTGCCCAAACCAGAATCAAATGGTTGTAATTCATTCCTATGCCTGGTGAAGAAACATTTGGGTGATCAGCAGAAGATCATAGCCTTTATCTGTCCAGGTAGCTAGCTGACAACGATCGACCTTGAAGAACCCCATTTTCACATTCCTATCAGGCCAGGTCATCAGAAATTTCTGAGAGTCAGGTTAATGGAAAATATCTTACGGTTTCAGGTCCCACTACGTTCGACTAGCTTTGGCGTCCATGGTTGCAACAAAGATCCTGGCACCCCTACTGCCCAAAAAGAAAATTGAGATTCAAGCAGATATGGATGAGTGGCTCATCAAAACACCACTGATGGATATAAGTCGCCGATATATATGCGTGTTTAAAGGCTTCCAGTCCCAGGATTTCATCTGAAATTACCAGAAGTACTCTCTATGAGCGATTTAAGTATTACAGTCCTTTAGAATACACCTGAATACAGTGGAACATGTGTTTCCCCCCCCCTTCAAAGAGTCCAGATGTTACAAGTTCCTCTGCAGGAAATCCCCAAGTTGCAGGAAGCTTCTTGCAGGACAAGATTACAACTACAAGGACACATAGCAGGCAGAGTGACTGTTCGCTGGTCCAGGACCCGCCTGATGGGTGTGCTGAACCACCTCATGAGTAACTGGCCACCATGCACCTAAGAATATGAACAGAAGATCCTGGTAACCTCGAGAATATGTCAACAAATAGAATGGTAGCTGGATCCTCAAATTCATGAAAGTTACAAACTGGCCCTGGAGTATCCCCACATCTTAACCACAGATGCCACTTCAAAGGGATGGACTGCCACTTAGTACAAGCTCTATGGTCCCACAGAGAGAGTTAAAGCTAAAACCAGTGGGGGTTTACAGAATTGTTTGAAGCCAACCTGTATTTTCATGCCCGGCTGTGGGACTGTTGGTAAGCACCACAGAGTAAAACGAATCACTGGTTGGTGCCGAAAACAAGTTAACACAGGCCGCAATAAACAGGGAGGATGTCATGGGCTCCGGGAAACACAAAACATCTTTTGGCAAGGGTGGAATGAAATCGACATGAACTTCATAGTTGCTGGGTATTATGAATGCGACAGCAGACAGGCTGAGCCATATATTGCCATCTTCCATGGAACACTGCTCGTCTGTTTTCTTAAATCGCCCAGTCTCTGTGCATACGATGGGGACAAGCATGGATAGACATCTATGCTACGGGGAGAACTAGTTTTGCCCGTGGTATTTCCCTCTCCTACAAGAGCTAAGTGTATGGGATGGTGGGTGGCGTTTTCAGGAGCATGACTGCAAGGCCTCCTCTTTGCTTTTCCTCACATTCCTATCCTGTCTCTGGTCCTAAAAGAGACCTATAGAGATGCCCAGCTTCACAATCACCCCATATTTGTCCAGGATGACATGGTTCCCTGTTCTGGTGAAAATGGCATGTAAACCTCCATGGCACTTACAAACAAACCCTTCACCAGGGTCGGACTGGGGCATCAAACGGTCTTGGGCACCAATGAAAAAGTGGCCCACAGTTGCAAATGGCAATTCATTGCTTTTGTGGCAGACTGAGTAATAGGTTTTTGATCAAATGTGATGCAAATTGAGCATTTTAAATAATATTTATTCAGTAACACTGGTCAAAACTACTAGCCAAGGGGTGATCAAACTGGACCAAATGGGCTAAAAAAAATTTAAAAAATGGCCCGCACAAGCATTTTGTGTTTTTGGTTCGGGCATTGCCCTGTTGCCCTATAGACCAGTCCCAGTCAAGGGTTTTCAAGGGACACACTGATCGGTTTACACCCAACAGCATGAATGTGAAATAAATATCGGCAGAGGTAGCAAGAGGTTTAGATGTCTGTCCGACAGTCCATTTTATCAACCGCCACTCGAACACGCTCATTACCTCGTACAAGGAGCAGCCTTTTGCAACAACAGATATGGACGTTGAACATGAGGGACGTCAAATGTTTCAACTCTGGATTTCCAGTGGGCTGCCATCAGAGCATCCTAGTCTGCTAAATCCCACATGGTACAGTCAGAACCCTTTGGGTGGTGTCTTCTGAAAGGATTCCTAAACCAGCTTGCTCCAAGGAAGAGCCTGCGTTTTAACTCTGAACTAGTTGGGACCCTGGTGCTGTGGATGCTCCAGTGCTCGTCCTTTGGGCGAGGTTGACGTGAGCATCATGTCATGGAATTTCATCTTCTTGGCCACTCTAACATCTGCTTGAAGCAATGGCGAAATAGGGCCAACTTCGCAACACAGAACGTATCTTGGTAATTGTTCTGTGCTGGACAGTCTGAAAACTCCCTCGGACTTCCTTCTTAAGGTCTGTTCCAAGTAGTAGGTAGTCCTTCCTACCATTTTTCCCTGACACCACCTTTGCAGAAGACGACGTTTTCAGCACCCTTGGCGTAGCCAGGCCAGTGAACAACTACACGCATTCTGCTAGATTCCATAAATCGGACAATCTGATGGTTTAGTGAAATGAAACAACCCCCCCTGCAGCCACTTAGAGCGGGGTTCTCCTTTGTGCAAAACACCTATTTCGCAGTGGATGTGCCCCAAATCCTCCCTCGTGCAAGCTGATTTAGCGGGGAATGGCACTTGGGCAGAGGCCCATGGCATTTCATCAAGAAAGATTTGCACTACAATACACCTTCATTCCTCATTATCGGCTATCAATGGGAGCGTCCCCTCGGCATCCTTTATAGCACACAATCCTCAAGCATGTACTTTATGAAGTAGCCTCAATAATGGCAGATAACTTATATTAATCATTTTTATTCTTCCTAGAACATCCTTGTCAGAATTCCCCACCGATTCCTTCTGGGTTCATCTACCGCCTTGTTATAAGGTGTAAAATTACTAACAGAAGACAATAAGGAGTGCGGTCTTACACTCCACTTTCAGAGAGCGAGGTAAAATTACAAACATATCAGAAAGCTGCTTTGGTTCCTGTCTGGGAGCCGGAGAGCCTTCAACAGTAAGGATTGATGGCACTGGTATATGAAGGGTGATATTGATCATGGGCGTAATTTTAGGGGGGGCAGGGGTGTTTGTCCCCCCCCAATTTTTATGGTGCACCATTTTGTTCCCATTCATTTGGCTGGGGCACCTTTTCTTCAGATGTCATGCCCCCCCCCCCAACATTTTCAGCAAAGTTACTCCACTGATATTGATTACCAAATGTACTCTACCATTCTTCCCGACCAGCCGTCTGTCCCTCAGCCCTCCCCTTTCCCTTCCACGCCCTCTATTTAATGCGTCAATTGTGGTAGGTGTAAAAAGCTGATATACATGTGTTTTCTCACCTCCGAAGCTGGCTATGAAAGATAACTTGTGCAAAACAAGTGGTCAAGTTCCCCCATGTACCGGCTCGATTTGCAAGCATTGGGCGATTCACTGCCTGGCAGTTGCAGCAGCTGTGAGCTGAAGAGGTCGGGCAGAGCACATGGAGGTGGCGCGCGGCACAGCTGCGCTGGAGGCACGTTCCATGGAAGTGGCAAGTTCAAACACGTGCTCTGTGCACAGAAAGACGCGAGGCAGTGTACGCTTTCCCCGGGCACATCGTCACGGCTTAATGCCCGTGTCTCCCAAGATCATTACTACAAACTTGCACATCTTTAGAAATGTATTCTATTAGAAGTCTCTGTTGTAGGAAAATGCAATATTTTGAGGCTTTGTTAAAAACACTTGATCGTTATAAACGACAAAAAAGCCCCCCCACCCCTTGTTTCAATGCACTATTATAAATACAAAACATCCCGAACAACTGTATTAACAATTTGAGCCTTACATGGCAAACAGGACAGCTGAGGTTTTCATTCTGGAAATAGGAGTGAGCCACGCCGGCTGCTGACGCAGCACACGTGACGTCTCGGGAGTTTAAGAAAGGACGGCCTCTTGCAAAGCGTGCACGAGCTTTTAAAGAAACAGCCCATGCAATCCGATGTCACGCGCAAAGCGTAGGAAATCAACATGGTTACATCGTGTGGCCAACCAAAGGTTATCATGTCTGTTATCTTGTAATTTAACACTGAAACAGATGCATCATCCAATTGCAAAAGCATCAGACAAATCTACAGATAAACTAAAACGCCTATGCAAACAAAGACAGCACACTGCTCCCGGGCACTACTCATAACTTCATCAAGATCTAATCCAACTGGATCAATGCGCTTGCTCTAGTTCCCATTCCTGCTTTTAGACCGAGACACTTTTATGACCGGACAAACAATGTATTCTAAGGAAAACCCGCTGAGCCGAATTCCGTACACTCAAGCGACCCACGTCCTGCAGATGGCACGTAAGCGACGAGTACGTTTTAAATACTCCGACCTTTACGTAAAATAAGATTTAGGATAAAAGCACTGTCCGCAATATGCCAGGTTTCTTTCCCATCACACACACGTTTTGCCACAAAAATGTGTAGCTGCCAACTATGGTCACCTCACACGTTTATTTAATATAAAACGGGAGAGCTCAGCAGGTGAAAAACAATCACGCGCATAAAGAGAGTGAGATTAGAATGACCATTAACGTCTTTCGTAGTATGAATACCCAATATGCTTACACGCTTTCATATGCGGCTCACCACTTTCAAGTAGGACTGAACGTCAGGTGCGCAACGCCACTGACCTAACGGAGCTCTAGCCGCCCCCTCCCAAATGTGAGGCGTGCTGGGGGAGATGAGTGGGCAGGGGCAGAGCCCCCATCTGCTCAATGGCGCTGCCTGGTTAGGAGTGCACACGTTCTGCTGGCAGCTGCAGACAACACTCCCCAGAAAACAGAGGTATTTGTTTTACCCGCGAGCTGCAGTTATCGTGTGCAGGGCGTCCTTTCACTGGAGAAGAGTCCTTCTGAATGCAGTACTTTACAGGAATACAAAACTTTCTTGGCATCGGATGCAGTGCCACTCTACATGAACTTGCCCTTTCGCCATGGGCAGCGCCAGGCATGGGCTAACGCCCTCCCACTTTGATCAATGTCATGTGATGGCGAGCTTCTCACCTTATAACGGCAGCGCCAGCATCAGCTAAAATACAGTGGCGGAGGACAAACGCCTGCCAAAGCCATGTCACTAGACCCCTACAACTGTGCGGCCTGGGCAACAAAGCTGGCTGTTGCAGCTCGCCCGGGTGGGGTCATCGAAAAGCAGGTGGCGGGTGAGGGTGTAAAGCTCCCTGTGCAACTTTAAAGCTATGAAAAGATGCCAGCTGTTTCAGGCACAGTAGGGGCTGGAAGCCTGTATCTTTCTATTTGGATGGTGGCATGGCACTCAGTAAATAGCCAAGGACAGGCAGCAGTGATTGTGCAACATTTGGGTAATCAGTGATGAAATGCAAAAAAACAATTAGGCTGAATGCTTAAAACATTTTAGCCCATGACCACGATGTCAGTTTCATTATTTTATTGGGCTGTACTTTTTAATTACATCATCAAGCTGCATGTAGGTGACGACTCAAAAAGAATATTTCTTTATCAGGTGAGCATTATGCTTCAACTTCAATTTACTACTGCTCAGCAGTTTCAACAAAAACATAAGAAAAAATCTGAAAAGGACTTTCCCCTTCCCTTTTCTTTTTCTTATAAACTACAATTCCCACTGTCTCTGTAGTCCTGTCCTGATCAGTCCATCTTATGACACCCTTCCTGTTCCTGGACTGCTCCTCTTCTTTTAATGCTCTTCAGTAGATAAGTACCTTTTATTCACTACTCCAAGCAATGTAGAATATATGAGCGATTTCGGTTTCCACAAAGTGTACAGAGAGTGAGGTTAGGTTAGAGCGCATAAAGCGGAGAGAATAAGGATGTATTTAGAAGTACGAAGTGGCATATAGCGGTGACCGAGGGACTTGCTTGTTAGCAAGCTAATGGCGCATGGGAGCACGTAGTCAGGAAGGCTGCTAGCTACCAGTTGGAGATGGGCCCGGGGGCTCGCCCTCCCTCACGACCGTCGGTGGCATGACAGCCCCCTCCATCAGCGAGGCGGACCCGGGACGCCGTAGCGCATAGTCACATTGGTGACGCAATGGCAGTGCGAATGCAGTGATTTAGGAGCCGGGCCCGGTGGTGAATACTTATCACGATAAGTTCCCAGACTGAATACTGAACAGGCATTTCGGCTGATTTTACATAGCATTGGCAGACAACTAATTACAACAGCCCCTAAGGATCAGAGGATCCATACGCTCAGAAGAGCTTGAAGCGGCTCGAGGAGCCACAGAATTCGAGAGAGAACAGAATATCAAAATAACATGGCCCCAGAAGGCCCAGGAAAGGGGCGATCAGGCACACAGAGCAAATAAGAGCTGATACAGGTGCGAAGAGATAAACAAATAAGTAATTCTGTTCTGGTATCACGGGATACTGCTTAGAATACCAAAACATCTGAATCAACGCAGCAGTGGGCGAGCGCAAGACAACTAGTACCGGTATCAGGCACACAGCACTTATGTCAGCGTTCGAGTGGAGCAATCGCTGGACCTTGCCTCCATTTTTGAAGAAGTGCTGGGGAGCTCGTTGACCGATGCTGTGGCACAAGGGGTGAAACCCTTACAAGACAGCCTGGAGAGCCTAAAATCTATACTAAGCCAGCCCAGAGAAAACACCAGAACTGACCCACCGGGTCGACCTTACAGGACGCAAGAAAAGGCCCCAGAGGCAGCCAACGTGTTTGCCAAGCTCAGAGAGGCCTTCATGCAAAGGTCAGCAGTGCCAAGCCTCATGCCCCCCAACCAGGAAGAAGAGCCAGCACAAGGTGATCTGTCCTCCCAAGAGGAGTAAAAAAAAACATTGGAAGGATGGAATGGAAGACCCAGCAGAGGCAAGAAAGCCTGCAAGGAAAAGCATCTAGATGAAGAGCTAGAGGAGGTGACTGACATGTTTGACCCAGAAAGCATTCGAAAACCCAGATCCTCCGATTGGCAGCCCTCCCCCCCGAGTAACGAAATACATGACCCTGAGACTCAGAAAGCTCTAGACAAGGAAGTGAGGCAATGTTTGCGAACAGAATGCCCGTAGCCGGACCTTCCGGGCAAAGTGGCAGAGATGCCAGAGTTGGACACAAAGATGATATTGTTTTTCGAAAACTAGCAAACACCCGCAAAAAATGGACAGGTCCTGGAGGAGCAGCCAGGAGAAGGTGCGGGATATCTCTGGGCCGCTGGCCAAGATAATAGATCTGGCAGAGAGAGCCAAAGATACCAGGGAAGAAATCGACCCAGAAGCGCTAGCAAATGGGGCGCAGAGAGTGGTCTGCCTATTAGGTAACGTGAACTGCGCCATCTCCTCAGAGATCTCCTAAGATAGATGCTAAGTTAAGTGACCTAGTAGCTTCCTACGAAGCCGGAGAGGCAGCACAAGGTCTCCTCTTCGGGGAGACCTTTGGCAAAGAGATGGGCAGGTTAGTGGGCACCTATACATCTCTTGAGAAAGCACAAGCGTCAATACACAAGATTTTACAGGACAGAGTTTTTGCCAGGACCGGTCGATCTCGGGTCGAGCAGCCGGTTGTTTCCACAGAGGCAGAAGACCCCAGAACTCCAGAGCCCAGTACTGGGAAAACAAGCAGCAGGATTCTTTCTTTCCAGCCAGAGGGCAATTATCGAGAGGTCGCATAGGAAGAGGAGCCAGTCAAGGCCAACATATTACCCCAGGTGAGAGCCACAAAATATCCTCTGGTGGAGTGGGGGGGGAGGGGGAACAGATTTTCTGGGTAAATTGGTGCATGCTTTCCAGCGATACATGGGTTTTTTAAACCATCAAGAGCACTGGCCCCAGAAAACACGTCTAGCGCAAGCAGAGCAGGAGAGCCTAGACCACAAGCTCCATCAACTAGAGTTGAAGAGTCATAGAGAAGTGCATATCAACCCCAAGATTCGTAAGCAACAGGTTTGTGGTCTGCAGAAAAGAGAAAGTGCGACCAGTCATAAACTTGAGAGAACTGAATGGCTGGATTGTACACCGAAATTTGCAAGAGAGAAAGGAAATTGCACACCCTATGCTTTAAACGAGAAATCTAATTTCATATATATGGATTGTACACCGCCACTTCAAGATGGAAGGGATACACCAGCTGAGGGACTCCTTAAGAGAGGGGGACTGGCTAACAAGGATAGACTTGAAAGACGCGTACCTTACGGTGCCAAAGCAAGTGGCATTCAGGACTTTCCTAGCGTTTCACTGGAACAGCCAACTATGGCAATTCCCAACAATGCCTTTTGGGCTAGCCTCAGTACAAGCTGATGAGACCAGCAGTAGCAGCGATCCAGGAGAAGGGTATCCGGATGATCATATACCTTGACGACATACTGCTTCTGGCGGAGGATCGAGAGGATCTAGTATATCAGACCGCGTGGGTGCGACACCACCTCTCATCGCTAGGATTTCTAGTGAGCGTGGAGAAATCGGACAATACGCCATCGCAAAGATTAGAATTCCTGTTTTTTTTCCTAGACACCAGGAAAGCGACTCTAGAGTTGCCAGCCCAAAAAAATCAAGGACATCAAGAAAGCACTCAGGGACTGCCTAAGCAAGCCGAGAATATCGATCAAAGTGCTATCGAAGGTAGTGGGGATGCTGGCGGCATCGATTCAAGCCATCTTTCCAACGCCTCTACACTATCGAGCCCTACAGAGGTTAAAGATCAGACACTTGCAACAAGGTCTGAAATATCATCAGTTAATTCCCTTGGATGAGGAATCCAGCATAGAACTAGAATGGTGGTTGAAGAATAGGGAAGCTGGAATGGACATGCCATATTCGGAGATCGACCAGATCTAGTTATAGAATCGGATGCCAGCCGAGTAGGCTGGGGAGTAAGATGCAGATCTCTAGAAACCGGAGGCAAATGGAGCGCAGAGGAACTCCGTCATCATAAAAACAGTTGGAGCTTCTAGCCATCAAGGCATTCACGAAAGGGAGAGTGAGTTCATGTGTCTTACTCAACATGGACAATATGTCAGCAGTCGGGTACATAAACCATCAAGGGGGGACAAGGTCCAGATTACTAGCAGAGCTAGCAAAAGATTTCTGGCCTTTTTCCTTCAGTCAGGGACTTCAGAGTATCTCCCAGGAGTGCTAAATGTAGTAGCCGACTGGAACTCTAGGTATCTAACAGACTCCAGCGATTGGAGATTGAGCATGGAAGTCTTTCGGCAGCTGAATCAGCTATGGGGTCCAGTCCACACCAATCTGTTCGCGTCTCGGCTCAACACACAGGCGCCAAGCTACTTCAGCTGGAGGCTGGATCCGTCCGCCCAGGGCACAGACCCATTTCTCCAAGTATGGGCAGGAGAGCTGCATTATGCGTTTCCTCCCTTCATAATGTTGAGCAGAGCCCTAGCGAAATGCCGGAGGGAGAAAGCAGAGTTGATTCTGATAGCGCCGATATGTAAGTTGCAAGTATGGTTTCCGACGCTGCTGGAGTTGTCAGCAGACATTCGGGAGAGCAGCTGCTCACAGACCCAGTTGGGTCATTTCAACCTCACAGAGGGTCTCTCCCGCTGATAGAGTGCAGAATATCAGGGGACGCGGGGCGCTGCAAGGTATTTCGAAGCAAGCTGCAGTGCTCATCGCGGAATCATGGGCCCCATCCCAGGGGAGTTGCTAGGTCTGGAAAAGACCCGGGGCTAAGCTGATGTTGGAACTGTTGGGACTGGGGACTAGCTAGTCTTTTGGCTGTAGCTCCTGAGATTCTATCCGGGGCTACAACCAAAAGATCAGGGGCTATAGCCCCCTTAGCCCCCCCTAGCAACGCCCCTGCCCCATCCACTAGGAGGAGCTACGACGCGGCTTGGGCTAAGTGGTCGAGCTGGTGCAGAGAGAAATGTTCATCCCGTTTCAGCACTTGTAGTAGCGATCTTTAATTTTCTAGCACTCCTTTTGCAGGACGGTAACGCATTTAGGACCATCGGAGTGTATGGGTCAACTATTTCAGAAGGCCACCTCCCAGTCGAAGGGGTCCCAGCAGGGGAGCACCCAGCAGTAACGAGATTCATAAAAGAGCTTCATATAGGCCACCCCTGGCACTGAGATCCAACCAATTGTGGGACGTTACGGTGGTACTACGGTTACTAGCGAGTTGGCCGGCAGACAGGTAATCTGTTGCTGAAGCAGTTGTCTGGCAAATTGGCAATGCTGTAATGCGTAGTGTCCTGCAAGCGAGTGGCGGATGCCAAAGCGCTTGAGATTCACAGGAAATCTTTCAGCCCAGACAGAGTGACCTTTTC
The DNA here is from genome assembly GCF_040938575.1 of Ambystoma mexicanum. NCBI lineage: Eukaryota > Metazoa > Chordata > Amphibia > Caudata > Ambystomatidae > Ambystoma > Ambystoma mexicanum. Next base: position 629,326,416 of record NC_090936.1, read on the forward strand.
AATAGTTAGAAGGAAAAAGACAGGGTCTGTACGGTGCATTATTCCTATTTCCCAAGTAACACCAAATGGTGCATGGCAAGATGCATTAAGGAATACGAGAACTGGACAGCAGAGTGTAGGGCAGCCGGTACTACACAGTTGTTGAAAGCACGCAGGAAGCCATTTCAGGCGGTAGCAACAGCCACCAGAGCTGGGTGGGTGAGAGAAGTGATGCATCTCGCAGGCATAGATCTGAGGGAGTACTGAACGCATTCAGTGAGAGGTGCGATGGCATCCAGAGCGTTCAAAGCAGGGGTATACCTTCAGGATATTATGCAAGTAGCGGATTGGGCTAGCGATAATACTTTTTAAGAGTTTTATTTCGAGCCAATTGAAGGTTTGGCGACAGCTGTATTGGGGAATCTTAATAATGCTTGCCTCCAGTCTTGACATACAATGAAGATTACCCCTGGTATTTGCTCAGGGAGTCTTGAGTCTATTAAAGACTAGAAGGCGAGCATTCATTTCCCACCCTTGTATGTACTGTTTACAATGTATCGAACTTGTGATGGCTGTGCAACAGTCCAAGGACTCCACCCTAATATTGTTGTTTGTATGATCCTTAGGGGAAGACCAAAATAATAATTGAGTGAGGAAGATCGGTAGGCAGTGAAGCATGGAGGAAGCGGAGGAGCTCAAGCGTGAAACAGCGAAGTTGAGTCTGCGAGAGTTGGATGTTTTCGCCCCGTTGGATTGGACATTTTTGAAAGTTCAAGAGATGCAGTTCAGAGCATGTAAAGAAGAGGAAGAGTCCAGGAATAGGAAGGGTGTCATAAGTTTGACTGATAAGGACAGGACTACAGAGACAGTGGGATTTGTAGTTTATAAGAAAAAGAAAATGGACGGGGAAGGTCCTTTTCAGATTTTTTCATGTTTTTGTTGAAACTGCTCAGGAGTAATACATTGAAGTTGAAGCATAATGCTCGCCTCCTAATCTTTAATAGAATCAAGACTCTCTGCGCAAGTAGCAGGGGTAATCTTCCTCCTGACGTGCGCTAGGAGTGACAGTGTTGACATGCAGGTGCAGTTTTTGGCATAAATACCAGCCAATATACACATACAACACACAAACACACAAACACACATCCAACATAGCCATTCACACACAACAAACAAACCATGCCTTGTTACACAGATACAAGTCAGTTCACGCAACTAACCCACCCAGAACCCAACATTCACAGACGTCAGTTTCTCCTGGTTCTATCCCCCAGCCCTCACTAACCAACCCTGTCCTCTTTCTTGCAGAGTCATACGAGTGCCTGACACTGCCTCTGGGTGGTAGCGTTGCACAGTATAAGTCAACATAACATAAGTTATGAAATGCAGAAAACCAAAGGTCTGATAGCTTGAAGTGCTTTGTGTGCCGTTACCGACTGAGGAATGTAATAGGGCTAAAAATGAAACCATGGTTAGATAAAGCATTTCACTGTTTGTACGTGCATCCATATGCATACATGTTTAGGCAATTGAAATTGTGATGGGGGTTAGTACTTGCATGCCTGGAGAGTGATTGGAAGGATGGGGGCGGGTGGTGTAGGAGACAGCTCCTTCTCACAGCAGTCCTTTAGTGTGTGGTGTTTCAGACGTGAAGGAGAGAGTTAACTGCTTGTAACATTGAAGTTTCACCAGAACAGTCTCATTGGAATGCGTAAAGAAGTTACGTGCCCCCCACAAGTAAGTTTGCCCCTCCCCAACAATCTCTGAAGTTAGCCTCTCCCCCTCCAACATTTTAGCCTACGTGACCCCCTGGATGTGCACACTTGCATTTTGTTAGGCAGAGTGGCGAGGGAAGCCTTTCCCAAACTGGCAGTGTTCAAATTTTACTGTGTTGGTAAAAGCTGCTACTTTCAGGAAAAGCTTCCATCGTCTCACTGCATATTGTGCTTTAAAATGTACTATTTGATAGTTGGTCCCCACACCAGATCTTAGCGGTACAACAGTGGGGCCTCCCAAGTTTGCCCCACATACTTTCTAAAGAAGCCCCTCCCATAACCAGTTTAGCCCCACCCCAACCCCCAGTATGTAGGTTTTGTTGTGCCCCTAATGAAAGTCTACTTGTCTTGCAGTACTCGTCCCTAGTACTATCTGCTGCCGCCATCCTTGCTAACAAAATAGGCCTTTTTCCCCCAGAAATAATCAAGTGTTTTCAAATCTCCAGCAACACTCGTATGTAATCTGATTCTAGGGGTATTAAAAGGAAAACAATAATTGGCAAAGCCAATAGTGTTGGCTTTTGCAGTTTTTCATTGCATTTTACATTTATAGGCATGGATTTGGGCTGTGTTGCAGATGGCCTTAATAATCCACAGAAACTGGGAGATGTTTCAAGTGTGCAAATGAATGGTTGGGGGGGGGTGGTTTCGCGGTTTATTAGGCGGTCACGCTCAACTCAGGGAGTTCCTTCCCCCCCCCGCCAAGCAAGGCAGTGCACAATAAAGCACTGTTTATTCAACCTGTCTCGCACCCAACCCCAACGAATACCGTGTCACCAATGGACTAGAAACCAAGCCGGTGTGTAGAAAGAATATTTATTTATTAATTTCTTGAATCAAGGTTTGACAAACAGACTAACATCAGCCACCAATGCTGTGGCAACACCCAATATCGCAACTATAAGTATTCTTCAAACAACACAGATGACTTTTTGAAACATGCACTCACAACTTACAACAGATTGAATTTCGATTTAACCAGTAAAAAATGTTCGCAATACAATACAAAATCCACAGAAATGACTTAATTTGAAACAATACTTTTCTCCCAGCACCCCCCACCCTCCAGGCCTCAATCTAATAGGACCCCCTTGATTGAAAGGCAAGGTACAAGGAGTGTGAGCGCAATGGGAAAATCGTTTGCTACTGATTTAAAAAGGCACTGTTTGGGAAAGGAATTCAATGGGGAAAATCATTTTGGGTTTGTAATTTAAAAAAGGCAAGGTTGGGAAAAAAGGAACTCAAATGAAAATCGTTTTTCATCACACTTAAAACATTTTTTTTAAAAAAACATTTAAAAAAAAAAGCAGGACTTGATAACTTGGAGTCAGAGAAAAATGGCAACCAAAAGGGACATTTCGTTTTTGTACACACAGACAGATGAGATGCAATACTTGAAATTCTGATTTAAAAGGAATGGGGAATTTTGTTTTTCAACACATACAGTTGAGAACAATACTTTGCAATTCTGATTTAATGAGGAATTTCGTTTTTGCACCCTCTGCCCTGACTTTAGAGGTGGTGTTTTGTGGATTACTATCTTTTGGAATTATGGATCCCCCCTCTCCCTTTCTATGTGGAAGTCAAGGATTTCAGAAACAGTCAACCAAGGCTTTATGGGCTTTACCAGATGCAACACACTGTGCATGAACTGTTAGTTTTGAATTCTGACAACACTCATCCCATGATTTTCTATATGGGAATTCATTGATTTACTTTAATCAAATGTGCTAAGGATCTAGACAGCCCTCCCCCCCACACTTTAATGTAAAGGATTAAGGCTGGCTGCTCCCAACACAATGCAATTTCAACAGAGGGGTGGTTTTCTATGGGGAAATAAGTTTGAGTGAGATTTAATAAATTGTGCAAAGGGCCTATCCAGTTTTACCCCCTCCTTGACCCACCAATGGAAAGGGATAAAGGCAGGTGACTCCCCACACAATTGATGGCTTTGGGATATTTACTTACGTGGGAGGCTTTGGTCAGGGAAAACAGCAGGGCTCCTCAGAGGACCCCACAGATCTGGTCAAAGTCTCTCAGTCAAGGATTTCCTCCTGCGCTCAGACTCCTACTCCTCTGGTTTGTGTCCCGGCTAGCTTCTTTGTTTCCCAGCCACTATCTCCAATGCAAGGATTGAGGCCTCTCTGCTATTTGTTCCTCGCAAGAGTCCAGCAGCAGCTCTCCCCCAGAATAATTCACAAAACGCTCAGTTCTGATGCACACCTGCCCTTTTCTAGGGCTACTGACACTGCAATATGGTCATAATTCCTGCGGTCAGGATTGGCTAGTTTGCTCCATTCACCTCCCCCCACAACAACCACTGCCTGATGATAGGACCAGGAGTTGAGAGATATGTATGAGGCAGGCTGAGGGAGAAGAATAGATAACATTATTTCAAATTGACATGGATTAGTGCAGTGCATCTTTTGATCTGAAATGACTCATAAGGTAATAATGCCCTAGATTTTCAACTAACCCCATGATGATATATATATATATATATATATATATATATATATATATATATATATATATATATGAGTTCTATGTTTTATGGCAAATCAGACCATACTAATATTACTTCGGCACACCCTTCCTGACCGGAGCTACCATTTTTCGTGGTTTTCTGCTGTGCCGAAATAGCTTAAATTGGGACAGTTCCCCATTTAAACCTTATTTTCACGATCTACCCCCGTGCCAACTCTCCCATTGCAGAGGTTTATGCAAATGGAAAAAGTCATACTTTTCCACAAACTATGTACATCACAAAAATGTCGTTTTACAGGGTCAAAATGGGCTTTTTCTCCTGTTTAATTTCTATGCTCTTTTTCTACCTGTCTACCATTCTAATTTCTAGTGCTTAGTGTTCACTACTTTCCTTTACTTCCATTTCCTATCCCCTTGTTCTGTCCAGTATGCTACTATTCTAATTCCCAGTTCTTGATTTCCCATCCTACCCATCTTCATTGACCTTACTTCCGGTCTAATTCCAAAACCTATTCTTCTCCCACACCCACCCAGGCCCCTTCCCCATCTAAAACTTCCACCCTTCGTCCCAGGGTCTCTTCCTCGCCCTTTAGGTTTCTTCCATTTCCCCCGCCCCTTCCTTCCATATTCAGTTCTATCTATTCCACAAGTTGCCTGCCCCGACCATTGCTCCTCTCCACTCTACCCCTATCCCTCTCCACTCTACTCCTCTCTCAACTGCGAAGAATCCAGTGTATCCCTCACTGAAACCCTGCCTAAAGTCTCTTCCCAGGTGGCCAGGGGAAGGCAGAAGCTTCCTGTTCCCAACACTGGGGGTGGTGTACAGCGGGAGTATCACCTGGGTGTAGACAAGGCCCAGGGAAGTGAGAAGATGTTGTGGGATGAGACAGTGTTCCTCTAATGGGGAGACTATTACCACTGTGCCAGAAGAGGTTGAGGCTTGCTGTCATTTTAATATCTCTAAACCTCCTATGGGACCCAAGGTGGTAAACACTAACATTTTAACACCAAAACCTACTAAGCTAGAAGAAGGACTCTTTGGTGCATAAAATTAAAAGCCCTCCTCACTACCAAAGGTGCACTACAAGAAATGGCAGACATGTCTTCTCTAAATCATTGTGCCCTAGCCCAGTTAAAAACATACAGCTCTTCGGTTACAATTACCAAGGGAGTTAAATCTACCCTTAAATATATTTCAGAAGTAGAAAAATATTACTTTGATAAAGTAAACTACATGTCCCAGAATCGTACAGGGACTGAGACGAAGAAGAAGACTGAAGTTGCATGTAGATGTAGTCAGGCAATTAAGCCTAACAGCCTTTGCACAAATCAGGCAATTGAAGTGAATGGCTTACACCTGAAGCCAATTGCCAAACATGTGAGGCATAAAAGACTGCGGCAGGAGAGGAGAGGAAGGAGGAGCTGGAACAGGAGTTGGAAAGCTGGCAGTAGAAGCAGTAGTAGCAGAGCACAAGGCTGGCAATTTACGAGGAAGTGTGATCACAGAAAGGACGCCGAAGAGTGGAGATCGCAGATTTCACCTGCAAGTTCTTAGAGGGTCCTGTAGTCTCAAACCATGCATTTTCGTGGCAGCACTGAGGAAGACGTATTGAGAGTGGAGATTTCCCCATGTGCACCTAGTAGCTGTAATTGCAGAGCTGTGACCGTGCTGGAGCCCGAGGCCCGTAGCAGAAGGCAATTTGAGGGATTGAGGGGTGAAGGAGACTCCCAATTAATGTGGCCACCCCCAGACACCTGTGCTGCAGAAGGGTGTGGGTCCCAAGAGTGCCAGTTGAAGTCGGGAACGTGAAGCAGCCTGCAACAATTCTTAACAATGGAAATGTATCAAGCGCACTATTAGCAAGAGCAATAGTGTACGCATAAGGAGAACCTGTTAATTCCATTGTCGACGAATATACTGTTGACAGAATGGTTGCGTGCTGCTCATAAAAAGTGGAATGCTTTTTATAGCCACTCCAAAAAACCTTACTTTAACTTCCATAAGTTTACACAAATATTCAGCATCACAAGAAGGTTGCGTGTGACACATTGTATTTCCTTACGCTAGTCAGAAGCCGTCTGCGTGATATTAAGACATACAATCTCTGGCATCTCTTTAAAGCTAAAGATATATATGAAAGAGTGATCGCTTGTACCTAAATCATGTTTTCCTATGAAGACTGAACCTTGCAGTAGTTGAAACATTTATCCTTCAAGTCAAGAAGCTGTTCCATTGACTAAAAGAACAAGCATTACACAAGCCAAGAGGCACACCCTTTCCACATTTCCCCATTAAGAACTATCCATCTGGGTTACGAGGTTGTTAAAAGTCCATTGTCCTCCGATACAAGTGTGGCATCATTAACTGAAGCTGGAAGTGTGCAATACAGCTTAAGGGTAGTTACTCGAACCAAGAGGTGAGAACAAAGCTGGGCAAGGGAGCGGGGTACTTGTTAAGAGTCAAGCAGAAGTACTTAAGTGGCAGAACGGCAGACGATGGAAGAGGCAAAGAGGGTGCCCTTTTCTTGAAGTATCAGAAAGAAGAGTGCCTTGCCTACCTGTAGAGGTCAAAGTCTTGTCTTTATATGCCTAATAATACTGAAGTACCAAATTGTAGAAGAAGCAGAAGTACCCGAACTGTGGTGGTGTATAAACTGTCGGTGGATTTCACATTGAAGTTGGTTGAAGTAGTAGTATACTGTGGAACAAAGGAGACTTTCCACAGTAACAGTAGTAGAAGCAGCATCCTGACAATTATACCAAATGTACAGCAGAAGTCTTAACCAATTGTACAGTTGTCGCAGAAGAATTTATTAACCTAACTTTTGAACTGTGGCTATAATCTTGGAAAGAGAACTTCCAGGATTACCATTGGTGCTATTTTCTTGGCTGGAACTGGAAGGGGATCAACTGAAAGCTGAAGAAATGTTACCAGTGGATTTTTGTTTGATGAACTTTTGTATTGACTTGGAACTCATAAGAACTGGTTCAAGACTTCTTTTCCTTTGAACATTTGGAGAACTGACTTGAGGAAGGGGTTTACCCAGGACAGGTGAAGGTCAAATACTGGTTAAATACGTTTTATCCTTTTTTTTGTTGTTTAAGATTTCCATTGAATGTTTTGCTGATTATTGTGAGGGCTAGTTTGTTTGTGTTAGGAGATATTCCCTTAGCAATTGGACAAGGTAGGGAATTCCCTGATTTGCAAGGACTTATTTTCCAATTGGTTTCTTAATAAAATGTCTATTCTTGAGGAAAATACAAGCAGTTGTCCGCCGCCCATTACTGACCCCTCACATTATTCTCCTACACAAAATCCCCTTACTAAGCCTCTATGCCATAATCTTACCAGGCTCTTTCTGCCCATATCTTATAAATACCTCCTCCTACTTCAATCCGCCTTACCACTAGTCACCTTGCACTCTCCATACCTTGCTACACTATCACTCTCTGGTCTATGGCCCTCTTAACCTCTTCCCTCTCTCTAGCTTTCATTCTAGCCTTCTGACTTACCCGTTACACCCCCACCCTCCTCACATTACAAGAAGCACTCCCTTGTGCACCCTCTTCTTAAGAAACCCTCTGCTGACCTCTCCTGCCCGGCTAACTATCACACAATCTCCATCACTCCCTTCCTGGTCAAGCTCTGGCCATCTCCCATCTTAATCTCCACACCGAATCTGTTGGTTGTCTTCATGACCATCAGTCGGGCTTCAGGGCTGCCAGAAGCACGGAAACTGCTCTCCTGAACATCCGTGAAGACCTGCTCTCAAACCTGGACTCCAACACCCCGTGTGTCCTCATCTTGCTTGATCTCTCTTCTGCCTTTGACACTGTCAACCATGCCATCCTGCCCAACCGTCTCCATGATAACCTTGGTATCACTGGACAGGCACTGGCGTGGCTGACTTCTTTCCTCTCCAACCGACCCTCCCAGGTCCAACATGGGTCCTTCCTCTCTGATATCTTTTTCTCTACCTGTGGTGTCCCTCAGGGATCTAACCTCTCTCCTTGGCTGTCCAACCAATACCTGGAACTCCTTGCCCACCGCGTCGCCGCTCTCTGCCCGAATTTTCAGTGTTATGTGGATGATACCCAGCTCATTTTCAGGCTACCCTCGGCCTCCTCCTCTCCTTCCCTCATCTCCGTCTGCTATCCAGGAGTGGTGTGCCGCCAATGACCTCTGCCTTAATGCCAGTAAGACTGAGATTCTACTCATTGGCACACCCACTCCCTCCTTCCCTGCAGCTCTCTGGCCGGCCCCTCTTGGCCATCTAACTGCTCCCACCTGCAAGGCTAAAAACCTCGGGGTCATCTTCGACTCCACACTCTCCTCCTCTCCTCACATCTCTGACATCTCTAAGAAGTCACACTACCAGCTGCACCTCCTCAGAGGTATTCTTCATTTCCTCTCCTTCCCCCAGATGCTCACCATCTCCAGAGCCCTGGTTCTCTCGAGGCTGGACTTGCAACAGTCTATCTTAATCTGCCTGCCTCTACTCTCCGCCCTCTGCAACCTATCCAAAACAGGACTGCGAGACTTGTCCTTGGCCTCAAGCCCAGGGATCGTATCTCTCCAGGACTGAAATCTCTGCACTGGCTCCCAGTGGCTGCAAGGATTAAGTTCAAAACCCTCTGCATTGTCCACAAGGCCTTTCTGGGACCAGAGGCCGCAATACCTTCAACTCTCTCTTCCCAAATACCTTCCTTCTCGGGCTCTTCGCTCATCTGCCTCCAACTCCCTCAGGGTCAGTCGCTTCTCCAAGCAACGAGTTGGTGGTCGATCTCTCTTCAGCAGGGGCCTCCCTCTGGAACAGCCTTCTTGCCTCCCTGAAACTTGAGGCAACCATCTACGGTTCCGGAAACACCTCAAAACCTTCCTCCTTGCATCTGCTTCTCTCCCCTGCTGAAATTCCTGTCTCAAACTGCACTGGTTACCTGGCCATCCTTTCTGATCTTGGGGCCAGGCCCTGCTTTTGCATACCTGCCCTGCCCCCCTGGCATCCCCGCACCTGGGGACTGCTTCCTGTATCCCTAAAGTCCCCCTACCAGCACTTATGTCTGCTCTTACCCTGCACTTGCCACCATCTGGCCGCTTTTATTTATCTTATTTATTCTTCTATCCCATGTACTGCACTTTCCCCTCTCCCTTCCCCCAGGCACCTTTTCCCTTTCTCCCTACCCATGCACTTGCGCGATATGAATGACACTTGGACTAGTAGGATTGTTGTCTGTCTTCCCACTGTTTCCCCTCCCTTGCCTCGTAGTGCCTTGAAACACTTGTGTAAAGGCACGTTATGAATGACATATAATATATCATTACATATATCTCGTAACACTCTGTGTTAGGTCAGAATCAGGAGACTGAAAACTTGGTATGATTTTCAAACGTTTTATTATCTGTTATAACTCAAAAGTCCTAATCTATACATTGCCATTGGTCACAGTCCAAGACCATATACTTCATCCAGGGGTTCCAGCCGGATCTTTCTGATTCTCCTTGAAACATGTGCGCCTTACAGTCCTTCTACCTTCAGTGGAAATGTTTGAATTTCTGTTTGCTGCAGTATGGGGTTCTTGTAGTCTCTTCCGCCCCAACTCTGGGTCTCGCCCTTGGTCATTTCCTTCTCTGGGCTCTTTGGTTCTTTTCCCCACACCAGAAGTTCTCTCTAACTTTTTCCACTGTAGGCCTCTTGGTTCTTTCACTGACACTGGGTTTCTCTTCCTCCCTTTCCCGCACTCTGGGGCTTCTTGGCTTCTCTCCTCATTCTGGGGCTTCACGGTTTCTTCCCCACACTGGATCTTCTTTCAGTTTCTCTCCCCACATTGGGGCTTCATTCTCTGGCCTTGCCTCCCGTTCCCCGGTAGCCTGTGAATGTCGAGTGTTGCTCCCTGGGAGCGCGGTGTAGCCAGACTTCCCCTTGTCTAGACACAGAGCCGCTAATGTCACTTTTCAGATGGACTCCCGGGTGTGGGCTTCTCTTCCTGGGTCTCGCTTCTTCGTTGATGGGGTTTGTGGGTGGCATCTCTTCCAGGCTCTGCCTCGGGCAGTAGAGGTACCTCATTCCCATTTGGGCTGTCACATCTAATGGCTAAGGTTGCTTGCCAGCCAGCCCATGTTGCAGTCGCTCAGCATGGATCTCCAGGTGCGATTCCAGATGTGGCGCCAGGTGACATTGCACTCTCCTAGTGCAGAACTACAGGTGTGACGCCACATCTGGCATTCTCTTGTAGCGACACATTCGGCACAACCACTCGGCTTCAAAGTCACCAGCCCCATGAAAAAAGGGACAGTGGCTGCCTTTGCCTCCACCTACTTTCCTCCTCCCACTCCTGAAGCTGACTCTCACTCTGACACAGCCCTCACCATCCTTAATTGCTCTATCTCCAATACTCGATACTCTTGCCTCCGTCATGAGGGTCCAACTGAAGCCTTCCAAAAAGTGCAACTCTTGGTACGACTCCGAGCTGGCTGCCCTCAAACTAAAGTGCAGGGCAGCTGAGCGGAAATGGAACACGTCGGGTGGACCATCTGACAAACTGGCCTGCAGCCTCCTTCAAAGGCAATATCGACTCTGCATCCGTTCCAAGAAAAAATCTTTATCCAAGCCTGCATCTTCGCGGCATGAAACAACATGGCCAAACTTTTCAAAGTCTGCAAGGAACTGGCCAATCCTGCAGCTGCCTCTTCCTCTGTTGCACCCACCCAGGACCTCTGCACAGCCCTGGTAGCACACATCACCATAAAAATCCAAGACATCCTTTCCTCCCTCCCCCCCACAGCACACACCAACTCTGGAGCCTCCCTTGGCCCTTCCTCTACTATCCCTCTCCACTCTCCCGTCACACCCGATGAGTTCCCCAGACAAGTCCGGTCTATGAAGGCCTCATCCAAACAAGTGGACCACTGCCCCTCCAAAACCATTAAGGACAACATTGACTCCCTCGACACAGCCTTGGCTGATCTTTGCAATCTCTCCTTTTCCACTGGAGTTTTTCCAACTTCTCTTAAGCACCCCTTGTGCACCCCCTTCGCAAGAAACCCTCTGGTGACCCCTCCATTCTGGCAAACTGCCACCCGATCTCTATCACTCCTTTCCTGGGCAAACTCCTGGAAAAGGTGGCGGTCTCTCCACTGAACCTCCACACTGAATCAATTGGTTGTTTCCATGACCATCATTCTGTCTTTAGAGCATCCAGAGGCATGGAAACTGCTCTTCTGAAAAACCTGTGAAGATGTACTCTCAAATCTTGACACCAACACACCCTCTGTCCTCATTCTCCTTGATCTCTCATCCGCCTCTGACACAGTTAATCACAACATCCTGATCGCACATCTCCAACACCCTGGGAATCACAGGTCAGGCTCTGGTGTGGCTAATCTCTTCTCTCCCACCGCCCATCCCAGGTGGAACTTGGAGCCTTTGTCTCGACTATCACTCTCAACCTGCGGCATTCTCCAGGGATTTTACCTATCCCCCTGGCTCTTCAACATCTATATGGCTACCCTGGCACGTGTGATCGCCACTCTCTTCTCTAATTTCCAGTGTTATGCGGATGACACAAAGCTATCCTTCAGGCTTCCCTCCTCCTCAATTATATCTGACAATCTTTCCACCATTCAGTCATGTTGTGCTGCAAACAACCTCTGCCTTAACGCCGGCAAAACAGATTGTTTGAATTGGGACCCCTGCTACCGCTTTGCCGGCCTCCCTTGCCCCGCATCCACCCACACCTGCAAGGCCAAAAATCTTGGGTTCATCTTCGACTCCACTCTATCCTCCTCTCACATTTCTGACACCTCTAAAAAGTCTAACTATCAACTACACCACCTGAGAGGCAATCTACCTTTTCTCACCTTCCCCCAGTGTCTCACCGTCTCCAAAGCCTGGGTTCGCTCTATGCTGGACTACTGCAACAGCCTCTTAATCTCCATGCTTCTGACCTTCGCCCCCTGCAATTTATCCAGAACAGAACCGCAAAAGTTATCTGTAATAACTTGGAAGCTGATGAACACCCGAGCCAGCAGGTAAGTTATTAAGTAGGTTTATTGTAGTTCAATGCCGGGGACAAAACATTGGCATGTCCTTTCCAAGTCAGCATACCTCCAACTCCAAGCATAGAATCCCCCTTCAGATCACAACACACCAACACTCCACTCACACTGACATCACTACATTCCATTTAGCAGTGATGTCATCCACTCAGCTAGCAAGACACATTAAAACACTTCTCCCTCCTTTACTTTGTTGGAAACAGAGAGATCACACCAAAACCACCACCAGACAAAAACCCCTACATGTACGTGTGGCCAGCACGCAATGCACCAACTAGTAACACCACTAGCGACAAGAAACTGCCCCCAGAGAACACCAAACCCCCGGACACTCCAAGGAAGATCAAGGAAACAGGAAAGTGCTCCACCAAAGGAATATGAACCCAATAAAACCTAAATGGCACCCCCAGAATACTAACAACTGTGCCAACACGTTAGGCAACATGACACCCCGTGTCAACCAAACCCTTGCACCAAGTCCTACACCCAAATCAACACCACAACTAAACACCACTTCCACTCCTCCCTTTATAACATAACAGAGAGGAACCCAATGCAGTGTTAAAAGGGCTCACTCCTTCCATGAACAGAACCGAACAACATTTGAGACACAAAAATAAAAAACTACGCACCTAAACTCTGCAATCTCCTCAGTGTGCTGCTGCACTGTCTGTCCTCTGCCTGGTCTGTCAGTCCACCTCCCAACCTCAGCTTTGCAACCCACACTCTGCCCTACATTCACTCCACTTTTATACTCTCCCTTATTTGAATCCTCCCTTAAATTAGTTCCAGTGCTCACCTGACTGTACGCTAATCTATGCACGTCTTTTCCCCGGGACTGGGTTACACAGGCAAAAAGATTTGAAAAGGGGATGGGGCTAAGAGGGTTTTAATCTCAGTTTCCAGGGTAGCAGCCAGGTGCTCGAGCTGCTCGTTTTCCGTGTGGCTGTCTTCGTGTGCCTGTGAGGTCTGTTCCAAATTTGGTTTTGGGAGAGTTTCTGTATCTCTCCTGTTCCCCAACAGACTCTCCTCATTCCAAGTTAGTTTTCTATTGCCCCACCATTTGCCTGTTGTCCACCTGGGGTTGGCTGGTCAGGTGTTGGATATCTCATCTCTGTCAAGAAAAGTCCCAGACGATTCTATTTCGGTTCTGGACTCCATCCATTTGGTTCCAGTTTGCGTTTTCTTGGTTGCTCCTGCATGCATTCTGGGAGTTGCAATTCGGAAATAAAAAAAGAGAGAACACTGGCCAGAAACAGTACTGGGAAGCATCCTGCGAGAGAGTGGTACTGACATTAACATGCATGGCACATTTATGGACTGAGCCTCTTCCGCCAATTCCCCCCCACCCCTCCCAGCTGCTGGACCCGGGCTGGGACTGACTTGCACCCATGTCGGGAGAAGTCCCAGCCCCATGCACCCTCCAGACAGGCTCAGGCCCCTGACTCAGTCAAAGTTGACTTAATAAAGAATGGGTCCAGCTCAAAGAACATGCACGCTGAAGTGCCAGTCATCACATGAAAAATGACCAGGTGATCAGTTTGCCTCTGCTGGCTGATTAGATCATTCTAAGAAAACATATCAAATCGCTAGCAGCTCACAAAGCCTGCTAGGAAGGCCCAAAACATGCTTTGTATCCCTTTACCACCCTAATGGTATCATCAATGTTAAAACACACCTTTAAGTTCAATTTTCCAGCAGTAAACTATTTACAACAGAACAGAGTAACCCCTATAAATGGTTTACAACAGGGCCAAAAGGTAGGGCTGCACCTCTCCGAAAAAGAATACAGGCAGAAAGGACATATGAGAACATGTGTAGGAAGGCAAGTACTGCTTGATGAAAATGGCCCTTCTAACAGACGTAATGAAGAGCTGATGGTATAAACGCTCATTTTCTTCGGAGAAATATTTGAACAGCATTCATTTGGACAACCAAAGCAAATGCTCTAACTCCATCCTTGCTTGTAGTTTCACACTTAATACCAGAGCTTAAGTCGCATGCCTACCCCAAAAACCGCAACCAAAGGAGGCCACAATTAGCAAAATTTAGAAGAGTAGACACTGCACTGGTTTGGATCATTTCCGTTGAGGAGATAAGCAACACTATCTCAGGATGAAGGTGGAGCAGCAAAACACTCCTGCGTTCTCGTTATTTCTACCTGCCTTTATACAACACTGTTTTAGGAGTGTTTCTGGTTGTTATTGAACTCTTCATTCTGGTACCCAGGTAGAATTTCAAAAATTGCAAGTCACCCGGGCATCCTGATGACTTACTCCCTCTTATTCTGATTGCAAAATTATAGAAGATCTGGGAGAAACTGCAGATTTATTCAACATCTGTTGGAACTCTTGGTGTGCATCTGACATACTGTGCAGAACTGACTGCACAATATGACTTTCCTTTGTCTTAGCACTATACTACCAGTGTAGCTTGTTGGCATTTTGTTGGCACTGACACTGCTTGTCACAAATGCACAAACACTGGTGTACTATTTCCTATGGCATTCGTCCCTTCGATTGGGGGATATTTTTGATGATCTAAGACTTGTGTCTGATTTGAAAGTTCATAAGATCTGAAATGGGCATGGTTCTGTATTCGGCTTACTAGACCATTACATTTTCTGCCACCTTCTGAACGAGATGAGAAACCTGCTTCTATTAGGTTGGCCTCTCCAGTCAAAGGTCTGTTTCATTATGTAAACCATGGCACTATGTTTATGGGCTATATTCTAAAATATCTCTAGAGTCCCAGATCTCAAAAGTTAACCTGAACATTTACGATTGAGAGACAAGAAATAATAGTGAAAGCAATATTACTATATGTAGAAGTCCTCATTGATAAAATCCTGCTCAAATGAGTTAGCCTAGAGGAAACTGTCCCTCAGAATTCATGTGGCATTCTAGACATTTACATAACTGTTTTATTTGATTATATGTCATGAGAAGTATGTTTTAGCAACCAATCTAGGCGGCATCTATGTTCCTTCCCTCTCTGTCTATGGAATTTTGGCACAGAAAGTGAAACATGGTTATAGTCTGTTTTATTCTTTTTTCACACTGTATATATGTGTCACTGTAAACTCCTCTTTTCACTACAGTAGCAAATACTTGTACTATATAAATGGTTTTTGCAACACACCTATGTTGTATATGGTCTTTTGTCACCAGTCTGGCACATATAGGGCCTAAACTAATAGAGGCGTGGTCCAAACTGTAAAAACAGACATAGACCTTGCCCCATACAAGGAAATGTGATGGGTTCCTCAGTAGTCCCCTTGTCGAACTCTTAGTAATGATTCAAACAAGGACAAGGTTGGAACAAGTTTGTGCCCCCGCTAACGTAAGGAGGGCCTTTTTTCAAACCTTTATAACGGGATAGGGGACAACCTTTTTCTTTGCTGGACTATGTTTATGGGCATCAGTAAATGTAACTATACCTCATCAACCTCACATAGCATTTCTGGTTATGGGGTCCTTTTCTTCATTGATGCAGGGTTCTACCTTAAGAATTATGGTTATGCAACATACCGGCGTACCCACTTTATCTGTGGAACATCTCCGTATTACTGGCTCCAAATTCATTTGACAGGTATCTGTTCCAATAGTTGTGTTTTGGCCACCATAAAGCACCACACTAGGATGCCGGTACCTCACAATCCTGATACAAGAGAGAACTAGGGTGAATGAGTTTACATAAGGGTATGGATTATTTAATAGCCGGGGTAGGGATTAAGTTAAACTGAGACAAGATCAGTGGGTTGTCTCTCTAGTTAGAAAATACTGCTAATGATACATCCAATACCTTAGCCCTGATGAAACACAAATAAGTAGCCTTGCATAATATGCCTCAACAGATCTGCATGGCCTTAGACATCACAGAATAGTACAAGCTTTGAGTGTTGCAGGTATGTTTGTGATCACATTAGCAACATATCCGATTATCTCCAAATCAGTAAGTCAGCCTATTGGGTTGACATACCAGGACTTTAGGGTACTTCGAAACTTCAATATTACATGGAATCCTAATCCTGCAAGCTACCTTTAGTTGGAAGACACTGAGTTTCTTATTATAAATATGTTCTAAACCACAACTAGACAAATGCTACTAATAGCATTTAAGCATAGGAGAAATTGATGTTAATGAAGGTTTCTGAGAGCCTGTCAAGACGTTGTGAGGATGGATGTGAAGAGATATCAATTAATCATGTATAATGTTCCTACTGAGGCCACTTGTCAAAGTCTCAGACAGGGATTACTGTGAGGAAAAACAGAATTTGCTCTTGGTACACACGCCTGTCTGTGGAATGCATCTTGGCTGGTGCACTGTAAGGAAACTATGTCTATATCTATTACTGCACATGTGAATTTGCTGTGTTTACAAGAAGAGTACAGTTGACCGTTCACTAGTGAAATATTATGGAGTGCATATACTAATCATGCTCCTTCACCCCTGCTGAATAGAAAGGCCAGCTTCAAATAACAAAAATTGTACATTGAGTGAATATACCCTTCCACAAACTATGTGCTTATCTACTAAGGAAGCACACAGTGTTGAGGGCCTAGGATAGAACAAAGCACAATGTATTAAACAAACACTTTTACTTTCAAGATGGTTCAAAGATTTCATGGAAATTTCGAGTATATACTCCATTCCAATCGGCGATCATAAAGAAACGATATAAGCATGATTGGAAGAGGCGTTTGTGAGATTCATCTGAATTTCCTGGCAGAAATGTCAGGTTTTCGATGATCTCCCACAGTGCGTTTGCTGGTTGAATACATTGTTTCTGTGGTGACCTACCCTTCCGCAGCATGACTTTACCAGCCAGTCTATCTCCCTCTTTGCATGACCCACAACGGTGCAGGGGCTCGCCAGGCACCACAGATCAAGTTATGCAGGGCTTTCATTGGGCTCTCCTCGGTGCTCCTTTGTCCTATATTGGTGGTCCTCTTAGATCGTAGCAGTTCCTGTGCCCACATATTGATTTGGGGGTCTGTGGTGTGACAAGACCAGTACCCTGTCCTTGTCAGGGGGGAAGCAGAACCCTGCTCAGCCAGGGATTGGAGGCCTATCAGAGGGAAAGCCACAGCCAGACTCTCCCCCTTGTGCCAGCATGCGTCTTTGCAATCTTAAATCACCCAGTGCCTTTATTTCGTTCAGAGACACTGATCGAAATTTGCAAGACACCCGACAGAGCAGCTTCAAGAACCACACAGCATCCGCAGTGAGAGATTCGAGACCGGGAGCAGACTGTGTGAAAACAACCCTCCAGCATCCCTCGCTTCACCACCAGAGGTGAGCCAGGAGAGAGAGAGGGCCCCCGGCAGCACAAAACCTATGGGGCTGCTGGCAAAGCCACTTCGTGCTGCCCGGCACTGGTGAGAAACACCCGCAGCTGGCAGACAACACCCTACACCACCAAGGACTAAAACCAGGTGCACAGACCCCCGCCAACACTGCACTTACTGTAACGGAACCAAGACCCAGAGCCCTCTAACGCGAACTTGCGCCTTTGGCTTCTCAGGCTGTCATCCCTATTCCGCAGCAGGTCAGCTTTGAGAAAGTAGGTGGGTCTTACCCCACTATTTATAACATTTGCTGATTTTAACACTCCATGGTGGGGAAGACCGGGTCACATTGGGCAGGGACAACAGACCGATCAGAGGATAAAAGCCAACCCGGGAAATAGGATGTTGTGGGTTGCTTGGGGCGATTTTGGAGTAGGTGGCATACCAAGAGACCAGCAAGAGGCAGGAAGGAGCAGTGCATTGTGGAGGTGTTTTTGGGGAAGGTAATGTATTGGATAGTGAGTGCATTTGGTACTGCAGTGAGACGGTGCATGGTGTGTGGCAAGTGTAGTTAGCAAGCTGAGTGTAAGGAGTTATTGTTAAGTGAATGGTACTTAGTGAAATTAGAGTGTTTGAGTAGTTCCAGGGGAGGAGTGATAGTAATAGTGGGGAGGCAGGAGTAATAGCGTGGGGGCAGGAGTAACAGAGTGGATGCAGGAGTAACAGAGTGGGGGCAGGAGTAACAGAGTGGAGGAGTCAGGGTTAACATCAAAGCGTGGAAGCGAGGCTTAGAAAGTCTTAGATATCAGAGGAACAGAGTTGACGAGAGCATAAAGGTGCGAGGAGTGGAGAGGGAGTGCAACAAGGAAAACACAAGCAAGAAGAAAGAGTGAGTGAGAAATGCAACACCAAATCTTAAAGGGCATCTGAAACGCATGATTCAAAACCTAACAATTGGATAGAGTAGAGTTAGTTAAGCAGTCCCTGAGGGAGTCTAGTCAGGCGACAATCATGAGTCCATCATATTATGAGGCAGTTTGAAACAGTAGTGGTGACTAGGACACCCTACCATGCAGCGCAGATTGTAAATATCTGCTTGTAAAATGTTAACTCTCCCACGGCATCTCCCACACCCTTCTACTCTGATACAGACCCACTGGCTACAACAGGAAATTTGCAGACTCTCTCAGTGACGCACATGAATCACCTTCAATCAACATCCTTCTCTCACCTTACTAGGAGATATCGACACGCCCTCAAACCCTATGACCCGCTCCCTCCCTGATAACCTGGGAGCTCTCAACCTAACAACTCATAACACTCCCCATCCACACCACAGGCCACAAGATTGATGCAGTATTCAGTGCCACAAACCTCATATCCACTCTCGCTCCCAGCCCTCTGATCTGGACAGATCATAAGAATCTTTTTTCCCTCCCCTCCTCCCCTCCTGCCAAAACCCTGGTTCCCGTCCCACCACCGCCAATAACCCCCGCCACCTCCACTCTCTGGAACAAAGTCCTCAACAATCCAGATCTAGCCAATTCCCTCCTCAACTCACTCCTAACACTCTCCCTCCAGAAAGACCCTCACTCCATCAAACTCTTCTATCACTGGCTCACCAGCACCTCACCCCCCTCACGCCAACAGACCTCTCAGATGAGGCCCCGACCCCCAAATGGTACACCGCCCACCTCAAATCTGTCATCTCAAGCACAGGCTGGAACGGACTTTGAGAACCAACACAACCGCTCAAAACAAATTGTCCTTTGCAAGACTTACAAGGGCCTACAGGCCAGAAATTAGGAAAGTCCAATACCTTCTATGGGAACATAATCCTGAACGCCTGCAACCCAAGTCAAGAACTGCACAGAATCATCTCTGAATTCAAGATATCAGGTTGATCAACCACCCCCCCTGCACAACACCCCCACCTCCGAACAGCCAAGCTCTACGCCCTGTCTGAACACTTTCATAACATCGCTATCGATAGACACATTGCCACACTTTCGAAAATAGCAATGATACACCCTATCCCCACGCTTTGCCCGACGCCAGTGCCCAGCCCTCCTCCCCATGCTTGCCTTCTTGTCTTTCTTGCCCATCTCATATCAGGAGCACCTCAAACTCCTACTGCAACTCCGCTCTTCAGGCTCTCCTGGAGACCCATGCCTGCTCTCACTCCTCAAGAACATCCTATCCTCAACCAGTCAATCTCCTCAGGAATCTGCCTGAAAGCCTTCAAAACCTCCTATAGCAAACCCCTCCTCAAAAAATCCTCACTAGACCCACTTGTGCCCCAGAACTACCGGCCCAGCTCCAACACCTGCTTTATTGCCATGCTCCTGGACCGCACAGCATAAACTGCTCTGCCTCTTCACAGAAGCCAACAACCTTCTCGATCCAGCCCAATCAGGCTTCACACCCCTCTTGAGTCCTCCCTAGTGTCCATTTGGGATGACTTAAAAAGAACAGCGGACACTGAAAGATGTGCTGGACTCATCCTTCCTGTCTTATCGGCTGCATTTGACACCATTGACACCTCCATACTCCTAGACAGGCTATACTCCTTAGGAATCAAGGACACCACTCGCACATGGATCTCCTCCACCTCAAATTGCTCACAAATCATGCTCCTGGCGCCTTTCTCCTCCATGTCTCAATGGTTCCGAAAGGAGTTCCACAGGGAACATCCCCGTCTCCCCATCCAATCTCATGACCTCATCTGCAACAACTAAGCAGATGACACTCTGATCATCCTCAAAAATCCCAAATAGCCAGGTGCTGCCACCCGGACCTCTCATCCTGCCTTTCTGATATTGACCACTGGATGACGACCAACCACCTCTTCCTCAACCCTGGCAAAACTGAAATCCTAGTATGTGGAAAAAGCACTCTACTCCCACAACCACTCCCATGGCCTCTCACTCTAGCCCCCACCCCATAAACTTCCACTTCTGTGAAAAAGCTTGGATGCACGCTGGACTCAAATCTACCCCTCTTCCAAGACACCAACTCTGTGTCCAGTACCTGCTTCTTCCATCTATGGATCCTCCCTCCTGTACCTCTCCTACCCACACCAAATATCTGCCATCCTCGCCATCATCTCCCACTTAGACTACGCAAACTGCCTCTCTATTTAGGCGCCCCGGCTTTCCAGCTCAGGAAACTCCAAAGAATCCAAAATGCTGCCACTAGTCTCCTCATTGGCCTCTTACCTACAGAACATTTCACCCCTGCACTCAAGAGCCCTACACTGGCTCCCTATTGGTCGATGATCTACCTTTAAAGTCATGTGCATCACTCACTGTGCCCTCAGCAACTCCAGACCCAAATTCCTCCAGGATAAACTCATACGCTATAAACCGACCAGAAACCTCAGATCTGGCACTGCTCTCCTCCTGGTTATCCCCCATTACAACTCATATAGATTAGGAGGATCCTACTTCTTCACCCAAGCTCCTGCCATCGGGAACTCTCTCCCTCTACACATCCGCTGCATCGACAACCACCTTGCATTCAGAAAGAGAAAGGCTCTCAAAGCTTGGCTATTTCCTACCAAAACCTGAATTCCCCCCCCCCCCCACACCTCATCCTTCCCATGCCATTTCTTCACACACAAGCACCAGCCCAGACTCATTGAAACCTCATCAAGACTTGTTGCAAAAGATGCAGGCTTGCTAATCAAGTCCACTCCTTGCACAGGATCACACAACAACCCAGGGATCCCACCGCGACTGGTACACACTGGTTACCGGTATACAACACCTGGAAATCTGATGTAGCATGTACGTTACCACTGGAAAGCTATGGGACATATGGTCAGGTCATGAAACAGGCACTGGGAACACACCCTAACTCAGGCCACAGCTGAACTCCAAGAAGACCAGTTTGACGGTCCACCTGGAGGTGCACTTGGGAATGGGAAATGTGATGCACTTAGACTGATTTTAGGGGGTAAGAATGGTGATGCACCAAGTTGGACTGGGGCAATGGAACATGCAACACTTAAATGGACGCCTTGGGGAGGTACTGGACCTGACAGCTTGATAGTAGCCAGCTTACAGTACCTGCAAGGACAACCACATGGCTGTGCTTGGATATGCGGGTAAGCTGGCACTGTAACCGGAGGAAAGCACATGCAGGTTTAACACATGTGGTTCACTTACAGCAATACACCTACAAGGTTCAGCCCACCCACAATGTTCAAACACATAAATTAGTAACCCCCATTGAACTTACAACTGCTAAGGTATCCAGATATCACGCTCATTAGACTACTTTTGTTAGCGTCTATAGAACGTGGACGTTATATAGTATCTATGTTCATTTAGTATCTATGCCAATTGCCCTCAGAGAATCCCATTAGCCTGTTCTTTCCATGGTAGCTTGCTGTAGCAACCCAGAAGAGGTCCTAGGATAACCAGTCTATTTCGCTTGGTACGCTCAGGGGTAGCTTAGAAAAATCTTCAAAACGTAGCTGGCTTTTTTTCTTGCCACAAAGAATCGGATGATGTAGCGACATCAAAGATAAGCTCATAAAGAGCCTAGGTATGTTTAAACTCACCACTTTGGTTGATATCTGCCGCAGGCACGGCTTTACATCCATTCATGCTAGAATGCAGCTACGAGTATGACAAATTAGGTCTAGCCGGCCACAACCATTTTGCACTGAAACACCAGACTTGCATCAACACCTCTGCCAGTGGGCAGTGCCCCCCCCCCAGTCCTAATACTGGCCAAATGAACACACGCATCTTAAGCCTCCTCTTAAAACTTTCCCATATCTGGACTTCGGTCCCCAAGGGTGTTTCAACCATGAAGCGCTTTGAGGCCACACAAATGGGAAAAGGCGCTATATAAATCACTACTACAATACAAACGGTTTGCACAGATGGGCCGCCATTTCCAACGCAACCGTCCTATGACACAGACCAGCACAGGCACACAATACATCATCTAGCAATGGAAGAGCCTCAAGATGGAAGATATTAGAACGTGTTTGAAAAGTTAGGCATCCAGGATCAATATTATGAATGTGCTCTGACTCAGCACCAACATGATGAATATGTGTACACCTCATGACTGAAAAAGTGGAGTGGGGGTGTGGCCTGGAGCATCAGTGATGTGGCAGCTCCTCTAATGGCCTCTGCATGGGGCCTGCAGCAACCATCGGAAAACCTTAAGTTCCTGCAATGCTACGACATTATAAACGCCTGATCTGGTCTGTGGAAACCTGGAAGACTTGCTGACAGTAATTTCAGCTCATAACGCAAGCAAGAACGGCAAAAACGCAGTGAGGGTACTTGCCGAAATGAACGCTAAGCAGACCCAAAATGGCGGGCGAGCCGCGTTGGTCCCGTCTTTACAGCTCTCCAGAATCCCGCGTTGGCTCCAAGACCTCACTGGAGAGCCCCTGATCCCAGGAATCCTCCCCCACCCTCCGGCAGACATCGACGGCACCCATCTAGCATGCTG
Source organism: Ambystoma mexicanum (assembly GCF_040938575.1). Taxonomy (NCBI): domain Eukaryota; kingdom Metazoa; phylum Chordata; class Amphibia; order Caudata; family Ambystomatidae; genus Ambystoma; species Ambystoma mexicanum. The sequence goes on from NC_090936.1 coordinate 629,349,482, forward strand.
CATCTCACGCGGCACTGACTTAAGCGCTGCCGGGAGCCCACCCTGGACTTAGGCCCCACGGACTGCAACTGTCTGGGGCAGCGCCTCCAATCCAGCACCTCCAGCTGGCCTCTGCCTTCCAGGCACGCCTGACTCACCTGCCAACCTCCCGAGGATCGATTGCCCCCTCTCTGGGACCAGCCCGCAGCTCGCGGGAAGCGCCGGCGGTAAACCCCCCGCCTCCGCGGAACCGGGTCCTCAAAGCTAACTACCTCTCACCCGCGCTGAAATAATGCGCACCAGCAGAGTGACTGCTCTCCCCCACTGGATATGGGAGGAGAGCGGTCGCAGCTCCACAGCCTAGCTCCTGGAGGGGGAGCGACCCCGATCACCAACTGCAGCAAGCTTTGGGTGCATGAAGGAGATTCAACAAACTGAGGCTTTATCTCAGCTAATTAACCCCCACGTGTCTTGAAGTTCGCAGGGGGCTCTCGCTAGTCACCACTGCACTGTTGGAGGCCCAGACAGTGCAGGGCTCCCACGCCATCCTAGCAGGGACACCTATTGCCCCCCCCCACCGCTCCACCAGCATGTGTAACCTCTCCTCCCAGCCGCACGGTACGCAGAGTTCTGAAGGTCCACACAACTGAGGCTTGGATGCTGAGGCAGTATGCCCCCCCCCTCCAACCTCCCCATCCGTGTTTAGGGGGAAATCACCCACTCCTTCACAACCGCCCATTTGGAAGCTTCGGAGCAGCCCCCATCATCTCTGCTCCCCCCCACATTACTCTGAACGTGCGTGGTACCCGCACAACTCCGGGTGGCGGTCTCACCCCTCCCTGCCAGGGGTGTTGAAGCAAACCAAGGGGGGCCTAACAGTCCTAAAGAGGTAGCCACCTCTAGCCCTGAGCCCTTCAAGCACTTCCAAGGGCCTCCCAGCCGTGGCCCAGACTCCCCCAGAAAACTCTGCTACCGTGGATTGAGGACTGGACTTTCAAGCCCCACAAGACCTGCCCCCCATTCCCTATCAGAGCCCAATCTACACATCTCCCGGAACCCTGGACTTTCCAGAACATCTACAGAAGTCCTGGCTGGCAACAACACCACTTTTAGCTACCGAGGGTGCCCCTGCCCAACGCCCCTCACCACCAGAACGGAGAGGCCCGACCCCCCTGCCTTAACTCCGGGAGCGCTCAGCAATCGGTGAGTAAATTACCAACTGTTATCACAGCTTCGAGCCCCCATCCCCCTCCGACTCTTACCTGCGCGCTGGTCACCACTCCGCCACAGCAGAAGTCCCTAAAATCAGTAATCTGACCAGCTACTTCCTGGGGTGCCCCGCCCCACTTCACTCCCCCACTGTCACTAAAGCGTGGTTCCTTGGCTGGTGTCCAGGGACTTTCTACTAGCTAATATTCCACTCACTCGCCCACCAACAACCGTAACATCACATAAACTTCGCTGGGACCCGTCTCCCTCCCTGGAACAATGGCTAAATCCCTGATACCTCCCAAATCTGCGGATATCTCCACCATGCTTCTCGCAACGGAGAAAGGGAAGAAGGCGGATCCTCCCCAAAACTCACGCCTCAAAAGGCACTCGAAGATAAAGGGACCCTTGCAACCCCCTCCTCCCCCTGTGTAATCACGAGAGTCCATTTTTATACTACTAAAGAAGCCATCTCGGCAATAGGTCGCTCAAGCGATGAACTATCGTTCCAAGGCTCCCCACTCCAAATTTTCCAGGACCTCTCCCCCCCTGACATCACAGAAGCACAGGGCCCTGCGCCCTCCCATGCCCTTTCTCCGAGATCAGCAGATCCGCTATCGGTGGCTATTCCCAGCAGCTCTACAATTTCGCACAATGGCACCTGACAAACGATCAGCCATCTAAATGACGCAGCATTGATCCTACGTCCTGGCTCCCCGGGGGCACAGGGTCCTCCTCCCCCGGCCAGAGGGTAGCCCAATCGGACACAACTTCCCCCAAGCCAAAGCGCATAGCCTGGACAACAGTGCAGAGAAGCCCCAAACCTCAATGAAGATCGGCGCAAGATCCATAGAACACATAGCACAGGAACCTTGCCTACATAATCCTGCTGCGGGCCCCATGCGGTCCGTACACAACTCCAAGGTGTATGTCACTGTTTTACCCTTGGAGGTAAATTCAGCCTTTTTGGTTGACAACTGCCTGTTCGGCTACGGGATGTACCGATAAGTCAAAAATAGTCCCCCAGGTTAATGTTTTGGTCCCCCGTTGGAGGCCAATGTTAGAAGTTTGTTCCTCCCGTTGGAGGCTATTTGGAAAACCTCAGCCACAGAAGAACCCAAACCAGCTTGCCCCCCGCGACCATGGTTGAACTGGACTCCTCCCAGCCCCCCCCTCCCGCGACAAAGGTACTTGGATGGCCAGCCCCCACGCCAGAAACTGAAATTCACCACCCTAAATGTCAGGGGCCTGAACTCCCCTCCGAAAAGGAAATCCATTCTGCAAAGGCCACAGGACGAGGGAACCTCTGTAGCTTTCCTGCAAGAGGCTCACCTGAGGCCGGCGGACTTCCCCTGCCTTTGCAGTAAACTATTCCCCCTACAACTATTGGCTTCTAACGCCACCAAAAAGGGAGGCACCGCTATCCTCTTTGCAAAAGAGCTGAAACCGCAAATCCTAGACTCGCTACGATGCCAGGAGGGTCGCTTCATACCAATCAAAGGCATCATTTTCAGCCAACTCTACACCCTTATTTCAGCCTATGCGCCGAATGAGCATCAGGAAGGGTTTTACCGAGACTTAGAGGAGGCCCTCCTCCCATTCATTGAGGGACAAGTCGTCATTGGGGGAGACTTTAACAGAGCCCCGGATCCACTTAAAGACAGATCGCACCACCCCATCATCTAGAGACTTAAAATTGGCAAAAGGCCTACTCCATCTCTTTCGGACCCTGGATGTCGTTGACACCTGGAGAGTGATGTCTCCAGAGGAGGAAAACTTCACCTTCTACTCCTGTGTTCACCGTACCTTCTCTCAAATTGATCTACTGGCCTCCCCTCAGATCCTGGCCTTCACGGACGACGTCACCATTGGCTCCCGGTACCTCTCTGACCACACCCCAGTCTCGTTGACTCTGAAACCACACGATCCGGAACCCCCCTCCCCCCCATTGGAACTTATACAACCCTATCTTAAACGACATGGCAGTGAGGGACTCCATTGCCAGAGCAATAAAAACTTCTTTGCAGAAAACCGCAACGAGGACACATCCCCAGCTAACACCTGGGATGCCATGATGGCGGTGCTCAGAGGGGAACTAATCGCCCAAGGCGCAGCTTTCCACAAGCGAAAACAGGCAGCCCGCACCGTCCTGGAATCTGAAGTCCGGGAGGCGGAAGCACTCACGAGTGGAAGGGTTGGTCGCCGAAATCCTACAGGGCACTACAGGCAGCAAGAAAAAGGCTGGAGGAACATTACGCCAAAGCCACGGCGCATCTACTAACCAGAACTAAACAGTGGTATTATGTCCACAGTAACAAAGCAAACAAGCTGTTGGTAAACAAACTAGCCAAAACGAAGAAAAGAAATACCATCCTGTGCCTTCGCGAACCACAGGGCGCGGTCCAATTTGCCGAATGCGAGAAGCTACAACTGGCAGTGGCCCACCAATCAGAGATAATGACAACAATCCCAAGGGACCAAAAGAAACAACGGTCCCATCTGCGAGAGGCAGTTCTCCCACACCTTACGCTTATGGCAAGGGAAGGTCTTGAAGCTCCCATCACAAGTGAGGAAGTTGAGGTGGCCATAAAAAGCCTGAAACCTAGAGCCCCGGGCCCAGATGGGTACTCCACCCAGTTCTACAAACTCTTCCGTCCTCAACTGGTGGCCCCTTTAACCCGGCTCTTTAACTCATTTGCTGCCACTGGAATTATCACCCCCACCATGCAAGAGTCCATCACAATCCTCATCCTAAAGCCTGGAAAAGACCCCAAGGACAACAACTTGCATAGGCCCATCTCATTATTTATTTATTTATTTTTTTAAACCTGTACGCTATTATATACTCAAAGATTCTGGCCAACCGCCTGGCACCCATCCTTCCCAGCATCATCGACCCAGACCAGACTGGGTTCATAACCGACAGGTCAACGAGTGACAATATCCGCAGAGCCCTAAACCTGATTGAGGTCGCCAACCAAGAAGCGCAAAGACTTGCCCTGCTGGCCCTGGATGTGACCAAAGGCTTTGACAAGGTAGATTGGACCTTCCTACGCTTCGCTCTCGAGGTCTTCAGCTTTGGCCCGACATTCCAGAAAATGGTCCCAGCGAACTATCAATCCCCCAATACCTGACTGAGAGTCAAAGGCCTCCTGTCAGACCCGACCTCTCTCACATGTGGAATGAGACAAGGATGCCCTCTGTCCCACCCTGCTCTTTGCATTGGCCATGGAACCCATGGCCCAACACATCCGCCGGAATCCTCAGATCAACAGCCCACAAATAGGCCCTGCCCAACATAAGATTGCTCTCTACGCCGATGATGTGTTACTGATCATCACTGACATTGAGGCCTCCATGAAGGCGGCCCTGGCCGAAATCCGAAAATTCGGGAGAGTGGCAGGCTTCGCCATCAATTTCGAGAAGTCGGTGGCCCTAGGGGTGGGGCCGGCCCCAGGCGAAAGGGAAGCCCTAGAGAAGCAAAGCCCAATCCAATGGAGCGTCAAATCTATCCCATACCTGGGGGTCCAGATCCCGGCCCACCCGGCAAACTCCCCCCCCCCTCTTTGAGGAGATGGGAAAGGATCTCAACCGCTGGCTATCGCAAGAGATCTCCCTTCAGGCCCCGTCTCGCCCTCCCCCTCCGCTACCTCCCATTCATCCCCCTCTGCACTGCGCCGTACATGGCCAAACACGCCGACTTCCACTAAACATTCAATAAGAGCTTGGGGGGGCACGGAAACAGACAGGTTCACTTATGCTCAACTTCGGCGACACTGGTGCGCCCACCCCCAGACGCAAACTGCAGCGACACAGGTCATTTACGGTGAGCTCTAGTGGAGCAGGAGCCTATCGGCCTGAGGGAAAATCTCGGCCCTCTATAAACTACTGCAGGATGTCCCCCTCTTCAATAAGCCCTCCTACATGTCCCAATGGAAGGCGGATCTGGCACATGCCATAGAGGACCAATCCTAGCTGGACATCTGGTCCAGAACACGCACATCTTCCCCCTGCATCACCAATTGGGAATGCGCCCACAAACTGCTCCTACGCTGGTATACCCCCCCCCTATGCCTCCATCACTTCCAGCAAGCATTGGAACCGCACTGCTGGCGCCTTTGCGGGCTCCCAGGATCCTATTTCCACATGTGGTGGACGTGCCCGAAGGTAAGAGAATTTTGGTCCCAATGCCTCGCAATGTTAATGTATTGTTATTGTAAAACAATACAAGAAATAAAATGTCACTCTGTCCACTAACTCATTCAAATATGCAGACCACAATATGCTCGACTATGCATATTACACGTGCCACGGCACATTTTGTAAATATGTCTATTTGTTAGTTAAAATAAATAATTGTTTTTTGACATTCTTGTATCCCACGGTGATCTCTTTTGGAGCCAGCAGCCACCTGGCCCCGCTACAATTGTTTGGTGACCCTGCATCATGCTTATGTTTAGGGTAGCTTATGACCATCTCTCCTTGTTTTCCAATGCCTCGCTGCAATAAAAGATATCACCCAAGTGGCAATTCCACTGCCCCCCCGAAAACATCCTCCTAGGGATCCCAATCCCAGGCTCCTACCCAAGAACAGGGAGGAAGGCAGCCCTTCTAACCCAATTCCTGCTGGCGGCCAAAATTAGTGGCACGCACCTGGAAATCCACTGAAGGCCCCCCGATTACCCTCTGGTGGATCAAGCTTTGGGACATACTGATAGCTGAAAAAAAGGTCATGGAGGCCAAGGTGGGCTTTCTCCATCGCTTTACGAACATTTGGGTGCCGCTGTTAGACTATGACCAGAACTATCCGGCCCCAACTTATAAGCCACGGCTAATCGCGAAAGCTCTGCACTTAACTAGTGAGCGCCCATCACTTGACTCGCCTCAATGAGACAGACGAAAACCCACCCGGGGGGATAATGAGGGGGATAAGGGATAAGGGAAATGTCAAGTTATGTGCATCGTCGGGAGCAGCGAGTAAATGTTGATGTATATGTTCATCTGTGTGCTGATTTATAAATAAACAATAAAAAAAAAGTGGATGAGGAAACATCCCCAAAAATAATGCTTCACATGCTGGGTCAGGATGTTCAATTTGTAATCGATACAGGAGTAACTGTAAACATCATAGATGAATGACAATTTTGTCTATTGAACGCAGAACAATTATCCCTGTACAATGCCCATATTTTCCAATGGGGTGCCCAAGAACCCTGCCTGTGTGTCAGACAATTCTCCCATATTTTACGTCATGGAGATGTTGAGCTTCTTGCATTGTTTCATGTCCTTCATACACCCACAGTGAGCCGCAGCTTATTCTGTTGCAAAATAGCCAAATTATTGAGTCGCATTGAAAATAAAGTGCCACATCAATAGGCGAACTCTCCGCCGACACTGAGAGAACCAATAGCCAAAGCTACCAACAAGCTCTGTTCCTGAAAATAGTGGCAGGATTAGGAGCATACAAGGGCCCGAACATCCGCCCAGTACCCCAACATCCAAGATGGGTTGGTTTTCTCTTGCAACACATGGTCTCTGAAGAACTAACATGGTTGCTGGCAGCTGCCATAATTGAGCGAGCAACGGGAGATCAATGCCCTGGGTATCGCTGGTAGTAACAGTTCACAAAGAAGAGGGCCACATTAGAATGTCTCATGGATTCCCAACACCGCCACTGAACGGTAATGCCCTCCAGATCCAAATATCGAGGACATGATCATCCGGCTGAACAGCGCTACAAAGTTCACCAAGCTCGACCTGAACCAGGGATACCATCAGCTCCTCCTCCAGCTGTCCTCCAGGTCGATCCCTACGCTTGCAACTCATAAGGGCCTGTGCAGGTACAAAAGGCTCAATATCGGGATCTGGTCTGCAGCAGAGATTTTCCACAACACCATCCGGCGAATATGGCTCCCAATTCATCAATCCTTTAACTATAGCCTTGTGTTTGGTTGCACTCTAACAGAAAATGACCAAACTCTGGTACACATGTGCCAGGCACTCATGAATCCAGTATTTACTCTCAACCTAGAGAAGTGTAAAGCTAACAAGCCTATCCTCAGGTTCTTTGGACACATTTTCCGGGCAAGGAATGATCCCCGGCTCGGTGAAGTTACACACGATCAACCAACTCCCACTGCTGATGTCCATGGCTAACCTTCGTTCCTTCTTAGGCATGGAGGGATAATGTGCGCGATACATAGAAGACTATGCATGACCATAGAACCCTGAGACAACTACAAACCGCAGAAGCCACATTTCAACAGACACATCCATGTCAGGTAGCATTTGAAGCCATCAAATTAAGCCTAGCTAATGCTAGTCACCTAGCCTACTTTGATCCAAACACACACACAGAGGTTAGTGTGAATGCCAGCCCAGTGGGGCTTATGCCATCCTAGCCCAATTCACTCCAGAAGCAGCACAGGACACATGCATAGTGGCATATGCCAGCAGGGCACTGTCCAAAACAATAATAGTTTATTTACAGCCAGAAAAAAAGCCTTGGAGCAGTGTGGGCATGCACACACTTCCACTCCTTTCTCATCGGAAAGCGCTTCACACTAGTCACGGACCATCAGGCGCTTCTCTCTTCGTTTGGAAACCCTCGCACACACATGCCTCCTCACATAAAAAGGTGGGGAATGAGGCAGCAGGAGTATGTCTTTGCCATCATAGATCGACCAGGGAAAGAACACAATTCGGCAGATTATATGTCAAGAAATCCAGCAGCCCAAGCAACCTCGGAAGACAGCGTAGTGACTGAGGCATACATCAGTTACCTTGCGGAGCACATTCTACCACTTGTCATTTAAGTGAAGGATGTGTCGACAGCGTCCAGGGATGATCCGACCATACAGGTCGCAATTGCATTAACCAAAGACGATCATTGGCGAGGCTATGAACACTACATTGAGGGACTGCGGGGGGGGTTGCACAAATGAGATCTGAACAGTTTGGCAACTGTTCACACTGAACTTACTGTCTCTGCTGCTGCAAAGAACTACCACCAGGGAATGGTAATTACCAAACAGCTACTAAACCATCATGTCTGGTTACCTGGGTTCCATGTAATAATGTCGCCACAAAAATCTCGCCATGCAAAAATATCGCTGAAAAATTGCCGTTTTTTTGTGGCGACATTATTGCATGGAACATGCAGGGGACACCCCCGCAACCTCCAATTGTTTTATTTTTTTTTTTTTTAAATCTTTTTTTTTGCCCCTGTCCCCATATATATGGTCACCTAAATAATATTGCCACAACATTTTCCCGGCGATATTTACGGCGACCATCTATATGGCGATATTATTACCTGATACCGTTACCTGGCATCAATGAAATGGTCCAATCCTTAGTGGAAGTTTGCAAGGCATGCCAGATGACAGCGAAAGCGAACATACCTGTGCCAATGGAAATCAGAAATCTACTGGACACAGTGTGGCATTCAGTGGCAGTTCTTTTATGGATGAATGCTCCAGATTCCCCATTCCCAGAGTCACATTATCAACGAGCTTCAAGTCTACAGCATAAGCAATGTTCTTGCCTTCTTCCCAGTGGCTTTCTATTTAATGTTGTGCCTTATCTCCTGTAATTATCAGCTTCACAACACTTTTCCTTGAAGTAGTTTCTCACACTTGGGTCTTTACTTGTAGGTCTCTTATATTCTTGCGGGTTCACAAACCCATTTATTTTATGACTTTTTCCAAATTATGAGCCCCCCCTTCTCCTGGGTTCTTGGTATTGGATTCTTCCTTTTTAGGATTCTGATACCTTTACAATCTGATGTCACAATACTTGTTACCCTTATTTGCCTTTCAAGCCACTATACTTGGGAATTTCTCCCTTCCTCCCAAGGCATTCACTTCCACTTTGTATCTATTTCACAAATGGTGTTATTCGTCACGTTCTGTATGGATTTCAAATATCTCCAATTCTGCTCACTTAATGTTACACTTTCATATTGAGAGTTTTCCCTTCTTTCAAAGTGTTGCCCTGGCGGCCTCACACCTCTACTGTTCTCACCGGCTTTTCCCATGCAGGGGAACCTTACGGGGCTCAGCACACACTCAGGGATTGGGCTTCTCTGTTCCTCTCCTCTCTGCCAGTCTTTGCGGGTGTATCGTTCTCGGCTCCTTTGACTTCGTGCCAGGGCGGTAACAGTTTCATAAATACCGTCACCAGCTTCTTTTAACATGAGATACCGTTTTACTTGATGTAAAATGCCACCCTTCTTCAGTTTTATTTTGACTGCTCCTAACCTTTTCGTAGGCAGACATCATAGGGACTGTTGGTCCACAATGAACTTTGCACTTTTGTCAAATCTTCCTGCAAACATGATGGTACTTTCCTCACCAATGATATTAGTTTGGGAACCTCTCTGCACTCTACTTGCAACTGATACAGATATTAAAAATCAACTCATCGTCTAAATTGTCACCCTCAAACAGTTCATCAGTAAAGTCAGTAAGTATGTGTGCTGATTCAAGCGCTATTACTGTGTGCCATGTCACTCCTTCGTCATCAGCTCTGTGCAATATCACTCTGCACTCTCTCAATATTGCCGCTTCTAGTTCAATTTTAATAATCTGCCGTTCCACTACATCTGTGCGTACCTCGGGTCTGAACAAAACGTCTGTGGGTAATCTCAACAATTTGTCCTTTATTCGTGGAAGCCATGGCAATAGCACTTGTACTCCATAAAGGAATACCTCTGGTTTAGCGGCATCCCTCTTTGTAGCTTCAATTCACAAGCATTCATATAATTAATGCCTAGTGTTGAACAAATGATTACCTCTTCAGTAAGAGAAATTGTCTGTTTTGCTTGCTCATGAAGTCTCTTCCCGAATAGGTTAACCAGTGTTTTCCGAGAATATAGTAATGACATAGCCATTTCATGTTCCCCTATTGTTATGGGCAATTTACTGTTATGCTGCAGAAAATCCTTGTGTGTCCATTGATATTCCCGACACTGAGAACTTTCCCTCTCTAACACAGGATCTCGTCGCCCCAATGTCAACCAAGAAGGAAAAAGTACCGTCACCTATGGTCACCCCCACCCTCAGTTCCTCTCGTATGTCTAGGGTAATTGATAGAATTGGACACATCTAGTTGTTCTGTGGGCTGTCCTATTGTGGGTATGCAGTAAACAAATCGCAGCAAAAATGTCGCCTGTGCAAAGAAATTGCTGCTAAAATGCTGTGGTTTGACCTGGTAAAGGTGTACCCCGTTATAACATTTAAGGGGAGCTGAGGTTGCAGGGGTGTCCCCCGCTCCCCTTAAATGGTATAATCGGTCTGTGGGTTGCAGGGGTGTCCCCTGCATCCTTTACATGGATTGCTTCGGCAAAACCACAGCCTTTTTGCCATGATTTTATGTGTAAACGCCCATTTTTGCCACGATTTCAACACATAAAACCCTATTGTGGAAACATGTTCAATCCTGTTCCAGTAAAGGGATACCCTCCCATTACTATCACCTCTCCTATTCTAAGTGCTGATGGTGCTTGTGGCAATATGTTTGGGTCCCATTGTGCGACTGTATTCTGTGGTACTTGTGGTTGTGGGTGTGCTTCCTGAATCGGAGACTGTACTGCCTGTTGTGATGGCTTTATTTGCAGCTGTACTGCCTGCTATGTTTGCTGTATTGTTCTGCGCCTCTGCCTGGGTTGGTTGATCTGTGCATAATCTTGGGCATTGTAACCTTGCTGTATAGTGCTATATGGTGGTGGATATGCAGATCCCCCTCTTTGGCCAAACTGCTGCCAATTTTGTTGCCGTCCTCCCCTGCTTCTACAAACCTGTGTAATGTGTCCTACATTTCCAAATGTCCAGTACTATGCTCCAAATCCCCCAAATCTTGGCTGTCCTCCATTAAACGCTCCCATCTGTGGTGCATGGAATTCAAACCCCCCCCTCTCTCGGTGCAAACCCCCTCCCCAGGATAATTATATTATTTTCCCCGCAGAATTTCCATTCAAACCTTGCTGCATTTATTGTGCTTCCTCCACATGGATGTTCTCCCAAAAATGGGTTAATACTGCTCCTTCTACTGCCAATTTTGACAATTTCTTTTGTACCAGTTTTGCTTTCTCCATCTTTCTTTCCTCAAACTTCTTTCTGTCTTTCTCTTGTTTTAATTGACAATGATGAACAATGTTCAATTGTATCTCAGTCCATGGTTGTGCCTCAAACCCCACAATTTTCTTTAACTGGCTTTGTACTTTTTTGGGAGTCCCAGACATAAGATGTGATCAAATTTGTTATATGTTTGTGCCACGCTTTTCTCGTTTCTACAAGCAACTTCTCTTAAATGTCTTGTATGTAAGCAGCTGGGTCCTCATCTGGCCCCATTTGTCGTGTCATTATCTCACTTCTGTCTTATGTGTCTGGAAATGGTAGTCGGAGTGCCCTCCAAACGTCTGGTCGAGAATTGTTAAAAAAAAAAAAGAACAAAAAAAAAAAGTGCCCTTTCATTTCTCGTATTTTGGGCTGTCACCCCAGGGTACCCTGTCCGTTTCCAAATGTCGGTTTGTTCGATCAATATAGCAGCAAACAAGCTTTTCATGTCTCCTACCGCCAACGTCGTGCCTGCCGTTTCTCTTCCTCACTCATAAATCCACTTCCGTGCACCCGCGGTAGGCAACAGTAATTTACAAATTAAATTATTGTTATCGGTCTGTTGCAAAAGTATGTATTGTGCTAGTCCTCTACCTTTCTGTAATAAAGGGAATTGTGTCAGTCCAGCCCTGTGTGCGGGTGCAGCCACACCCTTTGTATTCTTTGGTGTTTGTCATGCAAACTTTTTTACAGCCCAGTAAATAGGGTGTTCTCTCTTCTGCACTTATTGGGCGCTTCTCCGGAAACCATGTATTTCTACAAGGCTCTGGTCTTTGCGCCGGTTCTCCTAACACGGTCTAATCTATCTCTCCCCATATGTGTGCTGGTAGATTAAGCCTGTGCAGCTTCCTTTTCCCCGCTCTCATCATCACCATCCCATTCTATTACCTCCTCTTCATCCTCATCCCTCTCTTCATCTTCTAGTCTAAGGGACTCTCTCAGATACGTCCCACACATTATCTCCTCTACTATATCTCTGGCCACACTTTGTGGAGACCTCTCCAGACCCTCTCTTATTTGGTGTTACCTTTACTGCTCCTGTCTAGGCTGTCACTATTCCTTATATCGGTCTTCTTCTCTACCAGACAGTGTGTGGCTGTTAATGTCGTCAATCTCCTTGTCTCTTTCTCTTGTCTTTTTTCTCCCTCTCTTACTCTCTCTTCCTGTGGTCTCCCTTTTTCTCCCCTTTGTTTCCTTTCTCTCTCTTCCCCCTGTCGTTTTTCATCCTCTTTGTCTTTCTTCATTCTCTTCCAACACCTTCTCTTCTCTTTAGACTTCTCAATACCCTTTCCATCGAGTATTATGTGACCTATTCATCTGACACAATTGCTGCCTCATCCTTTTCTCCCTGCACACCTCTCGCTCTCTGCCTTTCCTTCTCAGCTTCCGTTAGCTTTGCTTGCAAACTGTGCCACATGTCATATTGACAATGGTCTTTTCTTGGTCACTTCTTCTCCCCTTATGTTGTAATCATCACTATATCTCCTGGGGGTGAATACCTAGGGTTGGTGTACCCTGCAGCAGCCTTCAGTGGGTATAGTGCCTGCACAGTCGAGGAGGGACGCTGGCCGGAGGAGCCGTGAAAGGTTTACGCCCTTCGTCATGCCGGTTAAGCATCCATTCTTTCTTGTTTGGTTCCATCAACTCCTCAAACATGTCCCACAGCTGGAGCATGCTTAATCTGTTCTTTAATTGTTTTCCCTTATGTTTGGCATCCAAATCTGTGCACATGTGTTGCAGCAACTTGAGGCTATGCAATAAACATTTTGCCGGATGTATCTTTAACCCGCTGAACATGGTATTTGAGGATCTTGTCCTTGTCTCTGGCAAGTGACTTACACAAATGGATATTGGGGTTGTCTGCCATAATATAAAACACAACCTACCAATAATAAACAATGCTTCAACACTCGCTCACCTTTCTCCCTCTCCTTTTTCCTACCCTTCTCCTAAATGTTTTTTCCTCAATATTAACAAACTCACAGATCTCTCCAAACTATGTCCCTATGACACAAAATCCCTTCTCCTGAGTGGCACCAAAACCGCTGCTCACAAGCTAAACCACATTTTCTTGTTAACACAAATTCACTCTTCTATCTCCTTAAAAAGCACCCAATTTCCTATGTTGTACCACGACAAAATAAAATGGCGCCAATAATCATTAACATAAATCAAAATACAGCTGTCTTCCCATTATATGCGAGGGATCCTTCTCTATTTCTCTACGCCTAAAGAGGCTTACTGCACTGTCTTTCCCGACCCTTGTCAGAAGTTTTCACTCTTTCTATATCTTTCAAATATGTCACAAATCATATCTCACAAATTATTAATACACAAACCAACAATATACAAAAACTAAATTCTCAGTTTTGTTGTGCACAATTTATCCTTAAATCCACGGATCCGCTGAGGGACTTCGCTGTCAACACTCCTCTATCTGCCTGCACCATCCTCCGAGCTGAGCAGGGGCGGCCTACGGGGGTACCTGCCGACCTCTCTTCTTAGATGCATGTTATTCCACTCTCCACAAGCTGCATTGCTGTCCAGGGGTGATGACGAAGAATCCTTGACCATCTGCAAAACTCCTAGCCTCTGCAGGCATTGCTATTTTGCCTAGATATTAGTAATCAAAGTTAGAAGGGAAGGCCTCCGTGTCGAATGCACTATGCCCAAGTTGCGAGATGACGAAAATCTCCAGCCATGCCAGAGCTACCATGAGGGCAGGCCACACCCTGAACCGCCACAACGCCTATTCATTGTTCTAACAGTGTTGCAAAGATGTGTTTTTTACTCAAGACGAATGTGCCCTACAAGGCCGTGATCACAGACCGGCACCGGGTGTGCATGTTATCTCACACTGCACAAAGCATGAGCAGGCTCATCCCCAGGTGATCACGAATTATAGCCAATATAACTGACTAAACCTTAAGATCCCTGAATTCCATGGCAACAGGTGCCCTTTGACCATCAGCCCCAAAGTAACATGTCCTGAAATGTTCAAAGAGGATGGTCAGGGCACATAGTTGCGTGACAACTGTCTGATTTGTATTGCGATGTGCTGGGAGGGATACATTATAGTTCAAAACGAGGGTGGAGACCATGGAGCCGGATGGCACAGAAGGGAGTGATTGAATTGTGTGAGTGAAGGTAAGAGCGTGCCAGAACCTCCTTTGTGCCAGTCTTAAGGCCTTCAGGTGCACAGTATAGTGATAAAGTAGCATTATGCTAGGAGTATAGTTAATTTGTTCTTTGACCTTCGATGTGAGAAGATCATCGCAGCACCCACGTGATGGAAGACGGAAGGACTGGGCTGGAATCAGTGACCTGGCATCTCTTATGGAGCAGGCGGATCATGTATAAACGCACACAAACCAGCCACGCACGTTTTCACCAAGTATTGCGTCATCTATGAAAATGTTTTCCTTTATAAGATTTGCTTGTACTACTTTTCGGCAGAACGTTCTTAGCAGCAGAGTTCTTTCCTGTTGCTCTCATCTGTGTGTGAGATTAAAACTTGTTATCCTTACAAGATCGACTTGGGCCCTTCTGGGACTTTCCTTCAATTGGTGTCCCCGACGTGATCTCGGCGCCCCCGTATTTGCAGAGGCTTCCAGCACGCTTCTCCAGAAGGAGCCAAGCCCACCTACAGTGACTGGTCCCGAAAAAAACATGTGTTCCGATTGGTCTAGCAGGAGCCATTTTAAGACAAGTCCTCTCTGCTCTTTGAAGCGGGGCGCGGTCCGAGGAGAGTGCAGGCCAGTGTTGGAACCGCGTGACGGAGACATTTGGGTGAGTACACACATGTGAGTAGACTCTTGTAAGCGATAACAAGTAGGGGACAAATGCATGGGGAAGTGGAAGAGATGTGAGCACGTGGAGAGCAAGGTCATTGATGTGACGTGGGTGAGGTTTGTGTTATTTCTTGTTGGTGTTTGTACTTTGAAGAGATTATTTTGGTAAGGCATTACAAAGGTAAGGCAAAGGTAAGGCGGGGATCCCACCCTCAGAAGAGGAGGGAAGGTGGTACCACAATAAAATATATTATTAAAGGAATAATATGGAAATAAAAGTAGTCTCACATAAGGAGTAGACCTGGAAGTAGTGGTTGTTATTTTAGCTTGTTATTTTAGTGTATTGTATTTGTGTTCCATTGGCTAAAGAACAGGCCCTAGGAGGGGCGGTAATTGTGTGTGTCACGGTGTGGTGTGGCATTGGATGGTTTTGTGGTGGGTGTGTGCAAGGAAGGGGGACAGAAAAAGGTGGGGGTTGATTTTATTTTTTGTCACAAGCAAGCAGAAGCATGCGCGGAACGTTGGTGGGACTCTGCGGGGTCAGTAAGAGGGGGGAGGAACACCAATAGACTACATGTACAAGGTGGACTGCAGCGAGGAACAGGGGGATTCCGAGGAGCAAGAGGGGGAGGTTTTGAATCCAGAGGGGGTGGGTTTGGACCATCACAATGTTGGAATTGTTTAAGGTGGGGGCATTTTGCAAGGGAATGCAGGAGCAGGTCTGCAATGGGGTATAATTATGGGTCACAGCAGCAAGGCCAAGGGCCCCACGGACTAGGGTATCCACAACAGGGTCAAGGATATCAGAACAAAGGGTATCCGCAGGGGCAACACCAAACATAATCAGCAGCCTCAAGCAGCTGACATGCAAGTGCGGCATCTGCCACAGCAGCAGCAGCGCAGTGCTGCCCCGGTGAGCAGGGTACCGAGTGGGGCTACTGCTCCCTTTGGAAGAGCAGCAGTGATGGCGTAACCCCTTCTCAATCCCGGGATTCCTGATTAGGACAGCCCACAGAGAGCACTCACATGTCCGGTCTTGTCAATGACCATCCACCCTGAAGAGGAAACTTTGGTGGGGGTGGAAAAAGAAACCAACAACTCATATTTATGGTGGACTGAAGTG
This sequence comes from Ambystoma mexicanum, assembly GCF_040938575.1. NCBI lineage: Eukaryota > Metazoa > Chordata > Amphibia > Caudata > Ambystomatidae > Ambystoma > Ambystoma mexicanum. The sequence continues at coordinate 629,365,702 of NC_090936.1, forward strand.
CAACTAAATCATGTATCATGGAGGGAAATGTTCCCTCATCAGGAAAATATCTTGACATGCAGGGATTCTCTGGGGCTATTTCCAAGGTTCCATACACTGATGAGCTGGATGTAAAGGTAAGAGGGAAGGTAGTACGGGTACCCTGGCTATATTCTGAAAGTTCCCCTGTTAATTTACTGGGCAGGGACCTGCTCAGCAAATTAAACATGACAATATAATTTACAGATCATGGTATAGTTTGCTCCATGCCTGGGATATGCCCTGTAAGAGCGATGTTGATAATAAACAGAATGACAGGGGAGGTGGTGGTCTGCGGTACTCCCGTGGACCCAAACATGTTCACTTATGGTATTAATGTGCTTGTGGAGGCAGTGCCTCAGATTGCAAAACAGTGTTGGCGAGTGCCCACAGATTTCATCTTACGTCCAGGTGTGTCACCTGAGGTGGTGGCAGGAACAATATTGTCACTGGATTTACAGGGATTGTTGGTCTCCAACAAGAGGGTTGTCATGTTAGGAATTAACAGGGACGGGTGTGAGTGGCACACAGTGCTCTGTATAGATCCAACAGTGCAGCTAAAGGAAGTGACATTTGTCGATTCTCTTGAGAACAATGACAAAGATGGGAAGAGAATATTAGAGATTTGTATCCCCTGTGACGTAATGATACAGTACCAAATGTTGCAGTGCCCCCTGATGGCAGTATTAACCCCACTTCTATTGCTTGACGAAGACTTACAACAGGTGTCTTCGCAGTTGTGGACTACAAATCCAAACGATGTAGGAGTACTGAAAGACGTGACCCCTGTGCATATAACACTGAAGCCAGGTGCGGTGCTGCCCAGGCTAAAACAATATCCATTATCAATGGAGGGCGGAGGAGGGTATTAGAAAGACAATACAGGCCCTACTGGACCAGGGGATCATTGTGCCGTGAAACGTCTCCGTGTAACAGAGCAATATACTGTGTCAAGAAATCAACAGGGGGCAATTTGAGAACGATCCAGGACTTACACCCCCTCAATGATGTGGTATAGAAAATTTCCAGTCATCCCAAATCCTGTGACAATTGTATGCAGCATCCCCAAAGAAGCCACACACTTCACTGTAGTGGACTTGGAAAATGCATTCTTCTCGATTCCACTCCATCTTGAGTCGAGGTACCTCACCGCATTTACAAAGGGCCAGATGCGGTTCGAACATACTAGGTTACCTTAGGGGCACTGAGAGAGCCCGAGCATATTCAACTGAATACTGCATGCTGATTTAAGGACTATCCAGGTGCCTAACACGATTATTCAGTACATAGACTATCTGTTAGTGTGCAGTGATAGTGAACAGCACTGCCAAAGGGATTCTATTGCACTCTTACAATTGCTGGCCTATAAGGGGTACAAGGTTGACAAGGCTAAGTTGCAATACTGCCAACAGGAGGTTTTCTATCTGGGAGAGTTCATATTAGTAAAAGGATATTACCAGATAGGGCAGCGTCAGTAAGCACTGCTACCAGACCCGCCTCAGTTAAAGAAATGAAGTTTCTGGGCCTGTGCAACTATTGTAGGGCATGGATCTTAGATTACGTGGCATACACGAGACCACTTCTGCAAGCCCTTAGGGAACCACAAAAAACAAAGGACCATAAGTTACAGTGGACCGCAGACATCAAACAGTTTGACGATTTGAAAGAAGTCATTAGTTCGGCACCCGTACTGCCCACCCCACACTACATGCAGGAATTTTAGTTATTCTCTTTCAGATGGCCAGCTCATGACAGTGGTACTGACACAGAAGAGCACGATGGGCCATAAACCATTGGCCTATTATAGCAGGACTCTGGATGCAGTGATGCAATGGCAGTTTGTGTGCGAACAAGCTTTAGCAGCTGCGGCTTTTGCAATAGAGAAAAGTTCTACAATTGTAATCGGTGCTCAGTTACATTGTATGTGGAACACTCATTTGCCATTCTAGAAAGGTCCAAATCTACTCTGACTGCCCAAAGATCTTCTGCATATGAGATTATAATTTCTAAACCGCATATTCATGTGATTAGATGCAAAACTGTGAACCCTGCAACCTTCCTAACAGACATGCCTACTGCACGACTGTGCCACATACAAGGGGGAGGACGACATCCCCAAAGAAAGGGACTGCGCATTGTCAGAGGGTGAGATACTTTTCATTGACCGTCCTCCACAATTGACCAGGAGGGTGGGCATACAGGGGCAGCAGTGGCACGACTTGAGGAAGGGGAGTACAAGACAGTGCTCATGAAAAGATTGCCCATGCATTATTCTGCACAGGCGGCGGAACTCATAGTGCTTATTGAAGCTTTGAGAGCATCTCAGTGGTGCGATGTCACAATATATTCAGATTCGGTATATGTCACAACAACGGTACACGCCGGTCTATCCTGCTGGAAGAGGAGTGGGTTTCGGAGGGCAGAGATGGATCCCTGGTGCGGCATGCAGCACTGCTAGAAATACTGATAGAAGCATTATCCCAGCCATCTGTTGTGGTGGTCGTCAAGTCTGCCGCCCACACTCGCGGGACAGATGAAATATAAAGGGGGACCGCAGCTGCCAAGGCAGCAGCCGAAATGGCGGCATATCTGCCAATCCAAATACCAGCTGAATACTTTGTGACCACCCTACCAATAAGCGAACATTCAATACCTTATACAGCATTGCCCATCTTGCAGATTATTGAGTTACAAGGAAGAGCACCAAGGAGGGGGAAAGAATTATGGCTATGAAGGGGTTGCAAGCAATCGTCAACAGATTGGTTATGGAGACAAGAGAGCTCTGGGAAGACAGTAATGCCCCAGGAGCTGCTAGTAGTGGCATTTGAACAGTTAACTACTCATCTCACAGTCTGAAATAGCAGATATACAGGAAGATTGGTTTATACCAAATATTCAGGAGAGTATCACAGAAATTGTCATACATTGCACCACATGTCAAAGTTTCAGTACATGGATGACACAATGGATGTTACGGCAACTTGCCCCGCTCTACTGGGCAGGTAGGTGAACTACACAGAGTACACTGACATGGGTGAGCGGTGTAATGGCTTTAGGTAGCTCATATTAGTGGTTTGCCCTTTCTCAAGGTAGGTGAAGACGGGGCCATGCGCACATCCAGATGCCAAATGTGGTGCCAGAGGTTTGGTACATGAGGTTTTCCCTCAGTGGGGTGTGTGCGAGGTTTTAAGGTCAGACAACCGCACACATTTTTTCAATGCACTGTTCCGGCATGTCATGGCACTACTTCGCATTAAGCACCGGACGTGTTCAATTTACCACCCACAGGCCAACAGTGTTATGAAGAGGATCAATGGGCTCCTCAAAAGGAAATTGTCCAAACTGTGTACCACGTTAAAGTAGTACTGGGTGCACTGTTTGCCCCTGGCCATCTTCAGTTTACATACACAGCCCAGCAAAGAACACCATCTGTCACCTCATGAAGTGGTCACTGGCAGCGTATGTACATCCCTATATCCCTTGTAAGAAGAGCTTCAGATGCACACAGCGGTCCTAGTTGAGGAGTGCTAAGATTATTTGGCACACTAACTAGGGCAATCAAATGTGTCTAGCGACAGGTTGCACCTCCCAGGATTGAGACGACAGACACCGGACGTAGCAACCACGACAGTGACAGATCACGAGCACATAACCACACAACCGCTGCTGCTTGGTAATTTCATATATGTTTGTAATTTTGTGTGCAGGTGGAACAACCCTCCCCTCGCAGTAAAAGTAAAGGGCTTGCGCTATTGGGTCCACCACTCCGACATCCGTAGGGCACCTCCAGATAGTAAATTGGCACACCAATTACCATAAAAAGGAGGGCCAGCAATACCTGTACCCCATCTACCTAACTGGCCTGTCCAGACGTGATACGTGTGCGGTGACACACTCCATTGGCGGGCTGAAGATCAGCTGCTAGCACCATAGCTTTCTTTTTTCAGGAACTATTTCTCTCTTTCTTTCCTTCTCTTTCTCTCTCCTCTCCCTCTCTGATCCTCTCCCTCTCTGTGTAAAAAGTATGTCTTGTACGTCTCTACTTTTCATCGCTTTGTGTATCTGTGCTTTCATTTCAGGAGAGAAGAAAGTGGGCGTGACTAATGTACATAATTTGTTAAGTAGGGACCCGAGGTGTAGATGCAGGAATAAGAAAATATGGACCTATGTTTATTATTGTGGGTTGACCATGATCACAAGTCTGTGTGACATTGATGGTACTATTGGGAAGGTGGTTATAGGGGGAGGTCATAGAAACGGGGGGAATGGGATTATATATTATCCAAACGGGCAGTACATATCAATATTATTAGCAGAGTTACAAGTATTAGTAATAGTGTGAATGCTATTAATAATTAGTGATGATTGTAACAGGTACAACATGACAATAAGGGATACCGTGAAAAGGTTGTTTTCAGTAAATAGGAGATTGTCTAACAATTCAAAACAATATGATATTTTTGATAGCATTGTTAAAGCTGGCATCCTGCGAGTGTGTGTATAGAATAATAAAAAGAGAAGTATGAAGAAAGTATTATACGTATCAAGATCTGGGTTTGGATGTGATTGAGGCTATCCATCATCCCGAGTTTACCAACTCATGGTATTCAGATATGACTATTGTGGGATGAAAAACCATGAATGGAATGGAAGAGGTTATGTGTGTTCACTCATTCCGCATACGTCAGGGGCTCCCAATGCGTTAATACCGCAAGCAGTCCCAATTATAGAGGCACAATGCCTAGTGCATCTTGCGCTATGCAGAATAAAAGGAACGTTCCAGGCACAGTGTGCAACTGCAAATGGTGGGTCCAGAACCTCTACAGTGTAGCCGCGATTCAAGAAACATCAAGTGCCTGGAGCTACCCTATCTGATGGTGAAAGGGCGTAAACATGTCAATAACAACTGTCAGGATGCCACACTACCTTGGTTCGGCAGACGGACTGGTAACATATAGCCAATAAAGGATAGCACGAATTGACAATTTATATGCACAAATCTGGACAGAGCATATCACAAAGCGGACATGGATTGCAACAATTGAAAAGCTAGTGTGAGTGCACAAGGAAGAAGAATATAGACTGTTTCTTCAGCAACTGTAAAGTCTTTGTCGGCTCAAACGAACGTTGCAATAAGACTCTCCTGCTCACAGACATGAAGAAGGTAACAGCTGAAATGATGGATTACTACTGGGTCTGTGGCCAACAATCTTACTTGCACCTACCACCATCATGGAGGGGCTGTTTGCTGGCCACATTGCACCTGCCACCATCATGGCATGGAGGGGCTGTTTGCTGGCCACACTGCACACAGCTCTATTAGTAATCCCAGAAGAACACCTGAAGGAGGAACACTGCCTGCCGTGTAACACTCACCTGGTATCCACGGGGACGTCACTCAGCCTGTTTTGCCCTCTTACGACCTCTAACCCTTCCCTGGAGGCTATTCGGCTGGAGACTGGGCCTGAACACAGAATTGGTAGAGTTTATCTCCCTATTGTCTCTGTGTGCTTGAACCCCTTCTTCCCCGGGGTCCAACCCTCCCTTTCATCCACAGCTCACCTGGTTTTCTTGGATAGTGTGCTCTCCGTCCTGCCTTCAGCGCAGAGGTGCGTTAATTGGTGCGGGCTTGTTGCTGCCTAGTTAATTCACTGGCAAGAGTCCGACAGGTAAGTATAATGAGTCTTTTGAATAGTTCTCCAACTTCCTTCCTTAGATGATGGCCGGTGTCCAGAGATGGCGGCGTGCTGCTGAGATGAGTAGCACTGAAGGTGAGTGAGAGCGCGATGCACCCCTTTCGTATTTGAACAGAGTTATTTTTCTGTCTCTTTTAGGTGCCGCGACGTTTTCAGTGTGGATGCCGGTTATGAAGAACGAAATGCAGTGGGTAAGCGCGGTATGCGGCGCCTCTAGATGTTTCCACCCTAACCTGGAGTGTATTTTCCCTCTTGCAAATGGATGAGAAGTTCCGGAGACAGAGTTCCCGAGAGCGGCTGGGATTCAGGTAAGCGTTTGAAGCTCGTACAGTATTTAAAAATAAGCGAAGATTTGCAGAATGCTTACTAATGCCTTTTTTCTGTCCTTTTCCCTTTTCCTTAGGAAGCGGCGTGCCGGATGGGAATGACACCGCCGAAGATGCCCGCTGAACAGAAGGAGCGATGAATGATGGGCAGAAGCGCTGCAAGGTAAGGCTGTTCCTAACAGTGTTCTTGCAGGAGCTGAGCGCAGAAGAAAGATGCAGGCCTACTGGAGACCGATCCGAACACGGCGAGTGTCACGCTGCAGGTGCAGAAAACGCAAAGCATGTTTCTCAGCCTGGGTGTGGTTTAAATAGTCTCTGGGTATTCCAGGTGCCTCTGGGCTGAACCACACCCAAAAGACTGTACCGCACATGCAGCTCTGGGAACCGAAATATGTGGGGCATCCATCTTGTCCCCATCAATGCACTACAAGTCCAATCCCCAATGTTATCCTATGGGAGTGAGTGAGTCTGGTGCCACAAGTGCCAAGTCTGACTCCAAGTGGGTCTTTGGAGGGATGGAGAGGCCCTTACGGGCCATGTAGGTGATCGTGGCCTGGCTCCAGGCTGACATCTTGGAGGGCTGGGGACATGAGGGGCAGGAATCATGACAGCTGAGGGGCCAACTAGTCTCCCCACATTCGAAAATGAATATAAAGGCCTGTTGCCCACACAAGAGCTCCACAGCCTGCCAGGAAAAGGACAGTTTCAACAAATAAAAAGGACGAAAATATTGAATTGCATATCCAAAGTGTCTTCTGCATTGCTTGCTGAAATAACAGAAGAATACAGGCTCTTCAACTCAGTAGAATCCTTTTTTGCATCTTTATATTTGTCGGGAGTGCAAGCCGCAGCAAATGCCAAATGGTTGCACATCGTGAGATGGAAGCTGGTCTAGCTTGCAAACGATAGAGAACGGGTTCCATGTGATCAAGGTTGAGTTGCGTGAATTGAGAATTATCAGCAATTGAAGGAGGGGTTTGTAAAGAATTTGGAGATTCCTGCTGCTCATTTGGAGAACGCATTATTATCGCACATCACAGCTGTCCATGGCCTGCCTGTTTGCATGAAGGAGGGAGGAGTACAGGACAGTGATTTGTTTAGTTTGGCATTCAGTTGGGCCCGTTGTGGCTCACAGCGCTGTCATAATAGGCCTGAAAGCGTTTCAGACAATGCAAGTGTTGTGACATAAGGTGAGGAGAGAGGGGGAGGAAAGCGAGATAGGAAAAAGACAGCGAAGGCAAACAATGCGGTACAAGGTGGAGAGTGCAATGATGAAAGGATAAAACACACCTAGGTTTGAGTATCCCAGAGGGCAAACAATACAGTACAAAGTGGAAGGATACAAAACACCAGAGTTTGAAAATCCCAGAGGGCACACAATGCAGTGCAAAGAGGGCCTTGTAATGGTACAAAAATACACCAGAGTTCGAGATTGCAGTCGGGATATCCAGACCAAGGTCGGATGACAGTACGGGCACATGTTTGCAGTGGGAAGGTACAGGAAGTACGGAGCACAAAGTTCAAGCCAGGGAGGGGGTGCAGGGCATCAGGGAAAGAGGGAGGTGGGGGGGGGGTCGGGTGGACAGCCTCCGTGGGAGTACAGTGGCCAAAGAAGAGGGGGTGGGGTGGGGAGGGGTGGCAGTGGGTAGCGCACCAGGAACATGCTACAAGCTAAGGGAGCGCTGTATTACTGGAGTTGAGAAAGAGTCAACAGTGCATGCACAGCAGTAGATCGGGGTGGGGGTAGAAGCCAGTCTAAGGCATTGCAAGACTGTTCATCGAGATAACAAACATTGTTGCTCTTACCTTAGAAGCACATAGATGGGAAAGGAGGGAGTATCGAGGTGCGCCACAAGACAGATTGGAGCGGCCAGGCCGTACTAAAGATAGAGGGCCCATGGCCTTCCAGGCCCGGACAGAGCCAGATAGGGAGAGCCATGGCCCTTAGATGAGTCCCGTCGAGGAGCCGGCAATCGCCTGCCGGCTCCAATGCAGATTGTTGTGATGTAGAGGAGGGCAGCCACTCATGGCAGGCCTCCGCCTCCTCCTTCAGCCCAGGAAAAGAAACAGCTGATGTCGGGTGCAGTGCACAGCCGCAATGTTGCACAAGGTCCCTCGCAGGCATTCTAGATGTGTCTGTGAGAGTCTGGATGGAAAAAGGAAGGGAAGCAAGGTGGAGGGAGAAAGAAAGGCTTACCAGAAAGGCAAAACTTTATAACCTGCTCACCCGCCAGCTCCGATGCAGGCTGCTGCGATGTAGAAGAGGGCAGCCACTCATGGCAGGCCTCCTCCTCCTCCTCCTTTTCCCAGTAAGAAACAGCAGATGTTGGGTGCCGCGCATAATGGCAATGTTGCACAAGGTCCCTCGCCAACATTCTGAATGTGTCTTTGGATGTCCGTGGAGGGAAAATGGAAGGGCAGCAAGGTGGGGCGGGGGGGAGAAATCATTTCCCCACCCCCTGATCTAGAAAATTATAGAGGTTTGGGTGGACCTGGCGAGGGAGGGTGATGCATCTCTATGACTTGCTCACCTTAAGAGTATGCACGTGGGGGGGGAGTTTGCAGTCAGTGTGTATGGCCTGGGTGCCAATAAAGGGAACTCAGCCATATGAGGAGGGAGCGGGAGCGCAGAGGTCTCACATAGTGTGTTACTGTAGAAGTAATGAAAGGGGGCAATGTTGGGAAGGGGCAACACTGCCCCTTTGCCCCAAGCGCTTTAGAGTGAGGCAAGATGCATTCATAGCATTATGACGGGCCAGGGAAAGGTCCACCTCCGAATACAAATTACCCAACTTCAATATAATCAACCCACATAGTGTAGCGCAGGGCGCGAGCAGCATTGCTATTTTGCATAGATATAAGTAATCATTGGTAGAAGGGAAGGTCTTCACAGCAAATGCAGCATTGCATGCACTAGGCCCAAATTGCGAGACAATGGAAATCTCCAGCCATGCCCGAGCTCCCATGAGGACAGCCCACACCCCCTTTACCAGAACGCCTATTCATTGTTCTAACAGTGTTGCAAAGATGTGTTTTTTACTGAAGAGGAATCTGCCCTACAAGGCTGTGATCACAGACCAGCGCCTGGTGTGCATGTTATCTCACACTAGCCAAAGCATGACCTGGCCCATCCCCATGCGACCACGAGTTATAGCCCATATAACTGACTAAACCTTAAGATCGCTGAATTCCATGGCACAAGGTGCCTTTGACCACCAACCCCAAAGTAACAAGTCCTGAATTGTTCAAAGAGGACAGACCGGGCACATCGTTGAGCGACAATCGTGCGATTTGTATTGCAAGGTCCTGGGAGGGATGAATTCTAGTTCAAAACGGGGGCAGAGACTTTGGAGCCTGATGGCGATGAAGGGAGCGAGTGAAATGTGGTTGTGAAGGTGAGAGTGCCCCAGAACCTCCTTCATGCCAGTCTTAAGGCCTTCCAGGTGCACATTATAGTGATAAAGTCGCATTCTGTTAGGAGTATAGTTAATTTGTTCTTTGACCTGCAGTGTGAGAAGATGATCACTGCAGCACCCACGTGATGGAAGGCGGACAGACTGGACTGGAGCCAATGACCTGGCATCTCTCATGGAGCAGGCGGACCATGTATAAGCACACACCAACCAGCTGAATGGGTTTTTACTGTATGTATTGCATCATCTATCATGATGTTTTCCCTTATAAGATTCTGCTGGTACTACTTTTCAGTAGAACGTTCTTAGGAGAAGAGTTCTTTGCTGTTACGCTCATCTGTGTGTGAGATTAAAACTTGTTATTCTTAGGTTGGAATTATAAAACAAAAACCCAATCATTCATTCCATTGAAAACCCTGCCAAAGGTACATTTGTTAAAACCTACAGAGTGAAATAATCAGAAAACTAGGGACTTGTAGTCCCATAGTGTTCCAGGTACTGCATAGCTCTCAACTCACACGCTTTTGGCGGGTGTCACCCGCCTTGTAAAGGGCTGACTCACCCGCCAAGCCTCCTGCAAGCCCATTCATTCCAGTGGGCATCTCACCCGCCAAAACCAAAATCGGGTGATTACACCCGCCTTTGCGACACAAATGGTTGAGAGCTATGGTACTGGGACCAGGAAGAGGGACTCAGAGGTGCAGAACCGTAGTATGCAGTCTAGCTGTTCTAATGACCCACACCGGAGCCGAACTTTAGCCTATTTAAGGCCCCTTCAGGTGCAGGCCATTAGAAGTGGGAGCAGCAGAAGCAAGAGCAATACTATGCCGGAGCTGCCGCTGTGTTTCCTGCGAGTCGCCTACCAGAGAGAGTTGTTAGAATCGGGAATCCGAGTTGCAGAGATCGTGCAGCGGGAAGCGGTGGCAAGACCAGTAGTCAATGTGTATTGTATCCTTATGGAAGAAGCTGTGAATCGCAATGTGATTACTGAAAGGGAACACTTTTCTAAAGCTTGAAGTGAAACTCATCACAAAGTACTTTTATTAGTGGTAGGAGTTTTATCATGTTGGCGAGCATACCAAAAAAGGGGCTATTAGAGGTTAGTCCTGGCAGGTTAGTGGACCAGGAAGAAGACAATTACAGTACTACAGGGTGGTGGAAGGTAGTGTTGGAAAGCAGGTGTCAAATCTGATATTAATTTATGGTGAACTGTGGTAAATACTTCCTGACAAATCTTTATTGTTTATAAGGAAGAAATGGGAAAGTAGTTATCCTCCAACTAAGAGAAATTATATTGAATATTGACTGAAGGTGTGAAGACAAAAGTTATTTTTGGTTATCAAGCAAGAGCTTGTGCTACTTTTATAATTATTGTGAAAACTGATAGATTCTATTCAGTAACAAGACCAATCAAAAGAAAGCCAATTGAAATACTTATGGAGTAAAATGAACCTTTGTGTTGTATTGAAAGCAGAACTTGACTCTTGAAAATAACTTTCTTGGTTCAAACTTTGGTTTTAAAAATCCTGAATTACTCCAGGTGAAGGCGATCTGACCTTGGTTACATGGATACAGGTCTACTAAGTGTATGTTTGCACATAACTGTTAGTTTGTTGATTTGAAACGCCCATATGATACCTGTATAATTTTGTTGTATGTATAAGCGAGATGGACAGATAACCTTTGATATTAGAGTGTTTTCCTTTAGTCTTAGTTTGATAGACAAGGAAATCCTTGTTAGTTTAAGGAAAGCGAGGCGTTTTTCTCACCCTTATTATTTAATAAAATAACTACTTGTATGTCTCGCATTTCTGACCCCTCACAGGCCCTTTCTAACTCCTGGGCCTGCTGTGACCTCTGTGCTAGGAAAATGGCTGTACTTCTGCACTTCTCACCTCCATATCGGCGTCCTAGATTTGCATCTGTTCACGTTACATTCGCCATGTACATCTGCCATACGTTGATTTCCCTGTCCGTGTATACTGCTCCCTTATCTCCCTGTAATTATGTCTTCCCTAACAGTGTAGTGAGTCCCTCTCTCGGTATGCTGGAACCTGCCCCAATTCTATGCTACTTCCAGCACATTACTTGTGCATACTACACTTTGTTTAGATCCATACTAGCGTTGCACAGTCTAACTAATTCTCTATGGCAGATGCATGTGCTTTTACTGTTTAAACGTGTTTAATACAATCCCGTAGGCTCATGGGGAGTTAGGGCTGCCTCAGTGCGTATCGTCTCTCACCCTTGCGATAATACGGTGGGGCAGGGTCAGAAGTTGGTAATTATGTATTCATTTGCACCATCAAAAATGTGTCATGGGCGCCCCTCTATGGGAACAAACACGGCAAAATGGCCTGTTCTCTGGGATGGTACCCACTCTAGAGTCCGCAGCCACATTTTAGCTCACGGTACCTTCCACAGATGGGTGAAATGTGTTGGTTTATGGCATTGCCTGAAGCCACGTAATTTAAGGATTTTATAGAGAAGATTGGGATTGTGTCTTTCCTGTGTGCAGCTTGTCGGGGGGGGGGGGGTTAAACTCTGTATTACATATATGCATATTGCACCTTTTAAATATACAACATCATTGTTGTTATACTTTTTAATGTTTGTTTGTCCAACAGTGTAAATATTGTCAAAAAAGACCAAGAATAAAACTTCATAAAGTATGGTAAAGTGCAAACTTTAATAATTCACTATCACCTATTATTAGTACCCGGCGAGGGGGACGTGGCGGCCTCCTAGCCAATGAGGAGGCCCAGAAGGGGTTCTATACCACATGGTACAGACCCCCGCTCCAATCCTCCTCAGAGCAGGACGTCATCTTCCCTCACTGGAAATCAGGTAAGTGTGATCGCCCCAGTGTTCCCTTCCCCTTTCCCCCTAACCCCCACCACCAACCCACATACCCATTCCCGCCCCGCTCCACCTGACCTTCCTTGAGCTTCCTTGTCCCTCGCCGACATCCAGGCCCATCTCTGACAGGAGAACGGCCGCCATGGAAAAGGAGAAGGGACTTGAAGTTTTTCCCTTCTCCTCGATCCATGGTAGCTGTTGTGTTCTCCGGAGGCCCAGCACGAAGGGGCTGGCTCCGGTCCAGGAGGCCGCGCGGGCTGGAGCGCGGCCTGGGCAGGAGCGCTGAAAGAACACACACACACACGCTGGTTTCGCTTTGCCCGGAACTGCCTCCCACTCGAGGGGGCGGGGCTTTTATTAAGCTGCCCTACGTCACCGCGCTGCGGGACGTAGGGCGGATATAACAGTAGCCATCTTTTTTTTGTAGATTTTTCTCAGTTGAGAAACAGTTAGCACGCCATTTCTCAACTCGAGAAAAATAAACTATTAGTAACACGGTACAACGTGCCGGGGTACTAATAGCAGTATTACCCTTGCAGGGGTGGGGGGATTACCGGTATAGTAATGCCCCAAGGTTTACTTTAAAGCCCTCACTTTGCTCAGTCTTGTAACATGATGTCCCGGGGCATTACCAGTTTGGTAATGACCCCCTGTTCGGGTTATATTGCTCAATTAACAATACCACAGAGCCCACAATGTTATTGCAAAGCTATTCTAGCCAAAACTGTTGCCTTACAGATACAGATTTCCCTTTCCACTCAACTGAGAAATTATATTTATTACTATAGCAACATCCCCACATCGGGGTTTGTACGGGGCTGGTACTCCACTGCTAACCCAAGACAAGGTAGGCCAGAGTGTAGCAAGGGCCTCCGCCTGCACTCCGAGCCATTACCAGCCTTTTATGCCCTAGAGAAGGGGTGACCGCTATGCACACCCCAATGCTCCATCCATGGCACAACTTACTTATTATTTTTGCCTGAAGGTGGGTCCATGCGCGAGCACGATCTACTGTTAAAAAAATTACAAATAAAATAAACGCTGGCAGTTTCCACCTGCCTTTCCAGCCATCTGATTGGCTGCGTGCCCTTCCCCAGGTGAAAATCGCCCGAGATGTTACAAAACCTAATAAATAAAACACTGTGATCCACTTCTGCAGCCATTAGCGAGCCACAAATCAATGAAGTGTGGCAAAGAGTGCAAAACCAGTCTTTAAAGCGTTCAGGAGATACTCCCTGTGGAGCTTAAAAAGAGCTAAATGACAGCAAAGTCTGCCAATAACAAAATGTCACGCAAACGGCTAGTATCAAATGACCATGCCAGGACTGTGGAAAGGGAAGATTGAATGCCACCTTCCCCGCTCTAAATTCCATACCAGTAGTTTTGCAACTAGGTTGTGTTTAAGCAACAACTAGAAGCCTTTTTTGCATCCTATAGTGTTACTGTATGCAGTAATGATCGCAAGGTTACTATCCACGGTACACATCAAAAGGGCCGAGATTCGGGCTAAGTAACATTGCCTGCATGCAGGATGCGGGAGCATGCAGGCGGGTGCATGCACATGCAGGATTTTTAACAGGAGAACCTAATGACACTAATGCATAGATTTGAATAGTTAATTAGCGACACCAAGTCCTTTCATTAGATAATTTGTCTACCTAACTTTATACTGCATTAAATGTTTTCTCATTTGAATGAATGTTCTTTAAAAAGCATCGATAAGGAGGAACAGTTCTTGATAATGGAAACAATCTGAACAAAATGTATGGTAACAAAACAGTCAAAAAGAAAGTCTGTTTGATAGCGGCCATTACCTGCTCTCCCTCAGCTTCTGAATGTATCTGTATTTGGGAGTTAGAGAACCATTTGACGCAATCACTGCCTAGGATTTAACAAAAGAGAAAACAATCACCATTGCATGTTTAAATCTGAATTTTTGCATTAGCTCTCATTTAGTTTGCATACAAAAACAGTAAGCCATATGTATTTGTGTGACCAAACCCCCAAAGCGCCCCTCCTGCGAGTCTCATTACATCTCTCTCGCTCGCTCGCTCTCTCGCTCGCTCTCACTCTCTCTGCTCTCACTCTCTCTCGCATGTGTTTCGAGGCGCAACAAGACAATAGGGTGGGGGAACAGGGAGGAACAAAAACCATCCTACTAGGCCTTGTGACATTCAGATCGTGCAAGTGCTGTGGGAGAGGGGGGAGTGCCGGTCAGGGCGCAAGCGGCATGAGAAAAAGCGAGTCCCGTGGGAGGCCAGGTGGACACAGCCAGGAGAAAGCAACAAGCTCAGGGGAGGGAAGGTCCAGTAGCCAAGTGCGAGGAAGGGGCTGAAGGACTACAAGGGTGCAGGCCCAGCCAGGTTAGTGCAGGAGGTGGGGCCCAGAATGGCAAGTGCGGGTTGAGGGGGGTCCAGGCACAAGTACAGGGGTAGACTGGACAAGGGGGGCCTGGAACCCTGTAAGACTCTGAAGGAACCAGGCAGCCAGTCAAGAGGCGGAACAAGACATTAGCAGAAGAGGTGGAGAAGGCAGGAAGAAGAGAAAAGGACAGAACTTAAGGAGATCCAGCTCAAGTCTGGGAGAGGTAGGGAGGCCATTCTGAGGGAGGCACCCGCAGAGGAGAGAGATCTACCCCACTCTGCTTTCAAAAGCATCTGAACTGCAGAAGGTTAGAGCTAGACGGCTCTAGCGGGAAGGTATTTAGGGAGACAGGGTTGATGCGGGGTCCCAGGCCCCAGAAAGCCTTATGGATGATAGAGGGTCTTGAACTTGATCCTCGCAGCAACCTGGAGCCAGTGGAGAGATTTTAGGGCTAGGGAGATGCAGTCTCTGGGCTTGATGCCAAGGATAAGTCTTGCAGTCCTGTTCTGGATTAGTTGAAGGTGGCGAAGGGAGGGTTTATGCAGACCAAGGAAGAGGCTGTTGCAGTAGTCCAGCCTGGAGAGGACCAGAGCTCGGGAGACTGAGTTTCTGGGGGAAGGTGAGGAAAGGGAGAATGCCTCTGAGGAGGTGAAGCAGAAAGTGGGCCTTCTTGGCAAGGTCTGATGTGAGGAGAGAAGTAGAGAGAGGAGTCGAAGATGACAGCAAGGTTTTTTGCCTCACCGGAGGGTGAGGGGACGGGGCCCATGGAGAGCAGCTGGAGCGTGGGAGGGAAAGAGGGAGCATGAGTCCCAATGAGACAGATCTCTGCCTTACTGGCATTAAGGCAGAGATTGTTTGCAGTGCACCATGCCTGAACAGCAGACAGGCAGTCAGGAATGAGAGGGGAACAGGATGAGGAAGAGGAGGGAAGCTTGAAGGAGAGCTGTGTGTCATTCACATAACACCAAGTTAGGAGAGAAGGTGGAGATCAAATGGGCTAGAGGCGCCATGTAGATGTTCAAAAGCCAAGGGCAGAGGACATAGCCCTGAGGGACACCACAGGTGGAGAGTGAGATAGTGGAAAGAAAAGGGCCCAGTTGAACCTGAGGAAGGAGGTCAACCAGTCTTAGAGAGCAAGTCTTCACAGGTGTTCAGGAGAGCAGTTTCCAAGCCTCTGGCAGCTCCGATGCCAAATTGGTGGCCGTGGAGGAAACCAACAGATTCAGTGAGGTGGATAAGCTGGGAGATGGCCAGCTTCTCCAAGAGTACTACTGAGGAAGGGGGTAATGGAGATAGGACAGTAGTTTGCCGAACAGGAAGGGATGGCTGAAGGCTTTTTGAGGAGAGGGTGCAGGGGAGTGCTTGAGGAGCGTGGGGAAGGAACAATTGGCAAAGGAGTGATGTGCAGAAAATCAGCCAAGACTGGAGCAAGGGAGACAATGCTGTCCTTGATGGTTATGGAGGAGCAGGGGAGCACCTGTTTGGATGAGACTTTCATAGAGCAGACCTTTCTAGAAACCTCATCAGGTTTTATGGGAGAAAAAGAGGAGGGGAGAGGGGGGCCAAGGGAGGCATGAGTGAGCAGGAGTAAGGACAAGATGTTCTCAGTTTTAGAAATGAAGTGAGAGGCCAGAGAAGTGCCGAGGGCCAGGGAAGGCAGAGGAGACATGGAGAGTTGGATGTAAGTGATTTATTCGAAAATATTTGACCTAATGGAGAAGTGACTGAATTTATTTAACTGAAAAACGAAATTAACTTTTTACCTTTTCTACTTTTTTTTTTTTTTTTTTTTTAATGGTTTTAATACAAACCTTTAAAAAGAGAAAAATTAACATACAATCCAAATTAATGAAAGCTCACAAATCATCCGCTATTACCCCGGACTTTTACTGTTAACAGCAGCCTCCAATACAGACCTCAGGATGTCCCAGCGGGTTGCCCCACCGGGGGACGGCGTATAAGTGGTCTTTTACGACTCGAAGAAAAGAAACTAATGCGTACAACACCACTCTGTTTGACCCATCGAACAGGGCTCTCCACCAGTCGTCTCGAGTTAGGAATTGAAAGTTCGTTGTTATTGGGCTAAAGATGTTATTTCTTTCGCTCTCCAACTCGGGACATACTAAAATCAAATGTTTAAGTGTTTCCTTGTTGGTGGAGCAGAACCGACACGTGAGGTCCAGGTCCGTAGATTGGGACCAGTAGCAAAGGCGTTCCTTGGTTGGCATGGCATTCAGCCTAAACTGCAAATAGGAGGCACGAGACCACTGGTCCGGGAAGCACGACAGATAGGGCGGGACCCAGCCATAGGCTCTTGCCTCGGCCGGCGCTTCAAGCATAGATTTAGAAGCAGCTCTTTGGTTACAGGTGTAAATCCAATCATTTCTCCAAAGCTTTAGTTTTGCAGCATCAGGATTCTCGAGCAACAATTGCATCGTGATGTCATAGGAGCTGAGCACGTCATGACATAACTTATTCCATTGGAATAAGATTGAGGGGGCTTTGGCGAGTTCTAGACTGTGAAGGATCCCCATCTGGGGGGTTGGATTGCTTGAATTTAGTTTCCTAAAGACACTTAACAGATTCCAAGCAACTCTCGCTTGAATTGAGATGTACCCAAGCTCATATCTGGCACAAACAGTAGAGGTGCCTTTAGGCAAATGGAGAACCCTGGACCAAAAAATGCTTTCCAAAGAGCTCCACACTTCGGACCCACAACCAAAAGCGTTTTCACCGGCGTAAATCAATGAGGGTACCACCTTCTGCTGGAAAAAGGTTATCGTTGGTCTTAGAGAGAATTTCCCAAATTTTTTATTAATCAGGACTGCTTGGCATGCAAATTGTCGGCATTTTTTCTTGGCTGCGTCCACCCAAGGTGCGTCATTTCTACTTGCACTTAGTTGCATTCCCAAATATCTGGTGTTAAGTACGTGCTCAATGGGTTCTTTATTCACATACCATTTAAATTTCTGCCCATTAGGTTTGAAACCTTGCAGTCTTTCAAAAACGATGGCTTCACATTTCCCTCTGTTAATAACCAGCCCGTTGTCAGTTAGGTATTTTTCCACGGCAGCGAGTTTCCACTCTAAACCTATGGGGGTTGAGTCCATCAGAATGATGTCATCTGCGTAGACTAGGTAGTCTACATGTGAGCCGTGAAGTTTAGGTGGGAAAGTGCGTAGACCATTGAAAACATCTTTGATATCAGATATAAACAGGTTAAATATAGTTGCCGCAAGAGGGCAGCCTTGCTTGACACCTCGAGAGGTGTTAATGTGTGAAGATAGGTTACCCTTTTGGTCCAAGTGAACTCTAACGGTCGTGTTCATGTGGAGTTCGTTGATAGCGGACAGTAGACTTTCAGGACAGTTCCATTTGGTCAGTTTAGACCATAGCAAATCTCTATTTATACTGTTGAACGCCTGGGACAAGTCAACCAGCGCGAGATAGATTTTAGAGTTTGATCGCAGTGCTTCCATTTTCAGTAAATTCAGTAGTAGAAGGTTAACACCGCAGCCCAACCCTTTAATGAAACCAGTTTGTCTGGGGTCCACCTGGTTGCAATGTGTGGACCAGTCCGTCAATTTTTGTTGTAAAAGAGTGGCATAGACCTTACCCAGCACATCAAGAAGTGCAATTGGTCTATAGTTCTTTGGGTTGCGACGGTCGCCTTTTTTGAAGATGGGTATGATCACTGCAGATTTCCACGATGAAGGGGTCTCGCAGCATTTGACAATCCTGTTGAACAGCAGCTCACAAAAGCTGGTCCATACTTCTGGCTGAAGTTTGAGCGTAAAATTAGTTAAGCCATATGGACCAGGGGCTCTTGAGTTATTCAGATTCTTGATGACTAAGAATGTCGACCTCATTGGTTTTACTGAAGAGGTAGGCGTAGAAGGATACCCACTCAGACTCAGAGACCAGGTTTGCCTGAAGTGCATGTTGTGGAGCAAGATTGACGTTTATCAATCTCCAGTAGTCAGCAGAGTTGGAGCTCTTCATTTTTGATAGCATAAGCTCTGCGTCATTTTGCATCATGATGCACTTGTGAGATTTAAGCCAGTTCTTATAGCCTTGTTTGAAATTTTTTGCAAGACCAGTGGCAACAGTAGGCATTTGTTTGCGGGCCGTTCTTAACTGCCAGCGTAGAAGGCGTTTCCGTTGTTGCACCTGGAGGTCAAATTTATGTTTCGATATAAATAGGCTGTATTCCCGTGAGAGGTCCGAGTTCTGGTATTGGATTAAGAGATGGTTATATTCCAAGGATTCGGACAGCTGGTAACTCGTCAAAATGTGGCCCAACTCGGTAGAATCTAGATTTAGCCGAATCCTTCCGGCTCCTGTTCTCACTGAGAAAGCCCAGCGATCCTGGTGCGTTCTGCCGTTTGCCACAAATGACAAGACCACCATATCATGGTCACTGTGCTTCATTGTTTGAACAGACAAGCCGGTCGTTCTCATGTGAATCCTATTGGATACAAAGATGTAATCTAAGGTAGAGCTAGAATCCCCTCGTCTCCAACTTGGGGCTGCGGGAATATCGCCCAGGGTTTGACCATTCAGCATCACCAAATCCCGCAGCTCCATTTCCCGACACCACTCAGTTTTCAGATGAAGTTCTACGGAGTTAGCATTCTTCTTGAGCCCTGGTGCGTTTAAATGACTAAGGCAATCGATGTTAAGGTCGCCGCAAATGATCAAGTCATATAGCTGGCCAGATTCCGTGTGCTCATCTATGGTCTTAGTGACTTCATCTATGAAGTTTTTTGCTCTGGTTGCCCCATGGTTCCAGTTAAGATTGAAAATAGAGGTTGGTTGTCGGGCCGATAGCGGGGCTTCCATCACCAATCGTAGTCACTTGGATATAAGGAGAGATGTCAATTGAGTTCAGAATCCGAAGCCCTGAGTTAATCCTGACGGCTACCAGGAGACCCGACATAGGTCTACCCCTAGTCTGTTTAATGGCTGAAGTGTGGGCGATTTCAAAACCCTCCAGAATTGGTTTTTCGCATAGCCATGTCTCTTGTAGACAGATGAGATCTAACTCGTCGGCCCAGGTGGAATTGAACAAATGACTAAAGCCCCTGGTGTTCCAGGATCCCAATGTGTAATTTTTTTGGTTGTTATGTCGTTTGAAGGCTTGGCGTTAACATGACGTGATGTTATTTAGGGTTTCAGCAACCCAGGACCAATCATTTCCATTCGCCCTAGATGGCATGTCAGTCTCAGGCAGATCTGCAAACCGATGCGCTTGGCTAGCTCCTTGTATTGTTATTTTTATGTTATTGTGGCTGGAGGTTCCACTCAAAGACTTCCGAGTGTTCTGTGTTGGAGAGAGAGTGCTTTGATGGAAGGCTGAGGAGCCACGCTCACTCGGGCGTGCTGAAGGATTTTTATAGGCACTTCCGTCCTCTGCCAGGTTCACAACATAATTCAAAACCTCAGTTGGAACACGTATAGGGGCTAAAGAAATGTCAAAACCGAGAGATAGTAACACCGGGCCAGCTTGGAGCAAAGTGTCAACTATAAGCTTAGACTAGACATGCAAGATGACTGCGTCATTCTTGGTTTCTTCAAAAAATTCGACAATTTTCAAGTCACCAGATTCAATTGCCCTGAGACTTGGTACCAGATGGCATAGCCACAGGACATTATGGCGATTCATTATTAGGTCGTCTGCAGAGTCAATTCGTTCCAAGAGTACTTGATGGTAAGGTGAATCATTTTTCAAATGCGAGTTCTTGGAGGGATCATTTGTAAGGTGCTTTTTTAATGGAGCTCTAATTTGCGGTAGTTCGTTAACCTTAGACTGCGACGACCTAATCGGGACAAAGTCCCTAGGGTAAAGGCGTGTTAAGTCGAGCTTTGCGACCACCAACGATGATGAGTTGCTACAAGGATCAACAGCAACTTGGGCCCCTAAATCTTCCGTTTTGCGAAGGCTTTTGTTAGAGTGATCACACCTCTTACGGCGTTTTTCATCTAGCGTCATGAACGGTTTGGAACCAAAAACCGTGTCAATCGTTGAGGTAATGATTGGCCCACTTACTTCACACAGTGATACAACTCTGGTTGCCTTTTGGAGTGGCGCATGAAGGGGAATGTTATTTAGGCCAGATAGATTGGACCCTGGTCCGGCCTGGTTGTTCATTTGCGGGCAGGCTGCAATCGGGGGAACAGGTGTGTTGTCAATCAACTGGGTCGATTCAGGGAGGGTGACAGATGGAGTATTAAATTCTTCAGCCCCAGCCAACTCCTCGGCCACTGCATCCTCGTACACAGACGTGTTCAACAACTCCTCAAATATGCCACATAAGTCGGTTATGGGTTCAATGGACTGGATCAACTCGGTGGCATCGTCATTTGACTGGGGATCAGTTACGACATTTTTATTTTTCAGATTAGTTTCGTTAATAATTACATTCACAGTTTTCAGGTTTCTCAAGAATTTCCTGGAATCGTTACGACGGTTCCTTTTTTTCATAGGCATGTTTTTTGATTTTTTTAGTTCATGGCCTCTGCAGTTTCCGTCACCCGAACCTGTGACGGAATTAGTCTTGGAAAGCTTGAATATGTCATACACTGCCGAGGCACCATCATGACCTTGTTTTTGTGCAGAAACGGGTCCCACCGCATCTAAGCCCAAGCCACGATTTTGGTCGGAAGGGGCAGCCATTTGAGGATCCAAAAGAGCCAAATTATCAGCAGCTTGGGTTTCCAGGAAGATATCCTGGAAGTTAGTCGACAGAGGTGTGTTGGAGTCACAGATGGTAGGGAGATGGTCAGTCATTTGCGATCCTGCAAGACATGGAACAGAGTCAGGCGGCAGCGTGGATTGTTCCTGACAATCAATGGGAGCATATTTTTCAGAACACGCCATTATGTCTTTATTTCTTTCCAGTTCTGAAGCAGTGGCCGCCGAAATCTGAGCACATGAGGCTAGAGGTATCCGAACGGGAGAGCAAAATACAGGGTTGTTTGTGGTTCGAGAGGTCAGAATCCCTCCCTCTTCAGCTACTCCACTCTGACCGCAGTTATCAACTTTTTGTTGAAAGATTCAAAGCCTGTTTCGCCACTTCAGCCAGTAGTTTTCTGTCCAAAAAGGCGTTTTTATTGCTGTCCATTAAAGCCCCCAGCGCCATTTCCACCTGTTTATTAGTGCTCAATGATGTATTCATTAGGATCGTCTGGGTATTCCCCATCTCAGAGATCTTTGTATTCATACTAAGAATTAGAGCGGTCAGGTCTTTCAGACTGTCGTGCAAATGTTCGTACATTTTCAAGAATGGAGCCACGGCTATTGTAGTTGATGACATAATGGTGGCTTGGAGATCTTTCAAACTTGGTATAGGGTGTTCATTGCCAGTGCTGTCCATAGTGAGACCGGTGTGTCGCCTTTTGCTCACGGGGAGGCGTCTAATTTTTGGGAATGGGCGCTCCATAAGTGATGAGTCCGAGGAGGATGGATCTGACATGTAGTCAGAACGTGTCTCCACAATTGAAGGCTCATCCACACATTGATGCAGAATGGTCGATGGTTGGTTTTGCAGTGTGTTAGAGTCGACCCTTCCCAATTTAGGAAGTTGTCTCTGTGAGCAATGAATGCTCGGTGAAAAACTAGAGCGACTTCTTCTTCCTCTTTCCTCCATTTTATGCGTAGGGGAACTCTGCAAGGGGTTTTTGCCAGACGGTGCAGGTGAGGACCAACCAGCCACAAGATTGGAAGACCCTCCCGCTGAGGCTGTGGCACCCGGCAAGGAGTCTTTTGTTGGCGAGTTATTCGCTCTGCTTTTGTTCAGGTGCTTAAGATCTGTTAGCAACTTGTTGATGACTTCCAAGGAATTTCTACGGTTATTAGAGTCCTTCACTTGGAGGGTAGATACCCTCTCCCCCTCAGTGTTAGCAAAAGAGGCACGGGTAAGTGGCTCAATACCCACACTATATGCCGGTTCGTCCACTTCATTGTATGTGAAAACGGCATTATAGGAGCCTGCTTCATGCGACGTACTTAGTGGCAATGGCGGTGAAGGTACCAGTTTCTCATATGCACTGTAGAATCTTGTGCGTGGGGAGCTACTACTTGTTTCTTTTTGTATAGAGGGGCATACAATGTCACTAGTACCTGAAGTCGTGAGGCACGCTTGAACACCAGTCGTCACGCTGGTGAGCGAACATGAGGGCGTTTGGGATAAGACGGGATCTTGTCGCAGTGAGCAGCTGTCATTTTGTGAAGTACAAGAAGGAAGTTCATGAAGGCCATGTACTATGGCCAAGTTGACTAAGGCCGGGTTGGCTATGACCGCCGGGATTGTTGGTGCACCGTGTGAACTGGCGCACTTATTAGGTGACGCATCATGTGTACTTTGGAACGGAAAACAGTTTAAAGGAGAGTGTGTTGAAGTCGGCTGGGCTGGGCCGGACTGAGCAGGAGACGAATCCGATGTAAAGTGTCTCTCATGTGTATCGACTACAGCCTCACCCCGCATGCTCCCTGCCACTCCTCCCGTTGGCTCAGAACATGCAAAGTCCACTCGCGAGGAGGTAGCCACACATACACTTACTGTGGTTTCGTTGATGACTGCACAGGGCGAGTTTGAAGCCGGCTGCAACGAAAGCCCCCCCTCATTCGGAAGCTGGACACGATCGTCGGGGACGGCAGCCGGTGTTAGAGGCGCCTTTAAGGACTCCGCTGAAAGCCACGAACGTTCCGAATCGGGGCATACCGGGTCACGAGCACGCTTCCTTTGGGCTCTGGTCTTCACAGAAGCGCCCACAGTCAATCCTTTCACCGGCACCGTAGTAACGTTTGTTCGCATCGTTTCAGCAGACGATGATGCAAAGATGGAACAAGAAAACAGGTGAGCCAGGAGCCAAGAGGAGAGTCCCGACTTCCACGGAGTTCCTCGGACTCCTCAGACTCTGCCAGACTCCGCCAGACTCCGCGCCCGCTGCGCGGGGAGAGGCAGGTTTTAAAGCAGCAAAGTCACTCCCACACAATGGAAATAGTAGAGGTACTGGTCACTCCTCAGACTCTGCCAGACTCCGCGGGGAGAGGCAGGTTTTAAAGCAGCAAAGTCACTCCCACACAATGGAAATAGTAGAGGTACTGGTCACTCCTCACACTCTGCCAGACTCCGCGCCCGCTCCGCGGGGAGAGGCAGGTTTTAAAGCAGCAAAGTCACTCCCACACAATGGAAATAGTAGAGGTACTGGTCACTCCTCAGACTCTGCCAGACTCCGCGCCCGCTCCGCGGGGAGAGGCAGATTTTAAAGCAGCAAAGTCACTCCCACACAATGGAAATAGTAGAGGTACTGGTCACTCCTCAGACTCTGCCAGACTATATTTTTTTTTATAATGCAGGGGGAGACCCCACTACCCCTCTGCCCCTTCCTACCCTAACTTATACTCTTACCCCACACCCAACCTATTATGTACATACGGTTCCTAGTGAGTATTTCGAATGACATTTTTTCGAATGCCATAATGTCGAAAACATTTCACCGGAAAAAAAAAAATGTGAATATCTTTTTTTGTTATTTTTTGTTTGCAATGGGGGGTTGTCCCCCAACCTCCTCTTTTAACCCTTTTTTGTACTCGCGAAACAAAACAAAAAAACATGTAAATTAAAAAATACATTCGAAAAAAAAAAAAGATTGGTAAAATGTTTGACATATTTGTCATTCGAAAAAATGTTTGACATATTAACTGGATACTGTACTATACATATACCACTTTACCTATCATTTTCAGTTAAATAAATTCGGTCACTTCGGTCAACTCAAAAGTTCTTAAAATGGGATATTCCTCCAAACATGCACAAACAAAAATGGTAGATGGGGGGGGATAGCTTCCTTCACCTTTTCTTTCAGTCTTTCTTTTATCACAACACTTTTCTCAAGCAGGGGGAATCTCTCCCTTCACCTGGTCCCTCTTAGATTCAGCAACATAACAACCAGTCTGGTTCACTATCCAGCCATACTTGTCTGTAGATCTCAGTGTTCAAGAACAATTCCCTTCTTTTAGCAGTGGGTCCTCAACCCTTTATTGTCTCTTAACAAACATCTCATGTGTGGGTCCCAGACCGTAGTTGTGTGCTTCTCTGAACTGATATGGGTCCCTGACCCTTTTATATGGCTCTTGCAGGGCTTTCCTGACTTCGTATGGGTCGCAGACCCTTCTGTGCTGCTTTTGCGGGGCTTCCCCGACCCTGGATGGGTCCCAGACCCTTGTGTCTTGCTCTTGCTGAGCTTCCCAGACTTCGTATGGTTCCCAGACCCTTCTATCAGGCTTATCGTTTGTAGCAAACAGGCCTGGTTCACTAGCCTGCCAGGCACTGTGATTTGAAGAAAAGTAGGATTTTAAACAGCGATTCTGCATTGAGAGCTAGCCAGCATGGTGACAATGTGCCTAGGTGGCAGGGGGTATCAGGGTAGGTTGTAGAGGGTGTGAGTAGTTCAAGATTTTGTTAAAAGTAGAGAAGAAGCAGAGGGGGAGATCAAGGAGCAGGCACAAACAATAACAGATTACTGAGCATAAGAGCAGAGATTAGCATTTTAGCTGAGTGGTGGGGGTGAGGTAAGGCACATTTTTCTAATGCTGATGTTTACCTCGGTGAGGGGTCAGAAATACGACGTGGACAACTTGATGAATGTTTTTCAACAAATGCCATTTTATTTAAACCAAAAAAGGTTAGAAAAACGCCTCACTATACCTACCCCGATGACGATTTCACTGCCAAAAATAAACTAAAGGAAAACACTAACAAAAAGGTTTCTGTCCCTCACACTTACATACACACCAAATCATTAAGGAATTATATGGCAGTTTAACAACAACAATCAGAGCAATATAGTTCTTAACACAATAGCTGCTTCTTCTGACAACCTGGGTGAATTCCCCTTCCCCATATCTAAGCAGATTTTCTTTGATTGTTCATAAGCTACAAGGAATCCTGTATCATAACAAAAAGGTTCCACTTCAGTTCTTTTCCTAATCCAACTTGACAACACAACGTTCTGTTTCGTTGTAGTCAAGTTCTTTAGAACTTGTTGTCAACAATGAATAGTTCATAATGTCCTTAACCTTAAAGCAATTGTCTTTGCCAAGATGTATTAGCACCACTTCAACTTCAGTACTGCCTTATCAAAACAGACAACCATCAAGCACATTTCAAAACTTTATCAACTTCAAAATAAGCGTTACTGTCCAGATGTTTTGACACCATTTCTTCCTCTGCTCTACACTTCTTTGGCAATGTGTGTTTAAGACATTCTGGGCAATATTCCTCATACACTGTTATGTTTAGGTTTCTTTCCTTGACTTGGGTATCCCAGGGTATTTATCAAGTGTCTTATTGTATGTCCAGCTTGGCTTTGACAATGATGGTTTGAGTTCCATTCTTTATATATTGCCCCCTCAGTATGGTTGATTGTTCTTAACCCCCCCATCATATATCATATAGCAACCACCTCCTTTAAATGGAATCTTCGCAGTTTCTGTTTGCCAACTGCTTTTGTTTACATCAGCTTGGCATTGGTTGGTTTTACATTAAGTCAGTATTCAATAATATGACTGGGTTCGTGCAATGAGTAATCACAGAGCGCTCCAGGCTCACAATTCGACAGTGAACTCATGAAGTGCTGCTCCCAGCCTGTCTGATTCTCATCTCTGATGTAGCCCGGCAACGTCTCCTGCGTCTCAGAGTCCTTGTGGCTTCCCCAACGTTCTGGTGCTTGCCTGCCACCACTGAATGCTGAAAGTTGGGGAAAGTCACAGGCAGGTGTGCTTTCCGCTGCACAAGGTTTCAGCAGCTGGAGTTTCCCCCAGAGTCTTGGTGCTCGCTTGCCACCTCTGAACACCGTTCATTGGGGAAAGTTAGAAACAGGTGCACTTTCCACTGCCCCACCTCTGCAATTAAAACCTCTGAACCACACACCTCTTTTGGGACCTGCCACTCTGGTCCCATGGACCTGGTTCTTACACAATTTCTTTTCAGGGACATCATTTCACCAAAATGCCAGGGGTAGCGGAAGTGACATCACATGACCCATGCCCCATGACCTCTGGTGACATCACAGGAATGGATTTGACCCCCCCCCCAAAGTGATATCTCGGGAAGCGATAGAACACAACCTTTCACCCCTTGACAAAACAGGAAGTGGCATAACATAGCATGGTTCCTAAGTACACTACGAAAAATATGGTTATGATATCACATAACGCGATATACATTTCATACAAGAATGTTTCACCATATGTATCATTAAGATCAGTGCGTATAGGCCCATATTACCAAATTACTGTGCATGCAAGCAGACGGCCATGGCCAAATGATAATGATGTGTTATTATATAGCACTTACGCTTTAGCAATTTATATAGAACAAATATACAAACAATATCACCCAACCTGTGTTGGTACTCATTTATCAAACTCAGAAGGATGAAAGGCTGAGTTGAGGTGTTTACGAACAGACTAAATCAGTGGCTCATGCACTGAAGTGTGCTAGCAATAAACCTCTAGCAATTGTATAGAATTCCAGAAAGACAAATTTGTTATTCCTATTCTTTCTTATTTAGGGTCACTGCTGAAAGGGTTCCCCTAAATGATGTCCCTGTTTCTTTTGATGCTTCGTGGAGAGTAAAACTCCTCCACCCACTACTGTTGCTACTGCTCTCTTGCTGCTGCCTCTGCCCCTTCACCTTCTTCCACCTCGATCTCGTTCTGGATCTAGCTCCTAATCTAATGGCCTGCACCTGAGGGGGCCTTTTATGCCCCTTGGTCATCCTCCGGTGTGGGTCAATAATCCCAATGGGCTGCACTCTGCAACCTTGTGCCTCTGCAGCCCTCTTCCTAATCCCAGTCCCAGAATTCCCACAATACTGGAAGTCTAACACAAAGTTTAGAAATTTTAATAAGCTTTTCCCCACCAAGTTCCTTTTTCTCCTCAAGCATATTCCTGGAAGTAGTATCACAAGCATAAGGTATATTTGGCTTTACAGAGGATTGAGCTTTTCAATTTCAGATTGGTAGTTTTAAACAACCCCTCTGTAAGGTCTTCCTGAGACTCATAGGATTTCCCATTTCTGTGAATTATCATTTTGGTAAGAATTAACAAATGAGAGTGGGCACCGCTGAGTAAATTAAATTCTGATTATTGATTGTTTCCGATTATCAGTTAGTATAAACTTGGGGTGCATACCCTATGGAACATGCCTCAGCACAGAGTATTTCAAATAGTGGTAAAGTTGTGGGCCATGGCTGGAACAACGAGCAGTCATGGCCTAGAGAATTTGCTAGAACAACATTAGGTTAAAGTGTTTCTTTGACGATTACGGGATTACTATCATTCTTGAGAAAGAAAACCACCAAATGATAGTTGAGGCAGAGACAAACTCTGTCTTTACATAAAACCAGTGTGGCCATAAAATAGTGGCCTGTGCCAATGTGCTACAAATGCCAATGCATTTTGGATCTAATATCCTTCATCAGGGCAATAGCTGGGAGCATCACGACCAGTTTGACGAAATGAACCCCAACCAGTATCGAAACACAAGAATTAGACAGTAGGCAGGAGAATGGAAACCAACACCATATTCATCAGACATAAGTGCAGTAGCAGTAACTCATTAGTAGCGTGGTCAGCAAATAATGTGATTCAACAGGACATCAGTGTGAAAACCACAAAATAAATGTTGTGATACTCAAAGCTATTGCCCTGATGAAGGATATTCGATAGGTAGCACAGGACGGTTGCTAAGACTCTCAGCAATTAAGACTGTCTATTCCCTGCTGCGTGCCCGAAGGGATGCATCGCAACCCGCAAGGACCGTATTGAAAATCACGCATGGACAGTGAGAGGTCGCCAGGAGCCACCTTGGAGACATTTTTGCCTGCTCCCTGTGGGACGTCAACGAGATCAGACGGCAGAGTAGCAGATTGTGGGAGAGGCGGGACACGAGGGCTTCAGCGGATCAGCGGAGTGCAAGTATAGATTCAGCCATACAACAAATATTGTTGAGGAGAAATTGTTGTTTGGAATTGGTTTTATGTCATTGTGAAGGATCCCTGTTCCCAGGAGTTTAGCTAGGTTATGGATGAATTATTTATTTGTTCCTGTTTTTTTAGGTGCTAGCGTAGTTAAGCAGATGATGAGGTTTCCCCGTTTTCTTGGCGCTAGCTTAGTTTATGGATGAATTATTTAGGAGTTCCTGTTTCTAGGCGGTCAGCTTAGCTTACGGATGACTTATGTATGGATCCCTGTGTCTAGACTCTAGTTTAGATTGCTTAGGTCACAGAAGGTGGTTTCTTAGTTTATTTTTATAGATGTATTCCTATGTTCTGGCATAGAAAAAGGACCACATATTTGTTGTAATCCCGTCATTTGAAAAGCAGGAAGACAGCTGTATGTCAGTTGTGTTTTAGGATAGGGGTTTCAGAGTGCACTCGAAGTATTGGGATTTTCGCCTTAGGCTGGTGATGTCACATAGAAGGTTGTTAATAGGACATGGTTTGTTGATGTGAAGGTAAAACCCTGTAGTGCGGGCCAGACGTGTTGGAGAGAATAGGAAAAATTGGAAACAAAATCTAGAAGGAAAAACAGTGTTTAACTTGACGAGGTGGTGTAGAAATTGTCAAAGAGGGTTATGCTATTTGGGTTGTGCTCAAGGAGCACACAAAAGGATTGTGGCTTGGCCTTTGAGGGTGGAGAATAGAGTGTGGGCTGTGCGAGGAGCATGCTCCTGTTGGGAGTGGTGAGCCGGAGAGGCTGTTGGAACATTTCAGGAATTTTTGTGGTTTTGGAGTATCGGATAGAGAACTGACGATAAGTGTGAACTATATAAATTGACAAAGTGCTGAAACATATACAAAATCCCAACTGGAGGTCAAGTAAGTATCGGCAGTCAAAAAGTGACATGCCAACATGGGGCATGCACCCCTTAAACAACACTTGTGCAAGTACCTTCCGCTGTATTAAAGACAAAATACGCAAGTATAGCACGGAATGGACTTGTGATACAGAGGGCAAAATATCAAAGCCATGGCCCCGGGACGGCAGTCTTTCCAAATCTGTGCGGCAACACATGACCAGGTATTTACATGCTGCATATGAAGAGGAAAAATTGGGTAATCGATGTGCTATATTGGAGCTATGGAAAATGTTTGAGCACAGGGAAGAGGACCCACCCAAGAAAGTGGATGCTGAGCCAGCATGATGTGCCTCCTCCCCAAACCACAGACCCTACGACAGAAAGCCAGGGATTCAATCCCTGGAAGGAGTTAAACACAGCAGCAGGATATACCAACACGGTTTATGCACCACAGGTGTATAGCAGTGAGGATATGCTAAGTGGTGCGAAGCAAGCGAGCAAGAGAACAGAGGATATAATTGATAAACGCAAGGAGCGCAGCGACCTGCAAGCAAAACTGGTGGGGAATGACTAAGGGATATCGGGGCATAGTGGGGTGATGAAATGACACCCCCTCCAAACGAGTGGGTGCGAGGACAGATATTGCTCAAATTGGAAGGACGGATCGCAGTAGCACAGAGAAGCACTGAGGAGGAAACTCAAACACAAGGGGAGAAGGAAAGTGTCATGATCTCTGCTTCCAAAAGGTCAGGGTTTTCCCAACTCCCTTGGAAGCAGATCCATAACCCAGGTTCCGAGTGCCAACCAGTCCCAGTTGGGACCTTTTGGACCCAGTCCTGGCGCCGGTGGCACCAGGCTCATAAATATGCCCAGTCCCAGCGCTGGAAGCGCCGGGCTCATAATGCTTGGGTGGACTTACCTGCAGCAGACCATGCTGCTTACTTGCCTGCCAGTTGAGCCTCTGATCCTCTTCTGTTTGGAACTACTTTTCCTGTTGGGTGGGGCAGGAGCCACTCCCTAGATTCAGAACACTGGAACTCTTCTGGAAAGCAGGAACTCTTTTCTTACCTAGGCGTGGCTGTGGAAGGAGACACCTAAGCACTACAGGAGGCTATTTAAACCACACCCGATGGATGAATCTTGCTTTGCGTTATTCTGCATCCTCTGCAGCAGAACGCTCATCGTGTCTTCTGCATCTGATCCTGGGCCTAAGGGAAAAGGCTTACCATCCTGAATCCAGTCTTCAGCAACACATATAAAGACAAGAAAGAACAGGTTAGCATTACGGTCTTCAGTGACAGCTCTTCACTTACCTGGTCCATCGGCTGTCACCAACGCCTCACGCTGCATTCCGGCATCTGAAAGACAAAGGCTTACCTACTCTTTGTGCGCTCCGGAGGTCTTCACACTGCATTCCGGCATCTGAAAGACAAAAGCTTACCAACTCTTCGCACGCTCCGGAGGCCTTCGGCGCTGCATCCCGCATCTGAAAGACAAAACAAGGTGCGTTTAAAGACATTGGGGAACTTTAATACTCACGTGCCATTACTCCTTTCCACATCTAACCCAGTGGGTATTCCGGCACCCTGCAGCCGCTCCGAACTTGTACCTGCAAAATAAAAAGACAGTTAGAGCGCATTGTGAAGCAGGCAACAAGCGCTTACTTACGTGCTTCCAGGCGCTTCTATTCATCACACGGGCTCCATCTTCAACTCACTTCAGCCCGTCATCCGCCATCGCCGGAACCCTGCAAAACAAGAAACATCATTACTAAAGACTTTAAAGACATTAGAATTACTCGAAACTTACCGTTCGTGCAGTAAACGACGGACAGCAGTCCTCTGAAGTCAAGAGGCCTGCTCCCCTTATCCAGTGAAGAAACTGGTTACAGCACCCTGCCCCGAGGCAGATGGAGAGCACGGCGTTCACTTACCTAAGGTGAGAGCGTTAACCTTTGGGGTTCTACAGGAGAAGAGAAAGGGAAGAAGAGAGAGACATTCAATAACCCAGTTCCTTAATCCCATATTTTCTATCTGCAGACATCTTACCCTTCGAGTCAGACATACAGTGCACAGAGGTCCAGCCCAAAGAGCCAGCCGTGTGTTACACATCACCTTTGAAGATACGGTATACGCCCAGTCAAGACCGGCGCCTCTACGGGAATCAGGTGAGCGTTACAGAAAGAGAATGGGCAGAGCGAGTGGAGGATGTCAAGAGAAGAGAAAGAAGAGGAACAGGAGTGGTTGAGAAGGGAGATCGAGAAAGCAGAAGAAAAGGAAAGGGAGAAAAGAGGAAAAGGCAGAAGGAGATAGAGGAAAAGGCGATGAGAAAGGTGGAAGAAGAAAAGGGGAGGCAGTTGCAAGTGAAGAGATAAAAGAGGAAACTGGAAATCGAAAGGCTTGTTAAAGAGCATTGACATAGTGAAGAAGAAAAGACAGAAGGCAGGAACGGGAATGAGCAAAGTAGGGAAGGACACCTCAATGAGGTAGAGGACATCATGTCAGGACCAAAACATTTAAATGACAATGAGGAAGAGGGAATATGCGGAATAGGGATTTTGTATAGGAGCAGGAGGGATAGCTCCTCTACCCCTAAGGCAAGTATGAGTACAGCGGGTCCTCATTGAGGGAGCAGGGCAATTCGCTGGGCAGAGTAAAGGGGAAACAGGGGAAACATGTTAAGGAGACTATTTTGAAGATAAAGAGGATGAACACAGCAATGACGCGTGGGATCCATGTGGGCCAGATGAGAACACAGGGGAAAGTGGCTATGACAAACGGAGGAGGTCACGCCGCTCCTCCAGGGGTAAGCCCAGAATGGGAGACATTGAGGGGTGGAGAGGAAGACATTGAGAAGGACAAGCTAGAACCCCAAGGACACTTTGACATCCCAAAGGCAGATCACATAGCACAGACACACTTACTCCATATGCACAGAGGCTGAAAGCCTTATCGGGATGGAAAAGAGCAAATATGACAAGAGTGTTCACTGCCACAAAAGATGTAGTGAAGCATGACAGAGGGGTAGGACTGACCATTTCTGGTACTAGAGAAGGGTGGCCGACGACCACAATACATACCATGGCAACAGATGGACAAAGATGATCGGAGGTGTAAATTGCCCTCATAGACCGCAGGAGCGGGGAAATGGATATAGGAGTTAGAAATGACGTTGGCAGTGGGCGTCATGAAGAGCTTACTCTCAGCCATTCTTGGGCAAGTAGCGGACGATGTTTGGAAGCAGGCAGGTTACTCTGGAGTGACAGCACAGAGTTCAATAATTGCAGAGTAGCCGAATGGCTGGCTCTGAAAGTACAGTACCCAGACACATGCGACATAAGCACAATTATGGCACAGAAAATGCACTTTAATAACCGTGGGATAAAACAGTGGATTTATTTTATCCCATGTTAAGCCAAGGGCTGCCAGAGCAAGTACAGAAGCAACTAAAGAAGTTAGTGGGAATGGCAATGAAGCCATGGCCAGAAATTAAGTTGACTATAGTACATTTTTGTGATTAATACAAGGAAACGCAAGAAAGAAATGCGAGGAAAGAAAAGAGTGAAAGTAAGTACAGAAGTAGCTATCAAAGTATACAATAGAAGGGGCAATGTTGACGAGTGGAGAGGGAGTAGTTACTCAAACAAAATCGACAACAGGTGGCAGGGGGAAGGTTTGCTGGAAGAGGAGATGGAAACTATTTGCAACGTGGAAGAGGAAGGGTGCCCCATGGAAGAGGAGTTGGGTATCCAATGCAGCAGGGTGGAGACTGGTTTAACGGAGGACAGCCGAGACCCATTGTGGGTTCACTTCAATTTGGATGTGCAGTAGAATGGGTCACATATCGCAACTGTGCAAAAGAGGTGGAATGTAGCAGAATGGGGAGAAGACATACCAGCCAACATATCAGGATGAGAAGCCTGACTTTTACGGCCAAGATCACACGCAGGCACAGACAAGCACTGCAAACAGCCTTAGCACAACAGCCACCAGGACAGTCACAACAGCCCATGGTGTACACACCGCAGACACAAGAGTACACACAGCTACCATAAACATCACAGCAAGCACCAGCACAGCGGAATGTGGTAGCCACGAGACACGCAGACTCTGCGATGCAGACTCCCATACAGAGACTAGGGGGAGCGACTGTGGTGGGTGGGAAACCCCTTCATGGGAGTAGGGATTACTCTATTCCCACAACAGGACAGCCCAAAGATGGACCGCATGTGTTCAATCCTATCCGTTACACCCAACACAAATGCAGAACCACATGTAGGTGTGACCATAGGTGACAAGACGTTCTCTTTTCTTGTGGATACAGGGCAACCAGATCCTTCCTTAGTGAAGGGAAATACCCAATGTCAGGCATTGCCATGAAGATTCTCTGTGGCTACAGATATAGATCCTTCCACTGACAAAGTTCCAATTTTTATAGGGGAACATTAACTTACCATGCCACTGTTATATTCCCGACAGAAACCGGTCAACATAATGGGAAGTGACATGATAAGCAGACTTAACATGACCATTTCATTCAATGAGCAGGGGATAGTATGCTCTACACCAGGAATTCATTACATGAATGTAAGAGAATGTATTCAGGAATTTTGCGGTCAGACTGTACAGAAAGGGGTGCGTGTAGACCCAACGTTATTCCAATATGGAGTGGCTTCCACGGATGCTAATCCTTGGTACACATGCTAAATTGAAGAAATTAAACTCTGCCTTCAAATCATTCACTGTAGATGGCAACTATCACAGTCTCTAACACTAAAACTCTTGGCATTTACCTTGACGCCACATTATCATTCTCTAGACAAACCAACGCGGTAGCAGCATCTTCCGCATATACTTGTAAACTAATCACCGCCTGTGGCCGTTCATTACCACACCCAATTGTATCACACTTGCCAGAACTTTAGTTCTGTCCAAAATCGATTACTGTAACGCCCTCTATTTAGGTACTAGCCACAAAAATATTAACAAATTACAAGTAATCCAGAATAACGCCATCAGGGCAGCCCTCAACATCCCCAAGAAGTCGCATATTTCTGAGACTAGACGCAACCTGCGCTGGCTTCCGGTAGAGCACAGAATATGCCTCAAAACTCTTGCTCTAACACACAAAGCTAGGGCTAACCTCGCTCCAGCCTACCTTACGAATCAACTCACCTCACATACGTCTTCAAGACCACTCAGAGTGGCCCAAGTACAAACAATGACCATACCGAGATACAAACTCCAGAATTTGGGAGGTGCTAGCTTCCCCGTACTGGCCTCAAAGTTATGGAACACACTCCCTGCTTCTCTCAGATCAGAACCCTCCTTCCATGTATTCAAGCGCAACACTAAACACTGGCTTCAGGACCTGGACACCATGACAGTCTAACCTCTTCAGAGCATTTTGCTCGTCATCTGCCTCACTTTATTTTTTGTAAATATCCTACTCATTTATTGCCTCGCCATCACTACCTGTGTTTTTTTCCACTACCTCTTGTAAAGATGGAGAACTTAATTCTCTTGTCTGTTCTACTGTATTCTGTACCGATCATTTGTATGTAACTGCAACGTAACGACTGTAATCTGTATTTAAGATGATGCGCCCGGTTGCCCATGGGCCTGCTTGCGCTTTACAAATAAAACAAATACAAATACAAATGTAGGGCAAGCTGCTTCGTTTGCCCAACGAGTTTTTGTTCAGATCAGAGATTCCCTTAGACGAGAAGGAGGGGCAGGTGTTTCCACTAGAATGAGAGACGGTTATAGTGAGGGGCGAGAGGATAGTATTACACAGGACTGATGATAAAGGACAGGCATGGAGAACAGTGATTGCAGTGGGAGAAGGGCACAGACTGACTGACTTGAGGGACAAAGAATTGTTCAGTGATGACTATTTGGATTTAGAGACAGTGTTCTTTATGAGCATTACTTACTCAGTGAGAATTCATTATAGGGAAGAACCACAGAGAATTTCCCTACAGAAAAAGGCGTCAGCACCATTTCTTGAGGAAGGACTAGCACACATGCCAAGCATCTTTTGGACCAACAGCACGTATGACATTGGCTTGTTGAGGGGAATGGGAGCTGTCAAAATCAAGCTCAAGACAGGGGCACTCTTACCAAGGGCAAAACAATATCTTTTATCCAGGGAGGCAGACAAGGGCCTTTTTGAGATAATTTTCACACTAGTGCAACAAGGGATTTTGGTAACATCAGAATCACAGTGTAACACAGGTGTGTACCCAGTGAAGAAGGAAACAGGGGGATTGTGGCATTTTAGTCTAGACTTGTGCCCTTTGAACAACATTGTTGAAGCACAGTTTCCGTTAGTTCCCAAACTAGCAACAATATTATGTAGCATTCCGCCGGAAGCTACCCATTTCACTTGGATAGATTTGAAGAAACCTTATTCTATCCCACTTCATGGAGGAGTCACAGGATCTGATGTCATTTCTATATAGAAATGACAAGTGGAAACATACAAGGCTTCCCCAAGGGTATTGCAAATCACCTTCTATATTTAATAGGGTTCCCCAAATGGACCTAGGCAACATACATTTGGACAGCACAGTCATTCAGTACATCAATTACATTTTGGAATGTAGCAGGCCAGAAGAATAGCGTCGAAAAGAATCAGTATAGTTTTTGACAGTGCTATCAAAGATGGGTTACAAGGTGGATAAGGCAAAGCTGCAATATTGCCAAAGTGAGGACTTCTACATTGAGCAGTTAATATCACAGGCAGGCGGGAGGGTAACCCCAGAAAGAACAGAGGCAATCTTTAGAATGCCACCACCATATACTGTGAGGGAAATGCAGCAATTTTTAGGTCGCTGTAATTATTGCAGGGTCTTGGTGTATGATTACAGCACGTACACTAGACCCCATTTAAGCGGGCTCTGGGAGGTCCGGGGTGGGCGGTAAACCAACAGACAGGAGATGACCAGCATTTGAAGAACTAAAAGGGACAATATGCACAGTCACAGTGTTAGGGATCCCTGACTACAGTGACAAATTTTACTTGTTCTCACACTCCAACGGAGTAGTGATGATAGTGGCTTTAGGGCACAAACCAGTAGCTTACTATATTGGGCATATAGATCCAGTAATGAGAAGACATTACCCCTGTGAACAAGCATTGGTTGCTGCTTCTGCCTTTGTAGAGAAATCAGCAAATGTCACAATGGGCTGTAGCACCACATTGTATGTGGAACAGGCCAGTTTGCCTATCCTTGAAAAGCCAAGAGCACAATGACCACACAGTGTTTCTGGATCAGAGGCGTAGCCAGGAGTGTCTAACTAGTGGGGCCTGAAGCTATTGTAGGAGGCCCCACCTAATTGACATCAACATCTGTAAATGCCCACACAGCGCTGCTAACAGGCATTTACAGATTTTGGGTGGGTCTTGCCCACTCAGGCCCTACCCGGTCTATACCTCTGTTCTGGATACAAGGTAATCATCTCGAATCCAGTAACAAAAGTAGTGAGGTGCAGAGTTGTAAACTCTGACATTCATAGCAGAACCAGTAGAGGGAGACTATGTACATGACTGTACCACGTACACAAAACACTATGACATCCCCAGAGCAAGAGAGAATACCCTCGGAGGAGGGGAGGTACTTTTTATTGATGGGTCCTCAACCATAGAACCGACAACAGGGGAGAGACATACTGCGATGGCAGTAGTAAAACTGAAACCGAGCGGGTCAGTTGAAATAGTGACGAGCGTGAGATTGACTTTGCATTTTTCAGTACAAACCGCAGAATGAGTAGCTCTTATAATGGCATTAGAAGCGCATGAGGATGAGGAGATGACTGTACTCCGACTATGTGACATCATCAGTGCATGCAGGAATGTCACATTGGAAAAGGAGGGGCTTTCAGGGTGCCGACGGCATTCCGGTGCAGCACACGGCCCTTTTGGCTAGACACAGACATACTACTCCCATCAGCCAAAGCGGTTGTGAAGTACCGAGCACACAGAGGGGGAGAGGCAATCTCCTGCAGCAACGAAGCTGCAGACACAGAAGCAATGCGAGCAGCACATTTTTACAGAAATAAATGAGTTTGACACCTCACCTAATACACGCATTTAGCATGATAGTTCGAGAGGGGTACAGTTCATTACCTGTTACACAAATGCTAGGATTTCAGGAATGAGCACCAGCAGAAGAGAAAGTGTTATGGAAGAGGAGAGGGTGTTCAATATCTCCTACAAATGTACAGTGGCGACAAGGAAGCTGGCGATTCCTTCAGCAATGTTGTAGATTGCGCTCACGCAGTTGCACTATCCTACTCACCTTAGGAAGGATGTTCTTGTAGCACATATTGTGGAAGATTGGTTCTGTCCCAACCTGGTGGAATATATCACCACATTTATGGACACTCGCTGGATCGAAGCTGGTCCATGCTCACACCCCGATGTCCTAAGTGCATCGACATTCCTCATCAGAGGTGTTGCCACGATGGGGGGGTGCAAGGTCCTGCATTCCGACAATAGGCCTCACTTAGTAAACAAAGTTCTTGAGCACATCACAGCCCTGCTGTGGATTAAGCATACATTTTCCTGTGCTTACCACCCGCAAGCAAATGCGGTTTGTGAACGCCTCAAGGGCTTTCGCAAAGAAAAGATTGCCAAAATAAAAGCAACTTTAAAAAAGTGATGGCTACATTGCATGCCCTTAGTTTTGTTCGCATTGCGCAATCAACCTGGATCCGACCACCATTAAACCCTCATGAGGTGGTGACAGGACGACGTATGCGCCTCCCACTTGCTCCTCCCACTAGAGTGCTGACAGATGCCCAATATACAGCCACTGTTCTAGGTGATGGAATGCAGGAATATCTCACTTCAAAGATGGCTAGTCCTTCTTTTATCTCTCAACATATTCAGTCCCGGCAGGGGAGGTCGAAGAAGGGTGAGGAAGAGAACACACCAGTAGAACACTCTGAACTGCTTAAACCCCCACTTCTTTATCTGGGAGAGTGAGTGCTCCTGTGGAATTTTGTCAGGTCCTGGTACAAACACAGGTTCAAGGGACCCTATTCCGTAGAGCAAGCAACTGACAAGCTGTTAAGCAGGTAGGAAAAAAGGCTTGTAATTACCTTGGAGATGTCAAGCCCTGCAGAGGCGAGACCCCCTTGGCTCAATGCGTAGACCATTTGATGCAAGAAGAACGAGGAGAAGAAGAGACACAGTGGCAAATACAGATACAAACACCAGCGGAAAACAAGAACAAAATGAAAAGTTAGATTAGGCACACTGTCCTCTCCTTACACTAGGTAATCATTGTGAATGTTTGGACTGAATTTGGCAAATATTACACATGCACAAATGTTGAGGAGCACTTTTTCAAAATGATAGCCACATCCTGACAAATGATTCCACCTAGGGTGTTCTTTTATGCTTTCCTTCTTAACATGGCCCATACCTATCCAATATTAACACGGGACGACACACCCGTTATTGCATTGCTTAGTAGTGCCAAGATAAGATTTGTTTGCGAGAGACTGTTTCTTGCTGAATTGACTCAGTACTACCGCAGACAGGTCTGATTGGACAAGTAATAACAATGAACTTCAAAGACTTTGCAAGCGGTTTCGTGGACTTTATGGACAATATAGTGGGCCTACAACCTTACAGGAAATAGAAGTTGTAGCAGCATCTATTGTGTTGATATGTTTTGTCTTCTGTTTTCTCTACCTCTTTACCCACTTTGCATTACAAAAGGTAGTATTGTCTCATGCACACGCTATAGTACCTGCTAACACAACCCCTATTCCTGCTATAACCGAAGCCAAATCTGGGTAACCAGCGCTGCACGAGAAGTACAAAGACTCAGGCGAAGCGCAGATATAGATATTGAACACGTAAAAGCATACCTAGCTGATTCGGCCCACGTGTAACATGTGGTACCAATACATGACCAAGATGGGGGAAAGAGACCACGAAGGAGAGCTGCTATGTGTTGATAATGTTGTCAAGGAAGTGTGGTTGATTTATTAACCACAGGGGGGATTGAAGAGGGAGACCTAAATGTGGCCCTCATTGCACCCATCCCGCTCTCATCTCGGCGACAAAGAAACGAGAGGTGCACATCGTTCCTGGGCCCTTCCTCCCCATCATCGATGTATCGCAGGTGTGAGAAGCGCTACTCGCTGAGACAACCGTTCAGACCATATCCTGAGGACAGTGTTGAAAAAATACAGATGCAATCATTAGAGCAAGTTGACCGACTGTGACCTTGAAGAACACTGATGCTGTCGCAACTGACACCATGATGTAGATACACTAAACAGGAAGCACATTGACATCCCTGAACAAAGTTACTGAGACATTTAGATTTAATGCTGCCAGACATGAAGAACAAGATTATGACTCACAATTGTTGGAGGACTGATACACGTATACCTTTGTCATTAACTGCTTGCTGATGTTTAAATGGAACTAACATGGGCGGCAATTCAAATAAAGATGGAAGCCAGAGGTACAATGGATTGAATGGAAGAAGCAGTAGGGGCTCGAGAACACAGAAAGCTGATGGGCTGATCCTGCTGAAGCATGCAGACCGGGCTTCCAGTGCGACCACCGTGCACAGCCTTGCCAAGACACAGACAGAAGTAAAGTTAGCAGAAGAGATAAGACACCTGCAGGGAATGCAAGCCAAAAATCCTCATAATTGCAACCAGGAAGAATCAATTTTTGGTCCCTACCCACATGATCTGAACCTACAAGACAGAGCCTATTAATTCGAGCCTAACGGAGGTGGCTGTTCCCATCAAACTGATGGCAGGTTGATCCTCAAGTAATAAAGGTTCAAAGCCGAATGTTCTGTCAGAGATCAGAGATGGTAACTTATTGAGAATGTGTAGCACCTTCGGGAATGTTGTCACTACCTTGTACAGTTGCACTTGGCCTGGTAACTTTCCAAAGCTCCAAGGCTGAGAAGACCCCGTCTGTCCAATCCCTAACCAACTTCCACGTTAAGCTTCAACTTTGTTGCACAGACCATTCACCTCATACTAACCTGTAACGTTTATATTCGCAACATTTAGAGGTGGTCTCAGGAAGAGCTTCCAGATTTAGCTTACCCAACAGTCGCACTAACCCCTTACAGAATGTGTATATATTTCTCCTTGCTAACCAACCCCGACCCCCTATTAGTTCTTTTCGGTTTCGGATTTCGGCTTTATTCTTCAAAGTTTTCTGGAAAGTAACGGTTTCTTGCCAAAAACTTCAAGGGTATTTCCTTCCTTGCAAACCCTTCTTGGTTTCCCATCTTTCTCCCCATGTTCAGCTGCTGACTCGAAAATGCTGCTCCTTTGTGTGCTTTCGTGCTCCACCTTTTATCCATGTGGGGAAGTGTAATGGAAGTCAGGTGTGAGTGATTGTCAGTAATTGCCTGACTTCGCCTGACCGTAGTAACAGGACATGTCAGGTACACTGCTCGGGTGTGAGTCTGTTTTCTCCCAGAGCAGGCTGGCCGTGTGAAAGTATTGGAGAAGGGAAAGGGATTGGGGGGGGTAAAGTTCCCACATATCCTACCTGGTAGGATGGGGTAAAGGTGTTACAGGGGGAGGGATACCGCACCTCACCATCTGGTATCACACTCCCACTCTGCGAAGACCCCTCACCCAGGTGATCCTCCCGCACTGATCCACCCCAGGTCCTGGATCCAAAGGAGATGGCCGTGCCCTGGCCACCTGAGAGAGAGAGATCCCCAGGGACTAGCTGGTGAGACACCTGGTTTCTCACAGTATGCAGTACCACCCTTGAAGAATGGAAGGACAAGTACGGCTGCTTGCAAGACAGGGCTAGGATCTCCTCAACCCGCCTGGCGGATGGGATCGCCGCAAGGAAAGCAGTCTTTCACGAGAGAAACCTGAGCAAGGCTTTATGCATCGGCTAAAAAGGGCGCCCCCATGAGTTTAGTCAAGACCACATTCAGTTCCCAAGCCGGGGCAAGAGCCTTTACCAGTGGAAAAAGTCCTAAAGAGGCCCTTGAGGAACTCCTTACGAGTCTGTATGACCACAGGGAAGGCCTACCCGGTGTCATGGTGTAACGGGATATGGCGGACAGATGCAGCTTGATAGAGGCGTAAGCCACTCCAGCCTTGGCCAAGGAAAGCAAGTATGGTAGGAGCAGCAAGGCTGTGACACGCAGATGAGTAATCTTGTGAGCCCGGTCCCACACAGAGAAATGCTTCCACCTATGGCCGTAGCACATCACCATTGAAGAGGTTTTAGTCTTGACCAGGATGTCCTTACCTTCCGCCGACAAAGTATAATGTCCAAATTCTAGGGCTGCAGGAGCGAGGCCCTGATGTTCAGTGACACTGGGTTGTGGTGTAGCATGGCCCCTACCTCTCTGCAAGAAGAACGTGAAGTGGTGGCAGCCTGATTGATGGAGCCACCAACAGACGTAGCAGGTCTGGGTACCAAATTTGTAACGGCCACGCCAGAGCGACAAGTATCATCCTGAAGTGACACCGAGTGTGTTGATCACTCGTAGCAGGAGCGGGAACGGAGTAAAAGTGTATAGGAAAAGTCCCTCCCACAGGAACGAGAACGCATACCCATGCTCCTTGGTGCGGGAACCTACTAGAAAACGTCTGACTTGTGGAATTCATTGCCATTGAAAAACAAGTCAATCTGGGTTTAACCCAGTTTGTGGAATAGACTATCCACTTGGTCCTGGCGAAGCTCTCACTCATGGCAAGAACATAGCTCCCTGCTGAGAGAGTCTGCAATGGTGTTCTTAGTGCCCACTCAAAAAGCCTTGTGGGTGATGCAGAGTGTCTTGAATTTGATCCTTGCAGCTACCGGGAGCCAGTGGAGAGATTTAAGGGCTGCAGCCCCATTCTGGATTAGTTGAAGGGGGTGAAGAGAATAGTTAGGCAGATTGGGGAAGAGGCTGTTGCTGTAGTCAAGCCTTGAGAGAACCAGACATTGTGTTTCTGGGGGAAGGGGGAGAATACCTCTGAGGAGGTCAAACTGGAAGTGGGCCTTCTTGGCCAGGTTCATGAAGTGAAGAGAGGGAGGAGTTGAACAGGACGCCAAGGTTTTTTGCTTTACACATGGGTGAGGGTAGGGTGCCCAAGGAGGGTGGCCAGAGTGTGGGGGAGAAGGAGGGCACAGGGGTCCAAATGAGAAGGATCACCCTCTTACTGGCATTAAGGCAGAGAGTGTTAGTAGTGCACCATGCCTGAATAGCAGACATGGAGTCAGGAATGAGCGAGGAAGAAGAAAAGGAAATCTGCACGTCATCAGCATAACACTGAAAATTAGGAGAGAAGGAGGAGATCAGATGGGCTAGGGGAGCCTGGTAAAAAGCCAGGGCGAGAGGATAGCGCCCCCAGGGACACCATGGGTGGAGAGCAAGATGGTGGAAAGGGCCCAATTGTACCTGGGAGCGTCAATCAGAGAAAGGAATTCAAGCAATGCAGAGCCAGGTGCGTGATGGCAAGGGTGTCACAGAGCCGCTTTATCGGGGTGGCATGGTTGACCATATCAAAGGCAGAGGAGAGGTCAAGAAGGAGGAGAACTGAAGGAGAGCTGGAATCGAGATTAATGAGCAAGTCTTCACAGGTGTTGAGGAGAGCGGTTTCCATGCCTCTGGCAGCTCCAAAGCCATACTGGTGGTCGTGGAGGCAACCAACCTATTCAGTGTGGTGGACAAGCTGGGAGATGACAAGTTTCTCCATGGGTTTGCCCAAGAAGGGGTAGTGGAAATAGAGCGGTAGTTTGCCAGACAGAAAGGATTAGCAGAAGCTTTTTTTCAGGAGAGGGAGCACAAGGGAGTGCTTGAGAAGTGAGAGGAAGGCACCAGTGGCAAAGGAGTGATTGCAGAGATCGGCCAAGGCTGGAGCAATGGAGACGATGTTGTCCTTGATAGGTCTGGAGGAGCAGGGGAGCATCTTTTTGGAGGAGACTTTAATGGACCGGACTTGTCTGGAAACCTCATCAGGTGAAAAAGGGGGGAATAGAAGGGGAGAGGAGGGGGCGGGGCCCAAGTAGGCGTTTTTGCTCGTTTCTATATCTAGCACACATTTGATACAAGAAAACGAATAAAAGGACATGGTCAACAAAAATGGTGTCTGGGGTCTTCATATTTTAGGCAGACATTTCTTTGAACCAAAGGTTCTTCCCTTCTATAATCCTTAGCACCGTATCTATGCAAGCGATAGATGGGGTCAGAGAAAGCAGGTAAAAGAGAAAAGATACAGATAGAGGGAGAAAAATGGGGAGGTGGGAGAGAGGGTGAGAAAGAGCAGGAGAGAAAGGGAAAGGACATGAAAAAGAGAGAGAGAAAGAGGGACTTAGAGAGAAAGAGGGCACGGAGTGAGAGGGGTGCAGAAGGGGACCGCGGGGGTTAGAGAGCAGG
The DNA here is from genome assembly GCF_040938575.1 of Ambystoma mexicanum. Classification (NCBI taxonomy): domain Eukaryota; kingdom Metazoa; phylum Chordata; class Amphibia; order Caudata; family Ambystomatidae; genus Ambystoma; species Ambystoma mexicanum. Next base: position 629,409,635 of record NC_090936.1, read on the forward strand.
GGGGAGGGAGAGAGAGAGAGAGAGAGAGAGAGAGAGAGAGAGAGAGAGAGAGAGAGAGAGAGAGAGAGGAGGGCGAGGGGAGACATAAGAGAAGCTATGGGAGATTGACAGTGGCAATTTCAGAAAGTGAAATGGGACCCGGTCTACATGAGGCCAGTGGTAGAAGCATGTGTTTCCAGGACTTCTATTGCCTCGTGCTGACTTTCATGCCTTGCTATGACATGTTGTGATCTTCTATATATAGTTTCATGTCTGTCGGCCCATCAAGATCACTGACTACTCTGCACACTACCACTAAAATTCAATATTCCAAAACAAAATGAATACCAACTAAGCCACCCACACATGGCAGCCCAACACCCCTCCCCAAAAGACATAAAACATCAGAACACTACACCACTAAATCCAACTTGCCTACCACAACTCTGGCCAATGTGCCCTTGCACCACAGGCACACCAAACTTCCCTTCAGATACAATGCTTCTATGCTCTTGACACAATGCAACTAGAACGTCACCCCATGCAGAGCTCATGGTGCTTTTGGCCTGTACATGTGCATCCTGTACGGCCTGAAGTGGGGGAGTTTGCTGCGGCGGTGCAGCCCATTCCTCATGCCACAATGCTACCCTCCACTCTAATCAGTCCCATTCACACCACACATGTCACTTTTCCTTTAGCCCACCAGAAAGGTTCTTTGGAGACTTGCATGCTTATTGTACTTTCATCAACTAGTGTAAGCTACATTTTCTCTGTCGCCATGCTGCATTTACTAACCCTGGGGCCCGGGCAGCGTTTGTCTTTTCTTATTTGGGCAGAGGAGAAGCCAGGTAGGCTAACCCGTTATTAGAAAGATATGACCCGTCCTCTATGATTCCGATGTATTAACCACTGCCGTGCTAAAGATATTACATACCAAATACAACAGAGAAGTAACAGACCTATAGCTACTTGTGCTTACAAAGGGTGGTCGTGACCTTCTGAGCTATATAGCCAAATACAATCAGCTGGCTCTGCGGAACAAATTGGCCTGAAGACAAGCAGGCCATGGTATTTTATCGTGGACCTTGGGAAGAACTCAGACATGCCTTAGCTGTGGTCCCTGCACTTTCCCCTTACTATCCAGCCTTGTTAGACTTGGTGTTAAAGGATAGCCGTATCACAGAAAGGCGCAAAAAACACAAACGTATCTTTGCTAGACCTATTTCCATACCCTTAGGGGTCTTGTTTCAGTAGCTAATTCTGAGGCGATCGTGGAGCCTATGTAGATCGGGGGCATCTACCCACCATTACCACAGCAGAAAGAAAATGCGTACAGGCAACCTCTGCCTGTATTATGGGCAGTCGCGGCATTCCCTGTGTAAATTCCCCCCTCCCCTCACCCTCAGACCAAAACGGGAGTCAGAAAACTCCCAAGCCCGTCCATGCTGGGAATTGCTTGGACGAGCCCATTGAATTCAGGTTCCCTAGAAAAATTGAATACAGAATCCTCATTACTACAAGTACAAATAATTCACGGTGAGAAAATGTTAATTGAGACACCAGCATATATTGATTCTGGTGATTCAGGGGTGTACATGGATCAAACCTTAACATGGAATCTTGGTCTAGTTCCCGTCTGACAAGTGAGACCCGAACAAGCGTGAGTTGCAGATGGACATGCATCATCATCCAGTGCAATTGTCGCCAATACCCTGGAACTTTTACTGGTGGGTGAAAATACTCACACAGAATATATCCGCATGGACTTTATTGATGGCCCACATTATGGGATTATCCAAGGAATTAGTTGGCTCACACCCCAGAACCTGTTTAACAAATGGTCTCTGAAGCCCATAGTTTTTCATTCCGACCATTGCGCCTCTTCTGACTACGCCAATCTCCTCAGGATGCATCCCATTGGAATCCCAGTACTGGGTTAGTCTCCACCCTCCACAACATGGCAGCACAGGTCTCTGGGTTCTCCGACTGTTATAGTCGGTACGCAGATGTATTTGACCGAATCAAGGCAGAACAATGACCGCCCCCCCTCCAATTAGGCACATGACTGCCCAAATTATTTGTATTTGATACCCTGTGCCACCATTCCGTGTGGTAGAGTGTATCCGTTGACCAAACCCGAATATGAGCATTTACAAAAGTATCTGCAAGACAGCCGTCCTACCGGGTTTATTAGACATTTGAAAGCCAACAACAACCTCTCCACTATTCTTCATGTCCAAAAAGGGGGGCAAGTTAAATACTTGCATAGACTATAGAGTGTTAAATGCCATAACGATAAAGAACCACTACCCACTGTCCCTGATAGCAGTACTATTGGGTCAGAGAAGTTCAGCCTCAATATTTACCAAACTTGATCTCAGGGGGGCACATCACCTGTTACATGAAGGCAACGACTGGAAAACTGCCTTCTGAACCAGTTACTGCCTATATGAATACCAGGTGATGCCATTCCGACCGTGCAATTCACCTGCCACATTTCAGCACTTCTAAACAAGTAGTCCATGATATATAAAACATTTATTTTGAAAAATAAATATTCTAGACAAATTTGTCATATTCTACCTAGATGACATTTTTATTTACTCCTCCTCCTTGTCTTCACATACAACATGTGACCTCAGTGCTAACACAGCTTCGCACCCATCAGCTATATGCAAAAGCCGAAAAGTGTGTGTTTCATGTGTACACAGTGGGCTTCCTTGGATACATTATATCCCCACAGGCACTAAGTATGGACAATGGCAAAGTATGTGCTGTCTTCCAATCTTCCTGTGGTTTTCTGAAACCTTAACTCCCCTGAAAGCCCTCAACAAAAGGGGGTTTCCTTCCAGTGGAATGCGGAGGCACAATAAGCATTCGATGTCCTCAGACAGTCTTTTGTAATGGCACATGTATTACAACATCATCATAAAGAACTGCTTTTTGTGGTCGAGGCCGATGCATCCAACAAAGCTATAAGTGCTGTGGTGTCTCAACACTGCCCTCAAACACATTTAGTCCCGAAAACTCAACCCAGCCGAGTAAGACTTATTGATCATGGATATGGAGTATTTGGCCTTTACAGGAGAGTTTGGGGAGTGGAGGCATTATCGACTTGATGACAGGAGTAACTGTCTTTACCGATCACTGTAACCTGGTGGGCCTCAACACAGCCAAATATACAAAAGCACATCAGGCTCATTGGCACCTGTTTTTCTTGGGTTTCGACTTTCTAGTCACCTACAGACCTGCTGCAGCAAATACTAAAGCTGACACTTTCTCGCATGCACAGACCTAAAAGGGACAACAATGAACCATCAATGTTGATACTACAGGAAGGACATGTTCTATGCACTTGTGATGTCTCCTCCAAACTTTTAGATCACCAGGACAAGTTGGTTCAGCAACCTACGCATGAACTGGATGCTCTTTAGCTGACTACATGCTACGGCTTACCCTATTCCGGAGACACACTGTATATACCGGATTGCCTAGTCGTCAGAAAGCCCTTCAATGGGCACATGGTTCAGCCCTAGGATGTCACCGGGGTCAACAAAAGAGTCTCGAACTTCTATCCAGATGATGCTGGCGGCCCACTATACGTAAAGACGCGATAGAACATGTACACTTGTGCCACATCTGTGCCCAGAGGGTTTTCTATGACCATTGGCATTGCTCCTGTTCATTGGCATACCGGGTCTTTAGATTTCATCATGGACCTACCGCTGGTGGGATGATGTAATACCATTCTAGTTCCAATTGACAGCTGAACGAAAAATGGGCCTCTTTGCGGCCTGTACGTTTAACCCTAGCGCATCTGGACTTGCATCACTATTCATTCAACAGATTTTTCTTCAGTGTTTGTATCGGATAGGGTATCACAGTTAACGGCCCCATTCTGGAAAGCTCCCACTAAACGACTGTATATAGACCATCATCTTTCTTTGTCCTACCACCCACAAATGGATGGTCAGACAGAATCTTTGAACTAAATATTCAAACAGTACCTCCAAGCTTACAGTCGTCAACAACAAGGGGAATGGCCTGCCTTCCTGGCCTTAGCGGAATTCACCTGTAACACTCAACATTCTTCCGCTCTGTCTCCCAGTTCATCCCTGTATACTCCCTGAATGTATTCCTCAGCCTACTGTGTCTCCTGGGCAGATAACACGTCTTTCCCTAGCCTAACAATGATTTCCCTACCTGACAAACTGAAGCTAAAGCAAAATGACCTAATGTTCAAATGTACCTGTCCCTCACACAACACATACAAGAAAAATCATACAGGAATTATTTGGCCGTTTAAACTTCACAAAATAAATTCAAACAAAGATTATAAACAGGAATTCTTGTGACCAGGGTTGGAGCCCCTGTATCAATTCAGGATGCTTCAAACCAAAGTGCAATTCCAGGAAAGTTATTTTCACTAGCCAAGTTCCACTACAGGTAGAATACAAAGTTCTTTTCATTTACTATGTCCTTCACTTGGCAAAGTGATTTTCTTAGTTATTCCAGGTTTCTCGCACTTAAGACAATTGTTAAAGTTTCCACAACCCTCTGCTTGGCAAACCAAAACGACTTTCTCTTCATACCTCAAATCAGAAGTGAATATAAATGTTCTTTTCGCTGAAGAACAATTGCCTTTTAGCACATCATATGTCTCCTTGATAATCAACACCTTAGTCAGGATGGTTCATTCAAAAGCAACACTTTAGTCAGGATGGTTATACAAGATTTGATCAAAACGCAGTAGTGGAACTGCAACTTATTTTATACCACATTCACTGTACTTCAAATGATAGTTAGTCCCATCAAGCTAGTGGACCACGAAGACTATCTGTTGTGAGAAACCTGAGGCCTTTCTCCCAGGTTTTTCCCAGGGATCCTTTGTTCTTGTGGCCTGGGAAGGGCCATCGCTCTTAGATCCCAACCCTGGGGGCAGACGAGCGAGGGAGCGAGATCACCTGGGCAGGGAGTCATTGGGGACTATGGCAGACATGCCCTTGGGCGAGACATGGTATTCCTCCTGTTCAAATACACCCAATCCCGACATCCCCTCAGTTGTCATGGTATATTGTAAACAGAGTCCCATCATACACCAGTAGCTTTCTGCAAGGAAAAGGCGAAACCATCAGGGAAAACAAAGACCATCTCTAAATTCCAACATGAGTTTTACCGCTCTTGCCTCAAAACCCACTTTTCAACAACCCTACATTCAAACCTCTTTTCCTGACAAAAATCCACAACATCTTTATCCCTTTGTTGTAGAACACCACAATTCCCATAATCCCATTCCCCCACTGAAATGGAAATACCCAAGGACTGGGACAAAAAATAGGCATATGGGAGACATGAGTATTACCTATAGGAATCAATGGGCAATGGATTCCTATAAGCAGTCTCCATGTTGTCCTGATAGTGAGGTAAGGCAGGGAGGGAGGGAGGGACAACTACTCACACCTGACTCCAATCAACTCTAACTAGGAGTATAAAAGCAGCAGCCAGAAAGAGCATTTTGAGTGAGCTGGTGATGCTGGAAGGTGCAGAGAAGCCAGAGGAAGACCAAGTGAGCTGCAGAGACCAGGAGGAGGAGGAGGAGGAGCAAACTGCCCAGACACTAGTCCTTTGAATACAGGGGAGGCTGCAGTGTGGAAAGGGAACTGTACCTCCAGGAGGCTGGGGTCTCCTGGCGATGCCACACCAGAGCTCCTCCCCTGGGCCAAGCAGGTGAGCCCAAGTCTCTGAGGGGTAGGCGGTGAGACCTGACCTCAATACACATCCCCATCGAACCTCCTGCAGCTTCCAAAGCCAAGGAATGCCATTTTGGGGAGCTATGAAGTGGGAGCAAAATACACCAAAATGCATTTTGGGACTGAAGTCCAAAACTGGTTCTTAGCGGTGTCCAAGCCCGGCTGAGGGAGACCTCTGTGTAAAAGATTAAGGAGGTGTCCGAACCCGACAGAGGGAGAACCCTAAGAACCTTTGGGGAGAACCCGGGAACACAGAGGACCCGGAAAGCCAGAGTGCATAAAAAGGAGTGTTGAAAGACCGGAGAAGAACGTGAAGCCAAGATGCCGATTCAGAGTGATAGAGAGGCTTTGGCATGGCGAGGGAGACTTATCTGCAGGCAGCCGGTGAGTTGAGAGAACTTGTGCAAGGCAGAGCTTTGTTGAACAAAGGTTGCAAGCAGCCAGAGTGTCACTGATGAAAGATTGGTGAAACCGCGAGTGAGGTGATCCAGATAAAAGTGGAAGATTGGGGAAGACCGGAAGGAAGACCCCCTTTTCCACATGATGGAGTCATCCGGTACCACGTGGGTTCCCAGTCAAAAGATCTCTGCCAGGAAAGTATACTACAAATGAAACTTTTAAGATTGGATAGAAAGTCTTCGATCTCCAGAAATACCCAAGAGAATGAAAGATAGGCTTGCGCCCGGTTAAGGTTACAGTTACAAACATATAGTATTGAAGTAACTCAAGTCAAAGGACATTTCTGAGGCAAGGTCTGAGCTTGAACAGGGGCGGAGGGGCCTACGGTGTCTTTGAAAGTGAAGGGAGTCCGAGCCCGGCTGAGGGAGACCCCGGGGTGGATGATCCACCTGATGTGTGCTACAAGCGAAGGGAAGAGAACTTAAAGTTGTTAGTTGTTGCACAAGACTTTCTTTGAGCAAGACACTATTTGTGCTGTTAAGAGACTGTCTTAGAAGGTCCTGCCGTGCCTTAGAGACTGCCCCCTTATGCTAAGAGAAGCCAGAGTGTGCTATAGAGCGCGAGTGATCTACCTTAACCCAGCGCTGAAAACATTGGGAAGGGAACTTTATTGCTCTACCATTCTGACATATTACTTTGGACACTGTTCATTTTGCATTTCATACCCCCTTCACATGTTGTTGTATTTAGAGGCAAGGATTGGCAATAGATTTTTTTAGTATAGGCCCTTCTATTTTGACAAGACACCACTAGGACTGCGTTATTATTTGATGATCAAGGCTTGCTCCCATCTGTAGATTTAGGATTAGATGGGTGTTTTCCAAACAATTTTTAAATCAATAAACACCCTTGAACTGTGATCACGTGTCTGTCTTACTGTTGATACCATGGTTTCCCTACATTGTCCCTTTCCTGGTTTACTCACCTGCCAGGATAAAACTCCTACTACTTCAACATGTGCTCTATGGTAAGGCCTGGTCCAAATTTTCCACACTTAAATCCACAAAAGGGAGAGTTGAACCAACAACTGCTTCTGAGGTAAGTCTTGACGTTCAACACAATTAGCTTGCAGCTTCTACCACAAGCATACTGCACAAAAGGACAAGGATTCTGACATTGATATGTTTGCCATAGGCAATGCAGGTTACAGTTCTCTCCTCCTTGATCCTTTTTACAAGAAGGGCTTTTCACAACATATTGTCTGCTGGCAATGTATTTTACAACTTTTTCCCACAGCGCATCTTGTTCTGGGACTGAGAATCAAATTGCGTTGGTGTCGCTTTCATCTTTCGTTGGCTTTGGCAATGCAGGTTATAAATGTCCCTTTATCGCATACCCCTCTTTCGGAAAGTGGGATCCCCTTTGATTTATTATTGCCCCTCTTTGTCTTTGGCAATGCGGGTTACAATATTCCCTTATTGGGCATCCCTCTTTAGGAAAGTTGTATTCACTTAGCTTTATTATTGCGCCTTTTTGGCTTTGCCAATACGGTTTACAATATTCTCCTACTCGACATCTCTTAATAGGAGAGGTGCGGCCAATTTGCTTTCATTTAAATGTTCAGTATTCAAAATGTGCATTACAACACAGCCGTCTTCTTCGGTGCGCCCAGGGGTCAACTGTATCAGGCCAACTCACCAGTATATCCTGGAATCTCTTTCTGACTTGCTGTTTCTGCCTCTTCGGTCGTTGCGCCTCCCTCAGCATTTGACAGCTTCAATCATACTGCCGTCGCTCGTGTTGACAGTCAATGGAGCGCTCACAGCGCCATACGCTCTCTGGTGGAAACCTTACACTGCAGCGGGACACATGACACATAGCTTCTCTCCTGCTCAGGACAGATGGCCTCAATCCTGCTTCCCACTGCGCATTGTGAGGGGTCAGCAATGTGAGGCGGACACATTTTTGATCATTGATTAAAACATGACATTTTATTAAAGGCTAAATTATGTTAAATGCCTCTCTATCCCCTACTCTGATGAGGATTTACCTGCCCAACTAAAACTAACGGGGTATGTCTTGCCCTCACACAAACACAAAGAAAATATATGGCAATTCAAATAACATCAACAGTTATATTCAGTTTCTGGATAACCTTTTAGTAACTGGGTGAAATCCCTTCCCCAGGATTCAAAGTAAAGTAAGCTCCAATGTTCATCAAAAGGAAACGAGGAAATCCCTATAGGTATCAAAGTCTCAATTTAGTTCTTGATGTTTCAATGTCAGGGTAAAGGTTTGTTAACCAGAGTTCCAAAAACAACAAAGGTCTTCATCTTGGTGAAATAAAGACTTTACACTTCCTAAAAATAGCAATGTTATTCCCAGGCATGATGCATTGCCACCACCTTTAGTTATCCAAGAAGACTTGACACAGTTCAAAAGAAATACAACTTCAAATAAATGTTAGTGAATTACCAGTCTTCGTTAACAGTTATGTCACTATTCACAAGATTAGGATTCACAATAGGTAGATTTGTCAGGATGACTTCAAAGTGCTGCTGCTTCTACTCCAACAACTTCACTTCTACTAGAGTATACCATGAGGACATTCTCCTTTGCCTCATACAATTCCACTTCACTTGTACTACTGAAGTCTGGCATCCGCTGACAACCAGATATACCACCACATCTCCAATATGCTGTGATTCAAGACAGGTTCTGACAAGATTCGCTTTAAGGCACTGCAACATCTTCAAATAGGCATGGCACTCTTCCTTTGAATATGTCTCTTCAAAAGGGGCAGCCTCTTTGCCTCTCCTATCTGTCTGCCACACCAGCAACCTAAGTGTGTCTTTATGACCCACTTCTCTTTTTCCCTTACAGTCTTTGGCAATATAGGTTATGTCAACTTCAAGTAATCTGTATAAGCAGCAAAGTTTCCCTTCCCCAACATTGCCTTAACCTCTCTGCCAACTGTTAGGCAAATTATTACCCAGAAGCCTTGGTGCCACTCTCTTGGCTTCAGGTAATGCTTGCACACTTGTATCGTAGGTAAGGTTGAACTATTAGGATCACAGTAATTGTTAGCAGGGGAGTTGCTAGGTCTGGAAAAGACCCGGGGCTACGCTGATGTCGGAGCTGTTAGGACCGGGGGCTAGCTAGTCTTTTGGCTGTAGCTCCTGAGATTCTATCCGGGGCTACAACCAAAAGATCAGGGGCTATAGCCCCCTTAACCCCCCCCTAGCAACGCCCCTGATTGTTAGACTGTTCTGGCTTTGTTAAAGGCTTTCAATCTCAATAAGGGAATACACTTGACTTGGGCAATGCTTGCGCTCTGTCCAAATGCATATACAACACACTCAACCTCTTTTATGAACAATGGTTGTTTGTGCGAATAAAGAGGTAAAGTTCACTCTTCACTTGGAAAACAAAATTAGGCACACTCGACCACCTCTCCACAGGTTTCACAATGCTCAACAATGGCTTTTCCCAAGGAGACACACACTACCACTTCTTCATAAAGTTTATGGGTTAAACAATGGGTTTCAGCAGTGTCTGCTTTCACGTGAGTAAACAACATTTCTTATCACATGCAAGTGCTACTTTCCATTGTCGCCTGGTTAGGAACTCAACCAACAACTTTAACTCCCTTCTGCTTCTACGCAAGTGAATATTAAGCGGAATACTTTTGCCGTCAATGCACAAGCAAGGGATCAGAACACCAGGTTTGACTCACCGGCTTCTGTGATCCTCTTTCCATGTGTTGCACAACTGCTATTGCTTCTGGCTCACTTGGGACCCACACCCTTCCTCGCTGAAGGTGACTCCGACCCAGTGACACGATTAAGGAGCCTCTCTCGCTCTTGAGACCCACGGCTTCACAACAGCTCTTCGTCCTCAGTTTCCGACACACAACCTCTGCAATCATGCTCACATGGGGAAAGGCAGCCTCCCTGCACTGCACTTCAGAGTTTGGGGGAACAGGACCCTCACAGAACAATCAGGTGAAATCTGCTGCATTAACGTTCCAGCGTCCCTCTGGTTCTCCCACTCTCTGGATTGCCAACACTGTGCCTTCTTCCGTCTGCCACTGCTACTACTGCACGCACTCCAGTCACAGTTCCAGCTCCTCCTTATTACCTGCACCTGAGGGAAAATTTTATGCCTCCCAGATTCTTTCAGATGTGGGCTGTTAAGCTTAATTGTCTGACTACTGCTACAGCATAACTCTTTCGTCCTCTTCCCTGTCCCAATATTTATGGGATTACAGGACCTGTAGTCCTCAAGAGCAAAATCAGCTCTTTTTACCAACTTCTTTATTTTAAGGGTAGATTTATTTCCCTTAGAATCATTCAAAGATGAACCTTTAGAATTAGTTGTTACAGAGGCAGACAGTTTACTTAAGGCAATATTTCTAGATTCCTTTGCATTCTGCCTTTGGGAGTAAGGAGGATTTTTATCCCGAAATACCTCGAATGGTCTTTCTGTTGTCAAGGCTTGTTCAGCTTTTATGGCATTTGTGCCCAGCGCCACAGATCTTATATGTGGTTCAGATAAATAATGACAATAAGCCATTACCTGTTCTGGCAACTTTAAAAGGTTCTCCCTTCTAAAGGACAAATACTGTGTCTCATCCCAAGGGATCTCTTCAACTCCCTCAGCGTTGCATCATTCCAGGTGATCCTCCAGCAGTACACCACCCCCAAGGTCAGAATGAGGCGCGCGATACAGAATCAGAATACATCTGCCTTTCCCTGGCCACTTGGGAGGAGACTTTAGACCTGGGTTCAGTGAGGGATCCATAGGATTCATCACAGCGTCCTCTGCATACCATAGGGATCCCGACCTCAAACCCAGTCTCTGCCCGGCATCCAACTGTCAGCACAGCGGCAACTCCAACATCTGCTTCGTCCTGCTGCTCTCCCTTGGACCACACTTTAAAGGCTTTAAATGTTTAAATGTCAAGTGTGGGTCATTACAACAACTCGGCCGCTCATTACAGTTTGGTAACTCTGGACCCCTTTTCCACATCTCAGTACATCTCAGTACTAAGAGCATTATGGGACCGTTTAGGGGATTTACATGATGTATAATCAGCGGAAGATTGCAAAGGAAGTACTGGTTATCTCTTGGGTCTATAACTCGAACAAAAGGTAGAATCATAACTACTAAAAGTAGTAGTATTGACTCTGACTCTACTATGACAACATGCCACTAGATATTCAGACACTAGGAAAACCTCAACCCCAGAAGAGAATGAATACCACGTCCCTGCTGACCGAATCACCACATTCCCTTGACAGCCTTCTCCTCCAAAGTTATTCTCTATCCTAATACCACCCGCAGGGTTAGGATCAGGTAGCGGCTGCCTTTCCCGGTCCACATTAGGTTGGGATTCTGTGATGAGACTGCAGGATTCTTCTTGCCACTGTGCGTCTGCTTCTGTCTTCGGTTCTGCTTCGCCTGCTCTGCATCTCTCTTCTCTACCTGCACTCTTCCCTCAAAGGTGCTCAGCTTGTTTAAATGTCTTGCGCAGCTGATTCGTATTTTAACTAGCATGCACGTTTAACTTAGTGTTTCCTTCAATCCACATTAACTCCTCCTTCCTCTTCTCAGTACTTGAGGCTTTATGGGATTTGGAGTCCATAGGAGTTTGAGACTTTTTAAAGTTATATTGTTTTCAATTCTTTTTAAATTAAACCCATCAAAGACATGAGATGTTAAGTGAGTATTATGTGTACATGAAGTATGAATGGTATTCTGCTCAGATTGTTTCGCAAGAAGGGGGTTTTGGATCTTACAATGAGAGGGAATTTTAAGGTGACAACAAACCATCAGGAGTATAGGAATAATAGGGTCCTCTTAATTTAGAAGGTTAGGATACCATAGCTCTCCTGATGAGCTAGCCACTTCTCCCCGACAACCGTCTCCTCCCATGTGATCCTTACTCATAATACAACCCCCAGGATCAGGTAGCAGCTGCCGTCTCCTGGCCCCATGGGAGTAGATTATAGACAAGGGATCAGTGATGACTCTACAGGATTCATCACACTGTGAGGTCTCAGTGCAAGCTAACTTTTGGCTGCAACACGCATTTAATTTGCAAGAGAGAGCATTTACTGGCCTTGAGCTTATGAATCTGTCAAATAAAATTTGGCTTCTCAATGTCTGGCTGTTCTGGAATGAACATAGACACTGGGTGGTTTCTAAACACAGGTGCCAATGTGACACAACGCTCGCCTCAACAGAAACGATCCCTTCTAGGGCTAAGAAAACGACTGCAACATTAAAAACATGGCCAGTCTAAAAGTGTCAAATCACATGATTTGCACAATGTGCAGTTTTATTTGTGTGGCTTATTTCACCACTAAAGATAGGTTACCGGTTAGGTTGTGGGTGTAGGAGAATACCTCTGCACCTCCACTTGTTTTTGGCACAGATGATATTATGTGTGCTCACGTCAGGCCGTGTCCCCCCCACACCCCACACCCACACACACACACATTTACAACTACAAAGTGGCACACAAACACTGGCCACAACATTTAGGGCTCGGTAGAGTGGATCCCGTAATAATATGCCGAGCCTACCCTCCTCCATGCTAAAATATGAAAATGGACACGTTTGAGGTCATATCCAAAGAAGCGCTTTCTCGTCTCATTTAAAAATCCTCTCTCTGCCTTCTAGAATGCTTAGTTTTGCGCAATGGCAAATGGTGGCAGTGCCAAAACAGGATCTATAACCTTACTTGCCACCACTGTGAAGAATGCATCTATTGGCTGGAGAAAAGGTGGCAGAGACAACGGGAGGGAAGGAGAAAGGAGGGATGGAGGCGAGAGGTAGGAGGGATGAGGCCGGAAGGAGAAAGAGATGGAAGAGGTGAGCGAGGAAGGGAGGCAAAAGGAGCAACGAAGGAGGGAAAAGGAAGGGGAGAAACGGAAAGCAGGACAGGAATATTTTAATTGAGTCAAGGATCTTTTTTATTTATTATCCGATTGTAATCCATTATTTCAATTTAGAAGAGGAGTTTGTATTACGATTAAATGTTCATCATATATGCAATGTGTAAACACCGAATCACAAAATACTGGATTTTTAAAAATGAGCAAAAATATGTTTCAAAATCACTACATGTGTAGGAAATATAACCTTACTGGACCTACACAAAACTCCCATGATAATGCAGGCTAGTAGATGGGTGGAGACATAGGAAATCAGGCATTTGGTGCAAATGACACCAGAGCTTGGCAAGCATTCAAACGTCTATAGAGGCAAGAACAAAAATACTTTTTTTAGCAAAACATGTGCATTAAGAAAAAGGCACTATACAGTCAGCAATATCTACAAACCACAGTTAGGTGTACCAATTGAACACCCCCTGCACTTTAGAATCCACGAGGTTCATACAATACCCTAACAATAGCCTACAGTGGGGGGGGGGCGATGTTAACACAAAGTCACATAGGCCTTACAATAGTATATGATAATGCCAGTAGCAGACTAAACTTTAGCAGGATTCCCCCTGCTAGCAACAATGTACAACAATGTTCAATGTTAATATACCGAGAGTTCGGGCTATTTTGGGGCCGAGGATGCACGTCAGAAAGTTTCTCCGTTCCCCCATATGGTTACTTGGGCCTCGCTACAATAGCCAGTGCTTGTCATATTTAGCGCCAGTGTTGGGAATAGGCAGTCACCTATTCTAATGCTCAAAGGGAACACTGGGAGGGATAGCCAGACTCTGGCTCCATCACCAAAATCAGGCACAGGTAGTTGTAGGAGTAGACTTTACAACCATAGAACAGGATGGGGCACATAGCAGGGAAAAGAATAAGGAACATTAGCATGCATGCAAGTTCCACAGACACAGATTCTTAAAACCAGTACACCCAGGCAAGTAGGTTCTATTACAAGACATCTAGGGTTCACAGGTGCAGTGATCTGTTCAGGTGTCCGGTTTAGGTCCAGCTAGCTGCAGTTCTAGTCAGACTCAGACTTCACAATTCGGATGACCCATGAGGTTGGTCTGGACGGACAAGATTGGAGAATGACTGCCTGGACTCCCAAGATGTTGGTGGACCCAAAGACACTACAGGCATGGTGGGTAGTTTTAGGGAGCACGTACAGGGTCAGCAGACACGAGGTAGAAGGGACAGTGAACTGAAGCTGCAGTCGGTATCTTGAAGAATCGACTGCACCAGCAGCAAAAGTTTACAGTCCCATTACACAGATGGCTGGAAAGGTTTAAGTTCCAAGGACGGAAGAGATTTGTGCAATGTTGAGGCCCATCTTTCAGATGGTGCAAGCAAGGTGCAGGCTTATCGACTCATCCAAGCTCAAGCAGGAAGCAAAGCAGGACTTTAAAATGTGTTGTTTTGCAAGCTGTTTTTGTGTCAGGAGGATAACTGAGGGGCAACGTGCTCGCTTTGGAAACAAGACGACATGGAGCAACACAGGTTTGATCCCGGGTCCGCGCTTAGAAACCTCTGGGTATTAAGCATGTTATAAATAACCTATCATATCCTATCATAAGCCCAAGCAAGGGAGGCACCAGGTACAGGTCTCCTCTGTTGCTACAGAGGCAGATGTTTGCCAGTCAGAGGAGTGGCTTTGCCAATAAGGGTTCCAACAGCAATCCCCTGGCTTCCCCCTCTGTAGTCTTCTTCAGAATCTTGGATCTATTGAACAACTCATGAATGCCTCCAGATCACCTTCTACTATGTAAAATCCTGTGCTGGGTCTTACCACAGCCCATCAACAGAAGGTCCTTCCAGATTCAAACAGGGGTTGCCCGTCAAACAGTAGGCAGCCACCAGCATAACATCACCGGACTGGAGGAGTACTGTTGCGAGACAAGATTGGTGCGAAATCCTCCCTTTATTTCTCCTTTCCTTTACCTGCTCCGTGCCCTCCTCTTTTTGGTATGTTGTGCAATGCTCAGTTGTTGGCGCACCAGCTTGATGTTTTTGACTTGCTATTTGTACATGAACTAGACTATCCGTGTCACAGAGAAGTAGATTAACAATGGCTCAGCTCCTGATCTTATTCAAGCCACTCCCCCTTCTTATGCAATTATTAATGTGGCTCGTACCTCTGCTCACCCGGGAGGTGGTGTTGCTATGATATTTAAGTGGCATTTGCACTGCTCGATTATCCCCATTTCACACGACATAAAAATTGAACATCTTGTTCGGCTGTCTTACGCCTACCATCAGGGCCGTCACGAGGGAGGTGCAGGGGGGGGCAAACTGCCCTGGGCCTCGCGCTTGCTGGGGGCATCGCGGCCCCCTCTCCTAAGTGGAAGACAGCAGTCTCCCGTGTCCTTTATTCACATGGGGGACTGTGCTGCCCATACACTTAGTTTGCTGTTTCTTGTGAAGCCGTTTGGCTCAGCAACAAACAGCAAAATAATGGGAGACAGCAGGGCTCAGAAGTGGGCTCTGCTGCCTCCGTCATTCAGCTGAAAACGTGGACATGCTGAATGACAAGAGAGGACTCCTCTCCTGTCAGTCAGTGTGTTCACGTTGTTCAGCGTAACCACGCTGACTGACAGGAGAGGACTCCTCTCCTGTCAGTCAGTGTGTTCATGTTGTCAGCGTGATCACGCTGACTGATGGGAGAGGAGTTCTCTCTCGTCAATCAGTGTGTTCACGTTGTCAGCGTGATCCCGCTGACTGACAGGAGAGGAGTTCTCGCTTGTCAGGCAGCATGCCTACGTGTCGGCTGCGTGGATGCTTTTTAAGGGTGCATGGAGGTAAGGTAAGTGTTTTTTATTTTAAATCAAAAGTGTATATGTGTATTTAAATTAGTATGTATATGTGTATGTATGAATGCATTCGTGCATGTTGGCGTTTGTGTCAATGCTGTGTTTGGTTTTATATACACACATGTATGGAGTTGTGTAACTGGTGGATGAATGCATGGGTGAAAGTGTTTTTTGTGAGTGTGTGTTCAGCGCCACCCCTAAATGTAGCCGCCCTGGGGGCCACTTCATTAAGGGGTGGGTTCATGGCATCAGAGGTGCACCTAGGCTAAAATGTCAGGGGGGAAAGGGGACTAACACTTCAAATGTTGGGAGAGGCGCTAACATCAGAGGCTGTGAGGAAGGGGCAAACTTCCTTGTGTGGGGGCACCTAACATCTTTCCACATTTCGAATGAGACTATTCTGGTGAAGCTTCAATGTTACAAGCAGCTACCTCTTGCCTTCACTTCTGAAATGTCACACTTAAGGACTGCTGTGAGAATGAGATGTCTCATGTCACCAACCACTTCCCTTCTTATCACTCCCTAGCAAGCAAGTGCTAACCCCACATCACAATTTCAATTACCTAAAAATGTATGGATATGAATGCAGGTGCTAACAGTGAAATGACTTCTCATGGGCATGCTAATCCCTATGGCAATTCTCACCCAGTTCCTGCCCTCCCCACCCAAAACACCTCCTCACTGGAACTCTTTGAGCTAGCTTTAAACATGCCTTGCCATCAAAGGTTGCCCTCAATGTGCCTGCAAGTTTTTCCTCAAAGGAGTCTTCTGAGAATTCCTGACTTCCTTGGAGTTGTAAACACGTAACTGGTGTAATAAAAATGTCTTAATCAGGTCTGCCTTTGGGCACTCAATTTAAAAACACCCTGCGTGTCTTTCACTGAAGTTTTTAAAAATAAGCATTGTCAAAGCCAACAGTTTTGGCTTGTGTATAAGTATTAGGCATTTACCAGGCGCTGCTATTAGCTGCTCAGGTACTCAAACCATTTTTCACTGGCACTATCAATGGCCAGCTAATACCAATTCAGAAGTGCCTTTCCCATGCCTACACGAATGGCCAAACTGTTAGCATTGCCAGAGCTCTTTTTGCTTTACCCTTGATGCACAGGACTATGCATCAAGGTGAAAGCAAACATACCACTTGGCTGAATTGGCCCACATTGAATGTAGGCCAATCTAGCCAGTAACAACACTTATGGTACACAGTCAGCCGGGATATATTTTCTGTGGCATGGCATTTTTACTGGCTGGGAGTCCGTACATGGTAATAATGGCATATATTGATGCAGCCTGCAACAACATAATTAGAACCAGCATGAATATATTTTTATACTAGCATATATCACGTGGAAAGGCGGCAAGAAATGTATTGGAAAATGTTTCTATGCACAATTTGTGATGTGCAACAATCAGCAATTTCCATGTGCTTACATACAAAACCAATTGCAAACTGTATGGATTTCTACCCAATTTTGCAAAGAAAGTGCTGTAAAATGCATACTTTTAACCCAATGTTTCAAACATTTTCTTGGGAGCGAGAAGCCCCCCTCAAGCAACCCTTGTTTGGTTTGGGCTCCCTCACTGTGCTCTGTTGATCCTGCCTAATTGGCACAAACATTTAAGCCTCTTAAGTTCAGAAATGTACCAGCCTCCACTGTACATCATTTGTCACTGTGTATGATGTGTGTTTTAATGCGCACACGGGGGCAGGGTGCTCCTTAATGATATGGCATTCATAACGTGCCTGTACACAAGTGTTTCTAGGCACGTCAAGGCAAGGAGGGAGAAACAAAAGAGTAGGACAAAACACAGATCTTACTAGGCCTTGTGTCATTCAGATCACGCAAGAACAGGGAAAGGGGGGAGGGGAGGGGAGGAGTGCCGAGTGTGGGGTAGGATGCAGAAGTGCAGTAACAAAGGAGAAACAAGAGTGCAGCCAACGGGTGGCAAGTGTGGGTACTCCTAAGTGCAGCCAACGGGTGGAGAATAAGAGCAAGAGTGGGGACTGTAGGGTTACAGATACAGACCACAAGCGCAGGGGAGCCAAGAGGCAGTGCGGGATTAAAACAGGACAGGCAGGTACCTGGGCCCGAATTCAGAACTTGACCAGGTGACCAGTGCATGGATCAGGTAGGTGATCAGCAAGGGAGAGGAAGAGAGAAGGCAGAAGCAAAGAGACAGGTCTTGAGGTGCTTCTGGAACCGGAGAAGGTTCTCAAGTTTCAGCGAGGCAGGGAGGCTGTTTCCAGAGGAATGCCCCAGCCGAAGAAAGAGATCTGCCCTCAACTCTTTGCTTGGAAAAGTGACTGACCCTCAGAGAATTGGAGGTGGCACAGTGGAGAGCTCATGCCATCTTATGTATATTTATTCATATGATAACAAAGTTAGTCTGGCATGAACCTTTCTTCAGTAGAGAAATCTAATATTTCTGTAGTTGATTTGGAGTTGTAGTAATAAACCATATTTGTGATCCTGCACACAAACTCAAGGGTAGATTTCTCGAGTCTCCTGTTTGCGGATGTGCCGCCGCTGGCCCAGTGCAAAAAATTGTAAGGGGGCCTCACCAAATGTTTTGCCCCGGGCCTCACCACATCTTCCGACAGCCCTGCCTACCATAACCATTCACTATCTGATTGTTTATCCCCCCCCCCCCCCCTCGTTCAGATTCAATGTTTTCGGAGGCCTTCTCAGATTTGGTTGCCGTTCTACAACAGGAAAATGCTTGCTCGATTGTTGTAGGGAATTTTAATGCTTGGCCAGATGATTCTCCGGAGGCTCTGGCAGCTAATTGGATTGCTTCTTAAGCGGATTTTCAATTATTGCAACATGTTCATGTCCCTACTCATGTTAAAGGGCATCCTTTGGATCTGAATTTTGCTGAGACCAATGTTGTGTTTGTACACCCAACTTTGCTGGTGGTTTGGTCGGACCATTTTTTTGTACCATTTACGGTATTTATTTCTCAATTCACAGGTGCTAAACAAACCTATACCCCCCCACCTGCCGGTCCTATTAACATGGGGACAGAGGCTGCAGAAGGCACATAGGTGGAAGTAGACTAGAACAGTAAAAAATAAAAAAAAATAAAAAACGTTTTTCGACCTATGGCCCGTTCCCTTTACTCCATACTTGGAGGAGATTAGCGGAAACACCAGTTCTGGGTAGAAGAAAGGAATTGGCAAGTAATTTTTCGTTCAGCTTTATTGCGACTGTTGTCAAAAAAACACTTGAAAAAACAACAATGTATCACATTATAAAATATTACATAATTATATATTGAAATATTAATATAATAGATATAGAATAAAGTACATTAGATCACACATCTCATCAGAGCTAAACATACAGAACAGTTGTCATTAACCCAAGCATACAGGAGGCCCAAGGCCACCCTTATAAAAACGCTCTGGGCGCCACTGGGTACCTCATAAGAACGTATGAAGAATCTATTGTGGCTGGTACCTTGCACTGGAACATGGCAGAAGACCGCCTAATCATACCCTCGTTTGTTTAATCAAGGCTTCAAATATATTTTCTGTAGATCAACATACGTATGACATTAAAAAAAAAAAAGTGGGGTTGGAGTATTTCCGGGCACAGTCTGCACAAAGGACATAAATCAGAGCATTCCGGTTCAACTTCCTCTTTAAACCAGCAATGGGTAAAATGCCTAGTCTTAGCTTTATTAAAATAATTCTATTGAAGTGGCTATGTGCAAGATCTGAATACTGAATTGAATAGAACTAGTAAAGGGTTCAATACTGAATAGAATACTGGAGCTGAAAAGTATTCGAACAGCTGTGCAGTGCTTTTTTACCGGAACTAATCAAGGTCCTCCAGTGGGAGATCAGCATAACGCATTGTAGTAGGATTTATATACATGTTTTGTTTTATGAGACTATATATTATAGGTACACATTATGTGTGTTATGTTCTATTCTTTACAGTATCTATGACTACCCAGCTCCTCTATATGTTCTTCCCTAGTTCTTATGTGGCCTTTAGGAGCAGAATGGTGATGCACCCGAGACGTCTTTACAAGAGGGCAAACGGGCACTTGCCTCAGGCCCCCACCTTGGACGGGGGCCCCACAATGCTGCCTGATCTAAAGTCGTCAGTTCCCATAGTTTACTCAACTTAATAAGCACACGTCAGGATATTTGATGGCTTGCTGCTGAGGCTCTAAACCTATCGGCTATTGAAATGTACAGTCTGCGCTGCTCAAGTAGCACTTTCTGTGTACCCTGCGGTATACATAGTTTGTGTGTTCACTATGACAACTCCTTTAGAATTCTCACATTTCTGGAGGGATTGTATTGATCATGTGCAGTGGCCAAAGTTGAAATGCATGTTGCTACATTTGAGTGCTGCCATAGTTCATAAACTAGCTCAGTGTGTTAAGCACTTATTGCACAGATCTGTGTTCATAAGCAAGCTGCATTCCTTTACAGATGTGCTCGGCCTTATGTCTGAAGTTAATTAACCTTCTTGTATATTCACTTTGTTGTGTGGAACATAAGGGTGTCATTATAAGCAATGTACCTGCACCAGAAAGTGGCTACTATAAAAACTAACATAGCGGTGGTATGGTGAAGGTCTGGATATTGGTTTTTTTCAGATGGGGACTTGTAAAACCTAGACAGCGACCTCCAATGACGAGCATAAAGTGCTAGTCTGAGAGGTGCTTAGGTATACACATTTAAGACTGGAACTAAACCGTTGTTGCATGTATCCTGGTTTTGCGAGCAGATGATACAATGTTCATGGACAAATCATCTTATATCACTGACATTACTTTGCTGTCTTCTGTGAAAAGGTTTGCCTTCTCACATGCTGGTTGCATTGTTTAGCCCATTACCTGATCTTTCCTTTTATGTAGGCAATTTTGAGTGGGAAAGGATTCTAGACAGAAGAGAGCAGGCCAGATATTACAGGCCTCTGGCAAGAATATTTTAAGGTCTGCTCATATAACACAAAAACGGTTTGCTTTTTTGTACAACTCAAAAGTGTTTTGTACGTTTATAAATAATTTCACAAGCTTGTGTTTTGAGCATATTGAAAGCTTTAAAATACAAAAGAGTAATTCATATGCAATGTTTTAGGATCACATCAATTAGTATGCTGGTACTTATGTAGTTACCTTGATTACAGAGACAACGAAGCTATAATCATTCCCATTTTGCATAATACACTTCTATTATATTTTGTTTAAATAAATTGTTAAGTTATGTGATTTTTCTACTCTCCAAGTCAGTTCTATAAAAAAAAGATGATTATAGTTTGCGGTTAGTGCTAGAAAAGAAAGCGGCAAAGTGCAGAAATTGCAGAGTAGGCACAAATCCCAGCTTCACCTTTTCAGCAATGTGTGACCCTGGGCATCACATTTAATCTTGTACTGCCTAACCTGTCAAAATTGCCAGTCCGTAAACCTTTCAAAGTTGTCACCCTTCAGAGTGATTCTGTTCTCAAGGTATGATCTTCAAAAAAGCCTCACTCATCGTTTCACGGACTATAGTGTTGCTTCCTCGATTATAATAGTGAGCATTAATATAATGCACACTGCAGCCACTTATTTCTTTGCCCTCGAATGGCAACACCTCTTGAAAGCCACGCCTCTCTTCAAATCTCAGTCTGCCTGGATATGGACACCTTCTTGGTAGTTTCTAATATTCATCCACCATCTATGCGCTAGGGTACGTGTATTTTTCTCCTTGCTTCCATTGTGTCTCCTGTATCCATGCTTGAGCACTTTTGCATTCTGTGAGGCCGCTAATCGGAGTCGTCTTTCTATTTTGTATTAGACTAGCCTTTTTCATACGATCGGTGTCCTGTGTTTATACTATGGCTGGCATACCTTTCTTGTGGCTGCTATTGATGGAATTAGCACCGTACCTATGTGAGAACACAATTACCCTTGTCGTGGACTACTAATGATGGCCTTGAAATGCTGCTTGTTTATCATTCTGATTACAGCAAGAATGAAGTGGGTAAGGGAACTGAAAGGGAGTTCCCCTGCCTATTTTGATCACTCTGAGGTAGCATACCAAGATATGTGCTGTGATCCTGATGAGGGGTGCGCAACTAGATATTCTGTATCACTTTATTACACTGGTTCGGTCGAAGGGGGCCCCAAAAGGTGTCTGTGTCCTGGGCCCCAAAGGTGCTTAAGATGGCTCTGTGATACACTTCTGTAATATATTGTGTTGATCTTGTACTAGATGACATTGAGTAAGACTAGACATTGAGTCCAGTTTTTGTCTAGTTAATGTTGTGGTGTTTAAGAACTTCTGGACAGCTCAAGCCCCTTTTACCAGTGTGTTGTGTGCTTTTTCTACTGGCACCTTGAGAAAAAATAAATCTTTAACTAATACACTTGATCTTATTTAAACTACTCTGGTTGTCCTACAGCAATTTCATACAATCTGGCCTTCACATGGAACTTGTAATATTCCACGGAGTGTGGCTGCGAGTGTGCAGTCTCTGGCAGTCTCTCTACTGTTTCTACGGTTGCTGTGGGTGGTGCTACTACCCTCCTGTACCTACAAGAACCCTTCATTCCGCGGAGCGGACCGCGGAGTGTGGCTGCGAGTGTGCAGTCTATGGCAGTCTGTGCATTGCTGCCATGGCGGCCGTCTCTGAAACTTTGCCACTTTTGGACATTGCCTCTGCTACCATGCCAGACTCTATGGATCTTGAGGAGGGCCGTTTGCTTAGAAGCGCTCGGCCCCAAATTGCCCAAAAACAACACCTTCACCCTCGAGGCGTCCTGAGCCTCTTAACCTCGGATTCTTCACACTGCCAACTACAATCTCAAGCCCCCCCTCGGCGGCAGGCCGAAAGTAAAGAAAACAAAGATCCAGCCGCAAGAAAAATCCCTGCCACATTGGCGCGAGGAAGTCAGGCTGACACAGAAATTCAGCGCGATGACACACAGCGCGCCGCAGCTCCCCATTCACCTCCCGGTCTGGTGGCGCCGCGACTCCCGTTGTCACTTCTGCAGCCGCGGATTCCTCCCTCACAGCTCCGAGCCTGGGATACCTCCGGAGGGAGGACCGAGGCCCGTGAGCAGGGGGGGGGAGCCCGCAAAGTGCCCTTCAGCCGCCCGCCAATCGGACCCCATTCAGGGGGAGGTGCTTGAAGACGCCAAGGAGGCGGCTCCCGCTGAAGCATCGAGTGCGGAGAGTAGTGGGGGGAGGGGACTTCTTCCCCCGCCCCCGGCAAAGCAAACGCCACCATCGCCCCTCCTCGTGGGTCAGAGGGAAAACAGAGAACTGAGAACTGAACAAAGTCCTCAAATTACTGTCGCCAACTCTCTGATACAAATTGAGGCACAAGTCCACTTGGGCTCGGACTCGCCAGCCCCTATTCTCCTGGAGGGAACCTGCCCCCGCCTTCCGGCGGACCAGAGGGGCGAGGGAACTCAAATTGTCAAACAACTCGATCCCATTTTACTTCCGCTTGCGGATATGAGCCCTTCCTCCTGCACAGAAACTTTAAATCCAAAAAAACGTCGCTGGAAGGAGGTGGAGGCATCTGATTCTAGAAAACCTCGTCTTCTCAGAAGAAAAGGCCTGCTGAAGCAAAAAACACGAAAAGATTTTTTTTTAAGTCTAGCGTCGAACAAAACTAAACCTAGCGGCCACTCCGTTAAAAAACCATGGACACCTGAGTCCATAAAGCCCTCAGTGGCAAGTCTAGTTACAGACTTTTTCCACGCCTTCGCTCCGGATTCGCGGAGCAGTCAAGTGGACCTCACCGATGAGGAAATCTTGGAAGCAGTTAAAACGTGTCAACCCCCAGAAAAAACAAGGAAAAGGTCACCGGCGCCAGATCAGCTGCCAAAGATGAAAGACGCCTCAAAGCCGCAAACGGCTCAAATCTCTCCATCTCGGCTGCCGCGGGCCCAATCCCCGAAGGAACCGTTTCTTGACCTGCCTGGCGAAGTCTTATCAGCTGAACCAAGTGACAAGGGCGCAGTCGCCCAAATTACACCGACAAATTATAGTGAAAAGTCTCCTTTGGTCCTCACGGGAAAACCAGTCCTGGTCAACCAAACAAATACACTCGGCACGGTACATGGTTCTACTCATTCAAACAAGCAGACCAACAAAGATCCGCCGGGACGCTCAAGCCCAAGGCGGCCCCATTCCATTCACCCTTCAACAGCCTTAGACCAAACGGTGGTGGCACCTTCAAAGGCTCGGATGCTTGAAACTACACCGCAAGCGCCATGCCAAGCATCTGCCGACATAAGGCAACAATCCCATCTGTATCAGGACAGCCTGTTGGCCGACCTTCAAAATAAACCGACTCACTCAGACAGAATCAGACGTGGATCCTTAGAGCTAGCATCCTCTCCTGTAGTAAGAAGACTTTTAAATGAGAGTCAAACAACAACTCCAAACCCGAAAGGCCCCACGCATCAACCAGTGTACCAAACGGACTCTCCTTCGCAAAACAAGAGGGACATTCTATCAATTATGTCAGCGGTCACCATAGCGCTAAATCCGTTTATTAAACTCTACGAGGGGATAAATGAGTCCTTAAAAGACCATACCTCAATTCAAGCAAAGATGTATTCAAAATTAACCTTTTTAGAAGGCTACATCACCGCCCTCGATGGCAAATTGTCAAGCCTAAAATCGGACGTAGTTAAAAGAAACAAGGCTTTCGCGGAAGTTCACTCAGAAAATCAGATGGAAGTCGGGGCGGGTGGCCAAAATAGGCTGGTACAACCTCCGACCATAGCCTCCACCTCGGCTATTCAAAGGCCTACTACTGCGGTTGTAAATAGATTAACACCGGAAGAAGTAATTGACATCACAGATGAACCACCGTCACTGCCTCCTCTCCAACATTCTCCGGGGTGAACAGATGAATGTGCATATTCGATGTTCTCTCCAACCAGACCACACCTCAAAAGAGGTGTGGTCCAAAAAATAAACAAAAAAGATAAACAAGCTACCTCGCGGATCTTTACTCCAATCCTGAGAACAGAGGCAACTCAAAGTACGGCTCAAATTTCGGTTCTACCACCGGTTACACAAAACCTGAACAAAGCCTCTCCCCGTTCAACGGAGGAATTTCTGGCAGAGGCGGACATGATGAACCTCTCTCAGCATCTTGATGACCCTCAAGCCCAGCAACAACTGAAGGAAGGAAAGAAAGCACGGGGGCTTTGCGCTGCTGCTTCGCCAGTGGTTCAGGGCGCTTTGGCTGATTTGAACACTATTGAAGATTCATCAGAAGACGAATCATCCCCAAAGTTCAGCACCCTGGAAGATCGCAGGAAGAAAATACATCAGGGGTCCAGACACAAGCTCCCTAGTTCCCCTAACTTTCGAGTTGTGTCATTTGTGTCCCCTGGGGTCCAAGAGCGCACAAGGCAGATCCCTGGCATACAACAAGCGCGAGAAAAGGTTGGCGCTTCGGTTTGCGACTGGCATTCCACGTCACAAAGCTCCAAACATTCGAGTGGAAAAACAAATGAGAGGGAAACACCCAAATTCCCACTTTTCCTCACAAACCGAACAATACCGAAAAGCCAACTTACACGTAAGAGCGTCTCCTATTAAGCTGGTCCAGCATCCCGAAAACAAAGACGACATAATCCTAAATAGAAGAGGATTACTTGTATTGTTCAGCCTCGTACCACCTCTAGGTGGAATTAAATCATCTGACCTTGCCTCAACGAGTGCAAAAAAGGAAATCGTTCGAGCTGAAGAGGACTTGGCATTCCTTGGTTTCATTTTGGAAAACCAAAATCAGAAATCTCACTCTCACTCTCACCAGTCAGGAGACGAGGGTGTAATTTGAGACGAAACGTCAAAGGTCGTGACAACGAAAACAGGAGTGAAAGGAAAAGTCACTCCGATCCCAAGCAAGTTTCTGGAAGCCACATTCAGAAGCCCCCAGCTTCCATCAACGCGTATTCAAACCGAAAATCTGAACCGCTGGGTATAAAGAAAACCTTTGACTGCAAGGGGCCTTACTCGGCTAAATCGAAAGTCGTAAAGGTGACATCTATACCCGATACTTCCACTGTTCCGAGTAACGCCACACATTGTTCAGCTAACAAAGACCTCTCGGACAGCATCAATCAGCCAAAAGACAAACATCAGAGTTTGTGGGCCTGGCTCCCAAAGGCTCTCACACTCAAGAAAAAATAGCAATGCGCAGGTCGGCCAAGAGGGCTTTCGGTCACTTCGACTGCCGACCCAACTCCACCCCCCCTCTGTCTCTGCTCTTGGAACACCCGTGGTCATTTGCACCTAACAATGGCGAGCGACGCAAACCTGGCTGCTTTTGATATCATTTGCCTACAAGAGACATGGCTCGAGAAATCGCCTGCTATGGACAGCTACGACGTCATTTTGGCACCAGCAAATAAAGGATTAATGGGCCGCCCGACATCGGGTCTTCTCATCGCCTATCGGCAGGGGAGGGGTCTGAAGATCAAGGCTACCCTCCTTTCCAATCTTTCAATCCTGGCAGTACTATTTGACTGGGCGGATCAACCAAATTGCGGGCCCTCCCAAACCGCAATTATCAACACCTACTAGAACCCAGCAGCCATAAACCAACAGTCATACTTAGCGACAATGGAAAATCTAGTAGATGAAATCCAAGCTTCCAATCAGGTCCCTTTGATCATCATTTGCGGTGACCTAAACGCCCACTGCTCGGACCACCGCACAAAGTTGGGCAAATCTTCTTCTTCGAATCCCGCCGCAAAAAGAGGGAGCCTGTGGTCAACACTGATGGCATCAAGAAAAATAGAAAATTTGGACTCAGTTTTCCCCAACGCTGACCGTTCACCCACTTGGGAGCAAGGTGTTCACCACGCCACTATTGACTACATTTTTGCCTCGCGCTACCTTCTTTCGAAGGTAAAAGACTTTGAGGTTCGCAAAACTAAAGCGAGCGACCATAACCAGCTCACCATGTCTCTGCAATCCCATTTTAATCCACCGGCACCGTATGTGGTAGGGGTTGACTCAAATTCACGAGGCAATCGCTTGAACCTGACAACGAAATCAGTCTCAGATTTGTCTGCAAAATATGCTTTGGGGCTACGTTCTGGCGGAAAAGATTCTTTGGACTACGTACCTCTTCTTCTACAATATAGGGCCAAATCAAAAACGTCGGCCCCATCACTTACTGTTCCGAGACATTCCTTTGATGCAACACTGGTTGCAAAGAGGCATGAACTGCGCAGACTGAAACGGCGGCTTGGGTCCCTCCCACAAAATCAAGACCAACTAAAGTCAGAAATAAAGGCCTACACAAACTGGGTAAAAAACCACCGCCACAACTTGTACCAGCAGGACGCTGAATCCATGCTAAAAACACTCTGCGGAAATAAAGCAAAAGATTTCTGGTCTCTGCTAAAAACTTTAACACCTTCTCTAAACAACATGACCATCAACGCCACGGCAGAAGCAAAATGGATCAGTCACTTCTCGTCCCTCTTTCAAGCTCCACTCTCCACAGGCCTGCCTGTTTCGAAATCGAAAAATGAAAATTGGGTGAAATTGGACGGCCTGGCGGAAATCAGAGATCAAATTAAAAACCTGACGAACTCCAGAGCGACGGGCCTGGATGGAATTTCGAACTTAGACTTGAAAAAAAACGCAGACGAATGGGCACCACTTATCCGGGCTATTTTCGCGCAGTGTGCCGCCCAGAAATCGATCCCTCCATCATGGACGAGGGCTGTTATCGTCCCAATTTACAAGAAAGGTGACATCACCGATCCACTAAATTACTGCCCTATAGCCCTTTTGGATTGCATTGGGAAAGTCTATGGGAGCCTTCTTTTAAAAAGATTTGATGCCTGGTCAAAGTCGGCCCCTTGTAATGACAGGTTTCAAACGGGCTTTAAAAGAAATGTGGGAACAGCGGCTAACATACTTACCATCAGTGTACTGAAAAGCAAGGTCTTGGAGGGCAAACCAAGGATCTTTGTGGCCTTTGTCGATCTCTCCCAAGCCTTTGACTTGGTCGACAGGCAGCGCCTCTGGTACAAACTCGAAGGCTGGGGGTGCCCTCAGGAGATTCTGCAACCAATCAAGGCTCTCCACTCAGACACCACCCTCAGGGTCCGATTGTCACAAATGGGCAACTTGTCATCTGAAATCCAGACGGGTCGAGGGGTGAAACAAGGCTGCCCCCTAGCTCCAGCACTGTTTCTGGCCTATATTGGTGATTATGGCATCAAAGAAGATCCATCAAGGACTTTTCCGCCTTCCCTGTCCACAGCAAAAATAAGCCACCTATTGTATGCTGACGACCTCATCCTACTCGACCAGACCCAGATTGGCCTCCAGAGGCAATTATCAAACCTCCTGCGTTACTTGTCTGAGAACAACTTAAAAATAAACAAAGAAAAAACCAAAATCTTGTCCCCGAGTCCGGCCAGAAGAAAAACGCAGACAACTTCAAATGGTATCTGGAAGACTACGTGATCGAGAAAGTCACAGTATACAAATACCTTGGAGTCCTGATAGACAGCACCAAACGAAAAAGTTCCACGCAGGCAAACCTTCAACTTAGAATAAAGAAGTTGACATCTCAAGGAAAGGCGATTGACACAAAATTCAGTAAATGTTCTTGTATCCCCGTGTTCGAATTCTACAGAAAGAAAGTCATCCCCTCCATCACTTACGGAGCCGAAGCCATGCCTCGGATTCCAAGTAAAATCTGGCAGAAACTGGAAAGTGTGTTTTGGAAAGGGGTCCTGTCCCTTCCAAAATCAACGTCCATAGCTGCTATCCGGAGAGAACTGAGCCTAGTGTCTCTAAAGACAACAGTTGACATTAGTTCCCTGAGACTGTACCGAAAATGCATCATGGATGGGAGTGATGATATTTTGGGTCTCCTAAATAAGGAGTTAAACTCTGGCAAGGTGCAAATGCTGGCAGTATGGAAGCAAACTTAGCTTTACTCAACTCAGTCTTCTGCTCGGAAGACGACCTTACCTCACATCCAACTAGAGTGTTCAAAAAATTGAAAGAGCTTGACTGGATTCAAACCCAGGAGTCTGCTTCAAACAACAAACTTCTCCAGCACTTGCCTCCAACATTCCGTAAGCTCAACGAGCCAATGAAGTACCTTCAAAGATTCCCCAATAGGGGGGCTCGGAATGCCCTTCTAAGGATAAGGATGAACTTGGTGGCCACAAACGAAATTCGCAAGATCAGAGGTTTATCTGATACGAGCGCTTGTCGCTTATGTGAAAATAAAACCGAATCCATCAGACATTTGCTTCTGTCATGCTCGAAAAACCAGAACCTGAGAGGGGCTTACTTGAATCATCTAATTGTGGAGGATCGAGGGTGGGACGACGACACCTGGTGGAATAGACTGATCAGCGGAGACAGAATAACCTGGCTCCTGGCAACCATGAAAATATTGGAACACACGATGAAAATGACAACAGCCACAGGGTCCCACCCTTTCTAGTTATCGCGCAATTTACTGCTTCGGTTCTTTTTGTAAAATTCTTTTGAATATACACAAATAAAAAAAAATAATAATAAAATAAATAATATTCCACTTTATTCAAGAAGTTCCCACAGTGATCCACTATACGTTGTTAGGTCTGGTTCAGTGTGGTGTTTAAACCAGTAGAAACCTGCCATTTTGTTACTAGTGCTTCACTTGGTAAGCACCCTAGCTCACAGTGGAGAAGGTATGCTGTCTGGTCCAGGGGCTTTCCCACATTTCTGGGTCAGTAGTGCCATTTTAACTTTATGCAGACAGAACCTTACGAGTAAGTCATCACTAGATACTACCGAGGTGACCATACTTTCCTGGAGGTTATCGATACCTTCATGCTAAAGGTTAGCAAAATATGTGAACCAAAATGGCTTATGCATATCATCTTGAAAGGGAGTATATTTTCCATTTAGACTTCTGTTTACTTGCTCCCAAAATCCCTTTGAATCATTTTCTGGAGTGTTGATCTTACCTTTTCCCAATGTATAGTAGTATGGGCCTTTAATTTTATTTTTAATATGAGGTCCTTATATTCCTGTTGTGCTAGCAATACCTCTTATTATCTGTGAGGGGTCAGAAATGTGGGGTGGACAACTTGGTAAAGGTTTTTAATAAGATGCCATTTTATTAAATCAAATGTTTTGATGAACGCCTCAAGAGGATTTTCCTTCCTATCAAAATCAACTAAAGTTAATACTGTAGGAATCTGTCCCTCACGCTTGTACATACAAAAAAAGGATAAAAGGGATCTATGGCAATTAAAGTATATGAGAAAAAAACGTTATGTTCAACATAAACCTTGCAACCGTTTTTCCTTGCAACCTGGGTGAGAACCCCTTCCCCATATTCAAAGCAGGATTCTAAACCAATAGAAGTTTCATTATACAACAAAGTTATGGTAATAATATTCTTCTTGCTCCAAAAGTCTCTCACTTGGATTTTCCAACAGTTCAAAAGAAATGAGAACTCTGTTTATCCACTTGTATTAAAGAGTTCCACACAACATCTTAGGAAACAAAAACACTTCCACAGTAGTTCCTTAGCAACAACAGTGTTTTGTCAGGATAAATTCACAGTAGTTCAACAGAAATGACAACTCTTTGTCTCTTCTTCACTTGTAAAAAAATAATTCAACACAACTTCTTCAAAGCTTTTAACCACACCACCGTACTTCAATGTCTTCTACCTGGTCCACTTACCTGCCAGGTCTACCACTCCAGGGTCCCTGCCCTGGTACATACCTAATACATGATTGATTAGGGCAAGTTTCATAATCCCGAGACTGAATAGCTTTAGAACAAGAAAGTTCACTCTGACAACAAGCGATTACATATTCTGGCATCCCTGACATCTCTTCCTCTGCATAAGATAAATAGAGCGTCTCACCCAACGGAGTCCTTGTCACCGGGTTGCACCTGTGAGGTCTCTGGAGGCACTGGAAGTTCCTCCATTGACATGCCAACTCCAACACTTTGCAGCGTTCCAGTCACCCAGGCTCCCGGTCTTGCCTGTATAAGTAGCAGCTCTGCCTCTTTTTCACTTGCGTTACAACCTCGTTGGCTGCTTTCCTTTCACTCCAGCTGCACGCTAGTTTTTCTCCTCTGCTGCTTCACATCTGTGTACTCCTGGCAGGCTGCCCCTCGGCCCTGCCACCCACTGCTGCTTTCCCTAGGCAGGCTGTCCCTCAGTTCTGTCCCGCTCTGTGGTTCCCCCTTGTAGGCTCCTTTGCTGCTCTCATAACAGGTGGTTCCTCAGTCCTGTATCCATCTGCAGCATTCCTCTGCAAGAGTCTTGCTCTCTCCTGGCAGGATGCCCCTCAGCCCTGTCTCCCTCTGTGGCTTCTCCCTGCTGGCTCCTCGCAGCTCTCTGCCAACAGACTGCCCCTCCACACTGCCATTCCCTGTGCTTCTCCCTGGCAGGCTACACCTCATCTCTGCCTCTCACTGCAGTTTCTCATCGAGCAGGCGGGTTTCAAGTCCTGCTC
Organism: Ambystoma mexicanum; assembly: GCF_040938575.1. Lineage (NCBI taxonomy): Eukaryota > Metazoa > Chordata > Amphibia > Caudata > Ambystomatidae > Ambystoma > Ambystoma mexicanum. The sequence continues at coordinate 629,441,012 of NC_090936.1, forward strand.
ATCTCTGCTGCCGCTCTCTCTTCTCCCCGCGGCCTCTCGTTACTTACCTGGTCTCTCACTCCACCAAGAGCCTCCTTATACTGCACTTCCGGAACTTCTCGGGGCCCGACCTACAGGGAATTTGCCATAGCAGTTTCTGCCAACTACCTTGTTCCTCACTACCCACGTCTCAGCAAAGAAGTGTTTTTTGTTGTCTTAGGCTTTTTCCCTTCACCCGCGACTCCCGTGGGTCAGTCTCCTGCCTAGGCTGTTTATCCAGTGGGCATACTGGCTACCTGCCAGGGTCGACCATTCCTCTACAAAGAACGGAAGATATCTCAGAAGAAGGGCACACCCAAGCAATCCGACAAAGTGGTGGAACTGTCATCTGAGGAAGACTCAGGTCAATATGTGGGGACACTTCAGGACAGTCCTATTCCTGTGGGGCCCTTCTCCTCTCGGGTGATCCTTCTGGCTAATACCATCCCCAGGATTAAGATCAGGTAGCGGGCCACCTTGGAGGAGACTTTAGGCAAGGTGTTTGTGAGGGCTCGGTAAGTTTCATCACATGTCCCTCGAGTGAGGTGCTTTTAACAGTGCCAGTAGCTTTGGTTTACATAATCTGCAGTACTTGTTGTACCACAAGTTCTTATAAATGGAACGAAACTCAGATTGTTGTTTTTGAAAACTATCCAAAACAATATCTGATACTGAAGATCGAAACAAACCTATTCATTCCAGATCTTTCCAGACCTAGGATAATATTGGTTGGAGGATCAGAAGTAATTCTCCATATAGATATGGTAGAATAATATTTAGATTGGAATTGTCCCATATAACTAGCCTACGATTATTGGAACACTATAGGATGTCCTTTTTTATTAGCAGTAGAGTGCGTTTTGCTATATTAATCACTGTCCGGCGGTGTATAATATTGAATGACTTGACATAGTGCCATGAGGAAGCATTAATTAGGACATAGTCAATATAATTGGAATGTCCTAATCCTCTATAGGTAGGTTTAGCAGGGTGGTCATTCCTTATACCTACCATTAAGGGCTATTAGGCCACTTCTGGGTCATAGTAGAGCGATCTCCAAGGCTAGACTTTGTTCTTTTCGGTTTGGGGGTCTTGGTTTTCAGGAATGCCAAATCTTCCTTGTGGTGAATGGAATTCATTAAGTCTAGTGGTTCGAATTGTACATTTAGGTAATCCATCACCAAACAAAATCACATCACCTTAATACAATGGGATCCATTTATCATATGATTATGCCAATACAAGCAAATCATTCATTTCAGGAACCCTCTACTCCCATTATATATAGCAACAATTATTAAGTAAGATCCCAAAGCTACTTCCAAGACAATGGCAAGGATATCCAGTGACTCACATTTCAGTTGTTAGGTTTCAATAGATAAAGCTAAACTTATCCAAGTTCCCCACTGGGCTGGCCTGTGGGGGCCTTTAGTTGCAGGACAGTGCTAGCTGGCATTGCTTCAAATGAAACGTCTTGCATTACCCAAGTCTTTTGAAGGCTGATGCTATTATGTGATCCAATGAATGTGTGCCATGTGCCGTCTTTCATTTTGTTTGCCAAACCTACAATGTTCCATGATAAAATCTGAACATTGCTACACCAGAATTCCCAGGGCATTGCTTGATGTTAGATAAGGCTTTAGATCCCCCAGTGGGAGACTCGGTATTAGTATATGGCACAGAGATTATGAAGACTGGATTCTGGCTGTAGAACTGGCTAAGGGCATGAATCACATTTTGGGACTAAATCTCTCTGGGTATTTGCTAATTATATCATAACAGTATGATTAACATTATGACATTGAACCCTCCCCTGATTTGTAATTGAATCCTGAAAAATCAAGATGGGAGGCCTTTGGTGGAGTGGAGGGAGGCTGCTCCACTACGTATCTATTGATCAAATTAGAATGCACATAATCCTTCATCTTATCAGATGGGTTAGGGTGCAGAGGTGCATTCAAGATGTATTCACTTATAATTGAGTGGCGTCCTTTTATGTCTTATCCAGTGGATACACTTCTTTATATGTGCATCCCCTCTCTCACAAGCACCAGATTCACATTTAAATAACTTAAATCCCTTGGTCAAAAAGACCATCATACAGCTTTTAGGGTGATTGCTCACACAGAAGACCGATAAGATGTGGAGGATGATTAATTCTCATTCTTTAGTTCCTCAGATCATTAGAAGGAGTCATGCTGTTGTGGTCAATGGAAGCAGATAGTGAGATATTTCTTGGTTGATATATGGTAGTCAATTGGCCACCCAATCTTGCCAATACAGGCATTCCATATTTTTCCATACGACAGGTGTCTTAAAATAAATTAAGAGGTTTTGTTTGTGTTTGGAGATTTGAGAATTATCTTAATAGTAAAAGGGATTTCAAATTACAGGCAGGCTGGAGTGGACTCGATTGTCCTGCCTATCTGGGATTGCTGTGTTGCTGAATTAGGTAACCACACTCTCGCCATACATTTCAGGGCCATAACTTCCTGGGAGAGATTGGATAACTGATCAAGTATCATTTGAATATCAGAGATGGTGGGCTCTCTAGAGGTCTATGTACCCTGGTTACAAACATCTAGCGTAACCACTACTGGACGGTTAACAGTAATATCAGCTCTGGGAGAGCCAAGGTTTTGTTACTCCCCTTATCAGATGGTAGTAAAGCCAACATTGTGAATCCGTTTGATAACCTATTGGAGTTGTGATATTCAATAATCTCTTGTTTCGGCAGAGGGGGTGGGATTATGCTGAAGGGAGATGGATTAACCTCTACAGGAATCCTGTATTTCTTACCTCCTTTGTGAAAGGTTGCCCATGCTGTTTGTACATAGCCAATGGGTCCTCATACTTTTCCAGAGCTCCCTGGCCTTTTGTACAACAATATGTCCTACATAATGTAACTGGGTCTAAAATGGGTTTCTTGGTTGGTGATCCTTTCCTAAACAATGGGGCAGGGGAAAAAGAAAGCCTAACCTTTCTTTTTGAATGTTACCTCTAGAATAACCGTATAAAAGAACAAATAAAATAAACCAGTCAAGCTAAAATGACAATGATTAATTCAATATTAGGTAGATCAATAAAAATACTTGATAAAGTGCTTGGCACTTAATACATATGTTCACTGTGATGTCTCCAAGTCTTAAGAATATGCTCGTCGAAAATGAAATCTTAAATCAAGGACAAAAGTGGAAGGATGCCCTCACAAATTCATTGAAGCAGTTCGTTCTCGAAAGGTACTCCGGAGAACTCCAAACGTTCAGTATCTTTAGTATTTTATCATTAACTTCTGAACCAAGAAACGTGTATTATGTTCACAGGAGCTTGTACATGGCACACCAGAGTGGCTTAAGGGGATTTACTCAAATCTGTTGTTCCTCCGCTTAGTTACTAAGCTCTAGTCCTTATATCACAAGCTTAAAAGTGCTACAACTACTCAATTTTTCATTGAGGTCCGGGAACAACAAAGTGCAAAAATGTGAGGCAGGTCTCAGCTCTCGTCAAGAGCTCAGGTTATGCGCTTCCTTTATGACTGCCTTGAAGCTGCTGGATTCACAGTAAAACCATTAGCGGAGTGAGCATGTCAGAGCACCAGCCGGCAAATAGGCACAACTGCTGGCAACCTTTGCCATACGGCTTGCGCTGCAAGGGCTGCTTGCAGAAATGCTGTGACTGGGCGTGGCCAAGCAGAGCGTGCCGTCAGTGTTGGTCATTGTGCTTCTTCCTCCCACTACTGCCGGCCCCTCTTCCACACAGGCTGCCAGCAAAAAAACAGTGTGAGCATGGCCAAGCAGAGCCTGCAGTGCGCTGCTCACAGAGCTCCTTCACTCCTTTCTTCCTTTAATGTTCAATAGCCAATCACCTCTTAAAGCTGAGCCCATGCCATGGGTGGCTCAAGTGTTTGGTTGGGTTGTTCCTTCTAGGTCTGGCCGATCCCAATGAATAACTGAATGGGGTGACAAGCTGACCAAAACATGTTTTGTAGGCCAGCCTGTCCAAAATCGACATCTGCTCTTGAGCTCGCCCCCTAAAGTGATTCTTACAGAATGCATGGTAATTAGTGCTAGTATCCGCATTTCAGAGGTCTTTCAATGGAATGTGCAAAGTCACAGAAGCAGCTTTTAATCTGACCAGGCGTGCATGAAGCATTTAGGAGGAACTATTCTGAGGAAATATCTCGAGAACACAGCTCACAATCCAGCCTTATATCTAGGATGGGGGCTACCACAGGAAACAAAAAAAACTTTCGCCCAATCCAGCTAAAACGTAGGTGCACCTGAAAGGATCATTCAGCCTCAGAATCTGAATTAGAGGAAAAAAACAGGGAGAATGATCTCTTGGTTTAAGCGGAATTCTGATGACACTTTTGGAAAACAATGATGATATTTGCAAAGAACCACCGTTTTTAAAGATAAAAAACAAAGGGGGCTAAACTACAAGGAAGCAATAGTTTTCCTATCATATGTGTCAAAGTGGCAGCCACCAGTTGAAGTCCATTCAAATTCGTTTTGATGACGGGCTTGGATAAAACATACTTTGCCTGTTGTGTGGTAGGCATTCAGAACAGAGATGTGTGTCCTGTAGGATTCCACGTTGGTGGATGACCTAGCCATGTCTGTGAAGGAGAGGACAGCATGTAGGGCGGGTGTCCAGAGGGTCTAGATTCTTTTCCATGTACCTGTTGCAGAACCTAATCCACTTGCTTGCAAGAAGACTCACAGTGCAACCTTTTCATTTATTTTTTTACCAATTTCAGAAGGTCTAAATTGTTCTTAGAGACACCCAGATTGTCTTAAATCAGGCCCCTCAGAAACAAAGTTGCTAAAGACATGAACTGTGGTGATGGAGGAGGAATCAGCCCTCACCAGTGTTGCATGTCACCCCTGCAAGGGGACATGGTATCTTCCTGTGTGTTGTCTTGGTCACGTGGGGAACCACGTGACCAAGTTAATAAAGAGGACGGGCCGTTTCCGGGCTCGTCAGTCAAGACCAAACTGACTCCGCGTGTGTCTTGGGTAGCACCATGCGGGTGCCCCACCACGTGTACTGGGCCCAAGGACAGGGCCCAGCTCCAGGACGGTGCCCCTGCCGGGCAAAGCCGTCCGGACGGTGCCCTGCCTGGCAACACCATCCCCATGTGCTCCCCTGGCCCTGTGAGTTGGGCCAGGGTGCTGACCCCGGCCTGGGTGCCCCCAGAGCCGGGGCCGCGGTAAGCCGGTTGCCACCCGGCCCAGGTGAGGAGCTCCGGTGTCCCTGGAGCGGGTGGGATGAACCCCCACCCTTTGTGAAGGCAGCGTGAGCGCTGCCTGTGTGTGCATGGTCGGCTGCCACCCGACCTAAGTATGGGGCTGCCCGGTGGACCCGAGCAGCCCCCAACAATAGCGATGAGGTACGGGCCTTTTGCGTGCCCCGAAGGATGTCATGGTGTGGCGGGCCCATCTACACCTGGGCCCGCCGAGAAGAAGTGGCGTGGCAGGCCCACCTCCAACTGGGCCTGCGAAGTGCACATGGGGGGCGAGCTGCCTGCCCGTTCCCTGAGGGAGATGGAGAAGGCCCGCAGCATCAGCCGCATGGGTGGCTGTACTCCTCCCCCGCCTGGGTAGCGGACGCTGCAGCCGCGAGGGAGGGGTGAAACGGATGGCGGCGTCGGCCGCAACGAGGAGCGGCTAACATCGCCGCAGGAGGATGGATGCGGGCCCAACTCCAACTGGGCCCACAAAAGTATTGCCCGGACCGCGTGGGGAAAGGCAGAGGAGATGGCGGCGTCGGCCGCGGCAATGTGAGCCTGCCCCCCCACCAAGTGAAGTCGGGCCCACCCCTGTCGGGGCCTGCGAGCCGCGAAGGAGTCAGCTGGGAAGGGGGCCGTCGTACAGCTGAGGCGGCCCCAAACACGGTGGTGGCGGTGGCTGCATGGGTTTCCCCCCTCCTCCTTTAACGGGGCACTGCCCGCGGCATCGGCCGCAATGAACAAAGGCACAGCGGCGTCAGCCGCAATGAGGAGATGCGGCCCCTCCCCGCCCGCGGTAGGGGTGGAGCGGCACATTTCTCCGAGGCGGCGAGGGATGCCGCAAGAAGGGAGATGCGGCAGCCGGGGCAGCAACGCAGTACCCCGCGCCCCCACGCTTCGGCCCACACATGATAAAGGCGGGCACAACAACAACTGGGCCCGCAAGGTGAATGAGAGTGGGTGGCTGCCCGCCCCTCCTCCTGTATGCCTGCCGGCACCGCTGGCCGCCCACCGCGGTGCTGCTGCCCTCATAGCCCCCCCCACAAGGGAACCAATGAGGCGGGCCCATCACTGCCTGGGCCCGTGAAAAAAAAAAGGGAAGAAATAATGGGGGCATGGTGAGGCTGGTGAGGCCTGGAAGAGGAGGCACCCGTGGGTGGCTCGGGGAGCACTGTCCTGTGTGCACATCGACCCCGGTGAAAAACAGAAGGGGGGCAAGGGATCAGAAAAGATGGCATGGAGGGCAGCACATCCCGCCCGCAGAGGGCCAAATTCATCGCATGGCCGAAGGGTAGCGGCTCCCCAAAGGAGTGCTTGTGCGCCCTCAAGGAATCTTGATTCTGAACTGACCCAGGGGCATGCGGCCAGTGGACACAGCTGAGGAACATCAACAAGCCTCGTGTGAAAGGGGGAGTGCAGCGCTCCCCGCCCTGAGCGTGGAGATGGCCATGCCAGCAGCCGGCCATGCGATCTGCCTCCATCATTGAGGGACTTGGCCAATGTGGCCCCTGGGCCTCCCCAGGTGTGGCTTTGCCGGTTTGTGGTGACTGTTGTGACAGTCCTAAACGAACTCTGGTGAGGATGCGAGGTGGTTTCCGGTGACTCCACAAGTGCGGAAGATGGACATCATAATTTGACATTCCCCCGAAGGCTGTGAGCCTGCAGACACAGACTTGCTTAAAATGGCCCAGTTGGTGGGCAATGTAGTGTGGTGCACATCTGTAGACGTGGAGTGCTTTATGTTGTGCCAGTATCTCTCAGTGGTGCCTTTTAGCGACATGAGAGCCACTCACCCAGGTTAATAAAGGGTGTGCAAAGTAGAAGAGTGATGCAAGTAGTAGTAATGGGGGTTATGTTGGGGCTCTGGGGTTTTGTTTTGTTGTTATGAAAAAGGAGGAGTGTTGCATGTCACCCCTGCAAGGGGACATGGTATCTTCCTGTGTGTTGTCTTGGTCACGTGGGGAACCACGTGACCAAGTTAATAAAGAGGACGGGCCGTTTCCGGGCTCGTCAGTCAAGGCCAAACTGACTCCGCGTGTGTCTTGGGTAGCACCATGTGGGTGCCCCACCACGTGTACTGGGCCCAAGGACAGGGCCCAGCTCCAGGACGGTGCCCCTGCCGGGCAACGCTGTCCGGACGGTGCCCTGCCGGGCAACGCTGTCCCCATGTGCTCCCCTGGCCCTGTGAGTCGGGCCAGGGTGCCGACCCCGGCCTGGGTGCCCCCAGAGCCGGGGCCACGGTAAGCCGGTTGCCACCCGGCCCAGGTGCGGAGCTCCGGTGTCCCCGGAGCAGGTGGGATGAACCCCCACCCTTTGTGAAGACAGAGTGAGCGCTGCCTGTGTGTGCATGGTTGGCTGCCACCCGACCTAAGTATGGGGCTGCCCGGTGGACCCGAGCAGCCCCCAACAACCAGCAGTAGTAGAAAAAAAAACATTCAGGGTGAACCACTACATGGTCTTTCCTTTTCATGTTGCAGATAATTCAGGCCAACTGTAGGAACCTGCTGATTTGGCATATACTACTTCCGGGGTGTTGTCTCTTCAGAGAAGCAGCAACGCTGGGGTTTTCAAGGGAAGGTGCTTGAAAGCTGGATTTCTGGAACCCGTTGAGCGCCAAGGGGGCTGATAGGATGATGTGGAAGGTAGGAAAGGTTTCTCACCATAGTGAACATTGTACTTCTAGTCTAAAAGTCAATTTTCCTCCATATTCATGGGAGTTCCCGTCAGGCAGAGGCAGACCGGAGCCTTTGCACACCAATGTGCTCTTCTCCCTTTAAGAATATGCATGCTGAGGTAGACTGCACACATCGTGCTCTACCAGGCCTGTGCCTCCGCGCCCCCAAGCTTCTTTTTCTCATTCCCTTTACTTGCTGAGAGGCCTAGTTTTGAAACACAATTTTTCTTGATGTATAAGCGCCTTACAAATGTCCAACAGCATAAATAAAGAAATAAAATGGCTACAGTTTAGGAAATGGAGTGAGGGGTTATACAGGAAAGGGGTCTTTGGATTAGAGTACAGTAGTCGCAATGGCGATTAATTTTTCTTTAATCGTACATTCCACCCCCCATCCTCCATATTTATGGGAAAGTACCAAGTCCAATCTACCCCAGGGAGGAGCAACCAGCCCTTTTGCAGACATTTTCTTGATGACTACCTGACAAAACTGAGCATCTGCCCTGGAGATGCGGTCAAGAGAGTAAAATGTGCAAAAAGCTGAAGGGGCTGAGTAGCTGTTTTGCACATCACCTACCATGCTTTTATTAAATGTGCAGTAGGTCCCATAGGTGGAACTTTACCCTGCAATTCATAGCAACGAGAGATACAGGACACAATCCATCTGGGTATCGTTCCTTTTGTTGCTTGTCTGCTCGTTTGGGTGCCCCCAAAAGGTAACAGTCCTGAGAGGCCTTATGAGGTCTAGTCCTCTCGGTCATGACATGATCCAACACTTCTTTCAGAGGCTCATTACTATTTTCTGGATAAGCCAGTTGAAGTGGTAGTAACCACACCTCCACCAGGGGACCAGGAATAAAGGAAGAGGAATGGATAAGCACCCACACACGTTGCAAAAGAACACAAAGAATGCTATTTAGAACAGAACTTTACTAGCGTGAATATCAAGCACACCATGCAGCCTTTGCATTATCCTGGGAGATACCTGGCACATTGTACCCTACTCTCCGGTAACCTACACAGTTGGTTCTCCTTGTGCTTGATTAATGTCTATAGGCCAGAACACAGTCCAGCATTATGCAAGACCTGGACGTAACCATGCACATGGTCCAACAACGTTCACATGGACCTACCCTCCCACCATACAGCACAATGATCCAATTATGGAGGAATGGGGAGAGCCTTGTTGTAGTTTGAGTCTTTCTAGTGCAGCTGGGCAATACTTTGGAAACATTTAAGTAGGAAGGTGAAGAGAACAATGGTGATTCATGAATGGTGCACCAATGGCCATACTCTGCGGATCCAACAGACACAGTACAGGGATTATCCAGTGGAGAAGTCCAGAACACAAGTAATGAGTCCGGTAGTCAAACAAATACACACGGACAAGTATCAGCACCACAACCATTCATGAGCCAACAAAAATACGGAAAGGAAAAATACAGGTCAAAACACTGGGAAATCCAATATGATACACAAAGCTGCTTGCAGATAAATTCTGTTGAGGCGTGCTTAATGACAGAATACTCAGTTATGTGTTTGGTCTTCACAGCATTTGGGAGCAGTGTGCTAACACCATTAGACAGATTTACGGTGGCGAGTCAAACAGTACTCACAGAGAGTCTGGGAAATGTAGTCCAGTGATTTGTAATGCTGTAGCACTCACCAGGGAAGCCGCCAACAGGAATAAAATATTCAGGCTCAGTGCAGACGGCATCTGACACTCTTGAGATATGACCTCAAAGGTCTGTGGATATGCAGACAGTAAGAACCTATCTGCTTCTGATTGTGTCTCATGAAAAATACCAGAATGCAATGTTTTCATTCATCTGGTACTCTGACACTATGTTGGAAGAAAAGGCAGTCTGTAGAACCACCTAATTGCTATGAAAAAAAGTAAGGATCTGATGCTGATAACACCTAAAGATTGTTAATCTGGCAGTCTCATATAATCGCCAGTATAAAAGCCCTTTTCCATGGCACGAGTCTGACGTCCTAAGGTGCAATGGGTTCAAATGGTTGATGCAGCCAGGACACAATACCATGTTCAAACCTCATGCCATAATAGGCCAGCCCGTACTTGGAAGTAAATGGAAGCGGGTAGAGTGTTGCTTAATCTTTAGATTGGACAGAGAAATCTCCCTGTCCAAGTATGAGAGGTAGGTGCCAGGCAAGTCCTACAGGAGGATACCTGTGTTCCTGAGTGAACCAGGCTGGATGAGAAAGCTAAAACATCTACTAAGGTCCTCAGAGGTTTTTGAAATGATTATAACATCTACTAACAGATTCTGAGGCACTTGCCTTTATACTGAGACAACATAGAATCCTTCCTAGCAGCTGCAATCACTCACAGGTGACCCTTGGATAGGCCCATGTGCCCAAATATCAGTAAGGTGCCAGACCACCAAGTAAGCCAATTGTGGAAAGGAGTGTAGTGCCTGCTCATCTTGTTGATGCAGGAGATCTGGAAGAAGAGGTGGCCCATCTGCCATGAGCAGAAGGTCTAAAATCCAGTGCCTCAGACAGTGGGGTTCCATCAGGAGAAGCTCCTACCTCTGGAAGTGCAGAACTTCTGGAGAAGCCAGCAAATGTGGAGGTAGGAGGAAATGCAAAACCAAACCAATTGTCCCAAGAAATCGATGTCCCCCTTACTGCCACCCCCATCCCTCCCGAAACCTAGCCCTGTCCCCTTCCAGAAGTCATAACACTGACACTTGGTGATCTTTTCTGATGTGAAGAAATCCACTTGTGGTATTCCCAAATTGCCACAAAAACACAGAACTTCCCTCTGCACTTACCATTCGTGATTTGAGCGAGTCATACTGCTCAGCGCATCCTCAACTTCATTTTCCAGCCCTGATGGATGTGCCATCTGTAAGACTGTCGTTCTGAAGGAACCATGCCCAGAGATGTTCTGCAAGAGCATACAGCTTCACCAACCTGGTGCTTCCCTTCTTGTTTATATAGTACATGGTGACTACGCTGTCAAGATAAATACCCTGGAAGCTTTCATAACTGCTAGGAATGCCTTGAGCTCTAAGAAGACTACCTTCAGCTCCAGGAGGCTTATTTGCTCTGCCAAGTCCTAGTCTTGCCACCTGAGGTGTATTCGCAGGAGCCCCAGAATCACTCCTCAGCCAGAGAGTGAGGAATCCATCATCATGGTCAGTCAATTGATGCGAGTACTCTTAAAAGGGGCTCTCCACCAAGACGTTTACTCTGTCTTGTGTGAAGGCATCATGAAGCAAGACAGAGACTACAGATTCAAAGCAAAAACAAAATACTTTTATTAACTTAAATGTCAGGATGGTAGGAGGCCTAATTTGCCCTATATTAAGGTGGGATTTCCCTACCTAAAGAAACTAATGATCGTTTGTGTCCTCGAGATCAACTTAAAGGTCTGTCTGTGTCCAAAACCTATGATTGCCCTCACCTCTAAAGATACATAATGTGTAGGGATGTCAGCAACCACAAAAATAGTGTTCAAAACAAAGTTCTGAGCCTCTTCCAGCTCCTCGGCTTGTATTACAGCCCTTCTTTAAGTTCAAAGCACCTTCACGAACAGGACCTCAGGGATCCTTTCCCCAAGGGTAGCACAGTCTCAAGGATCTTGGGATTCCCTTCCCCAAGTTCAACCAAGTTCCAAAAATAATATCCAGTTCTCTTGGTTTTGAGTAGGTTTTCCAAACCAACTTAGCAATTCAAACAGGGCTTTCCTGCCTAGGCTCAGTTGTCGAACCACACTGTCGACCCATCACAGGTCACGCAACCGAAAACCCTTGGCACTTCATTATAGTCACTGGCTCTCTTTACAGTTCCATGCAGGCACAGACTCCCTTATTAAACCTGCACCATTTAGCTGCTAGCAGCACTTGTCCTCTTTGGCAGCCTCCTGGGCTGTGCCTGCACGTGACTTTCACAATGTGCACTTTGGGGATCCTTTCCTTGCCTCGCAAACACACTTACACACTTTGCAATAGTGTAGTATTCCTTGCACTCCTAACTTTTCTTCAAAAAGCCCTTGTTACCGGCTTTCCTTACATTTCTATTCACAGTGTCCACTGATTTCTCAATTTAGTTTACTTTATTGTTAAAATTGTATTTCACTTTCCTTTCATCCATACGATAGGTGTCATGTGCTTCACACAACTTTACTTCAGTTCGGTATTCCAAATTACAAATACGATTAATTTCACGCATTTCCCATAACTTTACTTCAGTATTCACAATTTGCAGGCAATGTTCTTCAGCTTTTCTCCGATTGGCATCCTCACATGACCGAACCCAAGCCCCTGGAGTTCCCCGGAGTGACCTTCCCTCACGGTCACGCACCGGATACGGCAACTCCTCCAGGTGCCTCCGGTTCTCTCCTTGGCATTCACTCGCTCACCATCGGGAGCCTCAGCAAGTCTGGCTTGCCTACTCCAAACCTCACTACTGTATGCTGCAGCTCCCACGAGTCTTCAGTGTTCCCCAGCTCCAGCGGGGAACACGCGGTTTCGTAACTTGCAGGACTCGTGCCGCTATCCCAACATGGTCTGGCTGCGGCATCTCTCTGCTGGTCCTGCCATGCGTAGCACCCTTTTCACCAAGCAGGCTCCTTTCTCCAGGCGTGACACTGTCTCCTGCGTGCTGGGCTCTCTCTGCCAGCTGGGTTCCAGCAACCTAGGTTCTCTCTCCCAGCTGGATTGCCTGTCCTGATTTATTTCTCCTTATATACACTCACTCAAACTCAATGACCTATGGTAAAACAAAAAATACATACCACTTACTACCATGTCCATAAAAAAACCCTCAATACCCCTCACTCTCAAACGCCTAAGATTGTAACCGCAGTGGAACCCAATACACCCACCAGTATCAAATGTGCCCTCACTAACGCCCGATCGCTTGGAGCTCATGCCATCGAAATACATGACCTTATTATTGAACAAAAACTTGATTTACTAATAATTACAGAATCCTGGCTTCATCAAGCTTTGGGACCTCTTCTCTCCCTGGCTATCCCACCCAACTACACCATCCTCAGAGCGGATAGCACCACACCTTTGGTGGTGGTGTAGCCATCATAACTAAGAGTAATCTGCAACTAAGATCAAGTGCCATCGATGACCTATCAGGGTATGAACTACTGCTAGCCAAACTCGCCGTGAATGAGAAAACTACAAACAACTTTGTTGTAGTTTATAGAACACCTAGCACAAATAGTCACCCTGAAAAGGAAATCCCACTTCTCCTTGCACCATTCATCAAACCAAATGCGAAATGCATTATCCTTGGAGACCTCAACTTAGGCTTTCATGACAACCAAGACCTCAAAGCTGCTGCTTTACACTCAGCACTCAAAGATCTGAACTTCACCCAATTGGTGAATGCTCCCACTCATATCAAAGGCAGAACCCTTGATTGGATCCTTTCACACAATACTCGAGTAACCATATATTCCATTACTCCCTTCAGCTGGTCAGACCACTTCTGCATTAATTTCACCCCCATGAGTGATAAACACTGCCTGCCTAAAATAGTAATAATGGATAGTTTCAAAACTAGAAACCCCCGAAAGCTCACTGTAGAGAATTTTGTCCCCACTCTTAACAAAACTTTAGCAACCAACCTAGTCGCCAGTAACGACCCAAGTACCATTGCCAACTATTACCATAGATACCTCACCCTCACCATTGACAAAGTAGCACCCATCACAACCAAAATGCGACGCGCCAACAAAGATTACCACTTCTGGTCTGATGAAGAATTAGCCCCCTTAAGAAGGACCAAACGTTGTATGGAACATGCCCATAACAAACACCCCACCCCTGACTCTGCCAAAGCCTTCAAGGATGCCAACACAAGTTACAAATCAGCCATTATCTCCCACAAAGCCAATTCCTACAACATGTTCATCAGTAATGCCCAATCAGATTCGAAAGAATTGTTCTCTATCCTCAGAGAATTAGAAATTCCTACCCCAATTGCGACCCAAACTAATTCCAGCAAAGAGTGGTGCACCACTATACAAGATGCACTTGCCTCAAAAATTGCTGTGTTACAAAAGAAAACCAACACTAAAAAACTCATTAGTAGATAAAAACATCCCAGTCACAAACCCCCTCCCCATCCCCAATGACAACATTAACGGCCTATTCCATTTCTCAGCGGTCACTCAAGAACTAGTGCTTAACAACATCTCGAAGCTTAAAGAATCCAATTGTAAAGGGGATAACGTCCCAGCTAAACTAGTCAAAGCATGCACACCCTCCCTCGCCCCCACCATCACCAATTTTGTCAATTCCTCTTTCAATACCAACATAGTCCCAGCTATTATCAAAGAGGCCTGGGTCACCCCTCTTATAAAAAAAACCTTCACTGGTCCCAACAGTACCCACTAATTATCGCCCAATAAAAACGGTCCCATTTTAACTCAAACTTATAGATAAAATAGCTTACACTCAAATACAAGCTCATCTTGAACAGAACCAGTTACTTGGAACCAGACAATCTGGTTTTAGGTCCAATCATAGCACTGAAATGATTCTCAAAAGATCTCATAAATCTCAAAATTCAAATGGACAAAATCAGAGACTCAAGGAAATTCGGCATTCTCCCGTTAGACCGGTCTGCCGCATTTGACCTTATGGAGCATGACAAACTGTGCACCTCATTAGCCAATGATTTCCACTTCTCTAATGATACCATCATGTGGGTTCAATCCTTTCTTGCCGACGCACTTCGAGAGTTGCCATAGGCAAAGAAGCCGCTGATCCCCATCCCAGTCCCCATCGGAGTACCTGATGAAACCCAGATCCTTATACCCATCTCAGGAAACTATGATCAGGACACTAACCATTAGCAAAATCTATGTCTTTATCCAAAACTGGATGGCGCTAAATAGTTTTTGCCTCAACGATGAGAAGACAGAAATTCTCATCGTGGTCTCCCCTGCCAAAATAGCTACCCTCCACCCAGACTATTCCTTGATCAATATCGATGGCACGCCAATTCCAGTACTCAAGAAAGCAAAAACATTAGGCGTATACCTTGATGCCAACCTCACCATGGCCAAACATATTAGCACGCTCTCCTCTTCCTCAGCGTACACATCCAAACTCATTGCATTAAGTCGACAATTTCTGATTCCAACCAATTGCCTTACCCTGGCCAGGGCATTGGTACTTTCTAAGTTGGATTACTGCAATGTCTTACTGTCAGGGACCTCCAATACCAACCTCAGCAAACTGCAACCGATTCAAAAAGCCCTACGAGCAGCGTTAGGGATAAAAAAAAAGTTTGAGCATATCACCAAGATAAGGAAGGAGGCCCACTGGCTACCTATCAAAGCCAGAATTATTTTTAAAACACTCGCATTGCACATAACTGTCTTGCCGAAAACGCCCCCTACCCCCATCTACCTCAACAACGCTCTTCAGAAAAGAAAACCTACTAGAACCCTAAGATCTAATGATAACCTACTCTTAGTGTCTCCCCGGTACAAAAACACCAGAGCGGGGGGCAGCAGTTTCCATGTCTTAGCTCCCAAACACTGGAACTCCCTCCCCTTTAATATAAAAAAAAAAAAGAGGCCTCTCTCCACGGCTTTAAAAAAAATGCTGATTACTTGGCTTTTTAACCAATATTAGTACAAGTCACTCTTGATGAAGTTGTAAATAATAATTGCTAAAGTATTGTATTATCCTCTGCTTTTGTAAATATTTTATGTACACTGTATAACTTGTATGACTAATTGCTAAAATGTCTGTAACCATGCTGTGATACCCCAGGGTCTGGGCGTGTAACAAAAGGAAAGAAAAAAAAGAAACACCTCTGGCCTGGCAATTGGCTCCAGGTGCAAGTCCTTTGCCTGAACCCAATTAGTGGGACTTGTCTGACTTGTGTACCGATGTTTTACAGTCCTCTTCATCGTCTCAGTACTAGAGTGGTAAAATTACATGTCAGTGTATACTGCTCCTAGTCGCTTCTTCCTCGTTCCAGTACTAGAGAGGGTTAGACATGGAGAAATGCTTTACTATAGCCCATAAAGGCAGAATCCGTAGAAAAAGAATGAATGCAAAAAACAGTGAAGGAGAAACTACCAAATTTATTAGACCGAAAATGGTAGGTATTTTAGTGTGTATAGTAAATAATAGGTGGGGGTGGGTTGAGGGTATATCTTAGAGTAGAGGAGGTAGGGGGGGGACTGCCCCCACCTTATTAAAAAAAAGAAAAGTTAAAAAGCTTTTTCGGTCAAACAAATTAAGTAATTTCTCCATTGTTTTTTTTTCCCCCTAAATTTTTACAGATATCCTATAAAGGCCAGGGCAGGATTGGTTCTCAGCAGTAAAAGGTGCCTCTATACCGATATCATCTTCTGGTGTTTTCCTGGCCAGTCGGAAAAGGATAACAATATCCCATGAATACATCTGGGATTAAGGGTTCCTCGTGGAATGGAAATGAGGGATACCGCGTCTCACCCAAGAAAACCTCGTCCCCAATCCCCAAAGACCCTCTACCCAGGTGATCCTCCCTCGCTTCTCCACCCCCAGGGTCAGGATCCAAAAGCAATGGCTTTTGCCTGGCCACCTGAGAAGAGGACCCAGGGGGAGTAACTGAGGATGACCTCAGATTTCTCACACTTGCCACCAGAGAAAATCCTCTTGGTGCCAGTCTGGTACAAGAATTGGCTTGGACTGTGGCTCACTTTTGTTGTCCTTTTGTTGTCGCTTTTGTTGTCCAAATGAGCCACCAGATTAAGTTTTATGCAACGGATGCAGAGTCTTGCCAAGGGTAACAGCCAGGATGCAAGAAGACAGGGGTGCCAGAACTCACTGAAACCACTATGCTGATGTTGCTTTGTGGAACACGAAGAGGGCCACAATCAAAAACATCCAACACTTATATTCGGAAAATCTTACGCAACTTCAAATTCCAGAAAAAACGGATACATTTTGTGTAAGTATATGGGTCGATATTCTTATATTCAGGGGCCTAGGTCGAACATGGGATACAAAAGAAATTGAAGGTTGAATGCTGTGTTGGTCGATTATGTTGATTATGCTGCCTGTTAAGCGGCTTCACTTCAACACTACAGCTAAGTCAATGCCTAGTCTGGGATGCTGAGGGAAACCCTTATTGATATATTTTTAGGTCCAGTCCATGTACTCTGGATGACAACCCTTATACAACACCCCTTTTTTAGAATCCCCCTGACCCCACTGAGCCAAGAAGTAGGTCTGTTTTGCAAATTTAAAAGGTTTATTTGGAAAAAATATATATATAAATATATCACACTTCACTATAAATTGGTAATGGATAGTACACTTGTGAATATGAGCAGTAATCAGCAATAGGTAATCCTACAGTAGCACAGTTCTTTACAATCAATGAGGAGTTAGTATAGGATGGATAAGGTAGCAAAATACTTTTATGGTTTCAAGGGTAAAGCAATGAGGAATAAAATGCAGTACCGAAATACTTGATATGATTTTAGCACAAGGTAAGATAATCACTTTTTCTCTGGCAATTCACCCCCCCCCCCTATGCAATGTAAGAAATGGAAGGAGATGGAAAGAGGAGCACACAGTTCTCAGGAATGCAATCAAATACAATACGGAATTCAGTTCCCCCCCAGCAAGCTTAGAGGAAACAGGTAGAGGTTTGAAACACAGGCCCAAAATGCTTTTAAATGTGATGGCAGTGGATGGGAAAATGTGCTAACTGATTTTAATTCCCTCTAGAGATTCAGGGTGAGTGAGAGATGATTGTTGGTATTAGTTCAGGCTCACTTTAGCAATGCTCTATGAGTTATTACCAGGTTGCAAACAGATTTTAACAAAGGAAAGAATGGAGCAGCTATTTTGACAAGTGGAGAAATTGAGCAAAAATCGCAAATCGCGGTAAATTTCGTGAGTGCATAAATCGCGATTGCGGAAAAAGTATAGGGAGTAGTTCTGCTAGGTACTCACAATATAAATTTAAACCAGGCCTCGTCACGGATCTGGTCAACACGTCCGGCGGCGGTTCTGTCTGCTCGGCGGGTCAATCAGGCACCGGTTCTGCTCACAGTGTCACAGCGGTCTGGGTCAGCTCTGCTCTGCTGGTCTAGCCTCTCTGGATACAGCGGCCTCTGGTTCTGGATACTGCTCTGCTTTCCGGTCCGGATCAAGTGGATTCTGGATGTAACACTGCTTTCTGGGTACTGGCAAAAGTTCTTGGCAAAAGAATTCAGA
The DNA here is from genome assembly GCF_040938575.1 of Ambystoma mexicanum. Classification (NCBI taxonomy): domain Eukaryota; kingdom Metazoa; phylum Chordata; class Amphibia; order Caudata; family Ambystomatidae; genus Ambystoma; species Ambystoma mexicanum. Next base: position 629,459,154 of record NC_090936.1, read on the forward strand.
CAGCTCGCCCGGCTGTGGAATAGTTTGCAAATGATTTTAAGGATGCTGAGGCCTGCTGAGAAGAGTTCTCAGTTTGTGGGTTTAGGCCCTTGCTTTAAGTTCTGAAGTAAATTTCTGATCTCTGAAGATTGATGGATGTGAAGTCTGGAGTCTCCCGGCAGAGCGTCCCGCAGAAAATGGAATTGAATGTCTCTACCTGTCCCAGCAGTCTCTTTTTATGTGTTTTGGAAGTGGGTGTGTGCGTGGCATAACTGAGCCTGCCCCTCTCTACTTGTCATTGGCCCAATTCTCCCCTCTCCCATGATTGGGAGAAGGAAATGGATTGTCATCATGATGAGGTCTGTTTATGGGTCAGAGGATCCTCCCCTGGTCAATTTGCCCACAAATCTATATTTGATTCAACTTTGTGTTTTTTTGACTGGTTTACCAATATCGGACATTTACCAAAAATGACACACATGTGCGCAAGGAGTATGGACATTAATTGATGAAGTGTCAGATTTTTAACATGTAGACATTTGGAGTGAGACCCTATTTTCCACTAGCAACCCCCCAGAATACATCACAGGGTCCTAACGCCTCTTAAAACGTGCACAGAAAAATCACAAGAATAATGATATTACTTATATAATTCTGACAAGTCCGCACTATGAGTTATCTATCGTTTTAAAATTATGCTCTGGCCCAGATGGGTGTGGTTTAGGTTCCAAAGCACATGGGGGAAACTTCTGTCTGCCCCCGCCTCCAGCTCGGGTGGCTCCCAGAGGCACTTCTCCTCCCACTTCTCCCAAGAGGAAGCCACTTTACGGCCCCCCCAATATAACATTTGCCTGAGTCCATTGTTCAGTTTCCTGCAGTCCCCAGGTAATTCAATCATAGAGGTGTCAACTCCTTTTGGTGGGGAAGCAGGATGCAGCTAGGCCTGGGAAGAGTGGCTGAGCAGGTTTCTCCTGTCTGGGGTAGTTGTCAGGCAGAATTCAGCTAAATGTCACTTTAGTTCCCAGTTTAAATCAAACTTACAATTTTTACATATACATTAAATAATTACTTCTTTCAAGTCATTTCAGAATATAGTTTTACATTGTATCCACCTCTTAGCAAGTCTTTCCTTTTTCTGGTTTGGGTTCCTCTGTTCAGTTTTACACAAAAGTCTGGTGGTTTTAAAACGCCGGCTTTCTGATAGTGGCGAGTACCGGTATTGCAACCATTTTTGGGATTAAGAAAATGAATTCCCCACAGTTCTGAGTTGCTTTTTGGCAATCAGCATTGCGATTCCCAATGGTTTCAGGCTACTGTGTGTGTAGCCCAATGGTGGTTTTAGGCAGTGCCCTCCTGTGCTCACAACATAGGCAAAAATGGGTGGCAGCCTATTCTTCATGTTTTCCCTGTGCACTCTCTGGGGAGTTCTGGCCATCATGAGGTTTTCCATGCCAGTACTGCACAGTTTTATGGTAGGGCTTGGATGCATGGGTAAAAACATCCCACATGCCCTAAGCCAGTCGTCCAAATACGGATGCACGTGAATGCCTTTCAGCTGGAGTGGGGGAGCTACCTTAGCCATGTGTTTGCTGAACACCCAGTGTGCTGAAATTGGGCTGACGGAAAGAACCATGTGATGAAACTGGTCTTTGCATCTAGAGAACCAGCGACCATTCCAGTGAAGGGGCCATCGTGCATCCTGAAAGGTCACATTTACCAGCCATTCGCGCAAGTATAGCGATGTGCATATAGGGCAGGCATGATCTATAACCTTTATTGGGGTAAGAAAAGGTTGAGGGAGAAGAGGTCCAGAACCATTTGAAGGCCTGCCTTTTTCTTTTTAAGAATGTCAACGAACCTCGAAAATAAGCCCACTCCTCTCTATGGGACCAGGACTCGCTGGATTGCTGACAACCGCAAAGGTTTCTGGAGCTCCTGAAGCAAGGCTCTGACCCTTGTTTAGAGCTGCAGGGAGGAAAGGGGGGGAGGGGTTGAGGAAGATTGTAGCTTCCGCCCATCGCGTTCAGAATGCACGGTCCATTAGATATTGCTTTGCAACTGCTCAGATGGCAGAACACTCTGCCTCCAACTGGGGAGTCGTGGTACTGGAAGCTCACCTCATTTCAACAACTTGGGCTGAGAGAAGAAGCACTTCAGAGATGGATGTGGCTGCTTTTTGCATGGGTCGCGAGAGGATCTGTGACCGAACCCCAGAAACCATCTGGTGTACTCCATGGGGCAGGACTGCCTCTGCGGCCTTCAGGGGCCTGTATTCATAGAGGCCTTTGTAAGAGAGATCAAGGATTTAGCTGTTAGGGTTCTCGTCTTTTATTGGTTCAGTTCCTCGTCCGTATCTGGACTGAAGAACTCTGCTCCATCAGACAGCAAGTTCAAAATATGCGCCTGAACATTGTAGCAAAAAGGCTCACCGGACACCTTATTCAGATTTCAGCTGTTTGGAAGTCTACTAGCTGTCGTGCAAGCCCATAAACCATTCGAGTTAGTATGAAGTGTGAAGTGTGAAAAGTATCCAGGGCAATGTGCAGGGAAGCTCATGTTAATCAGCATGCTAGTTATGGTTGCACATGCAGGTTGATGTGTGTAGCTACAGTCTTATGGCGTTTGTCGCTTTTTTCAACTGCACCATTTTTGTGCTCAATGTACAGTTTTCGTTTATGTGTTTTTTTTATTCATGCTTTCAAAATCCAATGAAGATATATATATATATTATGAGTGGAAAAAATTAAGAAATATTGACGGCAAATGAGGTTAACGCAATAAAGTCCTCGAAATCTAGTGAAGACACGTGATTGGATGGGATAGAAAGGTGAGAGTTTAACGCCACACTACCCTATTAATTCCACAGGTGTTGGAGGCAAAGCCATCGCGTTGTGCAGCCCATAAGCACACGGATTACATCACAAATGGCATCACTCATACCCCCACATGACATCACTTCCGTCATCAGTTATGCCATCAATGGCATCCCATGAAATGGTATTACACTGGTGGCATTACATCGCTGATGATCTCGCTTATACTACCGTTGATTAGTAGCATGCAATTCCAAGCGAAATGGAGAGAAATGCAATGTTTAAATTGTTTAAATTGGGGATGGGCTAGCTTTAAAGAGCTTTATCCGAACGCCGGTTCAAACAATGGAGAACCATAGAGCTGTCCTGAGGGTCAATTTGAGCTGAGTGGGCAAATGCCCAGTTCAGATCGAGTCAGTTCCAACCCATTTCTCATGGCTTGAAAGGAGTTCTTTTTAAAACTTAAAATCCATGTAGATTGTAAGAAAAGAGGTAGATTTAAAAAAATAAAAGTGGTGCGATCTCTCTTGTGCAAAAAAAATATGCACTCTACGCTCAGGGCGTCTGAATGTAAGCATCACAGATGCACATATTCCAACATCCTTTGCACATTTGCACCACTAAGGGGGTGTTTCTACACTTTTCAAAGTGCATTTCAAATCCACAAACGAAATGCTCTGTTCTGTATACAGAAAACAGTCACATGTCCCTGCGCCTAATTGGAATACACGGAAGGAAGGGGGTCTGCGATGCACGTGCGCGGCTGCTGCTGTTCCAATCGCATTGCTGTCCCTCAAACATTGAGAGAAATGCTTTCTTTTTGTTTTTAACATTTCACAATGGCTGGTACTTTTTTGGCCTGCCGTTGTAGGCTGCTGTGGAACCGTCTGAACTGTAGGAGGCAGGGGAGCCAGAATAGAAGGACCCAGCGTGGGCAGCTGGGGCTGCACAGGTTCCTGAGGAAACAAAGCCATAGAAGGAATGACTATGGGTGCTGGAGGAAGCATATCCCTAATCACATCCCAAAGGATGGAGCCCATCTGAGGTGACCTCATCAGTGTGAGGAATTTCTCAAAAAACATGTCGTCACAAGCTGGTAGGTTGGCAGGTGGTATTGATGGAGTAGCGGGAGGCAGCTGGAGCCTGTGCATACTCTGCCTTGCTAGCTGCAGGAGGTATCTTCCTTGCGATGTAGAATGATAAGCGGTAGGCCACGTACCTGGTGAAGACCAGTCCCACCTGGACACTATCTCCGACCTGCTCCCCAAACGAGGCCGCTGTCGGATGAGTGGCCATCTTGTCTGGCACGGCGGCCATCTTGTCAAGCTGCATACCACTTGCCTGCATCGTGGTTTCTGGCTCAGTGGGACCGGCCTCCTCCTGGACTCTTGGCAGTGGAGCTTGAGGCCTACCCTGCACCTCAGGACGAGACCTGGAAGGCATAGTTCCCTCGGCTGCATCACCGGTAGTGCTGCATACATGCGCCCCCTCAGACATTTGTCCAGTAGTAGGGCGTAGCCCCTCGGGTGGACACCTGGTCAAACAACCTTGTGGTCCCTCAGCGCGGTCGCCGGAAGGATCTAGCGACCACCTTGCCTGGCAGCTGGTAACTGGATGAGCCTCGGTACCTGCGCTGGTGTGAGAACCTAAACGGTCCCTCCAAATTGTTAACATGTTCTTTAGAGCTTGCGGTGTAAGCGTGTCACAGGCAGTACAGCCTTTCCAGCCGTGGTCGGGCAAAGGCAGCAGAGGCACAGAATGTGTGGGTCGGAGTGGGGAAGAGCCCCTCGGAGGCTGGACACCTGCTGAAGACCAAGGACATCAGCATGCGCCAGGGAGGAGCATGGTGCCAGAGGCCCCAGTACCTGTTTAAGACTAGAAGAAAAAGACAAAAAAGACAGTATCCGGGGAAGAGCATGTGGAATTACAAGGCCAAAGTCAAACCCAGGAGCGCTGGGGAAAGTGGTCCGATCCTGTCGACACGGAAAAGAGGACTGGGGAATGGCACCAGTGGGCGGAGTCAGGTGAGCCCATGCTCCCAGGGCTTCGCACCTGTGTGCCTCTACATTTAAAGGGGAAGATTTTTTTCTTGTGAAAAAGGTTCAGTCTCCTGTCCCTAGGAGGGACGCCCATGCAGTATGGAGGAGAGGGGCCAGGGGGTAAGAGTCTGGAACCTGTGGGGGCAACGTTTACAAAAAAATGCTTAAAAGATCAATATTGGTGACTATCAATGTAGATGTGAACTTCCTGGCCTGTGGTCGTGCATTGTGCTGTTACTCAGATAAAACTTGGTTCACCAGGCATATACCTATGCACATTGTAGACTGGCCATGCAGCAACACTGCATTCGATTTCTTTTTCGGCCTATGAAAATATTATCGAGAGGTTGTTTTGCTTTATTGGTGATCATCTTCAAGAAGGCTGTATTTGGAATTGATGGTTATACTCGAAACAGAGGGTCTGATTAGGGATTTGCATGATTGTTGAACCAATATGGGGTGCCGGAAATCATTGTAATGGGTAATGGTGTTCCACGTAGATTTGGGTACATGCAATTATTCATTCTTGAACAGGATATCAAGAGTTGGAAATGGATTTGCTTCACCTGTATGATTATGGGTTTGTTGGGAAAACGTAAGTCTGAGTTGATATATTCAATGGGCAGTGGGTGGCTACCCAGGTTGATGCATTTGAGGCAGTGGCAGGTCTTTAGTGGTCATATCGTACCACTACACATTCTTCCATTGGGGTTGGTCCTTTTCGAGTGAAGCAGGACAAGGGATGCATCTAAAAGGGTTCCAGGTTGGATGGGTCTGTCGGTCTGTTTTAGGGGGCCAAATGTTTCAGTAAAGGATGTGACAAAGCTCCCTGCTTGGTGCTTGTGGCAGACAGGTCAGTGGTTTTATGAGTAGGGGGACCCCCCCCCGCCCCCAACACTTCATGGTGGTGGTCTCAGAGGAGGTACTCAGAGTATAGCCGAGGATACTGCACTGCAGCATCACTGCATAACTGGGGTTGCGCATGGGAAAACTACAACTCCCATATTGCCAGTAAATTTAGAATAGGAGATGTAAATCCTCCCTTCAACAATGCTTCCCAAAATTGCCAAACCGTAAGGACCACTCTAAGGGCAAGCAGTGACCCAGGGCTCTATCCCTTCCTCAGACTAAAATAGATGAAGTCTCTTAAGAAATTGGCTGGCTATAACCTGAGCAACCAGGCAGTAATGCTTAGCCCTCTGTCAGTAGTTCTGCCTCAGAAATCTAGTTTTGAGGGATCCACTGACCTCAATGAAATAAACACCATTGGCCAAAGGTTTGTGGGATCCACTATACTGAAAAATGCCAAAAATATTGAAAATGACCTATCAAATATGCACGTAGAAGGATTGATGGGGAAAGAGCCACAGCAAGTAACTGTAAAAACAGGAACTACAAACAGCAGGCAGACAAGGAAAGGCAGGAAAGCCAATGAAATACAAGATTGCCGCCCCACCTTTAATAGTCTGCCTCACTAATCCCAACCCACAGAATGTAACAGGAACAAATTGGCCACAGCCAATCACATTGGATTGCCCCTTACACTCACAGCTGCAATCTACCGTTATGAAATCCAGCTCAGGCCAGGGGTCATGACACTATAAGAGCAGCGTATCCACATGTTGAACCTGAAGGGCAGTTTAACACCGAATCTTCCCTTAGTCATAATGATCACACATTCGGATTCTGGTGAATTTGCTTGTTGTGAATTCTGAAAGCCAATTCTTTTGGATTGTCTTTTTTGTTGCCTTTTTGCCATATAATAACTGCTTGCCAAGTGAAACATCAAATCCTTTTATTCAATTTCTATGGAATGCCTCGGTCCATTCACCTTTTTTAGGTTAAAATTGCTTTGGCATTTACCAAGAACCTTTGTTTTAGAAAATCTGCTCACCATAGAAATTGAATAAAAGGATTTGATGTTTCACTTGGCGAGTAGTTATTATATGGCAAAAAGGCAACAAAAAAGACAATCAAAAAGAATTGGCTTTCAGAATTCACAACAAGCAAATTCACCTGAATCTGAATGTGTGATCACTATAAAAGCAGTGCCAGTTATTCAGTTAGTGGGTTTTTGGAGACTAGTACAGTCAGTGTGTGGAGAGAGTTGGTGAAGGAGAGGAAAGAGGTTTGGTGAAAAGAGACGATTCAAGGAAAAACATCTTAGATGGGGAAGAGAGCTAAAAGAAGCTGTTGGTGGTCAGGAGGGAAGGATGGATGAAGGGGGAACATAGGGGAGTTGTGCAGGGTTTGAGGTATAAAAATGCCTAGAAAAGGGGTTACAATCTGGAGAGAAAGAGGCGGCTAGAGGAGCATTGTTGGATGAGGTTGGGAAAGATCTGGATGAGGAGGGAATGTTGTCAGAGGGGGTTTTGGAAAGTAGGGAGCAGGTGGGAGAATTGTTGGAGGGGGTTAGCTAAATCAACAATACGGTTAAGAGGCTATTCGGGGAGTTTGGACAATTTAGGAAGGTGGGAGGAATGACAGAAGGTTGGAGAGCAGGAGGAAGCATGCAAGATCTGGGAGGTGGAAGGGGTTCGAGAGAGGAAGGTGGTGACTTTGCATTACAGAGTTGGAAGATTGGTGATTTGATGAGGGTGGGGGGATTGAATTGTGAAAGAACAGCATGTGTAGGTGAAGAATTGAGGAAGAGGTGGAAAACCTAATTCGGGGTAACTTCAGAAAGACAGGTGCGAGTCTGAACATCAGAGGAGGAGCCCCTAGTGGGAGGAGGTACAAGCATGTGGTATGGGGACAAGGAGGGCATATACAATTGAGGTACCACAGAACTCATAATGTGGAGCAGGGACCATATAGTTGGCCTGACAGTCGCAAGCACACACTGATGAACAAAAAAACCTCATTCCCAACAAACCCAGAGACTCTTACAGTGGACAATGGTCTTGGAGGAATCACAGTCAACAGTTGAGGATGTTAATTGGCAGCTGATGTGCTACCTGGAACCAGTTAGTTTCCAGACCTTCTGTAAATATTAGGGAAATACTGAGAAGTAGGCTTTTAAAATGGAGAAAGACTGTCGGCATCACAGTCTTGGGCCCTCCAAACCAGACCCCGCAAGTTAGCTTTATGCCGAGTTGTGACTTACCCACCAAGGTCAATTATTTGTGTGGTTGAGATGATAAAAACCTTAAAATTAGCTCTGATTCAGTCTCGTCTGTTAATCCCAGTGGCCATATTTGACAGGATTTAGGGTCAAGGGAATCACAGTGGAACAAGTTACAATATGTTAATGCTAATGTTAATGTTAAAGGACATTTGTACCGCGCACTATCACCACCAGAGTGGTCCCCTGGCGCCTCTGAAAAGGAGGGGAGGTTGAGTTAGTGGGAGGAAGCAGGAAAAGTGCAAGAGAGCAGTGATGTGCTGTTGGCGGCCTAAGCCTGGTGGGTCCGTTGGCTGGGCCTGGTGTGTTTGCGTCCGGTAGTCGTTGTGTACTGTTGTACAAGACTGTGTGTTTTTGTTTTGTTGTTGTGATGTAGTGAAGTTTGTGCGGTTTGTTGTGCTGTAGGTTTTGGTTGTGTTTGGTTTGGAGTTTGAGAGGTGTATGCAGAAAGGGAAATTGTTAGTAGGGTTGGTTAGTTTGCGTCTCTATCCTGAATTGAGGCGCTCGGCTTGCTTAGTCCCCCCTGATGTGGCTCTGTCCTGATCTGGGTCCGACTGACACAAGGTTCCTTACTCCTCTGGCCCCCACCTCTAAAATGCTCTCTCATTGCTCCCTTATCCTCCCTTCGTACTCCTGTGGCCAGTGCACCTGCCAATGTCAACCTCTCAGGTGATGTGGTGATTGCCAATATCTCGACACTTCCACATCACTGTGGTGCCTGCCGGTAACTAAGGGGCGGGTGAAAGTGTTGGTGGGATTGACTGGGTTAGTTGACTCAGTTTCCGTGCGTGCCGCCTGTGTTCCAGTCTAACCAGTGTCACCCGTCCAGGTGCCGTGGGAGTTACCGTATCGGGTCGGGTATGTCCGTGTCTTTTCCGGTTTATTCATCCTTTTTCCAGTTTTGATTTCCAGATTTAGTCTGTGGTGTTGAAGAGCTAGGTTTTTAGTGATTTTCTGAATTTTAGGTGATCTTCAGTTTTTCTCATTTCTTTTGGGATGTTGTTCCAGGTTTTTGCGGCTAAGTGGTAGAAGGAGGTGCCTCCAAGTTTTTTCTTAAGGTAAGGTTTGAGTTCCAGACGGATTTCGTTGCTTGATCGGAGGGGTCTCGTTGGTTTGTGGACTGTTATTTTCTTTTGTAGGAATTCTGCTCCTTGTCCGCTGATTGCCCTGTGCGTTATGCACATTGTTTTGAAGGTGATGCAGTGTTTTACCGGGAGCCAGTGTAGTGTTTTTAGGGCTGGAGTGATGTGGTCTCTTCTGGATAGTTTGAGGAGTAGTCTTGCTGCTGCATTTTGGATCCATTGCAGTTTCTTCATGAGGTGTTCTGGTATTCCAAGGTAGAGGATGTTTGCATAGTCAATTTTTGACATGATTAGGGCGACGATAGTGAGTGTTTTGTGCGCGAAGGAGAGGAAAGGTAGAATTCTTCTTGCTGTGTGGAGGAGGAAAAAACATTTCTTCACTGTTGCATTTATTTGTGGTTCCAGGGTTAGGGTGTTGTCCATTAGAACTCCCAGATTTTTTACTACCTTCGATGGTGATGGTGCGTTTCCCATTTCCGTAGGCCATGGGATGGTGGTTTTGTTCTCTCGGTCTTTGGACACAATCATGATTTCGGCCTTTCCTGGGTTGATTTTCAGGTTGTTGGCATCCATCCAGTTGAAGACTTCTTTTAGACAGTCGGTTAGGGTCGAGTGGTCGGCATCAGTGTCTTTGATTTTGTAGATGATCTGAGTGTCATCTGCGTAGTTGTAACATGTAATGTTGTACTTTTTGAAGATTCTGATGACCGGAGTCTGATAGATGTTGAAATATAGTGGAGATAGTGAGGATCCTTGTGGCACTCCACAGTCGTTAACTCGTGGGGAGGATTTGAAAGGTTTTAACCACACAGTTTCTGTTCTGTCTGCTAGGAATGATTTTGTCCAGCGTAGTGCTGGGTCTGTTATGCCTATGTCTTCTAGTCTTTTGGTCAGGGTGTCGTGGCTAACTGTGTCAAAGGCTGCGGAGAGGTCGAGCAGAATAAGGGCTGAGGTAGTGTTTGAGTCTGCGTTCGTTTTGAGGTCGTCCCAGATGGATAGTAGTGCCATTTATGTTCCTCTCGCTGGTCTGAAACCGATTTGAGCTTGGTCCAGCAGGTGGTGTTTTTCTACATGTTCTTGGGTTAGTTTATATACGTAGGTTTCTAGAAGTTTTGCTGGGTAGGGGATGTTAGAGATCGGCCTGTAGTTGGAAAGGTCATCTACGTCACCACTTGTGTTTTTCAGGAGTGGCTTGATGTGTGCTGATTTGAAGGTCTTCGGTACAGTCCCTGTTGAAAGTGATAGATTTAGAAGGTTTCTGTAGTGTTCTGCTGGCGATCCTTGCGCGAGGATTGATTTGTAGATGTCTGTGGGACAGGGGTCCATGGGCGATCCCGCTTCCTTGCTTCGTTTAACCAGCATTACGAATGCCTCTGCTGATACTTCAGGAAAGTTTTGGAGTTTGTGCTGTGGTTCCGTGTTAGGTTCGTTGGGTGGTGTGTTGTGGTTGGTTGGTCACTTTTGTATGGTTTGTCGGATGTCGTTTATTTTTTTTTTAAGTGGTCTGCCAGGTCGTTGCATAGTTTTTCTGAGGGGGTTGGGGTGTTATCGCAGCCTGGTGGGTTTCTCATTTCTTCAATGATGCTAAACATTTCTTTTTGTGTGTTGGTGGCATTGTTGATTCTGTTACCGTAATGTCTTCTCTTTGCCTTTTGAATTTCCTTCTTGTATGCACGGATTTGTTTCTGGTACAGTGTTTTTTTCCCTGGGTTGTATTCTTTCCTCCATTCCAATTCCATCTTTTTGTTTTCCTTTTTCATGTTATTTAATAGTGGGGTGAACCATATTGCCATTGCTCTTTTTTTTGATGGGGTGAATGGTTTTTCCGGGGCGATCTTGTCTATTGTATCTGCGATCCATTTGTGCAGTATCTCTGCTTTCCCGTCTAGGTCCGCTAGCTCCAGTTCTGTAGTTGTGGGTTTTGTTAATTCCAGTGACGAATGACGAGGTACATCACTATTGGTCCCCTTTCGAATATTCCAACCCACCTTACCCCACCCCACCCTTCTGCCCGTCTACAGCTGTGGGTTAATCCATGTAACAATCTGTGAAAACACTACATTTATCAACATGCACAGCTCAAGTTGGACACCAAAGCCTTACACCTAAATGGAAAGGGTGTCCAAACGTTGTGATAAATGAAATGAGCACCGAGCCAAGGTTGTATTGCGTGTGCAGAAGGGTTTCAGCTTATAATCGACATCTGTGGTTATTTTAGGTTGCCAAAACGTGCTTAGATTTTATGTGAAGACGTCAGGTGCTATTTGTCACCTCCCTTTTCTCGTAGATGATTCATTTACATAATCTGAGTGAATTATTCACTGGGGCTCATGTTGTAAAATAAGTGTATGTAATCAAATAGGTACACAGGATCCTATTTATATATACCACATCTTACTCCACCAATAGGAACATAGATTACATTATAAAAGAAGGATAAGATGGTAAACTTTCTCTACTTCCACCCTCCTTCTCCCGTAACGATTAGACACCTCTGACAGATTCTCCGGCACTACAGGTCTTGACAACATAGACTGCGTGCAACATTCCAAATTTCAAAAACCATTTTGTTTAATACAGAATATTTAAATAAAAACATAAGATACTACCCACACCTAACACAGTGTACAAAACTACCACTAAAACCTACAAAATCTAAAAAGCTAAATTTCAAATAAACCACTTACAAATGGACACAGACGAAATCACATATCACAGTACATAGAAAAAACCTAAATGTGTCACTAAAACAACATATAATCCCAACATGTTTCTGTTCTTTAAAGCCCCTTTCGGGCGAACATTCTTCAGGGGAACCTTTAAAACATCCACTATTCTTCTCAACACCGTGTTGAATGGGTAGTTTCAGGCAACCAGCCTGCAAAGAAGGGAAACAGAGGAAACTAATCAGATCCCCAGGGGAGGGGGCATTACCAAATGTAAAAGTGGAGTTGACTCAGTCAAGAGAACAATTCCACAAAAAGGTTTAGAAATTAAACCAATTAGATTTACCTTAATGTGGTGAATCTTCAACGCACGTCTGTAAATGACAGATAGGCTAATTTTTCTTCATTGAAAAACCAAGATACTTCAAAAGGCGTCTCAATCCGCCGAAAATATCGTCACACCTAGAAAGGACACATCACACTACCAATGAGCCACAGATCACTACAGGACAACAGTCATGAATTGTTCAGGATATATTAAATAAAAATTACCTTCACGCAAGTGAAGCCACCCACAACGTGGGGCAAGGGGAGGAAATCCCTTGTAATGACAACCAAGTCTGCAGATGATTACAAAAGAGGACGCAGAACCAATCTGTAATATGAGAAGGGCGGTCCCCAACCATCTCAAAGAGCATTAAAATGCACCGATACACCACGGCTCCCAAATGTGTAAAAAAAGGGAAGACAAGAAACCATTTCAAGCCCAGCCTAGGTCGTGCATTAGAGCTCATGCTTCCAAACAGTAGTGTCATACACCAGCGGTCTTCACAGCCATTAAATGTGTAAAAACATGCTGAACGTGACCAAGTAGTGAGAGATAGTACACAACACCTCAACGTTCAGTAAGTAAAAAACTGCGGGAAAGGGATAATAGCCACCAACATCACTAAAAGTAATGTAGCTACTAAAGTTCAAGAACAACATGCTCACCTCTAGATTAGGAGAAACAAACTCCTCGCTAATGACTCGCGGGGTTTGAAAGAAGACCGTGCAGCACCAGCATGCGTTTTCACCAAGTGCAGCAAAACGCTCACCACTTCCTAGTAAACACTAAGAAAGGACTATACTTTGATTAAATACTAGCCGGCAAGAAAATACAGCGGCCATCTTTTACATGCAATCTTCCTAGTGAACACTAAGGAAGGACTACACTCTTCAGTTAGGTAATAGCCGGTAAGAAAAAACTAGCGGCCATCTTTGCATCAAACCACCCAACAACAAGGGGAAGCAGTGTTGAGAAGAAAGTTCACTGGGGGGCACAAAACCATTCAAAAGAAATCGACACAGCATTGCAAAAATCAAGCAACAGACATATGCACATTTTTGCAAATATAGATGGCACAAAATAAGGAAAATTCAAAAAAATTCAAAACACAGCCACAAATGCAAACAATAGTCAGATGGCAGAAAACATTTATGTTTGGCTGACCAGATGCCAATCAATACTCTCATTGAGCCCCAGAAAATTACTTTGCAATTTAAAAATAATTTTTTGTTCCAGGTTCAATAATTTCTGGTCTGTCTCGGCTTTCCTATGGCCATGCACCTTTTTCAAAATAAACCACGTAAAGTCATTGCAGCCATGTTTCATATCAAGAAAATGTTTCACTAAAGGAGCTGCAATCACTTGATTTCTGATGCAGCTCCGATGTTCCACCATACGGACTTTACATTGTCTGTTAGTCTTGCCTACATAATATAGGCCACAGGGGCATGTGATTAAATACACAACATTGGATGTGTTACAGTTGGTCATTTCATTACACACCCATTTCAGATTAGGTAAAATTTGAATATATCTAATCTCTTTAGTTTGGGCACACATACTACATTTACCGCAAGGAAAATGCCCTTTTATTTCCGGTAAACCCCATAACCTGGTTTGTCTCACCAGTGGTGTACTTTTCTCAGTTACATCATTCCTGATCAAAATGTTCCTTAGGTTTTGACTTTTTCTAAAGGCCACCAAAGGGGGCAAGGCTTATTTTCCTCTGTATACCTTTTTCCAAGTTTTCATCACAATAGATTTAATTTTGTACGATAAATTTGAAAAAGTATTAACAAAAACAGTACCAATCTTTCTCTTTATTTTCACATTTTTCTCCAAAAAGAGCCTCCCGATTATTATTGTATGCTCTTTTTGAAGCAGTCTTAATCACTCTAGGTGGATAGCCTTTGTTTCGCAGTTTCTGAGTAAGTGCGTCCGCACTTAGACGGAAATCCTCTTTTCTACTACTATTCCTTTTTAACCTTAAAAACTGCCCAAAAGGTAAGTTGTTTTTCAAATGCTTAGCATGATGGCTGTTAAAGTGCAGAAGAAAATTCTTGTCAGTAGTCTTTGTGTAGGGCTTCACTTTTAACACGCCATTCTCATGAAAGATGGTAATATCCAGAAAATGAGTCTAAAAGTCACATATGGATCCCTTAAATTTCAGAAAAAGATTCTGTTGGTTCAACCAGGTCATAAAGCACTCAGCTTCTTCTCTCGTACCATCCCATACAATGAGTATATCGTCTATATACCTCAGCCACCTCCTCAACTGATGGATATAAGGATTAGTGGCTGGGTATATCACAATTTTTTCAAAATATTCAACATAGAGGTTGGCAGTGCCCTCTATCTGTTGGAAAAAAGTTCCTTGGAACTGGAAAAAGTTTTGGGTAAGGGCAAACTCAGTACACCACAAAATAAAGGCACTGCTCACAGGGTGTCCATCCTCTCTGCCCAGCAAAATTTCTTCAACAACCTCTAATGTCGCCCTTTGTGGTATAGTATAGAGGGATTGAATATCCAAACCTATCAATAAAGAATTGCCTTGAACAAAATCTATGTTCTCTATTTTATTGATGGCATTGGTAGTATCCCTCAAATAAATCTGCATTTTCATCACAAATGGGCGCAGATAAAAATCTGCGAACTTAGACAATGGTTCTAAAATGGAATTGACCCCAGAGACTATGGGACGTCCGGGAGGGTCCGGGAGGGTCTACCAATCTCTTATGCACCTTAGGCAAAATATAGAACACAGGTACCCTCCCTTGTTCCCTTATTAGAAATTCAAATTCTTGTTTGCTAATCATCTCTGAGTCATATGCCAAAGTAATCTAGAGGTGAGCATGTTGTTCTTGAACTTTAGTAGCTACATTACTTTTAGTGATGTTGGTGGCTATTATCCCTTTTCCGCAGTTTTTTACTTACTGAACGTTGAGGTGTTGTGTACTATCTCTCACTACTTGGTCACGTTCAGCATGTTTTTTTCACATTTAATGGCTGTGAAGACCGCTGGTGTATGACACTACTGTTTGGAAGCATGAGCTCTAATGCTGGGCTTGAAATGGTTTCTTGTCTTCCCTTTGTTTACACATTTGGGAGCCGTGGTGTATCGGTGCATTTTAATGCTCTTTGAGATGGTTGGTGACCGCCCTTCTCATATTACAGATTGGTTCTGCGTCCTCTTTTGTAATCATCTGCAGACTTGGTTGTCATTACAAGGGATTTCCTCCCCTTGCCCCACCTATTGGGTGGCTTCACTTGCGTGAAGGTAATTTTTATTTAATATATCCTGAACAATTCATGACTGTTGTCCTGTAGTGATCTGTGGCTCATTGGTAGTGTGATGTGTCCTTTCTATGTGTGACGATATTTTCGGCGGATTGAGACGCCTTTTGAAGTATCTTGGTTTTTCAATGAAGAAAAATTAGCCTATCTGTCATTTACAGACGTGCGTTGAAGATTCACCACATTAAGGTAAATCTAATTGGTTTTATTTCTAAACCTTTTTGTGGAATTGTTCTCTTGACAGAGTCAACTCCACTTTTACATTTGGTAATACCCCCTCCCCTGGAGATCTGATTAGTTTCCTCTGTTTCCCTTCTTTGCAGGCTGGTTGCCTGAAACTACCCATTCAACACGGTGTTGAGAAGAATAGTGGATGTTTTCAAGGTTCCCCTGAAGAATGTTCGCCCGAAAGGGGCTTTAAAGAACAGAAACATGTTGGGATTATATGTTGTTTTAGTGACACATTTAGGTTTTTTCTATGTACTGTGATATGTGATTTCGTCTGTGTCCATTTGTAAGTGGTTTATTTGAAATGTAGCTTTTTAGATTTTGTAGGTTTTAGTGGTAGTTTTGTACACTGTGTTAGGTGTGGGTAGTATCTTATGTTTTAATTTAAATATTCTGTATTAAACAAAAATGTTTTTTGAAATTTGGAATGTTGCACGAGGTCTATGTTGTCAAGACCTGTAGTGCCGGAGAATCTGTCAGAGGTGTCTAATCGTTGGGGGAGAAGGAGGGGTGGAATTAGAGAAAGTTTACCATCTTATCCTTCTTTTATAATGTAAAATAAGTGTAAACATGAGGTGTACAACCTTGTGTCAGTCTTATCACTTGCTTTACCACTCCAGGGAATTCCTTTACAGACAGATTTGGAGACAAGAAATTAGGACTACTCATAGACACTCATGCAGGCATAACACGAGTCGGTTTTGCAGGCTGAGACTTTCATGCAAGAATAAAACAAATGCATTCCTATTGAATCTGCCCACATTTAGCATCTGCCAAAAAAGGCAGATTCCTTAGGGATCCATTGTAAATCGTAATGTTTAATTGGATTTTACATCTTTCTACAAAACAGAGTAAAATAAATGAGTCAAGCGATTTCACTGGCATTTACTCTTTCCTTTTGCACTTTGTTTTGTAAAAGTGGAAAATGACATACACGGACCCACAAAAGTGCCAAAATTGGTGGTTCCTGGCATGCAATTACGACTTAATAAAAGTAGCCTGGATGGATTGAATTGTTACTGAGGAAGAGAGTTTGATTTCACAACAGAAATTTTTTAGAAACAGAGATAGAGGGTTTTATTTAGAATATGCAGACTGGTTGCAAACAAGACCAGCTGACACCATGCAGAATGACCCAAAATGCATGTTCGCAGAGTCTCGTGATACACTGTTTGGGGCATGCTGGCCCCCTTTTTAGGCAACAAACATTGGTCTTTGGGCTACACACTCCCATCCCTTGTGAACCATCCTCAATTTAACATCTACTGGATTTATTAATTTGTTAACCCGGCGAACCAATAGTAAACTGTATGGCGTTTTGCCCCATTTATCTCAAAAATTTTGTGGGAAAAATGCACCATTCGCCTGAACTTCTTACCTGGGGATCCCTAGCCACGCATGCTATGCTTGGTCTTACAAACTAATTCATGAGATGATAATGCCCCTCTACACTAAAAATATTCACCTTCTGCCACAGACCTTGAATCGTTTACAATTCCAGTTGCCCCTGAATAACCACTGCCTTCGGAGCACCAAAGGCTGCCTCTACCCACTGACATACGTACAACAATGTTATTGGCCATGCAGGGTGGAGGTTGGTTCTTTTCAGGGCCAGCGGCCATGCATGGCTTTCATGATCATCATGCCCATTGGGCAGGCATTAGGGCCCAGGCCAGCCTAGAAGTTTGTGTAGCAGCATACACTTTTGTGGAGCTTGAGTGTGGAGGGGACCTTAGCAGGGCTGACATATGGACCACCTTTCATTGGGTTAATTACACAGAGAGAGCCATATTCTATTAAGTGATAATTGAATGAAGGTGACCACCACCGTTTGCATTTACATGCTGTGGGTCCCCTGCATGCCACTGGGAGGGGAACAATGAAGAGCAAAAACTGGCAGTTCCCGTTTCCCCTCAGTCTTGCGAAAAAGTAATGGGATTCTATGCAATCCACCTGCTCTTTATCAGTTACAAAATGTAAGTGGATTCCGCAGATAACCATTAATTATATGCCTGCGTGAAAATCTTAAGCAGGTGGATAACTAACTGCACTGACATGGATGAGGTCAGCAGGACAGAGTCTTCACTCAGGAACATGTTGCATGTCCGTCTCGTCAGTGCTCGGAAATAGGGCAGTGTGGAAAATTGAGGCATTACACATTGCTTTTACGCCATTTCCTTCAGTTCCTGCACCACCATACATTGAAATACTACTGACAGACTTCCATCTTAAATTGTAGTCCTGTGCTGGCCTGGCAATAACACTGACATGAGGAGGAGATAGTCCACATCTGTCCACCTTCCTTTCAATCTGCTGCTGCCTACGTTAATTTAGGATTACTTAGGTCTTCAGCCTCTACTGCTACAGCAAACCTATTTCATGCATGGGCATGCCGTGGTGCCATCCTAGCCTAGGTAAAATTGATTCAAATGATTCTGAGCTGGGCAGGCTCCTCTAGTACTGTCTGCTAGCGTGGCTGATGTACTAAGGGTGCCCACCACCACAATGCCAAGCCACTAAGCCAGAAACTGGCACTGTCAGACACTAGAATGAGGTGGAGAAGAGCCGAGTCATTCTCTGTCCTAGCCCAGCTACATCAACTCTAATTGAAAAACGCGTCCCGAATTCCATACCCTGCAAAACACTACGAAGCAATGCCTAAGCCAAGCACCGGTAGGTGTTGAGGGAAATAAGGGAACAAAATCTAATACGAATAGTTTGGGGCTTCCCATAGAACCATGTTTTTTTCTGCAGAGTGATATTCTTGGTTTTCTCTTTGCATGTGTTTCTCCCATGGATTGCCTACACCCATGGCTTGCTAATTGCTCACAGCCACTCAGCGCGGAGATCATGAAGTGATACTGCTATATGTGATGGAGTCCATCACAAATAACCGCTCTGTAGGCTTGACTGACATTTCAAGGGGGTTTATACAATATAACAGACAGACTGGCTGATGGAACCTCGGAATTTTTGGGCCAACCAGGGATTCAGGGGTTTTTTGAGGTAGGCCATCCCTCTCAACTGCCCCAGTCTTTCCCTCTTCCCTAGTACAGGCGTCCTTAGCAGGGTTAGTAGTACATTTTGCTGACAACTATCTGTAGTTGTACTGGGTTAGGCTATTGATTTTTCGATGAGTCAATGGTTGCCTAACGCCTAAGGGGTCTTCTAACTCTCCCTAAGCTAATCCTGCTCACTGTTTTAAAGGGAGTTAGGAATGGTACCTCCTTCCACACAGTTCCACCGAATCATCACCCACACAGTCTCATCCAACTCCTCTCCTGCACTGGGCCCCAAGATGTTCTCTTCCCTACGACTCTACTATTCCTCTGATGGTACACTCTACCTTGTGTGGCGGGTTGGAAGAAGGAGTCAAACACTGGACATTTTTATATTTTTTAATTCAATTATAAAGAAAAGGCCCATCTCTCCCCATCGCTAAAGAGATTTCCCTACCTAACTAAAGAAGCTAAAAGGTGCTCTGTCGTCAGGAAGTCCAAAGTAAATGCCTTCAGTCCAAACCCAACTATAACCGACCCTACCACTAATACGAACTAAAGTAAATCAAAAAGAATGTCTTTCGCCTTCTGGTTGGTTCACTTTTTTTCTTCTCTCTTGCGGCTTGTTATCAGGGTTTATCTTAGACCAGCTATATCTTCTATATACAAATGTCTCTCTTGACATTTATTTTTATACTGACCTCCTCTGACAATATCTTGTCGTTTTATCCAGGAGCTCTTGTAGCTCTACCCAACTGTTCTTGGCTTCTGGTTTCTTAACAAAGGTTATACTTATAATAGTTCTCCTTGAGATATTCTCTCATATTTTTGCCTTTTATTTTATGTCTCTCACGGTTTTGATTTTCAACCTTCCTGAGGAATGTTATGTTTTTATCTGAATCGGGGATCCCATCTCCTCGGATTTCTCTACGAGTTTACTTTTAAGATTATTTGGTTCCCTTTGGAATCTTAACTCACAACACCTATTATACCTGCTAAGGGCATGCTCTCCCCATTCTTCACAACTATATGTTGGTTCCCCCCCCTTTCCCAGGGTATTGTTTCACATTCAACTTTATTTGTCATGTTATTTACTCTTTCCTCATGTGTCCAGTGATGTTGCGTCACTGTTCAAATGTTGCCCTCATGGCTTTCAGAAGTTTCTCTGTTCATACCAAATTATCACGGCAGCCTCCTGCTTCTACTGTTCACCTGGGTACCTTAGTTCTTCAGGGGTGACCTTACGGGGCTCGGCACTTGCTCGGGTAAGCTGTTACGCTTTCAGGCTTCCAGGCCTCGAGCTTCCCATTTGTCCCACTATCTGTGTCTATGCAGGATGCTGTGGTTGGTGAACACAGGCAGGTGGGAGCTCTCAACGCTCCCAGCTGCACTAGTCTCAGCATTGTTAGAGGGGCACCTTGCCCACCGCGGTACTGCTGGCGTAACGCCACCATGCTGAACGGTTCCCTCCCCGTCTTCCCAACAGTTTCTCTTTTGTCTGCTTTTCCCGGGCCTCAGGCATCTCAGACTGCATGCTCCGACCTTCAAATTGCCACAGGCTCCACGACTTCCCTCGGTTTCGACTCTCCAAAGCATGGCTACGTCACGGGGCTTCCCCTGCACACCATACTCTCTTCCTCTTTGATCCCCTTGTCCCACTTACAAACAAATCTCTTCCCAAAGAGATATTCCCTTTTCCTGCAGATGGGGTGTTTGATTCAACATTGCCTGAAGCCAAATAGGATATCCTCTTCCTGTCCTCACCAACTACAACCCACACTAAATTGTTCACACATTACCCTTTATATAGCCCACCCCCTTCCTGGATTTGTCAACTTACACTGACCAATCACTTACCTGGCTTCCTAGGGGTGCGACAGGGAAAGGACTTGCATAGGGCTGATAAGTTCTTGTAAACCCTGCCACTTTCTCCCATACAAGGTTGCTGCATTATAATATGACAAAAGAACATGAAGTGAGTTTATAGCTTCAAATGCGCCACAGATATTTCTCGTAAAGAAAAAAACTCTTCAGTAGTATTTCTGATGTATTCAAAGAAAAATTCTTTATTTTGTGTAGCCTTTACTGGATGACACGTGTTGCGGCAAACTGTCTTGCCTTTCTCAAATTCGGGCTGATTGTTCACAACCCATTGATAATGAAAAGAAGAAAAAGAAATATATACAAAATAGTAAGTCATTACATTAAGTGATATATAATTTCCCTTCACAAAGCCACCTATGTGGTATTATGGTGTTCAAAATAAAAAAAATAGTGTTTTAGAGGTGAAGACAAATATTTAAGGACCGTGCCTATACATGTTTTGGGGGGAGAGAGGGTTGAGGCCAGAGAATTTTAAAAATGTACTGCCACAGGCTGGTGAAGAAAGGTTACAGTGTGAGAAACTAAATGGTCATGCAAAGTGACAACATATATATTGACCGTGGTATGGTTTCTTACGTGCATTCACTTTCGTGATTAAATGCATAATGCAGAGTTGTTTATCTATGGGCTCAATCCCACCTATGTCTAAAAAAGAATCCACATAATATCAGATAAGATTCTTGATAGTTTGTAAAACATATGGATCAATACGGTTTTTGCAGTATGATCGCTAATTTCGCTAATTTGACTTTTTGCATTTAAAAAGGTAGTTCAATAGAAAATGTATATATATCCTGAATTTGCTGTTCCAAAGTTTAATTATAAGTCAAAAGCTGATAGCGTTCTAGTGTAGGTGTTCCCTTTTAACACGTATTGCTTATATTATTTTCAAAATAGTACATGTAAGATTTTAACACCATGATATAAACGTGCACGTTGTGCAGAATATTTGCAAAATATACATGCTGGAACAGAAAAATATGAGCCCCTCATATCTGGGTGGGATTCTGATTGTGCTTACCTTATTACGATCTGTCTCCTCCTACAAGCGTCGTACGTTGTCGACCCTCCATGCCTGATCTAAATGGATTGGATGGGTGAGTTTGTTTAGTCCTACCGCAGTTTCTAATGCAGCGGCCATATTTTGGGATCGAAAGGCATTCATATCAATGTAAATATATGGAATGTTTGAAGACCTATTCATCTATTCACTAACGACATTTAGGAATCAAGTGGTAAAATGGAACTGCTATATAGACAATGTATTATTAATTTGGAGTGGAAGGGAACACGAACTTGAAGCTTTTCTGAAACAAGTCAATAACAACACATATGGGTTTGAATTCTCTTCATTATCAAGCAACTCAGAAATTAATTTGTAGGACCTCACAATTTCTACATCAGGTGACAAACTCATAACAAAAGCCTATAGGAAAGCAACCGAAGTTAACTCAACCCTAACAAGGTAAGCACAATTAGAAGCCCACCCGGATATGAGGGGCTCATATTTTTCTGTCCCAGCGTGTATATTTTGCAAACATGCTGCACAACGTGCACATTTATACCATGTTGTTAAAATCTTACATGTACAATTTTGAAAGACAGACTGTAAATAATATAAGCAAGACGTGTTAAAGGGGAACGCCTACACTAGAACGTCATCAGCTTTTCACTTATACAAACTTTGGAACGGCAAATTCTATGTCAAGACCAGAGGCTCGGATTATGCTTTCTCCAAACTTTACTTTTCAGCAGCAAAGAAAAAATAAATATGAATAACAATACAAAACTAATAAAAACTACAATAACCATGAAGTTTTTGAGTTTTGTAGTCCATCTCCATTGGTCTTCAAACTGACCATGTGATTCAAATAACCAATCAAAAACCAAGTCCTCAAATAAAACCTCTTGTCCTCTTTCTATTCCTCCTCTTTCTTTGCTGCTCGGCAGCGAGTTAAGTACTTTTTCTTTATTAGGTGTGAATGTTTTGTGTGGTTGTATTTACAATATAATACTGTTTGTTTTGACACGCGTGTGCCATTTCAGGCGGAGCATATCCGCTACAGCGTAGGCGGCTCTCGGGAGTTGCGGACGCGACGGGGCTGGTGCTCCGGCGGCCGCAGCTTCACAGATCCGTCAAAGAGGACACTGCGGTACGGAAGAGAGAGCGCGACGGGACCGCGTAGTTCTGGCGCTCTCTGCTTCCGTTCTGAATTTGAATGTTCACGAGTGATACGCAAATTGACGGGGTTTATTGAGCAAGGATCTTTGCTTATGTCGATTCCAAAACAACACGCATCGTTCGACCGAACGTAGCGTCCTGTTTCAGGAGTCCAACAGCCCCCCTGCAGGCTAGCAGAAGATACCGCATGTTTTTTTTAATACGGGCACAGTCCCAGGTAAAACCTGTGATTTGATATCATATCTTTATATATATATATATTCAGAACCAGGGAAGATATTTCGTCCATAGACAGTTTGGGCTCTCTGTACTGAGATTGTTGAAGAGACAGATCCCTGGTATATATTATTTATACATACCATAAAGATACTTGCATTCCTCAGGGCCTGAGAATCAGGAGTTCCTCCAGTGATGAGGGGAAGGCTAGTGTTAGCCAAAAGAGGAGCCACTCAGACATGACCGATGTCTTCCACAAAGCCATGGGGGCTTCACTGGGACATGATCCTCAGCAAAGAGCGCTGATGGAGGATTGGCTCCGATTCTCTCAGAGCCTGGAGGAGGTCAAGGGCCTTAAGGCACGGATGAAATCCAAAGGGGGCAGTAAAGCAACCTGTAGGGCGGAAGAAGCCCACACCCCCCGGGCACTCCACCAAAAAAGAAAGGTGGTAAAAGGAAGAGAAAGGGTAAAGCGGTGCCTAGCAGAGGACGAGGATCTTCTTCTAATACCTCAGATGAGGGTGAGAATGAGTGGGAGGAGGAGTATCCTGAAGAGGAAGTCTTTTCGATATCCTCATCAGGGGAAGAAAGCCACGAGGCGTCAAAGAAAAGGAAGAAGGAGGAGGTTGATGAGGATGGTGCAGATGATGAGGATTTCGATCCGGAAGCACTGATCCATCCCAGACCATCAGAATGTGAGCCACCCAAGAGAATTGCGGCATATTTAAAGAAGCGCCTGAGAGCGCCGCTAGCCAAAGAGGCTAGATGCAAGATGAGGGCGGAATGCCCCAGACCACTCCTCCCTGAAGGTGTGGCCGATACACCTGTTATAGATGAAAAAATGATAACTTTCATGAGCAAGTTTACAAAAGATGTGAGGAAGGGTCTTGATAGATCCTGGCGATCATGCCAGGATAAGATGCTTGATATGACGGGACCCCTCACAAAGATTCTCCAGATGGGAGAAGAAGCAAAAGTAAAAGGGGAGCCGATAGACCCGGCAATTCTTATAGGATGGGCCCAAAGGGCGATATGCATGTTGGGGAATGCTAATCATGCTATAACCACTGAAAAGAGGAGATCTTTGTTAGTAAAGATCGAACCTAAATTAAGTGAATTAGCCTCCTCAGAATCAGCCACATCGGCAAAGGGAAAGTTGTTTGGGGACTCCTTTATCAAGGAGCTCACCAAATTTGTAAATTCATACGCAGCCTTGGATAAGGCTCAAGCCTCTCAAGAGAGTTTTCGGGAGGCAGATTTTTGGACGGGCCAGCAGAGGCAGGGGTCGGTCGGCTGGCCGGTTCCAATTCAATCCATCCTTTCAAGACAGAGCAAATTGGCGAGAACAGGAAGAGTGCAGAAAAACGCCTTTCTTCCCATCGAGGAGTAGGGGAAGAGGCAGAATCTGGCGAGGGGAGCGCCAACAGAATAACCCAGGTGAGAATATCATACCTGCATTCTATTACCCCAGAGGTAGGGGGGAGATCTGCTCAATTTTTACAAAATTGGTTGAACATATCGGGGGATCCCTGGGTACTTCATACCGTTCAAGGTTTTTATATTGATTTTATAGAAACACCTTATCATAGAGAACTGCCAACTCTCAGTCCATCTTGTTTGGAGATGAACAAGGAAGACAGGGCCCTTCTGGAAAGAGAATTACGGGGTTTGGAAAACAAAAGAGCTATACGACCCGCTGCAGGTCAGGTAGGAGGTTACATAAGCAATATGTTCATAGTGAAAGGAAGACACAAGATGAGACCAGTCATAAATCTGAGAGGCCTAAACAGTTACGTAGTGTACAGACATTTCAAGATGGAAGGGATACATCTGTTAAGAGATACTCTTATTCAGGGAGATTGGTTAGCCAGAATAGATTTGAAAGATGCATACCTGACTATTCCCATAGCAGAGGAACGCTGCAGATTTCTGAGATTCATCTGGGGGAGAACGATATGGGAATTTCGGTGTCTGCCGTTCGGCCTGGCATCGGCACCTTGGTGTTTCACAAAAATGATGAAACCTGTGGTATCTCATCTCAGAGCTCAAGGGATAAGGCTGATAATTTATCTAGATGACATATGTCTGATGTGTCAAGAGAAGGAAACGTTAATAGAACAGATTCAGATAACTATAGAGGTGTTAGAGAGTCTGGGGTTCCTGATAAATCGGGAGAAGTCCAGTGTAGTACCTGTTCAGTCAATAGAGTTTCTGGGTTTCATAGTGGATTCGATACAGGGAACTCTCAGTTTACCCAATCACAAGGTGAACGATATCAAGAAGCAGCTGAGACAGACTAGCGAAGGGAGAACTGTCGTTGAGGGACATCGCGGGATTGGTGGGCCGTCTAGCGGCATCAATTCAAGCGATATTTACAGGGCCTCTGCATTACAGGGCACTCCAGAGGCTGAAGATCTCTCACCTCAGGAGGGTCGATTCATACGAATCAAAAGTGAATATTTCGCAGGAGGTGAGAGAGGAGTTAGACTGGTGGCTCATTCATATGGATGCATGGAACAGGAGAGCCATATTTGGTTCATCCCCGGACCTTATTATCGAATCCAACTCGAGCAGATGGGGCTGGGGAGCCCGATGCGGGAACCTGTCGACAGGGGGCAGGTGGTCGGACCAGGAGACAAGGCTCCACATCAGCTGCCTGGAGTTGTTGGCGGGGTCCTTTGTGGTGAGATGCTGGACCCAGGAGAAAGCACAATGTTGCATTCTGTTAAAGATGGATGGACAATGTCTCCGCAGTCAGGTACATCAACAGACTGGGGGGGGGGGGACGAGATCCAGGTTATTGGCAGAACTGGCAAAAGATTTCTGGGAACTCTGTCTGGAGAGAAGAGTCTCAGTGACGGCAGAATACCTGCCGGGTCAGATGAACGAAGTGGCTGATTGGAACTCGAGATACCTCAGAGACGCCAGCGATTGGAAGCTGGACAAGGTAGTGTTCCGGGAAATTATGGCACGACGGGGTCCTTGCCAGATCAAACTTTTCGCATCGAGACTAAACAAACAGCTTCCTCGGTTCTTCAGCTGGAGACCGGACCCGGAAGAAGAGGTGACCGATGCCTTCCTACAATCATGGGAACACCAGACGAATTACGCGTTTCCTCCTTTCTCCATGATAGCGAGGACGCTAGCGCAGGTGAGACGCCAAAAAGCATCCATAATTCTGATTACGCCAGACTGGAAGGGGCAGGCATGGTTTCCCGGTCTACTGGAACTGACATCACAACCCAGTAGTTCTACCCAACACAGAATTTATCATTCGAGATCCCAGAGATCGCAGTCATCCGCTAGTGAGGTCAGGAGGACTCAGACTAATAGCGTGGGTGATTTCAGGAGATCTTGGGCTAGGCCAGGACTATCGAATGAGGCTGAAAACATCATTAACGAATCCTGGGCCCCAAGGACTCACAAGGCTTATAGATCAGCATGGGATAGATGGAATAGCTGGTGTTTGGAAAGGAATATTCATCCCGATAGAGCGGATGTAGTTCATGTGGCCAATTTTTTAGCTCAGATGGCAGCGCAGGGGAAGGCTTACAGGACTATCAACACAGCCAGGTCTGCGATATCTGCAGGGCACCCTAGAGTAGAGGGCCTAGCGATTGGTGAACATCCTTTGATCTGTAGATTGTTAAGGGGAGTAAGGATGTTAAGACCCCCTAGTGTTAAGTATAATCAGTTGTGGGATGTAGATAAAGTCTTGAAACTATTTTATTCTTGGCCGGATAATCAAGAGTTGTCACGGAAAGCTATTTCAGGCAAGTTATCCATGCTCTTATGTCTTTTAGCATTCAAAAGATCCTCTGATGTTAGAGCTCTGGAGGTTAAGAGGAAGAGTATATCTCCGAACGGAGTGACTTTCCTTATAACAAAGCGGACCAAAACAGGTTTGAGATCTATTTCCTATGAGTCTTTCCCAACTCAACCAAAATTGTGTCCAGTCAGATGCATAGCGGCATATGAGGAGATGACGAGGGAGGTTAGGCCCCCGGGAGTGTCACAATTGTTGATAGCGGTTTGTAGGCTTTATAAAGCGGTTACACCGGCCACTATAGCTAAATGGGTGACGGTATAAGCGGGCATAGATGTTGAGAGATATGGCGCCCACTCCTTTAGAGGAGCGATGGCTACTAAAGCGTATAATATAGGAGCCAGAGTAGAGGATATTATGAGGGCTGCAGATTGGTCGAATTAATCGACTTTTAAAACATTCTATTTTAAACCCATGGAAAGTGCGGCACCGTTAGTGGTAAGTAAGATTTGAACAAGCATAATCCGAGCCTCCGGTCTTGACATAGAATTCAAATTTTCAACACATTCATTACTGAAAGCCATAATTCTATTAAAGACACGGAGGCGAAGGATTATCCCAACCTATCAATCGTATGAATGTAAACATTTATATTTTATCATGTATTTTATGTGTTATACATACTGCTTATGAGAAAATATTGGTAATAGTTTTATTGAAGATATAGTTTTATGTACTTATGTATACGATTGTGCCACCCTTTCTTCGGTCTATAGTCACCTTTCTAAATGTTATGTTTCTATAGGGTTGGCGACAGACAACAAGCAATCCGGGATCTGAGTTAGGATGCAGATGGAATTTCAAAGAAGTACTGAACACAAACCTCGCAGGATCAAAGAAAGAGGAGGAATAGAAAGAGGACAAGAGGTTTTATTTGAGGACTTGGTTTTTGATTGGTTATTTGAATCACATGGTCAGTTTGAAGACCAATGGAGATGGACTACAAAACTCAAAAACTTCATGGTTATTGTAGTTTTTATTAGTTTTGTATTGTTATTCATATTTATTTTTCGTTGCTGCTGAACAGTAAAGTTTTGAGAAAGCATAATCCTTCGCCTCCGTGTCTTTAATAGAATTATGACTTTCAGTAACAAATGTGTTGAAAATCTGAAATCAGGATATATATACATTTTCTATTGAACTACCTTCTTAAATGCAAAAGGTCGAATTAGCGATTATACTGCAAAAACCGTAATGATCCATATATGTTTTACAAACTATCAAGGATCTTACCTGATATTATGTGGATTCTTTTGTATATATAGGTGAGATTGAGTCCATAGATAAACAACTCTGCATTATGCATTTAATCACGAAAGTGAATACGGGTAAGAAAACATACATGTTGTCACTTTGCATGACCATTTAGTTTCTCAGACTTTAACCTTTCTTCACTAACCTGTGGCAGTACATTTATAAAACTCGCCGGCCTCAACCCTCTCTCCCCACACACCATGTATAGGCATGGTCATTTAATATTTGGCTAAAACACTCATTTTTATATTTTGAACATCATAATACCACATAGGTGGCTTTGTGAAGGGAAATTGTAGATCACTTAATGTAACGACTTACTATTTTGTATATATTTCTTTTTCTTCTTTTTTTCCATTATCAATGTGATGTGAACAATCATTCCGGATTTGAGAAAGGCAAGACAGTTTGCCGAAACATGTGTCATCCACTAAGGGCTACACAAAATATAAAATAAATCTTTTTTTTTTTTAATACTTCAGAAATACTACTGAAGAGTTTTTTCTATACGAGAAATATCCGTGGCGCATTTGGAGATGTAAGCTCACTTCATATTCTTTTGTAAATTTGACAACGGAGTGGAGGGTCTCAAAGTCTCCCTAGAGGCTTACATCTATGCGACAAAAAACAATATTCAGTCTATAAACCAAGAACAATCAGACCAATTTAAGCACACACCAAAACAGGTCACGAGGGACAACCAAAAAGGGGTCAACCAAAAAGCCCCTCAACACTAGGTAAGCATAATAATATGGGGCCCACCCTTCTGGTAGGCCCAGTTTTAATATTGTATTCCCTGGTAGGCTAGTGGGGTTGCTATAGCCTTCCTGGAGGCTTTTATTCACAAATACTCCCTGGTGAGCTAGTGGGTTCTTCCTGAACACGGTCTCCAGCAAAGATCGTCTGCTGAAGCTGCAAACCTTTCTGGCCAGCCATGCCAGGTGTTTCCCTCAGTGTTCCTCCTGGCACTGCCCTCATCTCTCTGCTTTACGGAGCCACACATGCCCCCTC
Organism: Ambystoma mexicanum; assembly: GCF_040938575.1. NCBI lineage: Eukaryota > Metazoa > Chordata > Amphibia > Caudata > Ambystomatidae > Ambystoma > Ambystoma mexicanum. The sequence continues at coordinate 629,488,079 of NC_090936.1, forward strand.
CGAGTGCAACATGTAATGGGTTGCTGGAATGCTGGGGTGGCTTGCATAGCCTGGCCTCTTATGTCTTCTGCTGCAGGGCTCCGGCGTCTCTCCTTACTGCAGCAGGGTCCGCCGCTGTCCAGTCGCCAACCATTTTCAGGTAAGGTGTGATTGAGAGGGGCCTGCGCACACATGCCGGCACTGGTCGGGGTGTTTGGGTTTGGGCTACATCCGTCCCCTGACAAGGCCATAAAAGCGGCCTTGTCACATAGGATAAGGAAGTGCTGCAGTAAGACACTTAGTCTCAGTTAGATTGGAACGGGGAAGTGCTTGCTGATGGACCATGGAAGCGACTCCTGGGAAGGGATAGCTAGACAGCAGAGCAGGGCAACCAAAGACAAAGGGGGGCGAGGGAGGTGTTTCACTGATGGGGCACAGATTCATACAAGGGGATATGGGAGGAAACAGTGTTTGCACATCACATTTGGATGAAATCTCTTCAGAGAGAGAGAACAATGACTCAATAGACAAACACAGAAAACCTCACCTCTGAAGAGGCGTTTTCAGTAATAGGCCAGGCATTGCAATAGTCTAGCATCCAAAATCATGCCTTTAATGAAAGAGCCCAAATAGTGGATGAACAGGCACATTCAAAGACCCCAATGCAAGACACCTCCAGAAAGAGAAGAAGAACAAGCAAACGGTCAATCCCTACCTTGAACCTTTGAAAGGGTAGTGTATTGAGCCAGGCATCCCCACACAAATGCCGAAAATGCATCCAATCTAATCAAGCATGGTGCTGATATGAATCTGGATCGCTGTACCCATTTCACACACCCGATGCTCCCGGGAAAAGATCTCAATTCTTCCAATTTCGTTTGTCGTTTATAACGCAACTGTACACAAGTGTTTCTAGGTGCGACACAAGTGTTTGAGGTGAACTACTTTGTATACCTGCTCAGATACACTGAGCGCATCCTGCACTGCAGGTGAAAAGCTCTGTGTCTCTGCTCTAAACACTTCAGACTATCTAGTCTTGTTGGGGGAGCCTTTGTGTCCCTGCAACGTACTCTTGGCCACCCAGCCTGGTTGTGCCGATTCTATACTATTTTGACAAAAGATCAAGAATGTTTTTGTCTAGTGCTTCCTGACAGTTTATCCCTCCCCCTGCCGCTAAACCCTGTAATGGTAGGGGTTATTTGTCATGCAGGGCGCAATTCGTAAACCTCACTGGTGAAGGGCTTCATGCAGCCGCAGGCCCAGCCCTTTCGCTAGCCATCCCCACTGACTACACCATCATCCGAGCGGACAGAACTGAAGCTAAAGGCGGTGGTTTGGCCATCATTGCCAAGACCCACCTTAACATCAGACTCAACTCCGCCACACACCACCCATCATGTGAATCACTTACAGCCAAACTACCCATCGCTAACTCCCAAACAATATCCATTCACTTACTATACAGACCACCCGGACCCCCGGGATCTTTCGAGGAAGACCGCAATGCCATCCTTACCGACAACCTAAAAAACTCCTCACAATGCCTTCTCTTAGGAGACTTCAATTTAGGCTACAAAGACCCCAAAGACAATCAAGCCACTCTCATCAGCAACACCCTGTCTGAACTAGGCTTCACACAAAAAGTAACCAGCCCCACCCATAACAAAGGGAGAACCCTTGATTGGATAGCAGACTATAACTGTGCCGTATCGATCACTAACAACACTCCCCAATCCTGGACCGACCACCACCTCCTCTCCTTCTCACTTGAGGCCTCAGCCCTACAACCAACATGGCAATAGCCCCAGCCATCCACACGAGAAGCAAAAAAATTATCACCGTAGAAAAACTGATCCCACCCATTCTTCCTACACTAAGCCAACTCCAAGACTCTAATCCCTATGACCTCGTAGAAGGCTATAACAACACCATGCGCATAGCCTTAGACGCCATTGCACCATTGAAACTCAGAAAATCCAAACCAAAAAAGCACCTCAACCAATGGTTCTCCAGCCATCTTAAAACCCTTAGATTGGAAAAGAGTAAACTGGAACAAGTCTGGAGACAATCTCCGACTGACCACAACAAACTATTGCTTAACAAAATAACGGCCAACTATAAAAAAGAAATCATAGCGGCCAAACAAGATTCCTATAACCTGAGAATCTCCCAATCCAACTCCAGCTCCAGAGAATTATTTACTATCCTGAAAGAATTGGAAACCCCGGTAACAATCCCAGATACTTGCGTTAAAAACAAACAATGGTGCACCAGTGTCCAAAATGCACTAAACAACAAAGTCACTGGCCTTCAAACAAAAATTAAAAATAAGAAAGACTCCCTCACCAATCTTACCAACCCCATCAACGCCCACTCGAGCCCTCCACCCTCACACCACACACCTAACTCTGCTCGCTTCAGCTTTTCCAAAGTCTCTTCCCTCGAAGTAGAAAAAATAATTCTTGGCCTTAAACCTTCCAACTGCAAAGGTGACCTCTGCCCCCCACAAATCATTAAAGACGCGGCACGAGACCTCTCGCCATTCATCACCAGACTCATCAATGCCTCTTTTTCCTCAGGAACAGTCCCCAGTAACCTTAAAGAGTCCTGGGTCCTCCCTCTCCTCAAAAAACCCTCCCTTGACCCGTCCATCCCAACCAACTACAGACCGATTACCACCGTCCCATTCCTGCTCAAGATACTAGACAAGACAGCATACCTACAAATTCAAAAGTATCTTGAAACAAATCACCTTCTAGGAATAAGACAATCCGGCTTCAGACCCCAACATGGAACTGAAACAGCCCTGATAGATCTGAAAGCCCAAATAGACGACCTTAGAGATAACGGGAAAACTGCATTACTACTCCTGCTAGACCTCTCTGCGGCGTTTGACCTAGTTGACCATAAAATCCTATGTAATCATTTAGACTCAGCTGCCCACTTTTCACAAGAAGCCATCAGTTGGATTGAGTCATTCCTCAACAACAGATCCATGCGAGTCTTCTCCTCCTCTGCCGCCGCCGAACCCATCCCCATTACATGTGGAGTCCCACAGGGCTCGTGCGTCTCCCCCACTCTGTACAACGTGTTCACAAAGCCCCTGTTTGATGATCTAGACGGCCTGGGTATCACCTACACTAACTACGCCGATGATACACAGATCCTCATCCCGTTGACGGGAGATTACAACCAGGATTTGGCCTTGGTGAACAGGGTGTATCTCATCATCCAGGCATGGATGGCTTTGCACAGTCTATGCCTGAATGATGACAAAACAGAACTCATCATCCTTGGTTCTACGTCCAACCTAACCAAACTCGACCACAATTATGCCAACTTCATCATAGATGGGAACCTAATCAAGGTTTCGAAAGAAGTAAAAACCCTAGGAATATACCTCGACTCCTCCCTAACCTTCCACAAACAGGTTAGCTCGATGGCATCCTCTACGGCCTACACATGTAAGCTCATAAGAGCAGCCAAACCCTTCCTCTCCACCCACAGCTGCACTACACTTGCCAGAGCATTGGTATTATCCAAACTGGACTATTGTAACGCCCTCTACATAGGAGCCACCAAACAAATCACCAACAAAATTCAGACGCTACAAAACAACGCCCTTAGGGCAGCACTCAATATTCCCAGGAGGGAACACATTTCCAATATCAGGAAATCCCATAACTGGCTCAGCACAACAGACAAAATCCTGCTTAAAGTAGCATCGCTCACCCACAAATGCCTGAATAATGCTGCCCCACGCTATCTGGCAGACAGAATATGCAAACACAGCCCCATCAGACCCACCAGAACCTCCAATGCTAATCTGCTCACCGTCCCCAGGTTTAAACGCACTAAAATGGGTGGCAACAGCTTCCAGGTGAAAGCACCCCAACACTGGAACTCCCTACCACCATCGCTCAGAACTCCCCAACCTTACTCACTTTTTAGACGCAACTACATCCATTGGTTAAAGAACACGAACCACTAACACCTCTAACACCACACGGCTGCTCTCCGCGTTGCATGCTTTAAGAGAATCTGTAAATTTGTAATACTAAACTTGTATATATTTGTAATTCTTTAAATACATCTACTGCATTCTCTCCTGCCAAACTGTACACATGTTCCTTCATCGTCACACTGTAATTATGTAATGTATAATTATGTAATGTAAAGTATAAGCAACCTGTAACCAAGCTTTGAATCACCTTGCTGCTCATGCGCCCTCATACCCTCGGGTCTGGTGCGCAATACAAATGAATAAACTAAACTAAACTGAGTTGGCCTTGCCAAAGTCCTGTAGGTTAAATACAAACATCTGAGGCGAGCGCTTAACTAGCCAAGCTATTTGTTAGGTTTAACCAACAGAAACCATCCTTTCTGCATGTGAACGGTACCGTTTCCCCCGAGTGAAACCTCAGACGCCCATCTTTCATACAGGGAAAGCTCCCAGTTTCTGGAGAGAATTCCAGACCAAGGCTTACTGCAGAAGACAGTTTCTCTATCCCTGCATTAACCCATTCTTTCTAGGGTCAACAGTTTCCTCATTAATCTGGACCCATAAACCCCTGCCTTTGCAACAGTTGACCTATGTTATATCTCTGGGTGTGACTCCCTCAAAGATGCCCTTACTACAGATGGCATGTTATTTGTCCTTGGTCATCAGTTTCTCCAACTGCAGAATGTTTAGTACTCCGACCCCCACATAATTCTCTGAGTTTGTGAACTAAGTTGCTTTCACATTTTTGAACGCTGGCCAATAGTGGGACTATGTACGCAACAATGAAAGCTGGTACCATCTCTTGTGCATCACTCTCCAACAGCACTAGACATGGCTTGACATGATGAGGCTAGATTGCAGCAGACGAGTTTCCTTGAATCACACAGTAATTTGCTGGTTTATGCGGAAAGGTCAAGTATCATCAGAATTTCATGTGTGGGAAACATTGTGTAACGCTGATAGACAATGGCTAAGAGCCCAGAAGAAGGTGCAGAGGAAGGATTGGGAAGATCATAAGGTCAGAAAGTCAATCAGCACAATACATCTAGGTTATGATATTGGAAATGAAGACGTTTATACATGATCTTGCCAATAGTCTAAAACATGCTATGCTACCAAAATGAGTTTCAATCCTACATTTTCGAGGCTTGACACACATTATGCAACTACAGCCATTATTTGCAATGCAGTTTACATAAGCATAAAAGTAAATGTATGGCTTGGATAACTTACGTCTCTTACAACAGGTGTAAACGCCTGCTTTTCAAAAGGCACATTTGCATCAGACATCAACTGTAAGGTTCAAAAGACATGAATTAGAAAATACTCCAATGCAATAGAATTACACCCTGCCTGCATAAAAAGTGGCAGGTTAAATAAACGTGATAAAGGCCAAGCACTAACATCAGCACAGAGGAAAACGGTACTTAACAAATGCTAGACATGTTCATGAAATGACTTTTCCTAACTGAATAATCGGGTGTAGGATGCACCCCACTGCAAGATGAAAGAGCTTACTCGGCTGTAACATGGGTTCTGTTAACTCGTGCTAAAACCAAACCTCGATCCATATGCACCTTACTGTTCAGCTATGAAAGGATAAAGCCAGCTAGAGAAACACAGCCAGCTAACAAGTGCTGAGTTGGCCAGTGAACATTTTCTATGCAGGGTAGCTCTTTGGCAATTTATTTATTTAATTGATTTGTAAAGCGCTGAAACAAGAGCCCCGAAACATGAGAGCGCTGAGACTAACAAACAAAAAACATATGGCACGGGATAGTCCTTGAGGGTGAAACACACTAGTGTGTACAGTTATTCAAAAAGAATGCTTTTCAGATTGTATCCTAGTCTTGCCAGTTTCAAACGCAATCTTCAGTCAGGTGGCAGGGTATTCCAGAGGCGTGGGGTCGAGAATGGGAAAAATCCCCTTTCTGCAAATGACAGTTTTGCTTTCGGTAGTCCCAGTATACCAGTGTTATTAGACCCAAGGCTGCATCTGTCTGGTAGCCATTTAAGTTGAGCTGTCAGATAGGTTGGGCCTTTTCCATAGAGACAAGAGTGCGCAATGGACAGGGTACGAAACATAACCCTCTTTGCTATAGGAAGCCAGTGAAGTAATCTTCTTGCTGCCGAAACATGGTCAGTATTTCGCAGGCCTGCTACTACCCTGACTGTGTTGTTCTGAACAACTTATAAGCGGTTGATCTCCCCCTTACCCAAACCCAGCAGAATGCACAGTAGTCCAGGTGACTGCCTATGATGGCTCTAGCCAGGGTAGCACAGCTGGACATTTCAAGTTATGGTCTAAGTTGAGCCAGGATCTTGATATGAGGAGCTCGACACTAGACAGCTAATGTGAGCCCTCATTGAGAGTTCTTGATCGATAATGACTTGATCGATTAGTAGAGGTTACTCGCTGTAATGACTACTGTGCTCCTAGTTCTTACATCTTCCCTCGTAGAGGCTTGGAATAACCGGCACCATTAAGTCTGAGGAGTGAAGCATATTTTTGCCAGTAATATATTTTGAAAGGAGATCTAGTCTAGGCGCCAACCTTGCCACCCTAAATCCCCGATAGCTTCCATAACTTACTCTCTTCTTCTCGCTCTCTGTTCTGACTGAGCGTGCAGAGAGAGAGTGACCGAGCGTGCAGAGAAAGAGTGACCGAGCACACACAGAGTGACAGAGTACGAAGAGAGAGACAGAGCACGCAGAGAAAGAGTGACTGAGCATGCAGAGAGTGACAGAGCGCATAGAGAGTGACCGAGCACATAGAGAGTGACCGAGCACACAGAGAGAGTGACCGAGCACACAGAGAGAGTGACCGAGCACACAGAGAGAGTGACCGAGCACACAGAGAGTGACTGCATGCACAGAGAGAATGACAGGTGGCTGTAACGTTTCGTCAGGTATCATCACTTCTCCCCAGGGGGGAGCTCTTTCCCAGGGGGCTAAGGAGGTGCGGCTGCTACCCAATAGCGCCTCTAGGGTGGTTTAATGCAGGAGGACCTCATGGGGAGGGACTCCCTTTCCTGTGACAAGGACGATCACCTAGGCTACAGCCAGTTGAACGTCACATCACAAACTTGCCTAACACCCCCCCCCCCCATCCATTCCAAGCTACTTCCTTGCGAGTAGACCAATGTATTACTGTAGAACTTGGGATACAACCAAAATAGAAATTAGCAGACGACGAAGAGCACAGTAGACATGAAGATTACCAACTGTACTAGTGTTAAGGATTTATGAATTCTGACCTGGAGGGGCAGAGGTTCAGAAGGCCAACCTCGTTTCTTGGAACAGGGTAACCTCTGGACAAGCCAGACCAATCAGGGTAGCTATGGCAGGCGGTCAAGACTAAGGGCCTCATTACACGGAAGGCGGTAATGGTTAACGGCCACCGTTAATGGTAACGGTGACCGTTAACCATTACCGCCTTACTACGAGGTCCCTTAGTGGGTTGGTGCTTTAACGCCTGCTTTTTGCAAGGGTCTCTAGCAGCTCAGGAAGATGGATAAGGAGATGAAGAACAAGTTCCCACTATTCAAGCAGGACCTCCACTTGAGGGCAGAGGCAGTTGAAGAGTGCGGGATGGAGTTGCTATTTTGCAATATATATGGAAAGGAAAAGGGCCCTCAGGGGCCACTTTGTGCGTAAAAGTGGGCTCCTGCGCTAGGGGCCACCGGTTGGGGTAAGGACTACTCACCGGTCCCCGAAGCAGGCAGACCCAAACACCGCCAGTACAGTCCACTTCACTGGCTGGCTCGAATGTGACAATCAGGACGTCTCGACACTGTAGTTTCCGAGGTACAGCGGGGATTCCCAAACGGGACAGCAGCAATTTCTCCGCTCCCGGTGGAGGAATCAGCCCAATTCCACTGCAGCAGGCTTCAGGGTCAAGGGGGTCACAAATGCAGTGAACTTGCACAGGTTGTTGCCACAGCAGGGCAACACGGTAATCGCGTTTACTCCGGTCCGGGCGCACTAGTCTCACTTCAGACCTGGGAATGCCAAGTGTACGAAATTCAGTGTGAGGGTGCCGGGGACAAAGAGCAAGCAGTATACCAAGTTTCAAGGGACTCCTCAAAACCGCGGCGGGATCATAGCAAATGTCCCGTGTAAGCTGGTCAGGCCAGTGGTTGGCCCAGGGACACTTCCGAAGAGGCTTACTTGCAGGGTTTGTTGAAGGTGCCGAGAATAGTTGATCCCACTATTCCAATGGGTTGAAGCGTCTTTGCAGACCTAGGACGATCAGAGGCAGAGGGGTCCCACAGGACGACAGCGGGCTCAGAGCCAAACCTTCCAGTGGGTGACCAGCGGTTCCTCGACTCGGCTTCTTGTTGCAGGATACTTGGTTCCTTATCCTTTGTTCGTGTGAACTCAGGAGATCGACATGGTAGTGGTGTTTTCAGCCTCCTCTTATCCAAAGTTCCCTTCGCGCCAAAACGGAGAGGACCCAATGGGAGATCTGCTCACAAACACTCACTCCATACGTGGACCAAACACGGACCACAGTGGTCCCAGGCATTCTGGACACTCCAGACTCTCTGGCACCCAGGATGTGTATTTGGAACAGACATCCCAGCCCACATCCTGGAGGCACACACACACACACCAACACAAGACATGCAGAAGCCCGCGAAAGCATTGAGTGTCGTGGGAAAGTGCATGCCCAAATAAGGACTGACCCGGGTCGACTCGAACTGGGGAAGGAGAAGGGGCAAGATGGCCAAAGGACAGGACAAAGAACCTCGTGGCATGGCCATTTTGGAGCCAGGCCACCTAGTCATGCCAAACGCGGTAAACACGGTTAACATGGCAAGAAAGGGTTAAAAATATAAGAAAACGATAGCTGCCACCAGTCCTGTCTATGACACATCTGCACAGTTCATAAAAAGTCCAGCGAGAGTTTCTAGGGCCTTTGGAATGACTAGAGACCCAAGCGTGCTGTAAGGTAAGTTAATTTGCAGACTTGTTACATGTTGCACAAAAGCTGCAACATGGAGAAAGGACTAAGGGAAACAAAGTCTCCTAGTACTGACTGTCTTAAGGGCATGTCAGTTTCCCCATTAAGAGTGAGCGAAAGCCCAGAGGAGTGCAGCTTAGGGCTGTGCTTCTCTGGCAAAGTTTAGTTCAGGGTGTTAAAACAGCAGCAAAAAGTTTGGGGGTGGACACATGGAGGAAAAATTACATACAAATATGAAATCTTTGCTAACTAGTACTGATACAAGGTGGCCCCTAGGAGGCAGGGGGATCAAGCTGTCAAAAGGAACAAAGGACAATCTGCCAATGCGAGGCTGGCAAGAATGTATAAGAAGAGACAATGGGCTAAAGAACTGGTCAAGTCCAGCAGGGAAAAGCAGCAGAGATGGAGACTGTCCCACGCAGGAGTTCAAACCTGGACGCATACCCGGGAAATAGAAGAACGGAGGACGCCGGCGAGCAGCTGAGAGAGTGTAACTGGGGTCCTGCTGGAATGGATCAAGGCACGAGACCAGGGAGAAGCAGAGCTGAGCAGAGCTGCATGCCGAGATGCCTCGGTGCAGCAAGAGCAGAGGAGAGCAGCCCGAAGAGCCGGAGAGACTAACCTCAGCTCCAGTGATGTACCGAAGTACTAATGAAGGTAACGGGTGGTACGGGAGACACTGAGGGGACACGAGGGTGCAACGGGGGCAGGTTCAGGTGATTCTCCCTCAGCTCATGAGCAGCAATAGAGCTGTTGGGCCTAAGAAGGGTTTACTGTACGTCTGAATTAATCTTCCTCATAGAAGTGACAGAGATAAGCCCACGGACCACCACAGAAGGGTTTGGGACCCCAACACAAGTGAAGCAAGCATCCAAGGACATCTTCCTTCTAGCAGTGGCAGAGAAAAGTCCACTGACCACCATAGAAGGGTGCTCAACACAAGTCTGAGTACCAGAGGAAAACTTCCTCATAGCGGTGGCAGGGATAAGTCCACTGACCACCAGAGAAGCGTCTAGGACCCCAACGACAGTGAAACAGACATCTGAGGAAATCTTCCTCGTCACAGTGGCTAAGAGAATTCCACTGAAACCCAGAGAAGGATTTTGGGCTTTGCTGATACCAGGAGAGAGTGGCAAAATAAAAAAGTTTGAAAGATATGGATAAGAACACTCAAACACCAGGAGAAGGGAATCATTCTCCTGGTGAAGAAACTTAAGCCTTTTGAATATGCTCAAGCGATGCCTAGGGAAGGAAGTCCTTACCACTGGCCTTGTTGTGAACTATATTGGAGTGTACAGACCAATACCAGGAGAATGGGGTCATTCTCCTGGTACAGCAAGTTGAGTTGTACAAGGTTTGTTAGGACTACAAGCCAGGGGACGGGAGACATTCTGCCTAGCATCCTTTTGCAAGAGAACATTTTGTGAACACCACCCGAATGCCAGGAGAAGGGAGTCATTCTCCTGTAGAAGAAACTCTGTTGGATTATATTATTCTTTAGTTGTAGTGTAAGAGATAGACGTAGGTTTTGATGCAGGACGGTGTAGTTTGATTTTGACAGACATTCTGACAGATCTTTTAGAAGATAAGAATAGTTAGTTTTTTTTTCTTACTATAAATGTTTATAGCCACCATCAGGCCAACCTTGTGTCAGCTTCCTTCTTAGACACCTTTACAGCGCAGAGAGTGACAGCGCAGAGTGACAGCACAGAGAGTGACAGCGTCACAGGAGAGAGAGAGAGAAAGAGAGAGAGAGAGAGAACACAGTATATTTTGTCAGGTTGCTTTACTATGATTTTCCCAATTCGTAAGCAAACTTCATAAGCGTTATAGATGGTGTTCTTGAATGCCAAAACCTAATATGTATCCCAACTAGAGCTCAAAAGGGATGTGGTCAGGTGCTTAGATTGCACAGTGGGTTAATTCCCAATTTAACTGCTCAACAAATGGAGCGATCCTGGGCAAAAATCAGTCCGTGATTGTTAAACATCTCAGAGATTTAGAGATTTTTGCATTGGAGTGGAAATCAAATTTAAAATTAATTTTTCAAGTGTAAAACATTATACTCAGATTTTGGTTGGAATCACCGAGTAAGATTTCTCAACTCGTCATACTCTCAAGGCCCAGACTCGGGGGGGGGGGGGGGGAGGGAAGAGGGGCTTGCACTGAGATTTAAAGAAGGTGATAACATGGCATGACTCACTTGATAGTCATGTCAATGGGACGTCTACTGAAAATAAACCATTCAATTTTTCTTTCCTGTACCTGCATTTTCAGATGGTCTCCGTGTTCGAGGATGTCTGGTTGGGTTGTGAGCTCTATTGGCAGTGCAAAAGTATACCAGAGGACAGGGGGTGTTCGCTTCAACAATACCATAAGTTAGCAGAGTATCTGGGGCCCATCTGCACCCTTCCGCCCGGCAATAATGGAGAATTTAGCCATGTGGAAAATAAACAGTCTTTACTCTGCAAAAGACAGGGATCATGAACAAGAATCTCTGGCAATCTCAGCGTTCTACCGCTACTTTCCCGTCTAGTTTAAGCAATATTTGTCCGCCTACCCATTAGTTCGGAACTAGTTTGGAACTATGTTCTCTGGTCCCCCCTTTCTTCACTCTATCGCCACACCATTCTCTTTTACGAGTGCCTGAATCTCGCTGTGCTCCCTGTTTTCACTGCCTGCGGGTTGAGCACCCTTAGCCGTTTGTTCAGTCTCGTCGTCCTCCATCTTGGTGTATGCTTGAGGTGCAAATATGGTATTGGTATATCCTGCCTCTTCTCTTAATTCCCTCACTGGATATAAACCCTGTACCCCCGCAGTTGTGCCCTTGCTCTCATGTTCAGGAGGAGGGGTAGGGGGCGAAGGAGTTTCACCCGCCGCCTCTTGTTGGTTCAGCATCCAGAGATGCCACGCAAAGTCCCCCCATCGTCCTGAAACATTTTACACCTCTCAAAGATAGCCATTTGCATGCTCAGTTTCTTCCCCTTGTAAGCCTCGTGTACATGCACGTGTAATGGTTGCTGCACACATTTGGAGAAACTCCCTCCTTTTGGCCACAGGTTATGCACTTTACCCTCTGTGCTTCATGTCCATTCTGTGCTATATTTACAAATCTTGTCCTAATAGCAGGGAAGGGATATGCACATGTGCTGTAGGGGCATATTCCCCAGGCTTTTACCGGAATACATTACTTCAATACTTACTTGACCCCAAGTTGGGGCTTTCAACACTTCCGCTGTTATCAAACAAATTTACTTTATTTTACCTTGACACCAAATGTTCAAATAACAATTCAAGCCACAAAAATCACCAGCCTCTCTGGCTTTCGACCAATGCCCTGGGAGTGCACACCACCCCTCTACAACTCTGCCTCCAAAAGGCACACCCACCAATCTTGCGCATGCGACTTCTGCGCACCGCCCTAAAACACAATTCTTGATGGCCTTTTACAAACGCTAAAATGTTATGCACCCCTCGTGTGCTCCCAGACCTATACACAAATCTTATTGGTGACTTCACCTCTACAATACAGGGGAGAAAGAAGGAAGGATCGCCGACAGCCACCCCTCACCAAAACATTAACACCCCAACAAGGACAAACCATATATCCAAGGCCATCTTCCTGTCTCCTAACGGGGGATACCAATATCTTACGTGCTCAATCTCTACCTACAACGTCACCTTGTATATTAAAATCCCTCAGCGAGACTTAACCATATGAATACTTTCCGCTAATCAAGCTAACTTCACCTACTAAGCCCAATACACAGGAATACCATCATCCATGACCCGAGCTACAATGCCCAACCCACAGGAAATCCATTATTTAAATAACTTCTATTATCCATACCCTTGAACCACTCACCTAGGCCAACTGCTCCAGCAAATAACCTCAAGAGCGAATGTTCCCCTACCTTCAAACAATTAACATCCACCTCTGCTTCTTATCACCCCAAAATATTCAATACCACCCAACATGTGTTCACCCCTATTTGCCGTATTGCTGTGTCTATATTACATTCCATGATCAGCTGTCGTTCGGCCACCAACTCGCCCTCAACCAGTCACCCCGCCCTTCTGGTCTGCTGGGCGTCCCACGGACAGACGGCAGGATTTTCTCTGCAGCGACTCCTGACAGCCTCTTAACGGTGTGCACCCCCCGTGTAACTCTCGGTCTTCGTGGGGTCACCTCACAGCCCTCCAGGCGCTGCAACAGGAAGAGATGGCTTTGTGCCAATCGAATGTAGCAAACGATCCTCTGCTACCACTTTGTAGTAGTATACCAGAGGCCGGGGGGTGTTCGCTTCAACAATACCATACATTAGCAGAGTATCTGAGGCCCATCTGCACCTTTCCCCCCCGGCAATAATGGAGAATTCCGCCATGGGGAAAATAAACAGTCTTTAGTCTCCAAAACACAGGGTTCATACAGGAAACAACAACAATCTCCAGCAATCTCAGCATCTGAGCCTGTGTCATCCAGTTGTATTCCTTGGTGACGTTACAAACACCAATCCATCCCCAAAAACCTAAGGGACATCCCCATTGAGCAGCTTGGGTAGTAATACCTAGAGGAATCCCCCATGTTAATCATGCCATTGGTTCACCCGGTCAGGTGGTTTTGCGTGAGACTTCCCGAAAAAACGATTACTTTGTTGCAGGGTCGCACGAGGACCATTGGTCCGTGCAACATTCTACACCACCCAATGATCTGAGCGTCTGGATTGGCGGGAGCAGGTTCCCCCCCAGGCCTGGGACCCTGTTTTTCACAGTGCTCTGTGCATCTTTTCAAGGTAATGAGAAAGACTGTGTCCCCATTGTTGCCACTGATATGACCACCTACCCTGAGAGAGTGCCTGCAGGTTGCAATTTTCAGTGCACAACGCGTTTATCAATCTCATCTGCTTCGCTGGGAACCACTCCTCTACCACCATGAGCAAAAAGCCATTGTTCGGCTTGGCTGAGTCACGTGTGCAAGGAACACAAAACGGAGTCTTTCTGTCTGCTATTATTGAGGATTTTAATCTGTATTTCGCAGGTGGATCACCACATCAGGAATTTTCCACCTGCCATTTGTCCTTGGCTGCGAACGCCGTCTTCTTGTGCTTCATGCTGCAGAGACTGCACTGTTCTCTCCATGCATTTGAGGCCTGTGGTTTTATGTGTATTCTCTACAGTCATTCTATGGTTTCCCTACATGTCTCAATATCTTCTTATAGGTTAGTTGTGATAGAGCCTTATAGGTCCCTTATATGTTCCTGTAACAACTCATTATTATTTGCAGTAAAACGGTTGCAAGCTCGTCCACATGTGTTTGGCTTTTTTGCGTTTCTGCATTTGGCTAGTGTAAAGGAAAGGCTTTTGACAGTATGTACATATATCTGTCCTCTATCTATAGAGTGGTGTTAGCATGTTCTTCGTGTATACGTGTGTGTGTGTGTGTCTTATCTTCGTGAGGGAATGCAAATTTGCTTCATGGCTAAAGCTGCTATGTCGTGTTGTCACTAGTGACGCCATCACAGCTGGATTTTGTGATCAGTAACCCTGATCCAGTGATGAGACACCGGTCTCTTTTCGGAACAGTCACCTAGATAAGTCTTGAAGGGTCATCTGGGCGTTATCTCCTTGCATATGTGGGATACACTGGAGCGCCTGACAATTGGCCGAACAGTGAGTTGCATTGTTAATTTCTCATCCTTCCGACTGACATTCTCATAGGGGACATGAGGGCCATTCCAGGGACCCCCCTCTTCATCATTTAACATCAGGGGCTATTAAACAAGCATTGGCAATGCCAATAGCTTTAGCATTTGTAGTTTATTGCATTTTATATTTAGCATAGAGGGAAGGAATGAGTAATGACAGTACAGGGAAGAAGAAATGACAGTATGGGGGGAATGAAGGGCAGTGCCATGGGGGAATAGGGAGTGAAGGAAGTACTGTGGGGGCAGGAATGAGAAACAAATGGCAACATAAGGGAGAATAAACAAATCCAATTAAAGAAAGCTAGGCCAGCAATAGTGCACAGGTGCATTATACAACATTTGGAAGCAAGAAATGGCAGGGCAAATGCAGGGGTGGGGGGAGGGGGGGAGAGGAGTGAAAGCGCAAATGGCAGGAGGGAGTGACAGCGCAGGGGGAAGGAGCGATAGAGCAATTGGAGAGGAGCGACAGCAAGGGGCGGGAAGAAGCGACAGCAAGGGGGGAGCAACAAAGCAAGGAATGGGAAAGGAGCGACAGAGCAAGGAAGCGGAAAGGAGCAAGTGCACAAGGGGGCAGGAGGGACAGCAAAGGGAGGAGAGATGTCCAGTGGGGGGGGGGGGAAAGAAGCCCATGGAGGGGAGGAAGGACAGCACAAGGCGGGGAGGAAGGACCGCACAAGGCGGGGAGGAAGGACCGCACAAGGCGGGGAGGAAGGACCGCACAAGGCGGGGAGGAAGGACAGCACAAGGCGGGGAGGAAGGACAGCACAAGGCGGGGAGGAAGGACAGCACAAGGCAGGGAGGAGGGACAGCACAAGGCAGGGAGGAGGGACCGCACAAGGCAGGGAGGAGGGACCGCACAAGGCAGGGAGGAGGGACCGCACAAGGCAGGGAGGAGGGACAGCACAAGGCAGGGAGGAGGGACAGCACAAGGCAGGGAGGAGGGACAGCACAAGGCAGGGAGGAGGGACAGCACAAGGCGGAGAGGAGGGACAGCACAAGGCAGGGAGGAAGGACCGCACAAGGCAGGGAGGAAGGACCGCACAAGGCAGGGAGGAAGGACCGCACAAGGCAGGGAGGAAGGACCGCACAAGGCAGGGAGGAAGGACCGCACAAGGCGGGGTGGAAGGACCGCACAAGGCGGGGTGGAAGGACCGCACAAGGCGGGGTGGAAGGACCGCACAAGGCGGGGAGGAAGGACAGCACAAGGCGGGGAGGAAGGACAGCACAAGGCGGGGAGGAAGGACAGCACAAGGCGGGGAGGAAGGACAGCACAAGGCGGGGAGGAAGGACAGCACAAGGCGGGGAGGAAGGACAGCACAAGGTGGGGAGGAAGGACAGCACAAGGCGGGGAGGAAGGACCGCACAAAGCGGGGAGGAAGGACCGCACAAAGCGGGGAGGAAGGACCGCACAAGGCGGGGAGGAAGGACAGCACAAGGCGGGGAGGAAGGACAGCACAAGGCGGGGAGGAAGGACAGCACAAGGCGGGGAGGAAGGACAGCACAAGGCAGAGAGAAGGGACAGCACAAGGCAGGGGGGAGGGACAGCACAAGGCAGGGAGGAGGGACAGCACAAGGCAGGGAGGAGGGACAGCACAAGGCAGGGAGGAGGGACAGCACAAGGCAGGGAGGAGGGACAGCACAAGGCAGGGAGGAGGGACAGCACAAGGCAGGGAGGAGGGACAGCACAAGGCGGAGAGAAGGGACAGCACAAGGCAGGAAGGAGGGACAGCACAAGGCAGGACGAAGGGACAGCACAAGGCAGGGAGGAGGGGGAAAGGAGCAGCAGGGGGGAAGTACATCCGTTGGTTGTATGTATAGTTGTCTTATATTCTAGTTTTCCAATTAAGCAATAAGCCCCAGTGGCCATTGTAAATAGTTTTTAAAAAAACTAAACAAACAAAATGACCACCATGGCGGTGTATTGCTCATCGGGAGCGGATGCGCTGGGGATGCAGCTGCTCACGAAAAGGAACCAATAAGAAGGTGTGTGGTTGGGAATCTGTGGATGGGGTGGGGGAGGAAGGGAGCATATACCTTGTTCCCTGGCAGGGGAAGATGGCAGCCTCCAGGCCTGTTTGGTAATCCCTCTGTTCTGAGCCTCTTCATTGGCTAGGAAGCCGTCACACTCCATTACCCCCCCACCCCGCCGGGTACTAACAATCAAAATGAAAGGCAGATCTGAAAACCCTGTGATCTGAACATTGCATTGCATTACAAGCAATATTATTTGGAGTCGCGCAGTACCAATGACAACATACAGATGTGCTCATAAGACATTTCTAATTTCTCATGAGGACCCTGTATGGCATTCTTGTTTGGACACGTGCAGTACCAATGACAACATACAGAGGTTCTCTCACATTGCTTATGAATACTTTGTATGTTGTCTTTGGTACTGCCCCGCTCCAAAAATATAATGTATGCATTACCAATGTTTACAGCATAAACACAATAATTTAACATATCAATGCTTTTATTTTGAGACATTAACTCGATTTCTAAATGAAGATATCAAATGTATTTATTTAAGCTAAAAAGTTAATTTAATAGTTCATACATATTGTGCATGAGTCCAATGTGCAATTTTGATTCCAAAATAGTTGCACATGTTTCAAAGTCAGACAGAACAGTCCCTTTCTTCTGCATCTACGAGAAGTGACTCGTCAGTAAACGGAACTACATTTGCAGACCGGTATGAGGTTGCCGAAAGTCTAGAAGACAAACTTATATCTCTTGCACTGGACCCAAAGTACTACTGATGTAACCGACAAGCAGAGAGAAAATGATAACCAACAAAGTGATCAAACCTTTTCACCTGCTGCCGTCTTCTTTAATTGGGAATATCGTGTTGCTTTGCAAAGGGTCCCCATTTCTGTAAAATGTTCACAGCTCAGGTTTCTCCCACCGTCTGGACTGCACGTGAAGAGCTGCACGTGTTGAAAAGTTCCTCACTGATATCTTCTTAATTCTATTTTGTAAAATTAACTTCTGAATTGTCAAACCATTTAAATGGTGTATGTGTCAAAAAATATTCCCAGAAAATTCTTTCTCCTTTCCATTGATTTGTAAATATTTAGTAAGTTACTCTTCTCCTCTTCATTATTAATACTGATGATGTGCGCTCCAGAAACTTTACAAAGTTCCCATATTTTATCTATTCCAATTAAGTTTTTTAATGTTGTTGGAAGAACTGTGCAACATCCACTTCGAAACGAAATCCACATACGTGAAGGGCACACTCCATCCCCACTTCCCAAACATATCCAATCCACAATCAGGAATCAGGAATGATATAGAATGCGGTGACCAGTCAAGAAGGCGTGGACCAGTCGGAAATCGGATTTCATGGTATAACAGTGTACCCTTCCTGGTCACAACTGAAAACGGTTTCGGTTGTTGAGTTAACACTTGCAGGGGTGCCAATAATCAAATCAAGAAAGTCAGATACAAATGATGCATGGAGCCAAGGTATGCCGGTGTAACTTCTTTATTCATCGTCATCTAACTGCCAACTTGGCGGTAACCCCACCCACACCACATGATTGGATCGAGAGGACCACCAGGGGGTGCGGACCATGATGGCTGCGTATAAACATCCAGAGTTTGATTTCGGAGCCTTCTCCCCGGCATATTTGAAGGTCGCTCACTGTGGGACAGCAGCAGTGAGGTGCTGGGGTACCGGCGCGCGACCAGTGTTGGGGTCGCATGGCCGTGTTCGTACCCGTGATGCCGGCGAGGAGGACAGGCACAGTGATCAGGCGGTTGCCAAGAGCAAGGACAGACCACGAGCAGAGGCCCGAGGGAGAGAGGAGCTGGCGGGACCCCGCAGCAGAGCTGCTGTAGCAAGAGAGCTCTGGAGGTAGCGGTGAACCCACAGTTGTGTTCGCCAAATGCTGTGCCAGGGGTCCTTGTGGCTTGCCGCAATATTGGGAGTCCGCAAACTGGCATAAAGGAGGAGAAGGGACAATATTAGCCCTGCTGGTGTGAGCGGGAGAAGACCGGTGGCTCCTTGATCGATGGGGAACACTCCTGCATTACAGAGGTGATGCCTGGTTGAGAGGCGAGGCCGCTCTGGTGCTGTGGGGCAGAGGATACCTGGGAGGCCACCTCCATAATATAGACTTGAGGCCGGCAGCCGCACTCGAGCCCCTGCCCTGGAGGTGCTGCAGGAGGCTGTGGAGGAGGCCCATGGCATAGCAGTCAGTGGCAGATGGCGTCCAAGTGAAGGGCCTACTGGAACTCCCAGGAAGTAGAGTGGAGGAGACCACACAGGGTCCGGGTGGGCCTGACATCCAGAGAATATAGAGTGCAGTGAGTGCAACTCTCATAGGGGGGGGGGTAGTGGCCCACAGCGACCAATCTGGGGAAGAGAACACCTGGAGAAGATGGAGAAGGGCATACCCCTGGGTGTTAAATCCCTGCAGCACTTTCAGAGGGAACCTGGGATGGAGCCTGTAGAATTGACAGCCAGGGGGCGAGAAGCAGAGGAGGGAGGAGGCTTCCCACACATAACAAGGGAGAACTTGAAGGATAGTTTCCAGGAAATCAAGGCCATTAGGGGCGACACTCAGGCCTCCGTCTGTGACCTCAAGGGAAGGGTGGACAAGTTGGAGGACAAGATGGAAGAGATGGAAAACAATCATTTGGAAGTGGACCTCCTGGACATGAAGTATGAGGCTAGGTTGACAGATCTGGAAACATGGGAGCTGGACGCCCTTTTGAAGCTTAATGGCCTCGAATATAGAAAGCGTTGGAAAAATCTACACATTGCAGGCCTGAGGGAACAGAAGGGGGAGACAGCTGCAGATGTGGGAAGGAAGGTGCAGTGCCTGATTAACACCCTTTTCCTCTCGTGTGGAGGGTGAAGCTGGAGAGGGCTCGCAGGAGGGCGAGGGGGCAGAGGCCCACAATAGATTGTTGTCGGTTTCCTCAGATACAGGGAGAAGAAGATGGAAGTCCTGGAGAGGGTGAAGCGCATGGGAAATGTCCAATATGAGGGGGACTTGGTTAAAGTGTTCCAGGACCTTCCAGCATTCACATAGTCCCGTCGAACAGACTGTCGCTCTCTCACACAATTGCTTACGGAGAAGGGGATCCAATATCATTAGTCATTCCCGTTTGCTTTGTTTGTTTGTTTGTTTTTTGTTTGTTTTATTCACTTTTTGTGCGCGCCAGACCCAGGGGTAGCAGGGCGCAGTGGCAAGAAAATGCGAAACTTACAAGGTTACATCATAGCAAAATGTACATTAGAAAATACAATAAGGTCACACAAATAATTACAAAATATACAGGTTCAAGTAGGTCAATCAGAATTACAGCTGTATAGAGTGAAGGTCTAGTGATTAATACCAGTAGGAGGGGCATTGTCATTTGAGAGGGGCAATACAGATTATCGGATTACCTGTGTCCAGGAGGCACAACAGGTATTACAGTCCTTGAAGGAGGAGGTTCCAAACCTAGATACATGTAGGGAAAACGTAGGGCATCTGTGGACCTGGAGCAGATGAATGAATTCTTGGCGAAGAGATGCATGCCAGGTGACAGGAAATACAAGAAACTGAACACCCTCCCTCCAGTGAAGTGATTATGATTGGAATATGAGGGGTGCTGTTCAGGGGTTATGAGGTTTCTCATGGCCAAAAGTGCGCTTGGTATAAATGGAGAGGAGAGATGTGATGGGACGGACGGATGGTGAGGCACAGTTATCCTTGGTGGCCACCAAGGGTCACTTTCCACTCCCGCCCAAAAAATGCAATAGTTGCACTTTTGTATCACGCTGCCTGGGATCTCGTTTTTCTGATGACACAGCTTTTCTATCTCGGTAACATGTAGAAAATCATCATTTGTGTATGGCCCAGCCTATTTTGCCGACCTGCAAATTTATTTTGGCCTTTTGGGGACCGGCAGGCTTTAGCCAGCCCCCTCACTCAAAGGCCCACTCGCTAAGACCCTGTCTGTCCCTGTCAATACTGGTATGTGCGTCGTGCTGTGATTTCCTGATGGCCTTTACACCCCCCACTCCGCTGCTTCACACTCTTCCATGAACAAAGTTGCGATAGTCGTTGATTCCAACAGCCGACCCTTCAAATATCTTCAATGATATCTGACACGGCACCCTCCTTTGACACTCCTGAGTTGTCAACAAATAAAAGGTACTGGCTTGCTGTAGTGCTGTACTGCAACCCTGACACATCACCACGCAGATCTACTGCTTAATCCACTTTAACACTGCCATCCTGCTACTTCAAAGCTCCTTCTCTTGCACAATGCTCTGAACTCCCTGTCTCACTTAGATCATGTTATTACTGGACTATTACACCCATAGCCCTTGACATTCTCTATATGTACTATTTGCCTGTCACACATCATACCATACCATTTAATCCTGTCTTCACAAAGCATAATGTTATGCATGCCTTAATATTCAATTTGAAGGTTAATGCCTACTAGCTTGCCCTAGTTTGCGTCCTACATGCCATCCACCTTCTTGCACCTGCTCTTTTTGATGATCCTGATGTAGCACCCCATACCATGAGGTGAGGCTCTTCCAAAGTGTGTCCTCAAAACTAAATGGCATCTTACCTGATTGTAACTGCATATTTTGATGTAGCACCCCGAACCATGAGGTGAGGCCTTTCCATAGATGCAATGAATAACCTGTTTGCATTGTAAGAAACAAATGTAACCAATCTCATAAGCTATTAGCGCTTAGATGCCTCTAGGCTTGGTGCACTACATAAATGACAAAATAAATAAATCATATGATGGGTGTCTAGCTGGAGCGTGCAGGAGAAGAGGAGGAGATAGGGGTTGATGGGGGGAGGGGAGTGGATGAGGGAGTGGTGGGGGGTTCAGAGCAGTTTGGTATGTTACTTTTTCTTGCAACAGAGGGGTCAAGAGTTGGATTGAGTTACAGCTATTGCTATTGTCAGCATACTGACAGTGGTGGGCGGGCGGATGTGCTCAGGGTGAGGACTTTAAATGTGAAAGTCCTGACCCCTCCCACAAAGCACTCATTGGTGGCAAGGAAATTCCAAAATCAGGGGTTGGACATCATGCTGCTGCAGGAGACAAGGGTAGTGTCGGGTAAGGAGAGGTGTATTCCAGGGGGTCAGATCGGACAGTTGTTCTGGGCGTCAGGGCGACCAAGAAAGGTGGGGTTGGAATCCTCCTTAACAAGCGGCTTTGCTTGGTTGACATGAGGGTGTGGCAGAGGGTGGATGGTAGAGCCTTGCTCGTCTCGGGCACCTTGGAAGGCATGCAGATGACGCTGGCCACAGATTGCCCCAACCGGGGACAGCTGCAGTTCTTTCTGGAAGTATTGGGGGAAATATTACGCAATGTAGCAGTCTCCTACTCATAGGCGGGAATTCAAAATGTGGGCAAACCCTGTGATGGGCAGGAGGGAGGGTGATGGTTAGCCAGATGGAAAGGGAGCCCAGCTAGGCTGCAGTTTTCACAGGCTTATGGTGGGGGAGGGTTTGGTGGGAGTGCCATCCTGAGACCTGGGGTTACACTTTTTTCTTACCCGCACATGGGGGATGATTACTGGTGCCTACAGAGACAACACATGGGCAGGGTGTCCAACTGCGATCTTACCCCCATTAGCTGGACGGATCATGTTATGGTTCTTATGGGCATCCCTATGGTGGGCTTACAAACAAGGGATTCCCTATGGAGATGCAACTATATGTTGCTTAAGGATGTGGTCTTTGTGGAGGAAGTTAGAAAAGCAGTGGGTGACGTTCTTGTTTAACTACATAGTTGAGGTGGACCTCAACACAGTTTGGGAGGCTGCAAAGGTAACATGGAGAGGACTCCTGGTAGGAGAGGGAGCAAACAAGAAAAGGGTTTATCATGGGTATGCAGGGGACAGATACATTCTGGAAGACAACACACCTGATGGACCTGGCAAGAATCAGGAAGGTAACCCCACATTGTTGGCCCTGGATGCCAAAAAGGCTTCCGATAGGGTAGAACTTCCTATATGGGGTCCTGAGAAAATATGGGTTTGGAAGTAGATTTTGAAGGGCATACAGGCACTGTGCTCTTCCCCCAAGGCATGTGTGGCAGTCAATGGTAAGCGGTCAAGGGTTTTTGACCTGAAGCGTGGCACAAGGCAGGGGTGCACACTGCCTGCCCTCCCTCCTGTTATTCACCCTGTCCATGGAGCCACTTGCTGAGCGGTTGAGGGGGGCACCTCTAGTGGAAGGTATTGTGGTGGGGGCAGAGAATTTAAACTGGGGCTTTATGCAGATGACGTCCTCTTACATCTAAAGAACCCACAAAGCTTGGTTCCAGCAGCCAGGACACTGATTGAGGAATATGCGTCCTTCAGGCGATTTACTTTAAAACCACAAAAGTTAGACCTAGTCCCATTTGCCACAGATTGACTGAGGGACGTTGAAGCACTCAGGCCGCTGGGTATGGAGATTCGATTCCTGAGAGTCAATATTACCAGATCCCTGGGGGACCTGAGTGGTGCCAACTACCCTCCGCTGCTGAACAAAATGTATGGGGAGATGGCTGATTGGGGCAGACACAATATCTCTCTTACTCTGGCCACCTTCTATAAGTCACTGGGCCAGTCCACCCTCTTCCTCTCGGAATGGGCTGACCTGGCATCTTCTCTTCTCTCCTCCTCCCAACTCCTCCTGTTCCGGGATCTCAACATCCATCTCGACTCTCCAGATTCCTCAGGAGCTTTCTGCAACCTATGCAACTCGCCCTCTCTCTCCCCATTCTACCTTATGGTCCAACGCACATTGCCGGCCACACCTTGGATGCTCTTATCTCCACAGACATTCCTCTCTCATGGACTGATCACTCTTCTCTCCTCCCATTTGAAGCTTCCCTCTCCTTTAGCACTGGTACACCCTGCACTGCCTCCGACCTTCAAGGTCATCCGACCCATGAAAAAAGTGGCTCTCTTTGCCTCCACCTACTCTTCTCCTCCCACTCTTGTGGCCGACTCCCACCCTGATACAGCCCTCTCCGACTTCCACTCGTTCCATCTCCAATGCCCTTTGGCATCCTTGCCCCTGCCATGAGGGCTCGACTGGAACCTGCCAAAAAGTGCAACTCCTGATACAACTCTAACCTGGCTGACGTTAAACACAATTGCAGGGCAGCGGAACGGAAATGGGGGGTCTTCAGGCACACCGTCTGACAAGCTGGTCTGCTGTCTTCTGCACAGACAATATAGACTCTGCATCCGGTCCAAGAAAAGAGTCCATATTCAAGCCTGCATTTCTGCGGCATCCAACAACGCGGCGCACCCACCCAGCTGTTTCTCGGCTTTTCAGTTTCACTTTCCTGCCATTGTCCATCACGGCAGTGTCAGTGACTTACTCTGCTTCTAATTTGTTAAACTTGACTGTGCATTTTTTTCCCTTGCACACGTGTGTTCTAAATGCTTATTCTGTGAGTTACTGATTGTGTGGCTGACAGCAAAGCACTCTCGTGTATGCGTGTTGTGTTGTATTCGCTAGTAGTTCCTTGAAACTACATTTCCCAAGACTCCTTGGGTATTTCTTCCTCGTCCAGGCGCTTCGGCGCCAGTACTTCTGAGTCGCGCCGGTCTTCACCAGTCATCGCCGCAGCTCGCTGGCTTTTGCCCTGCTAGACCAGACTTTGTTTCTCTTCCACAAGTAAGCTTTATACACACTCTCTCCCGGCCACCATTATGTGCCTAGACAAAACAACCCGCTATAATAACATGAAAGGTGCCAATATCGCACCACTGCTGGTATTATCCCTCTCGTTACTCAATACACGATCATTACACAAACATGGTGTTGAAATCAATGATTTTGTCAATGACCACAAACCAGATTTCTGACCGTCCTTCCCAGGTAGAACTCGGTACCTTTCTCTCCGCTATCACTCTCTCTACTTGTGGTGTTCCCAAAGGATCTAAACGATCCCCCTGGTTATTCAATGTCTACATGGCCCCTTTGGCCCACATGATCACTGTCTTCACCTCCAACTTTCAATGTTATGTGGATGACACACAGCTCTCTTTCAAGCTACAGTCAGCCTCTTCCTCTTCCTCCCAAAGCCCGGACTGTGTCCGCAATTCAGGCCTGGTGTGCTGCTAATATCTGTCTTAATGCCAGTAAGACACAGTTCATCCCCATTGGGACCCCTGCTCCCATTTCCCACTCTCACTATCGCTGACCACCCTTGGTCCTGCACCCTCACTCTAGTGAGGCAAAAAACCTGGAGGTCATTTTCGACTCTACTCTTTCCTGCTCTTCTCACATCTTGGACATGTCCAAAAAGTCCCACTACCAGCTGCACCTCCTCAGAAGTATTCTACCTTTTCCGACCTTCCCCCAGAGGCTTTCAAACCTTGGTTTTCTGCCGAACTTAAAGCAGCGAAATTGGGGGTCCATCAAGCTGAACTCAGATGGCGCTCTTCTTACAGTCCATGTGAATATGTTAAGTTTGTTGCTCTGTCCAAAGGCTACCACGTGGCAATTAAATTAGCCAAGCAGTCTTCTTTTTTAATTGTTTTTTTTAATTATTTTTTTTTTTTACACCGAGCATTGAAACGTCTTTAAATCAGTCAAACGAGCTCTTCTCAGTTGTGAAATCTTTCTTCTACTGCTTGTTTTATCCCTACTTCCCTGTCGTCCCAGTCTCACTGTGACACCCTAGCCAATTTCTTTCACTCTGAAATCACTAGCACGGGACGATATAAAATCTTCCCATCCTGGTTTCGGGCTGAGGTTATCAAACATCCTCTGAACACTGGCTGGGCTACCTTTCCGGTGTTTACAGACAAGGCGGTTCCGATTTCTATTTCTCGTCTTAAATCGACAGCCCCTTCGGACCCAGCTCCCCTATTTGTTTGAAGCAATCTCTTACCGCACATTATTCCTCTGGTTACCCAAGCCGTGAATCTTTCTTGTAGTTTAAGATTCCTCCCCAGTGAACTTAAACAGGCCACTGTGGTCCTCCTCTTAAAGAAGCCATCTTTGGATGCTTCTATTCTTTCTAATTTCCACCCTATCTCTCTACTTCCTTTCTTTATGAAACTTCTTGAGGCTCTAATTTCCCTTCTTCTGTCCTCCTTTTTGGAGTCTTCCTCTGTGCTTGATCCCTTTCAGTCTGGTTTTCGTCATGGGAGGGCCACTGAGAGTGTCCATGTATCAGTAATGGATGATATGACCAGGCTTGTGGATGGATTTGGGGGCCCTGATTCTACTTCATCTATCAGCGGCTTTTGATACTGTTGACCACCCCCTTCGCCTCGCTCGCCTAGCTTCCATCAGCATCTTTGGCCAGGTCTTGTCCTGGTCTTCTTTCTTGTCTGACAGAAGCCAGTCTGTATCCGTGCCTCCTTTTCTTTCTTCTTCCTAGTCTCTTTCATGTGGGGTCCCCGAGGGCTCTGTCGTCCACGATGTTGTTCAACATCTATGTTTGCTCCCTGGTGGGTAATCCACTCCCACGGCTTCAGGTGTTACTCATACGCGGACGACCCGCCAATCCTGGTCCGTTTAGATCTCGACCGGGAGGCAGTGTTGTCCCGACTGCATGACTGCCTGTTGGCCGTGGGAGACTGGATGGGCTCCAGTTGGCTCAAGGTTAATGGGGACAAGACGGAGGTCCTGGTTATTGGGACCCCCTTGTATCAGATTCCTGGTCTCCTCTGCTCTGGCCTCCTTAGCTGGGTGTTCCCCATGCCGGCGACAGTGGCGAAAAACATTGGGGTCCATTTGTCTGCATCCCAGACTATGGCTTCGCAAGTTAGTGCAGTATGCTAGGCGTGGCACTTCTTGCCGAGGGTTCTCCTCAAGATTTTACCCCTCCTTCCACTCTCACATAGCCCTTTAGCCGTGGCTTCTCTTGTCTCCAGTAGGCTCGACTATTGTCATACTCCCTACCTGGCTCAGGCAGCTGGTCTCATCCATTGGCTGCAACTGCTGCAGAACTTGGCTGCTTGGGTTGCCACTGAGACACCATATGGCTCCCATATTAGTCCAGTTCTGCATCATTTGCACTGGCTTCCGGTGAAACAGCGCATAGTCTTCAAGTCTCTGTGTTTGGTCCATCGGACCTATTATCAGGTTTGGGCCAACTTCCTCTGAGATAAGTTCCAACCTTATGTTCCTTGTCAGAGCCTTCGCTCTGGTAATGAGCATCTGGTCTCTGTCCCAAAATTCTGCCTCCAGAGAGTTGGTAGTCGGCCCTTCTCTGTGACGGCCGGTAAGCTTTGGAATAGCCTTCCACTTCAAGTTAAATTGTCTGAGAACCATTTGCACTTTCGCCATCTACTTAAAACTGCTCTTTTCTGCTAAATCACTGACTGCTGCGGCCGGTCATGTGTATCCTCGCGCCAAGATCCCCTTGGGTGAACATGCACGCTATAAATTCAGCTAACATAACAGGGGCTGACTGTCTCCAGAGCCCTGGTTCGCTCCAGACTGGACTACTGCAACAGTCTCTTTCTCAATCTTCCTACCTCTAGCCTTCGACCTCTTCAACTTATCCAGAACAGAACCACAAGACTTACCCTTGGCCTCAAGCCCAGGGACCGCATCTCTCCGGGGCTGAAATCCCTTCACTGGCTCCCCATGGCTGCAAGGACTAAGTTCAAGTCCCTCTGCATAGTCCACAAGGCTTTCTGGGGCCAAGGCTCTTACTATCTTCAACGCGCTCTTCCTAAAAACTCTCCTTCCAGAACCCTCTGCTCGGCCTCCTTCAAATCCCTGCGGGTGAGCCGCTTTTCCAAACAGAGATTTGGGGGTAGATCCTCATTCATTGCAGGTGCCTACCTCTGGAACAGCATATCTGCCGCTCTCCATTTTGAGACGGATCTCCTTAAGTTTTGGAAACTCCTCAAGACATTCCTCTTCTTACTCTCCCCCTCTCCCTCTTCCTTGATGACCTTCTCTCTCCTGCTTGCCTCTTTCGTTCTCATCTCCAACCTGATCAGTGAGCCGACTGGTCACCTGGTACACCTTCAGAGCCTCACAGGTCCAAGGCTCCCCCGCCAGTCTTGCACTTTCCTCTGGACTCTGCCTTGCATTACTGCACTCTGAATGCATTCCATGAGAGTGGCACCCACCCTGCACTAAATCCTGGCCCCTGCTGGACTGGGTGCACTTGTCCCCCCTCCCTCGCACTTCTGTCTGCGCACTTGCATGACCTGTATGTACTAGGCTTAGCACGTTTGCCTGTCATGTCCTCTACCTCCTCTCCCTACTTGTCCCCCCACTCTGTCACGCACTTATACTAGTAGAAATGCCCTGGCCTAGTATGCTAGTTATTGCTGTTAGATCATTCAGAATCTGCAAGGCCTAAGAATGACAAGGATATCCACTTGTTCCCTTCCTGCTTGAAGCGCTTTGAAGCACTTCACTTGTGTATAAGCGCTCTACAAATAAACAATTACAATGAGCCGGCTGAATGCCCTAAACATGAATTTCCTCCCAAGGATCCTGCATTTGTTCCAAATGTTGCTGGTAAGGGTCCCAGAGGAGCTGCTGAAGAAGGCAAAGGGACGGATGCTCAGCTTCCTCTGGCAGAGGCAGAAGCCAAGGGTGTCATACGACACTTTGGTGTTACCAAAGGACCGGGATGGAAGGGGGGGTTGGATTACCAGACTTAATGCCGTATTACAAACCCACTCAGTTAAGGGCGATGGTGCCACACCTTTGGGAAGATGCAGACAAACAGTGGGTCTACTTAGACAATCATCACCTGCGCCCGGCCACAGTAGGGGAGTGGCTGTGGGTCCTGAGGGAAAGGGTCCCCAGAAGAAGGGAACGCCAGATAGTGGGATTCCTGTGCGGGGTGGGGAGGAGGCGTGCCGCTATGCGAGGGGTCACTACATGGCCCTCACCAATGAGCCACATTTGGGCCCCACCAATAAGGGATGATATACCAGTACCCGAGAGATATCAGGGGTGGTATAAGGTGGGGCTGACTAGAGTTGGACAGTTGTGGGTTAAAGGGTGTTTTATTGGGATCCAAGAGTTGGAGACAGTGTTGAAGATTGGAAGGTTGCCTGTCTTTTTAGATCTGAGATTGAAAGGTGCTCTCACAGCTGAGAAACGGAAGAATTCACTACAGAGATATCAGCCCTATGGAGAAGATCCTGGTTACACATACTAAAATGAAGGGACTAATTTCGTTATTTTACGCAGCATTGGTGGGAGTGACAAGAGGTGCAGTCGAGGGTCTACATGAAAGGTGTAAAAGAAACCTAGAGGTGGAGTTGGAGGATCGCCTGTGAACCCTGATGTGTAGGAGGGCCTTTAAGACCTTGGTCGCCCATCGGTTCAAACTGCATGGAGTGAAGCTGTTGAAAAGATGGCAATATGATCGGGTATGGCTTTCCAAAATGTTTCCATCTGTAAACCCTTTGTGTTAGCATGGTTGGGGCGAGAGGGCGGATTATTGGCACATGTGGTAGGGGTGTCAGGAGGTCCAGTCCTGGGGTGGATTAAGGATATTGAGGGGGTGGACTGTTGCCTAGACCCAATGTTTATATTGTTTGGCTTGGATAAGCATGATGAGCACAGGAGCACTTTGCCCCACATGGTGCATTTCTTGCTGCTTGCAGCCAGGGCATGCTTGGCTAGATACTGGAAAAGGGTGCATCTCCCGAGTTTGGATGAATGGGTCGCAAAGGCTAAGAACATCTACTTTATGGAGAGGATCACAGCTACGATCCACGGGGGACGCTTGTTGATGGAAGGGGAATGTCTGAGGTTCCATAATACATTTTGAGGCCAGGGCGAAAGGCGGCACCGACCCTGGATACGATACCCGACCCTTTAGTAGGTTGTTGATCCTAAATGTTATGCACTGTGCTGTTGCTGTACAGTTTTTATTACCTTTTTAAATTGAAATACCCTTAGTTGTGTTTATGACTAAGGGGGGGGGGGGGTGGAGGGTGGGTGGGTTGGGGGGCTGGGAGAGAGAGATCTAAGTGAGGGAGTGAGAATTATGTGATCAATGATCTTGGGTAACTAATGTTGAAACATTTATTCCTCCACTCTTGTGAAAATACATAAAAACGTTATTTAAAAAAACATTATTGGTTACATTGTTTTTTAAGGAAACAAGAAACATTAAGTACATTGGCAGATTATGCCACAGCATTTCCAGTTGTCATGCCAACCTAGGGTGACCAGGCATCCCAGTTTCGCCAGGACTGTCCTGCAATTGGGTGCTCTATCCCCATTTTTCAAGATTATTTTTCCATCGGAAACTGCAGTGGTCCCGGTTTTTGGTAGTAGAACTTCATAGTTGGCAGGCACAGCGTGCACAAAAGAAATGCTTAATTTTACAACTTAAGATAGTGGTAGTTTGTGATAAATTAATGATAACATGCGTTTATTTGAACAGTAACTTTTCCTCCCTTCTCCTCCAACCGCTACTGAAGTGTAGGGCCCGGACAGCCACTTTCAAGAGATAGTGTTTCTTTTATGTCAGTTGCCCTGGCCCGTTTTTTTATTTTTTAAATCTCTTCACCCTAAGCCAACCAGAAATTCGGCTTTCTGGACCTTTTTACTCTATGTCTTCTCTGGTGCTGCTGATATTTTGGTGGTGCATGTGCCAAAACAAAAAAAAACTTTCCAGAGCGCTTTACCCATCACTGCATTAGCAACAGCAACCCAAGATACAATTTCAAGAATTTTTCTTTGATTCTATTTTTTTAAATTTTGGGAACTATGGATGCGGAGAGAGACAAAAAGGGACTCGAAATAGAAAGCGACACGAAGAGCAAAACATATACAAAGTGAAGTGAGACAAATAGAAAACGACACAAATGGAGCTGGACTGTGGACACAGCGTGAGATAAGGAGAAATGGGTCGGTTTCGGGTAGCAATTTTTGGACACTTCGGGGTTGAGCCTGGCACATTAGCCACATACGAAAAAGCTTTTAACCTTTCTGCAAATAATGTGTTTAGAACTAGCCCTCTTGCGCTTGATACCGCAACTTATTTGACGCCTAAAGTCACCAGAAAGTTTACTGAAGGTCAGTAGGTGGAACGTGCGTGCAGCAATAATACTCCCAAGTTCTGGTGTGAGGATCAACATCACATAGTACATTTCAAAGCGCAATATGCAGTGAGGCGATGGAAGCCTTTCTTGAAAGTAGCAACTTTAAAGTTTTACTGCGTTTGTTCAAGTGCATTTCTATGCACAAACACAGTAGCATTTGAACACTGCAAGTTCGGGAAAGGCTTCCCTCAGCTGTCTGCCTAACAAAATGCAAGCGCACACATCCAGGGGGGCACCTAGGCTCAAATTTCAGTGGGAGTTAATACTTCAACGGTTGGGTGATACGCTAACTTCAGAGATTGTTGGAGAGGGACAAACGTACTTGTGTGCGGGCATCTAACGTCTTTACGCATTTGGATGAGAATATTCTGGTGAGGATTCAATGTTTCAAGCAGTTAACTCGCTCCATTCAAACCACACACTTAAGGACGGCTGTGAGAACGAGCTGTCTCCTACACCGCCCCCTCCGGCCCCCCCAAAAAAATATTCCTTCCAATCACTCATCTGGCATGCAAGTACTAACCCACATCACGATTTAAATTGCCTACACATGTTGCATATGAATGCACATGCTTTATTAACCAAGGTTTCCTTTTTAGCCATATTACACTCCTCAGTGGGTAACCACACACAAAGCACTTAAAGCGATCAGACCTAGGTTCTCTGCATTTCATAACTAATTGTAACTTTTTTTTTTAGGCAGAAAAGTACACTCTAAATTGTCCCATTCTCGCTCTTCAAGGGCTCTCGTGCAAGAGGGGGCATATTAGTGAGGAAATCATTGCTGTGTGTTACTCGGAGATCCCACTTCAATGACGGGGTAGATTGCTTTGTTAAACAGGTTTATTAGGTGATAAACATATCACTATTTTGAACATATACACCCATCCTTCGGTAGCTTAGGTTTTCATGCTCTTGTTTAGCGATTAATTAGTAAGAGCTCAGGATGATCTGACAACGGTGGTGGGGACAATAATGATGTGATGGATCTCACCCAAGACAGAGTGGGCAGTGCATGTAATCCAATATCTACCAGACTATGTACGGGGCCTGATCACGATGTCTGGAATTATTGGGAGAGTCTTCCACCCTATCTTTGATACATACTCTTTCCTCTCCAGAGCTGTGGGTCACTGTCCTGTATAGCTTAGATGTTAGGGAAGACCATGTTTGTATTTGATTCCTAATATGCTGTGTGGCAAAACAGAAGGACTCGGACGATTAGGGGTCATTTTCAATGAGTTTTATAGAACTAAAAGAACCAACACGCCTAACTAGCCCCATCACTATGAGGAAGGTTCGCTACCTAGCGAAACAAAAGCTACGGGTGCATGTTTTAGTCCAAAATTAAGCTTTTTGGTCCTGATCCTATCCAACTTACCGACTACCACTTTAAAAAGTATCCAACTAAAAAGGAAAAGGCGTGCCTTTGGAAAACTGCCTCAGCAGGGCTTCAGCCTGGCCTAATGTAAACTTTACTTGTTCTTAGTCTTCAAAGTTCCTTTTACACAGTACAATATTCTTCCCAGTCTTTGCATCATGTTATGGGTTTCACTCTCTCCTTTTAACAAAGGAAACTGTTTTAGTGCGACATTTCCATCCCTCCAAGTTTACTTGGTATTAAAAACACTTCCACCTTAGATGGAACTCCCCCAAAATCCTGTAATCCTCAATCAGGTTGTTTTTCTTTCACACAAGTGATGCCACATAGGATTGCGGTCCACCCTAGTTTGCCAAAGCTTTGCAATTTATGTGGCTATCTCATCCCTAAATCAAAGTGTTAATGTCTCCATCTTTCTCCCTTTTATAGGGAATTTTCACACTCAGCTTCTCAAGCTCCTGTAGCTTCGAGATCTTTCCCAGTCGTTATTCACAAAGTTCGCATCACTCTCAATCCCAATCTCAAAGGGTGTTTGCACACTCAGGTTCTCAGGCTCCTGTAACCTACATCGTTTCTACAGGCATTAATCACAAAGTTCGTATTTCCCTCAATAACCCTTCCATAGTGCGCTTGCACACTCTGGTTTCTCTGGCCCTTGTAACCTTGATAGCTTTCCTCGCCTTTAATCACAATGTTCGTATCTCTCTCACTCCTCCTTCCCATAACCGTGATAGCTTTCAAAACCATTTTTCACAATGTCCTCTGTTCGGTTTCTCAGGCTCTCGTAACCATGCTGGCTTTACCCATGGCTACTTGTTTCGGTAGCTACCGTCGGACTTGTGTGGAGCTCGGAGACCCGGGCTCCCTCATACAATACGGTCTCTTGCGTCCATTATCGGTTTAGAGGCCCACAACCGTTCCTTTGTGGTTGCGCCACAAGACGAGATGGGGGAGTTTCCGTCACTGCTTCCTGTCTGACCTCTGTGTCTCGGTCAGGTAGAATGCCAACTTTCAGACGTTCTGCTGGGTTTTGCTCACTCTCCTCACTGCCAATGACTCTGTGGCCCAGCATGGCTCCGCCCCGCCAGGACATCAATGCTCCGGAGGCTTGCCTCTGCATAGCAATTCTCCTCCCTCCATAGAAGTCTCTCCTCCAGTAACAATTCATTCTCCTCTTATACATGTCACCATTGCATTCAAGCTGTGTTCAGCATTACCTGTAGCCAATAGAGGTAAAGGAGGATCTTTGTGGAATATAGTCTTTAAAGGAGATATTCAAATCTTTTCCACATCCATATAGGCAGACAAGGTGGTTTGGACTGAGAGTTTCCGCTCTGGAATGGGAATCCTTGTTCCCAAGAGGGGGGGGGGGTCACTCCCACTTGCCTAGACCCCAACGGAGTGTCTTGCATAGCAGGCTCACCTCCCTAGCCTCTAAGGGGGTGGCTCCGAATTGTCCAGATTCATCACAACTGACAGAGAAGAGAACTAGTGGTCACTATGCTTTTGGGGGCCTTTTTTCAAGATATTCTGGTAGGGGAATGACTGCCCAAATGAAGTGTTTGTAATCACTGTGGATCTCTCTTGCTTTTGACCAGGTAAATGGAGATAAATTGTGCCTGAAGCTACAGAAATGGGGGCTGATGTCTGGTTTACTGGCAATTTTTATTCCTCTCCACGAATATTCAGTGCTGAAAGTGAGACTAAAACAAGAAGGCATGATGTCCGCCACTATCCTTATGCACCGGACCTGTGGCAGCGCTGTATTTTAGCCCCATATTTATATGGCGGATTTGGGGGAACATTTGAAGCCTGCATCGTTTGTAGCACCTACAGCCTGATTGGCTGTGACGCACCCACCACTAAGGGCGTTAAGAAAGTAATCGGAACAGCTAGCCATTGCTCGAATTGTTTCCGTGGAAGTGGAAATTATGAGAGCTGCCTTTCACGCAGTGTGCTGGCTGTGGCAATAGGCATTGAATCAACTATAACATAAGAAGAGCAGTGATGTAATGTTCTTATTACACGACCAAACCTGCAAAGTACAGGAAAAAGCCTCACCCATGCACATTACAAGCATTTTGAGCATCACTGAGGGGTTTCTTGATCAAATAGAGGAATGAGGATGAAGGTGCAGTTCCTTTATAAGGTCCCAGGACTCCAAGGTCACTTGCAATATTACTTTTACGTATAGGGCAGGTGGGGTATTTTATACCTTGCATGGCTGCAGCATCATTCCCTTAAATACTTGGTTGCGTGCTTACTCTAGTGCAAGAGATCGATCAGCTGGTGCATATGATCAATGTAGAATTTGTTCAGAGGAAAAAGACTAGGCAGCTTGTAATGTGTGGCAAAAGCTATTTGAAGCAGTTTGATGCAACACATTTAAAAGGCGTCTTGTGGTTCAGAGTTAATGAAAACATGCAGACACTTTATAGCCCTCACTGAACTCCAGCATTGCATACCCTACACCGTTCCTTATGCACGAATGGCTCAAACGTGTCCCAGAAATATATTTTTAGAAGAATGGCATCTTTGAAGGTATTGGGCATGTAAGTGCTCAAGTGGCATCTGTAATTCTGCTCTGTGCAGGTTCAAGCAGCAAGGCACTCTGCCGTCACAACTCCACTCTAATAACTCATGTTATCAAGGTCGCAGTAGTGATGTCAATTTCTTATTACAAGTAAATTGCGATGTCACTACTACACTAATAAGGAAAACGTGTACAGGCTTTGATTCAGAAATCGAAGGTTGTGATGAATCGTAACACTATTACGTACAGGCCTTTATAAAGATATTGCAATCATTCATGTATTAATACGTACATTAGGTTGCACGATTCTCACCAATAAGGAGGCTATTCCAGAAAGTCTTCATTTTGGAATTTTCGAAAGAGCCTTCCATGGAGTGGATCCTCCAAACAGAGGAAGCAAGGAGGGGGGAGTAGAAGGTCCTCTCTGGCTACACTTGCATGCTGGAATTCTGAGGATAACGACGCACATGGACAAGTTGCTGGAAAGTGCCACATTGATTTCCTCGGCAATGTGCTGTTCAGTATACAATGTTGGTAATTAACAGAAATCTGTGCGGCAGTACACTGGCTGTTCTATAGGAGACATCAACTGTGTAGGGTTTGGTCTACGCTGGCAAAGGCTGGGCTTTTTTGTGGTACCCCCAGCATCACAGTGGGGTACATCTGTGGAGGGAAGCTTGTCTTCATCTTCGCTGTCTTTGAAAAGTAATGCCGTGCATTTGAAAGCCATTAATTCATTAACGTATGTACTAGTGCCTAGGACTATGTTACTGAGAAAAAAGAAAAACAAATGGTGTGTTCTTTGGTGCCTAGACTTCATTAAAGTGGAACGATGAATGAATGTGGGGCATTTTTGGTCAATAAACTGGAAAGTGGCCCAATAATACAGAAATACAGGGGACAATTTCAGGAACATGCCCACTCCTTAGCACACTGTTATAAGTAACAATCCCACTTCATCAACACGCCAACCGCAAATTCGCAAGAGCACATTTGTCAATGATGGCCTTGCATATAATGCACACACTATGAACTGCCAGTCTCCCTACAAACCATCCCCCATATTACAACTATGGCCTCCAAGCGTCACCTTAAAATGAACAAAATAAATCACTTCGAATCACTTATCTTTGCAAAGGATGCCAAATGCATGAAATCCTACAGATATTTCGTCCTCGTGCATGACTCTTACCATCTCTTGAATGTAGGGGAAAAGCATATCTCCAAAGCACTCGGTTGCCTCGAGGGGAAGCTGCGCAGGTAAGTTATCAATTGAACACATTAGGATCCCACAACCTTCAACACTGAAAAGGCAAACATACATCCTTGCATTATTATCCACCAGTTTCCTTGTGCTCGCAATTATTCTAGCAACCTCATGGAGGTTTGGGTTCTGGTCTTAGTTGCTAGTAGACCAAACGCCTTCTGACTACATTTTTTTATTTGCATTTATTGGAAGACCAGTGATGTCAATTTCGAACAGAAACTACTTACAATAACACATTTACAGATGGCAGAGGCATTCCCCAGAAGGTTACCCATACTGCAGCTGAGAACAAGTGGTGAGCCCGTTTAAGAGGGTGCGAACAAAGCGGTACACAGGCAAGGGACAAACAAAACGCAACGAAATCTATGTACAACGTGATTAGGAAAGGTAACAATAACCTAAGCAGGGCAAAAATAATAATTGTAAACTAAAATAATACATCTTTCCAACCTGTCATGAATGATGTGCTGGTGCGCATCATACATGCAAAACGGTGTGTCAATAGAGGTGCACTCAGTCATGAATTCAATAGATCCTCCAGTGTCTGCCGAGATGTCCCCAATTGCAAGTAACCTAGGTTTTTTGGGGGGAAAAAAACAGAAATGTTCATACACAATGATTATCAAATGTGAAGTCACATTGAACACAACAATGGAAAATTAAAGCCTCAGTGGTGAAGTGGCTCTCTGACGTTTGGCGACCTTGGCCCAGGTGGCACCACAAGACAAACAACCCTGGAAAAGCCAATGGCTTTGGTATATTCATACGATAGTGGGTTTGCGAGAAGCAATGGAAAGAGGGACACTGGAAGAAAGTGGGATTGTGAGAGGGCAAGGGAATGGGCAATGACAAGGGAGGAAAGAGGCGCAGGGGTGGAAAAAGTAGTATCATTGTTGCCATATCTGAGGTCATCCTTGTGCTCAGGGGCTGGGCAATGGCGTGGGTGGTTCAGTGTTAAGGTGGCATAGCTTCTACGATCGACTGAAGTTCAAGAGTTTTTGTTGTGCTAAATCGACACAGTAATTTCACTTTAACCAAACTGCTTTCACGGAATTTCATGAGTTTTGTGATGCTCAATCTCTAGGTATCAGCAGCCGCACCCTTTCTCTTGTATAAACGGTTAAATGCCAGTTCCTGTAAAATCTTCATTTTCTTACCAGAGCTACACAATTTGGGGTTCTAAGCCACTGTGACTGATAAAGACTACACATTCATTTTCTTCCCCCTGCCCCACCTATCTCAATACGCTTTGTTCCTCTGCAACTACAAGATATCCCTTTAAAATGTAAACTTGCCATTATAAACTGGGTTGGGTTTTAATGTAGCGCTGCATTCAATCACTGTTTGGTCAAGTCTCAGCTACAACTCTTTCTGGAACAGCGTGTCCATCAGAGCATTCACTTTCTTGCATGACCGTCCTATAATGAACCACACGATCCCTAATTTTCAATTACCACATACCCTCGTCCCCAATCTTAGAAACCTGGAAATAAACCTTTCAATTTTTTCATAAACCTTGTGATGTTTTGGAAAGTAGTCCTTAATTTTCTCCTTTTATACAGTAGGATTATACTTTATAACATGATAATTATTGAGTTCCTCCTATTCACATGTTCCCTTCCTGCCCAAAAATGTAAAACATTTCCATTGATTTTTTTAATGTATACATTATATTGATACATCTGAATTCTCTACTGAAATATCGTAATGTTTGCCCAAACAGTCTGTAATTACCTTTGCACGGATGGTACTAATATACAGCAAACCTTTTCGATTATCATTGATCTTTTCTCACTTCTTCCCAATTCAATCTAAACCATCCCTTCATATGCATTTGTTCATACATGGCATATGTGAAAAGATGTCCATGTTACTTTGAGATTTTTACGCCCTAAAGAAAGTAGAGATGTTCTCTACCTGACGCGAAAAGCATGCCCATTTCAAATGACCCACAAATCCACATGCTGGATGCGATCCCGCCTCTGCAGCACATGTATGAATTCAGACGAGTCCAGTTTTCCATCTTTTGGCCACATTTCCCAGCTCTCATTCTCAATCCTTTGCACAAACCAAACACATAATTGTAATTAGATTTAGAGAGCAAACCCTCTTTTATGTACAAAATGTGCGAATACTTTCTAAATTTAATTAAAATATTCTTCACTTATCCACTGAGCACTCCCTTTATTAGCATTTCTCAATTTTCATGCTCGAAAATATTTTAATGCTTTTTTGTCATGCTCAAAAAACAATGAGGGGTCTCATCACTATGTCGGAAAAAGGCTCAAACAAAAAGGGTTTGTTGGGCATCAACAAACTCCACGCCTTAACCAATCCACCCAAATAGCACTCCCTGCATCCACGCTGTCTTCAAACATTGCTCAGAAACCAGGTACCATTTAAAGTCGATTTCTTTTTTTAACAGATGTTTCCCTCATATTGTCACTCGCAGTCGCGGCCATCGCCGTGACTGGCGTTTACTTCCGCGTTGGAGTTTGAGAGGTCGTGGGGGAAGGTTGCTTTAGTCCCTTTTTTGTGTTTATGGCCGCAGCTCCTAACGCGATACGCAACGCTGCCGGGAGTATAAAATCCCTGCCTCCCGGCAGGTCATTGCGTTGCAACCCCTCTCCGTTGTTTACTTAGTTTCTGGGTCCTTCGCTCTTCCTCTGCACCTCGCTTTGGATTCTACTAGGGGTTAATATTTTCCCCCACGCGGTTACTTCTCATAGGTGTCCAGTCACCAGTAACCTCCATACTTTGTTTCCCATTGCCATCCGCCGCCCCCCTTTAGGCGGCGTCTCCGTTCCCGTTCTCGTTCTCTCTCTCTCTCTCTCTCTCTCTCTCTCTCTCTCTCTCTCTCTCTCTCTCTCTCTCGTTCTCTCTCTCTCTCGTTCTCTCTCTCTCTCTCGTTCTCTCTCTCTCTCTCGTTCTCTCTCTCTCTCTCTTCTCTCTCTCTCTCTCGTTCTCTCTCTCTCTCTCTCTCTCTCGTTCTCTCTCTCTCTCTCTCTCTCTCGTTCTCTCTCTCTCTCTCTCTCTCTCGTTCTCTCTCTCTCTCTCTCTCTCTCGTTCTCTCTCTCTCTCTCTCTCTCTCGTTCTCTCTCTCTCTCTCTCTCTCTCGTTCTCTCTCTCTCTCTCTCTCTCTCTCTCTCTCGTTCTCTCTCTCTCTCTCGTTCTCTCTCATCTCTCGTTCTCTCTCTCTCTCTCTCGTTCTCTCTCTCTCTCTCTCTCTCTCTCTCTCTCTCTCTCTCTCTCTCTCTCTCTCTCTCTCTCTCTCTCTCTCTCTCTCTCTCTCTCTCTCTCTCTCTCTCTCTCTCTCTCTCTCTCTCTCTCTCTCTCTCTCTCTCTCTCTCTCTCTCTCTCTCTCTCTCTCTCTCTCTCTCTCTCTCTCTCTCTCTCTCTCTCTCTCTCTCTCTCTCTCTCTCTCTCTCCTAGCTCTTGAGTCTGGTCATCGCGGGGTTTCTCTCCCGTGCTCCCGTGTTCCTCCGCAGTGCCTCTCAGAAAGACTTCTACCTTCAGTCCGGACTTCCCAGCTGCTGTTTTCCTCGCCTACTCTCCAGGTCGACCGCTACAGTGGACGTTTTCAGCGTTTGGTGATCTTTCGCTTCCTCCTCTTCATCGGTGGACTACTGGCCCTCTGGGAAAAGTCTTGGCACCTCTTATCAGGGTTTTTTCCCCTAGTGGGTTTTTCCCTGCTTTTTCTGGTTTGATTCCGGAGAGGGGGTCACTGTGCCGCTGTTCACACCCAGCGGCCACAGTGGCTTCTCTCCGTGACAAGCCCTCGCACCAGAGGAAAGAGAGAGACTACCTGGCACGTCGAGGCCTGCAAGATACCATCGACTCGGAAAGCCCAGGTGAGGAGAACGTGGGTACGGAGGGAACACAGTCAAAGGTACCCCTTAAGTCACAGATTGCAACGCCAAAGAGTATCACGATGTCAGCTGACGAACAAGTCCAAGAGTTATGGA
Source organism: Ambystoma mexicanum (assembly GCF_040938575.1). Taxonomy (NCBI): domain Eukaryota; kingdom Metazoa; phylum Chordata; class Amphibia; order Caudata; family Ambystomatidae; genus Ambystoma; species Ambystoma mexicanum. The sequence continues at coordinate 629,527,902 of NC_090936.1, forward strand.
AGGCATTTCAAGCGATGTCCCAGGAGCTACAAGGGGTCAAGACTGAGAACGCTTTGCTTAAACAAATGGTTGCGGCTAGGGAACCTACTCCCTCGGAATTGCCACCCATGGCACTGTCCTCGGGGAAATTTGATGGCTCCCCAAAGAAGGTAAAGGAGTTTCTCGAAGCATGCCTGGTTCATTTTACGTTCAGACCCCGTACCTTTGCTACAGATCAGGCCCGGGTGGGTTTCCTAATAACCAACATGACGGGAAACGCTCTTTCCTGGGCCACCCCTCTGGTGACTAGCGGAAACGCCATTCTGCAGGACTATCCGGGGTTTCAGAATCTTCTCAAGCACACCTTCGAACGACCAGAGCTCTCCTTTACAGCCTGCGAAGACCTGTTGGATGTCAGGCAAGGCTCGCTAGACGTGTTATCATACATCTCCTCTTTCAAGACATTAGCAGCCGGGGCCGGATGGCCCGAGACAGCCCAGTATGCCATTTTCAGAAGAGGACTGAAGGAAGAAATTAAAGACGAGCTAGCCAGGTCTCCTCGTTCTCCTACTTTCTCAGATCTACTTTCTGCTGCTCTTCACATAGAGTATCGCCTTCAGGAGAGACGAGTTGAACGTCGTAAGCAAAGGACTCCTGGCCATAACTCAGACCCCTCTGTACCCGTTCTCCCTGGTCGCTCTACTAACATCATTACGGAAGAACCTATGCAGATCGGCGCTACCAGGGCGCCCTTGTCCGCTGCTGAAAGACGTCGCAGAAGAGAGAAAGGACTGTGTGCCTACTGCGGATCAGAGCAGCATTTTCTCAGAGACTGCACAGAACTGTCAATCAAGAGGTCGGGAAACGACTACCCTCGGCGTTAGCAGGGACAAACGACCGAGGGTCTTTAAGAAATCTCCATCGTCCCTATGTTTCTCTGTCAGTGACCTCTTCCGAGTCTAAGGAAGACTCCAGGCTAATGGTCATTCCAGTACAACTCAACCTCGGAAACCATCAGGAGGAGACACTGGCTCTGTTGGACTGTGGCGCGGCAGGGAACTTTGTTGACACCCTGTGGGCTGACAAGGTGGGCCTCCGTCGGATTCCCCGGGCAGAAGGTCAGAAGGTGGAAGGAGTAGACGGTTCGCCTTTGTCCTCAGGTCTTATCACCCATACCACTGAGGAACTCACTTTGACGATCAACCAACATAAGGAAGTCCTGAGTTTTGATATTATCAGAGGGGCCCATTTTCCCATCATCTTGGGCATTACCTGGCTCCGACGACACAATCCTCTGATTAATTGGACCGAGAACCAAATGAGCTTCAATTCCCCATATTGCGCTACTAACTGTTGTTCTCTGGAAGGTCGGGCTGATCTTCAGCCAGTCAAGGTGTTTCCCAATAATCATGTAGGTATCCATGCTTTACCCAATTTCTGCTCGGATTTTTCAGACGTTTTTCAGGAGTGCCTCCATGCCAGACTTCCACCCCATCGGCCAGAGGACTGCACTATCGACCTGGAGCCCCATGCCTTGGTGCCATTCGGAAGGATGTTCGCCCTCACTCAGACCGAGAGACAAGTGCTTCAGAAATACTTGGATACCAACATGGAGAATGGTCTCATACAACCTTCCAAGTCTCCAGCAGGAGCCCCTTTGTTTTTTATAAAGAAAAGAGATTCCACCGACCTTAGACCTTGCATCGACTACAGGGGTCTAAATACAGTGACAGTCCGTGACCGGTATCCGATGCCCCTAATCACGGATATTATTGAGGCAGTGCAAGGTGCTCGAATCTTTACCAAACTGGACCTACGAAACGCTTACCATCTGTTGCGGATAGCCAAGGGTGACGAATGGAAAACTGCGTTTCGTACTCCTCTGGGCCTATATGAATACAAGGTAATGCCGTTTGGCTTGGTGAACGCCCCTGCGGTATTTCAGAGGTTCATGGACCGGATGTTCTCCGACATGCTTTCCATCTCGGTCATCATCTATTTAGATGATATCTTGGTTTTTTCCCCTAATATGAGAGAACACATAGCACAAGTACGACGAGTTTTGGAGCGTCTTAAGGAAAACCATCTTCTGGTCAAGGAGGAGAAGTGCAGATTCGCGGTACCTTCGGTACATTATCTGGGATACGTGCTATCAGAAGAAGGGATCGCCATGGATCCTGACAAGATGCAAGTGATTCTTGGCTGGCCGGCCCCGACCTCTGTCCGGGAGGTTCAGAGGTTCTTGGGTCTTTCAAATTACTACCGAAGATTCATTCCGAACTTTTCGGAGGTGGTGTTTCCCATCACCCGCCTACTCAAGAAGACGGCCTATCCTTTTTCCTGGTCTACTGAAGCAGAAAGAAGTTTCTGTCATCTAAAAACCCTCTTCTGCTCTGCCCCGATTCTGCAGCATCCAAACCAAACTCTTCCATTTATTCTGGAGACGGACGCCTCCGCTATCGCTGTAGGAGCAGTGTTGCTTCAGTCTTTCAACAAGGTGGAGCATCCGGTCGCCTATCTCTCTAAGACTCTTTCTCCCAGCCAGCTCAACTACTCGGTTCTGGAGAAAGAATTGTTGGCGATGAAATTGGCTTGTGAGGAATGGAGGCACCTTCTCATGGGTGCCCGTCATCGGTTTCTCATTCGCACTGACCACAAAAACCTCAAGGCTTTACAGGACATGGAATGTTCTAACTCCAGACAAGCTAGATGGGCCTACCTGTTTTCGCAGTACGACTTCCAGATCACGTACATCCCTGGGTCTCTCAACCGTCTGGCGGACGCTTTGTCTCGCAAAGATTCCCACTTGGAAACGGTAGCGGTCAAGTCTGAGCCGTTATTCCACAGAAATCGGATCTTAGCCACAGTGAGTTCTTTCCTTCAGGAGGTCAAGGCTGCCGTTGCGCAAGAGGCTCCCCAGTTCTCTTTTTCCGTTGATTCTCCTTTCCAAATCAAGGACGGCTGGGTCTTCTACAAGAAGAAGTGGTATATTCCTGAGGGGTCACTGCGCCGGAAAATCCTTAAATGGTGTCACGACTCACGTCTAGGTGGACACCGAAGCGGGAATGGTACGTTGGAACTCATCTCGAGATCGTTCCAGTGGCCCAACATCAGGAGAGACGTGTTTAACTACGTAAAGACCTGCCCGACTTGTGCCAGTGTCAAATATGCTTCCGGGAAGCCCCTAGGACTTCTTACCCAAGCAGAGATGCCGACTCGCCCGTGGGGTCTCATCTCCACGGACTTCATAGTGGAGCTTCCCGACTCCGAGTCATGCACATGTATCATGGTGACAGTGGACTCTCTAAGCAAGCTAGCCCATTTCTCTCCTCTTCCAGGACTCCCTTCGGCCACCAAAATGGCAGAAACCTTTGCCCGAGATATCGTTAAGCATCATGGCCTCCCCGACAAGATGATATCCGATCGAGGAAGCCAGTACATATCCAAATTCTGGACGGCTTTATGTACTCGATTGGGGATGGAAAGGGCCCTATCCTCAGGGTTTCACCCCCAGACAAACGGCCAAACGGAGCGACTCAACGCAACTTTGGAGCAGTACTTGCAATGTTTTATTTCCCAGTGCCAAGATAATTGGGTTTCTCTACTCCCTACGGCGGAATTCGTGTACAACAACTCCAAGCACAGTGCCACTGGCCTATCACCTTTTTATTGTGCCTATGGCGTTCACCCGCGTTATCTAATGCCCGAGGTACCCAGTTACTCCAACTCTCCCACTGCAGAAGAGGTGTTAAGAAATCTCAAGGAGGCCAGGGAAAGTGCATTGATGAGTTTGGCGGATTGCAGACGGCGGAATAAGACCGAGGCCGATAAACACCGCAGGGAAACACCTTCATGGAAACCGGGGGACAAAGTGAGTTGTCCACCAGATTCCTTCCCAGATGGACAAGGCCTTCTAAACTATCTCCTCGTTTCTTGGGACCTTTTCCCATCCTCTCCAAGGTCAATCCAGTTGCCTATCGTCTACAACTCTCTCCGTCTCTCAGACGCATACACCCTGTTTTTCACGCCTCTCTTCTTAAACCTTACTATTCAGATCCCAATCACCGGTCTCTCCGCCGGAAACTACCTGTCACTACAGCCGACCAGGAGGAATACGAAGTTTCCGCCATTCATGATTCCAGATTCCTTCATGGTCGGTTGGAATACCTCCTGTCATGGAAGGGTTACCCAAGGTCGGAGGATTCCTGGGAGCCAGCTTCCCATGTACATGCCCCTCAACTGTTGGCCAAATTCCATCTCTTGCAACCAGGTAGGCCTGGGCGGTTGCACTCTAGGGGGGGGCATACTGTCACTCGCAGTCGCGGCCATCGCCGTGACTGGCGTTTACTTCCGCGTTGGAGTTTGAGAGGTCGTGGGGGAAGGTTGCTTTAGTCCCTTTTTTGTGTTTATGGCCGCAGCTCCTAACGCGATACGCAACGCTGCCGGGAGTATAAAATCCCTGCCTCCCGGCAGGTCATTGCGTTGCAACCCCTCTCCGTTGTTTACTTCGTTTCTGGGTCCTTCGCTCTTCCTCTGCACCTCGCTTTGGATTCTACTAGGGGTTAATATTTTCCCCCACGCGGTTACTTCTCATAGGTGTCCACTCACCAGTAACCTCCATACTTTGTTTCCCATTGCCATCCGCCGCCCCCCTTTAGGCGGCGTCTGCCGTGCTCTCTCTCTCTCTCTCTCTCTCTCGTTCTCTCACTCTCTCTCGTCCTCTCACCTAGCTCTTGAGTCTGGTCATCGCGGGGTTTCTCTCCCGTGCTCCCGTGTTCCTCCGCAGTGCCTCTCAGAAAGACTTCTACCTTCAGTCCGGACTTCCCAGCTGCTGTTTTCCTCGCCTACTCTCCAGGTCGACCGCTACAGTGGACGTTTTCAGCGTTTGGTGATCTTTCGCTTCCTCCTCTTCATCGGTGGACTACTGGCCCTCTGGGAAAAGTCTTGGCACCTCTTATCAGGGTTTTTTCCCCTAGTGGGTTTTTCCCTGCTTTTTCTGGTTTGATTCCGGAGAGGGGGTCACTGTGCCGCTGTTCACACCCAGCGGCCACAGTGGCTTCTCTCCGTGACAAGCCCTCGCACCAGAGGAAAGAGAGAGACTACCTGGCACGTCGAGGCCTGCAAGATACCATCGACTCGGAAAGCCCAGGTGAGGAGAACGTGGGTACGGAGGGAACACAGTCAAAGGTACCCCTTAAGTCACACATATTGAGGAAAACGCTTAAACATTGTGGGATTTTCTAAACTGAAAAGCCTTCACTCCAGAAATCCAGAAATGTATTATGGCATATAAAGGTTTTGGGTGCAAGGGCTTCTCGCTCTTCAACACATTATAAAGACACTACTGGACCGATTTTCACCAAACCCACAAGGGAATGCACTCTTGTGCTTCCTATCACGTTTGAAGCAAACTTGGTGAAAAGCCACATAGCGGTTTCAGCTGGGAGGATGTTTAAACAATCTGTATTTTCCTATGTGACAACCAGTACAAAAGGAGAAGCACACTTTTTTTGCATACTTAATATCTTCTGAACTGTTGGATGGATTTGCACCAAACGATCCAGTTTTTGGGGTCCAGGTCTCCCCTGGTCCAATTACTGTAATCCCTCCCTTCTTGTGTTTTCAGCCAAATAGAGGGTGTCCTTCTACCCTATATCTTGACTGTATCCTTATGGGTCCTACTGGATCGATTTACAACTCCTAAATGACTGTCAATGTTGCAGGGGAACTATTTTATCAATTGAATTCCCATTGCTTGTAAAATGCAAATTATAATTATTATATAATTGGTTTTATAACACACTTAATACCCCAAGGTTTCTAAGCACGGACCCGGGGTCGGACCGGTGTTGCTCCACATCGTCTTGCTTCCAAGGCGAGCCTGTTGCCCCTGAGCTATTCACCCAAGCCAAATTATCCAATGATCTGAGCATTGACACTTACTTCATAGTAATTCAGGGGATGGACAAGGCCCATATGTCAGCAACTGAAATTAGACTAACATTTTGAAAGCATTTCTACTTGATTCTGTTGCTGGAATACGTTTTGTTTGACAATGAGGTAATCTACATAAACACAAGAAAACAGGCACCACTTTTATGTACCATCAAATATTAATACTGAGCAGTACTGAACATTCATGCTTCTTTCAGGAAAGGTGAGCCCACTGTGATGTATCAGGCGTATTCATCCCTTCTCCCCCAGAGGGCGCCACCCCCCTTTGAGGCGAATGAGGTGAATTTAAAGACAGAGATATATGACAAAAGACAAGAATATGATAGAGTTTACCAAGGAAAGCCGTCATAAACTTAGCACTTAAGTTCAAGGAATGTTTTGCAAGAGTCCATAAAGGAGATATCAAGAGAATATCCAAGCAGATTGTTTTAAGAAACATGTGTTTGAAAGATACATTTCCATAAAGAGAATGCAAGGAGACGAAAAGACCAGGAGTAGACAGACATTCTTTTGGCCTACTTTGATTAGGGGTAGGGTCCGGTGAAGTTAGGTTTGTACTGGGATATTTGTTTTGGACTTCCTGACGACAGCCGTGCACCTTTAGTTATTTAGATAGGCAGGGTAATTTAGCGATAGGGCAAGGTAGGCCTTTTTCTTATAGTTGAAATAAAACTATAGATATACAACTAAGGGATATCCCCTTATACAACTTTCCCCGTAATCGCACATTATTGATGGCATATTACCAAATAGAAGTAGAGAATTCAAAATGTTCTATTCAGGACGTCAAGTCCCATAACTCCAAGAGTACGGGGACGAAGAAGAGGGCTGAAGAGCAGTGCAGGCTTGAAGGTCAGGCAATTAGGCTTAACAGCCTAGACCTGAGGGAGGTTGAGACACATAAAAAGCTCCCTCAGGTGCATGCCGTTGGATGTTGTCGTGGTTGGAGAAGCAGTAGCAGTAGCAGTGGTAGAGCAGAAGTAATTGCTGGGGCAGGAAGATGTGGCAGAGGAAAGCACGTTGCTGGCAGAATCCACAGCAGTGGGAGGAAAGAAAGGATGCCGAGATTTTCCATCCATTTATTCCAGTTATCAGTTCTGAGTTGGTCCTTTTCCCCCAAATTCTGGACTGCAGAGGTTGCCCAGCAGGGAGCATATGCTGTGAAAGCTTTCCCCCAGGTGAACCCGATTGCAGAGCGCTCACAGCTAGAAGCGTGCAGCAAACCGGGCCTGGAGGCTGGTGTGCTCCAGGTGGTGTGGTGAGCCGAACTCCGTGCCTGTGTGGTGGGACCAGAGGCAGTGTGCTGAGACAAGTGTGTCCAGTCGATAAAACACGTGTAGTAGAAGTCCTGCAGCCTGTGACAGAGGCTGAGGAGCCAGTGAATTTTTTCCGCACGTCCCAAGCCTTCAGGCAGTGCAGATGGGAAACTGTAACCTGTTGCTTTTCACTCGCGAGCGAGTGAAAGTGAATCAAGCTCACCAAAGCATGTCAGACGATGGAGTGCAACAATTGTAGCACTCGCATATAGACAAATACGCAATGGAAGGATGTTTTAAACCCCAGAGGATAGAAAAACAGCTTTTAACAACGTTAATAATGGTTGCATGCACCTAAAAGTGAATTTAACGCGAAGACAAGACCTCAGTAAAACCATAACATTGTATCTTGTGAAACCAAGTATTAAACCTCATCATTGTGAACCAAAGAGAACAAAGAAGCATCACCTTAAGCTCAGAGGTGAACAAGCATTGGCCTCAGTCAAAAGAGACTAAAGTAAAGGTTTCTTTGGGAATAACTGTTGCTATTAGAGGAAAAGGTGCCGATATAACATTCCTAAAAGGTAGAGCTTGTAAATGAATGACTATGGTGTGGAAGAAACAGCAAATAATCATGAGCTCACACTGCCAAAGCCAATAGAGGTTAAATTGAAAGTACTTAGTTGGTGGCTTGACAAAAGGCAAGAGTGGTTGAAAAGCAGCTCTAGAAGAAAGTTGGAGTTAAAAAGGGCATTGGTATAAATGTTGTTTTTGCTATAACGTTGTGAAGAAATGTTTAAGGCTGTTTAACGATGAAGAAATGTTAACCTTTGAAAGATTCAGTGGAACGGAAACTTCAAAAGCAGTGAAGTGAAAATTTCATGGTTATTTCTGAAGGAGTTAGGTCTGACAGGACAGTGGACCAGACAGAAGTGGAAGTAGAAGACTGGGTGTGGCTTACCCTGGTAATAGAAGAAGTTGTTGTGTTTCATGGTGCAAGCGAGAAACACCATGAAGGGAGCTGTTGGTGTTTACTGAGTCAAGAAAGAAATACTGTGGTACTTTTGTGGAGTAAGCAGTTGTGTTACATGGTGCTGCAACAGAAGCACTATGGAGAGAAGTCACCTATAGCTTATTTGGGTTTTAATCAATCATATAAATTGCAACAGAAATCACCCAGACCAAGAATCTCTTTGGTAAGGTTTAAGGAACATTGAACTATATATTTCCCGGAAGAAAAGCATCTTTTCTGTGTTGAACTGTGGAGTGTTGGAAGTTTTCTTTAACAAATTGACTATCAAGAACTGTGTTGGACCGGATTTTCTTGTTTCGTGTTATTCAACGGAACTGACTTTGACCTAAAACCTGGGGAAGAGGAGTTTGCTCAGGTTACAAAGACTTTGAAGGTGTTGCAAATACCAATATTGACATTTAAAACTGCTGTATATTTTCTTGTTTATGTTTAAGTGTGAAGGCCAGAAATGCTATGCTAGAGTGTTTTTACGTAGTTTATTCAGGCAGGGAAATCCCCCGATAGAGTAGGGCAAGTGAGGTGTTGGATTTACATTTTTGGTTTAATGAAATGTCATTGTTTGAACATTCCTCCAATATGTGTCCGCCTCACACTTCTGGCCCCTCACATATCGGACCTCTTCAATCTTGTCGGCACTCAGTTTCTGAACACATGACTATTTTCTACCACCTGCGTAAAACACCAACATTTTAGATTTGGGGGTGTTGATGGTGTGAGCACTTTTCGCAGTGTAGAGGCCAGAGGCCTAAAGAAGATGGTGAATGCCAACCCTTGCGTGATCTAATAAGAGACTTATTTGCATACGTGACCCAATGCATTTTCTGCCAAGCATTGAGGGAGAGACAAACCCTGCTTCAGCAGGTTCTTCTCCTATGTCTGATAGGAATAGGTTGAATAATAGGGGCACCAGGACACATCCTTGGTGCAACGCATCTGATGTTTGCATTATTTTAGATGCGTTTCTCCCCTTATCCAGTCTCACTCAATGTTTCTGAGTGAAGTTGGATTACAATACACAGCACATTATTGGGAATGCTCCTTCCTCAATTTAAGCCAGAAGAGATTTCTTTCGATTTTATTGAAAGTCATCAGTAAATATGTGAAGACAGTGTATAAGTCAGAGACTTTAGTTTGCCAAACCCTCTACTACAGGTTATTAATCAAAAAGCCTGCAGCCATGGTCCCAACCAGTTTGTGGAAACCAAGTTTATTCGGATTTAGAATGCCCGAGTTGTTTGCCCATGCTGAGAGATCAGCTAAAACCAATGAGGCAAATGTTTTTGACTCTGAATCCATCAGAGCTACAGGTCTATAGATGAGAGGGTAGAGTTTGTTTCCCTTATTGAAAATTGGGATGATCGTTGCTCTGTGCCTTGAGTCTGGAACTTTTTGATGGACTAAGGCAGATTTAAAGACTTTGTGCGGGGTGGCTGCCCAGAAAGTGGGATTTCTCTTTAACACTATTTTACGAAGCCTCCCAGGGCCAGGCGCCCTTGAAACACTAAGTTTGTGAATGATTGCATCAATGTCCCCCTAGTCAAACTCGAAATCCCACACCCCTATTCCATCTTCAGGATCATGCAGGGCCAGAGTAGGGCTATATAATTCGGGAAAAAAGTGGTTCACCCATACGTTTTGTAACCAAGGGTAATACCATCAATCATCCAACATCTGCAGAGAAGATTAAGATCAATATCTTCACAACATGCGATAGTGCTAACATAATCTACATGATTAAGTGCCCATGTGGGATCTACTGTGTCGGACAGTCGAAACGACAAGGAAAACTGAGATGGAGCGAACATAGATCTTGCATCAGGAACAACAATATGAACTCAGCGGTTGCCGACACTGGGTGGAAAAGAAGCACAACATTTCACAGATTCGCTTCCAGATAGTAGAGATAGTCACGAAGCGGGGTGCACACGCAAATCTAGCTGTAAGACTAGATCAGAGGGAGACCTACTAGATTGAGCGACTTGACGCCATGGCCCCTGACGGCATTAATGAGGAGACCAACTTTAGGAGTCATTTCTAGCCTTTACATGTATCCCCACAAAATGTCTAAAGGCCATTCCTTTGATTTATGTATTTATCTTTTTGCAATTGATTATGGAGTTTGCTTGTGCAATTCATTTCAATATTCAGTTCATCATATTTAATGAGTCTCAAGCCATTTACATCTACAACTCTTGAACTCTGAATCAGTTTGTTAAATGAATAGATTGATGTTATGTACTATTTGAGCTTTGAAATTGGGGAGGAGATCAATTGTTTTCCTTACTCTCTACTCACTGCAATTCAGTGCGCTATTTTTCAGAATAAGCGCATCCCAATTGTCACTATGCTGAATCAGGCCAGTTATAGCTCAAGTACCAGCTGGAGATCTATTTTGTCATGGAAATATTTCTTACAGTCACTCCAACATAATCACATCACAGAACATGTGAGAGGACAGATGGGACCATCAACATCACCTATGTGATGTTTCAACATATACACTGTTTCACAGGGGGATCCGTTCATATTATGTTAATACTATGTGAATAACCATTTAGCCGCTCACTGTTTGCCTTCCCGTACGCCCTACCTGTAGAACACGCAGGACACGAGGCGTACGTGGCATCATTACATATGCGTGACGCCACGTCGCCTATTAACGATGGCAAAATTATTACAAACATTAAAGATGCGCTCAAGGCTCAGGCTCTCTCCAACCTATAGCCATGCAAACAAGATCTGCATCGTGGCAGGTAGGACCACCTGCCTTATTTACACAATATATACACTGTTTGACAACAGCAGGTTATACAACTAGCGCATTTTCTATTTTCTATTTAGAAATAGGTAGAGATGATCGACCCCAGATGTAAAATTGGATGACTGCATGCTCCCAGGTAAATATCTGCATACAAGGTTTAGACACATTCAATCACTCATCCTACCATTGAACACAGTCCATATTACACGCATGTTTTATGCCATTATTTTTTGTAGATGCTTTAAGGGTTTTCCACATCCAGGTAAATGATTTGTTTGCAAACCACAGAGCTTACTTTAGAGTTCAAATTGATGCATTTCACATGCATATCCCCTCCTGTATCTCTCGCCTCGCCCGTTACCTTCTTTCTCATGAGCTAGCATCACCAGGTCTTTCTCCAGGATCAGGGCGACCCTCTCATTCAGAACAACTCCTGTGTTCACTATGAATCTTCTCGATTCTTCCTCGCGGCTCTGCAGAGCCAGCGCTGTAGCAGTCTTGGTGTTGTTTCTGTACTGGACAGTCCACCTCCCACAGGTCACACCACTGCTCACTCGGTTCTCCTTCTCTAGGTGTCTGCTCTCTCCATGCCCCATGGATACACCCACTGGCCAGACCCGCCCGACAAATGATGTCCCGCTTCACAGCAGCTTCCACCTCCTCACTGATTCGAACGTTCCTGGTCTCAGAACTGTTTTGTAGTCCTTTCATTTTTATATTAGACTTCTGGGTCGTCCCCAGCAGAGTATTAAAGTCCATTCGCTCTTCATGTAGAGCATTTGTCCGTGCTTGTTAATCGTCAGTTTGGTTGGCTTCCAACCATTGAGCGATCAGCATTACTCGCTCACTTTTCTTCTCAGTATTTTTATCAGTTGTTTCTTCAAGTTGAATGTTGGGTCTAACATTAAAATAACAAACAGTGACTTGTTCTGATGGACTTCTCTGAATCCCAGATGTTATTGTCAGCCCACCAGAAAGAGTTTCAGGGAGTTCCTTGACGGAACAGGTGTCCTTGACCTCAACAGGGGAGTGTCTCCCAGTGAGGTTCCACATAATGCCACCCCGAGGGGGAATGTTGCGTAGTGGGCTCACCTTCATAGCCTAACAAGGAAAGGCTCCCCTCTGGTGGGAAGTGACAAAACCCTGTGATTCGTGACAGAGTCCTCGTCTCAAAGGGGAGTCACTTCCAGTAGGGCCCCACTTGACAAACCCCTAGGGTGGGTTTGGGTGAGCAGGCTCCCTCCCTAGGTTCAAAGGGGGTGTCTCCCCAAATGGGAGAAGGGACAAATACCCTGGATTCATCACAGTATTTAGGAATACAAGTAACGCAAGATATATCCAAAATAGACCCTCAAATCTATAACACTGCAATTAAAATCTCTACAGACCTTCTATAGAATAAACTGCCATTAGCGCTCTCGGGTGCATCAACGCAAAAGAATGAACTCTCCCCCCAAAATTCAACTATCTCGCGCAAATGATCCCTTTCCCCCCCACATACGACTATGCGCCAAATTGGGGAGGAGCTCTAAAATTCATCTTGAAACACAAAAAAGCATGCTTGACAATTAAGGTACTCAAAGCAAGCAGCAAGAACGTAGTGCTGGCCCTCCCATCCTGGGCAATCAACTTCTCACCGCTCAGCTTGTCTGGGGCAAAAAGTGGCTCGGCAACCTTACCATCACAGGTTGGATGCAGATGAAGGTCACTCTCTGGTGCATATTGCCCGTCCCCCTCAAGAAACACCTGATTGCAGGTAAGACCCTAAAAAGTTGGCATATAATACTACGTCGTATATCAAACTTCAAATTCAACCCGCGATGGTTATCTGTCCCAGTGACTCTAATGCTAGCAGCCAAAAAGCATGAGCAAGTCACTGTAGACACTGGCGATGCATCACTGATACGGAATTATACACAGGCTAGGTCTCCAAAGAGTTCCACCCCGGCCTCTGCCATCTTTGTGCACTCCTAACACTAGCTACCCACCCAGCCCTCTCCTTAGATCAGACCTTTTGACTTTTTTCTATATTAATTTCCCCAACAAATCTGTTATTTAGCAACAACTTTCATCCTTTTGCGAGAGTCATTCTTTCATCCACCTTTTTTCCCCGGTTTTTAAAAACGTTTTTTTCTGCACATGTTTTTTCTAAAATCCTTCCCCTAGGCTACACCAATAACATGTTTGTACTATCCAGGTATCATTCCTTCTAATCATACACTAAAATCTTAACAGCTACTAAATGTTAACCCCCTTACCTCCACATTTTAACATGTAGCCTAGCATTTTCTCTTTCCCTTTGCCCAGGATGTGGACATGACTATTTTTGAAGAAAACAAATTCTCCTATTCTCCTCTCGCTCTCAAAATGTTTTATGACGGCTGGATTCCTGGGGTCCTTTAATTGTCAAACCACAGGAAAGAGGGGCCTATGCGCTTATCTGATCCACCAAGCACACTCATGGCAGGAGATCTGTTCCATTCCACATGCAGTTTAGATTTTCCTCTTTCATTTAATTGTAGCAAGATTTTCTGCCATAATCTCCCTGTTTCTTTTTAACGTCTGTATGTAGTGTGTGAACACATGCGAATAGCTGGACTGAGGAGATAGGAACATCCTCGTTGGCCCACAGAGAAGCTCATCCAGATGAATTACCAATTGTGCCCAAGAGTTTTATACCATAAGATTTCGAAACCGCACAAGGATCAACTTGTATTCTTTTGGATAAACAATTCAAGTGCAATACAATTAAATAATAATAATAAATATTATACAGACACACAAAAACCACAGTTCTTTCCAAGGCTTTCGTAGCAGGCTGCCCAGACCCAGTAACCAAAGCATAACTTTTCTTTGCAAAATAAGTCCATATTCCAAACCTCTAGGGTATAGTCTAAACTACCCCTGGGTAAAACCATGCCCAGTGGGCCGCTATGTGCCCATTTAATGATTTTTTTCACCACATTGTGCTGCACTATATCGACAGGTCTGCATTGGAACCAGGCTCCAATATGTTTGATTTTTCAAAATGTTCATTTTAATCAGCCAATCAAAGGCCATCCCGTTCACTTGCGTGCACATCAGTGAATATCTACAGATCCGCACACAGCCAAAAATATTTAAAGTATATTCTCTTGAATTGAAGTTTTAAGGTTTAAAATCATGAATGAATGCATTTAAATGCCAAAATATACTTAAGTCGAAATGATCCAGATTAAAAAAATGTAATAAAAAAGCAAAACTGGATAGATGATTACCAACCCAAGCAATGCACTCAAATTGGCACGGATGCCAACTCTATGTGCCAAGATTTGGTGCACATCTATCCAGAGTTTTGTTCTGTAGCTGAGAATATGAGAAATATAAAATAATTATATAAGTATATGTATATATATATCTCACGACTCTCTTTTTGAGGAGGGGGTAGAGTAAGTGCAGAGTGTTGAGTAATTTCGGGTAAGGTGAGGAGTGGGTAGCATACATTCCGGGATTTATGACTTTCCAGAATAGGGTGGTATAGCACAGACAAGTCTAACGAGAAGCAAAAGGACGGAATGCTGGGAGCGGTAATTTTATTACCGCATAATGGCAGTAGCGCGCAGCCAAGGGAGAGTACAGAGGATGTAGGCCATGTAAGGGAGCGGGTGTGTTATGCGATTTCCCAGGCTTGCAGCAATGATGTGAAGACCTCCAAAGGTTGGCTTTCCCGGCACAGAACTAGTCAACAGCCCTCAATCATGAGGCTTCCTAAACTGGGAGATGGAAAGGGAGGAGGGAGGAGAGAGCGAGAGCGCGAGAGCGCGAGAGCGCGAGAACAGAAACAGACTGAAAGAGACACCAATGCTTCAGAAAGACGAAGAGAAAGAGCGAGCAAGATCACCAAGACCACTGAAGAAGACAGAACGCAATATTTGTTTGTCTCTAAAGATGAAGTCCTTGTGAAGGTTCATCTTCTTACTGAAGTCCTCTTTGGTGGGAAACAATACATGCCATTGTTACTTTAATATGTTTGTATAAGCTGCATACACCGCATCTGGAACACAATTATACTATGCTCTTCTTGTGCAGGAATCACAAAAGGCACGACGTCACCTCGAGCTGTGAGACGGTGAACGCTTACACTGGCTGGACAGATCACAACTCTCAATTCTTAGAGTAGCAAAAGATAAACGTAGCAACTTACAAATATAATGCATACGCACAATTAAGATGCCTTACTTGTGTGGCAATTCCGGACACCCCTCAGTAGCCTTCGGGGAGGGTTTCAGGGGAGCTAGTAACTTTTGGGCATCTTGACGGGAGAGCAGACGAGGAGTATGTGGGTCCCAGTATATTCCATTAATCAAACAAGTAGTATAGGGTGCAATCTGTGGAGAAATATACAGCCCATTAGATGCATTACAAGATATTGCAAACCATTCCTTACAGCCATACCTTGGTTCTATCGTCGCTTTTCATTAGCTCTGCAAAAACATGGTTTACGAGTCAAAGTTTACAATACATACATTAAATGAACATTCTATACCCCAATCCCGAGCTGGTCCCTTTGTCCATGGTACAGGTTTCACTGTGTTTGAAACTATGATGTGTAAACCATTTAAACTGTGGTCTGGGCTTTGTGCAATCCAATTGTCCACCTAGGGTGCCCAGACATCCTCACATGCGCTTAATAAACTCCCGTCTTACTCCTGATTGCAGCGCCTGTTAAGAGCGTGAAGAGGTGAACCCACAATCCATTCCTCTGAGGGGCGGGACTTGTCTTTAGTTTCTACTTCCTTTTGATCATACCAACAATATACGAAACAAAATGTCAAGGAATCAGAGAGGCCATAAATAAAGCATATGGTGAAAGACCTGCGACAAGGTCAGAAGACTGACCTTGTCACGGGGGAGAGGGAGGGCTAGGGACCCTCGCAGCCTGAAGTAGGCGGCCTCCCAGAGTGGAAGCCAAAGTCATTCCTACCTCAGATGGGGAAGGTGGAAGTTGAGAGTGCCCCAGTTTCTGATCCCTCTAAACACATTACCATTGGGTAGTCACCCGACACCTCTTCATGCATATGCAGGCCAGTTGTTTCTTTTCACTGCAGGCCACAACATCCATTAACAATCTGGATGGACCAACTGCACATGACAGCCCACAAGATCGTCCAGACAGACGGCTCCAGTCACCAGATCTTCTCAGACCCCCAGAGGAGAAAAGAACCGCTATGCAGAGCAAGTGAGTCCACACTCGGCCACAAAGGGCCAGTACACACCGTGAACAAGCAGCTGCGGCAAAGCTCCCAAACATGGACTTTTTCAAATCTGACGCAGAGCATCTCCTTGATGTAAAATCGAGACACTCAACACTTAACTTTGACTCAGCCGTGGAGGGGCTCTCCGACATGAACATTTTCCAATGCATGTCCCTATTCGACCAGCATGGTGGACCCCCACACCCTCCCGACGCAAAAAGGAGTAGGGTTTAGCCCAATTTGTATGTATTCTGATGTATGGAACATTTCCTGGTTGGTGAAGACAGCAATTTTTGCCTAGGGAAGTGGACCAATGGGGGAGGAAGGGGGGATGGAACTGGGGACAGTAAACAGAAAGGTATGGAGTGTTCAGGTGAGGTCTGAGAACGTAGTGGTGACAGACCAAGAGACCAGAAGTAGGAAGGATGGTGGAAAGGAGTGCAGAGACGAGTTTCAGAGAAAGGAAGGTATTCGTTGGTGAGAGTGAGTGCTAGTGTGTGTGTATGTGTGTGTATGTGTGTGTGTATGTGTGTGTGTATCTGTGTGTGTATCTGTGTGTGTATCTGTGTGTGTATCTGTGTGTGTATCTGTGTGTGTATCTGTGTGTGTATCTGTGTGTGTATCTGTGTGTGTATCTGTGTGTTTGAGAGTGTTAGTGAAAGAGTAGAGGGTGAGTGGAACATAACTGAGTGGATAGTATTAGTGGAGAGTAGCAGGGGAGAGAGTAGGAAGGATAACAGAGGGTGGAGGTAGGTTGTAGAGATAGAAAGGGACAGAAGACACAGAACGAGTGGACAGAAAGTGGGTGGAGTTGGAGAGTAGTGGGAGGAAGGGAGAGTATAGAGAGATTCAGGGAGAGGTCCACCAGGATATGCAAGACGACAAAGTGGGGCTTCAGTGTGTGGAAGACACAACACCCACGACCCCTTAGAACTAACCCAAAGATAGGGTAGGTCACACCTAGGAATTCAGAGAGCAAGATTATATAGACAAGGCGGTTACCTTTACATCTTCATGAATAGCAAGGCAGAAATTAGACAGTAGGGGTAAACAATCAGAGATTAACATGGGAAGTAAGGATGTTTGGGTTCTGGAGGGTCTTCCTCTAGACGAGAGAGGAATGGACCTCAGACCCTCTTTCAAAAACTTTAATAAAACCCCTTAAATGGTCTTTTGTGAATTGTTGCAACTAAAGCCATCTGCAACAGACCTTCCATTAGAAAGCAAGTGGGATATTACAACAAAGGGGTAGGATATTGTTTCGAAAATTTATCTTGAGGCGATCACAATGGGGGCATTCAATAACCCAGCAATATTCTAGTAGAACGCGTCATAACATCCAGCAGTGACTGTACTATTAAACACTGTCACACAGTAAGAGACTTTATAGATAAAATATATCACTGTTTTGAACATTCATTTTTACAAAGAAACGCCTACTGAAAACACCCCATCATAATATTCACATGCCAAACACCTGTGGCAAAAAACAGAATGTTTTTTATCTGTGTCCCAAAAGGCACAAGAACAAATGGGAGTCTCAAGGCTAGTCCAAGGGTCTCTATTGTAGTTTCATGGGTGCTAGCATCGTCCCCTTTTCTCTAGTCTCCGGGGTTCTCCTCCCTAGCTTGTGTCCATCTCTCCGGTTAATTTTACTGAGCGGTAACGCCTATTGTCTAACAGCTGTCTTCTGGTAGAAATTTCTCCTTAAAGGCCAGTTTACCAACTCCCTCCGGGACTTCCCAACTCTCCCTACACTATTTAATTGCTAGTGTTCAACAAAGGAATGGAGATGATGCCTTTCACTGGCTTCATTGAACTTGCCTAAATTCATTTACATCCACGCTCACCCCTTCCTTCCTACTCTCTCTACCTACCCCTTCTATTACCCCTCTGTCCCTCTTATATTTCACTCTTCCTACTGCTCACCTCCAACCGTTGATGGTCTTCCTACTTCCCCAGATATTCACTACTACTCTCCTCCTCCCACTGCTACTCAGACCATCCTCCTTTCACCCAGTACCATTCACTTCACATGCACTCCTTACATTAACCTCTACTCATTCGCCTCCAAAACACACACAAACTGCAGAGCCTCTTTCGCGCTTCACAAAATAACTCACCTGCTGTAGCAGTCTCCTCCACAGGTTTTTGTTGGTAGCTCTCTTCTACCACCTCTGACCTCACCCGGAATACCGACCTCCTGCATTTTCTCATTCAGCCTTAAATCATCATCCTCCTCCCTTCTGGATTAGTTGACTTTCACTGCTGTGAGGGGTCGGAAATGAGAGACGGACACACAGTTGTTGGGCTCTTAATCAAAGAT
Source organism: Ambystoma mexicanum (assembly GCF_040938575.1). NCBI lineage: Eukaryota > Metazoa > Chordata > Amphibia > Caudata > Ambystomatidae > Ambystoma > Ambystoma mexicanum. The sequence goes on from NC_090936.1 coordinate 629,546,446, forward strand.
ATTTTTATTAAATAAAAATGGGTGGGAAAAACACCTGTCTAGCCCTATTCTAAAGAGGAACTTCCCTATCTAGAAACGAATACTAAGGATCTGTCTGCATCACGATGTCAGTAACTGAAAAGTCATCCTTGTGTCCAAAAATGTGCAAAAAGCAAAGTGTAAGAATGACTAACAAAAACGTTCTCCAAGGTAAAGACGCTTGGATCCAAAGGATGGTCACCTTCCCCTGGATTCTTAAACATGATGGCAAAATGCATTTTCAGCTAACAGTGCCTTTGTGTCTTCACTGGACTCAAAGTTCTTGTTCAAGCAAAAGGTTCTGTAACAATCTTTCTGTACGGAAGATTACCTGCAATACTGCCCAGCAAAGAAACTTTATGCAAATTTAAACTGCCTGGTATACTAGCCCGCCAGGACTTTTCAGGTATTTCACACAGTTTCTTGATATACCACAATAGTATACACCATGTGCTGATTGGTATATATTTGTGGTAATATTTTTACTCAAACGTACTTGCTCAAACTTCTCCCCCACATTGGTATCTCATGCGTCGGAATTTTTTTGGGGTTTACCTTCATACTTTGTCTTGTCGGCATTCAAACATTCTTCTCATTGAATCTTGCCTTTGTACTTTGCCTTGGCTGCATTCAATCAAACTTTGCCTTTGTATATTTTCTGCATTAGCAATCTTGTAACATTCAATCACCTGTTGGCGCAGCGGTCGGAACTCCTCAGGGCCTCAGCTGTGTTGGGCACACTTATTGGCGTTTTCCAGCATCTCTGACGTTGCCCACGCTTCTGCGTTATGGCTTCGAGGATGGAGTGTGCGGAGTTCCCTTGCCGCAAATCAGCTGTCCCACACCATCTATCCTTCTCGGTCCGGGATGAAGTCTGCTGCCTTGCTGAGTGACTGACCCTCCAGGAGCTCCAGCCCTGCTCCCGCTGTTGCAACGGTCCTTCCTGCTCACATGCAGCATTCCTCTCCCTATCACAGCAGCCTTCTCTGCACTACCAGCTCTGCCAGTGTGCTTCATGTTCAGGAGCCCCGGTGTGGATGGCAAAGTCTCTTTCTCTGCGCTACTCGCTGCAACTATTCTCCATAGCACGGTTGTCATTTTTATTTGTCCTGCTCAAGTTGATACATTTCTTTGGGCTTTTAGCTGCTGGATGGTTTCTCTCATGGTTGTCACAAAAAGGCACATCAAAAGAAAAAGGTCATGTGTGAGTGAGGGTTTAGGTGGGGGCCTGAACCAAATGACAACAGGCCATCAAGAACTGTGGTATCAGAGGTTCTTCCTCATGGGGAAGGGCGTGGGGGTGGACACCGACTCTTCCAATGAAGTCATGTCATGTCCCCGGTAGTGGTCTCCTGCCATGTGATACTCCCTCATGAAACCACAGTCAGGATCAAGTAGCGGCTGCTGTCCCCTGACCACATGGGAGGTCACCGCTGGGGATGGCTCCACTGGATTCATCAAACTACCCGGTATAATGCTAGCTTTCCTCCCACATTGTGTGTGTAATTCAAGAAAAGGGGAGCAAGACCCACCCACATTTTCGGCGCAAGTGAGCTGTATGTTGCAGATGTGATCGGGAGGCCGGTGTCCCAATACGTGTGATGGTTCTTATCCTCCTGGCATCTTTTGGTAAGTTTATTGGTGGGGTGGGTTCTTTTCCCCTTCGCTTTTCTTGGTAGTGGCAGATGTGTGTGCCCTGCTCAAGGTCCCTCTCTGGGGTTTTTTCCGTTCCTGGTCACAGAAGAGTGAAGATGGACAGTATATGCTTGAGGACTAAATTCAGAGTCCTAAGGTCTGCACCCTATTAGCTGCCACATTCCAACTGAAAGGCTGGGTAATTTCTCTGTTGTGTGGTGTTGGTGCTCCCCTCTCCTGACAAGACTAGTACCCCAGCCTTGTAACATCTGATAATTCTGTTTTTATTTAAAATAGTAAATCAAAATTGGAGGTGGTCCCTTAACTTTATTCTTGGGAAATCTACAGAAAAGAAGAAAAAAACAACCTGCCTGATATTGTCTAATATTTAGAATCACAATGCACACAAACATTCCATTCGTACAAAAACAAAACTAGAATAACTATTCTAAACAAAATATATGTAATCCTCTCCAAGCTAAAAACATTAAAATGATCACTGCTCGTCGGCATCACATTTCAATAGTTTCATCAGAAATGTGCAATATATATATATATATATATATATATATATATATATATATATATATATATATATATATATATATATATATATATATATATATATATATATATATATTCACTTCATTTTCTCTAACACCATCAACATGTTTTCACATAAAAAAACATTTGATTCACACAATGTTCTTATTCACAAATAAATTCTACTCTGGATGTAGTTTAGTCTGTTTCTAGTTTAGGGGTTTACTTTCTACAAGCTGGGGATTAGGATATTTTGGAGAGCACAAAATCTAGGTTAATTTCAAATATGTCACGCAAGCGCATGAGTATAACTGAGGTAGAACAGAATCAACACTTCATTTGAACTTGGCATTAGCCATCCGCTTAAGGCAGCATACTATTGTTTCTGTGCAATGCTATTTGAAAATATGCCATTATTTTGTTGGGAATAAAGTCGACAAAATGAATTCACTCCTATCCACTTTAAGCGGCATAGCTCTACTCAAGATGTAAACTGCGGTATCAACAGGTTAAGCACTAACTCCTGCAAATTTGGAAACATGTACACAAATCCAGGTATAAATTGTCCTTGTGAAAAACTAATGATTTATTTGGCTACGGTCAGAGAATATGTGCCCTGCACAATCATAGATTTTGGTGCACACCATTTTAAATCTACATCTACAAGGTTTCGTTAAGGCCCAGTCCCCACCAAGTGAATAGCTGGAAAATGATTCCCTTAGAGGACTTTTAATTGCAATCAGCGGTTTGACCAGTTCGTGTGACATATTCAATTGTTGTGGGGTTTATTGTGTTCACTTTTGGTTTGTCTTTTGAAGGCACATGACAGGTAGGAACAATAACTGCTCAGGGCAACTCTGCCAGTTAAGCTCTGCTCCAAAAATTCCTCCCAGGCAATATGGTTCCGTCTTGCACAAGGCTTCTGCATTAGGCTCTATGACGATTCACTGGATCTTGTTACTCCTCAGTGGGGAGCCCTTCCCTGTGAGGCTAGGGAGGTGAGGCCGCTACACAACAATGCTCCAAGGGGTGGTGGAAAGCGGGACCTCAAAGGGCAAGACTCCCTTATGGGGACAAAGATGTTACATGCTGGAACTCCCTAATCTCCTTGCCTTTGAGACGAAGAAATTCTTGAGGTTCTCCAAGAACCAACTGGAAAACACTGTTACTGTATTACTCCCACCTCTCCTCACTTAAGACCTAATACTACCAAGACGAGGAGGAACATTCAGAGTAATAAGTCATCTCCCAAATGTACTGATTAGAGGAAGATTGAAGGAGTGAGGCAAATTACTCCTTTTCAAATTCTAGACCATACTGAAAAGAGGTGGCCCCAAGGAGGCATGAAAAATACTCCATCAACACCAATGTAGAACTGTGGCATTTCACTGGGGAGGACCCTGCTACAGGACATACAAACCAAGAAGGGCCTTAATAAAGAGAGAATGAAGCCTGTCAGCCCCGGGAGATTCAAACCTGGGAATGAGGAAGTGGGCAGGAGAAGCTGGTCCTCGGGCGAGAGGACACCCTGGAACGATCGGCAGAGGACTCCGTAGCCAGATGGAGGCCCGACCTATGCAGAAGCTGGAGAGAAGCAGACAGTGGCGTGACCACGGAGAGGTGGACCATGTGGTCCTTCAACTACGCTGACACCAGAAAGAAAGTAACGGGAGACCCATTAGGGGTTTGGGTGAGAGCAAAGATGCTTCGGGAGTAATCTCCCTCGTTACAGTCTTTACAGAAACAATGCCAAGAGTTAAAAGTGCCTCAGGAGGAATCTCACTCATTACAATAACTGCAAGAGAGATAAAGATTTCTACAGAAGTCTCCCTCAGAGAGTTTGTGGAAAAAGCCACTTGTTGCAAGAGCAAAGAGGAAGATAAGGAAAGTACAGGAATGCATATAACCCTAATAAAAGATACGTGTTGGGAATTTCCCCAAGTGCAGAGAAGCCTGTGGGAGGAATCACAAGGGTTTAGCAGAACTGTTACAGGCGACTATCAGAAACCAGACCTTAAGGTCTAACCAGTTGGACGAGGAGAAGGGAGTCATTCTCCTGACTTAAATTATGTTTGCTGAATACATTTGATCAGTGGAAGGGTCAGAGTAGGATAGTTTTGGACAGAGGACAGATTCTTTAGTTTGCAACCACCCTGACAAAGAGCACCCAAGTTAGAATTCAGTTAAAGATGGCAAACCCTTTAGTTATATGGAAAGATATGTTCTTTTCTTCTTACGGGAATAAAAAACTTGATCTGAAATGCCACCCCTTTGTCAGACTCCTCCTTTTGACTGGCCACAGCTCCTTCTGGAAAGGCCTTCAGTTGGGCATTATATTGGCTATCTCCAAGGTGGAAGTTCAAAACAAGCACATATGCAGACAAAGGAACCTTGTCTGACAGGACATTTCACAAGAACTCTCCCTATTTCCAGTTGTGTTTGCCTGTAAATAATTGATAAGTCTCCACCCATGTTTTGATCTGACATTTTTTCATTGGATTGGGCCGATCTTAGGTTCTCCCCACAAACTGGCACGTCAAATTATTGTACCCTTTATTTTGATTGGTCCAATGTATTTTTCCATGTGACAATAGGATGTTTTCCCTCTATGATCAGATTTGAATGAAATCTATTTTACTCCCATAACATCTGCTATGTATCTGTACCATTATTAAGGCATATATTGCAAACCGCAAAACTATTTTGAATCTGCAGACAACTTTCATGTTCCAATAACTGATAAGACATTTTTGAAATATGTAAATGCATTCATAATTTGCACAATATTTATCATGTTTACATGCGCATTATAGGAATGCTTTGCTGAATCAAATTGGTTTTAAACCAAGATAAGCATTCAGAAGTTCTCACTGATAATGAGATGTCATTATGTTATCAGTTAAATCAATACATTGTTTTACTTTGTGTTTCAGTAGGTGTGCGCTACATGTTTTCACAGTAATTATATATTTAAATATGTTCATAGCCAACAAAGGCTTTACATATATTATACAATAGACAATTCAAATGTATCATGTACAAGCTAAAAGACAGATACTATAAAATTTGCGTTGATTGTCATTAAATGGATTTCTATAGAAACAGAGTGCCGACAGAAAATTCCCTTAATATAGAAAAAATTAGCTCATGAAACATCACGTGGAAAATAAGATTCAAGTTATTTCCATGTAGAAGAGCTTCCCAATTTCATTCATATTCTCACTATTTCAAGTGTTAATATGCTTTCAGATATTTATTTCTTATGAAATTTAGACTCACATTGATAAATGATGTGTGCCGCAGTTTCTATTACAGATGTACCACACAATCTACAGAGTCTTTGATCCCATGTGATACCACATTTTGCCCCCATTATTTCTAGTGGATCACACATTAAATTTAAACAATAAATAACGGCTAATGATATTATCTCAGGAATTAATTATCAACTTATTTGCTGGTTTAGGCCCCTTAAAGCCTAGGCCATGAAGCAAACACAAACAATGGTAATGTATTGCAGTGCCACACGTCAACAGGCCAAGGGCTGCTTAGAAATGTGATATTTTAATACGTTGATTCACTAAGCAACAGATCGATAACCTTATGAGGATCCCTTGCAAACTGTGAGACGCCACAAACATGAGGTTTCAAGAATGCAAAAAGGCACAATTTTTATATTTCAACATATGCTCTGAATACCCACCTCACCTGTTCGGCTAAGCTAATGGATTAGTTACTGATTAATGATGGGCTTTATAATACCAGATAACTGACCTCTGGTTTTGGTTAATGAGCTTTAATGAATGCAGGCCATATTTCAACTGTACTGGCCTATTTTTTACATGACATGCAAATAGAAAGCAATGCTATTGTGTTGATAATTTAGGCCTTCTCAACATATTTAAATCAGTGTGTGTAATGCATGGTGTATGGAGATTAATTACTTTCTTGCACATATTCAAATATACTGTTTGCCTCATTTATACAACATTGCTTGCACCGATTGCATTGAACAGTTACGAGGATAATTTCGGTTTGTAAGATTTACATTATAGGGATGAAAAAGTCATGCATATTACATTTTATTTAATAAACGTGTTTCATATATATCAAATACACTTTACAAGACTGCACTAGAAAACAAGAAGGTGGAGGCTGAAAACATCTATGCTAACAGATAAGATGTTATTAGGCAACATGCCGGAAGAAAAATCAACATTTTTCATAGGGATTAAGTAACTGGGGATGCCATCGGCTACAGTGTGCAAATAAGGCAAGACTGCCTGGAGTGACTTTTGCATAATGCATAGTGAAAAAGAACAAGAGGAACGAATAAGGTTGGAGAATGTATAATGCAGAGGTAAGCTGCCGTTAGGCAAGTCGCATCAAAATGGACACCTAGTGAAATAACTGCGATCCTCGAGCAAACAGTGGATTTGAACGCTTACTTCCCCAATATTGAAAAGTACTCCTTACAGAAGGACAAAACATACTATGAGCAGGCGTACATGAGGAAAAAGAGGGCAGCACTGTGATACAGGTAATAAAAGGCACAAGAGTAGCAGCACAAACATAGAAAAGATTATAAGCAGTAAAGACTGCACTAAAAAGGTTAAATGGGATATATGTGGACAGAGATGGTATGTGTACCATCATTTTATAAAACATTAGGAATGTTACACCTGTGTGGTGAAATATGCAACAGCACATGACTAGTAAATAGCTACCATATAACAAAGTACTGAAAACAGGGCAGGTAACATAATGCAGCAATTGTTAAAATAATAGACAAACCTGCAAAAGGCAAGAGGACATTCCTAGTTATGGATAGTAGTCTATTTTTATATAATTGGAGTATTGACAAGTACAGACTTGGCTCAGGAGTAGCAAACTGTTTCACATATAAGAAGAACGAAATATTAGCAAACGAGAAAACACAAGGGGAGGGGGGTTAGGGAAGAAGGGGATATCATGTGAACTATATTTAAATGTATGTATTGTACATTTGTATGACGCCTATACAGCCATGGTGTATCCAGACGCCACAAGGCAGATATGGGGCACAGGGGGAAAACAATAACGGTCCTACCAAGCCTTGTGAAATTAAAATTGTGCAAGTGCAGAATATGAAGTGCTAAAGGGGGGGCAGGGAGGAAGAGAGGGCAAGGGAGAGGGAAATGGGGAAGTGCAGGGGCCCCAGGGGCTAGGCAAGTGCTACAATAGGGCAAGTGCCAGGGCAACCTGGGAAGGGATAGTGCATTATATCCAGCATTAGCGTAATACCTCAACCGGGGGATTCAATAGAGGTGTCCATTTAGAGCCCTGTAGAACGAGCTCAGGTCCGGAGCAGTCTGGAATTCTGTAGCAAAGAGTTCCATATCTACGAGAAGGCAGGAGGAAGCTTGAAATAAAGGGAGGGATGTTTGAGGAGAAAATGTTAAAAGGCATTACAAGCTTTACGGGGCAACCACTAAACACCATTTAGGTTGAGACAGATGTGGTTAGATCTTTCAGGACCAGAGAGAAGGGGAGCAGCCGTGCGTTTCACAGCATTGATGCGAACTACAAAGGAGTCAATGTGTGAATGGGCTAAAACATCAACCACTTCTGACATTTTGAGATCCCAGAGGTTTTGCTTTCCAGTGTACATGCAGTTGATGACTGAAATATGTTGGTAGCGTGAAGTTGATTGCATATCCACCGGTATAAGCGTAGCACCAGAGGCTATTGATTCAAACATATTTGCAAAAACCTTAATGGACCATGTCAAGCAGGGAACAAACTTTGTATTTTGAAGCAAAGCAGGTTTTATATGCATGGGACATTTTACAGATCACATAAGACGTCTGAAGAACGCAGCATGACCCCTTCTCCACCTTCATAAGAGGAATGCCTTCACTCACTCCAATTTCCTGCTTTCGAATGCAAGTTCTTTCACAGTCTGGTGTATTTATTGCCTCTCTGATTTCTTGGCCTTCTGTGACGTCCATTGTTGGTATGAACCAGATGAAAGGGGCAACCCAAGGTGGAATGGAAGTAGGCAACACAAGTGCCAATTCACATTGACCTACTCGGAAGTTCCCTGGTGGCATGGGTGTCTAGTGTACACAATGGAGCTTTAATGGCAACTGGATTTCTTGGTGAAATGATGGGGCACTTCCAGGTTTGTGGCAGGGCTGCCAAGCCGGGTCCTTGTCTTTGCAGTAGCGGCAGTGCCAGGGCTCCAGATAAGATTTTCAAGTTTGAGAATTTCACTCCATATTTTTCAAGTTATGAGTAAAATAGTTTGGGGAGTAAAAAAGTAATTCCGATTTCCCCGTCAGCGTATTTTTAGGCCAGTAACTATGTATTTTAACTAACTTATATTACTGAAATCCTTACTTTTCTACAGCCAGTAATACAAGAAAATAAAAAGCAATTTTTATCTTAAAGCTAGTCTTCAGTCTAGCAGTAATACCATTATTTCAAGAGCTCCGTCCTGTAGGACTGCTCGACCTGTACCACTAATTGAATATGTGGTGGAAGTAGTGCTCATATGCTCCCAGTAACACAATGGGAAACTATCTACTCCCCATTTTGTTTTGTTGGGAGTTTTTGCTTTTAGGGAGAAAAGCGTTTGGTATCACACTTCTGTTTAGAACTGCCTAGGACCATGGGCTGGGCGTTTCTGAAATGCAAAACAAGTTGCTCTTAAATATGGATGGGATGTGTATCACAAAAGAACATGTTAAAAGGCAGACGTAAACTACAACAGACATACATTATAGGTTTGGCAGGGTATAAGCAATACTTATAAACAAACCATAAACATTACACTAAACTACTTAATGAAAAAAGTGGACAAAAAAACATTGGCCCCACTTCAATTATGTAAAAAGCTTTAGAAAGCAAGCAAGCATTGGAAAATGGTGCGAGTACCTGGGCATCTAATAGCAGTGCCTGGAAAATGCCCAATACTTATACACAAACCCAAACGGTTGGCTTTGCCAATGCTTATTTTTAACAGGACTTTATTGAAGGACATGCATACTGCTCATAAATCGAGTGGCTGAAGGCAGACCTGGTTAAGGCATTTTTATTACACCAGTAGCATATGTACAGCTCTACTTAGTCATTAACTCTCAGAAGACTGCCTTGAAAAAACACTTGCAGGCACTTTAAGTGCAAAGATTGATGGCAAGGCTTTTAAAGCATGCTCAAAGAGTTCCCATGGGGGGGTATTTTGGGCAGGGAGGATCAGCAACTAGGAGAGAATGACGACCATAGGGATTAGCATAACCATGGGCAATCCATGGGTGGGTATAACCAAACCACAACACGCTTTGTGTCCCTCATATGCCATTTCTCCCTATCTGTACTCGAATTAAATAATGTTGGCTTATACGTGGCACAAGCGCAACCTAACAGCGCAAACTAACTAGCTATGGTGCTTCCACTGGGACCTGTACAATGATTTATTATGGTCTTCTGTGGCACCAGCCACAATACACAGAACGTTTTATGGTTCCCAATGCGAACAAAATTGTAGCCCTTAATTGGGAAAGGCCAGGGATTCCCCACTCTACCTGGGGTAGGTGGCCCGCTGGGGCAACGCCAGAGTTAGACCTACCCCAGATGTGGTGTTGGGGAATCGAGGGGGATGCCGTGGTATATGTGGAGCACTGCATGTATATTGGTGCCTCTTTCTCTGACACGATGCCGATCAGCCTCGGTCATCTTTAATCTTTCAAGTGGTTCCCTAGAAGCATAGCATTAGGAGCAGCACAATCTATTAAACACAAGACCCAGAGACTACAGCAACCACAATGATTACCTATATGGGGAAAGCAATCCTTGGGTAGCAGCGATTGCCGCATATCTAGGGAAAGGGAAAGGAAAGAAAACTCCAACTGGCTGTCTCACCTCAAACTTTGTTGTCACTCCATTATCCTAATCTCTTTGTGTCATAGCAATTAAATCAGTCTATGGGGTAAAGGGAGAGGACTACTCTGAAAGGACCCTAGTCACAGCCAGAATGCCCCTACAACCAATTAATAAAATGGAAGGGAAATGAGCAAAACGAACTGTAATACTTTATTCTACTGTCGTTCACATACCTCAAAACAATAACAAAATGAAAAATATGCTTGGGAAATATTTTTGAAAAAATATTTTCGTTAGGGGTTTTTAACAAAAATGTGTCTCCACAAATATTTGCGCAAAACCTTTTTCCTTTTTATGAGTACTATATCAATCAGACACAATATGATAATACAAGGTATAGAAATGGACAATTCCTCCTTTACATTTGCAGACTAAGCAGAAGACATTTTCTTATCCGATGTCGAACCATCTTTATTGGCTCTCCTCCAGGTTATTTAGGTTGTATTGAAGGTGCATTTTAAACACATGAAAATCAGAAGTTGAACCAAACAAAATATATTGCATGAAATTCTGGCTTAAAATGGCAACCAAAACAAGAATTAGGCGTAATTTTCGTAAGTAATCTTCATGTGATTAGGGACGCCAAGTCAAACTATATTTTAGAGAAAATAACCTCATTAAAAGTAAAATGGTCCCCGTAAGTGTATCGCCTTGCCGGACAGAGCAATATCGATAAAAATGAAATTTTGCCAATCAATTATACCCTTATGCCGACATTATGCATGCCGGACTCCAAGTCATTTGACTCATTCTGATCAAAATTTCTATGGCCGAACACAAGAAGAATAATAAAGATAACAATTCGGGAATACAAGGGGGTCTTAAACAGCCTTTGTAGGGTCTCAAGTCAGTAAATGGTGACATATTGATTCACAAACGAATACGTTCCTGCCTGGCTATCGACTGTGCCTGAACACATTCACCCACCTCAAACCATTAGCTTTACTACCCTAAACCACATACACTGGCTCAACAGATAATCAAGTCATTATTAGCACTACCTACAGTAACACGTTTACCAAGACTCTGGAATAGCAAATACAGCCATCCACATATATCACAAAACTATGAACTATCCTTAGTTTATAGGCATGCAGGAAGGGAAAGAGCAACTCTCCTTAACACACAAATGTAACCACCCCCCTTACAAACACTGACTTTCATACATTTCTAAGGCTAAGGGCCTGTCTTTCTAAGACTCATCTTAAGAATACCATCCCAGACATATTTACCGAAATAATTATAATGCCAATGGCCAAACCACCAAGTTAGATAAGCAAGTACAATGAAAATGCTCTAGGGAAACTACATTTGGAAATGTCCCCCAATATATCAATGTTTTCTGGGCATTTTTCACAAACTAGATTCCTTGCATCAAAAACATGGAAGCTGGCTGAATTACACAAATCAGGTATTTGTTGCTTTTTGCTAGGCACGTGCTCAAGAAATACCGTAATAATAATAATAATAATAAGGATAATAAAATGTGAGAGCAATCCATGCTGGCAATGCCCAAACAATGCAGAGCTTTTACTTTGTGAACAGCAAAATAAATCCACAACATCTTTTGTTAGTGCCCAATCTCTCCATTCTAAATGTCATGCCTGGTGAGCATGGGCATGCCAAGCACAGGACTGTGCAAAATGTGCTTTTGGCAAACACACTACACAAACCTGTAATTGGGACTGCTGGTGTGAATTAAACTCTTACTGTTCAAGTACAAACCTCTAATAACGATTATAAGCCTCCCTAATTTAGATGCCATCCTTGTAAACCAAGCCAACCAAATCTCAATATAAAACGACCTGTATCTCGGCCCACACCCTGGTCACATCTCGCACAGTTTTTCTCTGGGCTAAATCAGCCTCATCTCTTTCTCCCTTCCCTTGTCCCCAGCCCTGCATGTTCAGCTTTAGTAGCATATCGTTATCTTACTGTACCAACATGTACCATTCTGTTTAGTGCTCATTATTCCTGTTTTAATATTCACAACTGTCCTTGGTACAAAATAAGATGAAAGGTGAAACGTATTCACTTAATTGTTCGAACACGGCGCAGAAACAGGAATAGCACACAGTCCATTACTGCATACACCTCTGGCACAGCCAGAGAATTTGAAACATTTTCGGCTATTACTGCTAAGGTATGGATAGAAGTCAGCCTCGTACCATTTAGTCAGGGAGAAATTAACATGTACGCTTAAGAAAATGTAGATGTGAAATGTAATTGCAAGAGAATTTAATGCGACTGTAAAGAGTATGCTAATTTGAGAAAGACTAGGGGCCTCATTCCAAGGTTGGCGGTAAGGGGTTAACGGCGCCGGTAATGGTGCCGGTGCCGTTAACCCCTTACCGCCGCATTACGAGGTCCTTTAGCGGGTTACCCGCTAAGGGCAGCTGGTTTTACCAGACGCCCTTAGTGGGAGCTGCTAAAGGACCAGCATGCTAACAACGGGCCGGTAATTAACGGGCCCGTTGTTAGCATGGTCCCCATTCCCATTGAGCCCTATGGGGGCTCGAATGGGGATGGGTTCCCCGAATGGGGCAACACTGGGTCCTCCAAGGTTGGAATGGCCCAGTAATTCCCCATTCAGGGAACCCGGACCCGGTATGCGGTAAGAGGTAGCTATGGCGCTAATAGCGCCATGGCTACCTCCAGCCTTGCAATGACCCCCTAGGTCTTAACATTAGCATTAGTCCCAGTGCAGTTGAAGATAGAATTCATTGCATAAGTGTGTACCTGCAGGCATGGCAAAAAGTTGCTTGTATATGAACAATGCATTTACTTGCATGTTTGTAATCTGCTGCTCCAGCAAAAATAAATATTAAGAGACACGCCTGAAAAACACACACATATTACGTGTATGCACAATTTAAAATCCAAAACATCCTCTGCCCTACCTTGCGAGTCCTACTGGACATTATATGCAGGAATAGGTTGTCATGTAGGGGCAGCGTCAGAGAATATTGTACTGGTGCCAAAAAGTGTCTGTCTGAGTCAGTTGTCTGTCCGGTCAAACCTTGCTAAACCAGATTAATTTGTGTAGCCATAGTCCCCATGCTTCAGCATATGTGGCTTTGAGGTAGAGTTTATTACAGTTTAACCAGAGTTGTCTCCGCTTTAGTGTTCTCTGATGAAGGCACCAGTGGCAAGGACATTCAGTCACCCTAGTTCGAGGCTTTTGTAAAGCTGATCCTAATGACATAGAAACGTATCTAGTCCTTTTCCATTTCTATTCTTCCTATTCTAGCAATGGGATCTGATCAGATTCATCTACTTTTCACACTGTAAGCAATCCATCTCTGGACCACTAAGTACAAAATGGGTCTCAATGCAACAGCGTGGGGCATGCCAACTGATCGGTAGTCATGAGCCATTGTTAGGTTTAGCAGTGTGTCTGCGCTATTGAGTAAGGCAATGCAAAGAGTGGCACTGACATCCTTAGAAGCTAATCCTAGTCTTAACCCTGTGAGAATATGAAAATGTCACTCTAAGCAAGTGCCATTCTCTCAAAGGGGTTATAGCTTATTTTATGTACACAAATTATTCGACCAAGAATTGTACGTTTCTGGATTACTGACAATATTTTTAAGTTCACACTACACAGAGAATGTTTTCTGGGAGAAATAAAGCTCCGAACTTCAAAATGGGAAAAATAGTTACCTTGGCAGGTACTGGAAGTTCATTCAGGAACAGGGTACGTCCTCCAATTGCACAGATACTCACATTCTAGTATGCGGACTCTCTCCTGTGCACAACAAACAAAATGCAGCTATACCCTTCGATTCATTCGGCCGAGCTGCACACAATTAAAAAATTGTAGGGGGGCCCTAGGGTTGGAACCGTCCTTGCTGAGGTCTGTTTATTTTTGTGATGCCCAAATTGTTTGGTGCAAGGTCACAGGATACGTTTTGAAGTGAAGCCTACATCTCCTTTGTTGTATGGTAAGGGATTTTCCTGGATACCTGCCAACTTTGTTTTTTCAGAAAGTAGATTTTCCACACCGTTTTGCGTTTGGTGATTATTAGTTTTTATTCATCAAATTATTTGTGGTGCGGGCTCATGGTCAAAGTTAAGGTCAGCCGACACGTGTTTCGACCTTGTGCGTCTTTATCAAGGCTGATACATGTTTAAAATGTACACACGTGACCACAATTGGTTGTGGGGGTGACATTTGTGACATAATACATGTATGCCAGTGCCAGGTGCGTGGAGTGGTGACATAGTATAGTTATTTGGTCCAGTGGAGATTTAAAATACAGTTTGCATAAGACATATTGCATTTGATACATATCATTATGTACAGACAATGCAATAGTTTGGTACATGGGGGAGGAAGAGGGACAGAGCGGAAGAGAATGGCAAAATTGGGTTACTTGTGTACAGTTGAACAAAGCCATTTGTTTTGGATGGTGAGGTGTCCTCTAACCTAGTGGTGGTTTGTTGCCCCATATGGGGTCCCGATTTGGTATTCGCGGTCAGTCCTGTGTGCGACAGCTGGTCTCCTCATAGGCCCTGTAATTAAAAGTGCATTTGAGTTTGCCTTATGGGCGTGCTCCTTAAGGGAATGTCAGGTTAGGGATGTGTTCTATGGCCCGGATGTGACCTAGGTAGGAATTGTATTATGTCTAGCATGTTGCAGTTTGATGGTTCAGTTTGTGAGCCCATGGTAGGGGAAACCACCATGCTGGGGGGTAACTGTGGGCGCCATTCCTGTGAAAAGTGCCCTTTGTATTGGACATGGTGTGGTGCCTATTGGTGGCGACCAGACCAGATCGAGTTGTTGCAGTGGTCCTAGTTACCTGGGATAGTGCTAGCATGGGGAGCCATGTAGTCACTATTGGTGGGGCTGGGCCAGGTTGGAGGGGTTGCAGTGGTCCCAGTAGCAGTGGGGCTAGTCCCATGAGTAACGAGGCGTGACACCGTGGATTTGTGCAATCTAACTTCTAGGGGGAGCGGTGAGCCCATGTCTTAGTGGTCAATCACATGTTGAATTTCGCCGCTCTATTGTGTGCTTGGAATTGCGCACATATTGGAAGAGGTGGGGCTTTGCATCCGGTTAGTACCGTGTCCAGTTATGGGCACAATATAAGGGCCGTGAGGTGTTTAGAAACTGAAAACGAACCCGTATGTGTTAGGGAGTGGGCTTGGTGCGGTGGGTTACGCGTCTGAATATGGCCATAAGATGATAAGCCGCAAAGGCTGGTTGAGTTGGGCGGCGATAGCGGAGTGTTGCGTAGTGCAAGGGGTGGCATGGCTTACCTGGAAGTCAATGTCTAGTGGCATCATACGTCCCCGGCCCGTTGGCTGTGTCTGCCTCAGTGCCATGGAGTAATATATTGAGTCATGGAGCACTGATGCACATGCGTGGGTGGGAGACACTCCTGCTATGCGCATGGGCAATGTGTGCAGGGTAGTGTTTCCTTGGCTTGGTTGGTATGTTGCATTGTGGGATGTGTTGTCCTTGGTATGGTGAAGCGGGACGAATCCCTTGATTGTGAGAGCATTTAGCTCCGATTTGGTCATTTCTCTCTTGTCTATTATATTTGTGTTATGGTCCCAATGTTGCTTGGAGTATCTAAATTTTGAGCTGCATTACAGTGTGTGTCTAATCCTTCAGATCGTCTCGATAATGGGCCCGTGGCAGTAATTGTTGTCGGGCGGGGTGCCTAATGGCAGCGGAATTGCTCTTATCGATTTGGTTAGTTCCGTCTTGACCGTGGGCGGGGCGCTTGTCTCTCAGTTATCGTCGTGTATTGGTCCCAATTTAGCTGGGTGTATCTAATTTGGTGAACCATGTTGACAAGTGTCTATCCTACGGTGGGCTCGAATATGGGCTCATGGCAGTAAGTTTCAAGTGGGGGTGCCTGTTGGTAGCTGAGTGCCACGTGTTGCCAGGAATGGCAGCTGGGCTGGTGTTGGGGTTATTCCATATGCTATATTGCCCATGTGTCTAGGGTGGTTGTTGGTATGAGCAAAACTTGGGCTTGATCTGTGGTATAAGAACCATTTGGGCAATTGTTGCTGATGCTAGCAATTGAGGTTGTGTTGGTTGGGGGTATAACACATATGTCCTTGAGTCTTGGTTGGTTGTGTGGGGTCAACCACCCTGGAATCGATCTCTGGGTTTGGACAAATGGCACGTTTCCTCATGCTGGCATGGGATTGGTTTGGGCCTGGAAGAAGGCTTTAATGGGGAGGTTAGCTGCATATTACCGCTGCGTATTATAGAAAAACATTATAGTCATGATCTGTGTTGAGGCCACTCTTTACATATCTGTAACAGCAAATTAGTCTTGCTTCTTCCTGTCGCAGTTTCTGAATTCCGTTTCCTCCTCTAGGTCCAACCTTGACTAATCGTAGTCCAATAAACCATATCTGGCTCTTGTCCTCCATTTGGTGATGTTGCCAACGGTTGGCCAGGGGTAGCTTTGGATCCGGTGAGTGGATACTGTTCAGGTGCTCCCTTATTCTGACAGACTTACCGGATGGTGCTTCATAAATATATATATATATATATATATATATCACCATCCGGGAAGTCCATGTCAGAAAAGGGGAGTTCCTCTGATGTCCCTTTCCATATTAGGATGGCATCAATGTAGCAGAACCACTGGACTATCAGTTCCGGGAATCTCTGGTTGTTCATTGCATGTTTCCTCTCGTATGAGTGCATTGTAACGCTCACCTGACTCCCACGGAGGCGCTGGCCTGGTTCGCGCTGCTGTGACCTCTTCTAAGGTGATGTGCAGGGTTCGGAAGACGGACTGGACCGGGCCCCCAAATCTGGCTTGTCTGCCTCGCAGAAGTATCCTTCTGTAGGCGAAAATAGGGGATTAACTGTCTGCGGGGTAATGCAATCGGCCTCCCTCTTTCCCCTCTCACCCTCCTCGAAACCCTTCTGTGATTCCTCGTAGCGTCTCACCTTAGGGTCTGGAAGGACGAGCTCTCCATCCTGCTTCTGATGCAGGGGCGCGTTGGTATCCAGTTACTTCACTGGATTTTCGGATTGGTGAGAACCAAACTTGCTTGGCTTCCAGGTAAGTTTTTCTATAAGTGGTTCCCCTTGTGTCCATGCATTAATGTACTAATGCTAGTGTCTCTTTCCCCATAGGGGCCGGGGTACGGAATGCCGGGGAACAGGCACCGACCCGAGATGAGAGGTGAAATCCTTGCAGAAATCAGGTAAGTCTTTAATGAGCGTTTTTTGGTAATGTCTTTTCATTCGCTCATTAACGCTGATGTCCCTTTTACCCCTTAGGGGCCGGGGTCCGGAAATGCCAGGATGCGGCGCGGACCCGAAATAAAGAGGGAATGAATCAACTGGTAAGTCTTAAAATGGAGATTTAGCTTTCCTTATTCCCTTCTCTCTCTCACCTTTTGTTCTGGTCTTTTTCTCCATAGGCGCTGGGGCGTGAATGCGAATCCAGATGATCGCTGCTGAACATGGAGGCGCCCTGAAAAGGTAAGTGGAATGCGGCGCTGCAGCGATCGACGCGATGAGCTTTTAAATAAAAGTCTTCCTTTTCAGGATTGTCGGCGAGATGTCTCCGGGATGCGGATTTAGCAGGTAAGGACTTTTCCTTCTTCTGTTCTCTTCTTCTCTTCCTTTGCAGGTGATCCAGGATGCTGGCAGCCGTGGCAGAAGTTAGGGGCACAGGAGCAGACACGGTGAGCGTCCAGCTGCTAGATGCAGAACAACGCGAAGCACGTGTGGCTGTTCGGGTGGGGTTTAAATAGCCTTGGAAGAAGTTCCAGGTATGTATCCTTCCTCCAATCAGGTATGTATCCTTCCCCGACCACACCCGGATGGTAAATTAGTCCCAAAGGTAAAGTAGTTCCTTTCAGGCCTCAAGGAGGCCGGGATCCTGCAGCATGGTCTGCATCAGGTAAGTGCACCCAAGCCCTCCCATATTGAGCCTGGCGCCTATGGCGCCAGGACTGATGTCTTTTTTGAGCCTGGCGCCATAGGCGCCAGGACGCTGTTCAAAGGGCCCCTATATGGGGTTGCTGGGTCCTTCCTTGGGGACTGGATGTCCGCTTTCGGGGACGCAGGGCTTGAACCGGCTCCCCGGGAGCGGACATCATGACAGCACTCCCCTCCCAAGGTTGTTCCCTCCGGGGGTTTTGGTTTGTCTGGGAAGAGTCGGTGGAATTTCCTGACTAATCGAAGTGCATGCACATGGTCGCTGGGTTCCCACGACCTCTCCTGAGGTCCGTACCCCTTCCAATCAATTAGGTAGGACAGTTTTGACTTAAACATTTTTGAGTTTAAAATGTTCTTCACTTCGAATTCGGGCTCCCCATCTATTAGAATAGGTTCTGGAGGT
This sequence comes from Ambystoma mexicanum, assembly GCF_040938575.1. Taxonomy (NCBI): domain Eukaryota; kingdom Metazoa; phylum Chordata; class Amphibia; order Caudata; family Ambystomatidae; genus Ambystoma; species Ambystoma mexicanum. Next base: position 629,564,895 of record NC_090936.1, read on the forward strand.
TTGAGCAGTCGGGTTCCGGGTACCACTGGTTTCAGAAGTGACACATGAAAAACAGGGTAAATTCGCATACTAGCTGGTAAATCAAGTTTAACAGAAACTGGGTTAATTATTGCCGTAATAGAATAAGGTCCCAGATATTTTGGGTTAAAAGTTCAAGGCCCTTTGAGTGGTAAATGTCTGGTAGCTAACCACACTTGTTCCCCAATCTGATACGGAGGTGCTTCACTCCGATGTAGATCAGCATTCTCCTTGTATTTTCTCTTGGCTTGTTGTAAATGCGTAGTTGCCTCTTTGAAGGCTTGGGTAATTGTAGAATGCAGATTTTCTACTGCAGGCATTCTGAGGTTTTGAGGTGAGTCAAGGTTTGAGGTTCGAGGGTGATGCCCAAACAAAGTATAAAAAGGACTGTGGACAGTTCCAGAGTGTACTGAATTATTATATGCGTATTCGGCTATCCAAAGAATGTCTTTCCAGTTGCTTTCAGATTGCTGTAACATACACCGTAAGTACTGCTCAAGGGTCTGATTTGTCCTCTCGGTCTGACCATCGTTCTGAGGGTGGTGACTGGTCGATAATCTTACGTCGATCTGCGCCATTTGACAACATTTGCACCAGAAGTGGGAAATGAATTGGCTTCCCCGGTCAGAGATTAGTATAGATGGGAATCCATGTAGCCGAACAATATTTTCGAGGAATTCTTTGGCTAGGACAGAAGCTGAAGGTAAACCTTTCAAAGGAATAAAGTGGGCCATTTTGAAAAACAAAACCACAATTACCAGAATAGTATTGTACCCCGAACAAGGAGGCAGGTCCGTAATAAAATCCATTGATAGGGTGTGCCAGGGTGCTGGCGGTATGTCTAGAGGTTGAAGGAGACCGGCTGGTCTTTTCTTTTGACTTTTATTTTGGGCGCAAACACCACAGGACATCACAAAAGATTTAACATCTTTTCGCCAAGAGGGCCACCAAAATTGTCGTTTCACCTTTTCCTCTGTCTTGGCAATACCGGGGTGTCCCTCTTTTAATGTATCATGATAACCGGAAATAACTAGTTCGTGTAATTCCTTATGTGGCAGGAATAAGCGTCCTTGGAAATAAGGTAAACCATTATCTATTGGAAAGTCTGATCCCTTTTGTATCCAATCCTGTAAGGTTGTAGGGTCCAGGAGTTGTTTCACTCTGGCTTGAATGTCTTCAAGCGTCTGTAACGAAGTCATACCTAGAATCCTCTGTTCGGGAATTATCGGTACTGGTTCTGAGTTTGTAACAGATTCTCCCATTTCAATTCGGGATAAGGCGTCTGCTTTGCCATTCTTGCAGCCAGGTCGATAGGTAATCACGAAATCAAATTCAGCGAAAAACAAAGCCCATCGGAGCAGTCGTGATGCCTGAGCCTTGGCGGTTTTCAAATACTGTAAATTCCGGTGATCAGTGATCACTGTGATGGTAGGTCGAGCTCCAAGCAGATAATGCCGCCAGGCTTTAAAAGCGGACTTAATGGCTAACAGTTCTTTGTCCGTGATTGCATAATTAACCTCTGGTGCCGAGAATTTTCTGGACCAAAATGCTACGGGATGCAGTTGGTTGGTTTCGGGATCTCTTTGGGACAGGACAGCTCCCATGGCTAGGCTGGATGCGTCAGTCTCGACGACATAAGGGAGATCTGGACGCGGGTGTTTCAATATAGGTGCAGAGGTAAACTTAGCTTTTAAATCCTGAAAGGCTTGCTCGGCTTCTTCAGACCATTCAAAACGTTTATTTTTCCTCAAGAGTGCAGTAATGGGTTGTACCACGCGTGAAAATTCCGGGATAAACCTGCGATAGAAATTGGCAAAGCCGAGCATGCTTTGAACCCCTTTTACAGAGCTAGGTGATGGCCATTTGAGGATGGCATCCACTTTTCTTGAGTCCATTCGGACTCCTTTGGGTGTCCAGATGAAACTTAGAAACTCGACTTCTGTGGTATGGAAAACACATTTCTCCAATTTAGCAAATAGTTTGTGTTGGCGCAGGTTTTCAAGTACTGCCCTGACGTGTTTTCTGTGATCAGATTCCGAAGAGGAGTACACCAGAATGTCATTGATATATACGACAACACAAACATCGATGAGTTCCCGAAGGACATCATTCATGAAGTATTGGAAGGCAACCGGCGCATTACACAATCCGAAAGGCATTACCTGGTACTCGAATAATCCGTATTTAGTACGGAAGGCAGTTTTCCATTTGTCGCCTTCTTTAACTCGTACCAGATGATAAGCCCCCCGGAGATCTAACTTGGTGTATATGCAAGCGTCCTTCACCTGGTCAAGGAGTTCAGGGATCAGAGGCAGAGGATAACGGTTTTTAACTGTTATCTGGTTCAATGCGCGGTAATCGATACAAGTTCTAAGGTCGCTTTCTTTTTTGGGCACGAAGAACAAAGCCGAGGATGCCGGGGACTTTGACGGGCGAATAAAACCATTAGCTATGTATTGATCCAAATATTGTCTCAAATGCAGATTCTCAGGTTCGGTAAGGGCATAAATCCTGCTACAAGGGGGTTGTGCACCGGGCACCAGATCGATTTGGCAATCGTACGATCTGTGAGGAGGTAACGTGTTGGCCTGTTCCTTTTGGAAGACGTCCTGAAAGTCTTGGTATTCCGGAGGTAGTTGCATGGAGGCAGAGGTTACAGATGCTAGATTAATCTTCAGGTTTTCTGGGTAGCAGGTTTGTGTACAATCCGGGAAGGTTATTCTCTTAGCTTGCCAATCAATTCGAGGATTATGTGTCTCTAACCAAGGGATTCAAAGAATAACCTGAAACTGTGGAGCCTTGATTACATCAAATACAACACCCTCCCGATGGCCGTCGGGACCAATAAGAGTCACCTCAGTAGTGTAATGTGTTACCGGTCCAGAGGCAATTTCAGTTCCATCGACTGTGGTGATGACATCTTTGCTGGTTTTAGGACGGAGAGGGAGGTTAATCCTAGAGACCAATTCACGATCCACATAGTTTCCAATAGCCCCACTATCGATGTATGCCTTTATTGCATGCAACCGCTTAGGCTGTTCTGGATCTACGAGAACCATTGGCACAATGAAATGCGAGGTCTGAGAGTTAGTTTTCAAGCTCGGCAAGCGGACCCCTACACTTGTCGGGCGGAGTCGTTTCCCGAAACAGAGTCTTCATGGTTTTTATCAGCAGCTCCTACCGCCTTTCGGGGCGGTTTTTCTGGGCAATCTCATAGAAAGTGTCCAGAATTCCCACAATAGAGACATAATTTTAACTGCCGCCTCCTTTCACGTTCCTTTTGAGTTAAGGGTCCTTTAACCCCTCCGATTTGCATAGGCTCAGAGACATCAACTCCCTTGGGATTGGCATGGGTCTTGACCAACACCCGGGTCTCAAACCTGGACCGATCTGCTTTTCTGTTTTGAAGTCTGTGATCCAATTGGACCACTAAGTCTATATACTCTGTGCATTCTTGGGGCGGATTTACAACTTGGGCCAAGACATCTTTAAGTTCTCCGCGTAGGCCTCGATAAAACAACGTGATTCTTTTATCCTCTGGCCATCCCGTTTCCACAATTAGTCTATTAAAGGTTGCAATATAGGATAGGAGGTCCTGATTGCCCTGTCGCAGGGATAGAAGTTCGTCATCCAGATCCTGCCCCTGAGAGTGTCGAGCAAATAACCTTTCCATGCTTGCTTGAAACCTTTGAAAATCACGGAGAATCGGGTCATCTTGAGTAACCAGTGGAACTGACCAATCGGCAGCGCAGCCGCTGAGATATGACAATACAAAGGCTACCTTGGTCTGATCATTAGGGAAGGCCCCAGGTCTGCATAGGAAGTGCAAACGACACTGATTCATGAATACGGCGAATCGTTTGGGGTCCCCAGCAAAGCGTTCGGGTGGGGCCAGCGGCATGTTTCCAGGTAGATTAATCTGCACAGGGTTACTGGAAACCACAGGAGCGGGATTCCCTCCGGAACCGGGTAGAGGAGTTTGCCCAGCTTGACCTTGCAAAAGCTGTCTGGCCAGGTCATCAGTTCTTTCCTTTGATATTATTAATTCCCTCCTGAGGGCATTAGTCTCTTGACGAGCGGCATGTACTTCGGCCCGTAATTCCCCCAGTAATTGGGCCAACTGATCAGTCTCAGAACTTTCCACAGCGCCTCGGTGGGAATTTGTAGGAAGTCTTTGCGTTCTGTTACGCTCACCTGACTCCCACGGAGGCGCTGGCCTGGTTCGCGCTGCTGTGACCTCTTCTAAGGTGATGCGCAGGGTTCGGAAGACGGACTGGACCGGGCCCCCAAATCTGGCTTGTCTACCTCGCAGAAGTATCCTTCTGTAGGCGAAAATAGGGGATTAACTGTCTGCGGGGTAATGCAATCGGCCTCCCTCTTTCCCCTCTCACCCTCCTCAAAACCCTTCTGTGATTCCTCGTAGCGTCTCACCTTAGGGTCTGGAAGGACGAGCTCTCCATCCTGCTTCTGATGCAGGGGCGCGTTGGTATCCAGTTACTTCACTGGATTTTCGGATTGGTGAGAACCAAACTTGCTTGACTTCCAGGTAAGTTTTTCTATAAGTGGTTCCCCTTGTGTCCATGCATTAATGTACTAATGCTAGTGTCTTTTTCCCCATAGGGGCCGGGGTACGGAATGCCGGGGAACAGGCACCGACCCGAGATGAGAGGTGAAATCCTTGTAGAAGTCAGGTAAGTCTTTAATGAGCGTTTTTTGGTAATGTCTTTTCATTCGCTCATTAACGCTGATGTCTTTTACCCCTTAGGGGCCGGGGTCCGGAAATGCCAGGATGCGGCGCGGACCCGAAATGAAGAGGGAATGAATCAACTGGTAAGTCTTAACATGGAGATTTAGCTTTCCTTATTCCCTTCTCTCTCTCTCACCTCCTGTTCTGGTCTTTTTCTCCCTAGGCGCTGGGGCGTGACTGCGAATCCGGATGATCGCTGCTGAACATGGAGGCGCCCTGAAAAGGTAAGTGGAATGCGGCGCTGCAGCGATCGACGCGATGAGCTTTTAAATAAAAGTCTTCCTTTTCAGGATTGTCGGCGAGATCTCTCCGGGATGCGGATTTAGCAGGTAAGGACTTTTCCTTCTTCTGCTCTTCCTTTGCAGGTGATCCAGGATGCTGGCAGGCGTGGCAGAAGTCAGGATGCAGGAGCAGACAGTGAGCATCCAGCTGCTAGATGCAGAACAACGCAAAGCACGTGTGGCTGTTCGGGTGGGGTTTAAATAGTCTTGGAAGAAGTTCCAGGTATGTATCCTTCCTCCAATCAGGTATGTATCCTTCCCCGACCACGCCCGGATGGTAAATTAGTCCCACAGGTAAAGTAGTTCCTTTCAGGCCTCAAGGAGGCCGGGATCCTGCAGCATGGTCTGCATCAGGTAAGTGCACCCAAGCACTCCCATAAAGAGCCTGGCGCCTATGGCGCCAGGACTGATGTCTTTTATGAGCCTGGCGCCAGGACACTGTCCAAAGGGCCCCTATATGGGGTTGCTGGGTCTTTCCTTGGGGACTGGATGTCCGCTTTCGGGGACGCGGGGCTTGAACCGGCTCCCCGGGAGCGGACATCATGACATGCATAAAGCAGTTTGCTAAGCCTAGCGCACATCTTGCACCCATTGCTATTCCCCTTGTCTGCTTGTAATATTCTCCATTGAAAATTAGCATGTTGTTCAATGAAAACTTCAGAAATTCCTTCGTCATTTCTGATTGGTCATAGTGTGAGGCAGATTTGTTTGCAAGTAGGTATCCCAGTCTCTTGATGGCCAATTCATGGTCTATTGACGTGTATAATGCTTTTACGTCCAGGGTAGCCAATAGGTATCCTGGTTCCCATTGGATTTCTGAAAGTATTGTTAGTGTGTGCATGGAATCTTTCAGATAGGTTGGTATTGTGGTAACAAGTGGTTGGATGACATTGTTGACATATCTTGCAAGTGGTTATGTGAGCCCTCCCATTCCATTCATTATTGGTCTTCCTTCTGGGATTTGGTCAAATGTGTTATGAATTTTAGGCAGGAAATAGAGAGTTGGCATGGTGGGGTAGGCAATCCTTAAGTAGTCAAATTCATCATAGTCCCTTAGCTTGGTAGTGTTTCAGGAGCCGTTCATGTTCCACCAGCATGTTTGCCTGTGGGTTGCTCTTGAGTTTTATATAGCTGCCTGGTCTCTTTATTCATTATTACGATGTTTCCACCTTTGATCTGCTTCCTTTGTTATAATGGTGTCTTCATTGCATAGTTGTTTCAAAGTGGCGAGTTCAGCTTTGGTGAGGTTGTCTTGCTCAGTGTGGTTGTGGCCTCTTTGGTCTTCTAGTTTATGCAGATCATTGATAACTGCTTGTTGGAATATGTCAATGACATATTCTGCAAATAACTGAATTGTGAATTTTTATTTGTTTTTCAAATCTGGAATTTTCATAGCCACATTTTCTATTGCGAGTTCTGTCATGCAATCTTTTTTACTGATAATATTTTCTTCCAGTGTGCTTAGTACATATTTATCTTCAAGGTCACCTATAGTTAGGGCGCTCGGTTGTTTTGTCTCTTCTTGTGGCCTGTATATTGTATATTGTCTGTTTTTTTGCAAAGAATTTTTTCAATTTGAGTCGTCATGTGAACTTAAAAAAGATCGCTCTGGGTGTCCACAAAGTTGTTACTGCTTGATGGCAAAAAGGAAAGGCCCTTGTTGAGCACTTGGCTCTCTGTGGGTGTTCTTTGTTAGAGAGGTTAATTACTAGATTTTGTTGCTCCCCTGTCCCGTTTATTTCGGAGATTGAGATCTCGTCCGTCTTTGATCTATTTCTTCTTCTAGATCTCTTAAGTTGTCAATTCTTCCGCCTCTTTCTTCTGATGGGGTTCCCGTATTTGTTAATGATATTGCAAATCGTACAGTTTTCCTTGGCTGAGGTTTGATACGGTTTGCTTTTTTTGTGTTTTTTGATTTGGTCTAAAAAAGAAAGCTTGATTGGTTGGTCATCAGTTGCTTTTTCACTTTGGTCCGGTCTTTCTTTCGCGTTGCTATCCACCTGTGAGCTCCCTGGTGAGCTATTGGGTGTACTGTCTTTGGATTTTGGTTTGTCTAGCTCATATTTGGCTTGATAAGTGAAAACATTATCTTCACAATAGTCTTTGTCGTCCCTAAAGAATTTATGTAACTTCCTCATTTTCACCACATCCTGATGGGTTTTTTGAATTGTATACATGGTTTTATATTTATTTTCCCTGGTGGCAGTTGGTGCATCATATTCTTCTATTTCTTTTTTAAGCCCATCAATTAATATAACCAATCTTTCATGTTACCTTTTTGCATGTTCTATTAGGAGACGGATCATTGTAGTGGAGCATTATACACGTCAATAGACCATGAATTAGCCATCAAGAGTCTCGGATACCTACTTGAAAACGAATCAGCCTCACACTATGACCAATCTGAAATGACAAAGGAATTTTTGAAGTTTTCATTGAACAACAACATGTTCATTTTCAATGGAGAATATTACAAGGAGACAAGGGGAATAGCAATGGGTGCAAGCTATGCGCTAGGCTTAGCAAACTGCTTTATGCACTCATATGAGAGGAAACATGCAATGAACAACCAGAGATTCACAGAACTAATAGTCCAGTGTTTCCGCTACATCGACGATGTCATCCTAATATGGAAAGGGACATCAGAAGATCTCAGTGAATATGTAGACTATCTTAATGCCAACACATTTGGAATATAATTCACAATCCACATCACAGCAACCAAAATTGATTTTCTGGATCTAACAATAATGAAACATGACAACAAACTAACTACGAGTACATACCGGAAGCCCATGGAAGTGAACTTGATGCTTCATGCAAGCAGTTGCAATAGGAAAAGTGTGATCAAAAACATTCCACAAGGAGAATACATCAGAGCCAGATGCAACTGCAACACTAAAGAACACTTTGAGGAAGAATGCAACCTCCTAGACCAAAGGTTTCACAACAGAGGATACTCACCTAAGAACTTGGCAATGGTAAAAACAAAACACTCTCCATGCCAAGGCAAACGCTCCTAATACCAAAACCAAAGCCCACAATCGGAGATACCTCGATTAGATTTGTAACCCGATAGGATATTCTGTACTTTGTAACTGTCCGTATCCTAACAAAACATTGGGATCTGCTTATGATGGATGAACACATCAGACCCTGCCTCAAGCCATAACCAAGCCTATCCGTCAGCAGAGCGCCAACACTACGCAGCATATTGAGCCCGTCATTCGTAGCACACAAAAACATAGCCACGAAAGATTGGCTCAGTGCGCAAGCACCAATTGGTTTTACAAAATGTGGCACTTGTTCAATGTGCAAATATGCCACACGAACCCAAATTGCAACATGCAAAGGCTGTCCACCGTTTAAAATCACTGAGCACATGAATTGTACAACGAAATGTGATTTATGCACTTATATGTGAGAATATATATATATATATATATATATATATATGAAGCACCATCCGGGAAGTCTGTCAGAATAGGGGAGCACCTGAACAGTATCCACTCACAGGATCCAAAGCTACCCCTGGCCAACCATTGGCAACAACATCACCAAATGGAGGACAAGAGTCAGATATGGTTTATTGGACTACGATCAGTCAAGGTTGGACCTAGAGGAGGAAACAGAATGCAGAAACTGTGACAGGAAGAAGCAAGACTAATTTGCTGTTACAGATGTGAAAAGAATGGCCTCAACCTTGATCACAACTGTTTTTCTGTAATACGCAGCGGTAATATGCAGCTAACCTTCCCCATTCAAGCCTTCTTCCAGGCCCAGACCAATCCCACACAACCCATGCCAGAACAAGGAAACGTGTCATTTGTCCAAACCCAGAGATCGATTCCAGGGTGGTTGACCCCCACAACCAACCAAGACACAAGAACATATGTGTTATACCCCCAACCAACAACCTCAATTGCTAGCATCAACAATTGCCCAAATGGTTCTTATTCTACAGATCAAGCCCATGTTTTGCTCATCCCATCAACCAACCTAGACACAAGGGCAATATAGCATATGGAATAACCCCAACACCAGCCTAGCTGCCATTCCTGGCAACACTCAGCTACCAACAGGCACCCCACTTGAAACTTACTGCCATGAGCCCATATTCGAGCCCACCGTAGGATAGAGACACTTGTCAACATGGTTCACCAAATTAGATAAACCCAGCTAAATTGGGACCAATACACGACGATAACTGAGGGACCAGCGCACCGCCCTTGGTCAAGACGGAACTAACCAAATCTATAATGGCAATTCCGCTTCCATTTGGCTCCCCGCCCGACAACAATTACTGTCACTGGCCCATTATCGAGCCGATCGGAAGGATTAGACACACACTGTAAAGCAGATTAAAATGTAGATAATCCAAGCAACATTGGGACCGTAACACAAATATAATAAACGGGCGCACTGCTCACAGCCAAGACAAAAATGTCCAAATCCAGAGCTAAATGCTTTCCCAATCGAGGGATTCGTCCCGCTTCACCTTACCAGGGACAATACATCCCACAATGCAACATACGAACCAAGCCAAGGAAACTGCCCTGCACAAATTGCCCGAGCACATAGCAGGAGTGTCTCCCATCCACGCACGTTGATCAGCGCACCATGACTCAATATTTTACTCCATGGCACTGAGACAGAGATGGCCAACGGACCAAGGACGTATGACGCCACTAGACATTGACTACCATGTAAGCCATGCCACCCTGGCACTAGGCGACACTCTGCTATCCCCGCCCCACGCAACCAGCCCTCACGGCTTATCTTATGCCCATATTCAGATGCATAACCCACCGCACCAAGCCCACTCCCTAACACATACAGGTTCGTTTTCAGTTTTCCAGCGATGGGCTGGAAAGAGGATTCCCTCTGCGGCGGCAGGGATACTCTGGGCCCAGAGGCCGTTTCCATTGGCATAGTCTCAGCCGGCTCCACCAGGGTCGCAGAGACCACTTTGGTAGAGGCCTTAGCCGGTGGATCAAGGCCCTCAACAACCTAGGTGCGTCCTGGGCCTTCGCCTTGGGGGGAGGGTCAACGCCTCGCTCCCCCTTCGAGATCGACCGGGTCCGATCCAGCAGCCTACCCGGGTTCTCGGACTTCCTCTTCCCCGACTCAGAGTGCTGGCTCGTGGTCGAACGTGCCAGGGAAGTAGAGCCCTGCTTGGCAACCGAAGAGCCCAACCTTTCGGCGCGGCCGGAGCCCGCAGACTCGCGGTGCTTGGCCTTCTGTTGGGCCCCCATCGCCGGGGCACCCTCAAAGGACTTAGAAGCCCGCTCAGGCAACTTCTTCTCCTTCTCACTTGCTGTGCCCTTCTCCAGCCAGGTGGCCAGGCGGGAACGACGATCTTGTTTGGTTCGTTCCGAAAGGTTCTTGCAGAACGCATAGTCCTTCTCCACGTGCGTCTTGTCCCCATGGAGGCAGTAGAGACATCGCAAATGCTCGTCCTCCTTGAAAACGTTATATAATCCGCATCCAGGGCAGTTCCTGAACAGCTTGGATCCGGGCGTCGAGCTCCCTTTGTCCTGGGCCATGTCTTGAGGTAGGCCGCAGATCTTCCGGAATCTTCCAAGAAGTGTAAACTCGACGAAAACTTCACCCTTGAGGGGCGTAGAAGAATTCCGAAACGGGTCCCAGTTATCGGAAGTAGAAACGGTGGAGCTTGAGGCTCGATTAAACCGAAAAAATGAGAATTCTCCTGAAAAAACTTGAAAACGCAGTAAAAAACTCGAGAGCCAAACACGAGGACTCCCAACACTTGCGCGTGCTGGAAAAAAATCTGAGGATGGCTGCCAGAGGCAGGGTTTAGGGAGAGGGCAGTCATTGGCTGGGGGCTGTATGACCCAGAGATCAGTGATTGGTTACTACTAAGAAAGACAGATCAGAAACGAAACCGATAATGATTTTTTCTTTACCAAGGATTCCCAGCCTGACGACGGGGAATATTCATCAGCATGTGAAACCATGCCAGACCCCATGCTGGAGAACAAGCCAATTCTTAAACTGATTTTTCAGCTTACATTTCTCACCAAGGAGTAAGCAGTGAGGGGGTTTTATTTTCAATCTGCAAGTTGTTTCCCAAGTCTCCTTTTAGCCAGATTTGTCTTGTGATCATAAAAAGGACTAGTCTTACTGGTCAACCCAAGAATGATCTTACCCAGCATCTTACCAGTTCTATTGACCAGCTCAAAAAGCCATCGCTCAATTTTATTCAGAGTGTGCAATTTCAGTTTGGAGTTTCTGCCTTGCATTTCGGACCTCAACATGTTACAAGCCCCCTCCACATTTCTCTCAGTCCACCTTAACCTGTTGCCAGCATGGGGACAGAACCAAATCCACAGGGACACCCAATCGAAGGCCCGCCAGGTCGAATTCCCAATGGAGGCTCAGCACAGAGTGATCACTGGTCATCATATTGTGCATCTTTAAGCCACTAATTTGGACAGACAGTGCGTTATTACTAATCCAGGGTGGCTCTCCTCGACCCCGCATGCCAGGTTGGGTGCCCCAGAACGTCACCTTCTGTACGGCCATTCAATACCAACAGTTCTGACTCCCGTAGAAATCTCAACCAGATTTTCCCCCTCACATTGGGCTCTTTCAACACCATTTGACACTGCTCAGTTAGAGATCGAAATTTGCCAATATTAATATGATCTCCAATCTAGCATTTAGCCCTCCCACCGCCCAAGCAGGATCACATTCTCCCCTTGCTTTTGCACCCAGTTTGTAATCAGCTCATCTACATAGGCAAATATTAAATCTGTCCCACACCTCCCGGAGGATCGTATATATTAATCAACAATAACAGTTTCCAGTTGATACCTCCCCTAGCAATATTTTCACTTTATAGGTGTTGGTGTGGGAACCACACCTTCTGTCGTAAGCAGGCCTTGGTTTTGACAATGCCCTGGTGTGCCAACTCGACTTGGGGGACCTTGCACTGCGGAATCACTATGTGGTCCCCACTATGTGGTCCCCCTGGAGTAGCAGTTGTATGGGAGGACAGGTCCAAGAGACCCCCCTCCCCTGCAGTCCCCTCCTTGTGACGTCCATGACTCGTCTGGGGACCCCCTGCCACCAGGGCCGAGGTGATGGGTGGACCACTGGCCGACACATGCACCAAACGCACTGTATTAGGCTAGGTCCTGGAAACCATTTTGAAAACCAGAACGCCATCTTAAGACATGATTCCTCGTGCACTGCAGCACGGCCCCCACCTTCAGAGAGTCCTCGCCTGCCCCTGTTGCCTCTGCTCCCTGGCAGATACGCTGAAAGCCCGTTCCCACGAACAGTCGGACATGTGCTAGTGTTAGAGCAAACACTGTATCTTTCACCTTCCGCAGTGCATCATTATCCTCAGCGTGACCCGGGTAGCGGGGCTGGCTTGGAAAATAACTGTAAATCGTCCTCGATGAAACAAAAGCCTCAATCTTATACCAAGAAACTATATATATATATATATATATATATATATATATATATATATATATATATATATATATATATATATATATAGCATTACAATGATATTCCTTCTGCACGACCCCCATGTCAAAAACCTACAAACACTGTAAGAATAGAAGAATGTATTATTGTGTGACAACATGGTCACGATACTCAAACCCCCTCAGTTATGTGCAAACACTCAGTGCCCCTGGCCTCCTACTATGTGCTTCTCTAGGGGTAATGTAAAGAGAGTGATACCAAGTCCTTATGCCATGACTACCCTGATGCTGCTAGAGTGCAAAGGAACACAAGCGCGACAGTATTGCAAGCTCATGCAAATTGTTTAAAGAGATACATAGAATGCCATCAAATGTGAATGTACGAGTTTAACGTGTATTACTGCTGTCAACCATATTGGTCTGTTGCTCCTGCGTGCTCCACCAACCATAATGCTACCTCACGTATCGTGTTTACCATATAATGCAAGAGCTACTAATTTTGCAAATACTTACCCTGTAGTGATTAATAGAAATGTTGGTATAGTTAACATGTTTTGAAATGACTATGTAATGGTGCAAAGAATATAGACGTGTAACCCTTTAGAAAACCAATAAGCATTATACATTATACGAATCCCTTTGTTTTCAATATAATTTGCAGCATACGAGAAGAATATCATCGTGGGCATATCCAAGGTCACTTCCCCTCCCTTCCCATTGAAGCCTGCCAGAGAAAGCAAAGGCTCGAGCTACACCACCTCACCTCCCCCAATTCAGTTGGAGCCACTTCAAGCATTCATGTTCCCCCGCAGCTCACATGGCCACGACCAGGCACCTGAATTATTTACAGCCCAGCAGTAAAACCCGGCCACAACCAAAGGCCAGAGGTGCCCCCCTCATAGGTCCCACGACCCACCAGTTCACCCCAGATTAATGGTGCTTGTAAAACAAGACAACTAATATTGCACCAACATTGTGTAAAAGCATCTGTCATTACTTCTAACGAGACCTAAAGCTCGGACAGCTCACCCCGTGCCCCGAGACCGGACCCCATGGCCCATGATATGTAGCCAACAGGAAAACAGTAACCATGTATTGATGTATCGTCAAAGTATTCCACCTAATGTGCATTCCTCCTGTGTTGTATTAACCTGTAGAATAACCTATTGCAGGATTTACAGGACAACTAACATTGCAGCATTGAATGAATGTAGTGTGCCTGGCCATTAGGGTAGAAAGCCAAGAAAGACGTCCATCAATGACACTGACCACGCCCGGCTTGACAGCACCTCCCGGATGAGCCCAGCTGACCTGCCCACCCCACGTTAGCACCCGGCGATGTCCACCAACCACAAAGTGACGCATCACAGCTGCACATATAGTTAGTCGACGCCACCCAATGCCCATGCAATTGTGCCCCCTATAGTGTGTAAGTGCCTATGACACTTTTTGTAGATATAAACGCCTGTCTTTGCGATTGTCAGACAGAGCACTCTCTGAGTTTGCAGAGTTCTTTGCATGCCCTATTTGACTTAGATAAAACTTCCATTAAACTCACCCGCACTTGGTCATAGCCTTATTCCCATTTTGGGAGAGTCCATTATTGCCTCTCATTGCAGGGGAGGGTCGTGCTATCTGGGGACGCTCGCCTTCACAGTCCTGACTCCACAAACGCCAATTCGTCCTTGACAGACCACAGCTGTTCCAGCGCTGATCTTGCCTCTTGGCTCCTCTGTGCCACCGTGTCCAATACTGATTTCCATGAACACTGTTGAAGTGCCACCTTCAAGATGTTGAAACACTCATGGGCCGCCACCCGTTCCAGTTCGTGGATGAGCACAGAGTGTCACGACCCTCGCCCAAAACCCCCTCTGGCAAACCCATTGCCCAGGTGGAGTTAGGACTCGGGCCTTTAAACACTCGCAGCTACTGAGAACAGCTTCCTTGAATCTGCACGCCTCCCGGACAGAACGACCTGAAAGAGGAAGATAGGCGCAACATTAAAGAAAGCAAATTAAAGAATTACAAATTACGAACTGCTCAAAAGGCTTACCTGGCTGGTCGCCTCTCGGCTGGCACCACTCCGGACATTCTACTTGCGCTGAAGAACATCGTGACCTACAAGGAAGGAAAACACAGGTTAGCAAAGGCAAGACTTTGCAGCACTGCGCATAGCGCTTACTTACCGCATCATAGCGCTCTTAATGCGCCATCATTTACCAGCGGGGCTCAACCAAGCCAGTTTGCCGCGCTGATGCTCCGCTTACCTAAGGGAGAAAAAAAGAGACATTTTAAACAAAGAAAGGCATGCAGGATAGCAACAAAACTAAAGAACAGCAATAAGACCTACCTGAACAATATCAAACGGGCCGGCGTCAGTGAAGTAACTGGACCGCACTCGCCCATGAAAGACACCACGCCCCTGCAAAGAAGGCAGGATGGAGAGCACGCCTAATTCTACCACAAGGTGAGGAGAGGGCGCCAGAGGGACTGAAAGCATACGGGGGTGGAGGGAGGATACTTACCCCAGTCGGTCAGTCTTGAACACAGTCCTTCTGTATTTTCAGGTAGAACCTTCCCCGCAGACCACATCAGGGCAAAGCTGAGAATCATACCAGCGAGTAACCCGGCTGGGTGGCGTCCCTGTGGATACCAGGTGAGCGTAACACAGAGTTTGGAGTGGCCGCCTCCACCACCAGCCTCACAAATTCATCAGCCTCCTGAGCGCTGATGTTTCCCTGTCCATCTGACTTACACCTGGGGTGTCTGGAGAGGTAGTCTGCCGCATTGTTGCTGCTGGGCCTGTACACCAAAGAGACTCCATATTCAAGCAGCGCCAGCATCCATCCACCTCTCGATGTGGGCGGGAGGCTTGGACGACAAACCAGACATTATTGGCAGCAGGGGCTTGTGGTCTGTTACCACAGTCACCGGCCGTCCCAGCACATATAGAAGAAATTGGCACACCCACTTCTTTGAACACAAACCCAAAGAATTCAATAGTCCTCTTGAGGAACTCACACTTTTCCTTATGCAGTGTTAACCAGAGTGCCTGCAGCCGTTCCAAGGTCTTCACCAGTCTGCCCATGTGCTACGCCTCTGTTCTTGCAGATGTCGTCACTGATGTTTAGGATGCCAGCCAAGTCAGTGAGGGCCCCGAGGATGATATTCTTAAACACCTCCGCTGCAGACTACACCTGAAAACTCATGCGCGGTAGGTGGTGAAAGTGGTTATGTCCCAAGAATCCGGGTGTGGTGAAAGTTGTTATGTCCCAAGAATCCGGGTGTAATACCAACTGATGGTACCCAGCCCGAAGATGGTGTTTTGAGAAGAAGGGTGCCCCTGCAGTTCTGCAATGATGTCATCAATCGTGGGGGTGATATATCTTTCATGCTTCATCGCCTTGTTTGGGAGTCTCATGTCCACACAGATCTGTACAGAGTCAGGTTGTTTGGGCTTCCTGGCAATGACAATCGGAGACATCCAAGGGGGTCGGAACATCCACTTTCTCGATTAAATCCAGCTCTACCAGACTGTCCAGCTCTTTCTCCACAAGGTCCCGCAGATGAAACGGGCCTCGGCGGTGTTTCAGCGCAATGGTTTTTATCGACTAGTTTATATGCAGCCTCACTGGGTCAACTGCCATGCAGCCAATTCCCTCAAACAACTGGCTGTACTTTGCCAGAAGCCCCTGCACGTCCTCCACATACACAGAGTACGCAAAGCTCACAATGCCGAGTGCCTCAGCTGCCGCACAACTCAGGAGGGTGTTACTGGCGACGGTGGTTACGTAGAACAGGGCCATGATGGATGACCCTCCATGCTCTACGTTGGCTAAAACGCCCAAGCCAGCAGGATTGGTTGTACGCCAGCTCGGCTTCTGTAATTTGGGCAGCACCACCATGGTGTCGTAGTGCACACTCGCCATCACGTTAACAGACGCTCCTGTGTCCACCGGCACCGTTGATTCATTCACTCTCACCAGACACTGTGGCTGTCTCTTGTGGTTGGTCCGCAGCGCACGAGATGTAAAAGATGTTCTCTTCCTCCTCCTTGTCATCCTCCTCATGAGGGGCACCCTCCTCCCCATGATCTATCTGGGAGACGTTGGGTGGGCACTGTGGCCTGAAGAACTCAGCCCATACTGGGCCCCTCGGTATCACCACCGGCACTGGAGCTCTGCACATGCGGGCGTAGTGGTCCAGACCACCGCAAGATCCACAAGTCTTCCCCTGCACCAGGCAATCAGCAGGGTGTGGGAGGTCATACCCACACCTGATACACAAATCAAGGGCCCTTGCACCCCTGTCCCGCTGGCCTCCGCTTGGACATCTGGCTCCTCTGTTACCTTGGCCACGGCCCACAGCGCACACATCGTCCACTTTCCCTGGGCGCAAAGCTGCATCCTTGATGCACGCACCTTGGACACCTCTTGGCAGCGTCCGAGTTCCAATATGCGAGGCAGCGTGAGTCCCAGCTCTCGCAGCACCTGCCTGTATGACTAATCATTTTACCAGGATTATGCCAGGCACACAACAGGGACATGCAGCGCAGCTGCCCGTAAAAATTGTCCAGGGACTCATCGTCTTTTTGCTTGGTGCTGCACATCACAAAACGCTTGTAATCTGCGCTGGCAAGTGGCATGAAATGCCCTCGCAGTGCATCTTTAGCTGCAGCATATGTTGCATTTGCAGGCGTCAGGGACTGAAAAACCTCATGTACCGCCAGTCCTGCTGATTTGAGGAGCATGGCCACCTTGCTTTATCCATCTCCCCAGTGGCCCGGAAGAACATGTCAAACCTATCGATCCAGTCTCCATCTCAGTCCCAGTCTGGATGGGGCCCCCGAGATATCAAACTCAGGCTTTGGTGTGAGTGCAGCCAGCTGTCTAGGCACATACGCAGCAACTGGCGCATGGCCATCTATGGTAGCGAGCGCACAGGCACTCCCCTAGAGTACAGGGGCCGCAACTCACTGATGTGCTGCTCCAGGCACAACTGCGTTCAGATGTGGAGTGTGATGTTGGCCAGACAAACCCTTTGTAACTACTTTTGATATTCCTCCACCACCACACAGCCAGCCAAATGCCCCGTCAGGCACCTTCTCCAACTGTCCAAAAATGTGGACGTAGAGCCACTTGGCGCTCCAACACCCTAGGGCACTAAATAAAGTAGCCGCCCTCCACCAATGTCCAAAAAGCCAGGAATAATAAAAAAGGAACTGCTATTCCATAGAGGAAGGCTCCACAAATGTAGTGGGGTGGGCCCAGGGGACAGAACAAAGGATGGTAGGCCTCCCCCAGCTCCTCACCTCACACTCGATGCATATGAAATGTCAAAATACTTCAAAAAATGAATACACAGCACAATGCTGTCCCCCTATGCAGGGAATCCACACGCACTCCTGGAAGGAGCCGCAACCCTCACCATGATGTTCGCAAGATTGACACCAAAATAAAGAAAATGCTCTGCTTTCTTCACCTCCTGTGCCCTGGTCGGATCCCTGCCTCATCACCACTGTTGCATAGTCACAGGCTCCTCCAAGACTCCCGTGAATCCCCCACTGTACAGAACACACACACAACGTGTGTGCTGAGTTCGGGCTACCCGGTCGCTCTGCCATGGCCAGGGACCCCCCCCTTAATTTAAGGCACACGCTGCAGAGTTGCGTCACTCCGCCACGTGTGCACGCCCTCAAAGGTACAGCAACACACACGCTTCGCTGTACTCCCAATGACTGAGGCAGCCACGCTTCAGGACTTTGAGATCTATGTTACCCTCCCCCTTTCAGATGCAGCATGCAGTCCGCCACCGTGCTGGAGGATTCCTCTGGCTTGGACCGACCATCTTCATAGTAATCTAATTTTGAGTTTGTAGGTACACCAACCACCATTGAGCAATGCTCTCTTCAATAAGCGGCAGCAGGGGCTTAATCAATTTGAATTGATAGACAGCCTTGAACATCTGGTTAATCTGTAAATTGCAGTCCAAAATGGACTGCCAGATACAGCCAAGGTCCTGTCAGTACCCCAAACAGAGATGGGCATGGGGTTGTTCGTAGAATCTCACTGGCTTTTCTTTTTGGGCCGAGTACAATACCCTCTGTTTGAGCTGGATTTCATTGTAATTTATTCTTCAGCATCCGAGTTTCTATATTGTTCATTTGCCTCCTGAGGTTGCTCCAGTCACACATAGATGTAGGTGTCATCAGCATAGGAATGATAAAACAACCCAAACTCAAATAGGATTCTCAGCAGTGGGGGAATATAGATATTAAATAAAAATCAGGGACAGGGAGGATCCCTGTGGAACCACGAAATTCACGGGCTGAGAGTCGTAAAGAAAAGGACCAGCCTGCTGGGTCCAATCTGTCAAAAAAGAAGCAAACCAGTCCAGGGACTCTTCAGATACATGGGCCACCGATACCAGTCTAGAAAGTAGAATTTTAAAGTTGATTTTGTCGAAGTCCACCGACTGGTCCAGCATGACTAACATGCTAACCGAACCCGCATCGGCAGCCTTCAACAAGTCATCCCAGACTGCCACCAGTTCAGTCTCCGTTCCATGAAGCCTGACTGATATGGGCCCAGGAGCTTATGTTCCCCCAAAAAACTCTGGAGTTGCAGGTTACAATTTTTCCAGAATTTTTGCAGGCTAGAAAAGTCGGGCAATGGGACGATCGGACTTTGTGATCCAGTGTTACTTTCATTAACAGAGAGTTCAGAAATTATTTCTTTAAATCCGGTGGAACACAACAATTGAGCAGGAGATGATGTAACTAAAATTTGAATGGCCCCTTGCATGCTGTTTTGTCAAATAGGCCGGTATTGGGTAATTTCCAAAATTGGTAGCCAGCAAGTTAACCTCCTCAGTCTGAACCATTGCGAATGGAAATTTGACATGAGAATCGTCCTTGTCCGATTCAATATTTTTGTCAATTAGGTCGGACTTATGATCAGTAAATTGCAAGTCTATATTATCTCGGATTTTATTAATTTTTTTCCAAGAAACAAAGTATTAAACTCATTGGCCATTTGAGTTAAGGCTGGTAGGCTAACATTAGTGCATTCTGGGTTAGTACAGTTTTTTATCACCAAAAAGAGTGCTTTAGGCCTGTTGGGCCTGTTATCTCCCAGGTTAATTGGTTTCTGCATAGAAGATGATTTTGCAAGCATTATCTCTTGTTTGTATTTTTCCAAAGCCAGTTTAACATTCTGGTGGTCAACAGTGTTTCTAGTCATGAGCCAAATCTTTTCTTTTTTTTCGGTACCTTTTCTTGAGGTCTTTAAACCTCTCGCTATACCATTGGTTATTTCTCTTTAAAGGTTTGTTAGGCTTTTTAAGGGGGCAATTTTATCACACTTTATTTGAATATATGTCATAATGTGTGTATAGGTCAATACAGTTAGTTGGGAATTGCTCGCACTCCAAGTCATCCAGTAGGTCGTTACTTCGAATACAGTCTAGGTCTTTTTTTCAATCGAAGCATCTGCTCCTTAGTATTTATTGTTCTAGTATTTCATGTGCAGATGATGGGAATAGAAAAACTAACCACAGCGTGGTCTGACCAACTTACTGGGGTAACTTTATATTCACATAGTTCAATACCAGTTCGTATAGAGGACCAAGTCAAGACAGTGACCACCCATGTGTGTTGGTAGATTAGAGGCAAGGTGTTGGTCATGAATATGAAGAATGTCATGAAGATGTTTACAGTGTGCATCATCTGGGACCTTGCAGCATATGTTTAAATCACCCAATATAATCAGTTTAGAGCAGTGAAGGGCTTCCACCCCAATATAAGCATCAAAAAGCATCCAAGAAAAGAGTAGCTCGACCTGGGGGTCCGTAACAGAGTATTATCCGGTAGGCTTCATTAGGGGAGGGGAGATGGGTGCATGTCTTCACCTGGGATTTAGCATTACAGTCGAGGGTATGAACATTTGTAACTTCAAAAAAGGTTATGGTTAAAATAGCCAAACCCCCTCATTCTTTCCATCTGTATTTTTGATCTTTCCATTGTCGGCAGCACAGAATTTCTTTCATAAAATGTGGACTATCTGCATTATAAAGAGTACTAAAATAGCTTATGCAATAAACTGCCAACAGTAAACACACCAATGGCATCACCAACAGCATTAACATATCCTAAAATAGAATGAAGACATCAACAAATCTCACAGAATTGATATCAGTCATGCATAGAAAAGCCAAGACATTGAAGAATACATTGTCCCAATTATTTTCAAAACTAACTAACCTTCAATAAACTGGCAACAGCCTGAAGAAGAGAGGCAACATATCACACAGGGCATAAACTGCTTCAAGCATCCTTTCGACTTTACTTACAAGATCAACATTTTCATCAATTGCTTGAGCACCTTTATGTTATGTTCGGTTATTTGGCATTTATATAGCGCTCTATATATCATTGGTATGACCTCATAGCGCTGGTAGGTTGAATGCCCTCGCGGACCGTAGTCCTGGTCAGTTGAGAGCGTAGGGTGTCGAAGGGTGCTTGGGTGCACCGAATTTTGTGAGCAGCTGTTGCATTTGCCTGATGGTAGCTGCATCCTAGCATTACGAGTACTGGTATTTAGATCGGTTGAATGTGTGCAGTCTGGCAGGTGGACACCAAGACTGGATTCTGGCTGCGTCAGGCCTGTAGGACGCTTATGTGTGCAGCTAGGGCAGTTTGTCATGGGGTATAGCTGCAATTTATTAGAATGATGAGGTGTTCATGTGGTAATGTTAATATGTGAGCAGCATTCCAATTGTGTGATGGTGTAGAGAGTAAGCATAGTGATAAGGGATGAGAGGGTTTGTGTGGGTTTATGAACTAAGGAGATCGATAGTCTGCATTTCAGGCATGCGGTTGCTTCATAGTGAATGAATTTGCATATTCAGTCATGACATTGTTTGGGATCTCAGACATCGGCATAGCTCTCAACCGTTCATGGCCCTTGGGTGGGTGAAAACACCTGATTTTACATTTGGCGGGTGAAAAGGCCATTGATTCCTATGGGCGTGTAGCGAGTGTGGCGGGTGAGAGAGCGGCCTAAGTGGCGGGTGACACCCGCCAAAAGCATGTGAGTGGAGAGGTATGCATCAGGTTGTTGGGTTCAATCACTTAAAAAGGTTGTGGTTGATATTATGGAAAGGGCCACGTGTTTAGAGCTTTTCGGAACGTCATATAGTCTTGGGTGTGACGAATATGAGAGGGAAGCGAGTACCACAGAGTTGGGGCCAAGGTTGAGAAGGCGGATCCTCTGATCCGGACAGAGGTTGGAATCACTGGAAGGTGGGCAGTGCTCGATCTTAGGGTGCAGGATGGGAGGTATGTTTTCATCTGATCATTTAGGTATATTGGGCACTGCTCAGTGAGTGATGCATAGGGTCTTGAAGGTGGTCCTTCGTCTGACTGGGAGCCAGAGGAGGGTTCGGAGAGCTGGTGAGATGCGGTCTCTTTGACCCAGGGCAAGGAGCAGTTTTGCAGCAGCGTATGGGCTCTATGGAGTTTGATGAGTTGGTATGCTGGGGCTCCTAGGTATAGGGAGTTGGCATAGTCCAGTCTCGACATCATCATAGGCATACTGTGGCAAGTCTGTTTGAGTGGGAGAGGTAGGGAAAATGCATCTGTGAAGTGTGAGGTGGTAGTGACAGCATTTGACATGTTGTTGATCTGACGGGAGAGGGTCATGCCCGAGTCCATATTGCAGCCTAGGTTTTCACAGTATCGGATGGGGTTGGGGGGGGGTCTGCTCTATGTGGGCCGAGGGGTGGGGGCCATGGGAGCGGATGTGGTAGAAGGGTATTAGTGCTGCACACGATTTTAGTTTTAGCAGGGTTCAAAAGGAGAAGGTTTATTGTCATCCATCGATCGATATCGTGGGGACAGGCTTCAAGGTCGGGAAGGGGGTTGATGCCTGTCTTGGGAATTCTATCCAAGTGTGGCATTCGCCAACATTCATAATTCCATCCAAGTGCAGCACCTGCCAACATTCACAATTCCGTCCGGAAAACGCACACAACTCCATCCAACTGTGGCACTTGTCAACATCCACAACTCCATCAAAGTGAGGTGTGTGCCAACACTCAATTCCGTCTGGAAGCGACGCAGGCCATTGGTCACAGTTTAGCTAAATGGGCATTTGCAAACATTCACAATTCCATCTAAGCATGGCATTTACTAACATTCACAATTTCATCCAAGTATGGCATTTGCTAACATTCACAATTCCGTCTGGAAGCGACACAGGCCAATGTTCAAAACTCCAACTAAATGGGCATTTGCCAATATTCACAATTCCATCTGACTGTGGCACCTGCCAACATCCACAATTCCATCCACGTGCAGAATTTGCTAGCATTCACAAGCCTAACCGGAAGCGACGCAGGTCAACGTTCACAACACTATCCAAGTGTGGCATTTGCCAACACTCACAATTCAACTAAATGGGTATTTGCCAACATTGACATTTCTAAGTGTGGCATTTGCTAACATTCACAGTTCCATCCAAGTGAGGCAACTGCTAACCTTCTTAATTCCACCCAAGTGCGGCATATGCAAACATTCACAATTCTGTCTGGATGTGACGCAGGCTAATGGTTAATGGTATATCAACCATATATAAAGATGGAGGCTACGTCTAGGTTTGAAAATCCTGCATGGTGGGAGAAAAGCCTAGGCTCCATAGTACAGCAGGTTTCAGAATAACATTCAGTAGGTGGTGTAGGTGATATTCGGCTAGCAAGCTATGTTCCTAGGTAAGGTCGTGTAGAGTGGCAGGGCTTTTGGAGTAGAGCGATTGCTCTACTACCCACCCATTTACCATCTTATGTGGTTACTGACCAGGAAGCAGTACACAGGAGCCAAGTGTATTTGAAGCAAATCCAAATTTAATTACAAACTGTAGATGTACACACCCGCTCCCACCTTTCATGCCGCTTCAAATAAACTACCAAAGTTAAAAGTTTCAAGGTAAAACACTCTAGTGATAACATCACTGATGCTGATGACAACACAGCAGACTGTACCTAGACGTAAGGATAGATAGCAGGGATGCCGCACATATCCTTTTTTTTTTTTTTTTTTAAACAAAAACATACAACACTGGAATTCCTTAATAAGTCATTGATAAGGTAACAGCGGGTGACAAACTGAGACCAGAACGCCCTGCACATCCCTCATACAGCACCTAACCTCTCTACAACAGGTCTGGACACAAGTGCATCTCTCAGTCTCCTGCACCAGACATGGTATCTGACAGAAGTCAAAGTGATAGAACACTCGGAAGCTCATTTGCACCAGAGAAACCACACAGAGGCTCATCAACTGCCCACACAAGGAAGTGGGTGTAACCATAAAAAATAAACATCACTTCTAGCAAACTAATGCTGCTGTTACCTCCTACGGCAACATCTGATGCACGGAAACAGAGAGACAGTGACTTGCACACCCTTTTGTGATATAATGCAAT
This sequence comes from Ambystoma mexicanum, assembly GCF_040938575.1. NCBI lineage: Eukaryota > Metazoa > Chordata > Amphibia > Caudata > Ambystomatidae > Ambystoma > Ambystoma mexicanum. The sequence goes on from NC_090936.1 coordinate 629,588,881, forward strand.
GTGCGGGGAATTCACTTTACTGCTACACTACAACCACCAGTTACAGAATTGTAAGAGACACAATGCCTTATCTTGCGGTGTGTTGTAAATCAAATGTTTTTGTCCATTCTAGGGAGGAATTTAAAGACTGACAATCAGTAAAAGGGATAGCATCAACATTGGAGGGAGTAACGCAGGCTTGTGGAGCCACACAGAGGAGGAGCAGAGTACAAAGCAGACATTGTGGTGGGTGGAATCCAGAGACAGCGCAGCGAACGCTGCAGCTTCGATGAAGGTGGATCCCTTAGACAGAATGAGGGCTCTGAGCCCTGGAGCAAAGACGTCCATGCTCCTAGCATGATGAGACCGCTTGGTGCTATACCATCGAAAATCTCAGAGAAGCTCTTAGCCCACAAGGGGCCTAATGGAAGCATAACCCAAGACATGATGAACGAAAGAGCAAATGAAGGGGCAAAAGAAGCACAGAGCCAACGAGGGGCCAGCCACAAGTATACCACAGGAGGGGGTAAGGAAATCCAATAACCATCTGGACCAGAGTTGCTCAGAGACCAGATGGGGCTAAGAAAAGCAGCAAACTGCTAAAAGGTAAAAAGCGGGAGCTAGGAAGCCAGGTGTCTACAAGAGGACGTCAAGCATGGGAGCCAGTACCGAACATTCTTGGACTTCGGGGTACAAGAGCCCTCAATACAATATCCCTGGAGTAGGGCCAATAATCCCATGGTTGGAAGACATTATTTTGAGCACAAGAAGGACTTCAGAGACATTTTTTTCGAGAACTTTTTTTTGATTTTGACACAGTCTCACCGAACTCTGTGGCGAAGGTTAGAAAACAATCACCACTTCTTCCTGGGGTTAAGTAACCCTTTTCTCTTTCAATCTTCTTTTTTCAAGAATAGAATTGTGTTAGGTTAGCTTAGGTTTAGGACTGAGAACAGACTTTAGTTTGTGAGACAACCTGACACCCACCCTTTTGTTATTTTGTAGTCTATGGAACTCATGACCTTCCAGTAGATCAAGTTTGCACTACCCATTAGAGGGACTGTCACAGCCGATAATCGAGCTCAGCATTTTCTACTGAGTGTGGGGAAATTGCATGGGCTGCCAAATCAAATAATTGCTGATAGAGGTACTCCGTTTGCTCTACGTTTTGGCAGGCTTTTTGTAAGCATCTTGGGATAGAGGTAACATTTTCTACTGGCTACGTAATGCAATGTAATTTTTCATTTGTATAGCATGTTAAGCGACTTCAATTCAGCACTCCAACTAAGTCAATGGCGAGTCTGGGATGCCCGAGGGAAGCCCTTAATTATATATTTTTATGACAAGTTCATAGATCTGGATGATATACCCTTGTATAACGCCCCTCTCTTTGAATCCCCCTGACCTCACTGAGCCAAGAAGTAGGTTTGTTTTGCAAATTAAAACATTTATTTGAAAAATTAAACAAGATATATATCACACTTTTATAAATTAATATTTGATAGCACACTTATGAATATGACAGTGATCAACAATGGATAATATTACACTAGCACACTTTTTTAATTACTTAGGAGTTGGTATAGAGAGGATAAAGTAGCCGAGAATGCTTTTATGGTTTCAAGGAAATGCAATGATGGAAAAGAATGCAGCACAGAAATAAACTGAGATGGTTTCCACAAGAGATTATATGATCACTTTTTCTTTTGACAATTCACTCCCCCCCCCTATGCAATATAAGGAGATGGAAGGCGAGCACACAATTTTCAGGAATACAATCAAATGCAATAGCAATTCAGTTCCCCCTAGCAAGCTTAGAGCAACAGGGGTAATTTTAAAACACAGGCAAAAATACTTAAATATGATTTGCAAAGAAGTGAAAATATGCTAAAAATGATTTTAATTCCCTATAGGAGATTCAGGGTAAGTGATAGCTACTTAAGATTAGTTCAGGTCAACACTATCAATGATTCAGGAGGGATTATCAGCTTGAAAACGACTTTCAGCAATGCAAGCGAGAGGCAGCTATTTTTTAACGTGTGGTGAGATTGAGCTAGTTTGCAATCCGCTGCACTTTTTCCGAATGTGTCGAGCGTGATTACGGAAAAACTATAAGGATGTTGTTCTGGGTTCGTTGGAAAGCCTAGGATCTTAGCTTTAAAATTAAAGTTAAATCTCGCTGCTAGGACGTGCGGTTCAAAAGATACGGACAATTTAGTGGAGGTAGATTCTCGAAATTAAAGTAAAGCTCAGAATGACAAATGACAATTTCACAGTTTTGAAATCACAGAATGAACACACGATTTCTATGATGCAGTTCTAAATAGGTGGAAATGGTTTGAATTAGATTATTTTAAACTAAGAGATTGGTTTGCACAGCTCTGGCTAGATACTCACTCCTAATTTTGGAAGAAATGTGCCTTGTCACAGATCTGGTCAACAGGTTTAGCTGCGGTTCTCTCTGCTCTGCTGGTCTGGATCTCTGGTTCTGGCAAAAGTTCTGGCAGTGCACAGCGGTCTGGTCTGGGTCTGGTCTTCTATCGGCACTGCACGGCAGTCTGGATACAGCTCTGCTTTCTGGGTTCTGGCACAGGGTTCTAGCCAGTATCAAACAGCTCGCCCGGCTGTTGAATAGTTTGGTTAGGTGGCTGGATTCTGAGGCCTGCTGAGAAGGATTCAGCTTTTGGTTCAGGCCTCTCTGCTTCAAGTTCTGGAGTCTATCTGGAGTCTATGGTCCTTCTGGATATGGTCTGGTCCGGTAAAGTGCTTTGCAAGAAAGTGGAAAGTCACTGTCTACCTGGGTTTCAGTGGCTCTTTTTATGTCTTGTGAAAGTGGGTGGGAAGGCTGACTTTCTATGCCCAACCCTCTGAGGATCCTGATAGGCTATAGGATTCTCTGTCGCCTCACTGGGGAACTGAATTGTGAGTCATCCGGCATCCTTTTTATGGCATACAGAAAGAACACTCCCCTTGTCATATATAATATATATTATATTTGACTTAGATGCATATTTCCCCTTGTCATATATAATATATATTTGACTTAGATGCATATTTATCTATGTACAATTTTTCTGATATTATATGTCCACTTAACATATTTTCTGTAGCACCAAACCATCCGATCCCTGTCTTTGTAAGATGTTGTGTTCACTTCTGATAGAATTCTGCCCTTTTCATCCAGAACACAACCTCTAAACTTTTCCAGAATTTACACAAATGTGCGCATGGAATATGGGCATCAGATGATGATGTGTCAGATTTTTAACATACATACATTTGGAGTAATACCCTATTTTCCACTACTAGCCCCCCAGAACATACCACAGAGTCCTAACACCTCTTAAAATGTGCACAGAAAGATCACAGGAATCATGATATTATTGATATAATTTTGACAATTATGTACTATGAAATATCAATTTTTCTAAAATTATGCTCTGGTCCAGATGGGTGTGGTTTAGGTCGCAAAGCACATGGGGAATTCCTTGTTCGTCCCCGCCTCCAAGCTCAGCTGGCTCACAGAGGCAGTGCCCCTCCCATTTCCTTCCAGGAGGAAGCCATTTACGACCCCCTGATTTAGCATTTGCCTGAGCCAAGGAAAGTTCATTGTTCTGTTTCCTGCAGTCTCAGGTGCCCCTCCCCTAATTCAATCAGAGAGGTGTAAACTCCTTTTGGTGGGGGCAGGAGTAGACAGGCCAGGCCTGTGAATGCAGTTCATGGGAAAGTTTCAACTCCTGTCGGGGTTAGTTGCCGGGCAGAATTCAATCTCTTTGGGCCAGGCTTCAGCCAAATGTCACTTTTGTTCCCATTTTTCTTCATTCAAATCAAACTTACAATTGACACATGCAGCTAGAACGCTGATTCTAAGTTCAAAACTATGACATTTAAACAGTTGCAACCTATGTGACATTCCAAAGTAAATCACTCATTTATTTTAAACATTTCGATTTTAGTGGCTTTAAGTCCAATTTCACTTAAGCTGCTGACATCCACAGCTCAGCCAATTTTGTTATGAACATTATGTTAGGCTCTTCATCTTTCCAGATTTGGTATGCACACAAGACTTCATTCTACCAGACGTCTGCTGGTGTTCAGTAAGATTTTTGAATATCTTGCAATGTTTGAAATAGGCATTTTGAGCTTGCATTCAGAGAAACAAAGGTGATTTCAAAGCGCTTTTTGAGCTAACAGGCACTGCTGTTTTTCCTTTGGCACCACGTTTCACTAATGGCGCTTCTGGCGCATCACGCTCGCACTGGTGGGTGGCAGGTCAGGTGACCATTTTGGTGTGTGCAAAAACTGCGCGGCTTTCCTGGATTCTGGTGCAAATGTGGGCTTTTCAGCCATCTTGGATTTTCTAAGCCCACAGCACCAAATGTTGTAGCATAATAGTTCAAACGTGGGTCAAGACACCTGACAAGCACCTCTTCCCATTGGTATGGTCTCAAAGCGCTGTAGGTGAACGCCCTCAAGGGACCGAAATCCAAGGTATGGGAAATTTGTTAGTGGAGTTTTTAATACGTGTGTGCATTTTAGCCAATACGAAGGTGGGTAGGGGTCGCTAGGTCCCTACTAGCGACCCATATCGAGCTGGCATGTTGATGGGTGCTATGAGGTTGTCCGGAGAGTATCCGAGCGCAGGAGACTCATGTGTCTAGCTAGACCAAATTTGTAGTGGGGGATAGCTGCACTCTAATGGCAAAGGTGTGTGTGCAACATCTATTGAAAATGGTGTATGATAGCAGATGAGTGCAGGTGGGTGGCCTTGCCTTTTGCTATCTTCTATAAGCATGGAGTGCAATATGTACCTTGTGTGTTCTGGCTGGTTTCTTGGATGTGGCGTGGACTCTGTCCTGTGGTTTGCTGGAGTTTATTCATTGCTGCCCCGGCTTGCTAGTCAGGATGCAGGGTAGAAAAGCCAGGATCTGAGGGCCCTCAGAAAGCAAGGTGATCCTCTATGCATCGGGTGCTAAGGGGAATTAGGTTCCAGATTGAGGGGGGGCTTGCAAACTGAGCCTTTTTCCATTTTCCCATGAGGCAAAGAACTGATGATTCTCCGCTTTATTCATTCTCTCTCCTTCTGTTGCAATTACGAAATTTATCCAATATGCTTTACACCATACCTGAACTTATTACACACAAATTACAAATTAAAATAAAATTACAAACACGTTGTGTTAAGAAAGGAGGGATTAGAAGGGATTAGAATGAGTTGTTTCTTTACTATACTTAATGAAGTAGTTTTGAACTATGCCTCCATGTCCGTCTCCTCTGACGGACCTACCACATTGTTTAGTGCCATCCTGCACTATTTATCCATTTCGCTAATCCAGATAAATCATTCAGCACATTTAGTGTGGGGTCATTTTGAACAACTTTGTATCCAGATTTTCTTGCCCAAATGTGCCATTCTCTATCTTAACATACTATATTACTGAAGCATGCATGGGTAATTTATATTCACCCTAGTAAGCATGCTGAAAACAAAGGCACATTTCTATGTTGCTCATTATATCACATTTCTATTTTCAACTCCTTTCGTTCCGAGCTATAAACCTATTGGAGAAACTTTTATGTAAGCTACTTTACACATAATAATTATGTTTTATCTGCAGTTGCTTACTGCAACTTGGAATTTAGGTGGTAAAGTTTTCTTTGTAAAAATGTATCACATTAAATAAATAAAAAAGATAAATGGCAACTAAAAGCAGATGTCGCTCCTAACCGTCCATGTTGTGGGAAGTAACACTACAAATCCTCAAACTAATTAAGCTGTACACCCAATTTGGTTCTTGCATTATTTTGTTTTAGTAAACACTATCACTGTTAAACGTACTTATTGCTAAACCTGCACCACCACCAAACTTTACTTCATGCTACATAGAAATGTAAAACACCTCGTGTGCCCACATTTTTAAATTCATTCAAGCAGTCCTATATAAGAATCTGCTATAGCATATATTTTACCCATCAATGCATGCATGTTAGGAAGCAAACCGAATTCCGTAGGTTATATTACAGGACATAGCAACCTTGAAATATTTCTGTGCTGATATGGAGTACCCATCCTGAGCGCATGATTACTCTGCAGCGGTCATGCACAGCACTTTCACACACTGACAATTTTGATGTCCTTTTTTGTTTCTGACATGAGTCGTCAATTTCCTTAACACTTCAAGCGGATCAGGAGCAAATTCCTGAGAGGACCCCCGTTAGCCGCGCAAGCTCACTGCTTTCTAGTCATCTGACGCTCTAGTGGCTCCTTATACTCCCCTACTGTGAAGCTCCCTCTCCATGCCGATCAGTGAGAGAGATTTCATAACTTTTCCTTTTGCAGGACAACCTGCCAAAAACACAGCGGCTAGCAGACTACACTAAACCTGGTGCAGAGAGACATATTCAGCATGGCTTTGAATTGGGCACACATTGTTGCCACTTTGCAACATTAGGAACCATCATAAAACAGACGCTATTGCCAAACACTGGCTAGAGTATGGTTACTCAATTATGTGGCTCTCCTGGTGTTTTTAACTATTGCTCCCATGATGCTTCACCATTGATTTTGCTGACCAAGGATCAGGGGCTTTGAAGTCCAAAACACCTGGGGGTCCACGTAATGACTAACCCAAGGCTTGATTCTAGTGGAACACCTTGGGCCAGAATACAGAAACTTTGCACTGGTGCAAGTGCAAAGTTGCAGTGTTAACACTAGGGCAAAGTTTGACCTATTCCTAAAACACTGGGGCATATTAGAAAACTACTGCTTCATTACACATGCAGTTTGGCATGGTATAACCACCAGGGCAAAAATTGCTCCAATGCAAAAAATATACATTTTCAAAGTATACCATTCTGTAGTAGCACTAGGGCAAACTTTGCCCTGAAGCAGAAATGCAGTAAAAATGTATCTTTTTTGCACTAGGTCAATTTTTGCCCCGATGCCTAGAATATGCCAAACTGCACTGGTCAGGGTGAAATGGTTTCCTAATACATTCCAGTGTTTAGAAATAGGGCACACTCTGCCCTAGTGTCAATACCATGCAACCTTGCACTTGCACTGGTGCAGTTTCTTTAATCTGTCCTCTGAAGGCTGAGGACATCATTCTTTGCAATAACGGCAGCCCCATCTCAGAGTAAGCAACAAAACTCTTACAATTAGAAACAGAGAAGCCACTTGGATCAACATAACAGACCATATTGGCCTCTACAAGGACCCAGAACTTAACTCTCTAAAGAGTTTGAGGGAAAATGTCATTGATGATTACGAGAAAAGTGTTCATCACCATAGTTACAAATCTTGCCCATCTATGATGCATCTACTCTGAACTGTGATGCAAGATTTACGTGTTGTACTTTTTTCTAATCAAATAAGCCATCTATAAAATATTGAATAGCTCCTGATTACATTAGCCCAGGACCTTTACATATTGTCTGTACATTACCTCAATTCTCTATATCTATGTTTACTCACTGAGGTAGGTTACACATTCAAACTTGCACTTCATTTCTCCTTTATTATCAAATACACATGTTGTGGCTACTTGCTAAGGACACTAATCAAGTGAGGATTTCTGCCATTTTGCTATACAAAGTTTGACTATGTAATCAAGGAATATTATAGATTTAATTTGGGATCTTGTTACTTATGTTAATTTTGTAACAGGATATCTTAAGAAACTTGACCTTTTTTCTTCTGTTTTCACTAGTTTCTTATCCCATATATACAATGCACTCTCTATCCCAGGTAATCCTCCCCATTTGCAATTCACAGGGCTTGTTAGCATTTCTGTAGTCCATCCTTTATCTCTTCTAACATTACCCCCCCCTTCTGCTTAATTTATTGGGTTTTTATAAGGCGTCAACCATGGGCAGTGCCATTTTGTAGAGCCTGCTGGGCAAAGAGAGCGCAAATGTAAATTTTACAGACTCAAGGAACTTTCAAATCAGTAAAGGTCCAAAGAGTTTGGGGAGAAAAGGGCAGTGCTCATGTGTAAAACTAAAACATCCCAAGTGCATAGGATAGCAGCGGAGTATGATAAAGTGCATAACAGTACATCTCAAGTGCCAAAAGAGTAGCTGTGTGGAATAATGGAGAAACAAGGACTTCTAAAGGAGGTTGCACCAGGCAAAAGTCCACAAATATATATGATCAGTCAAGTTCATAGGATTTGGTTTTGTTGCTCCCTTGAACCATTAACTTGTCACTGGAGCTGTATGACTCATACTGAACCTGTGACTCGGTTGTATTTGTGGGGCTTACCTCTTCCATGCGGAAATGCAATGCATTATTCTTAATTTTTTATTCTAGGACCTTTTCACCATTGCCTTTGGACCGTTCACAATTTATGAACCACCAAATACTAAAATCCATGGTATTCTTTAATGCTTGATTAACACAACAATCAAACTATATGGCTTTTGGCCACAGTATAATCTAAGTGCAACACGTGCATGCTTTTACAGACCACCAATTATTGGAGCTTCATCTCAATACTTCAACTCATCTTTTAGGTCTAGAATTCTAAAATAGTTTTTAGGTGTTGTAACATGTTTCACCTTTTATTACCTGCTCCCAGTAAGGATACCCCTAGAAAGCCACATTCAATTAGGCAGCATCCTGAGACACCAGCCTCATCTCAGCTATCGACTCTAGAAATCGATCCCTAGTGTTTGGATCCCACAGGCATGTCCTTGCATTGCGCTTTCCAGAGACAATTTTACTTCTCTCTCTCTGTAGCGTTACTCTGCTCTCCTCCATAACTTTGCCCTTAGTACCTATATGTCCCCGTTTAGCACATCCCACTAGCAAAATTCCCAATGAGTACCCAGCCTCAATTTTTCCTTCTACTTGGAATTAGCCGGCATGCTTGTTGGCATCTTTATTTCTCAAACATACCTATGTCTAAATTTACACAAAGGTAACAACTGGGTCACTTTTGCTTCTTTTTTCTAAAACACTAGACTACAGCCATGTAGAAGTGCCCCAGAATTGCAAACGCTGTTGTAGACTGGCCATATGAATGTACAATAGCTCACTATTCAAACACGTACCAGCTTCAAGTGTTTGGCTTTGATCTGGGCTACCATCACTAAACTTTAATTATACAAACTTACAAGAAGACTAACAAATCACCTTGATTAAAATGTGCAGCCTGTTTATCCTATGTGTCATAATTTATAGGTTACCTTATCTTTTATTAAATTATAAAATAGAAGCCAACTGTACGATCTCACACGGGAAATCCAATCTCCAGCTGCTGAAATTATTACAGAAACGATTTAAACTAGAAACCAACATGCTATCTAGACCCAGTCTTCTGAAATCATGCACTGTCTGCACCAGAGGTAGATTGAAACGGGGCCAGTATTGCCCAAGATGTGGTAGCAGCAGAGAAAAGTGTTCGATTTAAAGTGTAGGTGTTTTAGGGAAAGTATCTATTTAGACAAACTTCCACCTGCCACAGATACCTTTCACAAATGTAACTATTACAACAGTTTTTAGTGACTCTCCTTATTTCTGAAGAATCTTAGGTATAGGGAAGAATGTAAAAGTAGACCATCTTCCTCAAATCTAATTTCTTTAGACTTCATGCATGTTGCATGGAGATTTCTAAACACGTCGCAGTTAACAACAGTTTGAAACAATACAATATACCTGGCACTTTCTTTTAAAAAAGAAATCCACACTAAAATGTGCTTTGTAATTTAGTAAAAATGCAGCTAATCATATAGTCAGCATTCTTATATATTCCCCTTTAAGGATTTGTAAGGTTGAAACATGACCCTTATTTTCCATATGATTATTTAAATAGGTCAGCTCTGTACTCTATTGCACATACATTTTTATTTGCTACATTATTCTCCCTGTTCTCTCTTGAGAGATTACAGTTATTCTACTCATGGATACGCTAAAGGTAACAGTCTTTACAAAGTTAAAAGTAAATACTCAATTACTAATGAGTGCACAGTTAATAATGAGAATCCATTAACCTGTGATTTTAAGTTTAATATTTATAATGCGCAGTCCATGGACCCGTGGGGATTAGGGCGTGGACAAAACATAAAAAAAGACAGATTAAAAACAGCATTAACAATCTAGGATAATCCAGGTACAAAGTCAGACAAACATCAGGCTTTTCAACTTTTTCTTGAAGGAGTCCAAGGAGCTCTGATGTCTGAGATCCATAGATGCATTGTTTCATGCCTTAGGAGTCGCAATGTGAAAGGCACCTTTTTCCACCTTCACAGTGCTGCATCTAGGAGGCATCAATAATTCTGCATTATTGGATCCAAGGGTTCTCCTACAAACTTTCAGTGATTAGATCATGAAGGTAGCTGGGCATTAGGCCTTGTCTGCATTTGAAAGTGATGAATAATAATCGATAGAGTAAGCGGGCATCAACAGGGAGCTAGTGGAGAGCTCGCCTTGCAGCTGAGACATGATCTCTTTAAGACGTTTGGCCCAGAAACGCTCTCAATGCCCGTTTTGGATTACCTGGGCTTTATCAGGGCTTCCAGCGAAGGAATTGATTTCCACAAATACAGCATTTTCATGGAGGCAGATTTTAGCTTTCTTAGCTCAGGTGAACACCGAGCTTTATTATCTGTCCCTTCCTTCAACTTTCTGTGTTTTAATGGCGCTAAACAATTGGAAATATTATCCAGGTTACCAAGAATAGATTTGAACATATCCTCTAGAGGGGAAAAGTTAATTGATGGGCTCAATAGGTGTTGAATTTTTTCTCGTGCATGTAATTTTAGGTTTCTACTCATCCCTACTTGCACACTTCTGCCCTTCATTTGCCTAGGAAAATCGGCCTATACTTTAAACAGTAAAAAATAATGGTCCGACCATGGACAGGGGAATACCTGGAGGTCCTTGGTGGTAACTTTTAAAGTTAAAACCCAGTCAAGGGTATGCCCCAAACAATGGGTTGGCACATGAACTATTTGCTCAAATCCCAGATCCTTTAGAGCTTGCTCCATACTTGACGCAAGGATATCATCTTTGTCTCCTAACCAGTAGTTTAGATTGCCCAATTGTGCTTTAGTATTGATAGCAGATGATTAGAGAGAGCGGAAATAAAACCATCATTTAATGAAGGTGGTCGACAGATTAGGAATACATTCAGTGTGGTTTCTGCATTAAGGCCTATTTTCAGGTGTAGAGAATCAGCTCCATTCATAAATTGAGCATTAACTTCCCATATAGTTAAGGCAGATTTAAAAATAAATGCTACCCCTCAGCCCCCTCTGGCATCCTCTCTATCTTTCCGTATCATGTTATATCCTTCAGGAATGGACAAATCAAGAGAGGAACCAGCTGCCATATGTCCCCAAGTTTCGGTTATAGCACAAATATCAATTTTGTTATCATCAATAAAGGTAGCAATGTCTAATTTACCAATTAGCAAACATTTTGCAATTTATATTTAACCCAAATCAAAGGAGCATTTGGCAAAACATGTATTCCAGCATTAAGTGCATCACCACCATGGGATTTCCAAGCACTCACCCCCCACCCCCTCGAATTTAGCATCTGCCACCACCATCTCTCTACGTGCCTTAAGTTGTAATCTCCTAACTCTCCCAATCACCTTTTTTATTTATTTATAATATTTTTGTAACGCCCAGACCCTGGGGTATCACAGTGTTTGGCACAATAGACAGTGATGGATAGTGACAGATTCTAGACAGTGATCCAATGGTAGCACAAGTAGTTAATCATATTTGTCGAAAAGCCACGTTTTTGGCAGTTTTTTTTAAGGCAATGTAAGATTGCTCATTCCTAAAAGATAGCTTTATCTAGATCTCTCGGATTGTTGAACTCCTTATTTACCGTTTTAATTAGTCGTCTTTAAGCTCACAAATGCATACATACATTTTGACCAGAGTCCGTTTTCGCAACGGGAGTGAAGGGGCTGCCTGACGACATGCCAGGTACTTTTGTCTGGAACTCCTTTATGTATACAATATTTGCAGGTGTAAATTCCAATGAGAGTTAACAGTTTTGTATCTGTGAATAACAGCTGGGTTAATGTACCTCCTGGTTTTGAGCCAGTATGCTGCAAACTCTGTCGCTCACTTTTGGTAAGCATCGTAAACCATTATCTAATAGAGTGTGCGAGTGTTGCGGGAGTGTTTGGTGTTGAATCTTGGAAGTTGGAAAACACAGTCTTTCTCCTGTAGCATCTCTTTTTGGGTGGTGCCTGCATATAACCTCATTGCAGAGCGAAGCAGAGTGCTGTGGGAGTATTTGGTGTTTGGTTGTGTGTGGGTAAGGCAACTACGGGTTTCCCCCACCCCCGAAGCATCGGAGAAGAGTTATTAACTTCTGGTCATCTCTAAGGAGAGCTTTGCAACTTCGAAGTGCCCCCGGTAGGCTGAATGCAGTAAGCCAAATACCTTTTCCTCTGAACAAGTCCTGGAACTGTTTACTTGCGGAGCCAGGGCTGCTCATACTTAACAGTCTAGTTATAGCTTGCTTAACCTGGACTGTGTTCCCTAATTTTGCGAGTACATATCGAACGGCGATACTCAGTCGAACTTGTGAGGGCAACTTGTCCTGCAGGAGTGTGGCATTGCTACTTTGGTATTGTGCAACATTATAGCCTGCGGTTGTTGGTCTGAATGGTCATTCGCCCTGACATTTGATTTACTCTAGCAGTGTGCCTACTTTCACAATATTACCCGGGAGTGTGGCATTGCTCGTTCAGTCCCACTGCAACGCCATAGCCTGTGTTTTTCTTACACAGTGCCACATTATCCTTGGACAGGTCACTGGGAATTGATGGTCTGAACTTGAAACATTTGATCTGGCCTGGGCACGAGAGTGACAATCCGATTAATTTAGGGCTACAAGGCTATAGCCTGCAAACTTTTCCAGGACTGCCCCTTATCCGGATTTAAAAACAGTGGTACACTATAGGGGACGCCATCGTTCACCATTCTTTAATTCCACTCTGCCACCTTTTTCAATTTCTAAGAATTTCTTTAACCACGTTTTAAGAACTTTTGCAGATTTTTTTAATGTGCCTCTTTTTACTGTAATGCATCGAATAGTGTGTTGTCATTTTTGATTGTTTGTCGTTCACATTTTTTTTTAAGTGTGTGTTGGTATTTATTAACGCGGCGTCCACTTGATATAGTAGAGTCCTGTATCAAAGAGTGCACCTTTTACTTAGGATAGCATTTTAAACAATTGCTAAACAATCTTTTGTATACAGCTGCCATCATTTTATGTGCTCATTAGCCATAAATGGTGTTTTTAGGGTTTACTGGCGGTCTCTACTTTGTGCAATTTTGACTTGTATGAATTCTTCCTGAATTTGTGGCAGCTATTAGCATTTGTAGCACTTTTTTCGCGGTTTTCACATCTTGCATTTTTCCACATCCCAGTCCTAGCAGTGATTTGGTTGTGTATGAATTCCTCTTGAATCTTTGCATGAAAAAGTGCTACACATGCTAGTAGCTACCAGTTTCCACATCTTGAACTATTTCACACCCCAGTCCTAGCTGGCATTCCATAAATTAGTATAGCAATTAGGACTGGTGACTGTTGCACTTTGCACATCCCCTCCCTTCTGCCTGCCTTCTAGTAGCGGTTCCATTGAAGGCAATTAACTGGGATTGTGAAAAGTATAAGCCAGGGTGTGTATTAATATGCAGAAAGGTTTGAGGAGCCAAATGGCACCCCTAAGCTCTCCTCCTCCCAACTCACTTGAACTGCCAGGGATCCCTGGGCTGGCTCTTAAAGGGAGAAGGGTAAGTAAAACAAAATTGACCTTGGGAGGGCCCGGGAATCCAATGGCTAGTACGGTTGTTACGGGCACCCTTTTAGACCTCTCAGGCAAATCTGTTAATGAGGGGCTTAATCAGGAATTAAATGATCAGCCCGGTGGGAACCAGCCTGAGACCTGCACCTGTAGTAGGAATTGCAGTGATCTAATTGGCTTGAAAACCCCTAATCACCCTTGCAATCAGAAAGTAACCCTGAAAACCAAACATTCAGTCAGTCCCTGATAGCGGGGCAATGGATTATAGATTCCTACTTTGGTAAATAGGTGGGAACTAGCACTGAACTAAAATCAATTGTACCTACTACAGCCATGGCATTTATTGACCATTCATTACTGACAAATGTGCATTGCAAGGCTGATTTTAGGGAGATTCACAACCCAAGTATCATCAAATTTGCGGAATTGGAGGCGGAAGGGATTGAGGGAGGTGGGTTGGTGGGTATTCCAAGAGCGTGATTCAGCAGACCTGTGACGCATCGATGTCTAATTCTCTTACTGCTTTGACCAATCTTATTGGAAATAAACGATGCAACAGCGGAAATTGCCACTCAATCCCCGCAGGCTAAGGCCTCAGACTCATTGGTAGAGGGTCGGATGCATCACACTTTAAGAGAGGTTGACGAACAAATTTGCTTAACCAATCCAACAGTATCACCTTTGAATACGGTACCGAGTTTTTTAATCAACCTGTATGACAACATTTGGCATGAACTTAAAGAACATAGTTTGTTATTGGTTCAGCTCGGGGACAAAGTGGAGAACTTGAGTAGAAGTAAACTCCCTTGTCTCTCGAACCCTCAGCCTAATACTGAGGGCCCGTTGCTAATTTTAAGGGAGGAAACTATCTCCCACCAAGAGGGTAGTCACTAAGGAGCCTATCGTTAGTGATAACTCAACTAAGGGAACTGCCATTGATCATTTGAAAGATAGTATTGTAACACCAAAGGCACCCTCGGGAATCGGAGGCGGAACCCTTACCCTTTAGTAACCCACTGGAGGTGGGATTGTTTGCTGAAACTGAGGGGTCAGCAAAGCAGGGGTAAAGTAATTGGGCCGGGTATACAAAATATTGCTCCATTTTTCTTCAATGCTAAAAAGCTGTGAAAAAATAAGGCTCTGAAGAAAAATAATTCAGGGCCTATTAGCTATCTTGCCCAAATTGGGTCTATTTAGATAAGCCAAGACCTAACTAAGTTCTATTCAGACACCCACAGTCGTTAACAAACTGGTTCAGAATGGGTTGGGAAAATTTAAATGTGTACTGGCCTACCGTAAGCCTTTCTTACACGGTCGAAACAAGTCCCAATTGAAAACTCTAGTGCAAAAGCTTAGACATATTAGAGAAGTTTCTACTAGTCGGACTGAGGTTAGGAGGTACTCGCCCGAATTCAAGCTTGTCGTTAGATATGTGTATTATGAAGTCGAATCCCCTCCCATGTAGTACTGGGAAGCTTAACATTTGTTCCTCCAGAAATTGTACAACCCGAACAGAGCCTATTTTGGTGGGTGACTTCAGTAAGGGCGACCCAGGGATCTACTCTTACCAGGCATCTCGTATTAGAGGCAAGGATGGAAAGTCTGGGAAGCAACAACAAACAGACAGGAAAAGGGGAGTGACATTTAACGTCATGGATTTGTTAAAGAGGAGTGGGATTACGGAAATACAGGGAGGTTTATGGTCCAATTTTGTCAGTATGGCTTCCGTAACCTTTGGGACCGACTATTTCTATGGCTAACTCCTGCCTGAAGGGCTTTTTGCCAGCTATCCAGTCAGTAGGTAGACCTCAATCCAGAGAAATTTACACCATCACTGATCAGCGGGTAAACATCTCAGACTTTACGACTACACAAAGAGTAACTATGGTTGAGGGTGGTCAAAAGTCAAGTCAGGGGGCTCCCAATACCAACGGGGAGGAGTGGAATCAGCAAAAACAACAATGCTTGCAGAATTTATCACAAAGTTTATAACCCAGACTGCACTCAGAGGATGGACAACTATTACATAAATTATATAAATGCAATCCACAGATACAGGATGATGAGCATGTAGGGGCCCAGGGCTTGAAAGACTATAGTGTACTTAGAAACGCAAGAGAGGGTGAGGGGAAAATGGAGAATGATGGGCATCAAGGAGAGGTCGATGACGGTGACTAGGGTTTTGCCCAGAAATTTGGATGGAGGACAATTGACTGGGTAATATACATTGAGTCTGTCCTGTTCCTTGGTGCCCGATATCCAGTTATGCTTGAATAGGGGAAATGTGCTCACTTTTTTTTTGGGCCCAAATTCCAACTCTTAAACTAGTCTTATCCACCGACATAGTTCGGGTAGCATTCCCAGATCGTGTCAACACTAATCAATGTCATCTTTATTTTGCCTTCAAGTCTGGTCAAAGAACTAGTTCTATCAGAAGTGCAGAGGAGCAGGTCACTAATACATTGAGGGATGGGGCACTTTGAGTCGCTTTTAATCCGGTAACTCAGGGCATAAGACCGGCTAAACTGGTAGGATCACAAGGGGAGGTGGATGATTGGAATTGAGCACCAGTGAAATCTGCTTTGTGGAAAAAATACCTGTCCGTAGCAACATGAAAACTAGCATCGGGAACTACGATCACGTAGACTTGAAAGTTGTTTCCTGGAATTCCAGAGGCAGCCTAAATTTGTTTAGCAATATTGATGCAATGAAAACCGAGACTGGGTAATATAATTTTGATTCAAGAGACATGGCTGCTGCAAACTCTGGTTTTGGATGGCTAGGTCTTCACTCAATCTGCAAGCCCGAGCAATGGGGGCAGGGCCTCGGGGGCCCTGCTCATGGCAGTGCAGTCTACTCTGAGAATGAGGGCGTCTGATTCCCAATCTTCCATTAGGGATGATGGCCACAAAACTAAATTCTCTCGATGGCTTAATCAATATGTTCATTATGAATATTTACTGGCATTGTGGAGTGGCTAATCTGCAAGTGTTCCGGTTGGTTATCACCAAGTGTATTTCCACTTGGGGTAACTTTTCCTGACAGAAGGATTCTGGTGGGGGTGATATTAATTCAAATTGTATTATTCCTGATAAACTTGACGATAACTGGGACGTGATTGGGGAGACTCTTCCTAATGAAGCTAAAATTCAAAATGGTTTGAGGTGGTGGGCAACAATGGAGGCTCTGGGTTTGAGCCTAGTTAATTCCATGGCAGAAGGGGATGGGAAAGATGCATCCACTTGGAGACGAGGGGGACACTTTTCAACTTTGAATTACATATTTGCAGATGCTGTCTTGAGTAGCGGCTGCCAGAGTTTTGTAGTCCAATACTGTCGTGATAAGCTGCTAGGCGCTTGCAGTAACCTGCATTTGCACTAACCCACTGAGCTATCTTGTGTGTACTAGAGCCTATTCGAAGCGTGGAGGAAAATGCTGACATCAACCAGGACTCTCGAACTGGGTGAGCCTGCATGCTTGCAAGGGGTTAATTGCAAAGGCCTTTTCTGAAGACATAAAACATCTAGCACAAGAGGCTCTGTGCAGCCCTTGGGAGTCAGGCATAGCTTTGCTCGTCTTCGCTCTGCGAGTCAGGTGCACTGATAAGGCAAGAATGCAAAACACAGTGCCCGAAGCCTGGGAGCCAAGGCTGGCTGTTTCCAGTCTTGTAACTTTCCAAGCAAAAAACATGTTTACTGCCAGGAGGGGAGAGCCTAGAAGCTTCTCGAAGAGCTGACACGTCATGATGATTGACGTGCAGCTCCTAATAAGAGAACTATACTTGGACCAGGGAGGGGGGACTCATCCTGGACTGTTGGGAAGACGCGCGTATCAAGGACAGTGCCTGGACGACCAGCTGTGCGCTATCTGGGCCGAGGCTCCTAACATCACATCCCCGCTCTGGTGTAGGACTGTGGGGGCTTGGCCAGTCCTCCCCTCCTCTGCTGAGGAGTGCCGGGCACCTGTAGCGGCGAGGGTCCTGGGTGTGATCAGATCGTACCTTCATCTACATTTCATTAGGAGCGTAAGACCAAATAATTGCATATTCATCTGTGATTGATAATTGGCATTATATAGCTTGCACTCTCTATTTCCACATTATTATAAATTTCTGCTTAGTTTTCGTTAGTCATTGTAGATAATAAATGCAAGCATCATATTCTGTGTGATTGGCTTTTTTCCAGACTGAGTTCATCGTGCTTCTTAAACCTTATTTGTGTGGGAAGGTAATTAGGAGTGATTTACTTTGCACAAAGGGCTGGATCCCAGGGAGGTGAGGGTACTGTTTATCACTACAAATACAAGTGACCATGCCATTCCTATTGCTGAATTTAGTTTGCGGATGGTAAAGAGGTCTAGACCGTGTATGGAAAATGTCGAAGCAACTTGATCTGGGAATGCAATCAGATGGTCTGACCAGAATATTGCAATGTTGAATGAGGAGCTTGATAGTTTTATTAGAGGTATAGCCTTAGAACGGAAGTTGAGGGTATGTAACTCTCAGTACTTTGATGATTTTATGGGGGAACGGATTGACCAGGTTAAACATAATTGCTAGTTCTCTAGCAGGGAAAGGGGGAAAACAATCGCACATGTTTACAATTCCACTGTGGTAGAAGCAAAGAGGAAGCCTTATCGATATATTAGGGCTCTGAAAGCAGTTAGTAAGGGGAATACTAACTTGGGGTCCGATATGAAGAAACTAAAAACCTATTATAAAAATGTCTGCAAATCTATTAAAGCCACTATGTTGCAGCTGGATGTGGAATGTATGCTGCGTACCTTAATTAAACACGAATCCTGTGCATTCTGGGTTCTAGTTAATAACTTGGACCCGTCACTAGAGGCTAATGCAGTGAATGCAGTCTCTGAAACCCAATAGGTGGATATTTTTAATGAAATTTATGGTGGGGGGTCAATTGACAAGGATCCCAACCCAGACATTAGTAAATATATTATTGAGTATAGCTGGGATATTAATATCGAGTGCGAGGATATTGCGCACCTTATAAAGGAGGTGCAAGAAGTTGCGTGCACCAGGGCCGAATGGCCTGACAAATTACGCCCTGAAACTAGCCCTGACAAACTGGTCTATGGTCCTATATATTTTGTTTGGAAGCATTATGGACTCGGGTATCCTGTCGGTTTCCTGGCGCACTGAATGTGATGAAGTGAATTGGATGTATTAATTAACTGATATGTTTTCAATCACGTGTGATGATAGCGATTTTAATGAATTTTTACGAGTGTAACTTATTGCTTCTGCCTTTTCTGTGTATTTTTGATTGTTTTTATTATATCTTTCCTCTACTTGATGTATCACTGTATCTATGGACGTTCTATTGTTTTTTGTAAAGGTTTCTCATAAACCAAATACAAATCAAATAAAGTTATCTTTATTTTGTCTAATTTTCAATCTTCCCCTTCTACAGTGCAGTTTATTTTATTTTTTAAGTGTGTATAGGAAATTACACGCCTTATGCACAAATAAACATATACACAAATCAAAAACTAAAACATTTCAAATTCCATATCAACCATGCAAGTCATTTAAGAAACACCTTTGCAATGAACACACTGTATGACTCAACTTAGGTACATAAAATCCAACCATTCCTTAAAACAGAAATTCATCTACACCCGTTTATCATTCCCATGAGTTTCATCATATACGCACCTATGATGCTGTTCTAAATACAGTAATTTCATACATTAGCTTCAATTTTCCTAAAAATTGCTTCCATATTTAAAATGAGGCAGCAGAGATGACCAGTGAAGTCACTATATAATTAGCAGACCAAAATGGCTCCAAGATAACCATAGTCCACATTATGGAATCTGCCATATCCCTTCCTAAACTTGAGAAGCAATGCTTTGCAGCAAGTAAGGATATGTCTGTTTGTTTCTGTATGGACTGAACATAACCTGCATTTACGTTTATCTTGTGATGTTCCATCCCAAGCACTAAGGTACTCGAACACTGGTTTAATTTTCAAACGTAGATATAATATAAATCAACTCAGCTTTACACTGCACCACTTAACTAGATAACTTAAAGGGGAATTCAATGAAAAACTCTGCTTTACTTAGTCAGCATCTCTCTTTTTATCAGTTAATTGTTCCGTTTTCCACCTCCTATATGCAGACTTCAATTTAAACTTTACTTTAAAATGCTCTGTGACTTCTACCTCCGTTAGAGAAATACCTAAGTTATTAAAATGCTGTTGTGCGTGTGTGCGGATTCCCGTTGGTCTAGCTACAATCTGCTTTACATGTTCTATGCAGGTGTTCCTCAATATATTTTGTTTGTTTTGGAGGAAACTCTTATGCATAACATACACCTTACAATCCTAAAGAGTCCTCAATGAAGTCAAGCCCATCTAGAGGCGCAAGCCCTCAGCCGGAACTGTCTGTGGAACTCCTAATATAGAGTGAAGTAAACACCCTAATTGCCCCAGCCATAAAACATGTTTCTCAGGGAGAGTTTCCAGGGCATACAGTATTGCTGGCACCATACTTTTCACATAAACATCTTGCAGGCTTCAATACTAACGGTGCTCTACACCTCTAATGGGCTAACGGCTTGCTCCAGATCTTCGTCTGTCCTAGACCCTTATATGCCTACTAGACTGGGATAAAAATGGGACATCCCAAAATATATATCACAGGGCCTGCAGTAGCACCCCTGTAGTTATGGTCATGTTGCTCAACTCACAGGAAGAGCGCTTTTTGGGCATTTTATAACTTTGCTCCCCCTGGACAAATCCTTACCAAACTTTGCACAAAAAAAAAAAAAAAAAAAAAAAGTACATGGCACCGTCTGAATTTTTCTGGCAAGTTTGCTTCGGTCTCATCAGGGGGGCAAAGTTGTAGGGGAGTGTGTCCCAAAATTTCATAGACACAATGGAAACATTTTTTGGTAACGTCTACAGCCCAAAACGCATTAAAAAAAAAAAAACACACCATTGTACTTGTCAAACAATCTCTGGGAAGGTGAGGGGGTAATGAGGATGGGATGGGATATGGCTGTAAGAAGCCAAAATATTGGTGTTTTCATCCCCAAAGTCCGCCAACAGAATGGAAGTTCGGGTACAGTACTGTGATATTCACAAACACTTCAGATGTTCGGGGACATCTATGCCTATTTCTGTATTAAAGGGTGGGTCAAAAGCAGTTTTTGGAGAGCTTATAACTTTGGTGCCACTCAATGAAACTGCATAACATTTTGGAATTTCATTCTAGACCGGATTCTGAATGGTTTTGGAAAGTGTGGCGCTGTTTTGTCAAGAGGGAACAAAATTAGGGGGTTCGAAAATATTGTAAAGGCTTATAAATGTGCCATGTGCCGAATCTACACACAAGTTTGTGTATATATATATATATATATATATATATGTTTTTGTGAAGTTTGGTCGGATTTTGTCAAGAGGGGGCTAAATTCGTTCGACGAATGTGGACAAAAGCTTTTAGTAAGATTATAGACCGAACCCTGAATGTGTGTGTAAAGTCTGAATGGATTTTGTCAAGTGGGGGCTAAGTTACATGACTATTGTATGTACATACATTTTGACACTTTTGAAAAAATAAAACTTGGGCAGATTTACAGCAAACTCGTGTAAGGAGAATTGGCAAGGACCTTAAATCATGGTTTTGCAAATGTGCCTGTGTTTTCTTTTTTGACAAGTGTCATAATGTAGGTAGAAAAAATAGTGATATACCTTTGGTGACTGAGGTATAGCCTGGGTATGGCATAAGGTCATGACCTGGACAATCTGGCTACTGGCCATGACCACAAGGGACAACAAATGGGGTTACTGTGGCCATGTCCACCAGGGACCAGCTATGTGGTAAAGTTATTCGAACGTGTGATAGGTTTGAAAGGGAAAACAAACATTTGCTTGTGGTAATATGGTGATAGGGTTCTCTCTTCGCCTTCTGCAGGCTGCCATGGAAATGGAAGGGCTCTGTACGCAGCCCCGCATTCCCTTTCTATGGTGGCCATCTTGGAAAAGGATTTTCCTTCCTACAGTGGGACGCCACAGGCATCCCGGTGTAGGAATAAAAATCTTTTTTTTAGCACCCCGGGTTCCTGCTTTGGGAACCTGGGGTGCTAATGGGCTTCATCCACCATTGCAGGGGCTGTAACGGGGGCTAACAGCCCAAAGCCCTCATTATCCGACCTCGCTTTGCTTGGGCCGATAACTTGGGCTGCCGGCCCGTTGACACCGTTCCAGTCCCTGGAACGGGGGATGAACGCCACATTATTCCCACTAGCATAACACAAAATGCTAATGGAAATGTTGGAAAATCTTAGTGTGTCCATGTACTTGACTGAGCAAAATAAAACAGATCGAGCCTATACGATTTATTTTTTGTTCTATTTTGTTAACTGTGAAAGGTGGTTCCTAAAGGAACGCTTATTTTGTTGTTTATGTACTTTTTTTGCAGGACAGATTAGAACCTAAGGTGGGGAGGGAAATGAGGGAAGAGGCACCAAGAACTAATATGGAGGGGCAGGTGGACAGGGTAAGATGTTGCCAGTGTGTTACTTCTATGGTAGGGGGCAGTGTTTTTCATGCTCCTTCATTACAGCTTAAAAAGCACTTTGAAATTGCTTCCCCCTGCAGATTGGTGTGTTGCAGTATATACAGAGGACTGTTGTCTTCGAAAGATATGGATAAACAGCCACTTTTATTGCTTGCAAGGTAGCTGGTGGGATTTTGTGTCCCACAGAAGTAAGCTGTGTGGTTACAGTATTGGTTGAGGAAGATGAGGTGGAGAAAGACAGCTTACTACTTGCTAAGAAAGGAACAACCTTTCGGAGAACATTGCTGTGGTTGAATTTGGTGTGTTGGCGCATGGAGGTGGTCCCATAGGAGTACTATCCAAGCAGTCTGTGACTGAGTACAGTGTATTTCACTTCGGTAGCTTTAGCCTTTGGTACATTCCCAACAGTGGTAAAGAACTGTGTGGACCCATGATTCTCTCCGATTGCTGGAGGTAGGCACGTCCTCTACCTCATCGTCTTGGTCCTCTTCATTGTCTTTGGAAGTACTGCACATTTTTTGTTGTGTAGGCTCTTGGGGAGGAATGTCAATAGCTGGTGCCATTTTTAAGATAAATAGCAGTTTTGGTAATATTCTTACAAATAGGTGCTTTGCACTAGATTGTTAATGGATAATGAGTAAGTATAGGCGCTGTGCAAGGGTACATTTTGAGCTTGAAAGTTCCTAGATCAGTAGAAAATGCAGTTCCAAACTGTCTTCGAAGCACAGATCCGATTGCGAAGTGCAGACACGTTTGCGGACACGCCAACATGCAGCGCATGGTCACGTGCCACTATCCAGAATCTGTGATGCCGTCAGATGTTTGCGGACATTGATGGATGGCAGAGTTTTAAGGGGAAAATTTGCAAATTGGACTAAAATATTGCTATATTGGAGTAAGTACGATATTAGTAAATTGTAGGAAAATAGCATGCACTGGTAAAAACCCATGAAATTCACTGAAAAAAATCGTTGTCAAAGGGACATTATGGTTACAATAAAAACAGAAAAACCTCAGAAATTCGCCAGTTATGGTAAGCTAAGCAACCATGACTCGCACCACCACCGTGCACTGCTCAGACTAACACCCAGGACATCAAAGATGACATCACAAATATCATTCATGGCATCCCTGATAACATCACATGTGAAATACATTTTGATGAAGTCCCTACAAGGCTGCTGGCCTTCAGAGTTCCGTCCCCCTCTGCTACCTGTCTGTGGTAAAAAAAACTCAGTTTTAAATTCTCTGCGTCTTTGTCTACCAAATCACAGGTCAATTCAATCTGTAAAACCGGTTACTTTCAGCTAAGGGTCCTTTGCAAGGTTTTGTCCTTTCTCCCCTTCTGTCTTCACGCCCCTGTAGTTGCCTCTTCCATCCTGAGCTGCATTGACTACTGCAATTCTTTGTTTCTTGCACAGCCACTGCACCTTTTACATTAATTGCATTTGCTTCAAAATCTTGCGGCTCGCATCGCCACGGACACTGCCTATGGCTCACACATCTCCTGTACTCTGCTGACTGCCGGTCCAAAAACGTGTCATGTTCAAATCTCTTTGCTACGCTCACAAGACGCCCGCTCATCTGCTTTCTGTTCCATGCTTCCAGCTCACTAGGATGGGTGGCCGCTCTTTCAACTTCTGGAGCAAAACTTTAGAATGCTTTCCCATTCTTCCTACGAGCCACGGAGGACCATTTGGCATTCCGTCGCTCCTTGAAAACCTACTTGTTCTAGGTCTTAGCTGGCCCTGTTGTATCCCTTAGCGCCAAGATGCCTCTGGCGAATGTGCACTTTATAAAATCACATGACATAAGTCAGGGTGAACAGTGGATCCCCCTCATGCCACCAATTGGGCCTATCATCCACTAGCTAAGTGAGCAACCCAGCACACTATTATCCCCATTAGATGTCCCCAAAATACGGCTGGGGACTGCCTCAAACAGTTAAACGGTCAAAAACTGAAATACTTACGTCTGTGTTAAAACGAGAAGTATAGAGTTCAGGATGTTTTTCATAATCAATCGGATCATACACACCATCCGTTTTCCTAACAAGGTGGTGATGCCGGCTAAGCACTGTGCCGTACACTTTCCTTAGATCTGCAAAAAGAAGAAACAAAATGAAAAATAAATAGAAAAAGTTATGCTCGTTTGTAAAGTAATCATGGATGTCAAATATGTAAGCTCTGGGACCAAAGTATGTTTTTATACTGCAGTTCATGGCAACATCTTCATACTTCTAAGTGCTTGAATAATACATGTGGTTTAGTAAGACAACATAATGGCCCTCAATTTTTCGACCTTGTAAAGGTGACTACTGCTGATTTTACACAGAGCTTGAAAAGCAAAGCTGTAAAACATGCACTCCCTATACATAAACACACCCTCAAATATACTCTAGAAAATCATGCATTGTGGTCATCATGTCGACCATGTTTGCATACATAATCATGATAATAACAAAGGACCAAGCTAGTGGTTTAAGCCAGATTTCTCCCTCTAAGCGCTGTAACAGGAGGTACTATTCCCAATTTAATCGTACTCTTATTTATGAACCACAGAAGAATGTGTGCAACCTTAAACTAGAGATACGAATACTGGCAGTGCTGGCCCAGCTCCTCAGATATCTGAGACAGGAGCTGAAACCAGGGACACAGCTATCTTTCACGTGCAAAACCGTAAAGAAATTCAATGATGGACAATTGCAATTTAATCCAACAGACCCTTCATAGCATTAGAAATCAGATGTGTGCATGGCATTACCATGTGCCCTTAATATATCTCCTATTTCTGGCATCGCTCTCGTTTGGGTACGGCAGTGAGGAGCGGCAGCTGATTCCCCCCCACCTGCATCCCCCTATACGTCATTGTCTTGTACATACTGTTTACATAATGTTTATAATATGCAATAGTCCATGATGACTTCTTGTTTGACATCTTTACGTTGATTTGCTATTGATTGTCACAATTGTGTTCAATAAATATGGCCTTATATTTTCCAAAGAAAAGTGAGTGCGTCTCTTTGGCAAGCCCTTACCCCTGCGCTGTCCATCTATTAAACCATGAGTGGGCCTTTTTTTGAATATGTCATACTGTAAACTAAATCACTTATAGGACACCTAATTTTGGCAGGAAACGCACAGTGACATTAAATGATTTGACCAGCATTATACACTTAGGTTAAGTGGTAAAGAAAGAATTTGACCTAGCCTGAAATATAGGTACTTCACCACACATTATCCCAGCTCAAGTTGGGACAAATATGTATTGAAGTTTGGTTTTAAATACCTACAAAATTCTCACATGCACAGGTTACGTGATAAACCAACCTGACAATGTACAACATTATTGTAAAAATGGGTTGATGAAGTAATTGAGTAATTTAGTTTTGAATCTTACATTGCATGGAGGGGACCACTCCCGTTTGCACTTTTTTGCAAAATGGCACCTACATGCAATGTTTATTGTTTCCATCAAGTACTGCAAAAGTAAATGGCAAAACATAGGAAAAATAGACTTTTCTCGTCACTTCTACACTACATGGTTGTAAAAGTGTAAATCTCTCCCACAATTAATGATTGGAACCAGCTTGCTTTTACCAATAAAGATACAATCATAGGGGGTCATGTTTCCAAGTCCTGTGGAGTGGAAAAAGCAGTGCTAAAACGATTTTATGATTGTAGCTTCATTTTCTCCATCCTGCATGGAGCCTACAAGCTCCAGCATGCAAATTAATGAGAATTTACAAAAATGCTCATAGAGACACAAAGTGAAATGAAATTCATTGTTTCACAAAGCTTGTTCAGTACCCCCATAATTTCTAATCACTCAATCACATTTACATAGTTTATTAAAACCTTATATAATTTTAAGAAAAAAGTGCCAGGTAGCTTTTCCCACCACTTATCACATTCTATTTTAAATCTGCTTCTGCGACATGTTAAAAAGATAAGGCTTCCTGGGAGGGCCTGTGCGGCCCTAGCTGACTTTGAGAGGAGTAAGGCAGAGCAGGGTGCCCCATGGGCATTTGTCCCTTGTCCTACTGTTAAATCCATCTCTGATTGCACTCCGCAGGAAATATTTCGATAACCTTTTTTTAGTTTTAAAAGATGTGCACAGCAACATAATATGACATGTTATTTTCTTGTGTTATTTTCCAGGTATCCACGATCAATCTTCTGAGAGACAAATGTTTATGGGGGGAAGGGGCACTCCTCCAGTCCCGCTCCCCTTCTCTGTCACTAGTGGGATCCCACAGTAAATACATTCCATTTCTGGCACTGCCTAAACACCCTGCAGGTACATCACACTTTCCAAACAAGACCCACATTACACATGATATATTGTGTTTGCCTGCAAACACTGTTAATAGTTACTTCAACGGTATGATGTTATCAAGTCAGTACTTAGCAGTTAATTTCATTTAAAGTTCTGGCTGTGCAGGCTAGGCTTACATCAAGACAAAAATACATACTGTTTAGGTCAGAACCCAACTGGTAAATATGCATGGGAATATCTGAAACTGGTCCATACTCATCATCCTAGCTGCAAAATTATCCGGTTGGGCCATTTTGGACAAACTCGGTGAGGTACTGCTTGATTTTCTCTGCGTAACAAGCAAGGCACCCGCATAATTTAGGGAGACAAATTGAAAGCAACACACATTGGCAACACCAACAGTTTGGGCTTTTGAGTACACATGGGATAGGCATTTGCCAGGCACTGCCAGAAGGGTACCACCTGGTCATAACACGGAAAAATCGGGAAAATGATGAGTACCTACGCATATGATATCACTGTCTGGCAAATGTCTGTCAAATACCAATGCATAAGCCAACAAAGTTGGCTTTGCGATTGTTTTAGACAGGACTCAGACATTAGGAGCAGATGTGAGGACACACATTGTTATGTTATGGCCATTTCTAACACGCACATTCATCCTATAGGGCATCTTTGTCAAGGATTCCGAGATCACAACTCAAAATAGCAATCTAAAACAGAAAGGTTTTCCAAGCCCACCAAAGGAGGAAGTGATTTACCATTCCTCTCAAGTTTGTCCGTTTGTACTTCCTCCCTTAAGTAAATGCAGGCTATGAAAGGCCTGATATGCTCAAAGTGTGATAAATGTAATCATTTTGCAAAGATCTGCAGAGTGGAAGTCACTCAGAAGTCGTCAGAAAAGTAAGGGGCGAGAAGAGTGGACCAGGCAAGCATGAGAAGGCCTTAGATTCTGTATCAGACAATGATCAGGAGATTTTCTATAACTCAACTACAGAACATGTGCAGCTTTGAAGGCTCGGCCACTAGAGATAGGATGTTGGCATCTGTTAAGATGGACTTCCAAAACCAACCCTGAGGTTTGGGGGGCCAACCTATTATGGTGAAAAAGAAAGACACTAAAGGTTAGCCAAAACCAATCAAGGCGGGTAGCAGAATGGTAAAACGTAGGCTTAGTTGCGGGTGTAAGAGTGGAGTCCACCCAGAGCAACACCAATAATTCCAGTTAGACGGGTAAGTACCGAACTATACAATGATTTATTAGTCCTTTAAAATAGACACCAAGCAATGAAACCTATGGGCTAATACATATACATATATACATTCACCCCTAGGAGAACACAGACAAGCATAAGATTCAAAACCAGTGCAATACAGGTTAGTCAGATGCATATAACAGTAGAAATACCTTATAGAAACACTAGAATAATTCCCTAGCACTTAGTTCTGCCCTAACATGGATTGGGGACCACTGCTCCAAGGTCATCAGTTCCAAAGTTATACTTTTCAGGTAGACTTACTATGTCGATTGGTTGATGACGACAACTACGAAAGGCCCAGGAGGGGATCCTTGCCTAGGTCACCACCGATTTAAGTCAGAAAAGAGACAGGGACTAAACTTCACCCCATGTAACCCTATAGAGGATTGGGGCTGGGAGGGAGAGGCGTTTTAACTTACCTTCTCACCCCTTACTCTGATTTCTCCAGAAACCACTGCTGAGGTTCTGCAATCTGCTGGGGACACGTTCTTCTGTGCTTGGTCCGGTCGAGGGAGGCCCAGGGGTTGAAGATGCAGAGGTCAGTATCAGATGCAGGATTTCGTTTTGGTGGGTCGCATCAGCTTGAAATTCGATTCCAGGCACCTCCCAGATGAACACCCTTGGGACAAAATGAAGAAAACTTCTGCAGAGCAGGCAACCTCAGGACACCGCAAAGGAGTGAGGAAGACTGATTGCAACGGGAGTCACCACGGTCAGGCGGTGACAAGTGATCTACAATGGATGAACAAAGAAGCAGGTCCTGCACGCTTCCATTGATGCAAGAAGGATGAACATTCCGGAGCAGGCAACCTTTAACATTCACAAATTCAGCAGTGACGTTTTGCATATAGTGCTCACCCGGGGCAGTGTCCCAGATCTTTTGATACAACACTTAAAAAAATCCCCAAAAATATTTTTATTCCATTTCCTAATTGTTACAAATTTCTTTCACATAGAGAAATTACATTTTCCAAATACTTTCATTCTCTCACTCTCTTTTCAATCTCTTCATTTTAGGGGACATTTCATCTACAACTTCATTTGTGGCATCTATGTTATCTCAGAAGGTTTTTTTTAAAAACAGTTCTTTAAAGAACCAATACACACACCAATGATTTAAGTGAGTTGTATCAAACGGTCTGGGACACCACCAAGGGTGAGTACTATATGCAGAATAATGGGGTACCTCACCGCTGAATTCTGTGTTAATTTGAGTCGAGTCTGGGGCAGTGGTGAAGGGTCCAGTAGAATAATAGTCCCGGGGTTCTCCTTTTTATCTTGAACCTTTAAGATTCTCCAAGAGCCAAGGATGCACTCAGAACAGCGATGGCTGCAGCGATGTAGCACAGGAGACAGCTAGTCAGTCCACTGGTTGGTTCAGGGACCTGTCCGAAGGCTCAGAAGCAACGGATCCTTAAGCAGGGGTCGACACTGGTTGGTCCCATTGGTCCAGGGGTAAAAGTACAGAGGAGTGTCTTCTTGAGATCAGGCAAAGGAGCAGGGCTTCGCCAGGACTTCACTGGAGTTGATGCTGGTCGGCAGTCGTTCTCAGGTCATCTGCAGCTACACTTCTTTGTAGGGGTCTTGGCACCAATGATGATCTGTGGAATTGCTTCAGAAGTCCTCCAGTTAGCCACGATTTGGAATGGAAGTTCACCCAGTTCCATCAATGGTAAGGATCTGCACCATTCAAACTGGTAGTGGGCACCATTCAAACTGGTAGTGGCCATCCAGTCATGGATAGCCACTGGCCACACGATATGAGCAGCAACATTCAGGCACAAGGATGTAGACTGGGACCAGACAGTCCTAGTCCCCAACTTTGGCCACACACAGGCCACTGCTTATCCAAAAAAAGCTGCATTTTTCCTCACAAAAGGTCATTCGCCATAAGGCAATTCCGGCTGTGAGGACAGGAAGAAGGCTAAAGAAATATATGGCCAAAGGACAGGCAAAATTGTAGTGGCACATCTTGGATATTTAGCCACTCTTATTAGCCATTTGCAGTAGTTGCAAATGTGCACAACTGTTGGGGGAGTTTTCCTAAAGTCTACCCACAGGTGAGACTCTATAGAACTATCCCTTGGCATACAGGCCCCAAATCTTAGTATAAGTGTGTACTTCCCAAACGTTTGGTAGAATGGCAGAGCAGCCCAGCCAGTTTAATTTTAGGAGGAGGTGCGCTGTAGTCAAATACAATGAAATCAGTAAATACATAGGCCCAAATAAACACACACACACACACACACACACTTGTAGTTATAGTAAAATAGACATGCATTTTTTATACACAAGGAAAAGTTATATTTAGGTAAGTAATATAAAACATCAGCAATACTTCAGGTGAGTAAACCAATAGTGATTAAATGTACAGTTCATGAAGACAGTTCAAGGTAAGTAAAATAACTTATTATAGTCAATCAGAAAATGTTATGTTGCAAGAAGAAAGGGTTATTTAGCACCAGCAATAGCAGTTTACTCCTTTCAGTTACTTGCAATACTTTTCAAAGATCTGAATATTTTAGCAGTCCATACCTAACTAGTTAAGTTCTTCAAAGTAAGTTGGAGCAGGGTGCAAAGTGAGGTACAGCAGAAGAAAAGGTACAGATCCACAGGATACTTCAATTACTCTCAATTCGGAGGCTTTTGTTGGTCAAAATTATATCGGGAATCTTGGAAAGGACTCCCTATAGGTACACAAACATTAGGCCTCGGCGAACGGTATCCGTGAACACCCAAATACCGGAATCGGCATTCCAGTAGCAGGAGCGACCCATTGGCTTCACGAGCACCACAGTACCTGAGGAGTGATTAAGATGCAGCTGGATTCTTTCACAGCGCAACAGTGGTGGACCCAGTCTCCTGTTCCTGGTTTGTGGTGATGGAAGGAGAGACTCTGGAAGGGATGTTGCAGCAAGAGAAAGGACTCTCAGCAAGGAATTGTACATACTCCCACATCGGTCTGCAGTTTTGGCGCCTTTTTACAAGTTCCACGAGTGAACGGTTACCACCTGGTCAATCTGCCTCAATTATTTGGTCCTGCACTCTGGTGATGGGACTTTGAGGAGGGGGGGGATCTTGTCTCTGGAGGTCCAACTGGAGCTCATCAAAGTCCTGGGAGGATTGTTTCACAAGAAGAGGATGCACTGCAATTGGTTCAGAGGTCCCCTGGTATTGGCGATTTGAAGCCCCGGAAGTTCAAAGCGAGTCGGGGGATGGCTCGTTCTGCAGGTCGTATTATGGCTAGCCAAAGGAATGAGTCGACATCTTCGGAGCTCCTGTTGATGCAAAAACGCGGTCAGGGAGGCAGTCGTCTCTTCACGGTTACTGGAAAGGGCTGCAGGCATCTCTGGTCATCTTCTTTGGATCTTCGGTTCAAATGGTCGACATCCCTTCTGCCTCAGGAACCTCACCTTTTAATAAGATTTCACACTCATCCTCTGCAAACTCTGCCTGCAGTTTATAGAAAGGCGCGGGTGGCTGTCCAATCAGGTCCCCCACTGGGAACTGGTTCCTTTCAGGCACACCATTAGACAAAGGATAGTGGAGATCCTCCCATGCTTCCTGCCCTTGCAGAAACAGAGCCTCAGCGGGCGTCACAAAGGGTTCACGCCAAAGACAAAACTGAAATCAGGACCTCCACCTCCCAGGATGGTAGAAGGACCAAAAAGAACAACCACACAAGAAAAGGCAAATATTGTTGAAGATAAGAAATAAAGAGTTTAAAAAAAAAGAAACTTTGCTGGTGCATCCGCCATGCTGTGCTCGCGGGTGCCTTTCTGCCCACCAGGTTTTATGGGCCTCATTATGACATTGGTGGTAACCGCCGATGACTTTTTTTCCGGCGCCCACGAAAGGGCAATTCCGGCCCTGCCAGACCCTTTATTGCCCCTGTTGTTGGGCTCGGAAAAAAGATGCTCCCCATTCCCATTCGGCCCAATAACAGTTCTGCCTTGTTTGTTTACTAAACATCGTTTTTCAAATCTTGATAAAGCTCTAACATCCAAAATCCACTCCTCCACTGTTGGCTTTTTTCGTGTCTTCCAGACCTTCAACACTTGTTTAACCGCCACCAACAAAACTTTATGCACCCCACACAATATCACCCAACTTACATTACGCCCACCACCATGGCTCCCAGTGGCTGCGAGGATTAAGTTCAAAACCCTCTGCATTGTCCACAAGGCCTTCTGGGGCCTGGGGCCTAAATACCTTCAACTCTCTCTTCCTAAATATCTGCCTTCACGAGCCCTTCGCTCATCCGTCTCCAACTCCCTCATGGTCAGCCGCTTCTCGAAGCAACGAGCTGGGGGTAGATCTCTCTCCGCAGCAGGGGCCTCCCTCTGGAACAGCCTTCCTGCCTCCCTGAAACTTGAGGAGAACCATCTCCGGTTCCGGAAGCACCTCAAAACCTTCCTCTTCGCTTCTGCCTTCTCTCTCCCTATCCCTTGCTAAACCTGCTAAACTCCCCACTGAAGTCTGCACTAAACCTGCATCTGGGCCACTCTGTGACCTCGGTCCAGGGCCCAGCCACTCTCCACTTGCACTGCCTCCCTGGCTCCTCCTGCACTGTGGGACTGTCACTGCATCCCTACAGCCCCCTTCCCAGCACTTGCTCTGCACTTACCTCGCACTTGCCACCAGCTGGCCCTTTTATTTATTATTTATTATTTATTATTTTATTACGCTACTTACCTTGTACTGCACTTTCCCCCCCACCTCCTCCCTCTGCACTTTCTCCTTTTTCCCCTTACCTCTGCACTTGCACGATCTGAATGACACCTGGCCTAGTAGGATCGTTTGTCTGTCTTCCCCTTGTTTCCCTCCCTCCCTGCCTCGTCGCGCCTTGAAACACTTGTGTATAGGCGCGTTACAAATACCATATCATATCATATGACAGGAATATAACTGCTAAGGGATTGCGTGGGTAAACAATGTCCCAGATCTGATCAATCCTGCCAATAACCTCCCTCCAAAAGCTTACCACTCTTTCACAATGCCACAACATATGTAACAGAGTACCCTGTTCATTCCCACAACCCCAACACAAATCATCATCAACTAAACCCAATTTGCACATATTGCAATGCAAATGGGCAATACCGGGTCTGGCAGGGCCGTAATGACCCGGTAATTGCCCATTCGCAGGTGCCGGAAAAAAAAATGACACGGCGGCAGCCGTGCCTGTATTACAGGCACAGCTACCGCCGATGTCATAATGAGGCCCATAGTCTCTCAGCACCGAAAGTCGTGCGGACTGACGAGGCTCCCCACAAAAAATGTGCCCAAAGCAAGGGAAGTACTTGACTCCAAAAGTCAGGTCAAGAATCAAAACAAAGCAACAAAATAAGTCTATGGGAGAAAAGCAGCAAAAAAAAAAAAAAAACATCTTTCTTAACATCATCCATGACTGTATATCATATCTTTAATTGATACTACCTACACTACTTCTATGGAAAACAAGTGTGCTTGTTCTGAAGGGTAATATATTAAGGCAGTCCATCTTGCATACTAGACCCTGTGAGTTGATTGTCCCCCTTCTCACTCTTTGTGTCCTGTGCCTTAATTTCTGGTCCTTTCAGCCATTTGTGTGCCCTTTTCTCTCATTTCTTCCTCCTTTTTTCATCTTTCCAGGCCTGTGCACCCCAGGCATTTTTCTGTCTCTTTCTCTCCTTTCTTCTTTTTCACCTTAGCAGGGCTCTACCACTGTACCTGGCTCTGTTAAGCGAACTATGACCTACCCTCTTTTCCGTTGCCCCAACCCACCTCCCCTTCCCCTAATTGGGTCCCCATCAGAGGGTGCCTAAACCTGCTTTCTGGAACCAGGATGCTGCCGTCCATCTTTCATCCTGGCCCCTTTGATGCAAGTGTCCCCTTTTTCGCTCGGTCCACTGTGCCTTCATGTTTGCTTCTTTCAGCCGGTTGTGCACCCATTTATCTCCTTTATTCCTCCTTTTTTCATCTTTCTAGGCTTCTGCCTCCATTTATGGCTCTCTGATGTTTTTCTGCCCCTTTCTCCCTCTTTTTCAATTTAGCAAGCCCCTACCACCGTAGCTGGCTCTCTTAGGCGACCTCTGCCCTGCCCTCTATCCCGCCCCCCCGCCTGGCTCCCCTTCCCCTGATTGGGTCCCCATCAGTGGGTGCCTAAACCTGCTTTCAGGGACCAGGTCGCTGCAGTCCATCTTTCATCCTGGCCCCTGTGATGCGAGTGTCCCCTTTTTTCGCTCTGTCCCGTGCCTTCATGTTTGTTGCTTTCAGCTGGTTGTGCAGCCTTTTCTCTCCTTTCCTCATCTTTCCAGGCCTCTGTCTCCATTTTCACCACTTTCTGGTGTACCTGGCTCTCTTAGGCGACCTCTGCCCTGCCCTCTTTCCCACCCCCGCGCGACTCCCATTCACCCGATTGGATACTCCCTCGGAGGAAGATGCTTCTTAACGGTGTTCCCCAGGGCAGCCGCTGTGCAGCCCGTCGGCTAAGGCCCCAAAGGCAAAGGGTAGCTCCAGAAGAAGCAGCTCCAGTCTGTTTGCCCGTGTCCACCAGGGAAGCCTGCTTCCATCAACTAGCAGCAACTGACAAGGTAAGAGTGGTCTGGGTGGGGAATACCGCAATTCTCTGTATTCCAGAAAAGCCCTAATGCACCTCTCACCTACATAACAGCTTATCAAGGTTTGCTAACTAGTAAGTAATAGTCCTATTACTGCTGCACACCGGTTAAGTACCATTTAATTAACTCTTGGGTTCCCATTTTAAGCGTTTCTCCCACCATACAGGTATCCCAAATCTAGGTGCCACTACATTTACTGTTGTGCCCCCATTCTACGCATTTCTCCCTCTAGCCATGTATCCCAAATCTAGGTGTTACTGCATTTACTGCTGTGCCCCTATTCTAGGCATTTCTCCCTCCATCCAGGCATCCAAAATCTGCGTGTTCGCTGTGGGACACCGTGATACATTTGCCCCCCAACCCTCTCTCCCACAGATGAGCGTAGAGCGTAAATCGTTCCCCGTCCCCCCTCCCACTGCTCAAGCTTTCAATCTAGGGAGACCACAACTGGCAAGACCAGCCAATCACGTTGGATCTAGAAAAACGACATTTAAGATTAGCTCTCTCTAGGTTTAAGGTATGTATACCTTCCACCACATCTGCGGACATTGGCTGCAGGCACGGCCACCCATCCGTGCACATTAGAATACAGCTATGCAATTCCGGTCTAGCAGCTTGCATAGCCGTCCACACTGAAATCCCTGATCTACCACAACACCTCTGCCATTAGTATACAGTGACAACCTATGAAAAATGTGGGTCTAGCAGGGCAGACATCGAATCTCGACCCTAGCACTCTAACCTAAACCAACAATAGCACCCGCCCACGTGCCTGACCTCCAGGCTACTTATTGGAGCTTAGCCAGCCCACTTAAGTCCTAACATGGCAAAATGCACACACGCATCTTCTAAATCAACTCTTAGAATCTCCCACACATGGACTCCCACAAAGCGTATTGAGGTCATACAAATGGGGACAGCGTGCTATATAAATGAATACAATACAACTTAATGCAAATTATATTCTTGAACATCATTACACACATCAGAGAGAACTTCTTCCCTCTTGAGAATAATTATAAACTCGGGTTATAATTCTAAATCATTTGTCAGAAATATATTCCTTTAATCTACCCAAGGATATCCTTAAATTACAACTCTAAATCAAAACTACTTATTACTGGCAAAACAAAGCAACAAATTACTGTTTCTACCAAGCACAATTGTTGTATGTAGAAGTGATGTAGGCATGTATTGATACACAACCGTAACAGGTGGATTGTTTGGCTATTTAGACAGTAGTGCTGCTAACTCAATAAAATAGATTTTTGTAACAATAGTTTGCACCACCCTACACCACAATGACAAAATGGTATGAGAAGACAGAACCTGCAGAGTTCTTAACATCAACCAGCATGGGCACGTGCCTCAAATGCACCAAAGCTGATGCCCTCCCACATACGCAAGCATGACCCATTCCAATATTTAAGTGCTCATGCAGTCCTGTTTTTTCTTTGCATTCTGGGACTTTTAGTCCCACTTTTCCCATTATAAAACTCAGACTACAAGTCCCAGAATGCAGAGAAAAAACAGGACTGGATAGGCACCTACAGTTTGGAACGGATTATGTTGGCAGGTATGTTCCCAGAATATGTATGATTAGATACTGGCCTGTCACTTCAGCGGAGGGAATGCCAAAGTTTCCTAGGTCAAAAAAGAGCCTCTTCGAAACACCTTATGCAGATCACAGGCAAGCAGGAATGTAACACTAATAGCAACACACTTCACTCCCAAAATTAGAATGTAATATGGGCTGTGGTTCAATGCTTGCTAAAGTACAAAACCACACCACATGTTGACATAGGCGTTTCTAGCAGAAGCATTTTTGGGGACAGTCCTAGCTCAACAAGGCTTTCGCATCCATCAGGACAAGTATCAATTCTTG
The DNA here is from genome assembly GCF_040938575.1 of Ambystoma mexicanum. Classification (NCBI taxonomy): domain Eukaryota; kingdom Metazoa; phylum Chordata; class Amphibia; order Caudata; family Ambystomatidae; genus Ambystoma; species Ambystoma mexicanum. The sequence goes on from NC_090936.1 coordinate 629,625,209, forward strand.
CAAGTTAGAGTGTCCAAGTACAATGAGAAGAGGCCAAAAGCAGAGCAAGTCAATAGGTGTCATGCATAATAAGCTACCACGGTGGGTGACTAGGTGCTGGTCCAAAATCGGAGCCGTTACTAGAGGTCTGCCTACAGTACAAAGCAACAATGCTCCCTGTTACATTCCTCAAAGGTACCATGATCACTTCTAGCAGAAACATGCTTTTATCATTTGGTACTTTGTAAGAAACTAGTTGATTGTGATCAAGTACTAGGCTCTGGCCAATCGGGAGGCTATATAAGCAGAAGACTATGTTGACAAAGCATTGCTGGAGAAAATGCCAGGTCACCATTGACAGTATATTCTATTCATATTGGTCCTCTATCTAAGTCGCAGACCACAATGATGGTGTTGTCTGTGTTGAAGGTGTCAGGCACCAGTACGACACAGTGGCATGAGTGCCACGATGACTAAAGCAAAATATTTTAAGAGACTCTTTATCCAAGTTGGGAAGTGATGTAGGGATTACGGTGTGGGTCTATTTGACCTAAATCACATTTGATAGAATTTATTTGACCGTTTTTCGGCCTAAAATGCGCGGGGGGGTGAGACCGCCCGCAACCCCCCCCACTTACCCTCATCCTAATCTATACCCTTACCTATATATATATATATATATATATATTCAGTAAAAACAACTCTGTTAAAGGACATTATGGTTCCAAGTAAAACCGAAAAACCCCTGAAATTCGCTGGTTATGGTAAGCTAAGCAACCATAACTCACGCCACCACCGTGCACTGCTAAGACTAACACCCAGGACATCAAAGATGACATCACTGATAACATCTCATGTGCATTTACTTTTCATGAAAACTCTGTACAAGGGATTCTTATTATAATTCTGACAGAAAAAGTGTCAAGGTTAATTGGAATAGATATCTTGAGCTATGTAGTGCATTAGGCAATGCATTGATATAAATAGCATTCTATTATGAAGTTCTTTACAGTATACTAAGCTACTCAAGTATAAATATAAGCACTGTGTGCAGCATACATGGAGGTGCAATATTCATAATCTTACCATGTTGAATGGTGAAATGATAAATGCTTTCTTATTAGAGTTGTGTACTGTGCAACATGTAATAAGTAGCTAATAAAACCACTTACTACATAATGTCATTATTACATACAAAACACAGACACAACACATACACATATGAGCATATGTAGAGAAAGTGAAGTATGCAAAAAAGCAGCAGTGGAACCAGAAAGTGTTCACAACCTAACTGATTATCTTTATGTACAAAAAGGGTTGCTCTGCTTCAAACCTACTGCTTCCCCCATGTACAAATACCACATTATATGACTGCACCCTAAAGAAACTAATGCAAATACAAATAAAAGCACATCCAGAGAAAGTATAGTAATAAAAAAAACAGCAAAATAATAAGAAAGTGTTGATAACCTTACTGATTGTGTATTTTTCCTATGTATATGTTTTATATGCTGTGAGTGGACCCTTAGTGAATTATTGTAAGAACATATTTAAAGTATAAGTTTATAAATATACTACTTTTTGATTTTTTGTTCCTAACTATTACTGTCTAAGATATATCACTAAAGGGCAAAACAGCGAGTCAGACATGTGATGTTATCAGTGATGTCATCAATTACATTTGATGTCCTGGGTTTTATGGGTGATGTCCACACGCCCGCCTACACACGTCACGGCGTCCACCTAAATAGAAAGGTTGCCTTTCCACATTCTAGGAGTCAGTCGCAGCAGATTTTGCAGCGCGATACAGACGCCAGCTGGAGGCGGTCCTTTCCCCTCCACTCCCTTCCTGCCTAAGCTTTTTCGCTTACTGAGTTACCTGTACTAAAAAACAACAATATAAAAAATAATTTCCTCTTTTTTTACACACAAATAATGTAGTTTTGGCTTCATAACTTGAAAGCAAACTGCCCTTCAATTTGGGTTTTGTTTCCCTCTCTGTCTGTCTAGGTTGGCTTTTTTCAACAGACCTCATATACATCTGGTGATATAATCTCCCTTGGGAGGCAACTGCCGACTCGATTGTCCCCATACAGGATTCAGCCAGTGTCCAACAAGCAACAATGGGCTCACCTCTTTCGTTGAGCGTAGCATAGGATCACGCTCAAGGTAACAATATTGTCATGCTTAGATTATTCACTTATGCCCCATTGGGGTTTTAATTTCAATTTTATTGCACTCTTTTTGCTTCAATTCCCCCCCTCCCCCCGGGGTAGGCGGGTCACGAGTGGTGTGTCCTAAGTCCCCAGCGTTGTTGTTCACAGAAAGGGGTTTTCTGGCCAGGTCCTTTTATTTTCCTATGGGGGGGTCACACTAGCATGTTACCAGGTGATCCCAACAGTTTAGGAAATTTAGACTTTGGCATGAAGTGAGTTGCAAACATGACCAAGATCATGCATTTTGCAAGTTTTTGACTTTAGCGATTCATCTACACAATTTTGTTCCACATAGATCATTCTCTGCATCATCTTTTGGACATGTTTTCTCTCTTTCATTCAGTTCTTTTCTTACTAAAACATTCCTTTCTCTCTATTTCTCTCTCTTGTTTCCCACAGCGTCTTGCTATTTCTGCCCTGATGAAGGCGGAGCTGGTACCGCCGAAACGCAATATTGCCTAGAGGGGATTGAAGGTCCCTCAGAATAACATCTGACCCATATTGGACCTCTTGTTTACAGCAATTTATGTTTTGTTGTTTTTTCAGTTAGCCAGGATCTACAGTAACACTTGTTCAGTATCCCAGTTGGTTTTCGTAGATCACGGTCTATTGAATCAGCCTTATTCGTTGTTTGGGAATATCAGCATTTTTCTTACTTCCCTTTCTTCCCCCTCATGCGTTGGCAGACCCCACCCCATTGGTGTATGAACAAATATTCCCACTGGGGTGTTACTGATACTTACTATGATCATATAATATTGAAAAAAGTATTTGTTACCTGTTTCCAGTGTTGATGTTTCTACATTGGGAGAAATATTTCCTTATTTTGGTTTATGTCTCATTGATTTTTCCATTTTTCCTTCTTTCTTTTTTATCTAACATTCATGATTTCTGTTTAGCAATTTTGCATTCTGATTCATACTAAGAAGGATTGTTTTTCATATGTATGTAACCTTGTAAATGTTTTATTGATTGTATTTGTACGGATGTTTGCACATAAAGTTTTGTCTTTAACTTACAATAATTTGCATGACTATCCTTGATGTGTTGTACTATGATGGATACTAATTATATGTAGATGCTATTACCCCAAAGGGGTACTTAGGTTTGGACCAGGGGCAGGACCTTAATTCATTCACACCTTCCTATAGGCCAACCTACATACGTACTAGTACCTTGTGTTAATACTGGGTTTTAGTCTTAGCAGTCAACAGTGGTGGCACGAGTTATGGTTGCTTAGCTTACTATAACTGGCGAATTTCAGGGGTTTTCTGGTTTTACTTGGAACCATAACGTCCCTTTAACAAAGTTTTTTTACTGAATATACATTTTCATAGTGTGAATTTGATAGATGTTTACTAGGATTCTCTTACTTTATATACATGTAACAAAGAACATACTGTAACCTCATGCTAATGATATTGATTTCCGCGGACTCTGCGAATGTCCGCGAACAGACGCGGACAACATAAACACTACCCAAACACTCAGAGGGTATCTTAAATTGTTCTAGCATGCCATATAAACACTGCACAGGTTCAGAAAGCAGCACATAAACACATATGTAATAATAAATAAGAAGTGGAACCTATATATCTAACACATCAACCATCAATTTAAATACCATATGTACTAAAATTGAATATACCAAAACAAAAAAGATATGCTTCCAACATAATTACCTCACAGAAACTGCACAGCTAGGAGCAACAGCAGACCGACACAACAGTAAGACTACAACTTACCAGAAACTAGTAAGTAAACTTTATTTTTCTTATATATTTCTAAAATGTTTGTATTAGGTACACTAACATTAATATATTTTTGTTTTACACAGAAATGTCCAGTACTTTGGAATGGCTTGAGGAAAATGTCCCACGTGAGGAAATGTCTGAAGACAGTGATACTAATGGTACACACTTCTCTATATAAGCAAATTAATAATCATTACTTTATGTGTACTTAACATATATATATTTATTTTTAAAAGACCATACTAACATTGAAAATACACCAAAAGACACATTGGAAAAAACTCTGCAACACATGGAACAGAAAATTGACATGCTCAAGGAAAGTTTCAATGTTTTGAAACAGTTCGTGGAGGACCACATTAAAGAAAAAATTAAATACCATTGTCCAACATGTACCTGTTCCCCCTCGCCATGTCCCCGTCAACTATCCCCAAACCCTCAACACCAAGAAAAACGTTTTGATGAGACTTCCCATCCCTTCATCCCCTCCCATCCATCCTCTCCAATCCCCTAATTCCCCTATATTTGTATCAGTTTCATCTTCCCCCTCTCTTACATAAATTGTGTATATGTATATATAGAAATAAAATATTAGGTTTCTTTTAATGAAATCCTTTGTGTTATTTTTTTTTAAAAAGCAGTTAAAATGTCCGCGGACAGCGCGCCTATCCGGAATGTCTGTAATTAACAAAATGGGGATGTCATAAGGACACTATACCTGTCCGTACCATTTGCAAGCAAAGATGGAACTGTTCTTAGAACACACCCGGTGTCTGGGATGTCCGTAAATGAACAAAATGGGGGTGTCCTAAGGACACTATACCTGTCCGTAGTCTGCAGAACATCTACGCACATGCGCACCACACCCGTAATTCCTGCGAACATCGCGCCTGTCCGTAACTATCCGTCTCACTTGTGTCGCTCTTTTACTTTGTTTGAGGACCCGAACACTGTCCATAGTACACCCACGCGCATGCGCATGACCGTTCCCGTGCAATTAGTTTCCTGCGGACACCCGTTCCCTTCGCAGAAGTGTTCCCATTGTTATCATGTGACCGCACCCACGCTGAGCGTGTGTTCTAATTTGCGGACACTGTTCGGTTCCCCAACATTTTAAAAGAACTTTTTCAGACAATCCAAATTATTTTACAGTACAAATTCACCATTGCACATATCCCAGACAATGACCCTGCCTTTCCTTCCCAACTAATTGCAGCTGCCCAATGCACAATCACATGCCACCACATACATCTTTCCCATCATACTCAGACACTCATGCACACTCATGCACACAGCACACATACATTGTAGATCGGCCCAACCCATACCTTCTTTTATTTTTCAACAACAGACTCCAAAGAATGCCTGCCAAAAAGAAAGTCCATAGAAAGCAACGCAGAAGTAGAGCAAATCAAAATAAAAGTGTCCAAAATAAGCATCCATCTCTACCAAAGTTGCTACAAAAAGTTCAAACAAAACAGCTAATACAGTCATTTAGCGAAATAAAACAAGCTTCCAGTACAGAAACTTTGCCTCCTCTATCAAAATGTAAAACGAAACAGAAAATCATTAACAAGAATTCGGCTACAACTACTGCTAAAACTGCTCCTATAAATCTTAATATACTAGCAAGTAACAATTAACAAAAAAAAGTATTTTAGCAAAAATGTTCCACCACCGGGTCCTTCAGAATCTTATAAAAAAAGGAGACAAATCATGCACAACCCATCGAACATACCATAGAAATTTAATCTTAGAAGCTTTGATAGACAGTGGAATCCTTCTCAAAAGAAAGTTATTCATTTTAGTGTTAAACAGAATGTCAACAAAAATAACTTCTTATATATCTGTGGAGGTGAATGGAGTCACACCACGAGCACAGAACCATATTTTAATGAAGAAGCATACAAACACAATTGCCATACATAGCAGTGGCCAGGGTTATGAAAAAAATGAATACCATAATGGAACAAGAAATACTGTTTACAAAAATATCCCCAGAAAACTCAGAATTACCTCTCCATTCGACTGAACCAGAACGTCCAGTATGCAAATGTCCATGCACGTCTATGTGTAACATTACCAAAAAATCTTTCAAATCTTTACGCCAGTTCCTCAATCAGTATGTGAAAGGCAAAGACAAAATCAAAATGAAAGTGCTGCAAAATATGGATACTTGTCTAGTGCGCAAATGCACAGGACTACAAGGACATTCATTAGCCTGCATTTCAGGACCTATTTGCAAAAGCACCTTCCATCATATCAAAATGAAATCAACACATCATTCAACTATGAGAAATCTAGTCTATAAACTGTACTATGCTAAAAGTCCTGCTTTAGCACTAACCAATTTAAATAACTCTTCTACATGTTACACCCAAAAACCTGCTCAAAGAAATCGACCATATCCAGAGAAAATATTTTGGAAGTGAAAGCTACTTACAAAATGCAATAGCTTTACAACAGACTAGCAACAATTCTGCACATGGCAACCTTCTACTACTACACACATACAAAAAAGAAATACTAAAATGTAAAAGTACATCCGCTGAAGTACCAAACCATGTGTGTGTGTGTGTTGCTGCAGAACCTTTTATAAAAGTAACACAAAAACTGTAGACGTAACATACAAAATAGAAGACAATGAAGATTCCAAATGGTTTGAATTTGCTCTCTACCTTACAGCAGAAAACAAATACGAAATAACTGACCCCTTAATACTTTACAGTTACTGCACTACAAAACTTGACATCAACCAAACTCCTTCATGTGCTATCACAAATAACTCAGAATTATTCCCACTACTAAAACCCCTGCAACAACTCAATTTATATGAGAGCATTATAATTCAAACAATGCACCCATTTAAAGCAATAATACGCCTTCAACCAAAAACAGCAAAATTACCTCCCTCTGAATTGGTGAAAGGCATTTGTTGAAAAGTAGTTTACTTACCATTAGATCTGAAAGAAAATGTGCACACTCTGGTAGTGCAACGTCCAATAGAGCAATCTTTAATGGTCTTAGTAAATGGTGTACCAACAAAAGACAAAAAAATTTGACAACTCGTAGACTTACATAAAGTTAGACAAGCCTTGCAATATCTAAAAGACAATAATGAATACTACAAAGAAATAAATATTGAAGAAAACTTAAGGGAAACAACTGAAATAATTCAAGAGTCAACAGAAACTGGTCAATTTGAACTTCTAGATCCTGCTACAGTATACAATATGTTAGACCATTATACAATTCATCCATTACACCCTAGATGATGCACTAGAAATGTACCAAATGCAACAAACCAAAGGATCACCAATCAGCATATGGGAAAAAAAGTATGGAAGCACATGCTTTTCCTCTACTCTTTCCTACTGGCAAAGGGGGAAGGTACGATGATAGACCCACTCAGATAACAGCATCAGAATACTGCTCGTTACGGATGTATTCTGAAGATCCCAGATTTAGACAAAATGTGTAATACATATTCTACCTCTCTTTGAAAATGAACTAGCAACTATGTTACGGAGTTGCACACATATTGAAATCAGGAACCCACTTTCAAGATATGTCAGCTACGCAATTAATACAAAAAGTGCAAGAAAAAGATGAGGTTTTACAATCAAGCATTACAAATCTGTTAGCAAACATGCGTGGTACGAAAGAGTACTGGTTCCAATGTCACAGAGATGTACGTTGTATGATAAAAAACCTTGGCCCACCCACTTGGTTTGTTACATTAAGTTGTGCAGAATATGCATGAGAAGATTTACATAATTTCCTACACATATCAAACAAAAATAAAACAAACAGATATACTAACACCTGGAGAACTTTGCTCTCTAGATCCTGTTAATGTTTCAAGATATTTCCATCATAGTTTCATTGCTATGCTACACTTTATTTGTAATAAAACTGTTCCTCCCCTCGGAGAAGTGCACCACTTCTTTTGGGGAAAAGAATACCAAGGTAGAGGAGCACCACATATCCACATGCTTTTATGAATTAAAGATGCTCCTAAATTTGGTCAAGACAGTTATGCCACTGTTTTACAGTTTATCTAAAAATATGTCACTTGTGAAATTCCATCGGAAATAACAAATAGTGATCTTCATGCACAAATTTTACAATTTCAAAGACACAAATGTGGCAAATAATGTCGTTGCAAATACAAAAACAAAGGGAAATACTACACCAAATGCCGCTTTGGTTTCCCTAGACCAGTTACAGAAACAAGTAAAGTGAACAACTTCATGTCTTCAGTTAGACATAGTGTTAAAGGTAAATCACCTAAGAACACGTATTACATAAAAAGAACAGAAGACTCAAAATATACCAATTATTACAATGCAACCATTGCCCTCTTATGGAATGCAAACATAGATGTGCAGTACATTGCAGGCAATTCCACTGCAGTTGCACGATATGTTACAGCCTACTTAACAAAAGCAGAAAAAACAGCTTCAAGACCTCTGGAATGACCTATCATCGGACAAAACACTATCTCAGAAATTGTACAGCTTAGGTATGACCTCAGAATGTGGCTCCTATGAAGCTGCAGATCGTTTAACCGGTACCGATTTGTATGGAAAATCTGAAAATATAGTATGGCTAAGTCTTGGTCCTGCTAAATCTAGAAAAAGAGTTCTCAAATCATACGACATAGAAACAATAGCCAAAAATGATCCCAAGAGCCAAGACATTTTGAAAAACTATTTACTAGACACATACTACCCGAACAGGAGTACCACTTTGGAAACCATCTGCCTGATTCATGGAATTATTTGTGTGAAAAACGTCGATTTGCGCACCTTTATGACCGAAAATCCCTGTTTGAAGTATGGGGATTTTCGGACAGAAAGGCGCGCAAATCAGCGTTTTTCACAGAAATAATTCCATGAATCAGGCGCCATGTGTCTATACCACATAGCCCAAGACTTCACATCCAAAAATAACATAAAACCCGATGAAAAAAAAGGTAGATATAGAGCGAGAGATTGTGAAGGCAGCTTAGTGAAACTTACCAAACAAAGCTTAATCATATCAAATTGTCATTAAAAACTCCACAACATAAACTATATTACATGTCCCTGCTACAACTTTTGTAACCATGGAGAAAAGAAGAAGAGATACTCGGAAAATATGACTCCTATGAAGATGCTTTCATAGCAAATGAAAGCACTATCACTGATATAAACTTTACACAGTACAAAACAATGTTGCAAAATGAACAGCAACATGAAGAACTCTAGGCCCAACTAGATAAGGACACTCCTGACAGTAGTCAACCTTCTGTAACAGGAAGTCAAGAACCACTGGCACAGCCACCAGTAGCAAATGAGGCAGAATTAGCTATGACAGAATTAGAGAACACCATGTGTCACTATGAAGAAGATACAGAAGAATTAACTGTACTACAATCAAAACTGAACAAAGAGCAGCGTACCATTTTTCAAGAAGTAACAAAAGAAATTGCACATGGTGTACAACATGAAAATAAAGAATGCACCTGCCAAAATTACAAACCTATATTACTATAAGTCAGTGGTGAAGCTGGTTCAGGCAAAACATTCTTAATCAAAATGATCAGCAAGTTCCTTCAACAATCGACAAACAACAAACTGTTAGCTGTTGTAACTGCCCCCACATGTTTAGCTGCCTACAACATAGGGACTTTACACCGATTACTACTCCTTCCAGTAGAACACCAAAACAAATTAGAATATTACAAACTTTCTGCAGAAGCTGCAATGGAACTACGCAGAGTGTTAAAACAAATGAAAATGCTACTAATAGATGAAGTGAGCATGGTCTCCAACCTAATGTTAGCTTTTATTCACCTTAGATTACAAGAAGTACTTAAAACAAACTACGAAGAGCTCTTTGGAGGAAAACACATTATTGTTTTCGGAGATCTTCAATTGACACCAGTGAAAGGTGAACCTGTTTTTAAAACCTTAGGACCCAAACTCTGCCGTAAAACTATTGGCAGCATAGGAAATGTCAACCTTTGGCAACACTTCCAATACGGAGAATTAACAGAAAACATGCGCCAATCTGCAGACCTCACTTACGCCAACATTTTTAAAAGTATTAGAGTTGGTGTACTATATCAAGAAGCACAAGCAATATTAAAAACCTGGCACATCCATGCACTTTATGGCCATAATAAATGTGCTACTGATATCATGGAACAATTAGCACACGAAAATGTCAATTGTATGTCCTAAATGCCAACTCTTGCAAGCTGTTCCAAATTTAATGAAACAATGTTGAAAAAAGAAATGCAACCAATAATTGAAATTTGTTCCACAGCAAACTGGACATGCATGGTATGACACTACCCATGTGTCAACAAGCCACAACAAGACTAAATACCTTAGAAAATTCTATCTCCAACACAGCTGGTTTGGAGAAAATATTCAAATTATCCATAAACATTTTTAACTAAGACCGAAGTTGTACGCACTGAAGTTATAAGCCACCATGGGTGTGATATACTGCGGTGGTTGCGGCCAGGGCCCAGAGTCTTGGGTGCATGGCCTTCGGCTTATAACTTCACTCTCCCTGGATGAATTTTCAACAAACTTTGCAAAAAGTGTGATATGGGTGGACCCATATAGACAGTTAAAATGTTTGAGTCTATGGATGTGATATGCTGCGGTGAAAGAAAATTGTTCTCTCCGTACATGCATGTCTTCGAAGAGAAGGAATCGAGCTGTTGAGCGCGCTATCCTTTTTACTTCTGAAAGTTTGTCGAAGAGAATATTGACAAGTTGAATGTTGTCACATGGATATGTTTGAAAGCCAACAACTGTACCCTAGTCCTTGCTCCACATCACGGTTACGTTTAAGGATTACTCTACAGTTTAAAGATAATTTTAATATTTTCTCCAACCCAACTGTGTTGGAGATAGAATTTTCTAAGGTATTTAGTCTTGTTGTGGCTTGTTGACACATTGGTAGTGTAATACCATGTAAGTCCAGTTTGTCTGTGGAGCAAATTTCAATTATTGGTTGCATTTCAAACATTGTTTCATTGAATTTGGAACAGCTTGCAAGAGTTGGCATTAAGGCCGTACAATTGACATTTTTCTGGGCTAAATGTTCCATAACATCAGTAGCACATGAGTTATCGCCATAAAGTGCATGGATGTGCCCAGTTTTTAATATTGTTTTTGCTTCTTGAGATAGTACACCAACTCTAATACTTTTTAAAATGTTGGCGTAGGTGAGTCTGCAGATTGGCGCATGTTTTCTGTTAATTCTTTGTATTGGAAATGTTGCCAAAGGTTGACATTTCCTATGCTGCCAATAGTTTTATGGCAGAGTTTGTGTCCTAAGGTTTTAAAAATAGGTTCACCTTTCACTGGAGTATGTGTCAATTGAAGAAGATCTCCGAAAACAATGCGTTTTCCTCCAAAGAGTTCTTTGTAGTTTGTTTTAAGTACGTCTTGGAATCTGAGATGAATCAAAGCCAACATTAGGTTGGAGACCATGCTCACTTCATCTATTAGTAGCATTATAATTTGTTTTACAATTCTGCATAGTTCCATTGCAGCTTCTGTAGAAAGTTTGTAATAATCTAATTCGTTTTGGTGTTCTACTGTAAGGAGTAGTAATCGGTGTAAAGTGACACCGCCTATGTTGTAGGAAGCTAAACCTGTGGGGGCAGTTACAACAGCTGACAGTTTGTTTGTCAATTGTTGAAGGAACTTGCTGATCATTTTGATTAAGAATGTTTTGCCTGAACCAGCTTCACCACTGACATATCGTAGTATAGGTTTCTAATTTTGGCAGGTACATTCTTTATTTTCATGTTGTACACCATGTGCAATTTCTTTTGTTACTTCTTCAAAAATGGTGCGCTGCTCTTTGTTTAGTTTTGATTGTAGTGCAGTTAAGTCGTCTGTATCTTCTTCATAGTGACACATGGTGTTTTCTACTTCTGTCATAGCCAATTCTGCCTCATTTGCCATTAGTGGCTGTCCCAGTGGTTCTTGGCTTCCTGTTACAGAAGGCTGACTACTGTCGGAGTGTCCATATCTAGATGGGTCTGGAGTAGTTCTTCATGTTGCTGTTCATTTTGCAACATTGTTTTGTGCTGTTCATTTTGCAACATTGTTTTGTACTGCATAAAGTTCACATCTCTGATCGTGCTTTCATTTGCTTTGAAAGCGTCTTCATAGCAGTCAGTCATCTAGTATCTCTTCTTTTCTCCATGGTTTAAAAAGTTGTAGCAGGGACATGTAATATAGTTCTTTCTGTTGAGGAGTTTTTAATGACAATTTGATATGATTAAGTTTCGTTTGGTAAGTTTCACTAAACTGCCTTCACAATCTGTCACTCTATATCTACCTTTGTTTTCATCGGGTTTTATATTATTTTTGTATGCAAAGTTTTGGGCTATGTGTTATAAACACATGTTTTCCAAAGTGGTACTCCTGTTTGGGTATTATGTGTCTAGTAAACAGTTTTTCAAAATGTCTTGGCTGTTGGGATCATTTTTGGCTACTGTTTCTATGTCGTCATATGATTTGAGAACTCTTTTTCTAGATTTAGCAGGACCAAGAATTATCCATACTATATTTTACGATTTCCATACAAAGCAGTCCCGGTTAAACGATCTGCAGCTTCGTAGGTGCCACATTCTCTATGAGAGAGCATTTTTATGCCTACGCTGTACAATTTCTGAGATAGTGTTTTGTCTGAAGATAGGTCATTGTAGAGGTCTTGAAGGTCTGCTTTTTTCTGCTTTTGTTAAGTAGGCTGTAACATATTGTGCAACTGCAGTGAATTGTCTGCAATGTACTGCACATCTACCATTCTATAAGTGGGCAATGATTTCATTGTAATCATTGATATATTTTGATTCGTCTGTTCTTTTTATGTAATACGTGTTCTTAGGTGATTTACCTTTAACACTATGTCTTACTGAAGACATGAAGTCGTTTACTTCACCTGTTTCTGTAACTGGTCTATGGAAACCAAAGTGGCATTTGGTGTAGTATTTCCCTTTGTTTTTGTATTTGGGATGACAATATTGGCCACATTTGTGTCTTTGAAATTGTACAATTTGTGCATGAGGGTCACTATGTCTCTTTTGTGAAGGGATTTCACAAGTGACATTTTTGGATTAAATGCAAAACAGTGGCAACACTGTCCTGACCAAATTTAGGAGCATCTTTAATCCATAAAAGCATGTGGATATGTGGTGCTCCTCTGGCTTGGTAATCTTTTCTCCAAAAGAAATGTTGCACTTCTCCGAGGGGAGGAACAGTTTTATTACAAATAAGAGTGTTGCACAGCAATGCAACTATGGTGGAAATATCTTGAAACATTAACAGGATCTAGAGAGCAAAGTTCTCCAGGTGTTCGTATATAATGTTCGGTTTTGTTTGATATGCGTAGGAAATCATGTAAATCTTCCCATGCATATTCTGCACAACTTAATGTAACAAACCAAGTGGGTGGTCCAAGGTTTCTGATCATACAACATACATCTGTGACGTCGGAACCAGTACTCTTTTGTACCATGCATGTTTGCAAACAGATTTGTAATACTGGATTGTAAAACCTCATCTTTTTCTTGCACTTTTTGTATTAATTGCATAGCTGACATATTTTGAAAGTGAGTTCCCGATTTCAATATGTGTGCAAATCCGTAACAGAGTTGCTAGTTCACTTTCTAAGAGTAGGTGGAATATGTATTCCACATTTTGTCTAAATCTGGGATGTTCTGAATACATTCGTAATGAGCGGTATTCTGATGCAGTTATCCGAGTGGGTCTATCATCGTACCTTCCTCGTTTGCCAGTAGGAAATAGAGGAAAAGCACGTGCTTCTATACTTTTTTCCCAAATGCTCATTGGTGATCCTTTGGTTTTTCACATTTGGTACATTTCTAGTGCATCATCTATGCTGTCTTTAGAGTGCAATGGATGAATTGTATAATGGTCTAAAATATTGGATACTGCAGCTGGATCCAGAAGTTCAAATTGACCAGTTTCTGGTGACTCTTTAATTATTTCAGTTGTTCCCCTTAAGTTTTCTTCAATATTTATTTCTTTGTAGTACTCATTATTGTCTTTTAGATATTGCAAGGCTTGGCTAACTTTATGTAAGTCGACGCGTTGTTGCCAAATTTGTCTTTTGTTGGTACACCATTTACTAAGAAATCTAAAGATTGCTCTATTGGACGTTGCACTCCTAGAGTGTGCACATTTTCTGTCAGATCTAATGGTAAATAAACTACTTTGCCACGAATGCCTTTCACCAATTCAGAGGGAGGTAATTTTGCTGTTTTTGGTTGAAGGCGTATTATTGCTTGAAATGGGTGCACTGTTTGAATTATGATGCTCTCATTTAAATTGAGTTGTTGTAGGGGTTTTGGTAGTGGGAATAATTCCAAGTTATTTGTGATAGCGCGTGAAGGAGTTTGGTTGTTGTCAAGTTTTGTAGTGCAGTAACTGCAAAGTATTAAGAGGTCAGTTATTTCGGATTTGTTTTCTGCTATAAGGTAGAAAGCTAATTCAAACCATTTAGAATCTTCATGGTCCTCTATTTTGTATGTTATGTCTATAGTTTGTGTTCGTTTTATAAAACGTTCTGCGGCAACACACACACACACAGTTTGGTACTTCAGCGGATGTACTTTTAAATTTTAGTATTTCTTTTTTGTATATGTGTAGTAGAAGGTTCCATGTGTACAATTGTTGCTAGTCTGTTGTAAAGCTATTGCATTTTGTAAGTGGCTTTCACTTCCAAAATATTTTTTGGGGATATGGTTGATTTCTTCAATTAGTTCTTTGGCTGTACCATGTAGAATATTGTTATTTAAATTGGCTAGTTATTTTAATAGGACTTTTAGCATAGCACAGTTTATAGACCAGATTTCTTATAGTTGGATGATGTGTTGATATAATTTTGATAGGATGGAAGGTGCTTTTGCAAATAGGTCCTGAAATGCAGGCTAATGAATGTCCTTGTAGTCCTGTGCATTTACGCACTTGACAGGTATCCATATTTTGCAGCAGTTTCATTTTGATTTTGTCTTTGCCTTTCACATACTGATTGAGGAACTGGCGTAAAGATTTGAAAGATTTTTTGGGAATGTTACACATTGACGTGCATGGCCATTTGTATACTGATGTTCTGGTCCAGTCAAATCGAGAGGTAATTCTGAGTTTTCTGGGGATATTTTTGTAAGCAGTAGTTTTGTTCCATTATGGTATTATTAAGTTTTTCATACCCTCGTCCACTGCTATGTGTAGCAATTGTATTTGTTTGCTTTTGCATGCGTCTTCATTAAAATATGGTTCTGTGCTTGTGGTGTGACTCCATTCACCTCCACAGATATTTATTTTTGTTGATATTTCGTTTATTGAGAAGTCTTGTTTGTAATTTAGTAATTAGTTTTGTTAGTGGTTTCATTCTGTTTAACACTAAAATAAATAACTTTCTTTTGAGAAGGATTACACTGTCTATCAAAGCTGCTAAGATTAATTTTCTACATTAGGTTTTAAGGGTTGTGTATGATTTCTCTCCTGTTTTTATAAGATTCTGAAGGACTCTGTGGTGGAACATTTTTGCTAAAACACTTTTTTTTGGTTTGCTTACTTGCCACTATATCAAGATTTATACGAGCAGTTTTAGCAGTAGTGGTAGCTGAATTCTTGATAATCGTTTTCTGTTTCGTTTTACATTTTGATAGAGGAGGCAAAGTTTCTGTACTTGAAGCTTGTTTTGTTTCGCTAAATGACTATTCGCTGTTTTATTTGAACTTTTTGTACAAATTCTGCTAGTGATGGATGCTTATTTTGCACACTTCTTTTTTCATTTGCTCTACTTCTACGTTGTTTTCCATGGACTTGCTTTTTGGTAGGCATTCTTTGGGGTCTGTTGAAAAAAATAAAGAAGGTATGGGTTGATTGTTCTGCGATGCATGTGTGCATGAGTGTCTGAGTATGATGGTAGAGATGTATGTCATGGTGTGTGATTGTGCGCTGGGTAGTTACAACTTGTTGGGAAGGCTACTCTTGTATTTGTGTGTTACTATACTGGAGTTTAGATGACATTAGAATGTAAGCTAGTGGTGAGGAGAAGCAAATACTAAATCTAATGGTATAGAATTAAATCAATTCTTTGTTCTGCAATACTAACATTCTAGAGGCTGAGTTATGTCATTTGTGTGCCGTAAAACGGGGATTTGTGTGGCATTCTGCCTGCAAATCCCCGTTTAACAAATAGGGATTTGTGCGCAGAATGGTGCACTAATGTTTTTTTTGGTGCACAAATACCATGAATCAACCGCACAGTGTGTTTGGGTAACAGTAAGAATATTATGGTAGTATTGTACTTACTTTTTTGTGTGGAATGAGAAGGTTTCTTCTGAGTTGTTGTTTGTACTTCAGATTCTGATGCCTTTCAGGAGAGTGGTCTTCACTGCAATTGTAAAGGAAAGAAGTTAGTAATTTTGTGTGTATATAGCATGCAATTTCCTATGACAATGAGCAGTATTTATATTTTATTTTAAATAGGTTAGTTCAACATGCTTTGCAAATGAGTAGAATAGGAAGTGTATGAAACGCGCTTTGTTTCTTAAGGCTGTGTTATTGAATGCTAGGAGAAAGAAGAAATAATGATATACTTATTTTGCAATTTTTATAAGGTAAATGGCAGATACTGTATAGAAAAGCATGGAATGTATGCATTTGTGAAGGTGTGGGTAATAAATCATAAGGATGTGATTTACAGGCAGTGGTGTTATTGCAGTTGGGAGTTTTTCAATGATAGTGTCTATCTGTGTGAGTGTATGAAGGTGCATGGCCTTATCCTGGCTGTGTGTAATTTTATAATACACTACTAAGTGTTTTTCTACAATTATACTGTTGTGTGTAAAAACATGTTTAGATAGTAGATAGGTTTGGAAGTGACAGTTGATGATAGTATATGGAAAAAATGACAAGTTCATTTTATAGGCTATACAGGTTAAGTGGCAGTTACTCTGTTTATATTCTTTTATAAGAGTTGTACGTGTACTGTGCAGAAAATATGCATACCTATAGTTTGTATTCATGCATGTGGATATGCATGCAGCTGCAAGTAGAAATCTTGGAGACTTGTAGAGCAGTTTTTGTAGTCTGTGCTTTCCAATGATGTGAGACTTGTACTCGGAGTAATCTACAGTACATTTGAAGTGCTGAACTCTGATGATGGTGTTAGATGTAGAGGTCTTGGATGTGATTGGTGGATGGTTGTGTGATTGTTTAGCTGTATCCAATGAGGGAATGGCACAGAGAGTGAAGTGGAAATGGTAGAAGGGCTGTCCAGGTTACGATATGTCCACGCACATGGCGGTAGTCCGCGGACATGCATATTACATAAGGGGATTTTCAGGGTGGAGAGGCATGCAAATGAGAATGAGCAGAGCAATTGATTGGTCAGTAAAGTTTGGTGGGTGTGTTGTGTAAGGACAGAGTTTGTCAGAAGGTCTTTTTTCTGAGAGAAGAACAGTTAGCTATGGCTGTGTGTTTCAGAAAACAGATTGTCTGAATTTTGGGAGACTCGTGGATACATTGGTTGGAGGTGCATGCGCAACGCTGTGGAGTAGCTGCAGATCTTGGATTCCCTCATGTGGAAGTGCACTGGCATGGAGTGCGTGGAATGAAGTGGCTAGAGTTGGTACCTCTGTGTGCTAGTTTGGAGACAGAGCTTCATCCAGACATAATTATAATTCATTGTGGAGGGAAGAGTTTAGGACATGTGTCAGGAATTTCTTTGCAATTTGCGATTACAGAAGGACTTGGGAAGGTTATGGACAGGTTTCCAAATTCTCAAGTAATATTTTCTCGTATTGCGCAGAGACAAATGTGGCTGCGTTCTTCTTCATTTGGTCCACAAATGGAGAAAGCAAGGCGAAATGTTAATAAGGCTGTTTGTGCCTTTCTAGGAGATGTTGGCATGTCCTCTTTTCACAATGAAAATATGTTTCGTAGCTCATACATTTTTCACAGAGATGGAGTCCATCTTATGCTGGTAATCAGATTCATTTGAGAAATGTACAAAATTCATTGCATCCTTTTGTGGAATTACAGCTATCCATTTTTCAGTAGGTGTTCACTATTTCAAGTTTTTCAAACACAAAAAAACACCACCAAAAGGCTCTTTTCAGAGCCACCACTTCCTCCCAGAGAAAAGTGCAATGATTTTAATAGGGCAGCACTCCAAAATTTAGATGTGAGCGAACTGACCACAGACATCTAAAAAAAAAAAAACAAAAAAAAAACAAAAAAAAAAGGGCCCTGCTCCATTTATTTGTCACTTCTATTTTTAGACTGAAAGGCGTCTCTGAAAAGAGCTTTTTTGGATTTTTGTTTGATATTTGTTGTTTTTTTTTGTTTGTTTTTTTACACACAACACACTAGGAGAGGAGGGGAGGGGAAAGGAGGGTAAGGGGGGACACCAACCACGGGGATAAGAAAGGGCGGGTGGAGAGAGGAAGATGTAGGGTGGGCCTTAATTTGATAGTGGGCAGGTCTTCTCGGGCTCCAAGACCACAGTTCCAAAAGCACTTCGAAGTCTCTCCCCCCTGCAGAGTACTGCGTCGCAGTACGTACACAAAACTGTAACCCTCGAAAGGTAAGGGTCATCAGCATTGTGAATGGCCTGTGAGGCAGCTGGTACTTTTAAAATGTTCAGGGACCCGGACAGTGTCTGCAATTCAGGACACAACCTCAGTGTGGGTGCGGTCACATGATGGCGTTGCGAACATGTCCTCGAAGGGAACAGGTGTCCGCAGGACATCAAATGCACGGGAACGGTTGTGCACATGCATGCGGGTGTTCTACG
This sequence comes from Ambystoma mexicanum, assembly GCF_040938575.1. Classification (NCBI taxonomy): domain Eukaryota; kingdom Metazoa; phylum Chordata; class Amphibia; order Caudata; family Ambystomatidae; genus Ambystoma; species Ambystoma mexicanum. The sequence goes on from NC_090936.1 coordinate 629,644,008, forward strand.
GACAGTGTTCGGGTCCTGAAATTAATTAAAAGTGCGACACAGCGACGCAAACAGTAACGGACAGGCGCAATGTTCGGAGAATTTACGGGTGTGGTGTGCATGTGCGTAGATGTTCTTTAGGCAGTACGGACAGGTATAGTGTCCTTAGAACATCTCCATTTTGGTTAATTGGACATCCCGGACACCAAGTGTGTTCTTAGAACAGTTTCAACTGGCCTTCGAACAGTACGGACAGGTATCTTAGGCCGCCCCCATTTTCGTTTAATTGCGGACATCCCGGACAACCGCGCTGTCCGTGGAGTCCTCAACTGCCTTTAAAAAAATAAAATAAATTAAAAAAAAATACTAAAAAGAACTGAATTGAGACACATAAAATTTCTGCTTTATTATATATAGATGTACAATTTATGAAAGAGAAGGGGAAGCAGAAACTGAGAAACACAGGAGAATTGGGGGTTTCAAGAGGATTGATAAGAGGAGATGAAGGGATGGTAGTCTCATCAAAACGTTTTTTATTCGTGGAGAGGGTTTGGGGATAATTGACTGGGATATGGAGAGGGGGACGGGTACACGTGGGACAATGGTATCTAATTTTTTCTTTAATGTGGTCCTCCACAAAGTTTTTCAAATTGTTGAAATTTGCCATGAGCATGTCCATTTTTTCTTCCATGCGCTGGAGAGTCTTATCCAATATATCTTTTGGTGTACTATTTTCAATGTTTGTATGGTCTGTAAAAAAATAGATATGTTAAGTGTACATAAAGTAATGCTTATTAATTGGCTTATATAGAGAAGTGTCTACCATTAGGCTCACTATCTTCAGACATTTCCTCACGTGGGAAATTCTCCTCAAGCCACTCCAAAGTACTGGACATTTCTGTGAGAAAAGAAAAATATATCACTTTTATTGTATCTAATAGAGAAATTTTAGAAATATATAAGAAAAATGAAGTACACTTACTAGCTTCTGGTAAGTTGTGTTCTTACTGGTTTGTAGCTCTGCTGTTGCTCCTAGTTGTGCAGTTTCTGTGAGGTAATTATGTTGGAAGCCTATCTTTCTTCTTTTGGTATATTCCATTTTAGTACATATGGTACTTAAATGGATGGTTGATGTGTTACATATATAGGTTCCACTTCTTATTTATTACTACATATAATGTGTTTGTGTGCTGGTTTTGTGAACTTGTGCAGTGTTCATATGGCATGATATAACAATTTAAGATACCCCCTGAGTTTTTGGGTAGTGGTGCTATTGTCCGCGGACATCAAAATCTCTAGCTGGGGGTTCAGTATGTTCTATGTTACATGTATATAAAGTCAGAGATATTATGGTTAAGATGTGCTACTAAAAACCTATGAAATTCAGTAAAAAAAAAACCTTGTTAAAAAGGGACATTATGGTTCCAAGTAAAACCGAAAGCCCCCTGAAATTCGCCAGTTATGGTAAGCTAAGCAACCATAACTCGTGCCACCACCATGCACTGCTAGGACTAACACCCAGGACATCAAAGATGACATCACAAATGTCATTGATGACATCACATGTGCATTTACTTTTCATGAAAAGTCTGTACAAAAGATTCTTATTATAATATTGATAAAGTGTCAAGTATCGTGGTAATAAATATCATGAGCTAATTAGTGCATTAACCAATGCATTGATATAAATAGCATTCTATTATGAGGTTCTATCCATTATACTAAGTTACTCATGCAGAAAAATAGGCATTGTGTGCAGCATGCATGATGAAGGTGCAATATTCATAATCTTGCCATGTTGAATAGTGAAATGATAACTGCTTTCTTATTAGAGTTTTGCGTACTGTGAAACATGTAATAAGTAGTTAATAAAACCCACTTAGTACATAATTGCATTATTACAGATAAAACACAAAGATACAACACATACAAATATGAGTATCTACAGGGAAAGTGAAGTAATCAAAAAAGCAGCAGTAGTAGCAGAAAGAGTTCATAACCTAACCGATTATCTTTATGCAGAGAAATGATTGCTCTGTTTCAAAGCTGCTACTAACCCTATGTATGTGTATCACATGACGTGAATGGACCCTAAGGAAAGTAGTATGAATACAATGTATACAAATATGAGCATATACAGGGAACATACAGTAATAAAAATAAAAAAATTAGAATGTGCTGATAACCCTACTGATTATCTTCATGCACAGAAACGATTGCTGTCTTTCAAGCCTGTGTCTTTCCCTATGTATATGACTGGACCCTAAGGGAATTACTGTAAGAACACACTTGAAGGATAAGTCTACAAATGTAGTACCTTTTCAATTTTTAGTTCCTGACTGTTACTGAAGAAAACCATGTAGCCTAGATATGTCAGTAAAGGAAAAAAGGGGGAGCCAGACACGTGATGTCATCAGTGATGTCATCAATGACATTTGTGATGTCATCTTTGATGTCCTGGGTGTTAGTCTTAGCAGTGCAGGGTGGTGGCGCGAGTTATGGTTGCTTAGCTTACCATAACTCACGAATTTCAGGGGGTTTTCGGTTTTACTTGGAACCATAATGTCCCTTTAACAAAGTTTTATTTCTGAATTGCATAGGTTTTTGGTAGCGCAACTTCACCATAACGTCCCCAACAAAGTTTCTCTCTGAATATATATATATATATTTTAATTTTTTTATTAAATTTGACCATTTGTCTTTAGGTCCATTATGCCAATACCGAGGATTACACATCCTAGGTTACACACTAGTGGATTGAAGCTAGTGAGCAATTAACAGCGGTTTCAGTTTTCTCTGACCTGCAGGGGAATATGCAAATTGCATAAAGTCACATTAGATGTTGCCATCAAAATCTAATAACTATTAGTATGCCTTTCGCTAACTGACGAAGACGAGGGTGCAATGTGCAATAAAAAGTTATAGGAGCCTTGATAAGGGATAACCTGCTGGGTCCTCGGCATATCTTGGAAAGAGCACGGATTTCACTTCTTTTGACATCTGGCATAGTTTAACCAAACTAACTGCTTCTTTGTATATCTCCTGCTGATGGAGAATAATGGGAGCAAATGCATTGTGAAACTCCACTCTAAGGCCAACTGATCCAAGTAATGTTTAGCAATTAAAGCCTTGAACTGTCAATCTCTCTCTCCTGCCCCTCTTGAGAGGGAGAGGGAGAGCGAGAGATATCAGCCCCCATGGGGCATTGTCAACCCCTGCATGGAAACCTATTTCCAGGTAGTTTCAGTTATCCCCTGCCATTTTCTCACACCTGAAGGAGTTGGAGATCCTTATTGTAAACTGCAAATTGTTAGATTTCATTCCAATAGTGGAATGGGAGCTGCTGCCTACGATTGAGGGATTGACATTTCTGTTGTATGCAGTTAATATGCTTGTTTTTAGGAATTAGGTTTTACAATTAATAACAAATGCAAGTTAGGGTTTGCGCACTATTGCACTAAGCATGAATCTTTTAAAATGTATTTTTTAACAACACGCTTAATACCGGAGACCAGTCTCTCAGCGTGGGTCTGGGATTCGGGCATGTGTTGCTCTGCGTTGATTTGCTTTCAAGAAAAACACGTTGTTACTGAGCCACTATCCCGGCATTGACCTAGGAAAAAGACTTAAATTCATAGCTATGAATTAAAGTCGAATAGATCTATTCTCAATGTAGGAGATTGCATATTCCCAAGTAGGCAAATACGGACATGTTGGAGCCATCATATGTGTATCCTTACATAGGCAAATAAAGGGAATATTTGGGCAAAACCATTGCGAGTGTGCTGAAACAGTGGCAGTACAGACACTACTTTTCTGCATTTCTACAACATGTTCCATTTGATTTTCTGCACGAATACTATCGGTGTATTCCTGTGCAGAGTTAACTTCTTTCTTGACCAAAAGCATATTAACAGGGGGGAGGTGAAGGGGGGGGGTCCTGGGAGTCCCTCTGCCAGACATTAGTCCTGGTTACGAGAGACTTACCCAGAGTTTTAGCTCACTATCTTTCACAGAGAAGAAATATCCCAAACATATCCCAAACATATCAGTCTTTGTCCTGCCCTGGGGCAATTCTCCTCTGAACAAGAGTACCAACAGCAACCCCAGACACGTGTTTCGGTGTGGTTGGACCTCATCAGTAGGGTGGAGCTGTGCCTAAGAATAGTGAGCAAGGGGTCCACGTCTGGATTTCCCTAGTAACTTAGGGTGAGACCCAAAGTTACTTAAATATGCAAATTAACAAGGGGGATCATGGGAGACACTCTGCCAGGCATTAGTCTCAAGACTCTGGGTAAGGCTCTTGTAACCAGGACTCATGTCTGGCAGAGTGTCTCCCAGGACCCCCCTTGTTATTGACCAAAAGCAATACATTCTAAAAATTAAAAAAAGAAAAACATGAATGAATTATTTGCTGCCTACTAGTGGCATTGAAGCTTTTGATTATGCCACGTTGCATTGATGTTGATTTAATCTTTTTGCAAACAAATAAAAACTCAATGTTACAGCAATACAGTCATTTGACAGATTGACCGGTCTCTGCTTCTTAGATCCGTGCTGCGATTTCCTCTACCTTAGCTTAGGAGGTATCTATCGATCTCTTGTTCCATGTGCTGCAGGCTGGCTGCATACAAGGAGATCCATCAGGACATCAGATTTCACCATGTTACAGGCATACTACTTCCTAAAAATGGGTCTCTGGCCATGTCAAGTCTTTGAGCACCTGAAATGCCTATGCTTGCCCAAATTAAGTTTTTCACAAGGGGTGCAGCCTTCCCTTCCCCCGGAATCTCCTACCACAGGATAGCAACAGACAGCATGTGAATGGAGGATAGCACAGGGTTAACGCGCTGGTCTTGGAAGAAAGACCACGCAGAGCAACAGACGTTCAAAACCCAGACCCGCACTTAGAAACTGTACTCTGGCGCGTTAAAAAAAAAAACTATTAAAAATAAATAAAATGACCCGTTACCCCTACAGCCCAATCAGCATTAGAAGGGACAGAGAGATCTGTACAGTTACAGAGCCTCTTTTTGGACATCAGTGGCCAATCTGGGCATTTAGGAAAATCCTCAACAAATCACAGCACCAAACGGTGCCATTGCAGAAAAATAGCACTCTGCAGAGGCCGGCTACAATATTATATTTAAAAAAACAAATTATCCCCATCAGTAAAGTGCTTCCAATTGAGACTTGCTGCATGGTGATCTTGTTTTTGTAGATAGAAATGATTCACTGCATTAAATGCCCTTCTCACCTGCTCCTGTTCTTCTTAATCGTGAAAACGTGTATAAAAAGGTAACAATTCTTTCTCTGATCTCCAGGCTCATACATGTACTCCTGTTTAGCTTCTTGGGACAGAAAGCAAGACTGTAAAGGCCAAGCAGGAGAAAAAGAGGTGTTGAGGTGTGCCAGTATTGACTGAAGGGTCATGGGTGAGCGAGAGCTTGCAAGAGGGCGAGAGTGTGAGATAGATAGACTAGTCTAATAGTTGGACATGCAACAGTTGCGAGCAGTAGTGGGAGCAAGCAGAGACGTTTTATGGGAAGGCAAAAGGGGCACTTGCCCCGGCCCCCAACTTGAGGGGGCCCCACAAGGCTGCCTGATCTAAACAAGTAAGATTCCATTTGTTGACAGACTTAAACAGCACGCGCTGCCGAGGCTCTAAACCTATTGCCTGTCCGTTCTTCTGCCTGGATCAATTCAACATGTAATGCAGTCTTTGTTCACTGCGGTATACATAGTCAGTGTGCTTGCTACTTCCCAACTCTTGTAGCATTCCTTTCTTACTGTGGGAATTATGTTGATCATGTGCAATCGCCAAAGGTCTAATGCATATTGATAGTTCAGAAGTTGGCTCAGTGTGTTAAGCACTCATTGCAGAGATATGTGTGTATATGCAAGATTAGAATAGCACACTCCTGCAGGGCTTGCTGAGACTTTCCTATGACTGAAGTTTATAAACTTGCCTGCATATGTACTTGGTTTTGCAGCACAACAGGTGCTATTATCAGCAATGTACCTGCACCACACAGGGATTGCTATACAAACTAACATGTCATCGTCATCGTATGATGGTCTAGAAATTGGCTTGTTCAAATGGGGTGTTGTAAAACCTAGGCAATCACCTCCAATGATGAGCTTAAACTGTTATTCCAAGAGGTGAATAAAGTATCCAAATTCAAGACTGTGGAACCAACGTGTTCATGCTTGAATCCTGGATTTGCCAGCAGACGTTACAGTGATCCTGGTCAAATCATCTAATATGTCCTACATCACTATGCTGTCTTCTGTGAGGTTTGCCTTCTCCCATGCTGGTGGCATCTTTTAGCCCATTATGTGATCTTTCTTCTTATGGAGGCCATTTGAGGGGAAGGGGTGGTAGACAGAACTGAGAGGACTAGATGTTGTAGGCCTCGGGCAAGCATATTTTAAGGTCTGCTCATTTGACACAAAAAACTGTTTGTTTTGTTTGTAAAAATTGAATGTTTTTCTGCACGTTTATAAATGACAATTTCACAAGCCAGTGTCCTAGAAGTATTTAAAAATACAACAAAGAAACCCAGGTTAAATCTGTTAGATCACATTGATTGGTATGCTGGCACTTGTATACCTCCCTTGATGGCGAGAATGAAGCTAGAATAATTTCCATTTTGCATAACAGCCTTCTATAACATTTTGTTTTAAAAAATGTGCATGTTTCGTAATGTGATTTGTTTATTTTCCAAGCCAGTTTTATAAAATGAGATTATTTTTGTTCATGGTAAGAACTGGAAAAGAAAGTACTTAAATGCAGAAATTGCAGAGTTGGCACAAATCCCAGCTTCACCCCTTAACCAATGTGTGGTCCCGGGCATCTCATTTAATCTTGTATTGCCTAACCACTGAAAATTTCCAGTGCCTAAAACTTTCAAAGTTATCAGCCCTTCAAAGTGATATCCTTCTCAGGGTATGATCTTCAAAAAAGCCTCACTTATGGCTTCACTGGCTATAGTGTTTCTTCCACTATAATAGTGAGCATTGATATATTGCACACCACAGGCATTTGTTCATTTGACCTTTAATGGCAGCACTATTTGTAAACCATGTCCCACTTCTAATCTCAGTCTGTCTGAATACAGACACCTTCCTGGTGGCTAATAATCTTCATGCGCTATCCATGCTATGGGTAGCTTTCTCTTTTGTTCCAATTGGTCTCCTGTATCCACGCTTGAGCACTTTTGCATTCTGTGAGGCAGCTAGTGTGAGTCTCTGTCTATTCTGGGTTACATGTACCTTTAACATACAGCACTGCATTAATACTACATGCTGTATTACTACCTAGATGCTATTGATAAAAAGACTCACGTACCTATACTAGAACAGAAGTAACCTCTTCGTAGACTGCTAATGTTGGCCTTCAAATACTACTTGTTTTTCAATCTAATTAGAGCAAGAATGAAGTGGGTAAGGGGACTTAAAGGGAGTAAACATGCTTACTTTTGCATGCTGCGAGGCAGCATATCAACCTATAGGTTGTGATCACGACGAGGGGAGTAAAGAGAAGGGTGGCCCAGATATTCTTGATCTCTTAATTCCTTTGGTTTGGTGGAGAGGGACCCCAAAGATGTCCGTGCCCAGGGCCCCAAAAGTGCTTAAGATGGCCCTTGGTGCAAGGTGCGATTCATTGTAGGAAGCCAGGAGAAAGAGTAGCTTGTGTGGCAGTACAGGTTGAGCAGAATGGTAGTCCTGTGTGGCCAGTTGGAGGAATTTACCATCCTCTCTCTAGAGAGGGTGGAGGCACAGGGGACTGCGCTGGTCTGGCCACCAACTGATATGCCTCCAAGAGAGTGAATGGAGCAGATTACCTACACTCGCTCTTCCCTCAGAGACACAGTATGCCCTTCACCCCCCCTCCTCAAATCTATCACTGTCCAGAAAGATGACCCGGGACTACACATCCCAGCATGCCACAACATTGTCAAACTAATGTTAGAGAAGGTGGCATGTTTCCTAAACTTGAATAAGAGAATTACATTGAAAGCTATGAATGCAGGGACCAGTAGTTATGGAGTTGAAACTAAATGCAGTCCTTAAATAGTCTTCAATACAAAAGGAAAGGGGAAATGTGAGTTTGCAGAATGGCGAACATGGACAGAAATTAGCCTGTTAAAACGCCAGAAAAGCATTGTACCTTCAGGTCCAACAGGGGAACGAGGAACAGACTGCTCACGGTCAGGTGAAACTTCCTGCAGCAAGGGAGGTTGGCAAACCAAAGGCTATGGAACACCACAGAGCAATCCCCAAATGCGTCTGCAGATCCAAGAAGGCACTGATGGCCTGGCCCAAGTTTAAAGGCTTGGTGTTCACTGTTGACCAATATGTATATCAATTAAGACCTGACCTATATCAAAACAGTAAGATTTGTAAAATAAAATGTTAAAAAGGGGCAGAACCAATCATACCTAAAACAAGCTGCTCGCTGGAAAAGCAAACCTTGGGCAGTGCAGCGATTTGTACGAACCGCCCATTCTTTCATGTGGGGGAAGCAAGCCACCAGGGATCTGGCTAGTCTGGGCCCAAATCAGATGTGCCTTCCAGAGGCCAGATGAGGTAGTATACCGCCAGCTCGCTGCCTCCCACCCCCTCAAGAGATGCAAAAATGCCTTAACAGATTTTCCATTGCAGATCACAGGGCCGCAGAATCTACCAAGGTGCCAAAAAAAAAAACATTGTCAAAGACCAAACCCCAGAGGAGGTTTCTTGCACAGGTAAAGAAGTATGGTTTTGAAAGCCCATGGAGGTCGCAAGCTTGAATGAAAATAACCTAGAAGCTTACCATCAGGCAAGCAAGCAAACGCAGTCTTTCGGACCAGGACAACTGAAACGCTCGTTTTGGCGGAGCTGAGAAGCAGCATGGAGCCGCTCTCCAAGTTAGGGATAAATCCAAGATGGCGCTAAATTCTGCAGGCAAATTTAAAGCTTTGCAGGCCTACGGTAATGGACGAACGATACTGAAACAAGGGACCAAACCAAAACTCTACTAAGATAGGAGGTGTTTCAGCCTATCCCACTATTATCCAATTAACGAAGAATCAAACATCCATGAAGAAACACCCATCAGGGACAAGAGTGACTACCCAGCCCATAGACAGAGTATACAAAAAGCAAGGCATCACAGATGAAGAGACTCCCTGAGGAGGTAGGCATGCCTTCCTGCGGCACCTTGAAAAAAAAAAAGAGTCAAGATTTGGAATGACCAGACCGGATGGAAGAGGATGCTGTGGAAGAGAATCTGTACTCATGTGGTGAAAGCCAACGTGCAAACCATTTACACCTTGCAGCCCTGGAAGAGAAAGGGATCCACGGGGTATTCTGCAATGATCCCCTACCCACAAGCAATTGGATGGCTTAATTCAGAAGCCATCCAAAACTGGTTCTATGTTATTACGGCCCTGCCGAAAATGTCGAATCGGAAAATACCAAATTCGAAACAGCAGCATGCAGTAATCTCATGGCTCACCTTTGCCTGCATTCCCTCTGCCACCTCTTCACCGTTTAATAATGCGCACGGCACACTTTTAATCCTCTTTGCCTCGGCTCTCTCCCGCACAAACCCCACTCCTCTTGTTCGGCATTCTGGCATTCAACATTTTTGTCCATGCCAAAGGCTGTGTAAACGTGCGTTCAGCATTTTTTGGGGGGCGTTTTTGGGCATTTCCCCACCCCCAACCATGAGATGTGAGAAAGAACTTGTGGCAAGATGGTTGATGAATATCAGTTGCCTGACAAGGACACTGATAAAGTGGGGGTGGGGGAATACCACTTACCAAAAAGTGTAAAAAACAGGGTCCAAGGCAGAGCTATGTGAAACCAGTTGTGAAGCAAAGGTCCAAAAGGGACCAGTTGCCAACCTAATGTTGAGAAGGGACTTATTGTGAACCTGTGTTGTGAAGTTAAGGTCCAGGAAGGACCTACCAAGAATGCACAGGGCTAGGAGACGCCCATTATCAACAATGGCAAGGCTGGGGAAAGCCCAATAAGCGAGAGAGTGAGAGAAGTTTGAGAGCCCAAACTCCTGACAGGATGTGTGAAGACATCCATGTAAGTATAGAGGCCAAAGTGAAAAGGATCCGGACTTAAACAGTTTAAGGCCTTGCCGAATGGATCACTCTCATTGTAGCTCAGTTTTGGGATAGACTTCAAGAGCAGATTAAAGACTTATTTTAGGCCAGTCACTAGAACCATTGTCTTATTAAAATAGAGGAAGCCAGAGAGCTACAGGACTCAATAAGATTAGAATTTAAACTTTCATTGGCCATCACCTTTGAAATTCTCTGTTGGAGGTTACAGCATCACAAGGCAATGACATTTAGTTTAGAGACTGGGTGCCAAGATACCTGAAGAAAGAACCCACGTTTGTGCTGAGAGTTCTCATACAATATTTTGTCTAGGACATATCCCACTTAGTTATTACCCCTTTAAGCATGTATCCAACGTAGAAATCTCTGGCTAAGGAAAATGTTTTTTTGTGATCTGGAGCATTGTGTTAGAATTTTCATTTACTCGCTATCTGTGAAAGGATTCAAAGAAGCAGAGGTTGTGGCAAGACCCAAGAGAAACATGAGCAGATTGGAGGTTGTAGGGTGACCTGAGAAGATTGATGGGTTGAGTGGAACCAGAGGTCATTGAGAGGGCCACAGAACCTGTGCTGACCAGAACGGTAGAGATTACAAAACAGCAAGTAGCGTGAGCAGCAGAAATGCATCTGCTATACATTAGTTTTCTACAATAGGGATCGTCTTCCAAAGTATAGGTTTCTGAACAATTCTGTTGGCCATACTTGGGAACTTCTGTCCTAGTATAGGGTTAGCCCAGAGGCTAAAAGGAATCAAAGTTGAGGCTTTACCTTTCAGTTGGTGGGATAGGGTTGATAACCTGACCTTGTCAAGAGGGAATGGGGAATCCTCTCAGCTTGTGGTGGGAGGCCTACTAGGGTGGAAGCCAGAGCCAATCCTACCGCAGATGGGGAAGTTGGGAGTTGGGAGAACCCCAGTGCTTGCCCCCACTCCAAGTGCCTGGGCAGTATCATTGTCATCACCCATATCTCTTCATAAAGATACTGGCCAGTTTCTTTTTACTAGCAACCTAAAACATCCATCAGTGGTCTAAGTGGACAAAAGACCAACAGAGCCTCCAGATAGGCTGCTACAGTCACAAGATCTGCTTGAACATTGTGGGAAGAGAACCACTATGCAGAGCAATAGGGACCATATCCTGCTTCCAAGAATGTGGCGTGCCGCCAGCTGACACCAGCGTATGCAGCGAGCAAGCAGCTGAAGCAGGAATCTCTAACCCGGGCTGTTTCAAACATGCTGTGGAGCGGCTCTCTGGCATGAAACTCAGAAACCAGAAAAAAAAAAAAAATAGCTTGCACTCAGCGGCAGGTGGGCTCCACGAAACGAACCACAACATTCTCCAAGGTGGGCAACTATTACCCACCTTAGAAGACCGTGAGGAAAAAAGGGGTGGGGTTTAGCCCCCTTTTCATGTATTCGGACATTGGTAACCTCAAGGATGGGGACGACCAGGGCGAGATTAACCCGCGGAAGAGGACCAATGGGACAAGGAGGGGGAAGATAAATATGGGGACATAAAGCAGGAAGCTGGAGGTTTGGGCGAGGTCGGGAGGAGGAGGTGGCAACAGACCAAGAGACCAGAAGGAAGGACAGCGGACAGGAGCATGGAGGCGGTTTGCAGAGAAGGTGAGGCATTTGTTGGTGAGAGCAGGTGGTACAGTGTTGGGAGTGTGCGTGTAAGGTGACAGAGGGTTACTGTATGTGGAGAGGGTCAGTGAAAGGTGATAGAGTGAAAGGTGGGATGGAGTATTAGCCCGAGAGGGAAGAGTAGTAGCAGAGTCGAAAGGTGAAAGTAGCAGTGTAGAGAGGAGTAGAAGAATGGAGGGTAGTAGTAGAGTAGAGGGGAGGGCAGCAAGAGAGAGTAGGAAGGAGTAACTTCAGAGGGTGGAGGTAGATTGTAGATCGAAGAAAACATCGGCGGGACAGAGGAGGAAGATGTAGGCGGGGAGAGAAGGTGAGTTGAGTCGGAGGGAGGAGAGATGCAGTAGGAGGGTATAGTTGATAGCCACAGGGAGATGAACATTAGAATATAAAGGAATGTAAAAGAAAGGTGATAGATTGTGTCTTGAGTGTCTGGAAGTCAAATCCCTGTATCCACTTGGAATAAACCCCTCAGATAAGAGTAGGTCACACCCGGGAAATCCTAAAGGGAGGTTAGATAGATTAGGCAATCGCCTTTAGGCCCCACTAATAGAAAAGCGGAAACTAGACAGTAGGGGTAAACAAGCAGAAGATACTAACGTGGGCATCTGCGACACTCGATGTCATCTTTGGACTTTGGTTATTAGAATACAGGTTTCCCTGGTGGCATAGAGACTTGTAAGAGTAGGTTCAGGACTTGTGTTACAAGACAAGATTACGCTGAGGAGCAGGGAGCATCTGGAAAATCCTGCTTTAAGTTATCCCATTCTTGACGCTATTTAATTAAGGGTTTCCTTATTTCTAGAATACTTGCTAGCTCCCATAGACATTCTCCCAACCCAAGACCTTACAAAGGCGTGTGGGAGCCCCCCCTACTGAGAATGAACATGGGCCAAACGCCCTATTCTATAAAATGTATTCGATTCAGGACAGTCTACAACCACGTTTTAGCTCACTGAACCCTTCACAGGGGAGAAATATCCATTTGCATATCAGTCTTTGTCCCACCCACAAGGACAGTCCAGCACCGAAATGCTAGTCAATTCTACTCTGAACAAAAGTACCATCAGCAACCCCAGACACGTGTTTCAGCATATCGGGCCTCATCAGCAGTGAGATGAAGCGGAGCCTCTCTAAGAGACAGAGAGCAAGGGGTCCACGTCTGGATTACACAGGGTGAAACCCCAAGTTTTGCAAAGTTACAAAGGAGTGTGGGAGCTCCTCTACTGAGAACAAACATTAGTCAAATACCCTGTTCTATGGAATTTCTTCCACTCAGGTGAATCTACAACCACGTTTTAGCTCACTGGCCCATGTTCGTTCTCAGTAGAGGTGCTCCCACAATCCTTTCAAATCCAAAACCTTGTATTGCTACTTTGAATAAAAAGATTTCCTGTTTAACAACTCTGATCTTCATTTTCTCGCCACTGTCACACCTCAGCTGTTGGATGGCTTGGTGTGATCCGTGATTGAGGGATTTAAGAATGAGGGGGGTAATCATGCCTAAACTTGACTCTACAATTCAATGGAGTTGGCAGGAGGTGAAGCCAGAGCTGGTTGAGCATGCAAGTAGATGCAGATGAAAGTTTAGGGATTGCAGCAAGAAGTTGAACATCAAGGTGTTCAAAAGAAGAAGGGAGAAAGTCGGAGAGGCAGCAAGGAATCTGGGCAGATGCGTTTGCTTTTGTGGTTAGGAGTCCAACACCATCACCATTGATAAATAGGAGAGGGGGTGAGGAAAAGTAGCACGGTCAATGTGCATGGGTTTATCGGGGTGAAGCGGTTTTCAGTGAGAGCCATCCCTGAAAGATAGGGACAGTGGGAGTGAAATGGCCAGTAAGAAAGGAGATTCCAGGCATTCCAAATGGTGGTGTGTGAGGACCAGGACATGATAAAGGGAGGAGGGGGTACTCCTTGAGGAAGACATGTGGGGGAGGATAATTTCAATAAAGTAGCATGAGGGGCAAGTGGGGGGGGGGGGGGGAGACCAAGGAGCAGTTAGGAGAGGGACCCTCAAGGAAGGCCAAGGAGTAGAGGCTGGTTAGGATGTGGCTATGTAAAAGCATAGTGTAACTGAACAGCAGAGGACAATGGACGTATATTGGCAGGTAAAAAGATACAGGTTTAGAGGAGTAGTACATAGGAGCACCGAAGAGGAGCAAACAGCAGGGGGGTGTGCCCCTTTTTCTTTGTCTGCCTTTCTCCAGAGAGCAATGTAGGTCCATGATGGCCTGTGGAGGGCAGAGGGCCCCACAAAGGTCCTTTATGACACAAGCACTCCCAAAGTGTCACTGCCTCAACTTCTCTTTTGCTACTTTTGGCCTTTGGGCATGGACACCATGGCTTAGCATCCTGGATTAATAGTCTGTAACCTGTGGTTATAAAGCGGTTTTCAATTAGAAAGATGCTGTCTTGGACTAATGGAAGTTGTACTTCAAAACATCTGCAAGGCCAAAGTTTGGTAGAAAAACGAAATAAGGAGAGATGAGTGATTTTGTAAGACTCTATAGGAGGCAATTCTGTCCAATATGAAACTGCTGCAGCCCCATTGGTCTTGCAGGGAGAGGGGAGCCGAGTTTCTGAACCAGGACCTTCAAGAGGTGGTCAGGGGTCCACTGAAATTACAGGATGCAGCAGAGAAAATGGCGTACAAAAGTGGTATCACAATTTACGGTCATGTGAGGCAATCATATGATCCTCAGGGAGCCTCTGAAAACTTACCTCAGGGAATGCCAATAATGCGTGAGACCGTCAACATGAACATCTGGTGTGAAGTCTGGCTCGTGCCAAGAAGGCAGGCATGAGCGTGTATGGTTGATTACAGTTACAACATCACTGTACATAGAAACCACAACCTTAGCAACTTTACTTCAACCCCAATGTTTCTCCCAATACTTTGCAACAGGTCTGCCATAATACTAGAACTTTTCACTCGGAATTTAACTTTAAACTTTCAAAACAAATCGAGCCTGGACCTACTCCAATCCCCTACCAAGGTCCCATTACTAAGTTTCATTTTAAGAAATAATTATATTGCAGATTCTATGAGAACACATTTCACCAGTCTTAAGCTCTACCATTTGGCCTCCTCACAGAATACACCGATGCTGGACTTCTATGCATTCGAAAAATGAAGACAAAAAGCGGGCATCTTTGCAGCAAGCTGTGGGACTCGCTCCACTGTCTCAATCAGCTCGGATCAAACCTCCGGTTCAGAAACAAGCTCAAAATCTGGCCACCCCTTCTGCTAATCTTGCGTTCGTGCCCAGAGGCCGCCAGTGGCATGCAGCGTGCAACACGAATAACACGCTTACTGCATGCTGTACCCTGTAAGCGTTTCATGCTCAAATAGAAGGCTCCGTTCTGAAAGCACCCGGCATACACACGCCTCTCAGAGATTATAGAGATATAGTGTAAAACTTCCCAAACTGGATTACCACACATTAGAATTCCATCCAGATGCGCCCAAATCTGTGAAATCATTCCGAGGAGGCAGGCCTTCTCATTCTAGATGTAACACTTCCGCCCCCACGGAGACAAAAAACGCGCAACGCTCTGCGCACCACACATGGCAAAGACTCATCAATGAACCAACTGCATTGGACTGGACTAGCAGGAATAGCAAAACTACAACTGTGGCCAAAGACTACGTTTCCCAAAAATCGCGTGCAAGGAAAAAGTCACATGCAGCCACTGGACCGGCCATTTTAAGCTGTATTTACATCATCCACTGTCCCGTTCAGGAAAAAGGGCATTGCAGGGAAACACACAATGTAAAGCACCAGATGAGTAATACTCTGTTGGAGAGATAACCAGAGTCCCTTTGTAGGGGCGGTGTACAGCGGAGGAGTTAGTGAGGGGCAGTGAGAGAAATCAGGAAGGGAACTGTCAAGAGAAGGCTGGGAGCCAGCGCTCTGATTTCCATATACATCAGTACAGAAAGAGATCGTGTCAACGTGCAAACCTGTGTAATGCAGGGTGCAATATTTCTGCAGGATGGCTGCATGCATGCAAAGCTTAAAAGACAGACACGTGTGTGATGAGTGGCATTACCTCCAGTTTTTGATACTTCTTTCAGTTCGTGTGGTTCCACCAACTCACAGGGCAGCTCTTTAAACATTTCTTGGGCACCCTATATACACACAACAGAAAAAAATGGCGTTAGAGTCACATAACAGAAGAAAACAAAAAAGATTGGACAGCTATAAGGTGGAGAATCAGCTGACGCTCCAAGGTTTTAAACCGCAGACAGTTATATCACAATGTCCATGCGAGACTGCCTTGGTGGACCATTTACACTCCTGCTTTCCATTGGGATTCAATGAGGGCACGGACTGGAATGTTTGCCTTTTGAAATAATTGGTATATGGCAGGCATTATAAAAACTTGTCTTTGTATCTGTATGGGGTACTACTATTCCCACTTTGTTAGTTTGATTTGATGCTTAGGTTTTAAAAAAATAAAACATTTTATGCAAAGCTTCGTTTTTCTAACATTCGTAGATGTTGTTTTTTCCTGTATTGTTTTATGTACCTTCATTTTAATATGTAGATGAGCGATTCTGATTGGATTGGTTGATTAGTTATGGGTGTTTTGTAATGCATTTGTCATGTATTTATTGTACTTTTGTCATACACTCCAATTGGTATCGATGTTCTGTTAACGCACATTCAGTTGCTCCATCACCTTGTGGTTATCGTTAAGTTGAAGGTCATGCCTGTGGCAGCTGCGTGGTGATGCCATCACGTACGCCACGAATTCCATTGCATCATGGTTGCGGCTATGGCGTCACTCCCCCTACCCCCCCCCCCCCTTATAGACAGCATCTCGGGCACGGATGGTGGTTTCTCCTCCAGAAGATATTCATGAAACGGCCAAATTACAGCGTCTATGAGAAAAAAAAAATGTGATCTCCTATGCACTGATATTCATGTTGTAAAATCCGTTATTATGACTTTTTATGTGGGTCTTCAATATTCTTTAAGGGCAGCTTCATTTAATATTTCCATTTTATTCTCTCCTTCTAGACCATTTGATGAAGAGGTATTTAATTCCGTGAAGACGCTAATTCGTTTGTTGTGGACTTCATGATGTTGAGTCTTCGGCAGAATAATGAAATAAATAGATAAAATCAAACTCATATTTGGATATTTTGCAGCAGGAATTTGAGTGCAAGTAACGGGAGCAATACTTTGATTTCTTATTTCATGATCTCAAGTGGAGCACTTGTCAGCAATGGCCACAGGTCAACAGCGTGGTGGTTCTGAACAGCATGTTACAGGCAGAATAGGGTTCCATGGGCTTGCTTAGCTCCCCTAATGGTAGCACTGGCTGAAAACAAGCCTAAGCTTTCAGGAGTAGAACTAGGTGGACGAGATAGGGGTCACAGTTATCACTTCAACTAAAGAAACATGTACACAAGGATATAAAAAACACATTTTTGTAAAAGATAAGTGAAAGCGTTATCCATTGTCAAGGAGAAGGTATAAAAAGATTAAATGTCAAGTTTTTGTATTCAACGGATTTTTGGCTCATGACTGCCAGTGTTAGGGCCCACTGTGGGGTCCCATTTAATAACCGGCGTACTGGGTTGTGTGGTATGTTAGAATAAGGAGACAGACACAGAAGCATTTGGAAAAATCGGTCTGTTTATTCAGAGAAATCCTTTCTGTCCCTAACGGATGGAGCTCTACCCTAAAGAAAAGTCTAAAACGGTGCTCCTCAGGATGCCCAACAACGTAATGTTCGTCCGTCATCCAGCCACCTAATCTACCCTGATTCTTTTTGTATTAGTGGGGGACAGGAAACTAACCAACGGAACACAAAGCTATGGCTTCTTTCCCAAGGTTTGCTGGCTGGTTGGCTTTTGACCCACTGTTTGGTTCTTTCCTTGAAAAAGAGTCCTGGGCCCAGTGGTTTACCCAGAAAAATAATGTCTTTCACATCCCCCTTTCCTGGGTTGATAGTTCACTTTAACCAATAGATACCCCTAGGACGAGTACGTCTTGTACCTGGTCACTTCCAGGCTTATATGTGAAGTATTCCAACACTGCCCTCACCACTCATCCTCATGTTAACCCCTCCCTGCTCTCAGATTTTACTCCCCGAGTTTGGGTCTTCCTCTTTCTTGCCGACCTCAAGGCTGGTTTACTTTTGTCACCACCTTGGGGTCGTTTGTTGCTTACTCCGGCTTGGGGTCCTCCCATTCTCATCCTACCATGGGGTTGTGTGGTGCTCATCAGTGTGTCACCCTGCCTTGGGGTTTTCAGTCTTTCACCCTCTTTTGGGGTCATATGGTTTTCATGACGCTTTGGGGATGTAGGATTCTCAACCCGCCTTGAGGTTGTCAGGCTTCAACCCTGATTTGTGTAACAATGTCGTATTGTCATCAACACACCTGAGCCAGCAGGTAAGTTATATGGGTTTATTAGTTACATATGCAGCAGGAAACACCGGCACATCCTTGCCAGCCAGCTATCTATCTCCAACTGTCCCCCATGGAACACACATTCAGATGGCAACACTCTAAGCACAGTGACCTCACCACATTCCACTGACATCACCACTGCAGGGAAGACACAGGAGAGAAGACACTCATAACAATTTGCGATCGTGAGACTTGGTCGTGTCGCCCACCTCCCGCCTCCCTTGAGCAACCGCGTACCTTTTGCCTTCAAGCTGTGCCCCTCTGCTCGGGCCTGTTGGGGAGGGGGGGGGGAGGCATCCTGGTCCGCCGCCTTCCTTCTGATGTGTCGGAGTGAGGGCTCCCTTCCTGCCAGCTCTTAGTGGGATTGTGGCGGTGGCTCTGCATTTTCTCCCAGTCCTTGCTGCCCTGTGTCTCCAGCTCCCTTTGCTGGGTTGCCTGCTTTGGACATCTTTCTCCTTTGCTGAGGTTCATCAGTCGAGTGTTCTGCTGGCTCAACCGCAGGTCTAAGCAGCACATCTGGTGCCGGAGTCTCTGTCCAGGCCACACCTCCCAGGTGGAGGGTTCTCTTGTGTGGCTCCACAGACCTCTCTCAGGCCTCAACAGACAGTATGGAAGGGTGCTTCTTCCCGGTGGTAGCAAGGGGGAGATCTTACATCTTGTTTTCCAGGTCAACTTTAGTACGGTGCCTTAAGAGGGTCAAACACCATACCAACCTTTTACATTGGTCACTCTATGTAAACAACAAACGTATGGGATTCTGGAGACAAGGAAGAATAACCCATTTCCTTATCTAGGGTTTTCCTGTGCTCCAAGCGTGGGGAGCGGTGGAGGATTAATTCCCAGTGTGACCCCGCTTGGAGTGTCCTCTAGGGGGTGTTAAGCTTAGCAGGCTCACCTGCCTAGTCCCAAAGGGTGGCTCCTTATTGGGGACAGGGGTCAAACCTCCTGGATTCATTGCATTTGGTAAAATTAAATGTCAGTGATGGCACAAACACAAAGTAGGATGGACTATTTTCTGCTCAACATTGTTAAAGTATCTCACAGGAGTCAACTGGAATGAAAAACGGACTTACGATTTGTCGAGCAGAAGCAGGATTGTTTGTGATGGGAAAGGACCCATCAGTCTGAACCAATTGATTGCCTGTGGAGTTAAGCATGCGATATCCATTCGAGATGGTCCATCTAGAATTTTCAGAAGTCAAAGGTTTAGATACTTTATGGTCAGTGATCTTTGATCTTGAACGGAGCAGCAAAATGCTCAGGCTCAGAGGCTGTAGGAGCTCTAACGTTATAGTGGCATGAAAGTGGATTTTCCAAGTGAAAGAGCAGCTTAGTGGTGAAATATAAAAGCTAGAGTATGCTGCAGACTTGTTGAGTTCGATCGAAAAGCTGCTCCAATAAGGGAAAGTTTCAGGTGGACTCCAGTTGCAGCACTTTTGGTGAGGAGATACTCTTGAGAGGGCAGGCAAGTAGCTGGTTTGAGGTTCACTATATTAGGCGGCTGCAGGTAGGCCTCTAATTTGGGGCAAATATAGCAAGTGTTGCAACATGGAAAAAATAGGCTGGCAAAATGTCCTCCACAAATGCAAATGTTTGCAAAGATAAAGATATCATTTGCATTTTGTTCGTCAGCAGCTTCACTGTAGTTGCTCTGTCTTCTTGTGATGTTTAATCTGGCACCGAGGTGTGATGTTTAATCTGGCACTGATGAGAGTTTAACATTAGTACTGTCTGCAAACATTTTTGCAATTCTTATTTTTATAGAGACATATCATTTGTACTTTTCTCATGACCAAGTTCCCTGGTTACTGGGTCTTCTTGTTGCATAATATCCGGCACAAATGATGAGAAGTGATCATATACGGTTACCTGCAATTCTTTAGCAATATCATTATCATCAAGAGCCATTGCACTGGTAGGGTTAGATACACATTTTGCATTGTTTATTCAGAAAACAAAGTCAATCTCCATGGTTACTACCCAACACTTAGGACTGCGGTTGATAAAGGGCAGGACTAATATTAATTTATTTTACATGAGCGTTTGCTCAGTGCTGGCAGTACCCAGTGGGTCTCAGAGAAGCTTACAACAGTCAAATGTTCAAAAGGTGGGAGGTAAAACAGAAGTAAAAACATTCTTTCAGGACAGTATAGGAAGATAGGACAGCTACACGGTTTGAGTAATAAGCAATGGCAAGACCAATAGGACTGGCTTTCATATACTAAAAATCGTTTGTCTTCTGAGCATTAAGATATGTTCTCTGTATTGCTTTGCAAGTCATTGTGGGAAGAGGGTGCTACACTCGTTACAAATGTGACTTGCTTCATCAATAATAGTAATGCATTTGGTCTGATCAGCCAAGTGTCCTCGGTTTCTCTGTTTTTAGCGTGCTTCCAATTCTTGTCATTTGCCCAGGATAATAAATTGGTCAAGTGGAAAAGATGGACGATATTGATTTCCAATATAACAAACAATTTGGTGAAGCTGAGGACTTACTCCACTAGATAACATCTATGCGTCGGGCAGGCATTGAGCCTTCACAAGTCAATATAGTACCCTGTATTTTATTTTATTGTTTTTTTTTATAAACACGCTTAATACCAGAGTTCGGTTTCTACGCATGGATCCGGGATTCGAGCCTCTGTTGCTCTGCGTGGTCTTGTTTGCAAGACCAGCGGATTGCCCCTGTGCTATCCTACCTTCACAGTATGTTGGGTTCCGGTCAGATTTTTGTTATAGTGCTTACTGCCCAACATATAGCATGTTTATAAGTGCCCCTGCAATATGACAGAAAAGGAAACCGAGCTATTAAGGGAGACACTGCTTGGCAAGGTTGGGTAGCCAAGATTGATTTATCAAAGAACATTCAATGTTGGGTCATACCTAGGGCCAAAGCTGGCACACAGGGTTGTGGCTTTTAGATTTTTATTCCATTATCTTGTATCCCCCCCCCTGTATCATTAGAGAAGATAACCAACCACATGCACGTCTGCCTATTGTCCTATTTTCATGGGAACGCAAGCCACCCAAAGTCAAAGCCAGTGTCATGGCAGCACATTTTGCACACAGCATTTTGGACAATCACGATTGTGGTTCCTCTATGTAGGTACATCTGGACAGAACATGTGTTTATTAATTATTTTAACACACCCAACAATATGTGCATAAGTAATCAGAGGTTGATTATATCAATCAATGTGTTGCTGCCAAGAGCTAGGCACCTCCTGCCCTAACCTCCACCCCATCTTTCTTCCCTCCCTAATCCGGAACTCAGCTGCATGCATGGCACAAAAGCATGACCCCTATTCAGCTGGAAGTGGACGAATCACTTCACTCTCGTTGTATAGTCCAGACTTTGTCACTCTCATAAATGTTCTGCATTTCGTAGGCGGTCTTCATCTAATTCCAGAATTTAGCCCAGTCGCAGGGAAGGTACCCTGCTCATAGGTACTGCCTTCAGGGTAAAAGATAAACCAATATGGAGAGTAGAGCACTAGTTTGGGGGTGGTAGAATTGGTGGAGGGAGTGGGTCATCCAATTGTGAGAGCTGTGGCTTCTGCAGGGCTCATTAGCAATAGGGCATCATGCACAACAACACTACAGATGGCGTAACTAGCCCAGATCAGTCTACCTACAGAAGCTAGAAATCTAATTGTATCTGGAGAATAGCTCGGGGGAACATGCTCGCCTTGGAAGCAAGATGACACAGAACAACGCAGGTTCGATCCCCGGGTCCGTGCTTAGAAACCTCTGGGTAGTTAAAGCGTTATAAATAACCAATTAAAATTGGCAGGTACTGGCAGCCTACCTACTTTTTAAACTGGCAAAATTAGATTTTCAACTTGCAAACAGCCACTTGTCAACCTTAAATTCTGTAGGTGTTCAGGTTTTGTGAGAGCTCAGTGCTCTCAGTATTTATGGTTGTCAGCGTGATGAATTGTTCCCATCAAGGCATATGTTGGCTACAAAGGTTGAGATTTCAATAATGCGGGTCACACAGAGTAAATGGAAGTTAGCACAGTCATTGCATCCCTCTGAAAACTGGGCCTCCCGCTCCCACAGGTCTTGGAAAGAGCTTGGCCATCAGAAGGCTACTGGTTGCAGCTTCGATGTCGATCTGAGTCACCCTGAAGAAACGGTCCGACATGGGACACAGCTGGCAAGTATGTGATACTGCCCCAGCTTTCACAGGTATATCAGGTGTTTGCTCTAACCCGGACTACAAGGGTTATTCCATAGTGGTTCCTAGTTCAGTCTGTGCAATAATTGAGTGCATTCATTGTGCATGCGCGTGATCAATTGGGTTTTTCAGCCCAGACTTAAATCCTTGTGAGCTGAGGTTTCTTTTCATTTTCCCCATGTTCATTCGCTCAGTTTAACCCGTTAGCCTTTGGGCTGGTCGAGTGGAGGTCTTTACTACAAGTGTGGAAGAGGTTATGTCAAATCTTCTTTCAATGATTAAGACGTTTAAAATTATGAGCCAACGTCGAAACCGGTCGGTATATTTAGAAGTAGCTGGAAGACAACACCAACTTGATTCATTTTCTCCAACTGGCTACACTTTTTTTTATTTTATTGGATTAAATATTGTATTTGGGATTGTGTTTATGTAAACTTGCACTTTCTCTTTGTCCATTTGGGTTCGGCTCACTGGATTAGCTCCTATTGTATATGTTGTGGATGTTATGTTCATGTAGGTAGTTCTATTTAGTTAGATCTGTGATTAGCTTTGCAAGTGTTTTTATGCATGTTTTATTATTACTGTAGGTACTGAGGATGCAATACATGTTGGTGTGAGGGTCAGATTTAGTTTGGACACAAGGTCATCCTGCTTTAGTTTGATAGGAAGGGACATTTGCTTTAGGATAGGGAAAGTTATGCCTTTATCCAAACCCTTTTCTGTTACTAAAATGACTATGTTCAGACTATTACCACTGTGTGCCAAATAATGATTCACAAAATGTTTGGAAAGAGTTAATAGACGCCCTAGTAAAGTTTACCAAGCACAAGGAGGGGAGACTTATGTGGGACTTGTGTACCGGGAAAATTTGAGGCATGTGGGCAATGTAAAGGGTGATGTCTATTTATCACTCGCAGAGGTGATAAAAGCCACACAAAATGCACAAAGAAGACGTGTCCCTGGCAGTGACGGAATACTGGTCGGGTTTTATCAAGACAAGTGTGAAATGTGGCGTCCAATTTAACAATGTTGTTTAATGCGATATTCAGCACAAACTCCATACCAAGGGAATGGCGAAGAGCAATCATTTTCCAAATTTGTTAAAAAGGTTGCAGAAAAAGCCCACAATCATATCGGTCTATATCGCCTTTGAATACCAGCTTTAAAATGTTTGGGAAGTACCTACTCTCCAAACTGGAAGAGTGGGTTAGAACTTATGAAATCCTATCCCCAATACAATTGGGTTTTAGGCCAAAACTAGGGACAATGTAACAGTGTTTAAATTTGTACATGAAAATTGCCCATTCCCCGAGCATTAAACAATAACCAATCTATCTAGCATTTAGGACCGAGTTCTGCTTTCGATAAAGTTAATCGGAATAAATTGTGGCACTCGCTCAGGTCATAATTTCCCAGCTATCATCTTGGACATCTTGGGGGTCCTGCATTTCTTTTAAAATATTTTTATTGGCATTTATGATTTACATATAATTGCATCGTATTTGCCACATTTAATTGTTAATGATTGTATTGCATTCAGAATGAAACAAACGATCAATACTACAACAACAAACTTTCTTCACATCTGCAGGTACATTTGTGATATAGATCAACATACGCAATGTGGTGCACTGTATATCACATGCCCCGAGGGGCCTGATCATGAGGGCGGGAGTGCTGATGCTCCCCAGTCTACTCCGACCTCTGTATCCTGACAGAGCATTTTCAAATAAACCACTATGAATACAATGCGATCTATCATCTGATGGGTGCAACATGTCCCAGATCAATGTTTTCCATGCTTCATATGCAGGGCTTGCGTCACCCCCTGCTCTGGACACTCCACATCCCCACACTCTGGTTTCTGCCTCCGCCCAGTGTTCTACCTCTTTTAGCCATCTGGTGTATTGTGTGCCCACTGGTGCTTTCCATGCCATTGCAATGGACCGTTTAGCTAATATGTATACCATGTCCATAAATTTATCAACATGTCTAAGCTTGCTTATTCTCGGGTAGGCTCCTAACAAGCATTCCATTGGTGTCCAGTTCTACCTTACTATCCCAGCATCTCTGCCTGCTTGTTCTATTTTGGCCCAGAAATGTTGTACATGTGCAGCATCCCTGCTTCGCCCGAGCCACACGAGGGGCATAGTGGACGTGCTTTATTGCTAAAGCTAGCTATCCTACTTGGCATCATGTCCATTCGGTACAGGACATTCAACTGTATCAGCCTGAACCTGGCGTTTCTAGACATCTCCCGAGGGTACATCAGTATCCTCTCTCATTCTCTTTCGGTTATTTTCATCCCCAGGTCCTCTTCCCATCTTTGTTTCAATGTTTCGTTTTTGGGGTTTGGTCTATCTAGCAACTGGCCATACACCCTAGACACAGATCTCCAACCCTCCCCCAGGTTGTGTATCGGAGTCAGCAGGGTGTCTGCTGACGGTTCCTCAGGCCAACTCTCCCATTTCTCCTTAGCCACCATCCTGATTCTCTGGTACCATAAGAACTGTCTGCTGGGAACACCCTCTTTTGCCCCCCCCACAGATTCAAATTCCTTAAAAGTGCCCTCTTCATACATATCTCCCCAGGTGTAAATGCCATATAATTCCCAGCACCGTATGCTAGTTAGGTCCGGTCTGGTCCTGCAAATATCAGCCGCTATTGGGGTATCTGGTGAATAAGGGTGTCTGCAGCCCAATAACCTCCGAGTCCTCTTCCACATCTGCCTTTCCAGTTCTACTATCATTGGTGCTTTGCCCAAGCATCCGAGTGGGAACCACAATATTTCTTTTAAATGCACTATTGTCACAGCTGTTTAATCAGCCTCATTTCCGTAGTAGTCTCGTCTGCAAGCCACTTGGCCACGAAGCTGAGTTGTGCTGCCAGGTAGTATCATTCCATATCTGGTAGTTGTAACCCCCTCCTTTCCTGTATGGCAGGGTCAGTTTGACCAGGGATAGTTTGTGTCTGGTAGGCCCCCATAGAAACTCGCTCAGTATTACCTCTAGTAGACGAAAGAATTATGTTTTGATTTAGCAATGGATGTTCTGGAAGTAATTTAAGAACCTTGGTAGTACTAACATTTTGACAATAGCAACCCTGTCCAGCATTGATAGTGGCAGTGTAGGCCAGAACTTCATGGATTTCCTCAAACTCTTCACCACTGTCTGTTGCTCTCATGCATCAGTGCAGGTGTGTGCCAAACATTCCCTTAATATCTGAGCGAGTTCAGCTGCCTGTGGATCCCTACATTCGGGCGGTCTTCCTCCTACTTGTTTGCCAGTCCAGCCACAGGGTATATGCAAGATTGTTCTTTGCTGAAGCCAATACCAGACACTTACGCAAAATGTCCTAGTATGTATAGGATTACTGGGACATTAAGGTGTGTATCTCTTACATACAGTAGTACATCATCAGCATACACGGATACCACATGGTACATGCCACCAACTATAATACCCGCATCAGAAAATTGCTTCCTAAGAAATATAGCAATTGGCTTGAGTCCCATCGGCGACAAGGGACAGCCTTGTCTGGTACTCCTCTGTATGTCCCACGCCGCCGACACGGTCCTTCTGGTTTTCACCCTTGCTACTGGTGCCTCAAAGTAGTTTTACCCATTTCATGAAATGATCCCCAAACCCAAACTCTCAAGACAGCAGTTAACCATTCCCAGTAAATCGAGTCAAACACTTTCATGATATCCAAAGAGACTATCGCATAATGATCCTGCAGGTCTGCTATGTGCGCCACAATATGCTGCAGTCACCTCAGGTTTACAGTCATGTTTCGGCCTGGGATAAACCCGTTTTGATCTTCATGCACTATAGTCCCGATGACCTTCGACAGTTGTTTAGCCAATACAGTGGTCCGGATCTTGACGTTGTAATTTAGCATTGCCAGCGGTCTGTGCAAGCCGCATTCATCTAGAGGTTTTCCCAGTTTGGATATTGGGATAATCAAGGTTTCCCTCATGCTGCCAGGAAGAGCTCCCTTTTCGTATGCCTCCTTAAACACCTCATGCAGGATCGGAACCAGTTCCAAGCCGTATGTCTTCTAGAATTCTGCGGGTAGTCCATCACTTCCCGGAGTCTTACTGGTTGTCAAGGACTTAATCGCCTCACTTATGTCTTCAATAGATAGTTCCCCCTCCACTGTGTCGCGATGTGCGTCCGCCAGTTTAGGTAGACCTATTTCTTTGAGCGTATCCAATATCTCGTTTTGAGGTATTAATGTGTTGTGGCCATATATCTGGGAATAGAACATTCTAAAGGCGCCATTGATTGACCCCTGCGAACTACGCATCTGGCCTGTGTCATCTTTAATTGTTGCAATCATGTGCCTCAGGTTTTCTTTCTTACATAACCATGATAACAATCTGCTGGGTTCATCTCCCGCTGAGTGTGCTCTGGTAGTTTTCACTATGTGATCAAATTTCACTAGCCTACCTCATGCGTCCCGGCAACGCTCTCTGATGTATGCTAGGTC
This sequence comes from Ambystoma mexicanum, assembly GCF_040938575.1. NCBI lineage: Eukaryota > Metazoa > Chordata > Amphibia > Caudata > Ambystomatidae > Ambystoma > Ambystoma mexicanum. Next base: position 629,670,844 of record NC_090936.1, read on the forward strand.
CCGTTCCCTCTCCTTTGTTTTCTGGGCCTCCGCTTCCATTTGCCTGATTTTTTCTTCCCACACCTCCAAATCGCTGCAAAGTGTCTTCCTGATTCCTCCTGCACTAGCAATAACTTCCCCTCTAACCACCACATTTAGCGCTTCCCACACAGTGCTCCAGTCCTTTACACTTCCTACAGTGTGTACTGTATATTCCACTAGCTTGTTCCGGAGCCTCTCTCTGAAGGCAGAGTCCGTAGGTGCCTCTGCCGGCATGCGCCATTTTGGTATGGGTGGTCTGGGGCCACACATCTTCCATTCTATGACCAGCGGTGAGGGATCTGAGATCGATCTGCAGGTAATGTGCCGTTTCTACCTGTGAGAGATGGGCCTCGTCTATGAGCAAGTCACCTATTCTAGTATAAAGCCTGTGGGGTGACGAGAAGTAGGAAACTCATGTGGGTGCAGTTCTCTCCACACATCTGCTAGGTCTAGGTTCTTTATCAAAGCATTCAATGACTTCGGGGCTGCCATTGCACTCTTCGCTGTCCAGATCCCCGACACAATTAAAGTTGCCCCTCCAAATAAAGTTGTCTCGGTATGGGGTTATTTTAGCGCAAAGTCTGTTCAGGTGAGTTGGGATCCCATGATTAGGTTGAAAGGAGTGGACTATGCTCCCCGTAAGTATCAGTAACCTTCCCGCCGCGTACGCTTCCATCTTCGACAGGCAGAATGGCACGGTATCATTTATCCAAGTATACACTCCTCTTGCATACCTGGAGTACGTCACTCCGTACCCTTGCCCACCCCAGGGACCTTATGCAGGTCATCTGTGAGATGGGTCTCCTGCAATCATGCAATTAAGATCCTTTTCCTCTTTTAATTCTGTTCCTGCACATGTAGGTGCCCATCCCTCTAACATTTTGTTTAGAGTTTGTGCTAATGGTTGTGTATGATGTATCTTTTATGGATTTTCTATTTAATCCAAAATAAAAAATAAAAAAAATGTACTTACCACTTTGTTTCCGCCTCAATTCTGGCCCCTCACACTCTCCATGCACAACATGTCGAAGTTTCTTCTCCTAGTCTACAAAGCTATCAACAGTCTTGCGCCACAGTGCCTGTCTTGATTGCTTCTCAGTTTAATCACCATCTCGTTCCCTCCGATCCTTCTCTGCACTCAACCTTACCGTACCATCCCTGTGCCCCATTCGCTAACGGCCTTTCTCTCTACTCACCATTCTCTACTGGAACCTACTGCCAATAACAATCAAATCCAGCTCAACTGTGGATCTCTTCAAAGCTCTGCTTAAAGTTTACTTACTTGCTAAAGTGGGGCTCTCAGTGCCCTCTCCCCATCCACCTACCTGACTCCACAACTGCCTCCAGAGTCATTTTGAATATTTAATTAATACTCCTCTTTAGTTTGAAGCACTTGCCTCCTTAGGTTAAAGTTACCTTTGTAAATCACTGGTTTTCTTATATACATTTTGTTTGTTTGGTTCCTGGTATATGTCCTAATTCTTGTACGCCATCATAAACTGGCTCACCACTTGTTCTCATCATTCTGCTGTTGTACAGGCACCCTTCTGTAAATGTGTTATTGTGAGTCATTTCTGATCGAAATTGATGGCTGGTTTTTCAAATAAATGCAAGTATCTGTGAGGTGTCAGAAATGTGAGGTGGACAACTTTGATAAGGTTTTCTCAACAGATGCCATTTTATTAAATTAGAAGGTTGGATAAACACCTCACTATCCCTAACCTGACGAGGATTTCACTGCCTAAAATACAATAAAGGAAACACCCTAACAAAGGATAGCTGTCCCTCACACTTATACATGCAACATATAAATGAGGAAATGCTTGGCAATTCAAACAATAGTAATTGTATTTGTATTGCAACAACAGTCTATTCTTAGACCAATAGGTGAATTCCCCTTACCCAGATTTTAAGTGTAATTCTGCTTCACAGTTCAAAAAAAGAAAATAAGTTCTTCGCAAGTTCAGTTGGTCAACAGAAAGTTCCAATACTCCAATGCTTCAACAAAGATAATAGAAGACTCTTCCTCTTCCTTCTACGGTTTATCCTCCGTAAATAAAAGACAACGTCGCAGTTCATCAATAGAAACAAAATGATTGTCGTGGTCAGTATAATTTGCCAGAACCGATACATTTTTAAAGAAACAACTTCTTGGTAATAGCTTTACACAGTTCTTTTCTTCAGTAACATAGGCAAAATGGTCGCCATCAGGAACACTTTTTAGCACTTCTTCGACTTCCACCTAGTTTACTCCCATGCCAGGCCTGCTACCTCAAAAGGTGTGCCATCCAGGTATACTCCCTTACCCGAAAAGCATTTCACAACAAGTGTTCTTATGGTTAAGGTCAATTGACCAGAGGCTCACAACAGCTGCACACTATTCAACAATGTGCAGCTTTAAAACCTTTAACAACTCTTAAGATAAAACAAGATTCACATTGGTGCTCTTTAATACTCTTCTGTAAATAATGCTCCTCTCATTCTGAACTTCTTTCCCCACAAGGGAAGCCTTTTTGTCACTCCCGTTTCCCCACTGCACAGGTAACCAAACATGGACAAGCCTGGGGTTTTAATTTGCCTCTCTTGGCTTTGGCATTGTGAGTTTATACCAGTGCTTACCCTATGTTGTATAAAGTATGGGAAACAAGTTTCACAGTTTATGGACCTTTCGTTAGCCCCTTTCTGTTGTTGGCAATGTTAGTTGTACTATATTTGCTTCAATTTTGGTTGCTTTTGCCTTGCGCAATTCTTACAAGTATTAATTCTCAACAATATCGCCCCATCGGGTTGCTGGGTTTTCCATGGACTCACACGTTTAAAGTTAGTGATTTTGTTTTGTTATACACGACTATTGCTGCTGCTTAATAGAGAACCACCTTCACTTACATGCGAATGCTGCGTTTACTGCTTTTCAATAGTTCAGTATTCAAATTACTTTCAGAGTTGCTTTCACTCATACACAAGTGTTGCTCTCTTGCATGCTTGCCTGGGACACAAAAGTGGGTGCGGAGCGATACAGCGTCACTACCAGCATGTGAACTCACTGGGTAAGATGTGTGCCTCCTGTCGCTCACAAGACTTCTACTTTCGTGTCTCCTCATGACCTGGCAAACTGCTTCTCGTAGTACCCTTTGCCCCTGCCACCTGCAACTAGAGCTCCTTTTGCTCCAGAAGCCGTCTGATGCATGCCAACCACCAGACACAGCCTTGATGCCCTCGGGTGCAAGCCAGTCACCGGAGATGGCCTCCTGGGAATGAAAGCTTTGCTCGCCTTCGCTTCCAGATTTGCTGCCTCTACACTTCAGAATGAGAGACATCGACCCTCTCAGGACCAGCAGCTGATTTCTGCCGCACAGTGGTCTCTGCATCTTCTCTCTTCTCTTCCAGATTGTGTCTGGGCTACCTGCACGAACCACACTGCTTCTGCTGCTCGCTTTCTCTGCTTCTCTATGGCCTGCACTGAATGGGACCTTTTAAGCCTTGGTCTCCCTCGGTTGTGGGGCACCTGAATTAACAGTCTGACCACTCTTGCAACATTCTGCCTTTTTGGCCTTCTTCCTCACCCCAGTACTTAAGGAATTATGGGACTTTAAGTCACTAATGACAAAGCCAGGTTTTCTTAATTCTTCTGTGTTACAATAAGCCATTAGAAGGGTGAGTGTTTGAGCAAAGTTGAACAAGTGGGTTTTCCCTTCCTTCTGACCTGCCTACCCACCCCATGTGATCCTTCCGCAGAACACCACCCCCAGGGTCAGGAAGTGTATGCCTTTTCCCGGCCACATGAGAAAGGTCCCATGCGCTCAGGCAGATCTGAAAATGAAGGCGTTTGGATGGTTAGTGGGGTAAAGACGGAAGAGTGCAAGAGAGCTTTGATGTGCTGTTGGTAGCTTCAGTTTGGTAAAAACAGTCACTGTGTGCTGGTATGATTGGTAATTGCGTGTTTTATGCGAATATTCCTCTGTGTGTTGGATATTTTGGCGAGATGGAAGAGTATTTGTAGTTCGGTTTTTCATGTCCAAGGTTTGTGTCAAATCGGTCATGTCATGTGGTGGATATGGGGAGTATTACAGGGTTAGAGAGCTATTAGTAGGGTTGGGTGTGTTGCTTGGGTTTGTTGCAATGGGTTGGCCCTTTCGCTTAGTTTTGTTCCTTGAGTGTTCGTGGTTGACATTTGAGTGGTCCAGTCGCCAGAAGTTCTCTTGAGTTGTGGTGGGTGGATTATTTGCCGCTCTGAGGTTTTCTTCAGCTTGGAGTGTTAAAGAGCCAGGTTTTCAATAATCTCCTGAACATGAGATTATCCTCCGTTTGCATTTCCTTTTAGAGCAAGTTTAATCGCTATGCTGGAAAATGCTGATCCCCAAATGTTTGTTTTGAGGCGGATGTCGTGGGTGGATCTTAGTGTTCATGTTGGTTTGAAAATGGCGATTTTCTCCGGTATGCATTCTGCTGGTTGACCATGGTTTGCTGTGTGCGTTATGCATATTGATTTGAAGAAGATTCATTTTTTGACTGGCAGCCAATGCAACGTTCTCAGTGCTGGTGTGAAATGTTCCCTTCTTTTGAGTTTCAGGAGTATTCTTGCAGCTGCATTATGTGTTTGCTGTAGCTTCTTTAACAGGAAATCTGGCATTCTGATGTAGATACTGTTGGCGTAATCTATTCTTGACATGACGATGGAGATGATGGTGTCCATTGTGTGTGAAGGAAAAGATGGTAGTATTTTTCTTTATACTGTGTAGGTGGAAGAAGCATTTCTGAACTACAGCGTTTACTTGTGGTTCCAGTGTTAGCTCGATATCCATTAAGATTCCAAGGTTTTTGAACACCTTGGAAGGTTCAGGCAAGTTGTCCAATTTGGGGGGCCCTGGAATGTGCTGGTTGTTTGCAAGGTTGTTTGGTGTAATCATGATTTCCGGTTCGTTCAGGTTGAGTTTAAGACTATTGATGCTCATCTACTAGAGTTGGGTTTTGCTCTTCATTGGTGTTGATTTCATAGATTTGGGTGTCGCCTGGAGGCGAGGTCATGTTTTTTGACGAGGTTGATCAGTGAAGTCATGTAGATGTTAAAAAGTAACTGTGAAAGTGATGAGCTATGTGGTACTCCACATGTTTTCCGAGGTGCCGATTTGAATGTTCTAGCCAGATTGTTTGTTCTTTCTGTCAGGAAGGTTTTCAACCAGCAGAGAGCAGTGTTGCCAATCCCAATATTTTCTAGTCTTTTGATGAGCGTCATGGTTGACTGTCAAAGGCTGCTGAGAGATTGAGTACTATTAATGCAGAGTTAGTGTTGGAGTCTACGTTAGTCTTCAAGTCAACCCAGATAGTAGTTTGGTTTCTGTTCCTCTCTGACTACTTGTGCCTTATCCAGCAGCTGGTTCTTTTCCACCTATTCCTGGATTTGCTCGTAGACATTACTTTCTAGTATGGTACATTTGAGATTGGTTGGTAGTTGGTAAGGTCTTCCAAGTTTCCTGAGGTATCTTTAAGGAGTGGTTTGATGTAGAAGATTTGAAGGGTTGTGGCACTGATCCTGTTGATAGTGAGGTTGAGTTTGTATTCCGCCAGTGCTCGTTGGGCAGGGATGACTTTGTAGACATCTGGTGGGCAGAGATCTGCTGGGGAACCTGCTTTGTTGCTTTTGCTCACCAGGTTGTTGAAATTATCTATTGAGATAGGTGGGAAGAGAGTTTGCCTGGTTGTTGGCTGGTTGAGGTGGTCTGTGGGACTTTTTAGTTTGCTTTGTATGATTAGCAGAATGTTAATGATTTTGTTCTTAAAGTGGTCGGCGAGGTTGTCACATAGTTTGTGTAGGGATTGTGTGTTTTTGCACGTAGGTGGGCTTGTCATCCCGTTTATGATCTTGAACATTTCTTTCCGGGTGTTGCTGTTTGTTGTAGTATCTGTTTGGCTTTGAGCATTTCAGCTTTGTATAGTCTAATCTGTCTTTTGTATGCAGTTTCTTTGTGTTGGTCGTATTTTCTTGTCCACTCTTTCTAGTTTCACGTTTGTTTTTTTTTTTTTTAACTGTTTTGAGAGGTGGCATGAATCATCATGTAATCTTCTTTCTTGATGGGTAGAAAGGTTTTTCTTGGTGCAATGTAATCTATTGTTTGAGATAACTTTCAGGATTTCATCGGTCCTTTCTTCTATGATGGTTGTGTTTAGGTCAGTGAGTGATGGTTTCCTGGCTTCCAGTTTCATCTTTATGTCCATATTGTTGATGGTTCTCAAATTTCTTTTGCAGGTTGGTGGGTTATTAGGGAGGGTGTCGGGCATCCTTGATGGTGGTTGGATCAAGAAGGGTATAATGAGGTGGTCATTCCCGAGGATTTGCATTGGGGAGCAGTTGTGAACAGGTTTTTGTTGCCAAAGATTGCATCTAGTCAGTGACCTGATGTGTGAGTTGTTCCCTTCACCATTTGTCTTAGATGCATTGTCGCTAGTGGATTAGTGTTTGGGGTGAGTTGATGTTCCCTTCTTCGAACTAGATGTTGAAGTCTCCAAGAATTATCAGGTGGTTGTGCTTAATGGCCAAGTGCGGAACTGTTTCTACAAAGATGTCTACAAATGTAGTGTCATAGGTTGGAGGCCATGTTATATTGGTGTGAGTGTATGAGGTTAGATATGCTATGGGCGATTTGCAGTTTGTGATGTTTAATGGTTAGGCTGTTATTTTTAGGTGCTCCTTGTATGCTACGGTGAGTCCTCCTCCTCTTTTTCTTTGCTGGCTTTCTTGAGATTGAAGTAGTTTGGTATACCGTTGTGTACTGTGACCTTGTACTTTTGGGTTAGCCAGGATTAGGATGTCTATCCCTCAGTCGCATAGCAGATCATAGATTTCTGTAATGTGCTTGGACATGGATCTGGTGTGGACTTGGTTGCAGTGCATCTTTGTGATTTTTGTGGTCTGTTTGGTCTTCGGTGCTGTGTTTTGGTGGCCATATTGGTGTTCATTATTACTGGTTGATGGCATGTTTGGGTCTGTGGGGGCTGATTCTTCATGGAGTAGTTCAGTCAAGTTTCATATTGGGCCAAGGTCTTCATGTTCGTCTCCCGGGTTGGCAGTGTCTTTGGGCAAACCAGTTTTTGATAATGAATGGCGTGGTGATGTTTCCTTCTGGTTGGTTTCTTTGCGCTTCACACCTTTCTTCTTAGTGTTCTTTGGTCCCATTAATAAGCTCAGGGTTCTTTGCATCGTTGGCTGTCCGACTGGGTGATGGGTTGACATGTAGGGTGTTAGGTACAGTGATTTTGGTCTCGTCTTTTCTGTTGCCCTGTTCTTCTATTGCCGTTTCTTATTTTCTTAGTTGGGGCAGTAGCGGTGAATGTGACTGATGGGTGATCTGTGTGTATGGGGAATTCTTTGAAATCTTTTGATCAAATTTTCTTTATGCAGGGGAAGCCCCACTTCCCCCTACCTTATACTATCCCTTTACCTCACCCACGTTTTAAAATGTACCTACTTACCTAACCAATTTGAAGGAAAAAACAAAAAAACAAATTGAAAGTTTCTCAGTAGATGATATTTACGGATACCTCTGTATGCTCTGCCAGCATTGTTCTGATCTTGCATGTCTTTGGTCCCCCTACCCACGCCTCCCCCTCTGGTTCAGAGTGGACGTGTACCTTCATTCACCACATGCACACACGGCCCTCTCTGACGTCTCATTACTCACTAGCCACCGGTATTTGTGTAATGCTTTCTATGTGTAACAGAATGATAGGATTGCTTCTGCTCGTTATTTGTTCATGTACAACCTCTCGATTCTGTTTGTTAGCATGCTTGGGGGATGCAGTCCCATTTGCCTTTCTGTGAGATACTGGTTGTGATGAACTGGCATCCTGAAGATTCTGGGAGCCCTAAGTGGTCCAGTGCAGCACTGCTTCATCCGCTCAGTGCAACTTATACTTGGAAGCAGCACTGGTCTCATTTTCCAAAGAGCTTCCAGTTGCTACGTAACAGATATGGGTTTGGTTTACTTTTAGGAACCACCAAAGGCCACCTACGCAGTCATGCTCTGTGCACGCATCTTTGTATTTTTGTATTTGTTGAAAATGAAGCGTATCGCCAAAAAGTAATGTACACAAGTTATTTTGTTGGTTGGAGCAGAGCCCTTGCTGGGTGATGGCAGTCATGCTATTAGGAGTTTGAAACAGTAAATTGGGAGAGCATAACACAGACATTCAATTAATCTTTAGTAATTCCGGGATTTACATATATACGCCATCACTGGTTATTGGGGATTTTTTTTGTTATGCTGTGATCAGTGCTCCAGATGAGATTTTGAAGTGGGAGTTAAGAGCAAAATGATTTCATAGGGAGCAGAACAATACGCTCCACTCCCAATGGGAGCAAATAATGAGTAGAAATATGATATAACTGTAAAACAAATGTTTTTGTAATAAAAATATGCACATAGCTACTCAAGCACATTAAAACATACTAGCTTACCTCTTCAGATCAAGCAGTGATAGTAGTTTCTCCCTGTGGCAGTAAGTGCACTACTGGCCCAAGCATATCCATGGAGTTGTGTGGGAGGAAGCAGGGGGCAGCCCCATGTTTCGGTTTTCTATTTTTGTTGGGAGCATTTTTACTCCCTATTTTTTATTGTTGGCCAGAATGTGCCTCATTTTAGGGAGTGGAAGTGGATGATATACCACTTGACTGTAGGGCTGGCTGTGATTAAAAAAATACACTAGCTTTAGCGGAGACAGCGGGTAAACAAGTTACTGGGGCCGTTAAAGAGACCAGTTTGGCTCAGCAGTAAAGGATTCAGGCCCGAGATCCAGGCAAACATATTGGAGAAGCCAGTCAAAGAATCTGCTCTATTTGGCAAATCCATAAACTAAGAACTGCAGAAAACAAAACAAAAAGAATACTTTGTAGTAAATAGCTATTTGCTGGTGTATGGTTCATTGTTACAAGCTATATAGTACAGACCCCCACAATTGTAACCAGCATTTTTCTATTTCCCTTCCATTTTCTTACCTTTACCAACTACAAACACTGCAGCTAATTGGATCATAGGACCATTCCCTCAGAAAACATGAGATTGAAAGACAATCGAGAATTTGTTTTGAATTAATATCAACATTGTTTTGGGAATGGATTATTAGGGTAAGTTTGATTTTTTTTAACACATATGCATGCAATGTTGGATCGAATGGCGCTCATCAGTTACTAACGTATGTTTTTTCCGATTTCTTTTTTCACCCCCATTTTTGCTTTTTTCTTTGATATATACTCTCATCATATGCACAATAGTACCCATACTTGGGACTAGAATACTTTCAATTTTGCATGGCATTAGCAGTATGCCATTCCTATGTGTACAGATGCTGCTCAACATAATCAGGTTAAAAATATTGGTGGTCGGCACATTACAAACACAGTATACTGCTGTTCCCAATAGCCGATTAGACCCAAGGCCTGCAAACAAGCGTGCAGATCCCTAAACATTCAGAATGGCAACCCTCCAATAGGCTATTCCTCTTGTAAACAAGCATTGGCAATGCCAATAGTTTGGGCTTTTATTTAGGCATGGGAAAGGCACTTTGCCAGGCACAGCTGCAGTGGTATTAACTGGCCAATGATGGTAGCAGGCGCAAAATGGTGCGAGTACCTGAGCATCTAATAGCAGTGCCTGACAAATGCCTAATACTTACACACAAGCCAAAACTGTTGGCTTTGCCGATGCTGGTTATACATCGTATCCCGTTCCTCCCATGCAGATTGCAAAAGCCCTTCATCTCTGTTAACAACTTAATCCTCATGCCTCCTCTGGGCCACCTCGTCAGCACAGTCAATGATTTTCAGGTCTCCTGTGCTCTTCGCTTCCTCTCCTATGTATGTTACAACAATACATAGGTTTGTTCTCAATGTAGTGGCTCTGGACATTAGGGAAGGCTGGGGCATGTCAGGGAGTAACAGCATTTAACAGGCTGTACCCTAGGTGATAGCCCTCATCACTAGGGGAGAGTTCCTCCCCGTGAGGTCCTGCCGCATAAAATGACCCCTCAGGGGGCTATTGGGTAGCGGCTGCACCTCCGTAGCCTCATGGGAAAGGGATCAACCCTGTGGAGAAGTGACAGTACCCTGTGAATCGTCAGAGGACTCACTTATGTCTGGGTGAGCGATGCATGTTTGAAGTCTAAGACGAACCTGTAGACTTCGTCCCTTCTTCCTCAGGGGGAGCCATCCCCTTTGAGGCTAGGGAGGTTATCCCGCTAAGCAAAACCCTTGTTGGTGGTTTGGGAAAACAGGATCTGAATGGGAGTGAATGGTAGTACCCCCGAAAGCAAAGAAATAATCTGCATATATGGGAATAAGAGAGACCAATAGTAGATCTATAGGTAGTACTCAAAACAACCCTGAAATGATCACTATGCATTTGGTTCAAGGTAATGTTGAACTCTCCATAGCCTCAACAGCTGACAGATAACAATACGCCCCTTTAAAGTGGTGGAGCGATTTCAAATAACCAACAAGCCTTCAATGGACAGAGGAACCATACGCAGGGGCGAGCCTCTGATGTGGGGCGGAGCCACACTGAAAAGCAGAGCCAGCCGTGGCATGGAACCAAGCAGATAGTTAAGGGAGATGCTGCTGGCCGACACAGACATGCAGGGCCTGAGAAGCAAAGTCCCCACAATGCAAAATGTATCTGGAGGCACAACCATGCCAAGGAAGTGGTGGGGCTGGTGCCCACAAACTGACGCTGAAACCAGGAACCGGGGGAGGAGTGAATCCTGTGTTTGCAATACGAGAGCAAAAAAGAGCAAGAGAATGCTGAGACCAGCGAATCCCGAGAACCACTCGTACCCAACCTGGTGGAGCAGCAAGCTATGAAAAAAACCACCACTGCCGAAGAGACACATCATCCCTGGAGCAAACCCTGCAAAACTCCAGGTATTCGGGTGGCCCAGATCGGAGGGGGGCAGAGAGAGGAAAGTGTGAGTGGGTAAGAAGGAAGGCTTGCCCTAACCCCATACCAGGGTCAAAGAGGTACAGAGAGTGAAAGCACAAGAGAAGGAGAAGGGTTACAGGAGCCTAAGAAACTCAAGTACTTTCAACCTCCAGAAGGGTCTCCGGAACACACAAGCGCTGAGAGAGCCACAAGGAAAAGAGAGGATACCCTTATTCCTGAGAGAGAAGTGGCACATTGGAACAGAAGAACCCCAGGGAGCTAGAGGGGCCAAATAATCAAAGAGTAGAACAGATACGAGGGGAGCATGGGAGGTGCTCAACATCTGAACCAAGAGATGAAAGAAAGAAATAGAAAAAGGGGGGCGGTCACCAAAACCCCAGAGGGATAAGTGAAAGAACAAAGGGTGGGGGGGTTAATAAAGGACTTTCTTAACACCCCCACGAGACTCACAGGAGTCAGACAAGAATGAGAACAGAAGATAAGGAAGAGGGTTGTAGAGATCTGAGAAACCTGACCACCATTAAGTCCAAGAAGAAGCAAAGGGAGTCCTGAGAACTAAAAGAACAAGATGGGAAGAGGGGTCAACTCTGTACCAGAGAAATAACCCGGGAGACAGTTGACAGAGAAACAGTGGGGAGCACACCGAAGGAGAAGCCCAGGCTCACCCAACATTTGTTATAGGAAAAGAGGTGGCGAGGAATCAGGGAAATATCCCTCCATCTACCGAAATTGGGAAAATTTGTTTTGACGAAAACAAAGTCTTCTTTTTTTGTTGAACTTGGGAAACTTGAGGAACTTTGAAATACTGCCAATAACTGTTAAATTAAGGAGAACTGTTTATTACAGATCACCAGTGGACCATAAACACAAATGGACCGCAGCTACGAGGTTGGAAAGAGGCTAATGGCACAGGTCTTACAAACAATCAGTTCCTTTTATTGCACAATAGCCGATTAAAAGCAAATCATACTATCATCTCTTGAAACAAAACTAAACACATTTTCAAATATAAAGAAAACTTACTCACATCCTTCATTTCAATCTACCATACATTCACTTTCTCACAAAGCACCCAGCTGTTGCCTCATTCATAAGGTCATTAGCTCTATAAAACCTCTTGACATATCCAATTGATTAAACTGTTCTCTTACACCCTTCCCGATTACAAATGTGTCTCTATGTTCAACAGCACAAATAGCTTGTCAACTGGTTGACATGTGTTTCGATCGGTTTAACGGGCTTCTGATGTTGCCCTCTATTGATCTGACCTTTTTCAGAATGATAGGTGGGGCTCACATTCCGCCTCACCCATAACACAATCAAGTGGATGATGTCATCTACAGCGCTCTAAAACAAACAAAAACTAATTCTTACCAACCTCATTATTTATAGATAACAGCACATCTTAATTGTGCGTATACTTCTTTTGTGTATATACCGGTTTTCACTTTCCTCCAATATTAAATCATGGGGGTAGTGCAAACCATGGAATCAATCCTCAGTGCTCCAGTGATTAGACACATTCTAAGAATAGCCCGTTTCAACAATCTTGCACACGAGCCACCCTGCCTCCCATCTGCCAGCTCGCAGCACGAAAGGACATACTATCTTCCACTTCCAACCCATCGCCACATCTGACCTCTCCACCATCATCCAGGGTTTCAAACCATCACGCTGTAAAAGCGACATCTGCCCAGCCTCCACTGTAAAGGAATGCGTAGAACCCCTGCTTCCACTTGTCTCTGCCATCATCAACTCCTCCTTCACCACCTCCTTTATCCCATCATCCCTCAAAGAATCTTCGATCTCCCCACTACTCAAAAAGCTCACCCTTGGCCCAGCTATCCCAACCAACCACCAGCCCATTACCACTGTCCCCTTCCTCTTGAAAATGATTGACAGAGTAGCCTACCTGCAAATCCAGGACTTCCTGAGCACTAGGCAGTCCGGTTTGTCCAAAATATAGGAAGGAAATAGCCCTTTTACACCTCAAGAATAACTGGATGACGCAAAACTCCCCCTCCTGGACCTCACCTCACGTCATTGCCCACTTTTCCCTAGATGCTGCCAAATGGATTGCATTCTTCCTGGCCAACAGAACTTTGCAAGTCTTTGTTGATGATGCGGTTGCCAGACCTATGCCAATTTCATGCAGAGTGCCCCAAGACTCTTGTGTCTCACCTAACCTCTACAACCTTTACACAAAACCTGTTTGACCATCTTGACTCGTTCGGCATCTCATACACCAACGACACTCAAGTTCTCACCCCCCCCTCTACAGTGACCACGCACAGGATACTTGTAATTTGAACACCATCTACGAAGCTATTCTATCCTGGATGGCCTCCCACTGTCTGTTTCAATTACGAGAAATCAAAGTTACTCTAGATCGGCACCCCAGCCTGTCTGGCCAAATTTGAATACGCATACAATGCCTTGATCGACGGTCACACAATCTTGGTCGCTACTACAGTAAAAACACTAGGGGCCTGATACATAAGAGCATTTTCTTATGGGATTGCACCATAATAAAACTCTTCTGCGAATCAGGCCCTAGGTGTTTACCTAAACTCACCATTGTACATGGCGCGCAGATCAACCAGATTGCCTCCTCGTCAGGCTACACCACAAAGCTCATCAATGCTATTAAACCATTTCTGTCTTCCGAGAACCGGTTCGAGGTTGCACGAGCGTTCATCGGCTCAAAATTATACTACTTATAGCACTACTCTGCAGCACTTCAGAAAAAAACTTGAATAAGCTACAAATAATACAGAACAATGCCCTGTGGGCTGCACTGGACATAACCGAGCACAAGCAGATCTGTGACACCAGAAGGTCGGTCTACTGGCTCGCTGTCGAAGACAGAATTATTCTCCAGATCCTTCCCATCACCCATCCCTGACTTTTGAACGATGCCCCCTCTTACCTTTCACAAAAATGTAATACACACCAGCGAGGGCCCAAAGATCGGCCTACAGGCATTATCTCATCACACCTAGATTCAAACATAAAAGGGCAGGCAGATCTAGCTTCCCAGAGCACGCTGCAACCCTCTGAAACAACTTCCTCTCCACCCGCCACTTGCGAAATGAACCATCCAACAACCTGTTTGAGGAACAAACTTAAAACCCATCTCTTCAACTAACCATGTCACTTGGTCACTGTTCCATCGACCCTCTTTGCAACTGTACTGTAACTAGCAACTAGTGTAACGCTCACCTGATTCCCGTAGAGGCGCCGGTCTTGACTGGGCGTATACCGTATCTTCAAAGGTGATGTGTAACACATGGCTGGCTCTTTGGGCTGGACCTCTGTGCACTGTATGTCTGACTCGAAGGGTAAGATGTCTGCAGATAGAAAATATGGGATTAAGGAACTGGGTTATTGAATGTCTCTCTCTTCTTCCCTTTCTCTTCTCCTGTAGAACCCCAAAGGTTAACGCTCTCACCTTAGGTAAGTGAACGCCGTGCTCTCCATCTGCCTCGGGGCAGGGTGCTGTAACCAGTTTCTTCACTGGATAAGGGGAGCAGGCCTCTTGACTTCAGAGGACTGCTGTCCGTCGTTTACTGCACGAACGGTAAGTTTCGAGTAATTCTAATGTCTTTAAAGTCTTTAGTAATGATGTTTCTTGTTTTGCAGGGTTCCGGCGATGGCGGATGACGGGCTGAAGTGAGTTGAAGATGGAGCCCGTGTGATGAATAGAAGCGCCTGGAAGCACGTAAGTAAGCGCTTGTTGCCTGCTTCACGATGCGCTCTGTCTTTTTATTTGCAGGTACAAGTTCGGAGCAGCTGCAAGGTGCCGGAATACCCACTGGGTTAGATGTGGAAAGGAGTAATGGCACGTGAGTATTAAAGTTCCCCAATGTCTTTAAACGCACCTTGTTTTGTCTTTCAGATGCGGGATGCAGCGCCGAAGGCCTCCGGAGCGCACGAAGAGTAGGTAAGCCTTTGTCTTTCAGATGCCGGAATGCAGCGCGAGGCGTTGGTGACAGCCGATGGACCAGGTAAGTGAAGAGCTGTCACTGAAGACCGTAATGCTAACCTGTTCTTTCTTGTCTTTATAGGTGTTGCTGAAGACTGGATTCAGGATGGTAAGCCTTTTTCCTTAGGCCCAGGATCAGATGCAGAAGACACGATGAGCGTTATTCTGCATCCTCTGCAGCAGAACGCAAAGCAAGATTCATCCATCGGGTGTGGTTTAAATAGCCTCCTGTAGTGCTTAGGTGTCTCCTTCCACAACCACGCCTAGGTAAGAAAAGAGTTCCTGCTTTCCAGAAGAGTTCCAGTGTTCTGAATCTAGGGAGTGGCTCCTGCCCCACCCAACAGGAAAAGTAGTTCCAAACAGAAGAGGATCAGAGGCTCAACTGGCAGGCAAGTAAGCAGCATGGTCTGCTGCAGGTAAGTCCACCCAAGCATTATGAGCCCGGCGCTTCCAGCGCTGGGACTGGGCATATTAATGAGCCTGGTGCCACTGGCGCCAGGACTGGGTCCAAAAGGTCCCAATTGGGACTGGTTGGCACTCGGAACCTGGGTTATGGATCTGCTTCCAAGGGAGTTGGGAAAACCCTGACCTTTTGGAAGCAGAGATCATGACAACTAGATGCCCATGGGCTATGCACGCTTGTATAAATTATTATATAAATAAAACAAATCTTCACGTGGGGCACTCCGACCATTTTATTTTGTGAACATGTATGAATTTAGGGATGCATACCAGTCACCAGGAAATGTATTACTTGTTTACATTTTCATGAACTTCCATGGACAAACAGAGTCCAGTGACTAATAGGGGAAAATATTTTAATATTCAGTTAATTATTTATTGTATATGTGAATTCTATTTAGTTTTTAATGTAATCTTATGTTTGAATAATGGAATTTATGCCATTTATGATTTACACACTTTTGATTAAATGTTTATTGTATATGTGTTTAGTGAATTAATCTGAATAACCAATTCTCCTACTACTATAAACAAGAGTGGCACCATGTTCCTTAGTGAACTGGACAGTAGATGTTTGGATTCAACAAGAAGTATGGCACGCACTAGCCACCTAGTTGATTTACAAATAGCAAGCTGGGCACGATTATCACTGTGACTGAGCTGGGCAAAGACGCATCAGGGCGCTTAAACCAGGGTTTGAGACCCAAGAAGTGGTTGGGCTCTATATTCCTGAGACTGTGCTGAGAATAGCGACCCTGAGGTTGCCCAGCATTCATACGGAGAAAATAAATCTGAGACCTTTGATCCATGGGGACTCCTTTGACTTAGTTCCGCGGTTCAATCGCCCTTCTTAGCTGTAGATTATTTTGTTGCTCGCATAGGCACTTTCCCCAACCTTACCCTGACAAGAAACATCTTGAAAGCATATCCTTTTATGCCCAATATTGAATTGGTCTTCCACAGGTCCAAAGAACCAACAATTTGAGACTGATCTGAAAACCACAATGTGGCACGGAATGTTTGACAGAAATCAGTGGGGGGAAAGCAGTGAGGGTTTAGTGAGAGGGTGAACACATCCAGCTCAAATGTTATTTATTACAAAATATGTATAATTCCTGCTTAGCAAGTAATGTTCTTTTAGCACTCTTATGCCAAGGAATATCTGTTAATTGAGCATGGAGGGAAGGGGACTTAATGTAGCATTGCATGTCGTATGGCATCTTTATCTGTTTTTCAACATTTATTTTTAAGAGACTTATTCAGCAACTTTCCCTATTGGAGAAAATATAAACGTCTTACCTTGGAGACATTTCCAGTTCCCGTGAATACAAATGTTAGGGGTCCTATAGATTTTGGCATCAAGCCCAGAGCAATTTCATAGCCAGCATCCCGCACTGCTTGCACAGCCTGGCTACTGTTCCTGTAGTTATGTGCCATCCCGATGTGCTGAAATCAGACACACACGTTCTTCATTACAAACGCAGGGACCTTTTAGTGGACTACAATTTCACAAGCATTAATAACGCTTACCATGAAAGGGGTGTGATGTCCCAAGGCAAGAAATCGTAATCCAAGTCCATGTAAAATATTGATCATGCCTGATAGAGGAATAAACATTGTTAGAGCTCTTAAGTGAAATAGCCATATTTACTTTGCTACATGAACAACCAAAATAAGTTGCCACCAAAAACAAACGAGCATTTTAACTTGATCCTGTTGTCTGCCTGAGCAATTTGGGTTGATGAAGTCTAGGAATCTGCTTCGTTGTGTGCCATTGATATTTATCAAAACAAGAACCGACAAGACAAAGTTTATAGGTTTGGGTTGTCTTGCGGAAAACACAGGCTCAAATCCCCCAACAATGCTCCGATATGCCTGGCATAGTCACCATATGTTCAGATGCTCAGAACATTTGCAGCCTCTAATGCCTAGATAATGTGCTATATGAAATGACAAAAAATAAAAATAAATGTGAAGTCATGCAGGGAATCCTTGAGTAAGTTGTGAGTCACACAAGTGCCCTTTTCTCAGGAAGTCTATCAATGCATTTTCTCCGGACAATTACTAGACTGCAACCTATGAAGCAACCCTGGTTTTAAATCTGCTTTGAAATATTTTTCATACATCAATGAATTTCAAAACAAATCTCATTAGCAACCTTCCAGCTACACGTGTTTGTGTGAGTGAGAGACAGTGTGAGGGTGACAGAGCTCACTATAATAGTTAATTTCTATAGGATTGCAGTGTCGATGAGCGCTTTGTAGAGGACCCAAGGCAGCAGGCGGTTGCTGCTATATAAAATAGGGTGATTAAGTCATCTGGCCCCCATAGTATTTCAACTCCTTGGAGCACTCACAGCAGAAGATAGAAGACTGGAAGGAGTACCAGCTATTGAACGGCCACTGTGTGGAGGTCCCTAGCCACCCCACTTCTTAAGAAACATTCTTGAACAGAACAGGGCACCCTTTCAGTTAGATAGCACACATTTTAGGATGATTGGCATGCATCTTCTGTACTACATTAGATCATGCCCTTCGGACAGAGGTCACTCAGGTGGGCTCTGCTTAGTAGACCAATTCAGGGGGTAGGTACTTTTGCTTGGTAAGAGAGTGACCTTTGTACTTTTTTGATGTTCTGATTTTATGAACTACCTAATTTTATTTTCTTCCAGTTTAATGTTTCAAATCAAACATCTGACAATGACTTGCCTTATATTCACAATTATATGAAGCAGTACGAGTGAGTACTACTTGCGGGGAGCACAAACGGTTACTGTCATCCTTACATTTCCAGTATCTGCTACTTGCATTATTTTAAATCCTTACCCGCATAAGGACAGGGACAGAGTTACAGTGTTTGGGTTGTCTTTGCTGTATTACAGAATCACTCTCAAATGGTGGTTGATATTAAACCAATATATTAGGTTTGTTTTCTAGCTCATATTTTATTGTGTGATATTTTGTTTCATTTTCAAACAACCGTATGCTGCTGAAGATGGTCCATTGACTGGAATGCGCCCAACATTGCCATCTCATTTGTCTGCAATCATTGAGATCTGCAAAATATCAGCTGGATGATAGATCAAATACATATTTTGCTTCTAAGAACATCTTTCGGATTGAAATTACTTTCCCATGTACTATTCGATTTCCCTTCCATTTCATATTAATTTAAGGTGCCTCGAGAAACGGCTATGAAAACTTTTTCTTAAAACGACATACCTCCATTTCTGAAAAATGTTACTAAGTCTTTATTTAGAAAACATTTGGCTTTTAATAGAGTTCACTTCAAGATGGTATAAACCTCACATTGGACTACAATTTTCAGCATCAATCAGCAGGAGTTTGCCATGGTAATCTGCCCCAGAAAAACTGTTAACTGCCACACATACTTTTTTAAAGGTTATTTTACGTTTTTTGGAGGGCCTGTATATCCGCCCTCTTCGATTTGGCAATACAAGGGAACAGAGCAGGTCCACCATATCAAACTAGTGTTGAACGAGAGCCTGGTGCCTCAAGCAAATGTTTCACTATGTCTCCAAAAATCCTTTTGCACATTATCCAGGAGGAAGCGCATTGCCTGGTCGAGCGGTTTCCCACTGTGCGTAGCAAAATCTAGCTAGCAAAGGAGAGAAATTAAAATATCCTATGCCCTAAAGACTCCAGATGATTCAACTCTCTGGGGGAGGAGGGGAAATGTGTTTGGAGGTGTCTTAGCCAAAGATTCCACCACCACCAGATTGTTAGGGGCAGGATGAGGCCCCAGAAACCCCGGGTCAGATGGGCCCATCGATGTTGATGAGATGCCGTCTTACGGACTACTGTGAAATAAACAACTCTGGAAGTGTACGTTATACTATTTAGGGAAGGATTGCATTTCAGCATCAGGCGTTCACCTAACAGGAGTTCTTTCTATTTTCCTTTGTTTAGTAAGTGCTTCCAATTGTAGGTGAGCAGTTGTTGCAGTAACTCCACACAGAAAACCATCTCAGTATTGCTTTTAAAATCTTCACTAAGCAAGCTCAGAAAAAAATAGGAAAAATGTGGGCGGATCTACTTAATGGTTTAGTGCCTTGAGGGCCACACCGGGAACAGCCTCAAATGAAAACAGTGATGCAGACCCACCGGCTGAACATTGCAATTTTGAAGTTCAGACGTATTGGAACCTCACAGAAATAAAGCTTCAAGGTTGGCACATGCGTTTTATATATTTGTAATGCTTCCCCTTTGAGGTTGAAGTTCTGTGAAACAAACAACTCTGGAAGTGTATCTTATAATAGTTAGGGAAGGATTGCATTTGAGCATCAGGTGTTCACCAAACAGGATTTCTTTCTATTTTAATTTGTTTAGTAAGTGCTTTCATTTAGGTGAGCAATTCTTACAATAACTCCACGACAGAAAACCAACTCTCTATTGTTTCAAACTTTTTATTGGAAAATCTAAGAAAAGAGCGGGCAAAATGTGGGAGGAGCTACTTAATGGTTTGGTGCCTTGAGGGCCATTTAAGGAATAAAAAGGCGAGCTCTTTTGCAACCTCTGTGACTCACTCTATTCTTCCCTCTGGCCCGACTCACCCCAGATGTTCTAATCTCCTCAGACCTCCACCTCCCTAAACCACTCACCACTCTTCTCTCTTGGAGTGACCACTTCCTCCTCTCCTCCCACCTCAGGTCAAACCGTCCCCAGCACTCCCACCTACCTTCTCGGTCATCCGACCCATGAAGCGTGCGTCAGTGGAGGCTTTTGCTGCTACTTTCTCTCCTCCTCCTACACCTTTGGTTGACTCACACTGACACAGCCCTCTCTAAACTTCATCTTTCTATCTCTAACACTCTTCTTGACGTCCTTGCCCTCATCATGAGGATTCGCTTGAAGCCCACTTCCAAGTGCAACTCTTGGTACAATTCTGACTTCGGCACTCTTAAACGCAAGCGTAGGGTAGCTGAGAGGAAATTGAGGACATCAGGTGCACCCTCTAATAAACTGGCCTGCCGACTACTCCAAAGGCAGTACAGCCTCGGTCCTCTCCAAGAGTGCCTACATCCAATCTGCAAGGACCTGACCAATCCTGCTGCAGTCTCTACCTCTCCTGTTCCCTGCCAGGTCGATTGCATGGCCCTGTCTTCTCATTTCACCACTAAAACTCAAGACATCTTGTCCACTCTCGTCCTCTATCTCCTATTCCCATTCCTCCTCCTCCTCCTCCTCCTCCTGCTCCTATGCCACCTTTGCCCCCTCCATGACAGAAAACCATCTCTATTCTTTCAAAATCTTCACTGTACAAGCTCTGAAAAGAGCGGTGGAAAAGTGGGAGGAACTACTTGATGGTTTAGTGCCTTGATGGCCACGGAATTGCTGCTCTCTGCTCCAACTTTCAGTGCTATGTGGATGACACTCTGCTCATTTTCAGGCTCCCCTTTGCCACCTCTTCTCCTTCTTTCATCTCTGTCTGTCTGCTATCCAGGAGTGGTGTGCCGCCAACTATCTCTGCCTTAATGCCAGTAAGATGGAGATTCTCCTCATCGGCACACTTGCACCCTCCTTTCCTGTCACTCTTTGGACGGCTCCCCTTGGCCCTCTTCCTGCTCCCACCTGTGAGGCTAAGAAACTCAGTCCTCTTCGACTCTACACTCTCCTTTTATCCTTACATCTCTGATGTCTCCAAGAAGTCAAACTACCAATTGCATCTCCTCAGAGGTATTCTTCCTTTCCAATCCTTCCCCCAGAAGATCACCATCTCTAGAGCTCTGGTTCTCTCTAGGCTGAACTACTGCAACAGCCTCTTTCTAAATCTGCCTGCTTCTACTCTCCGCCCTCTGCAACTCATGCAGAACAGGACTGCAAGACTTGTCCTTGGCATCAAGCCCAGGGATCGTATCCCTCCAGCAATGAAATCTCTGCATTGGCTCCCAGTGGCTGCAAGGATTAAGTTCAAGACCCTCTGCATTGTCCACAAGGCCTTCTGGGTCCCCAATACCTCCAACTCTCTCTTCGTAAATACCTTCCTGCTCTTCACTCCTCCACCTCTAACTCTGTCAGGGTAAATCGCTTCTCCAAGCAACAAATTTGTGGTAGATCTTTCTTCGGCTGGGGCCTACTCTGGAACAGCCTCCCTGAAACTTGTGAAGAACCATCTCCGGTTCCGGAAGCACCTCAAGGCCTTCCTCTTTGCTTCTGCCTTCTCTCTTCCTCGCCCCTGCTGACTTCCTGTCCGATACTGCACTGGTCACCTGGCTACCCTCTGATTTCGGGCCCAGGTCCCTGCCCGCCAAGTGCACACCCGCACTGCCTCCCGGCAACCCTTGCACTTGGGTCTGTATCTGTAACCCTACAGTGCCCCTACCAGCGCTTTTGGACACCTGCTGCCTACACTTACCCTTGCACCTGCCACCTGCTGGCCACACTTCTCGTCATTGTTTTGATCCCATGTACATCACTTCCCCTTTCCCCCTGGCACTCCCACTCCCCCTCCCCTGCACTTGCACAATCTCAATGTCACTTAGCTTAGTAGGATCGTTGTCTCGGTGCCCCCTTCCTTGCCCCACCGCGCCTTGAAACACTTGTGTATAGGGGGCGTTACAAATGCCATATACTACAGAAGGAGCGCTCTCTTAAATAACCCAAATTGGTTTAGTTAGCAACTCATGCCATAAAAACGGCCTTAAATATATGTTTCAGGCTCCGCCTGCTTATTGTTTTTAACTGATTGGTTTTAACCTCAGCACACTACCGCACTACTACTATTCAGAGAATTACTTCTAGCACTAATCACCAGTACTTGAAATACCAATTTTAGTAGTACGACTACTGCTAATATTGGTCCATCTATGTGGCAACATAATACAATTTCAATCAAATCAAGTCTTCATGAAGCTAAAAGCAAGCTTTTGCTTGACTCTTGCAGCCATTTGTAATAAGCATCAACACACGCATTTTGAAATTTTGCAAAGTAGATCAAACGAAAGTCTTGGAAATGTTTGTAGTGAAACATGCGTTCGCTTTTCAGTCACATTGTGGCAACGGTTTGCACCTCAGTTGAAGTGAAACTTACAGAAATGATTTTGATCTTTTGATTGTGAATATATTAATAACTATCAATTAATAGGAACATTTGGTAAACTGCAACTATAAATTACAATAAAGAAAACTGTACAAAGTTAGCACAAAAGACATCTGGAACTAGTAGCCGTTTAAATTGTTTTGTTTATGGTGCAGGCAGTCACCCATGTTCATTGGATCATTGGATCATTCTTTGCAGACCTGTTTTAATATCTCGCTCATTTAACTTACTTTATTAATATGATCTTAGCCTATGATGAAGCTGCACCATATTTGCTCGGTATCCAGTCTTTATATCGAACATTTATATAGAGAAACACATATGGAGCATTAACGGAAATCGGTATACCAAATGTATTTGAGTGGGGTAAAGGGGTAATTTTTTGGGGAAATGTGTGGGGTGGGTTTTTAAGGGTGGTAAATGGGGATTTACCCCCCCCCAAAAAATGTTTTCAGTATACAGGTTGTCATTGTGTGTTTACCTATAACATTTTCGATATAAAGACATTTAACCGTGCCAAATACCATCCAGATGCTGATGTCTGAGTTACACAGCTTACTGTCGCGCTCGCTCTCCCTCACAGGTGGCGCCCCAAAGAAATAAATAAATAAAAGGCAGACCTATTCCCTTCCTGGTAGGCAAGAAGCATAGTCTGGCGTTCCCTCTTTACCTGGTGAAGAGGTAGTCCGAGACACATGTGACGATCTAGCTCCCTTCAGTCAATGGCTGTGCAAGGTCCCTTACCTGGACAACAAACCTGGGTCCCTCTCAGCGGTAGACTCTCAAAGTGCCTTCTTCTGCATTCACTTAAGTAATGCCCCATCATTACCTTGGCATCTGCTGAGCTGGGCCACCACACCCTCTTTGATAGTTTCAGGTTTTCAACAACTCTCCTTAACGTAAGGTGCCACCATACCCTCCAGACAATTATTAGGGGAATATGAAGGTCACAACTTCGGGATAGAGCAATGGGTCTGCAAGCAGTCGTGCCCTTCCTACTGAGACCCCTGCAGCAGGATAATATGTGCAGTTAACATTTGCATCATATGCACAATACACTTAATGACTTCCCAAAGGGGCTGGAGCGGGAGTTTGTTCCATAAACAGATCGAGCAAGAGATCTCAGATGTATTCAGGCTTTTTTTTGCATCTTTTTCCACAAGAAAAGAAAAATAAAATACCTGCCACTCCGGCCCACTGCCCAAAGGCCACAACTCGTGATCCTTTGTGATCCATCATTTTTTCATAATCAATCAATCGTATTTCCTAAAAAAAAAAATATATTACAAAAAAAGTTAGAAAGTATATTACCGGAAGGTGGTTCGGTAAAACAATTCTTTAAATGTTACAGTAAAAACAGAATATTCGTTTTCATTTTGGATGCATTTACTTTAACCATTTTTTGAAGTGCTAGCAAGCATGTTCCAAGAGGCAGACCATGTGTTTTGTAATTTCATTTTATATTGAGCCATAATAAAAAGGCACAAGGAATAAAGAAAAAGAAGACCTACTGGAAAGATGGTTCAGAGAGTATAAAAAAAAAGAAAAACGAGTGATCATAGACAAATAAAAATTCATTTCATAAACTATGAAGCCATGTCATGAACATCTCAACCCAATACTAAAGTCAGGGCTCAAACTGTGCACTCAACTATTGGCTATAGAGAATTGACTATTGGCAAGTAAGAAATGGGGTGCTGTGCATGTGAAGAATTGAGGTGTCAAGTAACTATGTTCAGCTAGTAGCTTTCAACGTGACATTTTTATACCTGCCTAAGAGTGTAGGTAGCACAAAAAGGATTCTAGGAAAGAAACCACTATAAAAACGAACAGTTCAGTTCTAGCAAGTTCCAAGTATTTACTCAGGACTCAGATTGTCAGCATCGCTATAGGGTTAGGTTATTCTCCTCCGAGGCAATTTCACTACTGTATTCTAAAGTGCTATCATCCAAACCAATGCCTGCTCGTTTCTCTCCGCTATCGTCCATCATACAAAAGTCACCAGATTCCAAATGCTTCATACCTGAAAAACAGGAGGCCCTACTCCTCAACTCAAGTCCTCACAAGCAATATGCAGCAAGTCCTCAAATTACCAGACTTTCAACGTCTCTGGACTTCTACCCCAATGAAGAATCTGTTGGTAATCGATCTCAAATCGAATTCTGATTCTTCACTAGTAGCATTGTTTAATAAACATACGTTTCGTCCATCTTTTGGATTCCCGGCAAATACCTCTATAAACTCTGCTTTAAACGCTGTCAACTCAAGTATATATACACATTGACCAAACTCTACTTATTACTGGAGGATTAGAAGTCTCAAAAGCAAACCATGCCAACACAAATCTTAATAAACAAAGTCGACTGGATAGCATGCAATTTAATGAACAGCCGTGATTGTCACTTAGCTCCAAAACCCAGTACACCTTTACTAACCGATCCTTTGACTGGTGAGGGAGTAGCGAGCAGCACCTTCCCCAATCTGGATTTAGTCAACTCCATGGGCCTGGTTCCTTCGGCACCAGTGACTGCATCACCTCAAATAGATACCTCGGAAATTTAAATATTGCCCAGTCCTGAAGTACCTCTATATGATGCATTTCGCCCTAGTCAACAAACCAACAAAAGTAGAAAAAAATAAAAACATTTTTTTAAAAAAGCACTTGTGAAACCATCTTGGAGGTCACCAAAAAAAAATCTGTCTTTGCCCAAATGAAAAAATTGTAACCAAAAAACAGACATTTGTGACCAATCAGTCCACCCCCCAGAAGAATTCTCACAGGTGGTACTATGGAGTCAGATCATGCAACGTCACATGAAGATCAGACACTTGATACGACACCAGCTGCTCGTGCTCTGAGACCACAAACAAAAGAATCCGAAAATGGTGTATTGAGCTGGCAACCCCTGTAGAAATAAGTGACACCACTCAATCACCTGCACCTAACACCTCAGCTGAAGCTCCTATTACACAGGATGACTTAGTGAACCTATCAGTTTGTAGCATGTCTTCGCCTCCTATCACTACAATTGTCCACTAAAGTGTTCATTCCTTACCAGCTCTTAAGGTGAATTCTAAACAGTCATTTTGTGTGAACTTGGATGTGAAACCCACCTTTTTTAAAACTCTAGCCCAAAAATGTGCTGACAAACCAAGTGTCGGCCCCCAAAATAGTTGCGTGAAATCAGGGTGGCAGCATCTACTGTGCAATACTCTATAATACGGATGAGCACACTAGAACTAGATTAGAAAGTGACCCTGCAAAATTCACTAATTCTGGCTCTAATGTGGCTACTATCTCATATGACAACATATTAGTTCTAACCATGCTAGATAGGATGCAGATGGATCCATATCCCCATAGAGCAAATTTGTTAAACATCTTTAAAACAATCAGCACATTAGATTGCAAGATGTAGAAAGGGTGACCTATCTTGACCCATCCAACCCAGATAGAGTAGAAATCCAGATATCATCTACAATCGTAAAAAACGTAATCTAGCAAATGCAAGCGGAATTGCTCCATCGAGGTCTCCTAATCGAAATTAGAACAGCTCAACCAGCTATAACTCATGAAAAGACTCAACAGTCCAACTCCCAAGTGAACTCCTCTTCGAATGCTAAACGTGAGGATATTTCCTCACAACAACCATGTTTAGATGCAAGGGAGTCCTTTCGAATTCCCAGGAGCAACAGACCATCAATCCACCATATCAACCAAGATCAAGATGGACCTGGCTGTCTGATCCAGCTCAAACGTTGTCAACGCAAAATAATTGCTAGCGTGACATCCTTGATCAACCCAGACAAATCTCACTTACGGCTTGGAATACTAGAGGCTTTTCCCATCTTTTAACATCTAAAGCAGATTTCCTCAATACCTACGATGTAGCCATGCTACAAGAAATATGGCTTACATCTGAACCTGTATGGCCGAACCATAATGTAGCCTGGGACTCAGCGATTAAAGCAGCACAAGGAAGACCAGCAGCAGGGCTACTAACAGCAATATCATTACAATCTAACTTGCATATAGAGATAATTCTCGCCCAACCCAGGCATACAACTCATGACTAGAACAACCTCAAATCTCCATCATCCCTTTTATCCTAAAACAGCATTAGCTAACATCTACTGGAACCCCCAAGCGATAACCAACTCCAAATTCATCCAAACACTTAAAATCACTTCTTGATCTCATTCTACTTGCCTGCAAAATACAGACAACTATTATAGCAGGAGATCTTAACATGAATTGCTTGGTACCATCTTTCATAGATTCAAACTCGAGAGTAGCCAAATGGACCATGCTGATTCAAATGAACTATACCTGAACAAGGAGGATCACACTCTTCCATAATAGATGTCTATGTATAGGCCAATGCAAACAAGAAAATCACATCAAGTACTTTCGAACCCTGCAAGCGACCATAATGTCTTGCAGGTTAAATGGCTTCCTCAACTTGCTCAAACCCCTCAGCTCTACTCACAGACCTTGAATTTAAATCAGGGTCGTAATCGGCTTGTATGGAAACCTCACGAGTTAAATTTTTTCTTTTACTATCTCATGCTTTACAAAGATCGCATGGAGACCTCTGACTATTCTAATCATATAATTGTTTTTAAGCAATGCACTCACAACCCCTTACGCTCAACTATCAACCATAAGTACAGCTACATCCCAGAAATCCAAGAACTCAAGAAGAATCTACAACAAGCATTGAAAGCACTCTAACCAATGATCCCCAAGTCTTATGGAAGTAATCTTAAAACAAAATACAAAAATAAAATAAAGCAGATTGTAGCTACAACTAAACAAGCACAGGTGGAACGAACGTTAACCGCCTTAATGTCAAGATCGGCATCAGAAATATGGAATTTGATCAATTACTCAAAAGCAAATACTCCTCAGTCTTTAGTCCTCAATACTATTGACGAGCAAGTCTGGATGACGTATTTTTCCATACTATATGACCCTGCCCTGTCCCAAAGCCATCAAATCTCGTAGAATCTATTAAATATGATGAAGAAGATATAATTACGATAATGAATAAACTCCATTCATCCAGAGCCCCGGGACCCGACACATTATCAAATTTTACCTTGAAATTTAATTCAGCTGAATGGGCCACAATTTTATATATTATATTCCGACAAGTAATATTTTCAGGTAACATCCCTTCTTCCTGGCGTCAATCGATTAGAATTCCGATTTTCAAGAAAGGGGACAGGAACAAGCCAGAAAACTTTAGACCCTGCTTGATGCACCGGGAAATATATTCGCTAGACTCATTCTTAATGCGTTTCAGAAATGGCTCAACGATACTAGTCTCCTAGATAGATATCAGTCTGGTTTTATAAAGGGGGTTGGTACTATCTTGAATCTATTTTATCAGCTATCAAAAAGCAAGCGATCATAACCAAGCAGCTGGTGTTTTTAGCTTTGATTTTAGACAAGCTTGCGACACAATCTCTTTAGGTCACCTTTGGACCAAATTAGCTAACGCAAATTGTCCCACCCATATTGTATATTTTATTTGTCAATTTTATTCAGAAACCTCTATCAAGAGTGAAACTCACAACTGATGATATACTATCACAACCAATTTTAATAAACATAGGGTTAAAACACAGATGTAGATTTGGTTCAATTTTATTTAACTTTTATATTAGTGACATTGGAAAATCATTTAGTTCAGTTTCAGCTTTCCTGCCAAGATTAGGATTAGGATTATCAGAAATTGCATGGCTGCTTCACGCAGATCTAGTGATTCTAGATAATACACCCATAGGGCTCCAAAGGAAGCTAGTAGCCCTAGAGAAGTATGCCCACTCCAACCACCTATCAATGAACACAACGTAAATCTAATATTTTATTCTTCCACCATCATCTTCTGAAGACAGGGTTTAAATTCAATGGGAGACTAGGTAAAACATTGACCACGCAAGTAACGAATTATAGATATCTTGGCATTAACCTAAACACTATCGGTCAGAACAGCCTTATAAAAAGGAATTGAGAAGCAGAATGATACTATTAGCTACCCAAGGGAAAGCCCTGCAAAAAAAAATATGGTAAATGCTCCATCAAACCGGCAATAATGTTCTATAGACTTAAAGTAGCCCCCGTAATCACATACAGGGCACAATCCAAACCTCTAACTGCCCAAGATGGGATAGTTTAGGATTGTATTGGTGGAAAATACTAGGACTCCCCTTTAGTACACTTATCGCCGTTATAAAGTTTGAACTTGGCTTAACTGCCCTATCAACCATTGTATCCTGGCAATACCTAGCGGCCTATCGTAAATGCCTGGTATCTACAATAGCGACAATGTTTTAAACATTTAAACATAGCTACGTCCAGTTTTAAAAGCAACTGTAACACAATCGACACAAGGTCCTCTTCATCTATGGAAAGTTCACTGTCTAGACATTCTACAAGAAGCTGACATTTCCATAGAATTATTATTAGAAGATCCCGACAAAGCAAAACAAAAGTTGTGGCGATGGGACTGGTGTCGCACTTGGGACCTATTTAACACTTATGCAATATTCAAATCTGGAGCCTTTTCGCACAAAGCAATGAATCAACTTCCCTCCTATCTAATAAAACTTCCAGATCCAGCTTATGCCATTGCAATCCTCCATTTGAAACTCGATCTATGGCCAACTAAGACTAGACTGGCGAAATTTAAGCAATTTAGAGCTAATGAAATATCCTGTTGATTCTGTAAAAATGTACAGTTTAATGAAACATTGCAAAAAAAACTTACTTGATTTATCAGCTTTAAAAGACTTAAGGAAGTCACTTCTTTTTAAATATTTTGAGCATTTCAATCTACTAACCAAAGATCAATTATGGACTCTTATTTCGCGACCAACATCTCATTGAACACTGCAATTGTTAAGTTTCTCTTAGCTTTAAACTTACATCAAAGCTAGAATTTTCAGTTTGCTTGATATCCATTATTGACCATGTACACTGAACTATTTAGATCGATGCGTGTACTCTCCTTTTAACATCTACTGTGAATTCTCTGTTTTAACCAAAAGTTTTTTTCTTATTGTCTGTCTGATCTAAACATATTGTCACATGGCGACACTGAGTGTTGCTACTTGTATGCTTGGTAATCTTCCACCCTCAAACAAAAATGATTTATTTTCTCAATGTTTTAATAATTTTAAACCTCAACTCCATTTTAATTTAAGACTAACGGGTATAGAGATCATGCTACACCGATTTATCATACAATATGAACTCTCAGAATTAATCCTCCAACTGAACCAATTTGGATTTCATCTGATGTACTATCAAAATGACAAAAGCTTGTAGGTTTCATCAAGCGTGAATTAATGCAAATATTTCTGTCCTTTTAATGTTTTAAAACATTTTTACCCTACTTTCTATTTTTAAATAGGGCTGATCTCTATAAAGATTATAGGATACTGATTATGTGAAATGATTTTCCAATTGGTCCAACAAGCTTATCAGATATACTGACAAATGAAAAAAGCTTGTATGTAGCATTGAATGTGAATGTTGAAAACTATTTTCTGAAATGTAAAGCAATGAAACTCAAAGACTGAATATATACCATGAAAAGGAACTCTTGTTGAAAAAGTTGAAACTATCAACAAAAAGATCTTTCAATAATTGTTTTTTTTTTTTCAGTCCAATCCTGGCTGCAAACTCATAAATTAGCATCGTCTAATGTTCACTTTCCACGGGAGGGGCTTCAAGGGTAAAAAAAAAAAAAAAAGTATTGCACTATGGAAAAAAGGGACAGTTGCCAAAAATCAAAGAAGATCTGCTGAAACCTGATCTGGGTGGGAATAGCGGAAGAGGACTGGAGATTTCCATTGCTGGGGAGACTAGAAAACAGATGCTGTGATACTTCCCAGGAGCCATAGTGAGAGGATTGAGGTGGGATTCCATTGACTGAAGTGCTGGCCAGAAGTCTGTTTTTCCCCAGAGCCCCTGGGGTTGGGAACTGAAGGTGCCAGTGGAGAGCCCCCCCCCCCCCAGTAATTTAAATATATATTCTTTCTATACCCTAGCCTGGTTCTTGGATCACTGTTGGCATAGGGGGGAGATTTATGTGGCTCTATGTGAGTCTTCAAGAGAGCCAGCGTAAAAAAAAGGGAAGTTAATTGTTTTTGGGCTTCTTGATTGGGGGTGAGGGAGGAACTCCCCAGGTTAAGAGTGGCCACTCAATATATCGCTGCAGTTCTAAATAATCAATGGGCTGATCTTAATGCAGAACAACAAGGTGGAGGCTGTTCAGAATGTCCTAAAAAAAAAAAAAAAAAACAAAACAAAACAAAAAAAACACACAGTTGGGCTTTCTTGGGGCTAGTCCATTACTACCATCGATATCCCAGCAAATGTTTGACATTTCCGCTCCCTTAACTGACAAACTAACAAAGCCACCCTAACCTGGAACAGTGGTACCTCTGCCACACAAAAAGCATTTGAGAGTCTGAAAGATGCACTATGTAAAAGTCACATACTGGCCATGCCAGACTTCACAAAAGAAGTTGTACTTCAGACTGATACTTCCTTAGTGGGAGAGGGAGCAGTCTTATCGTAACGAGAGAATGGATATGAGAAACCAATATTCTTCATCAGTAGAGAAAACAAACTACCCAGTCGACAAATTGGAGTGTCTGGCCATAAAATGGGTGACCCATAATCTCTGGTACCATTTGATAGGCTGTCAAATCAAACGTGATGGACCATGCCTCCTTGGTGTGGATGGCCAGGAACAAAGACACCAACCCACACAGCTCAAGAGTAATATTTCATCAAGGTGAAACACGGAGCTGGAGCCAAGCAATCCAACGCAGAGTTTCTTTTCCGGTACCCATAGGTGTCCAGTTGTCCAGGGTGGAAGAACGATTTGGAAGAAAGGGTAGAGGTGTCTGACTGGATCAGTAAGCTGTTCGTATTAGGAATGGATGGGGACCCCCCTCTCAGCCTGTGGTGGAAGGCCCATCGGGATGGAAGCCAGAGCCAGTCCTCCCCAGAGGGGAAGGTAGCAGTTGAGAGTGCCCAAGTCTCTGGCCCTTCATGTTGTGCTGGTTTGCTTGATACCTGGACCACCTTATCTTACCCAATATCGCAATTGCAAGAGGACCACCAGTCTTTCTCGGTATCCCCTTCGAAGATGCCTGGCCCTGCGGGAGAAAATTGGGCACCCAACCTGACATGGAGAAAGAAAGTCTAAAGCATCCATGCAGCAGAAGATCATAAGCGAGTGGAATCTGTTAAGCCATTTGCACAGACAAAGCATCACCGGCTACTTCAACCCTAAGCCGATCACAGAGCAGTGCAGAACCCCACAAATAGACTTTTACCTGGCACCAGGCCACAGAGCAGTCTGGTTGGGAATCCATCATCCAGTGTACGCCAGTAAGCATTTTATTATTTTTTTACTTCAACAATAAGACTGGATGATTGTAGCAGTCTGCCATTACTGAAACGCGATAGACCTGTGCTTCAAAGAGGAGGGGCTTAAGCCCCCATTTATGCCTTCAAGTACCTGTAACAGTTCCCATGGGGGAAATAAATCAGGAGGAACCAGGTGAGGGAGGTAGCCAATAGAAGTGGGAGGATATAAGGATAACAGGAAGGTGTGGGTTGTTTGGGTGAGACTGAGTAAGCAGAAAGAGGAAGACCAAGAGAAGGAAGGATTGCGGAGGAAGGAGTGAAGGAGGATTGAGAGGGCTTGCAAGGTGGGGTATTGGTTAGTGACAGAAAGTGGTACTGGGTGTGTGTGAAAGGTGCGAGACTGATTGCATGGAAAGCGGAGCAGAAGGGTGAATGGAGGGTAAGTGAGCGGTAGTAGTATGGGGTGAGGAAAAGTAGCAGGAAGAGAGGGGTTACGGGGAAGTAGTAGAGTGGAGACAGGAGAAGTAGGATAGAGGGAGAGTTGTGGTGCAGAGAGGGGAGTAGTGGGAGTGCATAAGATCGGAGGATGGAGGTAGGTAGTAGAGGTCTCTCGCCACCTTACCTTCTGCAAGCAAGGTTTACAAGGGTTGCATAGCACGGATTATTGTGGTAGAACTATGGCAGCAAGGTAATTGGGCTGTGCAGCTGTGGGAGTGGTGCTGTTAAAAGCCGGTTGAAGTACAGTCTACAGGCGTACACAAAAACATGCAAACTGAGGATAATTATTGAAAAGCACACTTAGGGCAAGGGAGAACACGTAAAAACAGGATAGTCGATTTCCAGCCGCACAACAGTTGCTAAGGGGATGGGGTTCAGTGGCAGCCTGGAGCCAGAGAGTCCAATACCCTCTCTGATGAAATGATTTTAGAACTGTTCCCAATAGACTCTGTATGGAAAATTGTACTTAGAAGTTCGCCCAGTTCCCTCTCTGGGAAAGTTGCTTTTAGAAGTTTGCACACTGAAAGAGCATATAACCCATCACACCACACCCCACGCTTACTCTCTCCTTACATCACCACTCAACTAGAACACAGAGATACTATGACACCATTCGGTATAACTGTTCTCATACGAACATCCACCGCTTACTCCACATCACTCTATGTAAACACTGCTGGTCCCACATCCCCAGCCAGGCGTTTTCCTCAGGCCTAACGCAGCCACATCCGTTCCGGATAAATCCTGCCAGAACGAACACATTCTCCTGATCTCTCAACCACCACACCTACCGATAAGAAGCAGGTATTACACGTGTACCGCACAAGCTGCACACATATCCGGTGCTCACACGCACCTTTTGACTCTCCCTACTCTCTCTACTGATCTGAACTTCGGTTCCCAAGGGCGTTCAACCTACCAGCGCCTTCAGACCATACCAATGGTATATAAGGCGCTATATAAGTGCAAAATAACAATAACAATAACAATGTGGGATTGGCCAGACATTTAGTTTCCTGTGTTATGAAGACTGGTCAGCATTGATGGTGAACAGGAGAACTTGCAGTGAAATAACGATTATAAAGCAAAGGTCACAGAAAGGCTAAATGGTGCGAGGGAGAGGGACTAGTGCATTTAAGGGGAATACCGTAAGTGAATTTGTTTGGGTAAGGGGACATTTACAATAAGTATGGACTTTAACCAAGGATAGGCATATCCCTTTTTGCCTGAAAAACAAAACATAATTGTGGGGCCGGCATGGATTGGGAAGAGTGCAAATGTATGGTTCTATGTGATTTTATCCCAAAAAAATTCACATTTATTTTTATTGATCGATTTTTCTGCAATTATATGCAGGAGAGATGCCTGCAGCCCCCTGATTCTCCACATTTCTTAATTTTCCGAAAACCACCCCCACATATATTTGGGGCAAAATACCATCAAACACATTTGATGAATTCTCCTGCGATTAATTCTGCTGCAGCAAAAACTCCTGTTACCCAAGTGTACTATATACTGTAGAAACATGGGTATGTGAAAGGGCAAATTACTACGAGGGCTATGAAAACAATGACAGATAAAAGAATCATTACAATGACACTTGCAGAGAGTATGACCAGTGTGTACAATGGTTGGTGGCTTCAGATTCTACTTAATGTTGCTCAGTGGGAATACAATGGATGTTATTGGCAGGACCAAAGGCCCATGAGACAAGGTTGGCTTTATGCTGTTGCCGCAATGAAAGAAGTTTTAATGGGCGCTGGTCTATGGGGCAGATGGGGGGCGGGGGTGAACCAGGTTGTGTTGATTATGAGCAGCATTGGTTGCGATGGTTGATTAGTTGGGCTTGTGGTCAGTTGTTTTTATTTGTAATTTTATTAAGCTTACATAGCACTATCACGAAGGCGCTAAACAGGAAAATAATGACCAAAAAAAAGTTTAATCATCATTTACAATATTCTTACACAGTAATAGGAAAAAGAAAAAAAAAAGTGGTGTTTCAGACATGTGCTAGTACTAGGAAATAAGGGAGCATATCTAAAGAGATGTTGCGCAATCCAATGCTCAGGGAGCAGTCAGGGAAAAGGGCCAAAACGAGAAGCACAAAGAGGCCTACGAACAGCAAAGAGAAAATGAGATTGAGGATGAAGTATAATAGGGAATACAAATAGAAATAAGAAGACAGGGAAGATAGGTATGGGGGAGCCTGGCCATGAATGCAATGAAAGACCATACAGAGGAAATGCTACAGTAGAGAATTGTCAAAAAAGAGACAATGCTGAGAAGCAAGTGCTGGGAAAGGCAGAAATAGAAGAAAAGATTAAAAAATTTAACTGAGGGGGCAGCAAGTATGCTGGGAGACCGACTAAGAGTTGTGAGGGCTCAGAAAAGCAAGTCGGACAACTTGGTAAAGGTTTTTCACAGAAAACCATTTTATTAACTTAAAAGGGTGAGATAACTGCCTCGCTTTCCCTAACCTAATGTGGGTTTCCCTACTTATGAAACTAAGACTAAAGGAAAATCCTACTACAAAAAGGTATCTGTCCCGCACACTAATACATACAATAAAAAGAATATTTCACGTATTTATATGGCTGTTCAATCTCAACAAAATACTAATCAGATCCACATTCTTGTGACCATTGGTCGGATCCCCTTTGCCAGGATCAAGGTAGAATTTCCAAATAAAAGTTCCATTGAACAAAGTTCACTCCAATAATAATGTAACAGACACAATTTTCTCCCGACAGTCAAGTTCTGTTTCCAACAATAAGTTCCTTCACTCCTGGAGGGTTTCACTTGACATTACGATTCTCTTTTAATCCAACAAAGTTGATCACAAAGTTCACATATACTTTTGTTTGTCAAACCAAACGCCTTTCACTCTTCCAATTAATATTTCAATAGGATTTTCTCTTCTATAGAGAAAGACAACTGCTACACATTTCATCTTTATACACAACAATATTTAATCAGGATGGTTTTACCACAGTTCAAACATTTCAGCGGCCTTGCCACTTTCTTTCCACCACAACCTTTCACCACAATGCAGTATTTCAATGTCTTCTTCCTGGTTCACTAACCTGCCAGAACTACTACTAACAATCCACTTCCTGGTGTACTCGCCTGCCAAGATAAATTTCCCAAAACTACACATGGTGTGGTTTACTTCAAAACATCAGTAAAGTCGTTGACTTCCAAGAATAGTAAGATTCACTTCTTCCATAAGGATGCAACACCCATTGATGAGGTTTGTTCCACTGTTTAATTAGCTACACGTACTTGAGGTTATATCCCTCTCCCCCTGGCCACTCTCCACAAGGAGGGCTACTTCCCTGCCACCTTTGGGTTTTCAATCTTACACCTGGAAATGACTGATAACTTCTTTTATTCAAGTTTCTCTCTCCAAGAAAGCGGTTTTCCTTTTTTCCTCCAATCACCTGTCAGAGGTCAACTCACCGGTCTCTCCTTCGTGTCTGCGTATCCCGCTGCCACTTCTTCTATGCTCTTAGAATGATTAAAAATAGATAGACATTTTTAAATGTCATGGCCTGGAACATACCTGCTAAAGTGTGGGCCTCGATTATGATTTAGGTCTAAAGTTACATGAATGGGAACGTGTGCCAGTCAATGGGTGAATAATTGTGGACTCTCCCGAACAGATAACTTTTCAGAATCCTAGATTTAGTTCCACAATCATGTAGTGCATCCTAAAAGGTGTGTAGTGGACACAAATACATGATTTTAGGGTTAGTAAAAGACGTCACCATAATCTTTTAGTGTTCATCAATGACTTGGGCCTAAGCCCTTCACCTTTATGTTAGAAGTCCTGACAACACCGGACCAAGGACTAATTCCAATGGATGCATACATTGATGGACAGACCTCATAGTACTGTGCTACTGTTAAAAGATGCCAGCCCAAATGCCGGCTACGCAAACTCTGTACAGCGCTCCACTGCTCTTGAGCTAGGTCCACACTTTAAACAATAAAATAAAAAAATTCAAACATTGTTGGCATTATCATAAGGTCCCTGAAATGGGCATCTTTTATTCCATAAGATTTAAACGGTAACATTATTTGAAAAAACCTGAAATCAAATAATGCTATGCCTGGATATATCCACTAGCCCACAGGATATTGTTGAATCTTACTCTGTATTAACCCCAAATGTGAATCAAATGTTTCAAGCACCCAGACAGAAAGTTAAAACACAAAGGGCATTGAAGGACAAGGATTGGTGTGGCTATAGTTCTAAGGAACGATGCATGCCCTCATGAACACCCTTAATTCTGTAGGTAAGAAACACGAGAAGATCCTTACTTGCAGTATATCGTTCAAGGAAGTCTAATCAGAAAAAGACTAATTGTGACATTGATAAGCAGGCCAACTGCAGGAGGCAGCATCTAAGAAATATCATGCAAAGTGTAATCCCATATGTGAAGTGGTAAGCAATTTGCCAGTCCGGGTGAGATTGCTTATTTGAAACTCTCTCCGAGATAACCGTAATGATTTAAGCACAGTCGAAATAAGGGAAGTAAGTGAGACACAAGCGTCTCACATATGTTCAGGTCTGCATGCTACACCATCTTATTTATTTAAATCAGACATACTTATTGTCCCATTTTCTTACAAGGATAATAAACGTAATATGGGCAAAGGCCCAGATACCTGTGAGCTGGCAGAAATACCTCAGGTCGCAACTAAAAAGGGATTATTGCGCTAATCCTATATCATTGTCCAGCACCTCTACTCGATACCAACAGTAAGATATGTGGCCAACTTGTGTTTACAAGGATTGTGAGCTGGGTTAATTCTAAAAAGATTTTGGCAGAATCAAAGCATTTGGAGCGTTCCGACAGCATTTGGAGGGTTGAGACATGGTACATGGTACAAAGGCACAAGTTGCAAATTGAGTTTATAGTAGCCAAGTATTATACTTGGCTTTTATGGACCTCTCCCCGGCTTCAATTTGGTAGAAAGGTAATTTTTTTTTTTTTTTTTTTTTTAAGGAGGTTCATCCGTTACAGATATACCCCCCCACACCCAATTTTTTCCTTTCTTAAATCACTAAATAATGACTGAGTGGCGATTGGTCTGTTGCTTGGGTGCAACTTTTTTTAAGGGACCAAGAGGAGTAAAACAAGGTTGTGTCATGGCCACCTTACACTCACCAAGGCTGTTCAATACCAGGATGCCAGCCCTTTCCACTTTTACGTTACGTGGATGGTGCAGTACTCCTCAACCGCACACCGAAAGCTCTGCAGGCACCGATTAACAGGTATGCCGGTTTTATGCAGAGACATTTACCAGTGAACAGGACTAAATCGCAGAGTCTTGTAGTTGGAGGTAATGGCTCTAGAGCTCC
The DNA here is from genome assembly GCF_040938575.1 of Ambystoma mexicanum. NCBI lineage: Eukaryota > Metazoa > Chordata > Amphibia > Caudata > Ambystomatidae > Ambystoma > Ambystoma mexicanum. The sequence continues at coordinate 629,708,559 of NC_090936.1, forward strand.
CCATTTTACATGAAATAGGCTAAAATTGGAACAGATTTCCATAATTAGGAATTACCCTCTCACAGAACTGGAGGGAAAGAGCACATTTTTGCTCTGAATTCGGTCATGGCAAAATCCTCTCATGCAATATTGACAATTAACTTGCTTAGATAGCAAACAAATGGCACAATAATGAGATTATACGGTTTAAAGCAAAAGGCAGTCGCACCTCATGAGGGTGGAATATGGGTGTCTGAAGACCTGTTTGCAGAAAAAGTTGACACTTTTTTGAAACGTCTCCGGTCCCTTTCCAGCTTCCACTTAGGCATTTGTCGGTGCATGACAAACTCAACCAGGCATACATAACTGATGATTACAGACTGAGACCACTCTTTATGTGCCACTCAATCTGAAATAATTCAAATGTGAAATTAACCAAGTGAGTACTACCAGAAACATTAGCCAAAGACCAACCAAAAAGAAATCCCATTGATTCATTATATTCAAGAAAGGTTTTGGTACATCAATCGGGCAATATTGCACAACAATCCCATAACCATTCATAATAAATGAGAGCTTTTACACACATTAAGGCGTTTGTGGGATGTTAAAAGGGAGGACAGTGACATTCTACATACTGTGGTGAACCAGAAGAAGGAGTCAGACTTAGAACAAATGTCCCAAAAGAAATAGTCCTTAGTTCGAATCCTATTCAACTAACCGGCCCCTACCTCTTAAGAAAAGCAAAAAAATAAAAACTAAGTGGGCAGAGAAACAGCCCCAATCTTGGGCTTATGTCTGGTCCAACACTTGGATTCCTTTTCTTGAGGAAGAATGTTTTTAAAAGTATGTCAAATTATGGATCTTTCCAAAAGAAGGTTTTGAAGAAAAGTTGGTTTAAGTTAATCAGTTTCTTGCAGTACAGTTCTCAGCCTCTCTGCAGGTTCTGTATGCCACGTTTTAAAATCTTTACACCTCATGGTTTCCTTTTCTTCAAGAAAGACAATGTTTCCCTACCACAACTCCACCATTTAGTGCTTGTTTGACTGTGTCCTTGTCTTGAACCACTTGAACCCTTCAGGCTCTCTCCTCCCAATACGGTTCACTACGTTTCTTGTTCCCAGCACTCTCCCAAAGTCTTCCGGCCCTCTTTCAGGCTTGCTTTAGCATGAGCTTGGTACAGCATTTGCCCATTCTTGTTTTCCACGCTCCCGTAACCCTTATGGCTTCTCAATTGTTCGGGGCTCTCCAGAGACCCGATAGGCTTCCTTTGTGTCTATTGAGGTCTATCTATCTATCTATATCTCTCCCTCTCCCTCTCCCTCTCCCTCCCCCTCCCCCTCCCTCCCCCTCCCCATTCAAGGTTCCCCATCTTTTTACGTACGTCATTACAAACAAAATGGGTATGTCATTCTTCTTTGCCTCTGGAATTCAGGCCGAATCCAGCATTACCCAAAGAGATTGACAAAATGTCACATTTGGGAGAGTTCAAAACAGAAGTAAGAGTCTTTCCGATTCCCATGTAGCATGCTCTAGACAGATAGTCCTTGTCCCCAAGAGGGAAGTCCCTCCCAGTGAGGTCCCACTTGCCCAGACCCCTATGCAGGGTCTTGCTGAGCAGGCTCACGTCCCTGGCCTCAAAGGTTGGGGGCTCCCCTCTGGGGAGAAGGAACACATTCTACAGATTCATCACAATAGGTAAAGGGCTGCATTATACAATTACAACATTCACCATGAGAGAGAATTACATGAATTGTATCCCAACATTACAGAATAGTTATTTATTGAAACAAATTAGATTGAATTAACTTCCCATTAGCCACATTGTGGCAATTTGGAAGAACCAGAGCGATACAATAATATGCAGTCCTTTTTGTCTAAATATTGAGGAAACCATGCTCCACTTTATTTTGTTCTGTCCCAAGTATGGAACATAAAAAAAAAATGTAATACCACTCTTCAAAACAAGGAGCTTTGGCGCATGCAGACTAGCAGTGTTCCATCAAGTTACTGCCTGATCCAGTAGCGACTTGATCCGTACATAATTTACTCCTAGTTGCATCAGGACTCAGTAAACGCTCTGGGTAGGTGTATCGCATCAGCTGGTTAATACTCATGGTTTATTAGACGGAATGTTATGAATATTCAGAGTTGTTTTAGATATGATATATGAGATTTTAAGCATTTTATCAGTTGCTTTGATCTACGATTCAGATGGAGCGAGTAGGCAGTCACCCAAAGCTGGAGAAGAAGACAAGTTAAAAGGGTGGAATGAAGATAATCAGAGAAAAGGGAGAAGGAAAGAAAGATTTGGTAATCGTCAGCATAGAAATAAAGAAGAAATAAAAGGGGATCCAGTATGGGAACCCCAAGCAATGAAAGCAGTGAAGAACTGATCAGGGAAAGCCCATGGAAGGAAGTGTAGAAGAGAAAATAGAATTAACCACAGTTTCAAAAGTAGCAGCTAGATCAAGCAATACAAGAGCATGATGAATGTCTAGAGTGACAAGCCGAGAATAGAAATTTAGAGGCCTAGGCGAGCAGTGTCAGTGGAATGAAAGAAACAGAAACCCAATAGGTGCACAGGTAAGAGTGGTGATCAAGATAAGGACGTGTGCTTATACACCAAATTCAAGCCCTTTAGAAAGCCAATATACGAGGATGAAAAGAGCAATGATAAGGTCTGCATAATAGAGCTTCTTAGCAAGAAACAGAACTGCCATATGATGCTTGAAATCAGGATAAACAGTCAAGATCGATAGATAGTTTAGAGATTTTGTAGTGCCGCTCCTCGGGGAGAAGGAGAAGTGAAGAGAACAAAGCACAGGGATAAGCCAAGGCTGAGGGGGCTTACATTAGGGCAGAAAAATGTAGCCGGATGAAGGGTATTAAACAGAGGAGCGAGAAGAAGCAACAGAGTTAGCAGAAAGTTGAAGCAAAATCAGATAGAAAATGGAAGTGAGGTAGAAAGTGAAGAAAGCTACCGTTATCAAAAGACCCAAGATCACGGTGGTAGTAAGAAAAGGGCCCAGACGATTTAGGATAAGTCAGAAAAAAAAGTCTTAGCAAAGAATAGATTTTTGTCTGCAAAAGAACATAATCGGGAGCTCCACAAATGAGGAGAAATGTTAAACGGATAAGCAGTGACGTACAAGAAACAATAATATTTAAATTGGTGCAACAGGAGTTAAGCAGTATTTTGCCATGTCATGCAGGTGTGCAGTGAGGAGTTTGGTGGATAGGAGTTAACAGGGTTAGCAGCTTTCAAAAGGGCACATGGTGTCCACAATTGTTGTTCTTGTCATAACACTCACATTATTCCTTCATAACAAAAATAATATCTAAAAAAAGTGCATTAGCAAACTTGATATGGGGGGGGGGAGTAAACGAAAGCTACTTCCTTGGCTTGTCAAATGCTAGGAGATTACATGCATTTCTCCAGGTGTGTGATTTGTGCACCTTTTCAGGTGATGTGACATTACTTTTTCAAAGAGGAAGGCTAGCAGAAATTGCTGCTAGCTGGTCAAGAGAGGCCCTGTGGTTGGGCGTCTTGGCTGCAGATTCGTCACTTGGCCAGGGTGTGATCCTGTGTAAACTATAATCTTGCGGTCGGTTTTTTCTGCCAAATTTGACTTTTTTATAGGCAACATGGCCGGAGATGGATAGGAAGCAGTTAGAAAAACAAAGGGAATTACTAAAAGCTTATGGCTGTGACTTCGGGACTGTGCGCTGGCTTATCAAGCGTTTGTGATAGTTTGTGTGTGGTGTGAATTCACGTTTTTTTGGCAGCCCCCTGTACCACTTATTTTGTCTGCTTTCTGATACCAGACTCTCAGGCAGAACATTGTCGTGGTTAAGGGCATGCTTAGGACGTAGGAAGGTGTATGAAGAGGAAGCAGGGAGCGGGGGATTACGGGGGGGTGGCAAACCGTCTAAAGGTGTCAAACTAGCCAATAATTTGAACAGTCCATAGTTTTGGTATTTGACGTTTATTGCATTTTACATTCATAGGCATGAGCGTAGTAACTATGTGGGGCCTGTATTCCCTGTACTTACTTTAACTGTTCCAAAAACTTCTGCAAGAAGTTAGGGTTTGCAGTCATAGAACATTAGTAATAGACATGGTAAAAGGGGACCATACCCAATACTCAAGTGAGTTCTTTTTACTATATCTATTACTAATGTTACATAGTGGAAAATGCTAACTTGGAGAAATGGTTGGAACGTTTAAAGTCATTGCTAGGTATGTGGGACATTCATGCTTGTAAATGTAAAATGCAACATACAACGGCAACCGTCAGAAATATTGACTTTGCCAATATTTCTTTTTCTGTCTCCCACAGGCATGAAGGAGAACATTTGCTGCTACCTGTGTAACACAGGAGAAAGGAACAACATGGGTCACCTGAGAAGAAGGGCCGCCTAAACCCCTGCATGATGGCAACATGTCAGAAAAGATTCACGATATGTGCATCTACCTAAGAAACCGGGGTAAGTAGGAACCCTGGCAAACAATCAGTACAATGAGTAACCACTTGTATAACAACCTTTGTAAAATGATAATAGTAAATAATAAAGAAACCACACTGTCTTTCATTCACTAAAAGCGGTATGCACAGCTAAACGGTGCACCATGTAACACATGGGAGATTTTAGAATTGTGCGTGATCAGAAACCCATCCTCCCCCCAAAACTCCCTGTGGAACATCAGATGGAAGCAGGCTTTTGAGAGCTTGTAAATATTCAAGCTCTAAAGAACATTCATAGGGGAATGTTTATGGGACACTAAGCCCCACCCCCCTTACCCCCCCCAACATACAAAGCTTCACCTTTCTACTTCTTGGCATTTATGGATTTTTAACTCATACAATTAAATTGGTGTCCGATTGAGGAGCAAGTCATTTCTCCAATCAGTCTGTCCAATGCTTACTTTCAAGCTCACTGGTGCCAGATTCGTTGCTAGGGGCTATAACTAGGCTAAACCCCAACTGCTCGCCCACTCGAGAGGCATACTTCACTGCCTGGGACCTATGCAAGTCATCCATTGCCTGCATTGCATGTTGGGTAATCCATGTAAAAGCACCTTGATTTGAAAACGATTCAGTTTCTCCCTCCACTGAAACCAAACTGCACAGGTCAGTCTCCAGTCACCATCTTAACAGTACTTCCAGAAATTCTTTAACACTACCAACTGTCAAATCCGGTCATGAACTTCTCCTAAGATTGGTCGTGAAAACATCCCTACCCCCTATGGCTGGAAGACCAAACCCTATTAGGTCATCCTCAAGACCAGGAAGTCAGGAAATGCCCCTCCACATCCTGTTCCCCCAGCACACCTCCCAGGGGGCAAACAAAATCAATAAGAACGGGCAGTGTCTTGCCCCCAAAAGACCTGGGAAACATACACGACCTGCACCCTAGATGGGGTCATTAGAACCCTTGATTATTCACTAGCGCACAACCGCGCTTTCACGTCTCTAATAAGCCCTGGGCTTTCTTAAATGTGCTGTGGGAATGCATTTCAAATGATGTACTGCCCTCCGTGCTGACAGCTTTTGGGCAGAGGCCACAGCCAACATTTCCACACGTGGTTTCCTTATGATCACAAGGCTAGAGTATTTATATACAGCAGTAACATTTTACATAGCAATAAGAAAAAAATCCACCTAGCTGTCAACTACGCCAAATCAATTGCAATAACTCATGTCAGTAATGCAGCAATAAACCTATATATCGGTGGTAACACTGCTCACAATCACAACACAAAGATAGCTTTTGGAATTGTGTTTGTCTTACCCGTTTCAGGATCTCATCCAGCAAGGACATATTTGCTTCTTGGGCCTTAATCGTGTGCGAGAAGAAGGCATAAGTCTTTCTGGCAATTAATTTATCTTCTGGTGGTCTTTTAACTCCCACAATTAAAGATGCCTCTGAAATGTCTTCCTGGATAACTCCGCCTGCTTTTGCATAGTCCTATGAAAAGTTCAAAGTCGTTACACATTGACCAAGTTGAAATCCAATTGCTACATGATGATGTACCATTTCTACAGAAAACGTTCTGCTCAAAACAACTAAAAACACAAAAATGCTGTGCTATATAAATATTTATATGTATATGTATGTAACAAATAAACAGAACTGGGGCTCTGTGTATACACAACCAAGCTACCAATTCAAAAGCCTGCGTAGGCTAAGGGTGCGGTGTTGTGCAACACAGGTGTTTGGCGACAAAGGGGTGGGGGGCAGAGTGCGAGTATGCTGCGCAGCCGTCAACCATCCGCATCCAAAAGGTAAGAAAGATGCGGGAAGTGGGAGCAGCCGCTACTGCTCCCTACTAAACTACCCACGCTTCCACCTAACCTCCTGACATAATGTACTGTGTCTTTGCACAATCTTAGACTCTCTCCTGTAGCAATTGGCCATACTTTGTGTTTTGGGTCCCTTCTTTAGGTCCCCTCAATTGTAGTCACCGTTTACTGAACTGTGTCCCATTAGGCACTTTCTAAGTCCCCATTCAACTGTGCTTACTATTGTACTGTGAACTGTGTCCCAACTAGGCTCTCTCCCACTCTCTAGGTCCCCACCCCACTGGGGGTACCGTTGTGCTGCTGTGAGTCTCTTGTCTGCTCCTCCGGTGTGTTCCCTACTGTGCGACCCCCTGAATCCAGTGTGTGCATCCTGCGTTGTGCGTCACTGGGCTGTGCGTCTCTCCTCTGCTATTCCGCGCCCTCCTCCTACTTTCCTCCTTGCACCCTCTATGGTGCTTTCTGTTTCTCCCATCTTCTCCAACTGCTATTCCATATCCTATCCAATCCCTCTCACTAAGTCTGGAAGGAAGCAGTTCAATAGGGACATCCTGGTTTGCAACCCAAGACTCCCTATCGCTGATACCTACATAAGTGCCTCCTCCAGGTAGACTCATTGACATCTTCGTTGTCGTTCCCTCAACAGACGTATGGACCCCTCATATGGTTGTGGCTCTCTCCCATCTCTCCCTCTCCCATTAATGGTCACACTCAGTGGGAGCTCCTCTTGGCCGCATTCCACTCCAAGACCATCATTAATGTCCATTTGAATGGCACAGTCTTGGTCCAGGGCCCTCAGCCCAATCTCTTCTTTTCGATAGGCATCACACGGGTCTGATCAACTTCCTTCATTCCTTCGCCTGCTACTCCTACTAGCAACTCTCTGGCCCCTCCGCCACCTAAGTCGTCGTCGTCCTACTCCTCCTCCTCCTCCTCCTCCTCCTCCTCCTTCTCTCTGGTTACTATACCACCTCCAGCTACCTCCTCTGCCCACTCTCGCATCCATTACCACTTCCGCTGGGTGTACCTCAAGCCTGTACCCAATCCTGAAAGTCTTTCAAATGTGGCAACCTGCTCCACATCGCTACTCTCAACTCACGCTCTGCTGTCAAACACTCATCTGACATCTGCCACCTCCTGGAAGAACTTGACCTTGATGTCCTTGCTCTCACCGAGACATGGTTCACAACCAGCTCTGTCTCAAGTTTTGACACTCTCCTCCCTGATGGCTACGAGATCCTCTCCGAGCCAAGAACCAACCAAACCGAAGGTGGAGTAGCTCTGATGTTTCCGGAGTGGGTCCCTGCCTCAGTCTTGCCTACGCAGGCCTACTCATTCTTTGAATACCTTGTCTGCAGGCTCTCCATCTCTCCTGGCCATGGCCACCATCTACAGGCCAGCTGGTTCCCCTCAGAGTGGGCTGACCTCTCCTCTCCTTGCCTCCACCTCTCGACTTCTCCTCTGAGATCTCAACATCCACCTGGATGCTTCAAATCCCTTCTCTGGGCTCTTCTGAAACCTATGCGACTCTCTCACACTCCATTCTATCCTCTGGTCCGACACTCTGCTGGACACACATTGAATGTTCTCATCTCCTCAGACATCCCTGTTTATAACCCACTCACCAGTCCTCTCTTGGACTGCCAACTTTCGGCTTTGCTCTCACCTGAAACTCTGTCCCACAGGCAAAGCCCACCTCATCACTGCCATCTACTGTCTGTCATTCGGCCTATGAAGCGTGAAGCGTGTTTCAGTGGATGCCTTTGCCTCTACTTTCTCTGCTACTTCTATTACTGCGGCTGACTCACACTCCGACACAGCCCTCTCTAACCTGCATCTTTCCATCTCCAACACTCTGGACATCCTTGCCCCCGTCTTGAGAATCCATCTGAAGCCTTCCTCCAAGTGCAACTCTTGGTATGGCTCGGACCTCGCCGCCCTGAAATGCAAATGCAGGGTGGCTGAGAGGGAGTGGAGGGCTTCAGGCACATCCCCAGACAAACTGTCCTGCCGCCTGCTCCAAGGGCAATACAGACTCTGTCCTGTCCAAGAAGAGCCCACATCCAAGCCCACATCTCTGCAGCCTCTAACAACATGGCCAAACTCTTTAAAATCTGCAAGGACTTGGCCAATCATCCGCAGTCTCCACCTCTCCTGTTCCCTCACAGGCCCTCTGTACAGCTCTGGCTTCTCACTTCACCACTAAAACTTTGGACATCCTACCCTCCCTTCTCCTCCTCCTCTCCTCTCCTCTCCTCTCCTCTCCTCTCCTCTCCTCTCCTCTCCTCTCCTCTCCTCTCCTCTCCTCTCATGGCAACTGGCCACCTCTCCCCCTCTTCCTCCTTTCTTTCTCTGAAAACACCAGTCAAGGTTTCTAGATAAGTCTGATCTATGAAAGTCTCGTCCAAGCAGATGCTCCCCTGCTCCTCCAGAACCATCAAGGACCACATTGACACACTCTCTCCAGCCTTGGCCGATTTCTGCAATCACTATTTTGCCACTGGCTCTACCCCCCTCTCCTCAAGCACTCCATTGTGCACCCCCTCCTTAAAAGCCTTCTGCCGATCCTACCTGTCGGGCAAACTATTGCCCGATCTCTATCACTCCATTCCTGAGCAAACTCATGAAAAAGCTGTCCATCTCCCAGTTTACTGTAAGGAAGGCATGGATACAAAGTAAGACAGACAAGTGATCACTGTTTAAAAGTGTTTATTAAACTGTAAAATGTGTGTGATAAATGCCTAATCTAAACCTAAATCTAAGATGGGAGCAAGCTACTACCATCAAATAATAATAATAGTGTCTAAGTGGAGTCTGGTCAAATAAAAAGGACCTATACTAAGAAAACCAATTGCCAATCCTTACCGCTATGCTACAAAATAGTGGGAGGTTATGAAGAAAAGAGTGCTCACAAAATGATAAATCATGATGTTATGGCCTGGGCTCTCTCTTCCCAATGTTTTTTAGTATAGGACAAGGTGGGACTCCTAAGCACAGCACACTCCTGGACTTCTCTGGCACAAGCTTACAGTTCCTTTGATCAATATCAGGCCCTTCTGTGTCCAAGTGTTTTTCATGCAAAGTCTCTTGTTTCAGAGGGCCTGATAAGCCAAAACAAAAGTTCCTTCAGTCGATCTTCATGTTGGGTGATTACCCTTCACCCCTGGATCCCCTTCAGCCACGCTCCGATCCTTTTCTCAGTTGTTGGCCTCCCTCAGTCGGGCTCAAACCGACCACTCACTGTGGACCTCCCTCATTCGGGTTAATACTTGTCGCCACAATGTAGTTTACTTAGCTTCTTCACGGAATGGGATTATTTCCCTTTGCTTTTCCTTTTGCTTCCCTCAGTCGGGTTCACTACCGCCTTTCAATCTCAATGAACTCATTTGTAATATTCAAAAGTCTCAATGTCGTTTTAAACAATCACACAATGTTAATTTTAGGTCTCCCTCATCCGGGCTCAGAACTTCCAAAGCACTTGCCAATTTTAAAACAGACTTCCGAAGGGTGATCACGTCTCGCCGGGTCACTGTTTGCCTATGGCAAGTGCAGGCTTTGCAAAAAGCACAGTTTGCACAGCGTTCCCCTTAGGTGGGTGCAAACACCTATTTCACAATTCTCTCAGTCAGATTCACTATTCTCACAATCATCAAATCTTCAGCAATGTCTCAAGGACTTTCGATTGTGAAAGGGGTTTGTCTTGACCCTTGTATGACCACCTTGATAACTCACCTTGACGCCTTCACTATGGCCTCTTGGTACACGTTTTCAATAATTTTGTATTTTCACATCCTCTTTATTCAGGCAAGGAGTACAAGCTAGAGACTTTCCGATGAATGGCACTGGACCATTTTATCTCTGGTAACAAGTTTGTCCACAACAAAGACCGGTCTATCTTTTTAATGTTGCCACTGCATCCTTGAGCTTAACAGTCCGGTTCCCCCCCCCATCAGGTTCTTCCGACTCACCGGCTGTGCTGAACTTGGTGTTTCTTTTGCTGCTGGAGTCAAGGATGGTACCACGTTGATACCGACATCTCCTCGCCCTGGCCATCAGAGCGGGAGGGTTCCATGTACCACTGACATCCGTCACACCATTCGCCAGCTGCGATTCCCGGTCTCATGTTTTCTTTGTTAAAGGCTTAGCAGGACTGAGTTGAAAAGGGCAAGAGCAACTCCCTTCTTGATGTCCTTTCAGGTCTCACCCCCTTTCTCCTATGTTTGAATCGCCGTCCTAGAATAGCTGCTTCCTCGTGTGTTTGGCCTTGCTCAGTGTGTGCTCTCGTGCTCTGCATTTGATCCCTATGGGGAAGGGAAAGGACAGTCAGGTGTGTGTAGTTGTCTGCAATTGCCTGACTCTGCCCGACTCTTGTGTTGGGACATGTCAGGTAAATGGCTCTGGTCCTAGTCTGTGGTCGCTAATGACGTCAGAAAATGTTTGTGTTGGAAAGGGGGGTAAGTTTCGACATTTCCTATTTGTTATGATGAGGAAAAGGTGTTAAAGGAAGGGGATACCGCATCTCACTCCTTGGTGTCCCACTTCCACTCCCTGAAGACACCCATCCAGGTGATCCAACCTCACTGGTTCACCCCCAGGAACTGGATCTAATAGCGATGGGCTTGTCCTGGCCACCTGGATGACAGATCCCCCGGGGACTAGCGAGTGAGACACCTTCAGGTTTCTCACATTCCTCTCCACACTTAATCTGTTGGTTGTCTCCATGGCCATCAGACTTCAGAGCAGCCAGAGGCATGGCAACTGCTCTCCTCAACATCTGTGAAGATCTGCTCTGAAATCTTGACTCCAGCCTTCCTTTTGTTCTCCTGCTCCTTGACCTTTCCTCCGCTTTTGACACATTCAACCACTCCATCCTGATAAAGTGACTGAGAACCTGGGCATCACGGATCAGGCCCTCGAGTGGTGGACCTCCTTCCTCCTGGACCAACCCTCCTAGGTCCAACTTGGGTCCTTTCTCTCCATTACTTCTCTTTCCACATGTGGTGTTCCCCAGGGCTCCAACCTCTCACTCTGGCTCTTCAATGTCTACTTGGCTCCTTTGGCCCACCTGATCTCTACCTTCTCCAACTTTCAGTGTTATGCGGAGGACACTCAGCTCTCATTCAGGCACCCCTTAGCCTCCTCTCCTCTCTTGTTGATTCCAGACCTTATCTGCAATTCAGGATTGGTGCACCTCCAACAACCTCTGCCTTAATGCCAGTAAGACGGAGATCCTTCCTACGAAGGCTGTGCTCACTGGCCAGGGCAAAAAGCCCTGGCCAGTGGGCCCAAAAGACATGTTTAGTGGCCACGGCCAAAGGCCATGGCCACCTAGTGGGTCCAAAAGAAACACTGGGGGAACATGTACAGTGGCCATGGCTAGTGGGCCCTATAGAAAGCTATGGTAGAACGAAACCCTTGAAATTCACTGAAAAAAACCTTTAAGATGCAGTTAAGTTGTGCAGACTTAATGCAACAAAACCCTTGAAATTCAGCGGATGTGGACAGTCGTGACCAGCTTAACTCTGCACCCTTCCGTTGCAAAGCCCATAAGCACATACATATTATAAGATAAGGAATTCAGAATGACCTACAAAATGGTATTATGGGGGATTTCAATAAGAGCGTGCCGAGTTAAGCTGGTCAGGACTGCCCACATCAGCTGCATTTCAAGGGTTTGGTTGCGTCAAATCTGTGCAACTCAACTGCATCTGATATATATATAGTGAACTCCTTCGACTCGTAACAATCAAGTGGAGAAGGAAAAAAAAAAATAATAAAATCACAAATGCGAATTCCAAACAAAGTCCTTTAATAACAGAAAATCACCATGTCCAGGGATATAAAAACAGTAGAAAAGGACATGTTTCACTAAATACTTGTCGCTTGCTCACATACAACTTGAGTGGTTACTCTTACTTATACATTCTCTATGGTTTCCAACATTTTTTTCATTAGTCCATCATTGCTATTGTTAAATGTGTTTAGCACTGATGTAGCATGCACATATGCAATCCCCATCTTTTCACTGTGTCCATATGAACGTGGTTGAAGGGAGAGTCCAACATAACGTGGATACATAGCATCTAATACCCTATTTAAACCTAATCTACCTTAGTGGCATACGACACTGTACCATGAGATACAATCATACATGTGTTATATAACAAATTCATGCATTTTAAGTTTACGGATCGCATGGATAAATACAGATCTCATAAACCCAGACAGTCAACGGAGGATACATCCTCAATCCCAGCTAGCGTATAATGCCTCCACATATTTGTTTTCATTGATTGACATCTATATTGTCTCATTGCATTAAAATAATTCACAGAATATTGAATCCATAAAACACAATTATGCATAACACAAACATGATCCATCTTAATAAAAATAGAAAATAAAAGATTCAGGTTTCCTTTAAAATCATGTACAGTGCATAATGTTATAAATTGCATACTGCAGAAACTATTTAAAATGTAGAATTGATGCATGGTCCAAAAGTATGTACAACAACCATGTGTGCCAAAATGCATGTGCTAATATGAACAATTTAGATTCTAAAAACCTCACTCTGTGGTGACCCACTATGCGTGAAGACCTCACTCTGTGGTGACCCATTATGCGTGTCCACTAATCACAAAGTTACTAATGCATATTATACTAAAGTGCATAGTGCTATCAAACTGCCACACAATTCTACTCCTACAAAATTGACCTTTCAACAATTCTACGTTCATTAAGTGCTTCACAACAATTACCTCAAAAACAATGTGCAAGTCGCGTTCATTCCTATCAAGGAATTGATGTTCAGACATTGGTTTAAAGTGCATAGGGCTATTAATGACAGACAATTGTAAAATGTAAAAGAAACCAAAGAACTTTACATAGACAAAAAACACATATATAACATGAAATTATAAAGATCAGAAACATTATTCACAATGCTCAAAACCCATAAAAGGGAAGAGGTGGAAGGAAAAAAGGAAAAAAAATGATGATAATAGGCTCATAAAAAGGTATAACTCTTCATCTATATTATGTCCCTGGGGAAACTGGGTTTCAAAATCAAATGTCACGTCACTCGTGTTTCTTGCTGTCTCATCAGTTCTCCATTGCCCGCCCCCCCCCTCCATGTCTTTATTATGCCAAAAAACTTACAACCAGTTCAATCACATCCATGGACCTCTCTAAAATGTTTCGCCATGGGGTATGATTGGTCATAGTTTTTTATTGCACAAATATGTTGTAACACACGTAATGTGAGTAACAAACCATGCTCCCAACATGCCATTTATCATAGGCACACTTATAACAGACAACAAATGGAGTGTTGCATGACATCTTTACTTAATCTGCACAGGGTGTACATATGTAGCACAATTGTGGCCATATTGACATGCTATACAATATGTACATTTGTGGAAGCCTTGACCTGATGTTTGTATCAACTGTGAGTCTGAAACAGTGGATTCTTTCTGCATGAAACTCGACACAAGAAGGTCTCTATCCGGTGTAGATAGTCTGAAGGTGGTGCTTTGTGGAGTTTTTGTCAAGCTTCAATATATTCCAATTTCTATTGACAATTGATCTAATACTTTTGTAATAGACCTCATAAGGGATGCTAAACCTTGTTTCACTCGCTTTTGTATTCAGTACTTTGGTCTGATTAGTGAACAAAAGAAGCACATGTCTTTGCATTTTGTGTACTTTACAATATGCCCTCTCATTAACCTAAACCTGATCTCTGAAGCCCCTTGCTTTGACCCTGCTTGGACAATCAAAAAATGCCAATGCCGAACAGTTGCAGCAAAGTCTTAAAAACTCTCCAAAAGGGATACTCCAGACAAGACTCTTCGGGTGGCTGCTGATGGCATGTAATGGGCCATTGGATCCTGTGGGTTTCTTGTGAAGGTCGGTCTGACTTTTGCCTAGGCTCTGCAGGACTGCCACATCCAAAAAGATGACACTGGTGTCACTGTGGGATTCTGTAAACTTCAAATTGAATGTGGTGTTGTTCAGTATATTTAGAAATTTCAGCCAATCTTTTTCAGTCCCCTTCCCAATCACAAATAAGTCGTCAATAAACCGTAGTCATAGAATAATCTTGTCTGTGTGCTCAACATTGTCCTCCCTTCACACTATACATTTCTCAAACCACCCCATCGTCAAATTGGCATACAATGGGTCGAATGTGGACCTCATCGCAGTACCCTGCAGTGGTCTATAAAACATGAAAACATTGTTAGTTTAACACAATTTATTCGTAATTCCAAGATGGCCGCGTTCCTCTAAGCATTGCTGCCACAAAGCTCCCGACCCATGAGGCCCCGAAGCTCGCAAACCTGAAGTAGCTAGCTTTCCTGAGGTGCCGAATCGGGGTGCAATAGCCTCCGGAGCCAACTGGGGGTCCGGGAGAACCCCTTCCTATGTCCTGTCAAGATCGAGGAGAGCAATTAGAGGCGAAACTACATTCATCACGCCCAGGCTTGGAACCAGGGGAGGCAGTCCCGGGGCCTCAAGGAGTGCCAAGAAGCTACACGCCGTGGTGGTGTCCGTCCCACAGAAGTCGCTGCACGAGCCGTCGTGGGGTGGGAGAGAGACACTAACCCCCCCTTCCCCAGACTACCTGCAGTGCCCTAAACCATCCTGGAGACCCCGCAGAGTACGAGTTGGGGCTCCAAAGCAGGCCCCGCCAAGCACCGGTCCCGAACCTGGCAGACGCCAGAGGAGCCCCATCCCAGCACTTCTGAGGCTCTGTCACATCCGAAGACAGTGTCCTGACCGGAGCCTCCGTCGCACACTGCAATTGAGGAGGCCTCTGAGCTCCCTTCGACTGCAACGACAGAGACTGGTCAGGAGGCGCTATCAACTGTTGGAACCGGTGCTGTGCTGCGGATCAGCTCTCCAGTGGGAGTACCGACGATGGATCGCTCTCCCAGCCACAACACACCAGGAGGCCCAAGTGGATAGAGGGTGCTGGTTACTGCCTCACACAACCAAGGTACGTGCAGAGGTCCCTCCCCGCTTAACCCCTCACCCCCCCCACAATTCCCCTCAGAGGATCAAGGCAGTGAGTCATAATGCAGCAAGGTGCGGGGGAGTGAGCAGACCTCTCTGGTCTACTCAGAAGGGCTTTCCCGCAGACTCCCGTGGATGCCAAGGGGTCGAGGCAGGGGGGCTTACATGCCCGGACTAGGAAACATCAGACCAGAGGGTCAAGTGTAGGTGCAGTGGCCCCCCCCCCCATCTCCAGAGGTTTGGCCCGCTGAGGAAGCCCACCCCCTGCAGCGCCCTCCTTAGACCTGCCACTTGGGCCCACCCAGACCACTCAACACATCAGCGGCCAAGGATTGAAACAGGAGGACGGGGTGCCCCCCACAGGCCAGCCCCCACAAGGGCACGTGCCATACCTACAAGGCATCTGGGGACCACCCAAGGCACAGAGTCCCTAGTGAACGCATAACATCAAAGGGCACTTTCAAGACTAACACAGGGAGGAGAAGCGCATCCCAGGAGGCAATCCTGACATTCTGGTTTCATTGAGGAGGCAGATCCTCCTCCCTCCTCCTCAGCCACTCCATCTGGACACCACAGACCCCCTGACATTGGGAGCCACCCCCTCCACAAGGAGCATTGTAAAGAATTGGCTTAGGGGCAACTGGAATCGGGGGACTGCCAAAGGCAATGAGACCCAGTCGAGGGCACAAGCTCAACGGGCACCAACAAGACTATCCTGGAGAGGAGAAACACACCCCGGGGGGTGACACTGACACCCAGGCCTCACCGATGAAGTACACCTCTTCAACCACCCTGCAAGTTCATCACCGACCTATGACGTGGGGAGGCCCCCACTTGCAACAAGAAGGGTTGATAACATAGAAAGCGGTCACAGAAGTTCAGCTCCACTGAAGAGGCCCCTAGTGGGAGTTCCCCAGACTAAACTATCCCACGAAAACAAAAGGCATGTCAAAGAATAAGGGCAAAGACTCTCAGCCCCCCCCAAAGACCTCCCAAGAGAGCGCAGGAGGGTGCGTTGGCTAAAAAATGGGCTAAAGACCCTGAAGATGTTCAGGAGAACCGCTCCAACGAATAGCCTACCGGACCAAGGCGAACAAGATCAACCTGTCATACAGTCGCGCTGAAACAACATAGTCGACAAGATTACTACAGCTGGCCAGAAGCAGATGGACACTCGAGGAGGACCTGGCGGAGGATCTCCAGGAAATCAAGAGTGTTATCAATAAGGAAAGAGTTGATACCAATGAGAGAGCAATTCAGGACCTAGCGGAGGATGCAAGGAAAGTGGACTCGCTACTGGACACACTAGCGACAGCCACATATAACCTGGAGCTCCAGGTGGAGGACCTGGAGAACAGATCCAGGTAATCGAACATTTGAATTAAAGGCCTACCGGAGGATCCCCAAGACCAGTAACTCTGCCAGGTAGTGAGGGGGGATCTTTGCCGATCTCCTGGATGCAGCGGCCCCGGTGGACATAGTGTTTGACAGAATACAAGAGTAGGCCCCAGAAGATCAGAGCCCGGTGCCGAGCCGAGAGATATCTTGATAGCGATGCATAGCTGCATAGCTACACCGTGAAGGAACAATTACTGTTGCAAGCCAGGAAGGCCGGGCGGATCACCTATAATGGAGTGGAGATAGCACTATATCAGGACCTAGCCCAAGCAACGCTAATCAAAAGAAGAAGAATGGTACCGGTACTGGCCTACCTAAGGGCTCAGCATATTCGCTACAGATGGGCCCACCCGTTCGGCTTGAGATTTGACTGTAAGGGAAAGCCCCAGAAAATCACAACATGCAAACAGGGAATCGCCCTCCTGGGCCTTGAAGAAGAGGCGCCACAGGCAAGCACGCCATCCTCCACTCAACAGGCTGAGCGCAAACCATGGGAATGGTCCACAATGCGGTTCAAAAAGTCAAAGATGGGTGACGTCCAACTATATCTGCGAGGCCCACCACCAAGGAAGGATTAGGCGGCCCAGGAATGAACGAGACGACCATGAACATCAATCCACAGGAAGTGGCGCCATTGAAACAGAATGAGAATGCCTTGGGAGGGCATAATTGAAGATAGACATGGCTGCAACCTTATACTGAGCAGATGAATGGGCCTTGGGTGGGTGGGGGGGATGTGGCCTGTCTCACCACTTGGAATGGGATTGGGATATCCCGCGTTGGACAAACTGGTGGGCAACCTGTGGAATGACTCTCGAGGTTTCGATTCAAGGGGGGGGGGCATTGGCCAGTTGTTCCGGCCTACCAGGGGGGGGGAGGGGGAAGGTTCAAGGGAGTCCAATCCGCAGAGGAGGGGTACTAGGGGAAAGAAGAGCACCTGGGAGGGTCTCCGAATTCATAAATCAAGGGGCCCGCAAAGAACAAACTCTGTGACCCAAAATGCCTACTAGAGGTAAACTGAAGATACTCGCTCTTAACATTAACAGCCTAAATTTGCCGACAAAACGGAAAAAACTAGAGCGCTATATCAGATGCAAACTCCCCGATTACATAACGCTGCAAGAGACCCATATTCACACACGAGACAGAGGGAGGGTTAAAATATGGGGTTACTCCAGAATACTTCAAGCCACACAAGACAACAAAAAAGCAGAGGTCCTACTGGCTCTGAAAAGACGGGTTAGACATGAACATCACAAGTAAGGACTCGGACGACCAGGGAAGGTACTTAGCGGTGTCACTGGAGGTGAGTGGGGGGGGCCTTCACAGTTGCGACCCCCTACGCCCCAAATAAAGCACAAGATCCATTTATTCAAACTGCCCTAGACAAGCTTGAGAGGTTCGCCAAATTCCCCGTCATACTTACCGGCAATTTCAATATTGCATGGGACCCGTCCAGAGACAGGAGCTCTGCGGTGGTGGAACCATCACACAACCTGGAGGCTAAAATTAGTAACTCGGCCCTAGTGGATACTTGGAGGGGGATACAAAGGGAAAAAGAGGGATACACCTTTTACTCTCAGGCCCACCACTCACACTCAAGGATAGATTAGATCTGGCTCGCACCCACCTTATTGGGAGGGGCTCTTGATATTACCATCGGCACTACAACACTATCTGATCATGCTCCTATAATCCTTACCCTAAAAGCGAATAGGAGACTCCGGGGCCAGTGGAAATGGCAATGCCCGACCCCCCATTTTCAAAGATCACCTTCTTGTTCTAGAGGTCGAGGAGGAAATAGAACGCTTCTTTGAGAACAACAGTGGGGATACATCTCTTCAAGTAAGGTGGGACGCCTTTGGGGCTACCTTGAGGGGCTCCATAATAGCAATCAAAGCGAGAAGGGATCGGGAAATAAGACTTGAGGAAGCCCGCCTAGAGGAGGAACTGAAGGAGATAATGGCCAAAAGGGGGCGAATATGACCACGGCCAAAAAAAGGCTGTACAGAGCAGTCCAAGGGGAATTAGATATAATTCAGACCCGAGCGGCGGAGTGTAATCTATTACACCTCAGGCAAAAATACTATATCAAGGCCAACAAGGCCGACCACCTGCTGGCGAGAATGCTCAGAAGGGAAGAGAAACCCAAAGCAATCCTAAAAATCAAGGTGGAGGGAGAGAGGACTAGTGCCAATAATGAGGACATTAAAAGGCAGTTTACACGATTCTACTACTCTCTGTATGCACTGTCGCGCCAGCACGAATACTTGGATAGGGTCAATCATGCCCACATATCCGGGGAGGGGAGGGGATCGCTAGAATGGGACATAACGGAGGACGAAGTCAGGGCCACAATCAAATACCTACCTACCCTTAAATCGTCAGGGACTGATGGGTTAGTCGCCGAATTCTATAGAACCCATAAGGAATACTGATCCAAAAGTAAACCACCCTCTTTAAGCAAATAGGTAGGGCAGTGCCATCACAAGATCAATGGAGGAGGCAAAAGTCGTCTTCATCCATAAGAAGGGCAAGTATCCCACAGAGTGCAGTCCATATCGCCCCATAGCCCTGATAAACGTCCAAGATCCACGCCAAGATTTGGCAACAAGACTTGATCAGATTGTCCCCAAAACAGTGGACCCGACGAGTCAGGCTTCGTGAGGGGCCACCAAACCGGCGACAACGTTAGGAGAGTGATCCACATAATCGAGAAGGCCAATAAGAGAGGAATCCCTGCTCTCCTCAAGCGGTTGATGCAGGGAAGGCTTTTGATCGGGTGGAGTGGGGATTACTCTTAGCAACAATGCTGAGAATGGGCTTTTGGCCCAAATTCCTGAGTAGGGTTAGGGCCAACTACCGCCACCCAACTCTCTGCTTGGCGGTTAATGTTGGAACATAAGGGTGGCGTCCTACCACAAAAGTTTATATTACTCTGCATACACATTTACTGCAAAGATTGTACCATTTGACATGCCAAGTAACAATAAAGCTGTATACTTATACTCAATGGAAATAGGAGCAGGAGAGCACATATACCGTGATTATTAGCTTATTTATTTAGCTAAAATCAAGTGAACATGGGTTTAGTTCCCCTTAGTATTTTTTAGTTTTTTGAATTTTTGGAACAACATTTGCCTATTATTTGGCAAACATATTGGAGAAACAAGAGAGAACAGAAGAACCAAACATAGATAAAAGTTTGAACTGCTCATAAATAAACAGATATGTCAATGCACATACATGAATGCAAGACAATTATTAAGCAATAAGTATTTCCGGGGTCAATCTCTATACACATCACATTTAAATACTTTCAATATTTCTATAGAGCAACCACCGTATGATCACATAACACTAATAAGTGAATTGTAAACAGTGAGCTAAAGCTGGTCTACACTAGTACAACCGATTTGTTGTTTCCAAGGTGTACTAAGTGTTGTGAGGTAACCAAGTCTTTGAACAACTTACGGAACCAGTGACCTTTGAGAGGGGTACCAAACAGGGGTACCCGTTTGTCCCGAATTCTTTATGCGCTTCACTTGGAACCTTACCTGGAAGCGGTAAGATCTAACACTGATATAACGGAGTCCCTTTTGCGGGGAGAAACCATAAGATCACAGCTTTCGCTGATGATAGGATACTGTCCCTTACCCACCCAGAAACCACCTTAGCAGTGGTAGAACGGGAGCTAGCGCAATTTGGCTCGCGGCAGGCCTTAAATTCAATGCTTCCAAGACAGAAGTTCTCAATCTTACCAACGTGACGGTAACTGCCAGGGCCCTAAAGGAACTCTCCCCCTACAGATGGGTCAGGCACTCTATCACGTACCAGGGTATAAAGCTGGCCAGGTCAATGGAACAACTGTACCAGGTCAACTATCCTCCCTTGCTGGAAAAACTAAGACTAAGATGAACGACTTGGGTCCCTTAGCTATGTTGTGGCTGGGGTGCGTTAATGTACTAAAAATGGTGGTTCTCCCGCAATTGTTGTACTGTTTTGCTGCTCTGCCGGTTATGTCCCGCCTGCTTTCTTCAGGGCCGTGAATAAATTGACCAACAGGTTCGTGTGGCCAATAAGTCCCAGAGACTGGCGGCCAGGTTGATGAGAACACCCACGGACCGGGTGGTGGGGGGGCGGGCCAGAGACTTTAAGACATACTACAGAGCCGCCCAATTGAAAGTAATTTGTGAATGGCAAAAAGACGATTGTGGGAAAATGTGGAGGCCAATGGACAGGGCGGTCCTGGGGAACATCTAGAGGGAGTCCTGTGGAAGCCTAAGCCAGATAGGCCCGGACCGGATGTACAGTAGTGCAGTTCTGGCGCTGGTGAGCCGAACGTGCGATAAAGTGGTGCAGATGGCCCATCTCACGACTTACCCTTCGCCCTGCACTCCACTTTTTGGTAACCCACAATTTACGCTGGGACACAACACATCCGCATTTGACGTATAGCAACATGGGGGGTGCAGGCTAGTACTGGATAGGTTTAGTGAAGGCCAGGTGAAACAATTTGAGCAATGTAAAGTCAACTTCACCCTAGGCGAAAGGGAAAGGCTCAGATACATCCAATTGAGGCACTGGCTCGACCATCCCTCTCTGCTACAAGCAGCAAATCGCCAGCTAACCCCCTTCGAAAGGTATCTTAGTAGGGATACGGGGGACAAGCACCTGATCACGTCAATATATAAGCATATCAAAGCAGGAGAGGATCCCCCAACGAGACCCTACATGAGGAGATGGCATTTAGCCACGGGCTGCAAGGAGAAAGACTGGCCCTGGCTTTAGGACCAGATTCCCAAGCTAACAATATCCCTCCAAATAAGGGAGGTCTGGTTGAAATTAGTAGTCCAGTGGCACATGACCCCTCAAAGCTCCACAGAACGTATCCAGGGTCCTCAGAACTTTGCTGGAGGCAGTGGGCACATGGGAACATATGTGGTGGGAGTGTCCAAAAATTGAAATACTGGGCGGTTGTCCGAGAGGCAGTGGAACAAGTCCTAGATATCAAATGCACGGGTAACAAGGTAGTCACGCCGATAGGCTTTGGGGGGAGGGTGCACTGGAGTCCGTCAAGTCCAAGATGGGTTGCAAGCTATATGTGATAATGATGATGTCAGCGGCATTGGTCCTGGCCCGCTAATGGAAAACCAGGTCTCCCCCACAGGACCACAAGTGAGTAGCAAACATCTGGAGCCTACTAGCACTCGAGTGGCTCACTTATTCCACAGTGAGGGGACCACAATAGATTCAACTCTGAATGGTCTTTTCTATTGAAGTATTTGAAGTGAGGGGCAAGGAGTGTATGGTGCCCACGGGCCACGAGGCTCTTTGGAATAGTAGAACGCCCCGCGGAAGGCGATCCATGAAGGGACAAAAGGATGATGGCCCCAGCAGTAGCCCTACCACAGAACCCGAACATCCAGTGAGCAGACAAACAAAATCGGACTATCCTTGAACCAAGTGGTTAGGAAGGGGCCTGGGGGGGGCGGGAGTTCCATTCATGTTTGATTGTGTTAATGTTCATAAACAATGCCAATAAAAAGTTAAATTTAAAAGATTTTTAAAAAATTTCAAAAAATTAAAAAACTCACAATTCAACAATCATTCCCAGTATCATTTCCGTATGTTTGAGAACATTAAGGGATCTTGTATTAAGAAAATGTTGACATGCTCAGAGTCCTATCCTGTGCGGAATAGACTACTTATACCAGCACATCCATTGTGGCGAACAAAATATTTTCCCCTTGGAATTGCATTTATTTTCCTGAAAAAAATCTTTGGTGTCACGTATAAATGAGGGTAAAGTGGACACAAAGGGTAAAAGTAACTCATCGATCAATTTAGGGACATTTGGGGACATTTATCATATAGAGAACCCAAAGTCACAATTGGTCTACCAGGTGGTTTCTTAAGACTTATGAACTTTGGGGAGAAAGTATATGGTTGGTATGACAGAGTTTCTGGTAAAAAGAAAGAAATGTACACATCTCATCCAGCAGCCCCTCCATTTTCCAATGATTCAAAAAAGAATCTTAAGTATTTTCCATTTCAGCAATGGGGTTGTTTAGTACCACGTCACAACATGTAGTGTCTTTCAATCTTCTACTGGCCTCGTTAATATAATCTATTCGAATCAAGAATACCACAGGTCTACCCTTGTCAGAGGGTTTAAAAATGCATGTTGTCAGTTCCTGTAATTCTTGAACAGTCTTTTGTGCTCTGGGGCTTAAGTTGTCAGTCTTTTTTGATTTCACCAATTTTCTCTACTTCTAAAAATCATTTATAACCAGAGTTTGAACTGCTTCAATGAGTCCTCCGGAGGGTGCAGGCATATTAGTGCTGAACCAGTCCCTACAAAACTATCAAGTCCAAGAAAAAAAGTGTTTTGTCCGATTCCTAACAACTAACTGGCCCTACCACTATAGAAAACACCGCTTAGCCTCAAAGCTGGTTTGCAACAGAATGGTGTATTCTTCACAATCTTCGTATCGAGTTTTTCGGATAAAATTATAATCATCTTCTGTATGGGTTTCATGCTCCGCTAAGAACTTTATGTAACTTTTGCTTTAAACAACTTGAGAGGCGTTTGGACGCTTACTATCCAGAAGAAGGGAGTGTGATGAATCCTTGGATGTCATCCCTTCTCTCCTAGGGGGAACCCCTTCCCATGAGGCCAGGGAGGTAAGGGCCCCTACCTGATAGTCCCCCTGGAGGTGGTACTCAGCGGGTAGATCTCATGGAGAGGAATCCCCCCTTATGGGACAGGGACTGTCCAAGAACGTGGCATGCCCAAAATATATCCCCACCTTCGTCCTCCTCCTTCCCTATGCAGGCTTCCGTAATTCCACATACTTCTGTGTACTGCTGTAGGATAGATTTGGCCTTCCTAAAAAGTACTGGTACTTACTATATGAGTCATATGTAGGCACTGGGATGAAGAAGAGAATATGTAGCCCAGTTGAAGATGAGACGAGGAAGAACTGTGGAGCAATGCAGAGTGTCCCGCAGAACCAACATGAGCCTCTAGTCACCTAAAACAAGGTATTAGGCTACTGGAAATAAAAAGCAAAGAATGGCAATCCGACCTATCAGTTCCTTGCTGTGGCGTAAGAGCAAAGGCCGAACATCGCAGATGGCCAGCCTGTGAGAGAAACAGCTGATCGGGACATGGTCAGTGGGAACCCGACATCCCTACCTGCTATGCTGAGGACCAGCAGACCAAGACCAGCAGGAGAAGAAGAACAGGCGCAAGAGAACACTGTGTGATGACAACGAACAGCGACATGCAGCCTGGCTCTGAGGAAGTGTGGCGGAGCCGCTGGAGGCAGCACGAACATCAGAAGCTGTGAAATGCCAGAGGAAGGGAGGCATTCCCCCCCAACTTTATTGAACTTCCAAGAAAGGCCAGAGAAAGGCCAGGGGAAGGGAGGCATTCCCCCTGGTATTGTCACCATGACAAGATGCCTCCGAAAGGGTGAAGGGGAGGGAGTCATCCTTTAGACATCAAGGTTTTGAGTTGGAATTTTGTTTGTTGTGTGAACTGAGACTTTTCAATCTGAACTTTGTGTGGTGACTTTTGAAAGGGACCACAACCTGGGAAAGGGAATCATTACATCAGAAAATAGTCCCTTCAGACTACTGGCATTGTAGTTCGCTCTGCAGAAAAGGGGTGCCATTCCTTCTACAGTAAAGAGACTCACCAACCTTTTATCTTTAGTTTAGAAGTGCAGAGGAAGGAAATAGGTTTAGACACAGGCAGTGGACTTTGTTTTACGGACATCCTGACATATCCTTAGCATTAAGTTGAGGTGCAGAAACCCTTCCTAGAGTTATAGATAGTTATGGTTTTCCTCCTTTATTTTCACTGAATAAAAGCAACAATACAAACAACAGCTGTACTTTATGGTGTTTTGCTGTAGTGACAGGGATAAGAGCATTTGTGTCTGTGATGGTGCCTTTTTGTTTTGATGCACAGACCTCCTGACGGGGCACCAGAGTTTTAGTTTAGGTAGGAAATCCCCTTAGTGTTTGCGATGGATGGTTTGGATTTCCTTTACTAAAGGTCTATAGCAATCGCTATGACACTACTTGGTCAGTCTGTGAATGGATGAGAGAGATATATATATATATATCACACATACCGTAGTACATGGAAATGGAATGCACTCCAAAGCTTCAGAAGTGCTAATGTCCTCTGAGCATCAAGTCAAAAAACACCACAACGTTTACCAGCAACAAATATTCCTTTATTCTGTGATGCTGTGGAAAAAAGAAAGCCACATCGAAAACGACATGTTTCGCGGTACACAAACCGCTTTGCTTGGTCATGTTCAGACCTATATATAGTGAGAGAGAGAAAATCGTCATACAAAATCAACAGCAAATCGGCTTAGACTGGTCAATTTACAAAGAGATAAGAACTCCTATGTATAAATACATGCATGTACAAAAAACAAAAAGACATCTCCTGCCACCAACCCCTAAAAACAAAATAAAGAAAGCTGTGCTCCAGAACCTTGAAGCGTCACTTGTGCTTGATGGAATTACCAATAAAGATCTCAGAACAAATAACCGGACAGATTAAAAGAATATGGCAAAGTACTATTTTATTCTCAGTTTAATAAAGCAGGGTCAACTGGCATATCAGACTGATGCTTGCACAGTTACACACAAACTTGATTACACACAGGCTTTATACCCCAATATGCATCATCTACAATGTCATCCTACGTGGCAAACTATAAAACCCATTAGCGGGAGTGATTGGTTAGGGGAACATATCTACTTACAGAATACATAGGGTTTAGTACACCATTGGATGTCTCTGATTTAAGAGGCAGGCCTGGAACTACCTCAAAATACATACAATACAGATCATAGCGAACAAAATGGCAGCGGATTGGACCATGCGACATTGTATAGCAGGTTGCCCCATAGATCCACTGATCGGTTGGCATCCTCACCCAACCTTGGACTTTCGGCTCGGCTAGCAGCTTGTAAGAAAAGTGAAACAAAACCCAGGTGCTTGAAACCCAGGTGCACATCAGATTACTCCCCACTTTTCCAACTAGTCCATCATCTCTCATCAGTCCAGCCATGAGCCAACGTTTCCAGTCTGTAGTTGACCTTGTAGACTGCTTGCTGTCCTGGGACATTCAAGGGAGTGTAAGCAAATCACTATCTTCATCTGAGGCTTAATGAATAGCCCTTGTTTTCGACTTCGGGTAACATGTGAAGAGACCACGAATGTGTCAATTTCAGCTGCTATTTGATTTAATTATACCGAGTGTCATTGCCCTTCTTGGTCTCCTGAAAATTGCTCTCTACCTTGTATAGACTTAATACACGTTTAAATTGTCCAATACTTCGCTCTTGCAGATGTTTTCTTCTCTAAATTAAGAGAAATATGTCTCATTCATGGCTTAACCGTCTGCCTCCCTTCATGATTTGCAGCTATTCCTTAAAAATAGCATCCTTGATCCCAAGCCAACATAAGACTCCTCTTTGTTTTGCACACAAAGCTGTTCTTCTACCGTCTCCTGTGCAACCATGATCTGTTTCTGAGGTAGCTGAATTGAATCTTACCACCAGCCATTTATGGCCATCCTAACCACGTTGTATATTCCTCTATAGCAAGCTTCTATGTATCTCATCTACCTTGTGTTACTGCATATTTACACTTATTGGTCAGCAAGTTACTTTGTCTTCTTTTGCATTCATGATTACTTTATTGTTTCATACATGTTTCTCTTGTCACTTCAGTTAGATTGTTATTTTCATATTGTTCCAGTATGTCCTCTTATAGCTTCTTTATGACATCACTCTGCCCTCATCAGGTTTCACTCAGTGCTCCATGATGCCCAATGGTGCGTGCCGACATCCTTCCATGCGACAACCTTCCACACTTTTAGTGCAGGGGTACATACGATACGGTTGTCTCAGTGCATATCATCTCTCATACACTCTATGCAGAATAGGGACAACATATTGGGTCCCATACAGAAACCTTCTCCTGGTGTTCCAGTATGGTGGCGTTGAGGGGGTGGAAGGTAGGGAAAATGTATCCACCTGCTCCCCCTAGATTCCCCCCCTCAGATTGAGTTCTCAACCACATTCTTCTCTTCATTCCACTTTTCATTCTTCTTTATTATCTCTTCATACAATAGTTTCTTTGGGATCCATATCTTTGTCACCTGCCCCCCCTTAGGTGACCATCATTCTTTATATGTTCAGCCACACTCCAGGTCATGCGGCAGCAATCGCCTGATGGTAGATGGAATATCCACTGTCCTACATATTTTGCATGCTCCTTAGGGTAGTAGAACTTTGTTTCTGGAGGTGCAATGTTACTTTTCTTTATATTCTCACGAGTAGTTTCTTCATTTTGCATTTGCTCGCCAGCTCCAGCATCTATATCAATCACGATCTTCATCCAAATAGCTTTTTTGGTGGTCTTTTGGGACTGTCCCAGGATGAGAAAAAATCCTAGCAATACCAACACTAGTGCTGCTTCAAGTAATTTGAAGGCATTTGCCAACCAAGTTAGAATCCATGAAAGCAGAGACGAAAACCAGCTGCCCTCATCGGTCTTGGCTACTTCATCCACCATTTCTGTGTGCAAGGTTGACAACATCGTTATTGCTTCTGTCAAAGTCCCATTCTCTTCATCAGTGGCAGGTACAAAATGTACAGCAAGAAGGCAAGATCTTGGCGCACACTCCTTCTTCCATTGCTATAATTAAGTCCAGGGCATACCCGTTCTTGAGGAGCATGAGCCCGATTGCCATCAACTCTTCTCTAAATCGCAAAAAATTGTTTTACTGTTGTATTGATCGTTTGCAGCAGCTCAAATCTGGTGATCTGTAACCACTTATCTACTGCAATCTGAATTCCTGGCAGGACTATAGCTATAAATATGACTGCTGCTCTGAAGAACGTATGCTCACCTGGAATGTCATAAGAAACTTCTATTGATTTTGCTTAGAAGTAATTCTCTCTCGTGCCTGCTTCAATGAAACAATCTTTTCTCCCTCAGGTGCGAGTCCATTTTTTGGAAGTCCGTAATCTGCAGGTGACTTTGTAGTACTAGCAAGGCTGGTATGTTTATCAGTACCAATTGACAAACTCCTCCCCATTTTGGTGGCAACATTATATATGCTATTGATCCACATGCCCAGCAATGATCCAATAGGACTGCTGTTCCTTCCTTCATGCCTGGTACACCAAAAACTTGGCCACACTTGCAGTTTTCTCCAACTTTCACTATGTCATTATTTCTGAAGCATAAAGACACATTCTTCAGTGGTAGTATATGCAATGCTCCCCCCCTCAAAGTTGACCTATGTCAACAATCTTAGACCATTGTTTTTTGCATTTGCCACAACTACTTCGCATTGTCCGGTTAATGCCGTTGATTTGCACACCACCAATCTATCAGCCCCTCCTTCCGGTGTAAGCAAGGTTCCTTTAATTGTGAAGTGGACCACTTTTCTCAGCATTCTCTTATTTCCTTCCCATTACTATCCTTGCAGTGTAATTTTTTTATATTCTTACATCTTGATTCCTGTTCCATTTATTCCATGTTGTTCATATTTTATTATTTGATGCATTGTTTCTGGCTTTTCTCTTGACTTTATGTTTTGTATAGAATTGTCTTCTCTTTGAGATGTCACTTTATTCACTCACACTATGGATGTTCTACCTTTGAACTGTCCTCTGGTTAGGCAAAGTTCAAGGTGGGTCAGGCAATGTGCCTTTTTCACTAATACTTGTGTGGCTATGACAATTGTAGAGGTTCCCAAAGCATAAGGAAACATGCATAGCAGCTTTCATCAGATGTCGCTCTTCCAACCTTCAAGTGCCGATACCATAGATTATTCTTCACATGAGCCGAATTATCTTCCAACATCCCTTTTGAATCGAAAAAAATGCCAAGATTATAAAAAAAAAGTTTGTGATTTCATCAGGGGCAATAGTAAATGTTTGTCACCCACCATATCTGTATTGTTTCTTATATTATAGGTCTAAATGTCATAATCAGGAGGAAGACATAAATCAGAACGCAGAATGACGCCACAATTATTATTCCATGGAAACTCCTCGATTTGCTTGATGACAATGAGCCTCTTATATTCTGAAAACTCCTCATTGTTGCTCAGACTTTTACAATGTAATTCTGTAAGTCTCTATGAATCACAACTTCATATCAAGAACTACAAGTTGATTGCAATAATGATTCTAAAAATAATATGATTGGGATTTCTAAGAAACATTAGGACGTTGACGTATCTTATTAAAGCTGGATAAAACTAATATGTAGGTACAACTAGCATAAAAGAAAGTGTGTAATGTGATTGCAATAGGTAATATAGATGTGTGTTTTTCTTCTTTCAGCTCCGGTAATAGTTCCAGAATAGCTGAAAGCGTGTTTACTCATAACGTGCTGCTGTGTTCTTCATTTTTCTTGTCTTTATTCTTGGCTACAGAACGAGTCTGCATACACAGAACTTCTTCTCTTGCTTTACAGTCAGTAGTTGCAAGAGGGGTTTGGGGTTTCAACTTTATATGGCTTGATGTTGTGCAAATGAAGTCAGACTCTTCGTCCTTTTAACTTGGCTGCTGTGGGTGTGACTTCTTCCACCTCGTACGAACCTTCAAAGCAGGGAGTACAAGTGCGTACAAGCTTTCGTACCAGCACCTGGTACCCTGGGTATAAAATGGGTTGTTTGATCAAATCCCCTTCTTCAATGGGTTGATCGTTTTTGTTGCTTCTCTTTGACCCCTCCCTTCGATTCCTGACCTGTTGAGACATGAAAGAAATACTTGCAGTCATTGTTGTTAGGTAATCATGCATCTTGTCACCTAGTGCACTCACTACACCATGGGCATCAGTTTTTAACCTAGTTGGAGGAGCAATGGGGTGGAAGTTCGGTTCTCATGCAGCGTCCCTTCACCAACTCATGAGGAGTTAGATGGTGATCTGAGCCAGGCTGATGTCTTGGGGCATATAAAAGGCAAGGGGTAGGCAATGTAACCATCCCTTCTTCAAAGTTATTTTTATTTTTGCAATCCTTTCCTTCAATAATCCATGTAATCTCTCAAAGAAGCCATTCGCCTGTGGGTGATATGAAGAAGAAAACCTATGCTTAATGCCTAATAGAAGAATCATTTCTTCGAACAGCTAATTTACAAAATGCCGTCCACGGTCAGACTGCAAAACCTCACACACACCCTATCTTGGAAACACATCACACACAAGGAAACTTGGAAGAGCACGTGGCATCAGAGTGTGTTCATGGGCCTGCCTCGATCCATCTAGAAAAAGGACATACCGCGACCAGCATATAACTGGAGCCATTGCATGTCTGCTACATAGCCTATATGTAGGTACTGCAATGTGTCATTGGGTCTAGGAATTGCTCCTCTCACTGTTCACAAAGTATGCAATGCAGCAAGTTTCTGGTCCACGATGCAATATACAATAAACTGTGCCACATACTTTAGCAGATTTGGTAAACAACCACTCTTCTGCTATTGTAGCAGCTAGATTCTTTTGAGTCGAATTCGTGGATTAGTGCAGCTGCTCAAGCGCTACCCTCAATAATGCTAGAGGCATAACTGGCTTTCCAGTGCTACCCTGTCTCCAAATTGCCTCAGAGGGGTACAAAGGACACCCCCGTTTCTTCCATAAATCCTTCTCTTCTTGTGGTGCTTGCCCTTTTATGTCAAAAACTGGACAATAGACAGTATGTTAAAGCCCTCCTTTACCAACATGCATCGTCCTGTCATTTGCTTAATACTTTCCATTTCAAAATTAGAAATGGTTGGGCAATAGGCTGCCTTTTTGGCTTCTAAATCTGCAGCTTCATTTCCACGAGAAATAAAATCCGTCTGTATAGAATGCGCTGTGCATTTTACAACTGCTAAGGTCAATGGGAGTGCTAATACTTCAATATGTGTATCCAAAAGGGCCGCATGTTACACTGGAGTGCCATCTGCGCAGAGTAAGACCCTCCTTTTCCAGCATGACAGACCTGCGTGAATAGTTGACGTCACATAGGTGGAATCAGGGTACACCGTCACTTCCTCATCTTCTAATCTCTGAAGTGCGGCAATGACCACCACTAATTCTATGGCATGTGCTGAGCAATGTGAGGACAATCTCATGCTTGTCACGACTTTAAATTCGCCCTCTCGGTTCAGCTTTACTACTCCTGATCAAGTATGCCTTTTGCTGGTCGTTTGTTTTTATTGATTGTTCTTCAAAAGTGGAACAATCTCCCCTCGCCCCCCCTCCCGAGGGCATTTTCTCTAGCTTGGGGAATTAGTTTTCAGTATGTTTTGCAATCATGTACATAATCATCTACCCTTACTGGTTCAGCTATGAATGTTGCTGGATTCACGGTCTTACCTTCAACAATTTTAAGTGCAGGATTCAATATAAATGCCTCATATCCTCATGCTCTTTGTGCGGTCAATGTACTTTTCGATTTCTCTAAAATCGCAAATAATGCATGCTCAACAAATAATGTTACTGAACACCCCATTGTTATACCTGAAGCTTTTTCCATTGTGATTGTAGCAGCAGCTAAAGGCTGCTCACAAGGATAATGTCCTTTCAAAACTGGATCTAAAATCCCACTATAATAGTTTAATTATTTGTGTCCATGTCCTAATGTTGTTTTCTGCCCAAGGACGGCTGTCCTGACTTCTCCATTTGAATGGGCAAATCATTAAAATTCTTCATGATAATCTGGAATTCCCAACACAGGGGATGTACGGATTGCCTTTTTTAATTCTTCAAATCCTTTAGTCATGTCATCTGTTCATATTATTTTACTCTTGCCCACCTGTGCTTCTTTACACCCTTTTAAAAGTGGTCGAATGTATGTGGTGTAATCAAAAACTAAGGCCCTGCAATAAATTACATAGGCCTAAACATTGTTGCATTTCTCTCACCGCTTTAGGTTCCGAGGTCATCATAATTGCTTCTGCTCTTTCAGACATCACAGTCCTCCCCTCATGAGAAATCAACTGTCTTATATACAAGATCTCTTCCTGACAGTATTGTAGCTTCTCTTTGTCCACTGTATAATCCTTTCTCTCAGAGGATAGTCATAAGCTTAATTGATCCTTCTCTATATCTTTCCTCTGTCTGACTGCACACCAAAATGTCATTCACATATTTAACTATTGAACTTTCCATCTGGAGGACTCATTTAAAGACCAAAGGGGACTTGCAGTACCCCCTGGGGTAAAAACGTATGTTTCAGGCTGATTTTTCTATATAAAAAGGAACTCAAATCCTGTGAGTATTGATGGAGGGAAATTGAAAAGAACGCATTCTTTAAATCTAGGACTGTAAAATATTTGGCCTTAGATTGGATGTTGCATAATATTGTCACAGGATTTGTAACTAAAGAAAACTCTGCTTCGACTATACTGTTTAGAGGACGAAGGTCCTGTATAAATCTCCACAACGCCCCCATCGATTTTATCACTGGGTACAAAGCCGTGTTAGATGGAGAATCAGAAGGTACCAATATTCTTTGCTTCATTAGAGTGGGGATGGTCTTGAATATACCTTCATCCGCCTCTCTGGACATGGGGTATTGCTTTGCACATGGCAAAAGTGCTCCTGGTTTAAATTTGATTTGAACTGCTCCTATTCCTTTTAATAGATCCAAGTCATATGGACCTGTGGTCCATACAATCTTTGGGGCTTTCTCTAAATCTTCCTGAAAGAAATAATGGTTTCTTTTTATACCAACACCATTCTCTGCGGTATTTCTCTATCCCCTACTTTTATCCAATAAGTAAGACTTATGAAAAACACTAATTCATCCTCTGAGTACTCATCCTTAAAGAACTCCTCTATCAAATCTGTCAGCCTATAACATTCACTGAGGGCTATCACTGTTCTCCATCCTCTTCCCTCATCTGTTCCATGAAGAGACACCCGGTCTTCTCCGACCACTGCTTTTAACGCCAAGGGGATAATCCGTCCATCATCCATGGTGATTTCTGGTCTGAACTAAAACTCATCAGGTATTCTTAATAGTTACCCATCAATCTGGGTGACCATGATAGTAAAACAGTCATTCTATACAAAAATACTTCTGGGTCCTAAGGGACCCCTCATAATATTTTCTGGCCTGTAAAGGCGAATGTAAACTCTCACATTCATATAATTTATCCCTGGAGAGGAACACAATATTCCTTTGTCAGTAAAACGATCTCATTATGTTAAGTTTTGTCATTAAGTCTCGCATTAATAGTTTAATGGCGTTTGCCTAAAATATAATAATGGCATACACATGTCATATTCTCCCATAGAGATTGGTAATGAGTCTCTAGAAGGAACTAAATTCATCACCCCAGAGAATCTGTGCATTCATTGCAATACCTGAGATTGGATACTTCCCCTCACAGACACAGGAACGAGTTTCTGCAGTGTGCACAAGAAATGAAAATGTCTTGAGGTCTACCGTCACCTTGATGCTTGGTTCCTCATGGGGGTCTGGTGTCACTGATAGTACTGAAAACATCAGGTTGTGCTGTGGGCTGTCCTATTGTGGATATAATGTTTGATCCACATATAATGTTCCAATTCCAATTAAGAATGTCAATCATTCACCCTCTATGCGTTGGAACGCTTTGAAACACTTGTTTGAATGTATAGGCG
Source organism: Ambystoma mexicanum (assembly GCF_040938575.1). NCBI lineage: Eukaryota > Metazoa > Chordata > Amphibia > Caudata > Ambystomatidae > Ambystoma > Ambystoma mexicanum. The sequence continues at coordinate 629,741,952 of NC_090936.1, forward strand.
CTATATAAATGACCAATAAATAAATTAATCCCTGTACCCGAGAAAGGATTTCCTCCTACCCCAGTAACACTCCCTAATTTGAGTGCAAGTGCTTGCTGGTCTCCTGTAGTCATATTATATTGTGGCACCATAGCCTGCTGTGTCTATGCTTGATGAGTATGTTTCTGTTGTGGCTGCATGGGCACTTGCTGCGATTCCCCCTTGTCGCGATTGCATTTGTAGTGGCGCTTACTGCATTTGCTGTGGTTGCAGCACATTTCTGAACCTGTGTGTGATCTTGGGCATAATATTCCTGCAGTTCTGTATTATATTGCGAAGCATAGCCCCCCCCCCCTTGGAGCTTGCCAATTTTGCTGAGTGCCTCCTCTGCTTGTATATGTTCTGGCTACCTGTCCTTTTCTTCCGCAATTCCAGAATTGTTGTGGCTGTCCGCCATTAAATCGTATTCCCCAAGGGTTTTGAAATCGCCCTCATCGTCCTCCTATAGGCCCATTTCCTCTTCCCCGTGGCCAAATATTTTACCCACTCTGATCTGGATGATACACTACATTGTTTTAATGCACTGATTGTATCTCCTGCGTCACTGCATCTCCTGCGTCACCCCACCTTCATTAATTGTCAATACCGCTCCCTCTATGGCTATTTTTGACAACTTTTTCTGGACTAACTTCGCTTTCTCCTCTCGGCTTTCTTCTTATTCATCTCCTGCATCAATCAGCAGTGATGCATGATCGTCAGTATTTCAGGCCATGGCTTCACTTCCATTCCAACCGTTTTCTTCATTTGCCATTGCACTGGCTCGGGTAGTCCCCGGCACAAAATGTGGTAAAAGAATGTTACCATTTCATCCCACGGTTTATGCATCTGAAGGTGCCATTTCTCTTGAATATAAGCAACATGGTCTTCATCCTCCCCCATTTTCCTAGTCATATTGCTAGTCCTAATCACATCCATATCTGATGTGTCGGGATATTGTACTCCGAGCACCCGTCATACATCTGCTCTGCAATTATTAAATGGCGTTCCATCGTGTGTCGTGTTTGTGCATATACTGCTCGCTTCCAAATGTCGTCAGCTCTCTCCCCTATAATGGCTTTGTGGGTTGCATTGACCCACTGAACAGAATCTCGCCAAAACCAAGCTGCATTCACACAGAAACAGCAAAATTGTTGTGCTGGCTGCTGTGAGCGCCATGGCCTCAAAACTGCATTTTACAGCAACAAAAAGATGGCTGCACCGTCTTACCAAGCATACATTGAGCAGGATGGAAAAAAGGGACACACTGAGGGAGCGTGCTAGTGTGTTCCAACATATACAAATGGAATTAAGTGAAAAAGCAGCGTTGCCATGCTGCAAGCCCAAAAGCCCCATTAAAAAGAACTTTTTCACATTTAAAAATGCTGCTCTGACGTTATTTCCATCTGTTTTTCCTTAAACCACTGTTCTTAATAAGGCCCTGCCATGCCCAGTATATCTCATTGTGCTTAAGCAAAAACAGGCATGATTTCTGAATGACAGGTCCTGTCAAATCAACTCTGAGAAAAATCAACAAAGAGCTCCACTTTTCCTGCATGGGAAAACAAATTCATTTTCTTTACAATGTATCAAAGCACAGTAGTTCAAAGAAACTCCAGCTATCTGAGCCATGTCAATTTCAATACATATGTGCTTCAAAACAAACTCCTGCATACCAGAAAATAACTATAGCTGCAAGATACGGTGGGAATCCAGAGGGAGATGCAAAACCGAATTTAAAAAGAAATACCAGCTTTTCACCACACATGTAAAATGGGCTTTGCAAACTCAAGGAGAGAAAGGCCCGTTTTAGAAGTAAACTGTTGAATGAAAGCCTGCCATTATCTAGCAATGTGAAGGGGTTTGTTGCTGGGGAAAATACACACATGGGTTATTTTATTCAACTGGCTTGTTTAATTCAGGACCAGATAAGAAAGTAAAACTGTTTTAACCATATTGGCTGGATTTTGTAAGTTCCAAAGGAAAAATCGGTTTCTGCTTGTTGGGGATGCTACCGGCAGGACCGCCTCTCAGCAGATACTAACACCCCAGTGATAACTATTAGGTTGGGCAATCTAGCCTAGGCTGAACCCACTGACAATGGGATTTCCAGGACAAGGAAGTGTGAAGTGGGGCAATAAACCTTCACTCCAGATGGGAAACCCCCACCTTGCTCTCGAGGAAATGACAGTTGGTGGCAGCTGAAGAAAGAAAAAAAATTGTCCAGTGACAGACAAAGGACTGCCATTTGCTTCCAAAGACTATTTATGAATAAAAGTTTTAAGACTTCTCTGCAGCAAGACTTTGTAAAAATGTTGCAGTTTAAAATGTGACTTATGGGCTTTCATTTAAGACATGGTAGAATTCACTGACCCTTTGGGAATGGAAATGGCAAAGAATCAGGGATTACAAGAAAAGTATCTACGATGCCAATGCACTTTTTTATACCTACATCCCTTATGATAATCCACACGTGTATAAAGTTATGGAATTTTAGGCTGAGTCGTTCATACTCAAAATTACAAAAAAATATTAGAAGGGTGAAACAATGTCCCATGTATTACATAGTTGGAGTGCTATGCTCTACATAAAATATATAACCTATGTATACAATTTGCTAAAAGATTCACTGTATAAAATGTACCGTTTGTGGCAAAATCGGATTTTGGCTAAAATAACTGTGGGAGATTTTTGAACATTGTAAACTCACACCATCCATAAATCTGCCCTCCTGCTTTGAAATCCAACCAGTTGAGAGTGAGGCGGAAACAAGCACCCCCGACCAATCCCATCAGTTAGAGGTGTGCTTAGCTAATCCTGCCCAGCCATATACTGTGAGGATGTCACGATGAATTATAAATAAGAGTACCTGACAAGACTCTACACAGACACTCTTCCTGATTTTTCTGCGCCGGCGTTCCTGTTTCATTCATCCTGCTGAGTCCAGATTCCAACTACAAGGCCAAAGCATTGCTGACCCTACTCCAGGGCCCACTGCAGAACCCAAGCAGTACTGATCCTATTCCCAGCAGCGCCAATGATCCAGAATCAACCCACTAAAACATTTAAAAGGGGAAAGCTGTGGTACCTTTGGCATCCTGAACCAGCCTGGCTTGCTGCCCACTAACTGCATCCAGAGGTACCTGTGCTATCCAGTGACCAGAATTACCATCTGGTGACCCTGGAGGGTTGCCCAGAGCATTGCCAGTGGTTGAGATTAAGTCTAAACCTTCCAGCCATCACCTCTTTGTTTTTGCTATGTCACCCCGAGTGGGACGGGTATGCCCAGACGTGGGTCCCGTGCCTGCTGGGCCTAGAGACCCAAGCTACTCCTCACTGATGAGCCCCAACAAGGGCGAAACATGTTTGGGGATGCTTGTGGTCTCGTGCAGAAGGGATGTGGCCTAGCAGTTCGGGCTGGACTGCCCCTTTTGGGGTGGGGCCAAGCCTGATTTGCATATGGTCTTTCCCTTCTGTAATGGCTTGGCAGGCGAAGAACGGTGGTCTGGAGGGTTGCCCAGAGCATTGCCAGTGGTTGAGATTAAGTCTAAACCTTCCAGCCATCACCTCTTTGTTTTTGCTATGTCACCCCGAGTGGGACGGGTATGCCCAGACGTGGGTCCCGTGCCTGCTGGGCCTAGAGACCCAAGCTACTCCTCACTGATGAGCCCCAACAAGGGCGTAACATGTTTGGGGATGCTTGTGGTCTCATGCAGAAGGGATGTGGCCTAGCAGTTCGGGCTGGACTGCCCCTTTTGGGGTGGGGCCAAGCCTGATTTGCATATGGTCTTTCCCTTCTGTAATGGCTTGGCAGGCGAAGAACGGTGGTCTGGAGGGTTGCCCAGAGCATTGCCAGTGGTTGAGATCAAGTCTAAACCTTCCAGCCATCACCTCTTGTTTTTGCTATGTCACCCCGAGTGGGACGGGTATGCCCAGACGTGGGTCCCGTGCCTGCTGGGCCTAGAGACCCAAGCTACTCCTCACTGATGAGCCCCAACAAGGGCGAAACATGTTTGGGGATGCTTGTGGTCTCGTGCAGAAGGGATGTGGCCTAGCAGTTCGGGCTGGACTGCCCCTTTTGGGGTGGGGCCAAGCCTGATTTGCATATGGTCTTTCCCTTCTGTAATGGCTTGGCAGGCGAAGAACGGTGGTCTGGAGGGTTGCCCAGAGCATTGCCAGTGGTTGAGATTAAGTCTAAACCTTCCAGCCATCACCTCTTTGTTTTTGCCCGACCTGCCCAGCCTTCTTTTGCCCAGCTGTCCTTTGCCAAGCGTGCTGCCATGTAGTGACCAGAACCCTTGACGGTCCAAAAATCCCAACACTAAAAAAGTGGACTTTAAGTATAATCCATACCCCATAGAAATCCATAGTCTACCTTGTCTTGCATTTGTCCTTATCCCACTCTAAGCCATCCTATCCTTATCCTGGTAACTTGCTAAAACTGTCAGAATTCTCGGTGTTCTTGCCCTTGATCTCCAAGCGTTAGCGCCACTTTTCGCTTCATTCCTGTCTTGCATAGATCATAAAGCATTAGCGATAGTGTTTAAATAAATTAATTTTCCCTAAAGAAAAGGGGTACACTGCGTGAAGGGTTACAACTACAGTGTAACTTTTATATTCAAGGGTGGCGATCCTCTTTTCTTAGCCATTAAATCTAGCGTATGTAAAATTTGCCTTTCACTTTTAAAAGCCGATTTCTCTTTTTCACTGCTATATTTTCCTAAAAACGAACCTCACTCTACATTCCAAATCTCTCTCAACTCTATGTTGTACCTGTGATATAGATCTATCCCCCAGCCCAAAAACCGCACTCCAAATAGTATTTCACCCATTTTTTATTAAAAACTGTGTGGGTGAATTTACACGGAAATTGAAAGGAAATGCAACTTTTACACGTGTCATTTTGCTGCAATCAGTTTTAAACGTTCCACTCAGTTTTAAATTGTATGCTCTTGGTAATCCATTGCTGGCGACTGTAGTGTATGATTGTTGCTTTAGTGAGAAATTGTACTTACCTCAAAGTTAATTAATTATTTGTCCATTTCGAGTGTCATTTCATAACATTGCAAGGGGTTTAAAATCCTTTTTCTACTCTTATTTGGTGAGGGAAGGTCGGATTTTGATTCTGTTTTCTGCATCTTATTCCTAATTACCTGCCGTGTCTTTCTATCCATTCAGGTTGGGTTGAGGGAACACTGCAGGGGGAAATCCTAACTTGGGTGCTATCTTTCCTAGATCAAAAAGTGCTCCTATTCCGTGGTGTTTTGTATAGGTTCCACCAGAAGGTTGAACCAAGTGTATTGCATACATCCTCATTGTAATTATCACCCCATTGCTGATTGCTGCCCCATATTAAACATAGTCTGATTTCTTTTGAATTTTTAAATAAATAAATATTGCATTTTACCAACCAGCCTGGTTCCTGGTCCATAGTGACCCGGGGTATTTGAAAAGGGAGTGTGATACGAGTTGTGTATCATCTCAAACTGAATCTGCATAAAATAAGGATAAAAGCATCTCAGTTGTGTGCTACATAATAGGCCGAGACCAAGGTGTGTGTCGCCTGATTGAAATCCTTAACAGCTGCTAGCAAGCCTTTTATGTCACCTATTGCCAACGTCATTCCTGATGTCATTCTCTAACTCAAAAATCCATTTTCCCGCAGCAGTTAAACGGAGTAATTTACATCTTAAATCGTATTTATACATTTGTGGAACAGTGTATATTGTGGTCGTCCGCCCCTTTCTCGAATAATGGGATTTGTGAAAATCCTGGTCCATAATTCATACCGGACTACACTTCTCATCTTCTAGGTGGGGCTAGTCTCGCCCGTTTGTCTCGGTCATGTTAGGGTCCTTATTCTGCTTCCATAACGCGGGGATACATCCCCTGCACTGCGCCATCATGCTTGTGGCCGCTCAGTATATAGTGTCGATTCTGGTGTTCTTTCTTTGGGGTCCTCTAAATCTGACCATTTCACCCCTTTTTCTACACTCTTATTCTTTTAAAAATCTGCAGGTGCCCTCCCTTCACGCTCTTTCATTGCTTCGTCTGACATTATTATGCCCCAGCTTGCATGACTTATCTTTTTCTGCATCAAGATCTAGTCCACTTAAAGACAGAGTTCTATGCTAATCTGTTATGGCGTCATCTGACCTACCTCCAGTTTCCCTCAAACAAGATCTTTATATGTTGTCTTGGGTTTTATGCCCTTCTTTATCCCTCATTTGCCTATATAAATCCCCAATTCCTTTCCCTAGGTCTTCTGTATCTCGCGCATCAGCCCATGTTGGTATTCTTGGTATACAGCTATGTCTACTGTATGGTGAAGCAAAGTGTACTTTGAGACCCGGGCCTATCTAGCACCATACAGGATTCTCAAATCTAGGCATTTGGCCAAACTAGGAGGGTCAGCTGCAAGACATATAACCCTCTAACCAAAGAAGCTCAAACTTTCTGCATACTTAACTCACAGAAAAACTCACACAACCACCTCTCGCACAATAAGCCGCATGCACTTCACCACACTGCAACAGCACACAAGCCGCACCAACAGAACATGAGGATTGACATCGATCCAATACTTGCACCAAAGCTCAGCACACGGTATAAAAAGGACAACACCTCTCACTATCCTACCCCCCTTTGTCTTAACAACCCTCCATGCCTTCTCGTTTGCAGATCCGCCCGAGCTCCTGGGGACTAATTCCATTGGTGACGGTGCGTGGTACAAATACCTTTAACATTCCTTGCAGCTCCCTGCTTGGCTGTTGTGACCCACTCTCTTCCTCAAGCCGTTCTTGTGCTTCGATCGTCACTATGCATCTATGACATAGACACTCTATATCATCTTTTAGTCCCCTACTTCTGGTCATTTCTTCTTCGCTTCTCCTCAGCTTTCTTAATTCACCTTCCTCTCGCCTTCTTTGCAACCTACGTTCTTTCATTCTTTGCACTGCTATCTCCTCTCGTCTCTCCTATTCTTTCAGTGCCTTGTATCCTTTGTTCTTCCCTTCCACTCTCACATCTTTATATGCCCTCTTCTTCCTTTTCTATTTTTCCCGCTCTTCTTTTTCTCCAACCTCATCAATTCCCTTATCATCCAGCTCGAGTAATAGCTGTCCTCCCATCCATTTGTTCTGTACTATTGTTATTCCCTTAGCTGTGTCCTTCATTTCATTCTGCTTCCTTCTTCCTCCATCTCCATCTGTCTATCTTGCCCATTCTTCCTCTCATCACATGGTTAACTTTCATTGCGTGTCGAGATAAATTTGCATTCTCTACTTTTACTTTACTCTCTTCCGCATTGTCCTCACTGTTATAAGAAGGGGGCTCATATGTTGTATTAAAATACCCTGCTGTGGCTTTCTTCCTTTAACGCATATAATCCCTTCTCCCCTGTGTCTACACTCTTTTTTTTCAGGAGAGGAAAGGGGAGCCGAAGGGCTTTTATCCTACCCTTTATGCGATTAAGCACCCACTCCTTTTCTGCTGGATCTTCTTTCTCACTCACGCACGCACGCACGCACGCACATCTTCCATAGCTCTAAAACAGCCAACCTTTTCTAGAACTTTTTCCCTTATATGTAGCATGCAAATACGTTGTCATATGTTGCAATACTGGTTGACCATAAACCCTCCTAAGGCCATGCCATGAGTGTCTTATTAGTCGTGCCTCGGACCCATTCCGAATGCTATTTCCTTATTTTAGCTGTGTATCTTGGTATCAAGTCAAGCTGTCACTGGAGCCCTGCCGTGCCTGACTTGCCCGCTCCAGACTTGGGGCCATCCTGCCATCAATGGAATATATATTCCATTATATATAGAATATATACTCTCTTCACGCTCCTTTACTGTCTCCTGGGGTGGCTGCTCCTCTCCTACCCATCCTCCTGAATACGGTGTACCCCAGGGGTCGGTACTTGGTCCTTTCCTCTTCTCTCTTTACACCTCCCTCATTGCCCCCGTTATCTCCTCGTTTGGTTTCTCCCACCACTTTTATGCCGACAACACTCAACTCTTTCTCTCTTTCTCCTCCTTCTCATCTGACCTTCACCAAAAACTCTCCTCCTGCCTTACTGCCATTAGAACTGGAGGTCTTCCTGATTTCTCTCTCTTAACACGGACAAAACCAAAGTTGTATTCTTTCCCCTCTAACTCTCTTCCCACTCCCACTCCTCCCCCATTCATTTAATTTCCTCCCTCCAATCTTCCCATCTCTCTTCAAGCTCGTAATTTAGGGGTTCTCTTTGACTCCTCCCTCTCCTTCTCCCAACATATTTCCCTCACTTCCCGCACCTGTTGCTACCACCTCTTCAATATCCGCAAAATCCATCCTTCTCTCATTTTCCTCGCTACTAAACTCTTAATCTCCTCCCTCATCTTATCCCGCCTCTTCTACTGCTCCTCCCTACTCTTTGGACTTCCTACTTGCCCCTCTTAAATCCATCTACCACTCTGCTGTTTGCACCCTCTGTCTACTTACCACCCATGACTCCATTTCTACCTCTCTCTCTTCCCTTGGCTGGCTTCCTTTTCACTCCCAACTTAAATTTCAATTTCTCTGCCTTGTCTTTAAATCTCTCCATGGTCTCGCCCCCCCTTATCTCTCCTCCCTTCTCTCCTACTCTCCCTCCCATTCCCTTCGGTCAGCTGGCCACTTCCTTCTCACTGTACCTCCTTCCCCCTGTGCCTCTCCCATTTCTGCTCCTTCCAACTCCTAGCACCTCTACACTGGAACTCCCTTCCTCTTGCTATCCGCTCTAACCCCACCTTCACCTTATTCCGCTCTTCCCTTAAATCTCTCCTCCTCCTCCTCCATTCTCCTCCCTGAATCACCTCCACCCCTCCTGATCCCCCCCTCTCCTCCCTATTCTTTCCCCTAACTATCTCCCCCCTCTCCTGCCTCCCCAATCTCACCCTCCCCTCCTCCTACCATTCTTCACCTATCCCCTTCCCAACTCAACACCCTCAGTTGCTTTTCATTGTTTTGTTGATGTATTTATAATGTATTTGCTTCAACTGTTATATTTTTTATCTATTATGTTGTTCAATTGTACAGTGCTTTGGCGTAAGGCGCTTCATAAAATAAATACAAATATATCACAACAGGGGAATCACCTTGCAATCTCTATGATCATTTGTCCTCACTGATGAACCCTACAATAGCTACCACCACCACCATCATCATCATCATCATCATCATTCTTACCAGGAAACCTACATTTCTGCAAAACCTATAACACACCATCCGTTCCACAAGACTAACTCCAGAAGTTAATTTAAGACTGCATTGATAAAGACTGAGGAGGGTTGAAGCTCATGCTGGCTACAGAATATATATTGTGTGCTCAGAACTGACAGTCTGCTTGTTGCTATGAACCCAGACATCAATGCCGTTAACAAATACTTATCCAGCACATGCGAGAAGGGCTCTCTTGTAGATTTGTTGAAACATTAAATAAATAATATTGATAGCCGAAACATAAGTGCTTATGTAGACAACGCAAAATATATAATAAAAAAATGCACTTGTAATTCTATGACAAGACAGGAGGGTCGCATTATGCTTATACTTTCTTTAATACTGCCATATCAGCATTTTAAAACTTTAATTTTATGTTTTAGTTTTTCTTACCTGCTACTTGGAAAAAAAACAAATCAACAAGTTACAAGTTTCATATCTCAACAAAATTCAAACTGGGTTCCAGAAACCACGATTCCTGAGGCCCTTGTAGTCCTGACCTCTACCCCCACACCAATTAGTGGCCAGCTCTGGGTATAAACACTCTCGCCCCTAGATCTATTCCTCTTTCTTTTTGCTGCCATACTGAAATAAGTGTTATGTCTCATTTATATGCACTATAAAAGTTAGCAATTGCCTATTAGAATATAATAGATATTAGAATGCTGTTACTATCAATGATATTTTAGAAGATAGACTGACAAGTGTTCATTTAACAGCGTTTGTAGCGTTGAAGTGTATGAGGTGCGCGTGCGTATTACCGTTTACCTGTGGTAGTTGTAATTCATTTGTAACACGAGCGGGGAGTGAGGAGAAGCAGGGCGGAAACGCGGGCAAAGCCGCTCGCCTCTGGAAGCCGACCCTTTCTCCTCTGGCTTGTGCGGGCGAACATGAAGGCTCTAGGACCCTGCAACGGCCGGCATCCATGCGCATAAGCGGAGGCGGCTCGCGCCGCCGAATGCGGAGTACATTAGGACCCAGCGAGGCAGATCCTGCCTCAGAACCTTCCCGGCATGCTCCGCGTCCCTCTAGCGCTCATTTTCCCGCGCATGCATAGCGAAACGGAGCGGAGAGTCGTGCGAGTCAGTGCCTGAGAGGAATTTTCCCAAAAAGACAAAAAAAAAAAAAAAATACAATTTTGTTGGAATTTTGCATGAACTGCAGAGAACATTGAACAGTTCACAGACAAGCTGGAAAGGCACAGAGTGCAGTTAAAGCAAACTCTGACTCAGAGCCTTAATTTACAGCTGACTCCCAAGAGGTTAGCTCTGCTAACAACATTCAATGGCTCAATCATCGCACCCCAGAGATTCCCAGTCCACCACACCAGAGTGGAGTGAACAAGAGTGGGAAGAAGAGCCCGCTTGGCAAGACACAGATTTATCCCTCAGCTTCAAGAGGGTACTGGGAGATTCACTTTCACAAGCGGTCTCTCAGGGGGTGCAACCTTTGACTGAAAGGTTGGAAATGCTGGAAGCATGCATCGCTGAGCAGCAGGAACAGCTGGGAGCCAGGAAAAGACAGGCAGAAAGCCCTGGGGAAGGGACGCCAGCTGGACACCCTCAGAAGAGGGTTGAAAATAAGCCCGAAAGAGCGCAGACTCTTAGACCCCCTCAGGCACAAAGGATAGGGTTAACTGTTCCCCAAAGTCAGAGCGACCCAGTCGCCAGATTGAAAGAAACCTTTCTAGCAAAGTTGGCAGATGGCTACAACAGACCTCCTGCCCCAGGGGTGTACAATTCAGGGGAGTATGAAGAGGGATATGCCCCCGATGACGAAAGCGGCAAAGAAGATATTCCTCAACCCATTCCTCAAAATGTTCCAGAGGAGGAAGACAACATAATTGATATGTTTGACCCAGAGGCCATTAGACACTCAAAGTCATCTGAGTGGGTGCCCTCACCCAGAGTAGCATTATACATGTCACAACACATCAGGAAGCCGCTGGACAGAGAAGTTAGATCCCGTATGCGATCAGAATGTCCACAGCCAGAGCTGCCTGGGAAGCTGGCGGATACACCAGACCTAGACCCAAAGATGGTCACTTTTGTTACCAAATCTGCGCAAGACATTAGGAAAGGTGTCGATCGTGCGTGGAAAGGGTGTCAGGACAAGCTCCTGGACTTAGCAGGACCACTGGCTAAAATTATGGACCTAGTGGAGAAGTCAAAAGACACTGGTATCCCAGTAGACAATCGGGCCCTAGTAACTGGGCACAAAGGGCGGTATGCCTATTGGGTAACGCCAACTGTGCTCTCTCTTCAGAGAGGAGAAGAGGCGTCCTCCTAAAGATCGATAGAAAGCTCAGCGATCTAGCCACATATGAAGCGGGTGAGGGTGCTAAAGGCCTTCTATTCGGAGAGGCCTTCGCAAAGGAGATGTCTCAATTCGTTGGTACATACGCAGCTCGCGAGAAAGTCCAGAGCTCTAAAAGGAAGATATTTCCAGGGCGTGTTTTTGCTGGGACCAGACGATTCAGGGGTCGCTCGTCCGGTCGCTACAACTATCAAAGAAGGCCTCCAGGTCCACGCGCGCAATATCGGGAAAGCCGTTAGCAAGATACCTTTTTCCCGGCCAGAGGAAGACATCCAAGAGGCCGCAGAGGAAGAGGTTCGTTCTGTCAGCCCAGCGCAACAGGCGGTGAGTACACCAAATGTTCCCATCGGAGGGAGAACTCTCTGCTTTCTGAAAGAATGGCAAGCTTTATCAAGCGATGCTTGGGTTTTACAAGCAGTAGCGGGTCTTCACCTAGATTTCATAGACATTCCTAGACAGGACAGAGAGCCCACCCCCATTTGCATGCCGCAAGAAGAGAAAGCGCTTTTACACAGCGAGTTAAGCAAATTAGTAGAGAAGAATGCAATAGAGCGCAAGAGCACAGAGGGTCAGGTTTTCCTCAGCAATATGTTCCTAGTGCGCAGAGGGGAAAAGATTAGTCCAGTCATAAATCTAAAAGACGAACAGTTGGCTGGAATACAACCATTCCAAGATGGAGGGCATACACCTCCTCCGAGACCTATTGCGTTCAGGAGATTGGCTAGCCCGCCTAGACCTCAAGGACGCTTATTTAGCGATTCCGAAAGTAGTAGCCTTTCAGAAGTACCTCCAATTCAGATGGGAAGGAGAGATTTGGTGATTTGCATGCCTGCCATTCGGGCTGGCGTCAGCCCCTTGGGCTTTCACGAAAGTGATGAAACCAGTAGCTGCAGCTATCAGGGAGATAAGTATTCGTATGATCATCTATCTGGACGATATCCTAGTGATGGGTTTCAGCAAAGAGAGCCTCACGAGAGATGTGCAGTGGATTTTCAAGTTCCTATCATCTCTGGGATTCTTAGTAAATTTAGAGAAGTCCCAATTAGCACCAGTTCAGAAATTGGAATTTTTAGGCTTCACCATAGATGCCGTAAAAGCGATTCTAGAGCTTCCAGGTCAGCGATAAAGAACATCCAGTAAGAGCGATAAAGAAGGAGCTCAAGACAGTGATTGCAAAGAGAGTTATTTCGCTTAGGAATCTGGCCAGAATAGTGGGTCTGCTAGCAGCTTCCATTCAGGCCATTTTCCCGTGACCGTTGCATTATCGAGCATTACAGAGGCTCAAAATCAAACATCTCTGCGGAGGCTTCAGATATCATCAGCTAGTGAACCTAGACCAAGAAGCCATGACAGAGCTACATTGGTGGCTGGAGAACATGGAAGCCTGGAACGGACGAGCGATTTTCGGAGATGTTCCAGAACAGACCATAGAGTCAGGCGCAAGCAGGTCAGGTTGGGGAGCCAGGTGCGAGCAAATCCAGACAGGTGGGAAACGGTCCGATGAAGAATTGAGTCTCCACATAAATTGCCTCAAACTTCTAGCAGGCTCCTTCGCAGTTCAAGCATTCACGAAAGACAAAATAAGATGCGTATTTCTCAAGATGGACAACATCTCAGCAGTCCGCCACAGACAAATTAGGAGGAACGAAATCCAGAATGTTAGTGGAACTAGCAAAGGATTTCTGGCATTATTGCCTTCAGAACAACATTGCAGTAACCGCAGAATACCTTCCAGGGAGTCAGAACAGTATAGCAGACTGGAACTCTCGATATCTTGTAGACTCCAGTGATTGGAGGCTACACCCTCTAATTTTCAAGCGTTTGCAAGACATATGGGGAGCCCTAGACATAGATCTATTTGCGTCCAGACTGAATGCGCAGACACAAGTACTTCAATTGGAGGATAGACCCGGGAGCAGCGGGTACAGACGCCTTTCTGCATCCATGGAACAGAGCAGTCCACTATGCCTTTCCGCCATTCACAATGATCACAAGAGCTCTAGCGAAAGTCCGCAGAGACAAAGCAGAAGTGGTGATAGTTCTGCCCTGTTGGAGAGCACAGGCCTGGTTTCCAGTAGCGATGGAACTTTCTACGGATTTTCCGAGGATAGTTTGAGCATCCCGGACCTTCTACTCGACCCAACCGGCTGGGTTCACCCGCTGATAGAAGCGGCTTCCTTGCAGCCGATTGCCTGCAGGGTTTCAGGAGAAGATGGAACTAGCCAGGAATTTTGGACCTTGCTGCAGATAGTATCCGAGATTCCCTGGTGCCTTCCACAGTTAGGCGCAGTGGTGTTCAGAACACAGTCTGGATCCCATTTCAGCACCTCTAGTGAACATCCTAAATTTTTTGGCTTCAAAGTTTCAGGATGGTTGTGCTTACAGAACTATAGGGGTCTACAGATCCGCAATTTCAACAGGGCACAACAAGGTAGAAAGTAATCCAGTAGGAGAGCACCCAGCAGTCCTGCTTCTCCTCAAAGGTATAAAATTGAGAAGGCCGAAGGAGCCAAAGTATGCAGTTTTATGGGACGTTAGCGATGGTTTTCAGCTATTCCTTAGGTGGCCGGAAAAAATGAAGCCTTGTCCCGTTCACAATTGTCAGGCAAATTGGCTATACTCCTGTGTTTAGTAGCGTGCCGGAGAGTATCGGACGTGAAAGCATTGGAGATTGATAGAAAGATATTTTATCCAGAAGGAGTGGCGTTTACTATTGCTAAAAGAACGAAGACCGACTCCAGAGTAATTTCCTACCCGTATTTTGCGGACAATAAGAAGTTATGCGTAGCTCAATGTATCAAAGATTATGAAGCAGCAACAACGCAGATTAGACCGCGCGGCGTAACCCAGTTGCTTATAGCGCGTAGGAAGCCTCACCATGCAGTAGCGACAGTACCCATTGCGAGATGGGTGAGGAAGGTCATGCAATGGGCAGGGATAGACTTATTATTTGGTGCACATTCTGCTAGGGGAGCAATGGCTTCTAGAGCGTTTGCGACAGGAGTGCCCTTGCAAGATATTATGAAACCAGCAGATTGGTCTTCTGAATCCACCTTTAAGACTTTTTACTTCAAACCAGTATCTGATATACCGAATAGAGTGATTGCAAGCTTTGAACAAGCATAATGCAAGCCTCCTGTCTTGTCATAGAATAAAGATTGCCCACGCGAATAGCTCAGGAAAGTCTTAATTCAATTAAAGACAAGGAGGCGAGCATTATATCCCACCCGAGAGGACATTGTGATGCATTGTGTAGCATTTGTAGTTCATTCCCGTTGGGCGGATCAGTCACGCCAGCTGCGGATCTAAAGCAGAATTTATGGATTGTGTTTAACATATTCTGGACTCTGTGGATCTAGAACTCTGATGGCAAAGAAAGAGGAATGGACCAAGGGTGGGGGGGGGGGGGAGAGAGTGTTTATACCCCGATCTGGCCACTGATTGGTGTGGGGGTAGAGGTCAGGACTACAAGGGCCTCAGGATTATGGGAATCGTGGTTTCTGGAACCCAGTTTGAATTTTGTTGAGATATGAAACTTGTTGATTTGTTTTTTTTCCAAGTAGCATGTAAGAAAAACTAAAACAAACAAAGTTAAAGTTTCAAAATGCTGATAGGGCAGTATTAAAGAAAGTATAAGCATAATGCTCGCCTTCTTGTCTTTAATAGAATTAAGACTTTCCTGAGCTATTAGCGTGGGCAATCTATTGGACACATTTGAATGTTGATATCTACTATGTTCTTGGGAAATGGTTCTCGTTTCTAGACTTTGGCACTCTAGTTCTCTTCCCGTTTATCCTAAAAAGGGTTTGTTTTTATATGTTGGACCACAATGCTTGTTTGACCATGTGTCTAGGTATTTTTAATGTGCGCTTGTCCCAATATGCCCCATCTGAATTATAGAACTTGATTTACAATGACGTTAACCTTCAAAGTAATATTGTAAACTTATTCTGCAATGTTTTTCATAATAGTCACAAATGAACTCACTCACAAGAGCGTTTGATTAAACATTTGTATTATCATGCAAGTAGTGTTGATTAACAATTGTTTTTATTAATTGTGTGCATTGGTTAAATATCGGACCTTTCACAATCAAAGAATTACATTATTTCATATCATCCAAAACGTATTATCACAAAATGTAAAAGTTAATTATACAATTCACATTCTATTGATGATATATTTAGAAATTAGAAAGTTGCTGTCGGTTGCCTTTGAGGGATTTTGCCCTTTCTTCATACAGAGCCATTATCCATGTGCAAATCCACGTCCATCTCCTTTCGAATCTGCGGTGGGCACTGCCATAAATGGGGCGCATTGGTTGCCTACTGTCCTATTTCCCATCAAGTATCTCTCCCCACCAGTGGGATCACCACAGTAGGGACCTGCCTCCACTACAAAATGTTACACCCAGACTTATGACCCCATACCACCCCCAAAGCTGGCAGGTGTGGGCAGGGCTGGACTGGCATATATGGAAATCTGGCGATTTCCCGGTAGGCCTCGGAACTCTGGGCCTTTTTTGTGTTGGATTTCCACATTTTCACGTATAAAATCGTCCCGGGAGGCTAGCTCGAAGCAACACAGTTTCGATCCTCAGGTCCGCGCTTATAAAGCACTCGGTATTTAAGCGCGTCAAGGTTCGATCCCCGGGTCCTCGCTTAGAAACCTCTGGGAATTTAAGCGCGTTATAAATACGCAACTAAGACAAAAACAAATAAGCAATTAAAAAAACAAAAAAAAAAAAAAAAAACTATTCCTGTATCAGCGCCTCGATGCCCACGGGTAGTGTCAGCGCTTTAAAAATGCTAAATAAAATAAAAAAGGGCTGGGCTTAGTGTAAATGTGTACAATGGGGCCACTTTAAATTATTTCCTGGGTCTCTTTTTGTTTCCCAGTCCACCCATGGGTGTGGGCCTCGGTTGCTGTGGTGGCTGCCTCCCGATGGAGAAAACCAGCACAGAATCGAAGGTCACTGCACTTCAGGGCTGACGCCGCGGGACCAACATGAGGACGTTCGGCCAGTGCTGCTCTCCGCTGCTCAAATTGGCTTGTTTGGGAGGGGGTGAAGCCATGGCATGGATGGTGTTGGGTTTATGCTGTGAGGAGTGAGAGGCAGGTATGGTGCTTCTGCTCTGGCTGTTGTGGGGGCGGGGGTAGGATGCCTGTATAGTGCTTGGGCTCCGGTTGGTGTGGGGTGCAGGATTTCAGGTATGGGGCTTATGCTCTGTGTGGTTGGGGGGGGGAGGGGTGGCTGCCAGGTATGTGACTTGCAATCTTGGTGGGGGGGGGCAGGATGCCAGGTATGGGGCTTGTGCTCTTAGTGGTGGGGGCAGGATGTGGGGCTTGAATCTACATATGGGGACTACCAACCATAACATGGCATTATTGGGGCATTTGAAGATGCACTTGCCATATTATTGCAACCCCTGACATATATCGCATGACTAATCAGGCATATGTTGGCATTATTGGTGGATATGAGGCTGCACGTACGTCAGAACAGGTCATACAGGGGCAGGCTTGGGTTTTCTATGTTTTTACTATGCTAATTGCGATTATGTAAAGGTGTTTAAGCGGAGAAGGATATGCTTCACTGGCATGGCACACTGTACTGAACATTGACGTATGTAAATATAACCCTAGGCAGGTTGGCACTTTTTTTAGCAACTCCCTGTAATTGAGCAACACAGGTTACCCTGAATTGGCTGCATCCTGCAGCATTTGAGAACCACTAAATTATACTTTTATACTTTGAAGTAACCTGGCATTTTGGTGGTAACACCGTGCAACTAATTATGTTCCATTCTATTCTGGCATATCCGAACCCAACACTGTGTACTGCATGAGATATCCTGGCTCGATATTAAAACTGGTGTCATTTATGCTGACCTATGATGCATAGTTGGCACTGTACGAACCGACACCCGGGCAACAGATTTAATTTGACCTACACAAGCGCTTGTACATGCTTACTTTTTATCCAGCTTCCCCCCTCCACCCCCAACCATTGTACATCCTCTGGGTCACTGTGTGCTACTTTACCCAAGTCAATTTGAGAAAATGAGACCCATTTACAGGTGCCTCCCCTTATGTTTACCTGTAGCCCCTTGTGTGCCCCCCACCCCTAAACTTGATTGCTGGAAACGCCACTGCTCTCCACCCCTGCTACTCAGTCCTGTATAGTTCCAGGGAGGCTGGTGGAGAGGGACACAATAATTCTCCACCCTTTTATTTAATGCTTCAGTTACATGTTTTGAGTTCCATTAGCTATTGCTAGTACACTATGCTGGTATTTTTGACCAATTCCACAGATTCCCATAGTGTGTGCTATTCTTATAGGGACTTCAGCTGGTCCATCAGTGGAGGAAACGGTCGGAGGTATTTCACAGCTCATTTCTTTTTTTATAGATGCTTGCTCAACTCACTATTGTATGCCTCATAAGGATATTTTACTATGACCTGCAGACTACAGAGATTGCTGCAACAATTGTTCAATTCAGGGCGCTAGACCCCGAGGAGTGGGCACATGTGTCTTGCATGTTGTATATAAAACTACCCTACTTCTCAACCCCAATAAATGATATTAAACGCCTTGACTCCCCCCCCCCCCTCATCTTTCACCCTTAGTGGCTGAAGCAGTCCATACTGACCAGCTGCAAATGGCCTTAAACAGTTAGGATTTCTCTTACGCTGCCAAGATCACGACATGATGCAACGCCAACAGCTCTATCTTTGCTCTTAGATTATGACTATATTGATTATTCACAGCTAAATTGATATTCATGGAAATAAGGATTGATCAAAAGACCCATCTAGTCTGCTAAGTTTTAGGTCTTCTGCAACAAAATATGGTCTACTTAGTCTCAAGGTACCGTTCTATCTAGATTAGGTCCAAAGGAACGCCACTCCAGACTCCATCAATCCCCCTTTTATTAACGGGTCAACCACCAACTATCAATCCAAACACTTTGATAGACTAGTCTTTGGCCATATTATCAACTACCTTACACTCAAGCAAAAACCCCAGTGGTGGGGAGGGCAGCTTTACAGCCTGGTAATGGTCCAGGTTCCAAGTTACCTTATTACACACCAGTACTGAGTAGGTTATAGCTATTAGCATCACCCCAGCATGGTTTCTGGCATTTCTTTGAAGTTTTAAAACAGCATGGTGGCTGCGTGAGAAGTAAAACAAGAAACTACAAATGCTACTATTTGAGAAGTAGGGAAGAGGCAGGCCAGCAAGGTGAGAGGCGAGCTCTGTAGCCAGGAGAGGCACAAAGTAGGTAAGTGAGTGCACAGGGGTGGAGGGGATTGAGGGAAATGGGGCAGGAAACTAGGCGAAGTGAAAGGCGGCAGGCTGGTTACGACTGAAGGCATGAACAACAAGAAGCAAGATGGAAGCATCATGCAAATCATGGTGCTCCGAGTGAAGGTCTAGATCATATAGTGCAGCCCACACTTTGAGCTTGGAGGCCAGCATAATTCACCTGTGGGTTGCTAATATGTGGTCCTCTCAGGATTCCGGAGTCAGCACTCCGCTGAAACTGCTCTTTGCCAAACTTCAAGCTTTCTTACCATTGCTCACCACTCTCCTCCACTTACCCCTAATTCTAGGCTTTGGTACTGAAGATCATCCCTCCCTCCTCCAAACACCCTTCTCGCTATGCTTCAAGGACATCATATTCCATAGAGCGGCTCAAGTCGGACCGCTCATTCTCCATCTTGAGAACCTCCTCCAGCACAAAACTTCCACCAGGTACCTACCTACAGTCAGTCCTCAGTCACCTCCTTTTTATCCTCGACACCACTTACATGAGTAAATTCAACTCATCCTTTTGCTTTCACCCCCATCGCCTCGCTGATACCACCCTGATGGTTTTCACCTTTCCTTGCTTCACTGCGATCTTTGAGCTGCTCCTAAACTGCCTCACTTCTATGCATCAAAAGATTGCTCTACGATGTCTGATCTTAAACTCCTCCAAGACAGAAATCTCCTTTCTCCATGCCTTAGATGCTAAGCCCACTGTTCCCCCCCCAACCCCGCCCCCCCATCTTTTTTCCTCCTGTACTCTTCATTCCATCATCCAAGACAGGAAACCCTGGCATTCTATTTGACAGCGACTTGGATGCCAGCAGTTCATTACGGCCATTGCAACCAGTATTAACGTTCTCAATAGAAGGGACATCCACGCTCGCCTCACTCACCAGTTGGCTAAATTCACATCTCTACCCTTGTGCTCAGCAAACTAGACTACTGCTAATTCTTTACACTTAAAAGCAGTATGTGTGTGACCATTTTCCTTCTCACAGCTACATAAACATTCGGCTAAATTTAAACCCTGCTTTTGAACCTTATTTATTTATTCTTTTTTGTCATTATTATTATTAGGGATTTCTACATAAGAACCCACCTTTATGTCAACGAAAGGGAATATTGATATTAGTGTTAGTTTCAGGTGATTACATGATCCACTGCAGTACTGAGGGGTCAGTAATATGAGGCAGACAACAATTTTTTTAATCTATCAACATACGCCATTTTATTCTTAAAGAAAATATCCAAAATGCCTCACTATCCCTACTCTGCTGAGGATTCTCCTGCCTAATCAAAGTTAAGGGGAATCACTAACCGAATAACTGGCCCTCACACAAAGCAACAAATATACTAAGAAAAAATATGGCTATAAAACATAACTTAAACAACATTCAGAGTCTCTGAATAAGCTAATGTCCTGGGTGATTTCCCTTACCCAGGATTCAAGGTCAATACTGTGTGTTCAACCAAAGAAAGAACTGTCTCAAATCAGTTCTTGATGTTTCAAAGTCAATGTAAGTTTACTAACCAAAGTTCCAATGATGACAAATCTCTTCTCCTTGGTAAGATATCCACTTTCCACTTCCAAATAGCACCAATGGTAATCTCAGCTACAAAGTTTTGTCACTTCTTCAAGAAGACTTACCACAGTTCAACATAAATGCAACATCCACAACTGCCAGGGATATACAGTTCTTGGTGAACAGACAGTTACCATCTTCTTAGTTACCATTTTAATAATGGTATATTTATCAGGATCACTTCAGTGCTGCTGCTTCCACCTCAACAACTTCACTTCTACGTGATTCATTACGAGAACTGTCACCTTTATCTCACAGTACTCCACTTTATTTCAACTACTACAATGTTGCATCCGCTGACAACCAGACATACAAGCACAGCTTCAGTGATTTGTACTTTTAGACATGCTTTGACAAGATACACTTCAAAGTACTTCAACAATTTCAAGTAGGCAAGGCACTCTTCTCTGGTATCTTTCTTCAAAAGGGGCAGCCTCTTTGCCTCTCTTGTCTGCCACAATGACAACCTGGGTCTGCCTTTAAGACTCACTTCTCTCTAGCTTCCACAGTCTCTAGCACTACAGGTTGTGCCAACTTCAGAATAGTCCTTACAAGCAGCAAGTTTCCCTTCCCCAACTTTACCTGCACCTTTCTGCCTGTTATCAGCCAGAGTAATTACCCAGAAACCGTGGTGCCACTCTTAGATTCAGGTAATGTCCGCACCCTTGCATTTTAAGCTGATACAATGTTATCACCTTCACAGTACAGTTATATTGCTTTTAAACTCAGAAAGGCTAGTTTCACGGTTAATATGGGAAGGTATGCCACATTAAAGGAAAGAATAGAGTTCAGTCTTTCTTTGAGAAACACAATTAGGGACATGCAACCTCTCCTTGATGTACAAAAAAGGTAGCAGACCCTACGCAGGTAACTTAGGGTGACCAACCCCAAGTTCCTTGAACAAAAACAAAAAAAGGTTGCAGGTGCCACTCTCTAGAAAGAACATGGCATGATAACCTGTTCTGTGGTTTTTAATCACTTTGAAAGTCTGCAGCCATCACCTTTTGCTCACTGTACTTTTCATAAATATTTTTTTTTTATTTTGAAAGGAACTTGGGGTTGGTCACCCTAAATTCCCGGGGGGAACCCAGACCTGGACCCCTTGCTCACTGTGCTCAGAGGGGCACAGCTTTAGCTCACTGATGAGGCCCAACAAGGCTGAAACATGTGTCTGGGGTTGGTGTTGGAACTCTTGTTCAAAGGAGGTTTACCTGGCTTTTCGGTGCTAGACTGCCATTTTGGCCGGGACAAAGACTGATATGAAAATGGATATTCCTCCTTTGTGAAAGGTACGGTGAGATAAAAGCAATGGCTGCGGACTCTAAAAGTGGAAAAAAAAAAAAAACACAAACAGGTTATCATGCCATGTTCTTTCTAGAGAGGGGTGCCTGCTACCTTTTTTGCACTCCTTGATATAGTTTCTACAAGTTAAAGGTCTCAACAATTGTATTGTCAAGGTTAGGTATTTGGTAATGGTCTTCGCAGCGTTCACTCTTAGTTAGTGACTTGCAAAACCCTCCTTTAAATAGTAACAGTCCTTGAAGGATTAAACAATGGATTTTAAAAGAGTTGGCTTTCTACGAGAGTAAAATATCTCACATTATACCCGAGTTCTATATTTACATTGTTCCGGTATTCCAGCTTTAACAAACAACTTCTACTCACCTTAACTTGTACGCGAGTTAACAGGGAGCTGGATACTGCTGCTGGCAATGCTCATGCAAGGTGTTAGAATGCTGTGCTTCACGCGCTGGCTTCTTTGACACTTACTCTGCGAGTCTCACTGCCTGACGTCTACCAGAACTTCTACTGTTTTTGGTTTCTTAGGGACCCACACCCTTCTTCTGCAAGGGTGTCCCGGATAAACATTTCTTGACCCCCTCTCGCTCCCGAGACCCACGACTTGGCAACTGCTCCTCGCCACATCCTCTGCAGAACAATCAGGCACACATGGGAAATGACAGCTCTCTTGCATGCCTTCTGCTCCGCAGCCTCTGCTCTTCAGAGTTTGGGTGAATAGGACCCTCTCAAAACAAGTAGGTGAAGTCTGCTGTCTTCACGTTTCGGCATCCCTCTTGTTCTCCACCTTCTGCTTAGTTTGCCAACTTTATGCTTTCTTCCTTCTGATAGTACTGCTACAGCTCGCATTCCAGTCACAGTTCCAGCTTGTTTCAATTGCCTGCACCCGAGGGGCCTTTTATGCCTCCCGAGTTCTCAGGTGTGGGCCATTCGGCTCAATTGCTTGACGACTGCAACTGTATTCCTTTTCAGCCCTCTTCCTCATCCCAGTACTTATGGAATTATGGGACTTTTAGTCCCCTTCAGCAAAGTTAGTTCTTTTAACTTCTGCGGTTTGGCAAACAGCCATTAAAAGTGGGGGATTATGGGGAAAGTTAAACAGGGGATTTCCCAGTCATCCTGGGGGTTTCCCAGTCATCCTGGTCTGTTGCCCCCTCCACCCCAATGTGATCTTCACGCAGTACACCACCCCCAGGGTCGGGATCAGGTAGCGTCTGCCTTTGCCTGGCCACGAGGAGGGTTGCAGACCAGGTTTTTGGGAGGAATCATCACCGATTCATTACAATATACAGCACATCATGCTAGATATGTGCTACTTCAGACTACAATCTATTACACTGGCTAGACCTCTGAATATCTATTTGCCATTGTTCCTTTTCCTGGTCTATCTAAAACGGAGTCTTTGAAAGCATTCAAAAATAATTCAATTGTTCTTTTGGTTGGTCTATAGAGCTTAATTTTTTCAATAGCTAGGTTTGGTTACGGTCCGCTTCTTCATAATGTCAGAGGATTGAATTCAGTTAAGCCTTTCCCTTTTTGTCAGAAATTAACATTGTCCTTATGCATGA
This sequence comes from Ambystoma mexicanum, assembly GCF_040938575.1. Taxonomy (NCBI): domain Eukaryota; kingdom Metazoa; phylum Chordata; class Amphibia; order Caudata; family Ambystomatidae; genus Ambystoma; species Ambystoma mexicanum. Next base: position 629,765,292 of record NC_090936.1, read on the forward strand.
AGCATTTGCAATATTCTTTTGAAAGCGTATTGTTTGGACAACTTGAGAAAGCACACAAACTGTGGGAAACATTTATTTGTCTTTACTTTGCCCTTCAAGGTCATTGATCGGTTCTACCTCTTCTATGGACTCATTCCTGACTGAGGACACAATATTTTTCATTTGCATGGTCATAATCGATCCGAATAGTGTTGTGTGCCTTCTTAGTCAAAAACATTTTTGTTCTAGTGGACTACCAGATTGATTCTACTCCTTGTTCTTCCCCAAACTATTTCACTCAACTACTAAACTGCATCACCCACCCTCTACAGCATACCTAGATCCTCTACCACTTCTACATAGACAACACACTGGATGTTTTCTATACAACATCATTCTCTCCAATTTCCTGTGCCTCATATTCAAATATATCCATGGTTTTGCACCATCAACCTTTCTAACTAACTCTTTACCCTCCCTCTCCAACTCGGCAATCTCTGCAACCTTTCAAGCACCACAGTGCCTGCTGCTGCTTCTTCTATAGCTCTTCACTTGCCCCTTCCACTGGAATGCTACCCCCTAGGTATTCTAGCCATTCTGGAAGTGAACTGCTCAGGACCTGGCTCAAGCTCCACTTGCTAGATGGTGAAGGGGCGTCTACCCCCCACACAAACTGGCCACCAGCCTACTACTCCAGATCATTTACGCATTGTAACAATGTACATTTTGGCACTAGGCCTTCATTGTACATCTTAGTTATGTCTGTTCTGTAGACACAGTCCCTCGTCTATACCTCATACTACCCTTCCACCACCTGGTATGTTCTTATCTAAACAACTATTCTGAAGTAAGACTCCATTGTGAATGCCTGTCATCTGTAATGTAATCTTGTGATGTCATTTATCAAGCAAAAAGATTCTCTTTCCTAACAAACGTAAATATTATAAAATAAAATACATGCGCACACAGAGCAATACAAGTTTCTCAGTTGACCCTTATTTGTGAGTAATGTGGTGGATCAATAAAACACATCGTACAAGGGGCATGTTTCATTGAATTCAAGGAGTGGTTCAGATAATTTGCCATAGAGATGACATGTCTTTGCTATGCTTCAAGTGCAAAGGGGGTCTTTACCACGGCACACTTGCAATGCAGCGAAGAATCACGTGTCGTGGGATACGTGGAGGGTAATGGAAGGTGGTCCTGGTGTGGGCGGTTAGGGGAGCGTGGATTAGACTAGGTGCCGTAGCGAAGATATGGGCCAGACAAGGAAGAGTTGGGGCAGTGTTGAAACAATACACTAAGTGGCGATTGCGGAAAAGGTTAATGGTGTTGAACTCACCCCCCCCCACCTTTGTGGGAGTAGGAGCGGGGTAGAGGAGGGACCCTTTGAAGAGGGATCATGGTATGACCGTGCAGCAAGGAAATTGTTCTGGTGCATTTATTGCACAGGAAAGTCCCACACAGTAAATGCACTGGTGCCAAGACTTGAAACCCCGAAAGGGGTCAGATGTTTATTCACAGCTAAAGGAGGTGTTCCCATCTTGGAACAATCCAGGTAAAAGATGTCGGGATTCCCCAAGCAGGCATTCTGGCCTCCATTAGCATCCATGCTCTCAAGACTGCCTCAGGGATCGAGCTCACAGCACACTTCTCAGAATCACAGTCACAGGCACATAGCAACCAGTCACTTATTGGTTACCAAATACAATCACAAGAATACTTCAGGTTTCAAAATGTGTTCTTGTCATTAGTCATTGGCTTGGTGAGTAAAACATGGTTTGCTGTGTGCTTTTGGAGAATGTAGCAGCTTGACATGTAAACGTTATCCCCTAAATGTGGTGCCTAGCCCCCTTTGCTCAATTCATCTTCATATAGTTATAGCCTGTAGCATAATATTTGTACCCCACCCAGGGGTAAAGTGCCCGGCTCACATAGGAGGGGTACAGTTCCCTCACTCACAAGCAGGTACAGCTCCTTAATGTCTTTGACTGTCCACTCTCAAATCTCACAGCCGTTTAAGCCACAGAAGCTTGTCCAACCTGCTCAATACTTCACTTCCTACCAATCTGCATAGGCGGTCTAAATGTGTGGTCATTACCTGATATATAAGTGGCAGGATCTCTTGCTCAGCATCCAGGTAACCCACTGACACCTGGAACTGTGCTTCCCCAACTCTGGTAATTTCTCCCACCATACAGGCCTGTCATTCCAAGTCCTTCCTTTATGTTTTCACATTTATTAGTCATCGTTTTTTATTGCAAGGACCCTTCTGATAAGCCGATTGGCTGCAGGGTGAGTTGCCCCAGCTGTTGCAGGTCCGTTGCTCCTAGAGCCTTAAAGGTCTGGTGGCCACTTTACGGGCAGGTGGATGTCTAGACCCTTTTTCTGGCGTCGGTCTGTTCACTCAAGGATCCCTGGAGGTCTCAGTATCTATGCCCCAGACCATGCCATGTTTGCTATGGCTGCAGCTGAGCAGGAGAATTTGCTAAAAGTGTATGGTAGTCCCTCTAGAGCCACATAACCCTGCATTTGGGTCTCACCTCACCTCTTATGCTCCTCTCTACTCAGACTCTCTGGATTAAAGGCCAGTGCATCATCACTCCTCAAGGATGTCATCTGGCATATGGGATCCTGCGATGCTGGTTTCTTCCTCCGAGACCATCATGGTCCCAGGGTTTCTCTCTGGCCACATTACATTCTTATCCCTAGGTCATCAGGGTCTAGGTCTGCTGGCTCAGCCAGTAGACATTATGGGCATATGAGAGGACATGGATGTGTTGGGTAGTGATGTCATCACAACACAAAAAGAGGAAGAACGAGTGACAATGGGCCTCATTACAAGTGTGCCGGTCCGCAAAAAAGGGTGGAAAGAATTTTGGCAAATCCGACTCTGGCACACTTCAAGTTTGCTAGTGGGGGCCAAAGATCAGGCCCCTACTGGCAAATAAATGCCTGAAACACTGGCACTGTTACGAACGGAGCTGGTGATTCAGGAAATCCCATGGACTCCTATTGCACTCCATAGGATTGGGAATTTACCAGCTCTCCACTGCCCGTAATATCCCAGTGATATTGGGCGCTGGAGACAGTAAGTTCACTTTGCTGGCATCCCACTGGTAATATCGGCAAACTCATAATGAGGTCCAGTGTCTTTAATGCCAAACCCCTGGCTGAAAGGCAAGGTTCAGAGGGAGAGTTCAACTTCTTTGAGGACATGGCCCCAACAACAACTTCTGAATCTCTTTAAACATGGAACTAATGTCTTCCTGACAGATTGCCATGCCATGAGAACACCATGAGACTAGGCGTATAATGCAAACATCAAGGAAATTTCTGAATATGAAGAGCAGTGAAAACACTACAGCATGAAGGAGATACTTAAATAACTTCTTGGAGCAGAACCACACTAAAAAGTGACCTTGAAATTGAAAGAAACATTAAGATTATCTTGATTAATGATCAGAGGGAGGCCATACAGATGACACGGGCCAACAACCAAACAGAGCATATGAAACACTGGATGAATGTTAGTGTTTGAGAAATTGTACCATATTGAGTTGATACTAAACAAACAATTCTATCAAGGCACACAACAGTGACAGAGTATTTGGGGGTATATCATTTCATAATAACTACAATGAATGCAAATGCCATTACCAATTAATGTCATGAACAGAATTGTACGAGATTAATCTTTACAATGGGCATTTCTTCATCCCCAGAGGAAGCGCAAGACACATTCACATTTAAGAAAGGTTGATAATTTGTTAAGAACTGTAGGCATACCTTAGCCTACACTTTATTTCGAAAGACTTGTATTTAAAAAACAAAATCTTACTATGAAGTATACTACACACTGAAATAATTTAGCTTGTGGAATGGTTTTTGATAAGGTTTATGAATATATAGCAGTTAGGCAAACAGTGTATTAGTGCAAACCAAACAGACTACTTGGATTAGACTGGTACCTGGTCTTCATGCAATCCCAATACGGTTCTCATGAATCCACAAGCTAGGAGACCAGTTCATTTAAGATTGCCAGAAATACACAGCAAGTACAGTGCACCAGTTTTGATTTCTTCACAAACCTTCAGATCAATTCTATTGTACTTGCCAAGCCACAAGAAGACACAAACAGCAATCTACCAGACACTTTTTGTTGGTATTGTGTGCCTGCTACAAAACCACCCCAAAATAGATTTTTCTAAATGACACATTCACATTTCCGCCACTATTGTCAAATGGAAATGAAAGACAAAGCTCCTTGGAGAAAATGGGTGCTGCCGTAAGTGCAAACTGTCACAACAACCATTAACAAGATCTCAGCTATGACGCGGGAGGTCTGAAGCAGAGCAGGCGGAGCAAGTGCAACAAGTAAGTCAACCCTCTAGCTTGTCATGTCGAGCTCTCTTAGAGGTTCCCAGCACTTGCTCCAAAATGTGTCGTGGGCTGCATGAACGTACAATTGTGCACGCTCCTAAAAACATAGACGGCTGTGTGGGCTGTGCCGGTGAGGAGTGCCCGGTATGGCGTGAGTGCAGACACACAGCAACAATCTGTAATGAGAATGATGATGGCTACAAAAGAATGAACAATGGTGATAGCGCTGCTGATGCTTGCACGATGGTGGGGCGATCTTGTACACACGTTGCGATTCCCCAGCTGCGAGTGTTAGCATGGCGCGTAAAACAGAGTGTGTGCCGTGACTCCCCCCACCCCCTGGAATCGGTCTCATGTGCCACAATGCACAATGTAAACAACAGATTCACACGTCAACCAACCCTTAGCAAGTCTTGTTTCATGCACGGTATTAATGGACAAAATAGTGCCTGTAATTACAAATTTGGAGATGGACATGGTTACGGACTTGGTCATGGACAGGGATACGGACTTGGTCATGGACAGGGGTGCTCAAACGGATACAATGGAGTTAATCTATAATTTGACCGTCTGTGAAACATTGTACGAGGGTGTGAATGAAGTGGTTGAGAAAGTGGTTGAGAACCCAGCTGAATATGAGGATGTTGTTTTCAACTGCAACTTCTCCCCAAATCAAGGGGGCCCGTTTCTCAGCCAACTTAACTCTCAGAGATATGGAAGACTCTTTAAAAATATTGGAAACACAGGGAAGCAAATTGCACGACGCACTTTCAACATTATGCGACATGAAGACTGATAACCAAGCACTATAGTGCACGACAAAACTTTCAAACATACGACGCTCACAAATGATGATATGGTCTGTGTAACCTCGAAAATTAGTGAAAATGGGGAAAAGAGAAATTCGATTAAGGTAGTGAACAAACTCTTACAAAAATAAACATGGTGCGAAGCCTTACAAATAGAGAAAAGCCTGCATAGATCTATTGGCAAAAAAGGGCCGATAGATCTACAACGCCTGAGAGATCCCCATGAATAGGTGGTTAAGTGGGGCCCAAAAACGAAGAAGGATCGACACAAGTCTCCCCTAGCTTACATTACTCTCAACAGAAAAATACGAAAGTCCAAAATGAAACAACGGAAATTATACATGCAGTGGAGCAGTCACAGAATTTGAAAAGCATGCAACCTCCTAGGATAGGGTCTTATGGTATGGCCTATTTTAGGAAAGTATCATCTTCTGACAATTCCTCATCAGACTCGTCGTTAATAGAGCACGAATTTCCGAAAATAAGGCGCACTCACTCCAGGACAAACGCAAGAAAGAATGAGTCGGAACTTGAATGGGGAGTGACAATAAAGAAAGCTCTACAAGACCTGCATCCAGCCTCGATGTCCTCAATGTCAATAGCTATCTCCCCGTTTATAAAAATGTATGAACAGTTGAATGATAACGTCAAGGACCTGACTACGGTGATTGCATTAAGGAACTCAAAGTTAATTAACATTGAAAGTGACAATTCCCTCTTTAAACACACGTACCATTATATGAATAAACAAAATGATCACTCAAACACATTGGCAGATCAGAAACTTAACAACAGCCAAGACTAAAAGCTGTTGGCTGAAGTAGCCAAAGAAGCCTTAGGTTTGTTGAAACAAACAAACTACCAATCTGTCAGACACGTGCAAATCTGGGAAAGTCTCATGCTCTTGCATCCACTCGGAAATAGGTTGAGTGAGTGAAACTGAAAATAAAAAAAAATAACAGAGTGTCGAATAGTAGAAGCTCCTGGTATGAGGAACACCCAGACAATCATTCATGTGGATTCAGTAGATTCCGGCTTCAACCATCTTGCAGACCCTTTAACCGTAGTGTATGATGAAAGGAGCCAGCTAAGTCAAAAAGGAAGCCGCAGTGCAATTAACACAACGTGTCACATGAGGGAAGCATCTGGATTAATGAAAACTCCTACTATCACTGATGTGGAGGCAATAGACTCTGATCTGACCAATTCTGTGAGTCCTGCAAATTCAGCGCAGGCAACTGTGGCGGTCTCCTCTTTTGCAACTGCAGTCCTAAGCTCCATGCAAAGAGAAAACCCTGCCGGTATGGACCTTCAAAAACTAACCACCTCAGCAGACGCGGAGGCTAAACCAACAAATTGATTCTAGTACCATGTGCTAGTGCTCATACAAATGGAAACGATGAAGGGATGTTTGCCATTTTTAATACTAAGAACATATGGAAAATGGCAATAAGGTTGAACCCAAACTGTTCCAAGAAAAAAAAAACAAGTAAAAAGAAGTCACAAATGCAGAACAACGCAAGGAAATTCATACGTAACATTAAAACTGTCAACGTAACATTGAACACCGACAGAGGTGGCACAACTGAGAGTGTAAAAAAACCCAAATAAAACAAAAAAAAGCAACAAAAAAAAAAAATGCAACATGCCGGATCAAATAAATCAACTAAAGAATATTGTGGTGCAAACATCGACCAGTGATGATGTGACATTTGACTTACTAAATTTGTCTACATATGAAAATGATGAAGAGCTGGAGGATAAACACAGCTTGTTGATTTCGAACGGAATGATAAAAGTGTGCCAGCGCAAGAAAAAAAACCTCAGAGCTGTGCTAAATCAACAAATGAGAAGCTCCCAAAGAATATGCACTTTGATATTACCCACTGCATCAGTTGAAACAAAAACGTCCAAAGTTTCAAGCCCCAATTGAAGAAATTGAAGAAATTTGCATAAGTCCAGATGAAGAAAATGTTAAACACAGGGCATTTAGATTCTTTTCCCCCATAAATAATAGCAACTTTACAAGGGTAACAGATGCCAACATAGCAATAGCTGAACCAATGATTAGGATACAGTGCAAAGGCCCGACGCATGAAATCCTACAGAGAAACGAGGAGAATGAAGTTCAAAGGCAGAGAAGTGAAGCCCATTAAGAAACCAAATTCCATCTGCAGTCTAATTCTGGAACGCATTACATCAAGCAGTGACAGCTTCATTTTAAATCGTAATAATGTATTGCGTTTTTTACACTATGTTCCTGGTTTTAGGACTATAGAATCAAGCGACAAAGACAGTGGAATTTGTAAAAATAAATCGCAAAAGAATCATAAGCAACATCTTGGTTGAGGCAGCTCTGGTCATAATATCATTGGGCTTCGATATTTCTGAAGTAAAAGATGAACATTGCATTGGGGCCAAAGATAAACTTCATAGCCTAAACATGTCATGTGCTGCGAGTCAAAAACAGGTGAAGTTTGGGAGTAGGAACTTGGAAGTTATGTCTAACCTGTCAACCATACCAGAGGGGCAACTTCATTGCCCACTGAGGGAAGCCGACAACTTGCATCAAGAGGCCCAGATTGGTGAGCGAATTAAAATGACCATTGGATGTGGAAACACAACATCTATTGGTGCTTCATGCAACGAAGGAATGCGAATGAACTACACAACTCAAACAACTGGAATTGGTTGGCTGAAGCCTTAAGAAATAATGAGAGCTACAGGCTTTACGCATCTTTTCCAGCATAATTGGATGATCTGGATGTTGTGTGTTTACAGAAAACCGGACTTGAGGAATGCAGACTTCCGAAAAGTTAGAAATTGCCATAAACCCTGCAATACAAAGATCAAAAGGTAGGCCAATGGCAGGCCTCCTGACTCGTGTAAGGAAAAGCTCCAGATATAGAATTATCAACTCCAGTAGTCCATCTCCATATATTCAAGTAACAACTCTCGATCTTGTGGGCAGATCCAACTTGGAACTTGGCTATATTTACATTATTAACATATATTGGCAACATATAGCTGCAGGGACGACTGCCTTTATAGATCAAGTATCCACACTAATTGATGAGATTAATGAAGATTAATGAAGAAGATACCTCACCAAGTATAATTTTGTGTGGAGACTTAAACGTTAATTGCATAAATGTCAGACAAACTAGCATTCGGGATAAGACTGCCACAGCTCAGACGACCGCTCGATGGTGTTTCGAGATGGAATCCTGTAATATGTCAATGTTAAACGGAAATACCACTGGGGACATCCCTGCCAATCCTACATGGGGTAGAAATTGCCAAAAAACAACTATAGATTACTTCTTCGTGTCTAACAACGGACACAAATGCGTAGTCTCTTTACAGGTGATTCCTAAAGTACAGAGTGACCATGATTTGGTCAAGCTACTCGTTACTACATCTGCGAAGGAATCTAACATTGTGTGGGATCAGAATGTCATAGTAGAGCCCAACAGGATTAGACTTCGCCTTAATGGTAATGATGTGAAACTATTCTCCGATGCTGATTCAAGAGTAACATAGTAAAGTTGAATACTGACATCTGCGGACACAGTTTGGCGAGAAAAAACATTGGCTACGAAACTGTGCATTCAAATCCAAAAACACCTTTGGTATAGCGGTATTGAGAAGGAAACGTCAAATGCAAAGTGAAATCAGATAGCTCTTAAAAGCAGCTGAAATATCTTACCTCCTCAAAAAAAGATCAGCAAAAAAAGGATATAAAAACTGGATGAAATCGCACAAAGCCTTCATGTTGCAACAAGATGCTGAGACGATGAGGTCTAAATTAACAGACAAAAATTCCTGTGAATTTTGGAGGGTCATCAATAAGGAAAGTGGGCCACAACTAGCGACACTGAGCAACCAAGGTGTCGGAAACTTACTGTACGCTAGTAGTCAGTTATACAGTAAAAAGGGCAGCAGTAGGGAACCAGTGCTCCTTAACATTGATCATTGGGACCTTAAGTTTGACAAAGAAGACACCCTGAACATCATCAAGAAGATAAGCTCTTCGAGGGCCCGCGGTCATGATGGCCTGACCAATTATATGCTAAAAAGAAACCCTGAAAGATGGGCTGAATATTGTACTACACTGTTTGCAAAAAATAAATCAGAATGTGCAACTCCCATATCCTGGAAAAGTGTGGTTATTGTTCCGGTATTTATAAGGCAACAGAGCGAATCCCAAAGATTATCGTCCAATAGCCCTCCTGGACGTGTTGGGGAAAATGTATGCGACCCATCTTCAACACCAGCTACTTGAGTGGATTACCCTAAACCAGCACATTGATCTTAGGCAATCAGGCTTTGTAAAGGGTGTGGGTTGTGGCCTGAATCTTCCAACATTAAATCTTTTGTAAACGGAGGCCATAAGATCTGGGAGAAAGGTGTATTTGGCCCTTTATAGATTTTTCACATGCTTTTGATAGCATAGATCGTGAAATTCTTTGGACCTAATTACATAAGTGGAAGTGCCCTCTAAGTCTGCTATTGGCCATTGAAGAGCTTTATACCAACAATGAAGTCGGGATCAGGCTAGACCATGTGGGAACCCTGGCATCAGCTAGAAGAACATTTTGCGGTGTAAAACAGGGATGTCCCCTGGCCTCCATTATTTTCAATCTGTTCTTGTCCGACATCGGTGAAACAATTGAGAGTGTTCCATCATTTTCTCCAAAATTCCAAGAGTCTCACATAAGTTGGCTTCTTTATGCGGATGACCTAATTCTGCTAGACGCAACTCCAATAGGACTTCAGCGGAAGTTGCACGGCCTGGAAGAATATGTCAGTAATAATGTTCTGTGCATGAACACGAATAAGTCAGAAATCTTGACTTTACAAGATCTAAGGGACAACAAAACACATCTCAATGCAAAATTTCGATGGCATCTGGGAAGAGAGACTTTGAAAACTGTAGCTCACACCAGATACTTGGGCATGAACGTCAGCTCAAATTTGAATGATGGACACTGCGTTGAAAACGCCAAAAATTAAGTGCCAACAACTAGAAATCCAAGCAGCCATATTAAACAAAAAAAAACAAAAAAAAAGGCAAGTTTTCTTTAAAACCTGTGGTTGCGTTTTACAAACAAAGTTGTTCCGGCTTTCATCTATGAAGCGGAGTGTGCCCTAGGATTCCCATATGAACTATGGGCCACTCTAGAAAATACCTTTTGGTCGAAAGTATTATGGCGTGCATTCACTGTGAACTAAATCGAATATCCATAAATGCATGAATATGATGTCCACAATTCAAATTTCTGTACAATCCTGGAAATGGAAACGAACATTGTATATTGACATTGTGGACAATGCGATGCGAAGAAAAACTGAAAGAGTCTCATATTGACCTAAATACCTTACATACCAATACAAATCTAGCAAAGCAAAAACTTTGGAGACGTGATTGGATTGAGACTGGAGAACAAAGACTAAAGCACAGAATAATGAGAAATGTGGCCTAAGAAGCAAAAGCATTTAATGATCTACAAAAATATCTGGTGCCATTTCCTGATCAGCATCGTAGATCCTTGATATGAACTTTCGCCTCAACCTATTTAAGACAAAGGAGAGGTTAAGCTTATGGGCAAAGTATGCTGAGATTGAACAAACGTGTCGGCTTTGTAACCAACAGGATGAAACACTAAAACACCTTACGCTCTTCTGCACGGCTCTTCACTCTGAGAGAACAAAGCACCTGGGAAGTATAATTGTTAAGAGTCCGTCCTTGGCAAATGTTCTTTGACGAATCTGATAGAAAATGAATAATTGCCTTGACGTTCTTATTAGAGGACATAAGAAATCGTCTAGTAGTATTGAACGTCATCTTGTAAAAAGTGAGAAGAAATTTGTTCTTAAGAATGGCTTGTTATTAAGCACCTCAGTGGCTTTAATTTGTGAATTGTAATATGTTAATGATGATGAGATATGACAAAATTGTTAGATAACAAATCACTTTTGAAGGTTTGAAAAAACCAATAAAAATAATTTAAAAAATAAATAGTATGGCCTCAATCATTGGATTTGCATTAAATATACAAATTAGAAGAACATAATGGATGGTTGCATAAAATGTTCCTGTAAGCTAAACAAAAAGCCACAAGGAGATCTTCTCATTTTGTCGTGACCAAAAGAGAGCCGTACAGGATTAAATGACAAGTGGGACGTGAGGCTCATATTGCACCTTGGAACTAACAGTAAAATGCATTAAATGCCTTCAAGTGGTAATGTGCTGTGTGTCTTTGGAATTTGCAAAGGAAGAGGTTTCTAGTTAAGATAACACATTAAGAAAAATGAAACTGAACAAATGAGTGCGGTATGCTTCATTTTTAGAAAGCACAGCTTCCGCGAGTCAAACCACTCACTCTTTACCTTACAGGATTAACCATTGGTTGATTGTGTACCAAACCCCATCGGTTTGAGCCATATTGTGTTAACATTCCTAAATGAAACCATATTCAAGCCTTTTGGGTTGCGTCAGTTGCCAAGCTAACATCAGAGGTATATTCAATTCAGCTTTCTCCAAGCTATTGGATTGATTTTGAAAAACATTCTGCCTCAATACTTAACAGAACCAATTTGCCCTATGGCATCTGGAGAGCCACAGGTTGAAGACCCATGACAAAGGGCAGACAAATGCTACAAAAGCCACTTGGTGAGGAGGCGCACAACAGGACAACCCCGGACAATCAGGAAAGCAAATGTAACCAGACTGAGGTTCCCTGCACTGGCAGAGTGGCCAATAAGGGAATGGGTATGCATGAGACAATTTAAGAATTCATATTCAGAGTATTCATAGCTAGCTCTGGCTTTTGCCAGTGGGAACAATTCTAATGATGTACTTGATAATCTTAATTGACAGGGATTTGCGACATCCTCTTAACTGTGTTTGTGCCGATGCCCATACAAGGTCTTTCTGCTATGAGATCAAATAAAATAAAGGGGGAAAAACAAAAAAATTAAATTTAAAAAAAAAAGTTCAGTACACCAGTTCCTGGATTAAAAACAGAATCTAGGCAAGCAATTTTACAAATATTGCTTGTTATTAGCCATGTTGCAATTCAAGATAGTTTTCACATTGGATTCACATGCACAGCCACTGCTTGAGTGCCTGGAGACCAAGCAAATTGCAGAGACAAAGTGAAGAGGCACCAGAAAAAAGCATTGATTTATTCAGCAACGTTTTTCACAGACTAGCAAGAACAGGTTGCATATGTGGGATGTAGATGGTTTCCTGATTAACTGAGAGAAAGCACTCAACATATGACACGATTTTTCCATGAACTGTGAACATTTATGGAACTGTGTATGCAAAAACATAAGAAAGCCAAACAACTGGCACACATTTTATGTTACCTGGAAAACCGTGCCAATTTTATAAAGAGAGTCTTATTGCAACACTGAACAATCTAGTTTAAAGATTACACCAGCTAATGTATTTGCCTGTGATTTGATTTTATAAACTAACATGCTATTTACTTTCAAATGTAGAAGGATTTTATTCTGCAATGCACTTCATTCAAATCATGTGAAATAATGTTGAATTTAAAAATGATACAATTATAAATGGGGGAGCATATTTCACATGTTGATGTGAAACGTTAGTGGGTACATGGGAAACTGTCAAGAAATAACTTCAGAATAATTTCTGTGGTATTTGCATTGACAAATATTGTTGGCTTGGCCAATCCGGGATGCAGCTTGTTTTCAAGTGAAACCCATGGTTCAAGGTAACCTTATGTCAAAAATGTATTTGAATAACACGTTTCATAGGGGGAAGTTTAAGATAGTCATGTGTTAAAGCCATCTGGAGTAAGAAAGATGTATGGCTGGTCCCATGAAAAACCATTAGGTTCACAGAAATCCAAAAGAGTATGAGGACTGGCTCTCAAATTAATGAGGCACCCCCATCTTTGTGATTTCATCCTAGGAAAACTATGTTCTTAAATACAAACTAGAATACCAACAAAATTTAATCTGTAGTGTGTTGATCTGATAAGAACTAGCCTCTGAAAACTGGACCCGGCTAAAAACAATTTTCATTGCACTTTGCATATAATTTTTCGACCCTGCATCCATAAAGTCAGCCGTAGAGTAGGCCTAATGCAATGAGAATAAAGGAGACCGGTCATGTTAACCAAATTCAATCATTGACGGAAGGCCTCACAGAGAGTTGTTGACACAGCTCATGCAAAGCATAAGAGGCCTTACTCAACTGTTCGGATGGAGGGCAATGATTTAATATGTCGATTACTTGAACCCAGGTGCAATTGAATTTGGAAGTCATTCCCACTAACGGGCGCTCCATACAAATAGAAAACATTCATATTTTGTGTGAAATGCAATTTTTAGAGGGTTTGGATGGCTCAATAGGAAACTGGAGCCACAAGCAAACTTTGTAGTACCACCGCCTAAGAAGGTTTGGGCACCCTGGGGTTTGGGCTGAGAATGTTAAGACAGAAAAACAGCAATCTCATGGAAATCAGTGCCCTAGCTTAAAGTGTGCAATACTAGAGATGGGAATGCAAATGGGTGTGATAGACTTGTGGCAGGAAGCTTCCACTGAAGGGATCTGTATTTTTCAGATTGTATGACAAATTTTCTACTGCCGCTAGTTGTGCTCGACTTGGTCGGTTCAAAGTATGCACTGCTTCAAAACTGTGTAGTTGCTTTTCTATGGGAGGCAAACTTGCAATCTAGCCATCTATGTTGTCCCTACTCAGCATCATGGACACCAACTGGTGCATTCTGGGAAGTAGGGTGGATTATGGGGGAATGGAATAATTTTGAACTGCTCATTCCTGTGTTGTACCCTGTGTGAGGAAAGCTCTCAATACAGCATCTATGCATTGGGCAGAATGTGGGAGGGGAGCTTGCACTACTGCGGTCCATTAAGTGCGGTTTTGTGGGAGCATAGTGTGTACTTTGACTGCTAATCACACGGCAGTTCTAGGTTGAGGGAAGCATGCACTTCTAAAGACTTTTCCTGTTCTGTGAGTTAGTAATGTTTCCACTACTTTAAGCACTTATCTCTGCTACGTATTCTGTACCTAGCAGTGTAGTGTTAAAAATGACATGATAACTGTCTGATCAATGTAGAAAAGAAAATCTCAATGTGTGCTTATCCTGGCAATGGTGTGCCTGTGCAGGTGGTCCTGAACCTGTGCAAATGCACGAGACCTTCCAGATATGCATTTGTAATTGTTCCTAGTACAAGGGGCAGCACGCAGTCATGAGTCACTAATCTTGTGAGGCTGAACCTCAGCATATGAAGTGGATCATTTTTACGATTGTGGAATATGGACATATGAGGAAAGACCCATGAGCAGAATGGTTACATGCAGGCCTACAGTGCTGTCTATTGGGCTGCAAGGTACAACCAGGCCCTATATAGGTGTTTCAGGTGTACAATAGGAGTATGGGCATGCAGGACTGAACATTGGGATTTTGGATAGCATCCGCAGGGCCTTATCTTCCCGAGAGACAGTGGAAAAGAAGGTGGCAGTGTCCCTGAAAAAGAGAGCTATGCAGGAGCTCATCTATGCCTCTGAGCTAATACCTACGCTTCACATAGCTCCACTGGATTTTAAGGAATTATTAGAGGCACTCAACAGGGCACAATCTGTATCCATCTTTGAAGGAATGCAATTCCATGAAGAATTACTTTTGGACATTGCCCTTGACGTGGTTCACTAATCATCAATGGCGGCATCAATTTGTCCTTGTCGGAATATCCATCTACAAAAGGCCATCAGTTAGCTTTTTCTTGGAATCTAACTCTTTACTAACAGCTTCGTGAGAGCATGCACAAAAGAGGCACATGTGGCCCTGCAAAAACCACATTGGCAAGTTTCAACTGGCAAGGCATCTTTCCGTCCATCCTCAGGGAAGAGATTCCAACCACATCAACCCAGGCACAAGTCATGTTTCAAGCAGAGATTTTCTCTTCCAGGGCCTAAGGTGGCTCTTCTCTGGAAAAGCAACAGTATCCCCACCTATACGATTACTGGGCTCAAGATCCAAGTGGGAGGCCGGCTTCAGTTTTATTTCAAATGCATGCTAGCAATCAAGTTCAGACCAATAGATCCTACAATTCATCCAAGACAACTATGCCATATAATGGCAACATCCTCAGGAGAGAGAAGCATCATTCATCGGCATGGAGGCGTCCCTTGAGGAGAAAGCCATCAGACAGTTGGACCTTCCAAATGGGAAAGTTTCATACAACGATATTCCTAGTTCGAAAGACTTCTGGGGACTTTTGTTTGAGACTGGATTTAAAGATGTCTTTCGGATTCAAATATAGTGGAGATCACCTTTTCTCTTAAAGACAGGCTAGTCTGAAAATTAAATAATATCAGATTTCTGAACATCTCTGGATTTGATGGACACTTATTACATACCAATCAAGGAACAGAAGGAGCAGTTCCTAAGGCTAAAAGTAGACCATCACCACTACTGGTTCATGGTGCTGCTACTTCGGTTACATCCATTCCAAGAGTGTTTACGAAGATCCTTGCACCCCCCGTGGCCAACATTCAACAAAGAGGCATTTTGTATATTCATATTGTCTGATCCATACACCTCCCAAGAGTAGGCCAATCTACACAAGGAGGAAGTGAGCATGATCCTTCAACAACCATATTTTTGCTAAATTGGATAGTAGTCCACAACTTTCAATTCATCAGGTTAGCAACAGCATCTCCAAGCCTGCTTTCAGTGCCTGAAGCGGGAGCACCTGGATTTTGTTTCTTGCATTCCTGCCACAGTTCAAAAGTTCCTCAGAGCACAGAGTGACGTGGTCACTGCCTTATTTGGGGTTCCCTCTGGCAGACTGCACTTCAGACATTTTCATATCTATAAAAAAACACTGGCTTCTCAGGAATTCGATGCTAGTACTCCTATGCCAGACCCCTCAGTGGAGGGTTTTAATGGTAGCTGCAGGGCTCTAACCTGCAAGACACTAATCCAATCAATAGTTGCCAAAACAGAACCCTTTGTGGCTCACCAAGCCAAGAGGCTGATGAGCCATATGCGGGTTCAATTATAGTGCAGGATAAATGGTTACAAATAAGCTGTCATTGTCCTCAAACTAGAAGGATTGGCAATGATTTTAGAAACTTCCATATTCAGCAGCAACACAGCAGCAGCCTACATCAATAGGCATAGGCATAGAAGACACCAGGTTCCTCAGTCTTGTGACTCTTTTATACCAGACGCCCTGGGCAGAGGAACACTTATCGTCCTTGGCAGCATCTCACCATCTGGGAATGGCCACTAGGGAAGCACACTCTCCGTTTCCATTGTTGCAGGAGCTTTCCTGAAGCCCCAAATATTCCATGTAATCTGAATGGGATTCGTCATCCATTGGAGATCTGTTTGACCCAGCAACCAATATACTGTTGCCCCAGTTCTGTACCAGGTTCCTGGACCCTCAAAACTGGAGGTAGATTCCCTTTCCCTGCAGTGACCCACAGGACTCCAGGCCTCACCACCCTACAATCCAATTGATACCATTGAAGATTAGGCAGGAGGAGGCATTAGTGATCCTACTGATGCCCATCTGGTGCACAAGGGGGAGATTACCACTAGGGGTTCAGTTGGTGGTTGCTCCTCCTTGGATTGCCAAAGCCAGTCCCGGATCTAATGAGGGATAAGCTCACCACACTGAAAAATTTTTTGGACAGAAATTGATTTTCAACAGGAGTGACCAGGTCCTCACAAAATTCCAGGCACCAGTCTACGCTCAAGTCTAACAATAAAGGTTGGGTATCTTTCCAGAAATTGTGCATCAACAAAGACTTGATGACCTTTTACTCTGAGTTATTGGGAGACTCATCACTTCATACAGGATGGGTTTGACTCTGGTGTGTCAGTACTGTCCCATGGGTTACAGTGGGCAGTTATACAAGGCTTTACTTCCTAACAAGCATTTAGTTATTCCTTGAGACTAGCCCTTGCCTCTCTGCTCTTAGGCTCCTCTCCTTGTGCGGATAAGAGGGATTGATCAAGTTACTGACCATAAAAACATCTTTCTTAGTTGCCATCACATTAGTCAGAAGTTGTGTGGAGCTTGGGATATTGATTTACATGGACCTCTACATGGTTATTATTTCACATGTGGGAGTCACTCATCTGACTCAGACATTCAAACCAAAAGGTCAGTCGCATTTCCATTATTCTCAGAAGCAGATGCTACCCATGTTCCTTCCCTCCTCTAGCTCTGAGGAGAGGCACTGAGCACTATTTGGTTGTGAAAAGATCTACTTTATCTGTAAAGGACTGGGTTTTCAAGTCAATTTTTTACCATTTGGTTCAGCTGGGAAAGGTAAGAAGGCCTCTGCAGCTAACATTAGCAGATGAATTATGCCTACAATTTCTTTGGCTTAATCGTTATCAGGGTTTCCCATGGGGCATAGTCCTAATCGGGCATGGTGGTTTCAGCTTTGTCGGCAGAAACACAGGGTGTCCCTTTAGAAGAGACATTCAGGGTAGCCTCAAGGGCGCCTCCACAACCACATGAAACCTTACAATACCAGCTAGAGGTGCAAGTCTCTGAGACTCGGACGTTGGAGTGAAGGTTCTTCAAATGGCTGTCGCTTGAATTCATGAAAGATTCAGGTCATAAAAGATTTGAGGATTTTGCAGCAGACCTGGGATGTCTCTTGCATTGGTAATCAAATTATGCACCAGTGTGAGACAGGTGGTGTGGGAGGGATAATTACTTACTGTTAAGACAGGAACACAAGCTGGGTATGGTGGAGAGAGTGGTGCAGGGGTAAATTAAGGCTGGTTGGTAACATTCTGGGCAAGGTGTCCACAGAGCATGGAGAGAGGAGTCCCCATCTCTAAGGAATTCAATGGTAGACGCATCTACTCTCTAGCGTCCATTATTTGGGCGGTTTTCTAGTTTTGTCTTTTGATAGTCACCCTGCCATTCTTTAAAAAGGGGCACGTGCCAAAATATTTAAATATAGCTGAATTTTTTTTAAATGACCTTTTTTTGCAAAAAACACTAGCATTTTTGTTTTATTTTAGTGGTAGAATCTGGAATACAAATGTGGAATGGGAAGTGAGGAAGTTGGAAAAGAGTCAGTTGGCAAGAGCTTGATGAGATCGTGGTGGCGATATCTGACGAAGCTTAATAAAGAAAAGGTACTTACCTGGTGAGTACGCCGTGATCTTTTCAGTGGCGATGAGGATGGATTCAAACCCAGACATTTGTCGCTGTTCGCAAAGTGATAGATGTTGCAATGAAGAAAGAATGTCCTCTCCTTTTCATTTTTCTTCTCCTTGAACCTAGTAAGTTTTATCTTCACAAAAGGTTTTCTTCTCCATCTTTTTCCACCGTGCACAGCTAACATTTCGGTAGCCTGCACCCCTTCAGGCATGATAGCCTCTGGTTCAGTTCCCTTTTCTAGCTCCTTTACGCACTTGTGCGTATGTTGAAATTCTTTCTCCACTCTACGCACTTCCTCCAAAGATGGATTGTTCTTTGAGCAGAGGACCTCCCTCACATTACCATCACAGCATTCAAGCATGAATTGGTCTCTTAGACGTTCTTGTAGGGTGCTCCCAAAGTCAGACATTGACGCCAAACCTTTCAGAGCCATCACAGATTGTTCCACCAAGTCACTTTGCTCTTGCTTCCTCTTACCAAAATGATATTGCTCTAGAAAAATACTCAGGGTTTACTTGTAATGTTAGGGCTGGCAGGTGTTCGAATTAATCCTGGCCATAATTGCCAAGACAATGCACCACCATACATTTCTTCCTTTCACTGGAAAAATTGGGAACGTGCACTACTTGCACATAACGGTTGAAGCATTTCTTCCATCACTACCAGGGTATATCAATTTGGAAGGATTGTTTCAGTGCAAGAGTATGCCGTTTTGGTTAGTCACTGCTGCTGCTGCTGTTTCAGCAAACGATGTACCAACTGTTTCACGATAAGGAGGGTGTGCTATGCTTCTAAAATTATGTACTTGTGTATGAAAAGGATTTAAAGGAGCACGATGGAAGGTTAAACAGTATTGATTACTTCTTTGTGGAACTGTCAAACCAGCACTCCTTACATTGTTAAAGTATTTAGGACATGAGCTCTCGAAAAAACATGGAATCCAAATCGAAAAAAAGGTTTTGAATAATGGTACTGCACGTTTTTCCAGCCCAAGTAACAAAGAACAGATTGTCTCGTTGCTGCGGATGGCAGAGTACTATGCCAAATGTGCTCCCAACCTTGCCAGCAAGACTGGAAACAAAGTTGGTTAAAAATAAAAAAAAATAATAATAATTTTAAAAGTACAGTTCCACTGGGCTGGGAAGTGCCAGACAGTTTTGAGAAGTCAAAATGGCATTGAACAAGGCACCCACAGTGAGCAATTTTGACCACAGGAGAAAGACTGGTTTGACTACTAATTCGAGCAACCATGGTTTGGGGGGTGGTATCGTTACAGAAGGGTGAAGGAAGAGAGTGCACAATAGCCTTTTCTTCCAGAGCGTTGAAGGAAGCAGAAGTGAACTACTTGTGTATATATACAAAAGGAATTGTTGACAGTAAAGTGGGCAATTGATACATTTAGATCTTTTGTGTGGGGTTCAAAATGTATGGTTCGTACTGATCACAACCGTTAAGGGAGATGTTACCACAAAGGGGTTGGTTAATGTTTAATTCAATAAGGAAGTGGATCACAGGATTGCAAGAATATACCAGGGAGGAAAAATATGTGCCTGGTGTGCAGAACAAAGCGGGCGAGTGTCTTCATAGATTAACCAATGTGGTATAGGAACCGGATGTGGGTTATGAGTGTGATGATTAAGTGCTGGAGATTAGTCAGGATGTGATATCGGAGGAGGAATGGAATGAGGCCATGCTGGTAGATCCCGTAATGATGGAGATGAAGGTGAAGGTGAAAGTAAGTAGTAGTGGTGGTGGTATAAGGGGAGAACAAGTATGTGAAGGTGTGATGCGGTGAGGATATCGGATGAACTGCAGGTAAAAGGAACCACAGTGTGAGAACACACAACACTTATCTGCTTGGTATTGGGTAACCCACCTTTGGTATAGGTCTGTACTACACAAGTTGGTAGAGTGACTGAGCAGCCAGGCCCATCTCAAAAGGGGTAAATGTGACCTGTACACATGAAATCCATCAATACAAGTAACACTTATACTCAGGTTTCAGTTATAAATTGTTATTTAATGAACACATTTTTAAATACGCATTCATTAAAAAGGCAATTTGTTTTAACAATGTAAATAGGCTTTAAAATTACCTTTCAGATTCAAAACAAGTTAGTGGATAATCTTTGGATATACTTCTTACACAATTCCTACACCCTGGGGTGACTTAAATCCCAAGGACAGTAATGACATTTATATATCACACTAGTAAACTTTGAAGATTGAGGTTTGGAGAAAGGGAAGTAAAAAGGTTAGACCAGTTTCTCTGTAAATGGGAGGACAACTAAATCCTCCATTGAAGTCTAGATGAGCCTTTCATAGCGGCACACAACAGGCTACCACCTACGAGGGACAAACAATATCAAAGTCAATGGAGTTAGAAAAGTCTTCAGGGAGCCAGGACAGCCAAGGTCATTTGGGACAGTCTATGGATGTTATGCACTTCTTCCATCAAAGTCTTGCACAAAGTTAGAGAGGTTCAATAAAATCACTTTAGGTCACAAGCTGTAAACTTGTTGGAAGGGAGTTGGAATCAACTTGAAAAAAGGTAAGCCAATGCAATTCCCAATTGAGAAAAGCTTGGCTACAGGCTGTTAGGTAAGTACCCCAGGCCTAAACAGTACCTCTAGTTAGAAGAAGAACGGTCCAGCTGTATTCGGTCTTGCTACAGAAGTGCGGACCTTGTTCCTGAGCCTCAGTCGTAGGGACAAGAGAGGACATCTGAAGGGCTCCTGCGGTGGTACTTGGGAGGTCATTGGCAGCTACGAGCTCTTTTCGGTTCAGCAGCACTTTGCAGTTTCAGCGCTTAGCAAACAGCACTGATGCGGATCACGGATACCAATTGTACTTCCTTCACTCCTTCGGTCCTGTACTCTGGTGAGGGGACTCTGGATTTGGAGGTCCTGCTTCTGGAGGGTCCTTCAGAGGCTCCTGGAGCATATAGCTGAATTTGTTACCGCTGCAGACGTTTCACTCAACTACGGATACTCGACCCCTGGCATTGGGCTTCTGAAGCAACGGAGAGGTACAGCAAGTCGGGGATGGTGGTCCAGTGGAGTTAGTCTCGGGGTTAGTTGGTCCCACTAACCCAAAGGGAGAAGCCGCTCCATCCGGAGCTTCTCGGTCGAGGTGAAAAGGGAGTTCAGCACAGCAGTAGGGCTTCATCGGGCAATTCAAAAGGTCCAGGAGCTTGCAGCAAGCTCCACTCATGGTTTCCTAGTCTGGTGTTTCTTTCAGTGGTCCACTCTGCCTGTAGTCCCAAAACCCTCGCCTTTTAAGTAGGTTTCTTCCATTCATGCACAGCCTAGGCGGTCAATCACACAGCAGTGTGGCTGTCCCCAAAAGGACAGCCAATCAGGACTAGTTGTATTCAGGCATTCCTAGAGACAAAGGACAGGGGAGTTTCGGGACCCTCCTGCACATCCTGTCCTTCCAGACACACTGGAGCCAGGAGCGGGTTTCGGGGCTGAAGCCCGCCAAAGACAAGACAAACATAGGACTCAAACCTGTCTCAACACAGAGTAAAACGCAAGCAAGACCTCACAAACAGAAAATGGCGAAAAAAAGAAGACAAGAACCAGTTTGATAAAATGGTCACCCATGGGTGCTGTAGTGCAGCCGAGGGTTCAGCCTGCGGTAGAAAAGCACAATGGTATGAAAAAGTAAACCACTGCCACCAGCCATTTAAAGTAGTGAGGGTAACATAAAAGGTTACATGAGAATGTAGAGTAAGGGGCTACTAGGTCACCCCCCACAGCACTCCACATAAAATGGTGTGTGCTGGTGGACTTACAAAGAGAAAAGGTAAGCAACGTTAATTTAACTTCACTGTTCTTGGGAACTGTGGTTCACCCAAGAAAAGGTATTTAAACCTTATGAGAACTCTAAAGGATTTCTCAGTGACACTGGACTGAAGGTGCTGTGTGTCACCATACAAAAGGCAGATGCCTACGGAGTGGGTCATAATCCCAAAACAGTGGAAACATAAAATCCAAAAAAGGTAATACATGAGGGAGTGAGAAAAAGGTCTCACTCCAGGGATAACAATTAAAAATGCCAGAGTCCAGCAAAAGAGCTTTGTGTCTTTAAGGTTGAAGGGAATTAGCACAAAAATGATAATTCTCCCTAACACGAGGCGACACAATGTTTCCTCCCGAAGGAGCGATGAGCAAGATTCTGGAAGTAGCGCACGAGGGGCAACAATGGATGTCCAAAACTAAATGTCTCATCTGGCAGGATTATTGGCGAGCAGGGATGGATCTGCAAATTGAATGCTTAATAAGAATGCATGTGAGAACTCTACAAAAGGTTGCACCCGTAGGGTCATGCCTATGACCAATGACTATTCCATGGATCTCATGGGAACGTGTGGGGCTAGATATGGTGGGTGCAGTGAGGTCAGGGGGTTTTGAGGTACTGTATTGTGCTTGTGGACATGCTTTCAAGATGGGTAGAGAGGTCATGATGTAGAAAATGTGTGCTGGAGACATTTTTCTAGATGTGGGTTTTAGGAGGGAGGGCTATCCCTCTGTTATGTTGACGGACAACGTTGTGCAGTTGGTCTCTGAGTTTTATCTGAAAATGAATGGTATAGAGCACCACACCAGTGCAGTGTATCCTCCTGAAACGAATGGTATAGTGGAACACTTCAACAGGGTCATTAAGGACAATATTTGCACTGCTATTTCTGAAAGGACTGATTGGAAGAAGGCTGCCGATGACACAGTAATGTCGCACCAGTTTACACCCCAGTCTACCACAGGAGTATCTTTGACATGCTGAAGGGGGGCTGGGGAGGAAGAGAACCAAACACTAGTGTGTGTACCCCATAGTTAGTTAGGGATGAGCTCCGTAAGGTCGATTTTGGTGCGGTCACAGAATATTAAAAGGGGACAGGAAGGGAATAAAGTTCATTTTGACCTGTGAAAAGCGGCCAAGGACGTGGATGTCGGAGCAGGTGATTGGGTGCATGTGAAGCTTCCCGCAGGAGGAAGAGGTTGGTTAGGACCGATCAAAGTGGTGAAGAGGTTGCACGGGTCTGTTAGGACTTCAGATGGAAGAGTATGGAACTTAAATAGAGTGTGTAAAAAGTCAGGTGAGCGATGCGAGTGAAAGCACTATGTGGGAAATGAGGGCTGGAGGAAGAGTGCGAGAGGAGGAGAATTGGGAGGTGTGTAAGAGTGGCAGGCCAAAGATGGAATGTCAAAGGCCAAGTTTTTTGAAGGAATATGTTAGTTAAATGTCTCCTCAACAGTTTTATGTGAAACCAAAATTGTACATAGTTTTTGGTGTTCGCTCTCCATTGGATGTGTATCGTTAGGGTGTGAACGTTGAGATGTGTTTCCGTTTTGGTTTGCTGCATTGTATGGAAGGGAGGTGTGTAGCATTCTCTCATTCCAGTGGTAGAATCTGGAACGGGAAGTGAGGGAGTTGGAAAAGTCAGTTGGCAAGAGCTTGATGAGATGCTAGTGGGGACGTATGAAGAGGCCAAACAAAGTACATTTACTTACCCGATGAGTAAACCATATTTTCAGACACCTTACACATGGAACACTTTTGAAAGAGTCTAAGTGCATTATGAAAAAGGTGGGGGCTTCCTCAAATGTGATCTACTAAGTGAGAGGGTAAGGCCTAAAAAAGGTACCGTGCTTCGAAACTGGTCTACGGTATAAAGCGCGCCATTAAAGAAAACATGAATTTATTAATTACAGTTGGAAAGTGTTTTCTTAAGCATTTTGATATCAGCGACTTCACAGATTGTACATATTTTCAAACTCCAGTCCATGCACATTCAGTATCTCCAGCGTTCGCATTAAAAATCTAGCTCAGTGTAAGGGAGACTGCCAGCAAAGATAACTTAACATAGCGCCACATTGCAAGCTTCTGGGTGATCATAATTTTAGAAGCTAGCGAAAGGGAGGCAAAGCAGCTACTGAAAAGAAGAAAGAGTGATGAAATTATTATTTTTTTTTTAAATAAAGAAAAAAAACAGTGAGGCGAGTCAGTGGATCACCGTCCCGGAGATCATGGCTGCCAAGGGGCAGGTTGGCACTGGGGGGGCAAGCTAAGCTGCCCGTTTGTTCAAACCTGGACTATTCCGTCTAAAACTTATGGGTTTGTTTGCAATAGACCATATTAATGTAGCAGTGGGGTAATTAGGCAATACGAATCTTGAGGTAATGGGCCAAGCAAAGCAAGGGCCATTAACAAGGGCTCCTCTGCAGTTAACAGAAGGGGCGACGCCACCGAGATGATGCTTACATTGGCACCCTGTCAAAAACGGCCAATATGCGCGAATGGTATGTTTACTGCCAAAATAACTGTTGCACAGTGAGCACAAAGGAAGGCGCCCCTTTACTAGTTTTAAAGTGGCCTGAAAATAAAGGAAGAGGAGTGGACGAAAAGAAAAGGCGAGGCAGCTGAAGTATGGATTTAATACACTGGATGGATTCAGTGGGAGGGAACGGGAGGAGTGGGTGAGCAAGGGGGAGCAGACAGCGGCTGAATCAGAGCACAGGCCGTTGCTGACAGATTGAGCCGGCGTTCAAAGCAAGAGGACTGGTTGCCATGCTTGCTGCGAGTGCCGATTGCTTGTGGATTGGTGAGCAAATGGCTTAGAAATCCAGCGATCACGTGATGCCCCCCACACCATCTAAAATCTGAAATGTTCCTGAACTTCCTTTCTCGTGTGCGGCATGCTAAGCGCAGTTCCTAACCCTGCTAACTGCGCGGTTATGTTGACTGAGGCGCCGGAGCAGAGTGACCAAAGGTAGCAGTAGGTATTATGGTGTAAGCCACGCAGTGTCAACAATACAGCGTGCTCGACGTCTCCCTTTCTAAGAGTTGGCCTTGGAAACTGCGTCAGAGCCTGTTCGGCGAGTTGAAAATCAAACACAGTTCCGTTTACGGTTACATTTAGGTTTGATAATATGTTAAGTCGATATTTCCAACATTTGTAGAATGTACTATTCGGTTAGATAGGAACTTTAAATTAAAACAAATAATTTCATGTGTTTCTTTTGGAAAACGACTTTGTTCCTTCCTCGTTGCATTTTGCATGCATTCTGATGTGGATGGGTAGATTCTGTGAAAGCTTGAAAAGTTACAAGGCATTCTCCAGGTGCTTGTTTGAGGTCTAAAACTGGGTGACCCTTAACATCCTAAACTTCACGCAGCCAAAAAAACAGATCATACTCTGAATTCCAACTAGGTGATTGAGGATCACAGTCATAGTGCCAACAGCTCTTGCCTCCCCTTCGACCCCCCCCCACCCGATAACAAACGCTGGCTATTCTCCAGGAAAACAAGCTGTAATTTCTCGTCCAAATCAACAAGGTGACACAAAGCGCCATTTGCTTACCTCTCTTCCCCTGTAAGCAACAGTGGTCACTGGATATGTAGTGTCAAGCAACAGTGGTCACTGGATAGGCAGTGTCAAGCAACAGTGGCCAATTCCTATATGGAGTCACATACAGTGATCAGTGGTCATGTACTGTCAAGCAACAGTGGTCAATGTGAATCTAGCGTAATGTGACAGTAGTCAGTGGCTATGTACTGTTGAGCAACAGTGGTCAGTGGCCATGCACTTTCAAGTGGTTAAGGGCTATATAGCCAGTGGCCATATAGTGTCAAGCGACAGTGGTCAATGGCCATGTAGAATCAAGTCTGGATTATGGTAATTCCACCTACCTTGAGCAATGCAGCAGCCCAGTTAGTTATTCGATCCTGGTGGCATGTCACACAGACTTCAAAACACTGTGCATCACTCACAAAGCCTTTTTAAGACAATGTCCCATAACAACTCAAGAGATTCAGCAAATATGTCGCCCAATTGTCCCTTACAAAACCGTAGCAAATGTTTGCTTCTTGAACTGCACTTTAAACACAAAACGATCAGAAGCACCGAATCAGGCGATCCTCAGTACAAGCTGCCAAAGATGGGGACCGTTCTCCCTTTCACATCTGAAACGCACCAGGCCATCTGTCCCTCAACTAAAATAAAATCAGTTCCAAATAAAACACTAATATATATATATATATGTTGTACCTCAGACTTTGGGATATGAAAAGATTCCAGGTTTAGCCTCGAACCAGTGCCAAAATATTATAATGCAATGGCTATTGCTAAAATCATCTATGGTTTAGAAACCATCTTCATAGGGATGATATGGGGCAACAGAGGCCTGACTATGGAGAGGTGTTTCATGTTTGCCCAACTGTGTGCCAAGAGCTGCCAAATGATATGAGCTGGGTCTTATCTCTATGCATTTCTATTTTTCAGAAAGATTTGAGCTCCCCCCTCAAGAATTCCTGTTGGTCATTCTGCAGGCTCTTTTTGCGAGTAAGGCTAATGTACTTTTTAATCAAGAGCGTCTTACATCTCTGTAAATATGTATTTGTGAAAGTGTCTATGTTCGGGGTTGGCTCCAGCCCGATAACAGTTGGTGGGCTGAAATATTGGACCACGGTCGGCATACCAGTCAGGCTGTGTACTGGCAATAGTGAAATTCGACCAACCCCACCCATTCGCCCTGCACAGGGGTGGAGCGGAGTCTGGCCCTGTGCCATCAGTATATGCTATCAATGTAGGCGATTCCGGGAGATTGACGAGTTTGTGATTTAAAAAAAAAATAGGAAGTTATGACACAATAAAAAATGCACAAGGCTATAGCAGACCCCCACGTGCACATCAGCTACAGACCTGGGCAACAACGGGTGGTACCGCTAGTGTAATGATATTTTAAAGGGTTTAAATTGTAAAGAGGCATAAGTCCAGAGATCGGATGCTGTCAAAAGTAAAATTGTGGGGGTGGGATTGGATTTCTAAGCACAAGACATATTGTTTTAAGATAATGACAGGACAGGTTATTTATAACACTTGCTTCCAAGGCGAGCACGTTGCCCCTGAGCTATCCTCCCGAGACTAAGTGGTGTTGTTTACAGGTATACCTAAAAAGATTTCCCAATATGTAGTGATGGAAACCATTTTTATGCTTCAGACTGAATTTAATATTAACCTGTGGCATTTTAAATATCAGATGTAAAGAAAAATCCTCCATTGTGGTGTGTAGGTTTTGCAACGTTATTGGAATCTGTAGAATCCAATAAACACAGTCTGCCAATGTCCAGCTAGGCGCAGTGGTCTTCAAACTTTTTTGGCCTGGGCCCATCCCCCAGCAAAGTTTGGGCAGGCCGGGCCCCCCCAAAAGTGCCCGAGGGACAGTATGGGACAGACAGAAATCGGGGGGGGGGCAGTGGGGAGGAGGGGTGCCACAGCAATTCTTTGAAAGAACTTCAAGAGAATTCAGATTGTATAATGATCTTTTCTGGCAAAGGATTGTAGTGGGTTCTTCAATTATAATTATAATTGCAACCTTGAGATTCGTAAGCTATCTGAGTTTAAACTATAGAAGCTTGTAATTTAGGAAGTTACTATAATTGAATGTTATGATGATTTTAAGGAAATTGATTTTTTAATGATGTTAGTTCATGTGGTTCTGATCACTATGGTCACGATGAAGTGGAGTAAGTGAAGATATATCTAGTAGCAAGCCTATACTGTAATTATAGAATGGACTGCAGGGGACCTTCTTTAGGAAATCAGTTAATATGGTTATACATTCTAGTACATTTGTGAAGTTTCTCAATTTTAACACTGAAAGGACACAATCAAATAAAAATAAAAAAGCACTGCAACCAATCGACTCCACATCTTTAAAATGCATAAACAATCTACAAGGCAGTGCATTTAATGTGCAAAGTTTAAAAAGCAAACATATGGATTACCTGTTCGTGGACGGCTCTCCTGTTTGACGGTTGAACGACCACCTTGAACCCCTGATGTGTGAGCTCCTTCACGTGTCTCGGAGCCAGGGGTGCCCTTCTTTCCCAAGCATTGATGTCTTCTCTTCTGATCGCAAGCACAGCCTTGTGATGAAGGCGCCTCACGCTCGAGGACAGAGATGCCCCCTTCCTGCATCCGAACGCTCGCAGCATGGTAAGACCTAGTGACACCACAAACACGCAATCGAGTCATTGCCAAGCACCTTCAAAGCGCGATTGCACTCTTTGCAAATTCCACACGTGAACCCGTCAGAAAATCAATTGCACAAGTACACGCAAAAATAAATAAATAAAACCAGCAATACCATCATGTAGTCACTACATATTACATAACTTAATTCATACAATTACCAACCATCCTTATATCTGCTTTTAGACATTATGATACTTTATTTTTAAAATACGGATTGAAATGGCGGTCTGGAAATCCCGTCAGGAAACCTGGCACTGGAATCCATGGCAATCTGCTCTCTTCAAGAAACTACAAAAGCAGTGCTCAGTAAGGTTTGATGATAATTTTTAAATGTACTTTGCCTACCGTTAACCGTTGGCAAGAGCAGTTTTAGACATCGAAGATGTTCCCTGAGTCCAACCCGATTTTTAAACATCTAAAAAGGAAAGCTATCGCGACACCAAAAAAGAACTGACGAAGGTGCCCAACTTTGGGTGCCATGGATTTTCATACGTTCACCCACGAGTAGCAGACCCAGCTTGCACAGTATCTGTAACGTTTTAGCTATCCCATCACCTCAATACGGCATTTTTGTGTTGGCATACACGACACCAAAATGAAAGTATTACCACAGGATAGGCACACTTTCCAGAGGCTTTTATCATTGGCTTCCATTTACCTATCTGCTACACCCATTCCAAAAATATTTTTTATAAAGCTTTTTTTTTTTTAAACAAAGACCAGGGAGTGGAAAGGGCAAACTAGGGGGGTCAGGGAGCGGAAAGGGCAAACTAGGGGGTCAGGGAGCGGAAAGGGCAAACTAGGGGGTCAGGGAGCGAAAGAGGAACAAAGGGAGCAAGGGGTGAAAAAAAGGGGCAAGGGGTGAAAAGAGGGGTTAAAAAAAGAAAAAGGGTAAAAGAGAAAAGGTGAGGGCAAAAGCAATGGGAAAAGAAAAATGCAAGGAAAGGGACAAAAGAAAAAGGAAATGAGGAGACATCGAAAGTGTACTAAAAAGGAGGGGGAAGAAAAGGCGGGTGAGAAAAGAAGAGAATGAGAGGTAGGCTAGTGCCAGTCGCAGTAGTGGGCCAGGAGTATAGGGAAATATGCCCTGATCGGCATGGAGTGGACATGCCTTCTGGGTAGTTTCAGCTGTGGTAGAGCACCAAGGACACAGTTGCAGGCTCGTGCAGGTAGAAATCATGCATCAGTGCATGGTTGCATTACCTGCAGGCTGTGCACTGTGGATAGCACCAATAAGACAGTGCACCACAGACATGGCTCTAGGCAATGCCCTGCAAGCAATGATGGCAGCTGCCATGACCCAAGTGGACTACCGGCATGGCATGCCATTAGGCCCGATTGACATATACAATTCTAAGAAACAATTACATTTAGCAGATTTCTTTTTTGGTCAAGGTATACAGAACTAGGTGTAATACAGAACTCAAGACCATGAGAAAAGAACATGGAAATTCACTAACATATTTCAGTACAAAGGCCATTAAGGTTATGCTCCACACATTTCAAAATCTGCCCCCATGCAATGATCTAATAAGCCAGCATTTTTAATTGTTAGGAATCTTGGGAGTTGTGGTCCAGCACATCTGAGGAGCCAACTGTTGTAGATCCCTGCTCTAGGAGAGCCATGAGATTTCACTATTGGATTCAGCAAAGGCTTTCAGGTGGGAGTCATACGTGGCTGTAGCGATGGCGAGGACATGGCTGTAAACACCAAAAGGACAGGGAACAAGTGGGCGAGTCTTCGGAGGAGAAAGACCTGGATCCTGGGATTTAAAGTTCCATGAGCATAGAGTCGTGTGAGGAATCTGAGGGTGTCCTTACTTCACTTCTTTCTCCAATATATCCCCCCCCCGCCCCACCGCAGGTGGCCAGGAAAGGACTGTTGCTATCGGATTCTGACCCTTGGGGTGATTTGCGAGGGAGGACTACCTGTCTGGAGAAGACCTGGGGAGAGAAAACGAGGCAACCTTGGGTGAGGCACGTATCCCTCATTCCCCCTTCACAATGAGTCCACCATTTCAAAGGACTTTATCTATATAGGCGGTTGTCAACCCCTTCTCCATCTCCATCTCTCCCCCGCCCCGCCCCACCCCACCCCACCTCACCCCTGACCCCAAAAACCTTTCACCAATAGACACCACTCTGGGGCTGGGAAGAGAAGGAAGGAAGCAGAGTACCAAGATCGTTATGTGAACATTGCCTGCATCTGAAGCCAAGAGGACGGTATAAATGGCCCGCTCAGGTAAGGCCAATAGAATCATCTGTGAAACGCTTCCTGAAGAACCTGGAGGTGACAAGGCCGAAACATGTCTGGGGTTGCTTGTGTTTCTGTGCAGAGGGGACCTGGCCTAGCAGTTCGGGCTGGGTTGCTACCATTGGTGGCAGTACCCGACTGATTTGCATATGGCTGGACCCCTTTTGCAATGGCACAGTTGGGCTAAAAACGGTGGTGTGAAAGGTTGCCCAGAGCAATGGCAGTGGTTCAGATTCATTCAAAACCTTCCACCCATCACTTTTGTGGTTGAAGCTGGAGGTGGAGCCAGAGAGACACGTGCCCAATGTGCCTACGACCTGCAGAGTAATTGCAGTGGAAGCCAATCATAGCGGGAGCAGTCGAGGTCTCTGGAAGCAGGGCTGGTCTGCATACCTCCTGTAGACAGAGAGACTTGCTGTCCGTACAGTAGAGGCAGCAGAGACCGTGGAGGAGATGCATGCAGAGCCTGGAGAAGCAACAGCCACAACAGGCATGCTGTCGCAGAGAGGAGCACCTGGAAAAAGTGTACCCAGCGAGTCAGAGTAGCCCGAGTGACTACGGGATGCTATGGTTTAGATTGCATGGGTATTGCAGGTCAGGTCACTAGCGAGTAAGCGAGAGAACATTTGGCTGATAGGAATGCCGGTCAAGTTTGAACTCAGTCAACTTGCCAAATACTTTTGATAATCATGACATGAAACTGCAAAAAAAAAAACAAAAAAAAAAAAAAAAAAAACACTAAACAAAATCTGAATGCTTTTGTGAATACCGAACTGTAAAAAAGGCTAACCTGGAGCCGAGCAAAATCCCTTGTCTAGAGTTATAAAAGGACAAGCAAGAAAATAAGCACATTTTGAATACCGATTTGAATGAAAGCAAATACTGTTAAAACTAACGTGAATGAACGCAGTGGTGGAATCCTATGCTATAAAGCAATTGTGTAAATTGAAAGTGCAACAAGTGAATAGTGGCAAAACAAACAATAGCAAAGCATCATGAGGATGCGAAATGGTAATAACCCAAGTGCCACTATAGAGCTGAAACAGTGGCGACATGCATACAAGGAAGAGGCAAGCCTGGTGTGTCGGTTGCGTGACCTGTAATGGGTAGACGGTGTGGTCTTACAACTGCGCCTAGACCGGGGACACCCACCTAGGGGAAAGCCACTTAAAATACCTGCAAAGAAGATTGTATTTGAATATGAAGGAAACTTGGTGTGAATTGAAAGTAAGGCACTGTACTTTGTGAAATTGATGAAAGTTGACCAAACAAGAAGAGCTGGAAAGTATCACAAAGAACTGTATTTTGGAAAACCTGAAATACTTGAAAGCTCGGGGAAGGGAACCCTGTTGCATTGTGAACTATCTTGAACCTTGGGGAAGGGTAACCCTTTCCAAACCAAGAGCTTGAAGAAGCCCTGAACTCTAATTTGAAAACCTCGTTTTGACGCCGACATCCCTTCACATTGAGAACAAATAGCTGTGAGAGCAAGCTTAGGTTTTGGACCCAGACAGACTTTTAATTTGACTTCCCGATGCAGACTATCCTTAGTTTATTTAGGTTGGGAAATCCCACCTTAGTATAAGGCAAGTTAGGCCTTTTCACAACCTGCTTTGTGTTGAAAAATGTTTATAGCCCAAAACTCTAATTCAGTGGTCAGTCTACTTCATAATGCCTTCACATGGGGTAATCATCTTTAGTGGCAGGTGCTGAATTTTCTAATCTGAGGGGTTTAAGTATTTCCCCAAATGTGTCTAAGCAACCCGAGCATAGCGGGGGGAGCCCAAACCAATTAAGCGTGGTTCTCCCCCCCCCCCCCCGAGAATGTTTTTGAAATTATGGGTTAAAATGGTGCATTTTACCACACACCTTTTTGAAAAATTGGGTAAAAAAGGCAAACAGTTTGCAATGTGGTTTTGTAGGGTAACTCATGAAATACATTCAATAGATGCAAGTTACGGATGTGCACAGGAGCATTCCTCTGACAGGTTTTCATGATGCCTTTGCCCACAATATGTACAAGTAAAAAAACATTTTCACGCTGGCTGTGCCCATACATTTCCAAATTGGCTGCACCAATATGTGTCAGTATTCCCATATAAGAACATACTCCTGTTTTCCGCATAATGCCAGTAATGATACTATAAGAAAATATATCCATGCTGGTTCTGCCAATACCCCCCACAACACACCTGGGGCAAGGAGTCCACCTCACTATGAATCGATATTTTATACACGTCCCATGTTATCCCTAGTCCAGTGCAGAAAGGAATACAACCCTCTAAGGAAAAAGGCCAAGAGATTGTTCGCAAGGATAACGGTTTAATTGTACAGAATACAACAAGGTATCAGCAAAAAACTCTGCTGCTCAAGAACATTTGGGTCAAACCTAGTACACGCAGAAGCTTAAAAAGGCAGTACATAGTCATCATAACACAGTAATAATTAGTGTTGCTGGTTGGCAAAATCCTATGCATGGGCCTGCTCCATAGGGGGATGCCAGGCTACAATTGGTTCTCTTTTCTGCCGTCTGTCTGTTCCACGCGGGTCAGCTGGGCTCATCTCTCCAAGAAGTGAAGGTCAGGCTCCTCGTAAATTACAGTTTTGAGACTGCTATGTTACACTAAGACTATTACTACATCATTGTGGCATGCACCTGGGAGGCTCTGGGTCTGGGTCTGGTGCCAGGGGGAAGGAAGGAAGGAAGAAAGAAATACAGTCACGCTGACCCACACATTCTGTGCTTTGGTGATCTTGCACCCAAGGCTTCCACCCTCGTTTTGATCTATAATGTATCCCTCCCAGTACCTTGTGTTATAAAGGATGTATTTATGTGGAGAGGTGGTCCAGTGCGATACAAAATCATGGAAATATACGTCACAGTGCTAATGCAAAAAGTTAAGAGCTTTATTTTCACTAATCACGAGGTGGCCAGGATTAACATTCCCAGTGTATGGGATTTAGGACTCAATATCCCATCATGTAGTGGGATAGTTAGGATTATCTGACTGCTGCTTTAGATAATACAGCAATTTTCCACCTCTCGTGAACAGCATTCTTTTGCATGCCCTGTCGACAACCCTTTAAGTGTCGAAAACAACTGTAATACTCTGCAGCTTCACGCATCAGAAATATGATATATTATACATTACTCACCGTAATCTTATTTCTGATGCTTGTATCTGCTTAGATTCACATGCTATGCGTAGGTCGACATCTAGTGGAAGCTGCAGAGTATTACAGCTGTTTTTGAAACTCGAAAAGGGATGTCGAGGCTGTGCCAGTAATACTATCCCTAGTGTGACATCCACTGTACCCATGGTCCTTCATGCGTCGAGGTCCCTCAGATTGTTTGGTTTCTGACATGAGGAAGCATGAAGTGTAGCGTGAGTGCAGGTGTAGTAAAGCAGATATGATCAGGTAAAGCTCATAAAAACATCCATGCACCTTCTTTCCAAGGGAGGAAGGGTGGGCGCATGTGAATCTAAGCATATACAAGCATCAGAAATACGATTACGGTGAGTAATGGATACCTTCTGAGGCTTGTGGAATCTGCTTAGATCACATGCTATGCATAGATTAGGGAGCAGTGTTAGGAGAAGGTGGTGGGTTGCGAGAAGGTCCAGTGGCAAATAGATGTTTTAGAACCACTTGTCCCAGCTGTGCTTCTGCTTTGGAATGAGTGTCAATGCATTAGTGCTGTGTGAAAGTGTGTACTGTGCTCCATGTAGCTGCTTTTCAAATGGTGTCTAGAGGGACATTTGCGATAAAAGCCAAAATAGCTCCTGTACCCCTTGAGGAGTGAGCTCTGTGTGTGAAAGGCAGTATCTTGCTTGATAATGAATAACCTAGTTGTATGCATTGGACTATCCATCTGGAGATGGCATTTTTGGAAATGCGGTCTCCTTCTCTGCCTGGTGCTACGGAGACAAACAGTTGGTCAGTTTCGCTAAGCGGTCTGGTCTTGTTTACATAGTAAAGGACAGCCCTCCTTGCATCTACTGTATGGAGTTTTCTCAGCCAAGCTTGGGGCTCTGGAAGAAGGGCAGTAGCTCAATGGATTGGTTAACGTGGAATTTGGAAATTAATTTCGGTGAAAACCTATGGTGTGTACGTAAAACCAATTTATCCTTGTGTATGACAAAGAAAGGATCTTGCACTGACAATGCTTGCAGTTCACTAACTCTTATGCAAGTAATAGCCAGTAAGAAGGCAGTTTTGTATGTCCGGTGATTAAGGCTTGACTTATGCATAGGCTCAAATGGGGGTCCCGTGAGCTTTGCGAGTACTACTTTGAGTTCCCAGATTGGCAGTGGATTTGAAATTGGAGGGTGCAGTCTCCTTATTCCCTCCATGAATGCCTTAATGACTGGAACTTTCCACCACAATACCTTACTCTAGGAGGTGGTCTAAGCTGATAAAGCCGCCAGGTGGACCTTTATAGAGTTGAATACAAACCCCAACTCTAACAAGTGGAGCATATAGTTAAGAATTGGATATGGAGTACATTCTATGGGGTTTGTTTAGACTGGCGCTAAATTACAAATCTCCTCCACTTGTTGAAATAACATTGTCTGGTGTTTGGTTTACGTGCCTCCTTGAGGATATCCATACACTTCTGTGGTAGATTTAGAGGTCCAAACGTTATGACCTCAGGAGCCATGCTGCCAAGTTCATTGAGTGAAGTTGAGGGTGAACTGTTATTCCCCCGTGTTGGGTCAGTAGATTGGTCTGGCACAGGAGTTTGATGGGATCGCAGAACGCCAGTTTGCGCAGATGTGGATACCATGGTGGTCTTGCCCACATGGGAGCAACTAGAACAAGCGTCATCTGTTCTCTGTGAATCTTGTTCACCACCCTGCTCATTAGAGGAGTTAAGGGAAACGCATAACCACATTTCCCAGACAAGCTCATCCATAGGGCGTTCCCCTTGGAGTCTGGTTGGGAAAACCTGAACGCGAAGCCTGGGCATTGCTTGGTTTCTCCTATAGCGAGCCAGTCTAGCGTGGGGTAACCCCATCCAAAAAGATGTGGTCTATGACATTTGAGTCTTGTCACCACTCGTGTTCTTCTGGTAGGGGATCTCTGCTTAGAGAGTCTGCTTTAGTGTGGAGTACCCCTGGAACATGTTGGGAAGATGGGAGTGCCCATTTCCATACTTTCTGTGATAGCTTGGACAGATTTGGAGAGTGTACCCTCCTGCTTGTTGATGTAGAATATTGCAGTGGTTCTGTCGGTTAGGATTTGTACCGACTGATTTGTCAGCTGAGCTTCGAAAATGCTTGAAGCGCTTTGAATACTGCCGGAGGTTCCAGCAGGTTCATGTGGTTCTGTGCTGTGATGCGAGTACACAGACCATGTGCTGTGTGGTGAAGGTGATGTGCCCCCCCAACGGAGAGTGATGCATCTGTTGTAACGATTGCTTGCACCACCGAATCGTGGAAGGGTTTTCCCTTAAACAGGTTTTCCTTTGTCCACCAGTGTACATTTTCCAATAGTGTTGGCGTAATGACCACTAGATCTTCCCACTGACCGCTTGCCTGAGACCTCTGTTTTGCCAACCACTCCAGCATGGGGCGCATGCACAAACGTGCATGCAGGACCAGGTAAATGCATGATGCCATCATGCCTAGCAAATGCATTGCTTTGAGTACACTTACCTGACGACCGGCTTGATACCGAGGTATTTGCTGTAGCATGTTTTGAACTCTTTCCATTGATGGAAAGAGTAAGCCTGCTTCTGTGTTTATGACAGCACCTAGAAACTGTTTAGTTGTGCATGGCACAAGGCTTGATTTTGTTCTCGTTTATTGAGAAGCCCATTTGGAAGAGAAGGTTTATGGTTCAAGGGTTTTGCCTGCAAAGGTGGGTTGATTCCACTATTATCAGCCAGTCATCCAGGTAGGGCTACACTGGGATTGCCTCCCTGCGCAGGTGCGCTGACACCACTGCCAGTACCTTGGTGAATACCCTTGGAGCAGACGCTATTCCGAAGGGCAGCACCTTGAATTGGTAGCGCTCATTTGCCATCTTGAAACGCAAGAGTTTTCTGTGCGCTGGGAACATTGAAATATGAAAATAGGCATCTTTCATATCCAGTGTAGTCCCCCCGCTTTAGCAGAGCGATTACTTCTTGTAGCGTTGTCATGCGGAAATTTGGTGGCTTTACATAAGTGTAGGCAGGACGTAGGTCTAATACTGGGCGCATAGTTAGATCGTTCTTTGGCACAAGGAAGTAAGTTCAATAAATACCCTTTTTTACATGGTTTGTTGGGACGCCAGGTCCTCGAGTAACAGTACTGTGACCTCCTCGAGAAGGATGTGTTCTTCCTTGGTGGTTGTTCTTTGTTGCAGGGATGTTTGGACAGTGATTGGATTAGCTCCAAGCAATAACCCCCCGCTAAGGTAGATGGCACCCACTTTTCTGTGGCGATTCCCTCCCATACGTGGGTGAAGTGTGAAATACACCCTCCTGGAGAGGCATGGGAGGGGACCTGAAGCGGGTGGTCATGGTTTTGGAGGCGTAGCTCCACCTCTGGAAGTGGAGGACCTCCCCCAGCCACAAGATCGACGTTGACCCTCTGGAAACCTTGCAAGGCTTGTCCTTGGGTGTTTACCCAGGATGAGCCCCGACTTTGTCCATAACCTGAACCCCTTTGTGAGCTTTGACCACGAAACAGACGAAAATTGGTTCGGCCTCTTTGGTCTGGTGGCTTATTAGCTGGCCTAGAGATTTTAGAGTATCATACTCCTCCTTCGTGGATTTTAATGCATCCTCCACAGCCTTCCCAAACAAGACGTTGGGTTCCACTGGCATTTTAAGGAGTGTTGCCCGTGTTTCATGTTTGAAACCAGACTGGCGTAGCCATGCATGGCATTTAATGATTCCGCAATGATCCTGCCGGCATTGTCTGCGGCATCAAGTTATTTATCAAGATGCAACTGGATACTGCCTTGCCATCTGCTGCTACTAGGGCCAGTTGCGATTTGAGGGGTTCAGGACCTGAAGCTATTAGTTTTGCCACCTCGTCCCACTTGTGGCAGTTGTAGCTTGCCAGTAGTGTTGGGTTATTCGCAATCCTCGTTTGAAAGACTGCTGAAGTGGCCACGTTTCTCCCTAGAGTGTATCATTTTTTTTACTTTCCTTATCACAAGGCGCTTCCGATGAGGCTAAAGGTGCACCGACCATCTTGCGAGTTGTGGTTACAAG
The DNA here is from genome assembly GCF_040938575.1 of Ambystoma mexicanum. Lineage (NCBI taxonomy): Eukaryota > Metazoa > Chordata > Amphibia > Caudata > Ambystomatidae > Ambystoma > Ambystoma mexicanum. The sequence goes on from NC_090936.1 coordinate 629,803,167, forward strand.
AGTGTCCGGTTTTAGCAGGTCCCCGATATGAATGGGTCCGTGGGTGCAGGACAGAAGAGTTTTTCCAATCCATGGGTTGATTGTCCGCGTTTGGGTCAGGGTTTCCAGAGAAGGCTGTATCCTCCTATGGATGGACTGAAGGATTGTAATACATTGGGTGTCGTCTTTCCTGTTCCCCAATATATCTTCCACAAAATCTTTATCTAGCCGAGTCTCTTGGGTATGAATTTGAAAGGGCTTTGCTGCCTTCATTAGCATATCGTTATACAGTGGTTGATTGTCAACTGGTGAATCCGCCACTGGTGCGTCCTGGTTAACTGGAGAGGTCAGGTTGTATACATCCTCTTCCTCATCATCATCATCATCATCATCATAGTATTGGTCTGCTTCCTGTATTGTATCATTGTCCTCAGTGTCTGCATTTAGATCATGTAGATCAATATCTTAGCTAGGAGGAAGACGCGTCAGTCGTTGGTGGCGTGTTTTGGAAATTTTTGATAGCTTGTGTGTTCTTCTCAAAGAAGTTAGCCATGAATGTCATTCTTGTCATAACCCTGTCAATGTCTTCAGCAGTCCATGCTGCTGAAATTGGAATGATCCCAGGGTATTAAGGTGTAATCCATCTGAGGTGTAGACTGAGGTTTAGGCTGGCCCTTGTTTCTCAAGGTCTCTGTTAAGGTCCCTTCCTCTTGGGGAACAGAGTGTTTTTCCCTGTGAGGTGTGCTAGATTTCTCCTTGTGAGGGCGGCTCTTGGAGGAGTGTTTATTTGAAAGTTTTGCCTTAGGGAGGATTTCAAGGACATGCATTTGCACCAAGTGGAATAATCCCGAGCTCTTGGTGCTTGGTCGTAAGTGTATCGGCCCAAAGCCTTGTCTTCCGGTGTGCGGCAGAGGGTTTGGACATGGCATCTGTATTGTCTTTTGACTTACGGGGCCCGTCGTGTGGTGATCAGGACCTCGAGTGCCCAGAGGATAAGAATTTGGTGGACCTCCCCCTTGACGCTGTGTGTAGGCATTTGGTCGACGTTGGCATCGATTCTCTGCCCTTTGGCTATGTGCTTAGTGCTGTGAGTAGTGTGAGTGCTACCGCCGCCGGGTGTCGTACCCGGAACAGAGCCGCCGACCTGTCTATTGGGTTGGGGTTAGCACTTGGGAATCTAACGGTCCCCCGTCACCTTCGCCGGCCAAAAAGACTGACACTGCTATCACTTGAGGCCCCCTCCACATCCATGGCAGACTCGGCCTGCATGGCGTGATGGGCCCCAGCACTTTGTCTTTCGGTCGCAGAGCGTCTTTGGCTTGAAGAGCTTGCAGACAACAATGGCCCTCGTCGTGATCCCATGCTAGACAAAAGATTGCACACCCGGTGCTCGTCTACCATGGGGAACTTCTTATTAAAACTAGGGCACAATTTAAATTGAGTGTTTTCCATAGTTAAAAGAAATGACAGCCAGGCGAGAAAAGAGTGTAAAGGGCAAAATGCATGGGTACATTGGACATCACACTAGGGATAGTATTACTGGCACGCCCTGTCGACGTCCCTTTTCGAGTTTCGAAAACAACAACTGTAATAATCTGCAGCCTCCGCTAGATGTCGGTCTATGCATAGCATGTGATCTAAGCAGATTCCACAAGCCTCCGAAAATATTTATATTACAGGGCCTGCGGTAGCGGCACTGTATTCATGGTTAAGTTGCTCAACTCATAGGAAGAGCACCTTTTGGACGGCTTATAACTTAGCTCCCCCTGGACGAATCCTCGCCAAACTTTACAAATGAAGTAAATGGCCCGCTCTGAATTTGTATGGCAAGTTTGGTGAGGGTTCGTCAAGGGGGAGCAAAATTATAGGGCGGTCCCAACTTTTTTTTTTCCATAGACATAATGGAAAAAAACTGCTCACGCCTACAGCCCAAACCGCTGGACGGATTTTCACAAAGTTTGCGGCAGGTGCGGCGGCTTGGTCCCAAAAGCGGGTTTTTGTAAATTTGGTGAAAATCTGTCCAGTAGTTTAGAACGGGCTAAACAGAAGTCAAAAGAACAAGTGATATCTGGGTTCGGTCCGCTGAGCCATTTCCCTGATCAGTCCGCGGACAATCATCTGATTGGCCTATCGGGCGACGTGAAGTCGGCAGACATCGGGCACGCACACTGATTTAATGGAGGAAAAAAGTGAAATGCATTAGTTTTCTTGAAACGCTCGCCAGGTTGGATTCGCAGACTTTTGCAGCGGTAGAAAAAAAGAAACGCAACATTGCACTTGTCAAACTCAACAATCTCTGGGGAGGTGGGAGGTGATGAGGATGGGATATGGCTATAAGAAGCCAAAGAACGGGTGTTTTTCATCTCCTGAAATTCTGCGAACACTCCAGATGTCCTGGGACATCTGTGCCCATTTCTGCATTACAGGGTTGGTGAAAAGCAGTTTTTGGATGGCTTATAACTTTGGCTCCACTCAATGAAACTGCATGAATTGTATTCTAGACCTAATTCTGAATAGTTTTGCAAAGTTTGGTGGGATTCTGTCAAGAGGGAGCACCCCAAAATAATGTAAAGGCTTATAAATGTGGTGCCATTTGACGAATCTACACAAAAGTTAGCAAAAAGATTTTAGATCGAGATATAAATGTTTTTTCTAAAGTTTGGTGGGATTGTCAAGAGGGGGCAAAATTAGAGGGTGGTCTCAACATTTTTAGATTGCTTATAACTTTGTTGCTGTTTGACGAATGTTGACAAATGTTTTGAGAAAGATTATAGACCCAACCTTTAATGTTTGTGTAAAGACTGAATGGATTTTGTCAAGTGGGAGCTAAGTTACATGACTATTGTATGTACATACATTTTGACACTTTTGAAAAAATAAAACATGGGTGGATTTCAAGCAAACTCGTGTAAGGATCATTGGCAAGGACCTTAAAGCATGGTTTTGCAAATGTGCCCGTGTTTTATTTTTTGACAAGGGTCATAATGTAGGTACAAAAAAAAATAGTGATATACCTTCGGTGACTGAGGTATAGCCTGTGGCCATTGGCAGTGGCCAGATTGTCCGGGTCATGGGTCATGGTATAAGGTCATGAGACAGACAATCTGGCTGCTGGCCATGACCACGAGGGACGAAAAATTATGTTAAAGTGGCCATGTCCACCTGGGACCAGCTACGTGGTAAAGTTATTCGAAAGTAGAATAGGTTTGAAAGGGAAAATAAATTATGCTTGTGGTAATATGGTCGTAGGGTTCTGCAGGCAACCATAGAAAGGTGAGAGGGGCTCTGTACGGAGCCCTGCCTTCTCTTTCCATGGTGGCCATCTAGAAAAATGTTTAGCACCCCGGGTTCCCGCTTTGGGAACCAGGTGTGCTAATAGCCTTTATTCGCCATTGCAGGGGCAGCAATGGAGGATAATGGTCCAGAGCCCCCATTTATGTATTTATTTATTTATAACACGCCTAAGCCTGCATACATCAGGGCTCACAGACTTAACTTGGGCTGGGCAGGGGGGCGTTAGAGAGCCCGACCAATATGGCCGTGGGTCTGTGAAGCTCTCCAGCGCCCACAAACATTTGGATGCCCATCCTGCAGATAGCTGCTCTACGGAAGCTACCTGCTCACGTGTATCGATCCCGGGCTGTGTCGAGCCTGGGGGAGTGAAGGAGGCGTTGATCCGGAGCCGCTCTGGGAGAGGAGGGCGGCGCTCCTTGGTGGCTGGGGCCTGCCGCGTGAAGTGGAGGAGGGGCTGCTTGGCAGCGCCTGTGGCCGTGGCGCGGGGACCTGGTGTACGGAGGAGCTCCGGTTGCGGAGGCGGAGGGCTGGTTGGCCCCCAACGGTGGAGCGATGAGGGGGAGGCGTGGAGCCCTGTCTGGTGAGCTCCGGCGTGTGCGCCGGATGAGAGAGCCCGCCCGGTGGCTGTGTGGAGAGGCGGACCCGTGGTGCAGCTGCAGCAATTCCCCCTGCGGCGGGACTCCGGTGAGTTGAGGAGACCCGAGGCAGAGCAGGGGTCTCCTGGAGATGTCTGCTGTCCTGCAGTCGGCGTTCCTTGAGGGATCCCCTGTGTGGTTCCCGCTGGCTAGGGCCGCTCGGGGAGTGGGGGGGGGTGGAGGGGTGGAGGCGGCGCCGGGCGGGTGCTGGAGGTGCCTGGGAGTTAGAGGTGCCCCTGTGGAGCTGGCGGGGATCGTTTCGGAAGGGAGATCATCCTCCATATAACTGCCGGCTGGCTGCAGAGGGTGGGGGGGGGGGGAGGCAAGACCGGCGAATCTCCTGATCGGATGTGTGGCTTTATCTCGCCGGCCCCCCTCCGCTTTAAATGCTGTTCAGGACAGTGCCTTGTGGATCTCCGGTGACAGTCTCTGGAGCCTGGGGGGAGGCGCGTCTGGCCTCTCTGCTTGGATATTTGGTGCCAGACACGGGAATTGCGCAGGTGCCTGTGCCGGACTGGTGTTGCCCCTCGGAGGGGTCCTTACCTACCTGTTAGTGCGGTGGGGTTGTGCCTGTGGGGTGGCGTTGGCTTCCGGAGGTCTGGGCTTTGGCACTGTTGAGTTGGTTGTGATACCCGGCGCGGCCCCTGCCCCTGGAGACCGGTTGGGTCCGGAACGTGGGGTGCTACTCCCTGGGGGCGTAAGTAATATTGGACAGAACCGTTGACTGGGAGGTATTGCCTGGTGCTTGGGGCCCCCTGCTCCCCCCCACTCGTGTTGAAGGACCATGTCGAAGGTGGGTAAAAGTGGCAAGCACCAGCCTAAGTTACACTTTGCCGTGCCTGCTCAGACTACCGCCATTGGGGCATTAATGGATACACCTGTTCTGCAAACCTCGAAGTCTGAGGCGGACCCCATGGTGGCTTTTTGGCATATCAAGGCCATGTGTGCACAGTTGCAGACTGGGATACAATCTCTTGATGGGAAGTTAGATACGCTGACATGTAAGGTTGACCACATGCAGGGCAGGGAGATACCAGAGGATGTGTGGGTGTACTGTTGTGAAGGCACTAGAAAGGGGGCGGTTAACTCCAATTTTAGGCTCATTCATTTTAAATTCCTGCATCACTATTATTACTCCCCGGCTCAATAGCATCAGTACTTCCCCCCAAAGATCTGCAGCCTGCATTAGGTGCGGGTATGAACCTGCGGGATTTCTTCATGTGGCATGGGAATGTGCACTACTTGATCGATTTTGGGGGGGGGTGGGGTGTTTGCTGTGATTGCGGGGATCGTAGGTCAGCGGGTGGCTCCGGACACAGTCGTGGGATTGTTGGGGTACACTGCTCAGGAACCGAAAGGGTTCCGGAAACTGGTAAGCCTGCTGCTGATTCTTGCCAAGCGCAGGGTGGCTATGGGGTGGGTCAGGAGGACTGTCCCGACGATTGCTCAATGGTCTCAGGACACTATATTGCAAGGATATGGAAGTGCGATGGAGTGTGATGCAAGGGAGAGGCGTGGGATGCCAAGATGTGGGACGCCTATACATCGTACCTTCTCCTCAACCAAACAAGCGATGGAGCGTCGGGCTCCTGTGAGTCGCAGGAGCTCCCGAGTACATTATCATCAGACTGAATGGCTCACATAATGCATGGCATTTACTACCGCTGTGTGCCTCTGGATGATTGGTATACTGGAGGGGGGGGGATCATATTGGATTGTGGCCCCTCCTGCCTTTTGGTTGGCTTGGACTCTGGGGACTGGCTATTGTATGGCGAATACCTTTTGTTAGCGCATCATGTGCTTTATGGGTTATGTGCTTAGGTCTACCTTGCGGGGTAGTGTTGACTCACGTGCCATGTAGAGGGGGGAGATGGGTTGGTTGGGGATGGGTGCTATGTTGGAACTGTTGCTATGCATAATGTCAATAAAGAAAGTTTAAAAAAAATAAAATAAAATATAACTTGGGCTGGACGTTATCCCCCGTTCTGGTCCCAGGAATGGGGGATGAACGTCACACTATTCATAACACAAAATGCTAATGGAAATGTTGGAAAAAATGTACCAAGTCTATGTACATTACTGAGAAAGGTAAAGTAGATGGAGTCTAAAAGATTTTTTTTAGTTCCATTATTGAACTGTGAAAGGTGGTTCCTAAAGGAACCTTTGTTTTGGAAAATGTTCTTTTACGTGAGAGGTTAGAACGTAAGGTGGGGAGGGAAATGAGGGAATAGGCACCAAGCACCAATATGGAGGGGACGGTGGTCAGGGGAAGACACAATATATATTCTTCCCAACAGTGGTGGCGCGAGTTATGATTGCTTAGCTGACCTTAACTGGCGAATTTGAGGTTTTTCGGTTCTACCTGAGCCATAAAGTCCCTTTAACAAATATATATTTCTACTTTTCTACTTCTACATTTTATGGATAGTCAGAAAATTCTAATTTTATTTTGGAACGGCCTTCCTGGAGGACCTATCTTTTTTTCACACTTTGTGGCCACGCCATAAATTACAATTCTGACACTACATACTTCCAACATTAATTTCACCATCTATCACTCTCAATTCATCCAGTTCCTCGATGCATGAAAATCCCAGAATCATAATTTTGATCATAACTTTGTGTGTATCATAAACATTTTATTTTTACATGGTCTCAACTGGCTTTTTATCTCCTTTGAAATGAGTCCGGGGTGAGCTCTGGGAAACACAATGCTCTTTTTGTTTATGAAAATGTGTTCAATGTTAAACATATGGCAACATATTCATGGGACCTCCAGTTTCACATTTAGATCAAACCCAAGCAGTTTCATTCCCTCCAAACCGCATGACTGGGACATCTAGCTTTTTAGTCCATGTGATTCTGCCCTCCCCTCCAGAGCTTAAAAAAGGTCTTTGGTCAGAGCTAATGCACAATTTTATGGGGAGGTTTGACCTCAAGGGTGATTTTTGTTGGTCATGTTATCTGTATCAGAATTCATCATTTTTTAACTGAACCAGGCCCGCTTTTCCTGCAGGTCCTCAGCCAAAAGTTCAAATTATCAGAAGGCACAGAACTTTGAGTTCAGTGGGGAAAACACCAGATACATGCACCCTTCATCTTTTCTTTCCATGTGCACTGTTGTAGTTCTGAATCTGTCAAAGTGAGGATTTTCCCTTTTTACACGAAGTCAGCATCTGCAATGCCACATGTCTTTTTTTTGCAATCCATTGGACAATGCTGGTAATATTAGAATTCTGAGTCACACTCTTCAGCCTGTACATTCTAACAAAATGGGGAGAGGCCCATTTGCGCTCATTCACCAGGCCTCATGTTGTAAAAGAAGTGCTTTGAACTGGCCTGCTTATTCCAAATGGGTGTTGCACAAGCCAGCGTTGCTCTCCTCGTATGGCCTGGCATGGGCTCTCCAACCTGGACATTCTGGGGCTGTCTATTTACCCCACAAGCATAGTATGATAGGTCTGCAAATCAGGTATTAATAAGATGCAGTTACTCAAAAGAACCTGGGCTGAGAATTAATGCACATCAAACCAAAATAATTGTGTTTATTAAAAATAATAGGGGCTGAAATTGTAATTAGTATTTAGAGAAAGAAATGGACAACGTGAATAATTAGAATTATCTTCGTGTGATGATAAATAGCGCATTACATTGGAAGGGCTGATACACCAAGGTAAATCCAATAAAATCCACTATTTAAAAATGTGATATTGTCTATGGTGGAATTAGCTTGTGGCCTCCCATAGAGGCCTACACGAAAAAGAAGGAACAACCATTTTAAAATAGCTCGGTTTGTAAAACATGAGTGAAGTGTGGGCCTTCAATACAATTGAAGGCAAATGGTGGTGCACTTTATACGGCCTAGCTCAGGGAGCACAGCTGGAATACTATCGGATTAGCCTAGGATTTACATCCATTAACATCTTGGCTAAAAGACGTGCTTTGGCTCTTGATGTTCGAATGATGACAGCAGAAAATCATCTTGCTTCATAAAAGTAAGGAGCGTATTAATGATAAGTACCTCAGGTAAGGAATGCAAAGATTTATTAAAGAAAATTGAAATTAGTTAGACTTTATCAGAAGATATTTTATCATTTTAAGTACACAGATTAAAAACAATTTGGATACAATGGGATTACAAAACCAATTGTGCATGTCCGAGTGAGAAAGACTATGGAACAGAATGCCAGCTATGCGCCCACATTGGCACACCACCGTACACTGATAACATTTCTTTCTCAGGAAAAAGCGCAACTATATAAAACTACAATTTATTGGCTTATGGAGCAGAATACCACACACTTTATGGCCTATGCTCAGCGAACGGTGTAAACTGAACTGAAGCTGCCAACAGCACATCACAGCTCTCTTGCGCTTTTACCCCGCTCTGTCCTACCAATGTACCACCCACACCTTACCCTCTTGCTTAACAGATCCGCCAGGGAGCAAATGTGCAGTATAAAACAGAACATTGTATTGTATTGTACTAGTAATTTATATAGCGTCCTTTCACCATTTGTATGGCTCAATGCGCTTTGTGTTTGGAACGCCCTTAGTGACAGCAGTCCATCTGTAAGAGGTTCTAAGAGTTTAGATTAAAAGATGCATGTGAGCATTTTTCCCGGCTTAGGACTTGGGTGGGCTGTCTAGGCTCTAGTAAGCAGCCCAGAGGCAGGTACGTGGGTGGGGGCGCTTGGTGGTTTAGGATAGAGTGCTAGTGCTGAAGCTTCGATGTGTGCCCAGCTAGACCAATTTTATTTTCGTTGGTTGTCACTGTATACTTATGCCAGATGTGTTGAGGTATGTCAGGGGTTTTCAGTGTTGATGGCTATGTGTGTTGTTAGACCGGAATAGCATAGCCATAGCTGCGTGCTAGGGTGCATGGATGGGTGGCCATGCGTGTGGCCACAGATGTGGTGCAGGCTATACCTACCGTACGCTTGGATGGAGTTCGACTGCAGGGATCGTTTTCTTGGTCCAATGCAATGCAATTGGCTGGTCTCACCATTCGTGGTCTCCCTGGAATGGAACAAAAGTCTGAGCACTGGGAAAAGAACCCAGAGGGCTGAGGTGGTGAGGGAGGAAGATAGTTTTCTTTATGTTGTGCCTCTTCAAGCGCTGCCGGCATCTGTGGGATATTGGTGGGTAGGAGTGCTGTGTTTGGGTCAGCATTTCTGTGCATCTAGCAAGGGTGTAGAATGCGAGAGTGTTTCAAGGGGAGGGAGGGGAAAACCTGGCCTTTCTGAATGCCAGGCGATTGTCAATATTGCGAATGTGCAGGGGTAGGGAGTTCCAGATGATTGTGCTTGGATGGAGAAAGAGGATCCACCCAGTCTGGAGGAGTTGTAATGTGGGACAACTAGGAGATGCTGAGCGAGACCTTGAGTGTTGGTAGCGGGTGACTGTCTTCAAGGAATTACAGACCGGTGCTGTGGATGACCCGGTGGGTGATGCACATGGCTTAAAAAATAAATAAATTTTAAAAAGTAGTGCGTCAACCAACGGGCAGCCAATGGAGGACCATTAGTGTAGGGCTGATGTGTTCTCAGGGAGGTAGGTTGAGGAGCAGGCGGGCTGCAGCGTTTTGGATTCTTTGCAGTTTCCTTAGCCTTTACCTAGGCGCACCAGCGTTTCAGCTGTTTGTGTAATCTAAACGGGAGAGGATGATGGAGATGATGGCAGAGAAATGGTGAGGATAGGCGAGTTAACGTAAGGGAAGATATGCCAGAGGATGCGTAGATGGAATAAACGGGTTCTGAACACAGAGGTGTTGGGAGAGGGATACATCCGTGTCCAGTGTGCATCCAAGGTTTTTCACAGAGGTGGAGGTTGCCGGTTGGGGACCTAGTGATAGGGAATAGACTGGGGGAGGAGCACTGTTTTCACGCAGAGTAGTGTAGTGGAGGTAGACCCCCACCACCTCCCTCCTCAAAGATTTCAGTTTTTCCAGCATTCAGGATGAGGTGGTTGGTCGTCATCCAGTAGTCAATATCCGAGAGGGATGGCGACAGATCGAGACTGTTGGAGCCTGGCAATTCTGGGATTTTAAGGATCATTTGGATGTCATCTGTGTAGTTCTAATAGGTAAGATTGTGGGAGCGGATGAGTTCAGGCAGAGGGTTTAGATAGATGTTGAATAGCAGAGCAGATGGGAAAACTCCTTGCGGGACCCCTATTGTTACTGTTCGTGAGGAGGAGGAGTAGGATTTGTGAGCTATTAGAGATGAAAGAGGAGATCCAAGAGAGGGCAGTGTCTTTGATTTCTAATGAGTGTAACTTGTTTTGGAGGATGGTGTGATCGATGGTATTGAAAGGTGGCAGACAGGTCAAGTACAGCACAGCCATCTGCATCAGCTGTTCTTTTTAGGTCATCCCAGACAGACACTAGGGAGAATTCTATTCCTCAGAGCGGTCTGAAGCCAGATTGCTCAGGGTCAAGGAGGTTGTTGGCTTCAGTGAAAAGCCAAACTGCTTGTATGCAGGGTGGTCCATGAGGGTGGCCATGAAGTGGGTGATGGAGACTGGCCAGAATCTCTGCGGGAGGAGTGGGTCAAGTGTAGATTTTGTGAGGAAGGGTTTGCTGTAGGAGGTTTCTAGGGTTTCCGGGAAGGTTCCTCATGGTAGGGAGTAGTTGAGGATTGAGCGTACGATACTGCCTGCACAGGTTGAGGCTAGGATGTTTGAGGAGGATGGGAGATGGAGGGGTCCTCAGGGGAACCGGATAGGTGGCTTTGTGCTAGGAGCGAGAGGAACTCTTGGTATGAGATTGGAGAGAAAGAGGTGAAGGTTTGTATTGAAAGGGGCCTCGGCGGAGGGGAGTGAGGGGGGGGGGGTAGAGAGCAGGGGTATGTGTTCCAGTTCAGAGATAATGGCGGTGTGTCTGTCGATGTGGAAGTGTTCGGATATGGTGTGACATAGGGATTGGGAGATGGATTTGGGTGGGGCGGGGGGGGGGGGATTAGAGCAGGCAGGGGAGTTGTATTCAGAAATGATTCTATCCAGTTCCTTGCTCAGGCTGCAAGAGTTTAAGATTCTGTTCCCATAAAATGCTTTCTTGGTTTTTCTAATTTCCAATCTGTATGCTCCGTTAGTCTTGCTAGAGCAGTTTTTTTTTTCTGGGCCATAGGGATGGTTCTCCAGGTCCATTCCAGATGGTGCTAGAGTGTCTTTAGTGATTTGAGGTTGGCAGTGTACAACTTGGGTGCAGATCCCGATCTCTAAGAGGTCCGTGTTGTTGGATGTAAGGGCGTTTGAGAGCCAGAGGTTAAAGAGTTTGAGTGGGGGTGGCCCCTCATGGAGGTAGAATGTTGGGAGAGAGGTGAGGATGGAGTTGGCTAGATCTGGGGTGAAAAATATTTTATTCCATAGTGGAGTGAGAGGTGTGGCGGTGTTGGTGGTTGGTGTGGGGGCATCAGGCATGGCCTTGGATGCAGGCTGCGGTGGTCAGTGGTGCATAGAAGGTGATTGCTCAGTGATCTGTCCATGATAGAAGGCATGTGGCAATGTGGATAGGTTTGTGGTGCTGAAGATTGGATCTAGGGTGTGACCTCCAGTGTGGGTGGGTGTGGAGATGTGCTGCGTCAGGTTGAATGCCTCTAGGTCATCTGAGACACATCACGTCATAGGGTTTGAGGGTGAGTCAAACCAGATGTTGAAATCCCCTAGGATGGTAAGCATACAATGGAGGTTGCTTGTCAGAGAATCGCAGAGTGTGTGTGCAATGTGTTTGTTGTAGCCAGGGGTCTGTAGATGGGAAGGAAGCTGTTGCGAGGCAGAGGGTGAGAGTTGGAGTTTTACTAGAAGGGATTTGTAGTCTCTGGCATTGGCTGAGGTGTCCTTAATTATTAGTGGGAATTGGTGTTTGTGTAGTATCGCAAGTCCTCCACCCCTTTGCGGGGGGGGGGGGCATTGGGTGGCAGGGGGGAGGGTGTGACCATGGGAGGGCGTTCAGGGATAGGGGTTGGTCGGGGGGGGTAAGGGCAGTGAAGGTTGTGGCGGTGGATCAGAGGGGATGGGCAAAGAAGGGAATAGGTCTAGCACCGGGTTGGGTGCCGGCAGGGAGGTTTGGGCCCTATAGTGAGGTGGCAGGGTTTGGGATCTGGGTTGGAGAATGGGCGATGCTAGGAGGGGCATGAGGTGGCCTTGATCTGGGCCTTTCCTTGACTTTCGTTTGGCTCATGGGGTGTGGGTGAGAGTGTGGGGCAGCTGTGGAGGTTGGGGTTTTGGCTATGGCTACTCTTGCTGCGCTAAGAGAAGTGAAGCATGAGTTGGGGGCAGGGCTGCTATGTTGTTCGGGAGAGGTGTGAGCAGAGGGTGCAGGCGAGTAGCTACCAAGTGAGGGGGAAGGATGTTTTACCTTGGTCACTGGGAATTCTGGTATGTTCCGGGGGTAATTGTTCGCAGCTCCCGCTCTCCATCTTGCCGCTCTTGATTGAGCAGAGGGAGATATGCGTGCAGCCTGTAGCAGGTGGGGGAGCGAGGGGTTGAACAGGTGAGGGAGAGTGACGTATACCTTGGAATTTTGGAGGGTGTGCGCAGGGCTCTGAGATGAGGTGGAGGGTTTGGATGATGGGCTGTGCATGTGGATGGCTGGGTTAGTGTGTGGTAGTTCTTGTCGGGCCTACTGGTGCACCAGCGTGTGGTTCAGGTTTGGCTAGTATGTGGCATGGTGTCTAACCTGTGCGAAGGTAACATCCGGTTGTGTGACTGGGGTACAACTGTAGATGTGTACTGAGACTCCTGGTCAAGGGAAGGGGCATTTAAGGTGGGGGCAGTGAGAGCAGGTTTGGGACACCTGCATATATGGGGCACCTAAAAGGGGTATCACAGAAGTCAGTAAAATGCAGCAGCACCTATTTATGTGGCACATGGATAGAGGAAGAGATGCCTAATGGGGTACAACAGTAGACAGTATAATGCAGTAGCACCTAGGTTTGGAACACCTGGCTAGTGGGAGAGACGCCTAAATGGGGATAAAACTATGCTGGCAGTAACTACAAGGCTTGGAAGGGTAAATGTCTTTAATGCAAGTACAACAGAGGCCAATTTGCCTAGATGTGAGCCGGTACCTGTCCCAATCTACCTAGATGTGAGCTATGGCTAAGCAATACAGTTGACTTAGGTGTTGGATATGGCAAATATATGAATGTGCAACACACTACAGGTTTTTAGATAAGATAATAGGATATGCAAGCAGGATCATTATAGTGAAACCGTGAAGTACATATTACACAACTCTCTTATTTTGAACACTGAGCATATTGTGAATTTGAATAAGGATTATTCAGGTGATACTGATCAGGAATTAGTCGGCGCAGGATTATGACTGGTAAGGATAACAGTAGGATTAATTTTTTTGACAATGTGGGATATTATATATGTAAGGCTTACAATGAATGGTACATTATGTTAATAATAACTAAGTAAAATGTTTATATTTGTAAACGTAATATACGAAATAAAAAAAAAATAAAAAAATGTTTAAAAAATACATTAAAAAAAAATAATTCCATCGCTCACTACCGTTCAGTGTTTCCCTCTCCATCCACCAGGTCAATGTTAGACATCATGCATTCCTGCTGGCGTTTGCTTCATTGCTTCTAGCCTTACCTGACAACCAGCTCTGTAAGCAACAGGACAGTATTAGTAATAATTATTTCCCCCGCTTGTTGCCAACACTATTCCCGATGCCTCCTCCTTGCCAGACACTGTTTCCCCACAGTACGAGGAGGAAGTCACCCTGTCCTCCCAGTTACACATTTCAAGCGGCCGAGGTACTATGGGCTGGATCCTATGAGCACAGACATGGACAACAGACTACCAAGAGCACCACTCTTGGCCATACGACATTGGCAATCCATCACATCAGACAATAACATCTCACAGATAACACACCACATTGGAGCACTAGCAAAGACCTAACTTTTCTTACTCGGGCAGCCAGGGAACAAATTGCAATCTCAAAACTACTGAGCTACACCTTAAACAGAGGGAATGCCCCAAAGACAAAGGAGGGTTGTGCAATACATGTTAAGTGATCCAGTTATGCAAGATATATAGCAAAAGATTATTAATGAACATTATGTGATCAATAAATTAGCAGACACCTCTAAATGTACAAAGTGGGATACATCAATGCCAGATTTCAGAGCATGGGGAAAGATTACTTGTACATTTGTTAAATTTAGAGATATGGGAACGAGAAAAGTCATGCACAGGTTGGTACTCGGGCATCTAAGTTGATAGGAGAGGTGTAGGTTACCGTTTGTTGTCGGTACCGGGAGGGTAGTTCAATTGTTGTACATGAAGTGCTTAATTGGTATACATATGGGGTGTTTTAGTTGAGAAGGTTAGTAGAGGGCCCTGTGGGCCACTGGAGTCTGTATCGGGTGTTCTTTGAATACAGTACCGGCAGAGAGAGTCCTCCCTACAGTGGCCCGGTATATCCGTCAGTAGACAACACAGGACTGGACTTTTTGTGGCAGTCGGGGATCACAGGGAGGACTGGAGGCAGGCAGCAATTGGTACCAAGTAGACAGTGGGTGAGCACAGTTCCCAAGTGGAGTACGGAGCATGGATTCCAGAGAGAGCCGAGTTCTGATGCGGTACCTAGGAACAACTCAGCATATCAAGGTTCAATATCTAGGAGCCAGTCATGCAAATTAGATTGGGCATCAGAGAGCAAAACACTGACACCAATTGCATTGGGCACCACAGGGTGAAATCACATTGGCACACCAGGGAGCAAAACCTCTGAGGGGCAAAATGACACAGCAAGGGGATAAAGTAGAGAGTGTGAGCAGGGGGGCATCATGCGGGTTGGGCCTTAGGCCATGGAGCATGTAGGCAGAGCCCCCTATTAAGGGCAGATATAGCAGGGAGGTAGGTAGGCATGGGTGTGAAGCAAAACCCCCATGAGCGAGGAGAGCAAGGGCCAGAGGGTAAGGGTGGGTGGTTTGACGAAACAATCTTCGATGGGTGGGGACACAGGAGAGGGATTTCGGTGGGAGGGATTTTTTAGAGTAACTGATTAGACCAGTTGTACTTTGGTAGAAACACACAGAACCTAACTTATAAGGGTAGAGACAGAAGGTTCGTTTAGGACATTATATTGCTACCTATATAAAGGCAGATGACCTTATGTGACAAGATCTGTCCTTTTATGATAGGTTATTTGTAACGCCCTTAATACCCAGAGGTTTCCAAGCGCGGACCCGGGGATCAAACCTGTGATGCTCCGGGTCGTCTTGCTTCCAAGGCGAGCACGTTGCCCCTGAGTTATCCTCCTGAGATTATTGGTACTCTTAGTTGCCTTTATTGACCCTGCATCAAAGAATATTTTCAACTTCCAATACCAAAAAGGAAAGGTAGCCATCTCAAAGCACCATCCGCTGATGGCTAGACAGAAACCGTTCTTAAAGCACTTGCTCTCCAGCTGTTCCAAGTATTTTTCCATACATTTTGTTCTCAACACTTAAAAGGGCAGGCGATCATAACCAGTTTTTCAAAACTGAGAAAAGGTGTATTGGAGTTCCAATCCCCAATTAACAAGGGTGACCCTTTATTTGGGAATAAAGGTGTTGCCTAATCATTTAGAAGAGCTTCTCCAAAGTTCACTCATACAGGCAACAGTTGGTACCTTTAGAAAGCCAATTGTAGCCCTGTCTATTTTTGCCCTATCCTGCTCACATACAATTTAACAACAGGCTAGGAAGGAGAACACTTGAAACCAACCCCCAACCCTAGACCAGATGTGGAAAGAAGATGGCCTTAGACAATGTTCAACAATATAAATAAAGAAGAGATGGGCTACAATCTTAGGTTCCCAATAAGGGAAGGCAGAGATCCGGGACAGTATCTGAAACAGTGATTGGGTTTCCACCCAGTCAGTAAGGAACGTACAGAGTTCAAGATTGACTTTTCAGAGCCTCTCTTCAGCAGATATACACCATATTTAATTCACAAAAACACCCAACTGGCAAGCCACATTTGCACCCCAGCAATACCAGTAGCACCTTAAGCACACCCCGAAATACGGATCTATTGTGAACGTGTAAGGACATATGTTGGTCCCGGTAAATCTTACCTGACAAGCAGGGGACTGGATGGTGCCCCCTGCCCTCGAGGTAGTGGGTAATTGGCTGGGGCACTTACCATTACGGTAACAGCTGCTAAAATACCAGGCTTTATTTATCCCAAGTTGCTTAACATTTGGACCATGTTATGTTCCCCCCCCCCACATTCTTAGGCAGGTTTCCTGGGTAGACATAAGGGCAGGCAGGGAGAAGGAGATTATCCTAGACAGTCAGCATATACTTATGCCACAGATGCTACTGTGCATCCTTGCTAGAGCTAGGGTAACAGGATGGGATTCTGACCCTCATGGCTATCCAACACTTGAAGGATCAGTTATCGAATACCAAATGTGTGTACGTATGGCAGTACTCTCCCAAAACACCTTCAGCCTACCAGGGATTAGGTCATGAACATCTTTTCATGGGCTCCCCATAACTACATAGAGTTTTCCCCCAACTTTTCACAGAAGGCAACCAAACTCCACTCTCTGCACTAGTGAGTGCGGCTCACGTGCTCTGTGCCTACATGCCTGTTGGGCGCATAGGCACATCCCTGACTCTGTGCTGCGTATTGTAAGAGGATTCAATTCAGCACTACAGCCAAGTCAACACCTAGTCTAGAATACTGAATGAAAACCCTTATTGATATATCTTTATGTCCAGTTCATGCGTTCTGGATGACTACCCCTATATGACACCCCTCTCTCAGAATCCCCCTGATCCCACTGAGCCAAGAAGTAGTTCTGTTTTGCAAGTTAAAAGGTTTAATTGATAGTTTAAACAATAGGTATATATATCACACTTTAGAATAAATTAATAATTGAATAGCACACAATCTGATATGATAAACATTAACAACGGAGAATCTGGCACTAGCACACTTCTTGATAATCACTAAGGAGTTGACATGAAATGGATAAGATAGCAACAATACTTTTATGGTTTCAAATGGATGCAATGTGGAATGAAATGCAGTACAGAAAATACTCAATATGATTTCAACAAAACAATGTAATCACTTTTCTCTGGCAATCCCCTCCCCCCTTTATGCAATGCAAGGAAATGGAAGAAAACACACAGTTCTCAGAAATGCAATTAAATGTGATTCAGTTCACCCCAGCAGGCTTAGACTACAGAAGTTGGAAACACAGGCCCAAAAATGCTTTTACATGTGCTGGAAATGAAGTGAAAAAATATACTAAAATGCTTTTAATTCCCTCTAGGAGTTCAGGGTGAGTGATATCAAGTTAATATTAGTCCAGGCTCACTTTAGCAAGGATCTAGGAGTAATTGGTAGGTTAAACGAATTTTTGGCAAATGGAAGGCAAGCAGCAGCAGATTTTTACACGTGAAGAAATTTGCAAATCGCGGTAAAATGTCAAATCGCGGCTAAATTTGCGAATGCGCCGAGCGCGATTACAGAGGAACTACAAGGACTATCACTATCGTTGTGGGGTCCTGGGAAAGCTTAGGATCTCAGCTTCCAGATGAAAGTTACTGCACAAACGGTCACGGAGATATGAGCGATTAAATAAAGGTCGTTTTTCAGATTTGAAATTTTAAAGTTCAAAAAGACAAGTGCAGCTTGCAACTAGAAAATGACAAGTGACAGCTTTACAAATGACAGGTGACAGTTAGGAGGCAATTCTACTTAGATTAAAATAGCTTGAATTAGATTATTTTAGCTAAGAGAGTGGGTTCTGCACAGTTTTGCGATGTACTCACAATATATTTAGAAATATGCCTTCCCACGGATCTGGTCAGGTTTTGGACTGCACTCCGGTTCAGCTCTCTCTGGTTTTGGATACTGCTCTGCTTTCTCTGGGTCTTTCTGCACAGCTTTCTCTGGAGATTGATGGAGGTAAAGTATGGATTTTCCCGGCAGAGCTTCCAGCTGCAAATGGATTTGAAGGTCCCTATCTGTCCTGTCTGTCTGCTTTTATGTGTTTTTTTAATGGGTGTGTGTGAGCAGCATCACTAGCCAGCCCCTCTCCACTTATCATTGGCCAAGCTTTCATTTCTCCCCTGATTGGGGGAGCTAAGTTGTGTCAGAGTGATGTCATTTTACAGCCTGCAGAAAGTCCACTCCTCCTGTCAACTTACACACAAATCTAGATTTGAACCAAATACATATTTGCAGAGGTACATATTGTTTTAAAATCATATGCACCCATCATGCATCACAGGAGGTATTCCCTGTTCAAACTCTGCTCTTCCTGGGGGCTTGCATTCAGAAATGGCAATATTTTGCACTTTTTAACTGGTTTGCAATACCGGACATTACCCCAAATTTACACACATGTGCGCAAGGAGTATGGACATTAGTTGATGAAGTGTCAGATTTTTCACATGCACACATTTTGAGTAATATCCTCTTTTCCGCTAAAACCCCCCTGAACATGCCACCGGTTCTAAAAACCTCTTAAAATGTGGGCAGAAAAATCACAAGAATTATGGTATCATTTAAATAATTTTCACAAGTCCGTACTACGAGTTATTCATCTTTTTCTAAAACCATATTCTGGCTATAGAGGTGTGTCTTTTCAGGTCACATGGTACAGAAACCAGTCTTTCCAGTTTCTGCCAAGCTCAGAGACCCTGCCCCTCACAGCTTCTGCCAAGAGGAAGCTGTTTTACGACATCTGCAATAAAACATTTGCCTGAGTCAGGACAGGGCTTTGTTCAGAGATCCTGTATTCTGTGGGGGCTCCCCTTAATTCAATTATCAGAGAGATGGCATATCCTTAGTGTGGCCAGCAAAAGGCAGATAGGCCTGGGAACACAGCTGTGACTCAAGTTTCACTCCTGATGGGGGTAGTTGCCAGGCAGAATTCAGTTCCTTAAGCCAGGTTTCAGATAAAATGTCACTTTTTGTTACCCAGTCTACGTCAAGACAATGTTTACATATGCAGTTAGAATGCTGATTCTAAGTTTAAAACTATGACATTTAAACAATTGCAGCCTATATGACACTCAAAAGTAGGTCACTCATTTCTTTTAAACATTTAGATTTTTTAGTGTCTTTCAGTCCAAATTTACTTAAACTGCTGAAATCCACAGCTCAGCCAGTCTTGTTATAAACCTTCAAGTCACTTCAGAATATAACTTTAGATTGTATCCAGCTCTCAGTAAGTCTTTCTTTGACATGTTTTGGGTTCATTTATTCAGTTTTCTACAAAAAGTAAAATCTGGTGGTTTTAAAATGCCGGCTTTCTGATAGTAGCGAGTACTGGTACTGCACCCCTTTTTGGGATTTAAGAAAATGAATTCTCCACAGTTATGGGTTTGCTTTTGGCAATCAGCATTGCCATTCCCAATGGTTTCAGACTACTGTGTGGGTAGTCCAATGGTGGTTTTAGGCAGTGTCCTTCTGTGCCCATAACATCGGCAAAAATGGGTGGCAGCCTATTCTTCATGCACTTCCCTGGGCATTTTCTGGGAAGCTCTGGCCATCATGATGTTTTCATGTCAGTACTGCACAGTTTTGAGGTAGGGCTCGGATGCATGGGTAAATACATCCCACAGTATGCAGTCTTGGCGCACCACTATCTTGGGCTGACCCTGTTGCCCCTCCTTGGGTGAAGTGCTGTAGGAGTCAATGGGGGGTGAGGGAGGGGGGGTTCACCCAGTCCACTCTCACCACCACCTTAATGGGGGACTGGTGCATGCAGACTTGACTTCTGTCCACTGAGAGGTCTTTCCCTCTGGGGCTGCTGGACCCACACAGCCTTGGCTCCAAAGCCAGTGCCCCCAAACCTGTGGCATGCAGCCTCTGTGTGGCTCCATCTGTGCAGCAGGTGGCCTCCTTAGTTAACACACAGGCCCGATTCCTGGGCTGCCCAAATGGCACAGTGGCATCAATGCCAGCGGGGGAAGAAATGCAAGCCTGGTGCAAAGTTTCCTTGCAGACAGCTTCTCTCCACTCTGGCGGCCCACAATACATGCCCCCCCCCCCACATCACCAGCATTTATACCCTTGATCAATCTAGTACAGCACCTCACATGGGTGTGGGACACAGGGCTTCTGTGCTGACCCCATACTTTACAGGATCCAGGGTGGCTACCTGCACCGGGTCTCTATGCCAAGTTCCACTCTCCAACAGCTCCCCTTAACCATCGCTGAACCCAGTCCATCACAGTTTGTCCACATCAAGGCAAACATTTACATGTTCCATTTTCCATTCCATCTCTACGTGTCAGAAAGGCAAAGCGCCAAACCTCCCTTGCCAAGGAGGGCTTGTATAAGACAACATTAAGAACTGCAAGACCAAACAATAAACATTGGTATAATAAATAAGGTGTGTCTAGTTTGTGTGTTGGGAGGATGCTGAAGTAAGGCTCTGACACCATGGTGGCATGTATTTGGGTAGAAACAATTATTATATGAAAAAAAAGGTTTGGAAAAATGCCTCTGTCCCTAAAACCAAGAGGGGTTTCCCCGACTCAAAGAAAACTGAACATTGTCAGAATGTCCAAAACTACGAAGTCTCTCGTGACTCAAAACGCCTACCTCTGTCCCAAACACTAATAACCTAAACCAAATGTGCAAGCATGATCTCTTCCCAAAGTAAAGTGTTCTAAGATCAATTAATATAGCATAATATAAGATAACAACAACACAGCAAAATAGCAATATAGATCCACTTTTAGTAAAATGAGGAATAAAAGATAATCATACCTAAAGACAAGAGTAAACATAAATCAACATTATAGTTGTCATGTCACAGCAGTCTGCAACGTTCCATGGCCTAGGCAGTCTAATATTTAATATGGACATAATGTGTAAAGTGCTCTTCGCCGAACCAAGAAACAGAAGAGTTCCCAGTCTCTCGGGTAATCACTAGTGGTAAAAGTAAAGACATGTTCACAAATGTA
Organism: Ambystoma mexicanum; assembly: GCF_040938575.1. Classification (NCBI taxonomy): domain Eukaryota; kingdom Metazoa; phylum Chordata; class Amphibia; order Caudata; family Ambystomatidae; genus Ambystoma; species Ambystoma mexicanum. The sequence goes on from NC_090936.1 coordinate 629,824,024, forward strand.
TGACTCCAAGGTTAGGGTTGTAATCCTTTCCTCTATATTTCTTCTTGTAGTGTTTTTCTCTTTTTTTCGGCCTCATTCCTATATTTTCTTATACAAATGTCAGTAGCAAGTTCACAAGGATATGCTCCTTACGTTTCTCCTGTTTATCCCACCAATTTAGCACACTCCTTTCACCAAGCATAGGATTCGTTTTCACTATGTATTCTTCACTTATTTTGGGTGAGGGTTCCAGACTCGGAGTATTCAGAATGGCTTGGTTTACTACCCTGCCAAGAAATTGTCCCCTCATGGACTGTCCCCGTTTTGGGTGCGAGTTCCAGACTCACAATGTTTATAACTGCTTGGTTCACTCTCCTGCCCAGCAGTTATCCTTTCATGCACTTCTCATTTGGGTGCGGATCCCTGAATTGCAATATTGAAAACCGCTTGTTGTACTCTACACGTCATCTGAATTAAAACTCATTGTAGATCGTGGATAAAGCTTACCCCTATTCGGAACTGGGGTTTTCACTTTTAGTTTAAATGTACCGGCTTTATAATGCTGTATTACTTTGTTGTTTGTCCTGTTTTTTTGTGCGCTCCGAGGCCTTTGGGCATGTCGCGGATTATAGGAAATGAAATCAATCCATTTGTCACAGTGCCAACACGGGTGCCGACTCCCACAAAATAAGGCCCAGAGGTTACACAATTAATTTTATAGACAAAACGATGCTTAACAAAACCCATCTGCCAAATGATCCCTTGAAGCATAAAAAAGGCATTTGAGACAACTAGGTTTTCTAGGTGGGCAACCTAGGAAGGATCGCATTGGGCTTTAAAATATGTAAATGTATTGTCACCATAACCCAAAATGTAGCAAATTGGTCTTTAACCCAGAGGGACACAGCCAGAGTGACAGACACCCCGGACACCCGAAAACCTTTTTTTGCTATATTCATGGACTCCTTGTCATACAATTATGGGGAAATCACCAGATCATATATATTTTATGCTGGGACAGGTGGCCAGCGATGCCAGGGTGTTGAAACCCAGTGTGACGTATAGGCACAGCTCAAGGAGGCAGAGAGAGAAAATGCAGGTTTGGGATTACTCCAGGAGCTGGACATGTTGGGTGCCCCAGGCTCCTTAATCTTGGCTCTCTGGCAATGATGCTATGCTGGACATTATCAAACTGTCCCCTGATCAGCCCCATCCATAGACGCTTGCTCATCTATGCTCTGTCTTTGCTCTCCTATTGCAATAGTGTACAAAATGGGATCACTAATAAACTGCTAGACAAAAGTAAAGATGGTCCAAAATTGTACATTCAGAGTAACCTAAACCCTTCAGAGACATGATCATGCAATATCTCGGAGATTGAAATCAGGCTGGTTACCCAGCCATTCACAATGCACACTTTTGGCTTGATTTGTGCAGTAGAAGGCTTCCCCACTCCCAGGTCCTTCATCCTTCATCTCAATTAGATCTAGTAGTGCCATATTGTCCCACACGCTCCCTTTGCTCAGAATCTACCAGGAGTTTGGTACCATAACCAGCGAAAGAAAAACTAAACTTAATGACAGAGGCTTCAAAGCTTGGCTATTGTCCTTATTGGTACTGGCAAACCATGCCATGGTCTTCTACCGACCCGTGCATTGTTTGGTCAGCAGGAAAAATGTTCTAAGTTATCATGAGAATGCCCCCCCCCCTCTTTTATGCTGAACCATTTTCATGAATATTGCAGGATTCACCTTATAGGTCACACGTCTAGAAGGTTATGTGTGTTAAATACATTTTAAGATTGTAAGGAAATGAAGGTTGGAAAAATGCCTGCAGAAAAGGTTTGGGAAGTCTATTGAGGAAGGAGGGGGCAGTTGAAAATGGAATGCCTTAGACTAGAGATCTAAGATAAAGTGCCACTTCTTTCCAAGCTACAATATGCAGTGCTCATAACCCTTTACAAATCTTAGAGAGCCCTAAATAAAGAGATCCAACATTGTTGGGCGTATGTCAAGGCAAGGTTGAAAGAAAAGTGACCACATAAGCATGTGAGCGTACACATATGGTCATACCATTAGTGATGCCTTTTCAAGGAGTCTGGCAAAGCACTCCACTATTTGGGTTTAAAGTGTTGTGCACCTGTCCCGTAGCATTCGGTTTGGATCAGTGGCAGCCCACCACTATGGGCAGGGCACCCCAAGTGGTAGGCATTGAATGTAGGCCAAACTAGCCAGGTAATAACACTTCTGCTTTACCCTTGCATCAAAGGTAAAGCAAACATAAATGTGGTCACTGACCCGCTTTCAATGTAGGCCAGTCAGTAACGCTTACATTTGCTTTAAACTTGATGCACAGTAACCGTGCACCAAGGGTAAAACAAACATAATTGTCATGCTTACTTTACCTTTGATAAAAGTTAACTGGCTAGACTGGCCTAAATTGAATGTAGGCCATTCTAGACAGGTAATAATACTTATTTAGGCTTGCTTTAACCTTGATGCCAAATAAAAAATGCCACATTAAGAATATGCAGATTGGCACTACTACCGTCAGTCTGCATATGCTTTCTTAATGTGGCATGGAGCTTTTTTACTTGGCATCAAGGGAAAAGCAAACTTAATGAGTGCCAATCACATATCTGGACTGCCTTGCATTGGTGGCTCCAATCTAGGCATATCTTTCTTGTGCTTCATGGCATTTTGGTACTTTGCATCATGAGTAAAAGGTGACCATAAGTGTGACTGCATGGTGAACTAGCCCATCGAGGAATAGCCAGTTAGGATATACTTTTTTGTTGCATAACATTTTCTAGTGGCTGGGAGGCCTTATACCAGAATACCGGCATATACTAGTGTAGCATCAGCATGCTTGGACATGTATGGGCATAACCAGCATGAAAATGTTTCATATACTGGAGTATGTTGTGGGCAAAGGCATCATAAAAACGTGCAGCAAAATCGTTCTGTGCAATGTTGGTGACTTGCACCAATTGTTCCCCCCCCCCCCCCATGTGCCACTATACAAACCGGATTGCGACCGGTGTGGCTTCCCCGACCCCCACACTTTCACAGAAAGTGCTGCAATATGCACTATTACAACCCTTATTTTAAAACTGTTCACAGGGGGAGAAGAAACCCCCACCCAGTTTGGTTAGGGCTCCCTTGCCAAGCTCAGAAGCTCCCATATATTAGGCACATACACTTACACCTCTCCAGTTCAAAACTTCACCAGCTGCCACTGGTTCGTTTAGTCCAACCTACTGGCGGTGCATTCCTCCACCTACGTGACGCCAACGTGGAAAAGGAGGAGTTTCCTTCCTGTAGATGGCACTCAGGTGCAACATGCGTCCCTATTGGGCAAGCTCATTAAGTACTAAAGTTCCCATTGGCTATCACTGTAGTGAAATGTGCAGCCCATATTAAAGGGCAGACATGATTTCTTGTGGTAACTGAGCCTCAGACGTAGAGGTCAAAAGAGCAGCATATTTTCCAAAAATGTCCGATTTTGAATTAGAAGCTGTTAAGCAAGGGTCGGAACAATGCAGGCTAATGCGAGAAGGTGTTAATATGTTATCTATTGTACAGAGGATCAAGCTACATGATCGAGTTCCACAGTAAGAGCAGGATTTATGGGAGGGACTGGGTGCGCTTTATCCCCCACCGAGGCTCTATGGAGACAGGACAGTACTGGAAAGCCAGTTATGCCTCTAGCATTATTGAAGGCGACGCTGGAGCAGCTTCTCTACCAGGCACACACCACCAGAGAGCGTCCTGCTGCAATAATTGCAGATGACTGGTTCACACCAAATTTGTTAAAACAAGATGCAGTTGATTGTAAATTGCATTGTGTTCCAGAACTTTACAGCAGGGCACACTGTACAATAGTGCGAGGAGAAATTCCTATTCCCAATGGTCCATTTCAACATCTACATATAGATTATGTGGATATGTTGCAAGTGTGCAACCGTTATAGTAACATGCTAGTGGTAGTATGTTCTTTTTACAGATGGATCGATGCAGGTCCATGCACGCACCCAAATGCCACATGCGCTGCCAAGTTTCTCATGCGTGAGGTGTTTCCTAGATGGGTGTGTGCGAAGTCCTACAGTCTGATTATCGGCCACATTTTGTAAGTGAGTTGTTCAAACAAATAGTTCTTCTATTAGGCATAAAACACAAGTTTTCCTCCGCCCATCACACATAGGTGAATGGTGTCTGAGATGCTAAACTGACTTCTCAAAAAAAGGATAGCAAAGATCAAAATCATTCTGAAGAAGGGAGGGCTGCATTACCTACCCCTTGCTTTGTTTGCGTTGAGAAACCAGCCTGGTTCAGATCACCACCTAAGTCCTCATGAGTTGGTGACTAGACACCGCATGAGCGCAACCCTTGCTCCTCCCACTCGAATAAAAATGGATGCCCATAGTGTCACGAAAACATTAGGGGATGAGATGCATGCATGATTGTTTAACAAATATGATAGCTAGTGTTTCTTTTATTCCTCAACAGATCATACATTGGAGGGAAGGGTCGAAGATGATTGATGAAGATGGCCAAACAACGGATGTTATGGACATCCACAAGCAGCCTAGTTTGTACCCAGGGGACCAAGTACTCGTGAAACGTTTTGTAAGTATTTGGAAGAAGCCCCACTTTGAGGGACCGTACCTAGTAGAGGAGCTCACTCCTACTGCTGTACAACTTCAAGGGAGAAGAGCCTGGCGGCATTTGAATGATTTAAAGCTCCTCAAAGGAGAAACCCTGACCACTCCAGCAACCACCGACAGTGAAGCAAGAGAAGAAGTTCTGCACATGCAGACCAGATCGGCTACCAAGGGCCAAAGCAAAGAACGAATGGACTCAAAACATTCTGGAGCAAATTGACATTTCCTAAGTTTAATAGGAAACAAATGGACTTTTTGCAGTTCCAGAACCTTTTCAGTTGAACTAAAAAAAAAGACTATACACTGAAAATAAGACGATGATTGCAAAGCACTCTTTAGGATGCCAGAAACATTGCACACATTTCTGCATGTAGTATTTGTTACGTACTCCGATCACATCCAGCTCTAGTGCGACGAAACGTGGATGTTATTGTATTTTTTGGAAACCCTAAAACATTCCTATTTTTTTTTTATTGTATGCGTTATAGTTCAAGGACCTTTTCACATTTATACACAAGATCACATACAAAGAAAATGCAATTCAAACAGTCAAATCTTGCTTATTTAAAAAGAACACAATTACACAACGTAAAACACTTTTTAGGTTTCCAATTAAGCACACAATCTTAAGAAACCCCTCTCTGTAAAATCTTCCTGAAAGGATTAAAAACCAAGATGCCTAACAAATAAACATATATTGCAAAAATGTTTGTTCCCTGGACAGATACAAGTATGATATAGTAAAATCATTAAGGGGAACAATCGTAACTTGGTACTAAAATGTCTTTCATAAAACGGGTAGCAGCCAAGGACCATTTGAAGGATTTATCTGAAGATACGTTGCCAGCCCCACCAGGTATCAACCATTCTAAATTCCTTCAAAAGAGCCAAAAACTGTATTCGGCACAGCCTATGCAGTTTAGGAGAATGAACCAGTAGATGCTGCAGGGTTTCTGTAGCGTTCATCGTTTTACAGAATCAACAGCTTCTCAGAGAGCGCACTATTCCCCCCACGAGCACCCAATATTTAGTTTGTGGGTAGCAAGTTCAAATAAAAAAGTAAGCTTTAGCCCACCAGTAAGGCCCCAGACATGTCCTACGGTAATATGGTAGCGTGTTATAGGGTCTGGCATCTAGAAGCAAACAAATGGTACTTCCTAACGTGCTTGATTGTAATTGGCTGTACCAATCGGTAAGACCCACGGGGGAGTTTGTATCGAGGCCACTTTTTAGCAAACCCCAGATCGGACCCTCTTCCGCCAAACAGATTTTTCGTAGGGAGTTTCTGTTTTTCCATTTAACCATTGCTTCCAACGATACCAGAGCCAATTCATACCTCAGGGCTGGGGCCGGGACACTAGTCGGCAGTCCCAACATCCTTCTCCAAAAGAGTCCCTCAAACTTACTCCATTGACCTTTGAGAGCAAAAGATAAAACCTCTGCACCATATCTCAGAACGGTGACCACTTTTTTGGAGCTAAACTCTGAAACAGGAATTATTGAAAAATAGCCAAATTTCTTATTAACACAGCAACCCCATGCTGGAAAATTTGAAAGCCCAGGTAAGTGAAGGTATCCACCTTCTCTAGAGGAGTTCTCCCTATGGTCCGCTTGAAGTGTCCTCCTGCCTTGCCCCAACCCTTATTCAATGCTAAGATTTTTGATTTTGGAACGTTAATTGTTAGCATGTTCTTTTTAAAAAAGAACTCCAAAGCCTTCAATTGCTGCTGTAACCCCACTGGAGTAGAATCCATAAGGATCAGATCAACAGCATACAATAAATAATGTATTGTACTATCATTCAATTTGGGGCGAAAACAGTTGGTATCCTTAAAGGCGTCCCCCAAATCAGAGAGGAAGAGGAGGAATAGAATTGGTGCCAATAAACAACCTTGTTTCAGTCCTCTTGCCGATTTGATCAGAGCTGTTAAATTTCCACCTATGTCCATGTGTACACACACACGCTGGTGTTCGTGTGTAGTGCAATCAGGGTAGCTAACAAGGCAGGAGGAAATCCCCATTTTTCCAGTTTGGGCCATAGTAAACTCCTCGGGACAGTGTCAAAGGCCATAGAAATATATAGTGGCCTATTGTTTTTCTTTGCCCCCTTTTTTAACAATTCTAACAAGAAACCATTCATCTCGGTTTCCAGTCCCCGACAAAAGCCTGTTTGACAAATGTCAAATCTTCCCTTATCGTCCTATTATTCGCAGAGTTTTTATTGAAATTATAATTTTGGTCCTGTTATAACAAGCACAAATTCGATAAAATGATAATAACGGAATTAAAAATTGGCATTTTCCATTACATAAAGACACACATTGTTAACAAGAAGGCAAGCTACTCCAAAAGGGATAATGTGGCATCTGAATACTATGGCAATACTTTTTGATGCTACATTTTGCTTTATGTGCTGTCTTTTTATGCTCTTCACATTTCGTGATATATTGTTTAGAATATATTTGATGTGTCAGAGTGATATTTTTCCTGATACTTCTGAATGAATTGTCTGACTTAAGGGATTATGAAGCTATACATTCAGATCTTGATAATTCGGCCCATTTAAAGAACATGTGGTATCAACACATGAAGAAAGTGGGAGAAGAACATCAGATGACAGCTGTTACGCATGTTTCCTTATCCCCTATGCTATGCGAGCATCCAAAATATTCATAGCAACAGAAGTACCAGTAAAAAAAAACAAAAAGGCACACTGCCAGACGCACCTTGCACCAGGAGGACATTTCCAAGGCAAGACAGCCTCATTAGTATGGTGAATAAAGCGACATCCCAAAGGGAAGACAATTATGTCCAAGAGATGAAGTCGAGAGCAAAGCAAGAGACAACGAACCGAATAAGAATAGAAGAGCAGCCTGGAATAAACAGAGCAGGAATCAAGTTAGAGGAAAATCTGATGTTACAATGCAGGGATAAGAAAGGGAAAGAAGTACCAGAATGTTGGGAAAGAGGTCAGCTATGAATCAAAGGTGCATTCCATATTCTTGAGGGATGGGCCGATGGACTGATTGTGTGCAAGGCAATGGCATTGTTAGGACAATGGGAAGCTGTTGAGGTGAAATCAGACAAAGAATACAAGGACCAATGGCCTAAGATCACAAGGTGAACATGGGTCGTCAATGAGGTGCTACTGCAGAATTTTAAGGTTAGCAGAGGAAGACAATGACACTTTGTGGTGCAGGGTCGAGGGTTCAGAAAGCCATAGTATAACTGCATCATTTTGGCATAAGTGAGATGTGGGATCTTGACCTGAAGCTGGGAGTGAGGGTGGGCAAGTTACTTTAAAGCAGGCCCTTTCCAAGGGGTCTCAACTCTTGAAAGCCTTTCACTACAGAATTGTAAATTCTTGTGAGTTTATACAGCACTGGACATGGCACAGATGCACATTTTAAACTATACTTCCTTCCAGCATTTTTGTCAAGACCAGAAGCACTTGTCCAGTTATTTCCAAGAACATATCGATGTGTTTCATGGCATGAGTGTAGCAATGCAAAGGTAGCAGGACCAAAGGGAGTTAGTCCCAAAAGAAAGGTTAGAGTTGTTCTTGCCCACCTGTGCAGGGCAGAATGGCCTTGTTTGGGGGGGCGGGGGGGTTCAATCCATTACAGGGGAACTAGGAGTGCTAGACAGTCCAATGATTTAGCTTTGGCATTGTATAGGCCTCCAGGTGAAGGAGAAGCTACAGCACAGATGTATTTCACCAGTGAGGAAAGTATCGCGATAGAGGAGTATGTTGCAGATTTACATTTGATAGCAGCCATAGTCCTCAGCTCTTTGCCACAATGGCCTTTATCAGGAATAATTTTCTCATAATGAGGAAATGGAAGGTATATACTCAGTTATAAATATCACCCAGTTCAGATGCTCAGTGTATTTACACTTCAAAATTAAAGCGAGGTCTCTTTCTGGGACATGCTGGTTATGAAAGCCTAACTAGTAATTTTTGCTCTAAGGGATGTGCACAACATAGTTCAAATGGTCTGGCCGGTTCTCTGTGATTTTGCTGAGTTTTCTTACAATCACAGTAGATTGCATTGAATTTAAATGTTTTTGAATGGTTGATTTTGCTGCCAATATATGCACCGAGGACCACCCGCAGCCCCCCTTTTAGTCCCCATACATTAATTATTAGTCCATACCCACCGCCCCCGCCTCCCATATTTTCGGCAAAGCCATTCAAAAAAACTCAATGAAATCTGCTGCAGCAAAAAAATCCCATCCCTGTTCTGGCCACGTAGGACTTCATTTTTATTGAAGATCTAGTGTGGGAATATACAGTTCTCCCTTTTAGCATTTTCTCTACCGCTGGTTCTTCAACAAACTTCTTTAGGCTATGTTGGCCACATCGCAAGCTTGAGCAGTGACAACACAGATATATTAGAAGAACATGATCATGTTATAGGTAATCTGCACATTTCAAATTGAGACGCTACAGATATGTCATAGGAACTGAAGTCATTGGGGCAAGATGATCCTAGTGGGCGGATTTTCAGGAGTTACAATTGTAAACCTTCTGTCACACTTAGGATTTCCAATCGGAAAGTCTGCTGCATCATGCAGGGGATTCAGACCTCCATGTCGAGGGATTTCCCATTTCAGAGGGCTCCAGCAAGGCTGGCTGCTTGCCTTTCTGTTCAGGCTATTTTCCAATAGATATTCGGAATGCTGCACTGCAGTCTGCGGCACCTGAATACCCTGGTTCTTAGGCAAGGCTTAGTGATTGGCACCCTACTTGGTTGCACCGTGGCATAGTTCCAGTGGTGGGTAGACCACATTTAGGCATGGAATAGGAGAGCAATATTCACTGGCTCTTCTGACTTATTGAAAGCAATATGGTCTGGTTGGGCAGATTAATGCAGAGATATACCCATTGCCAGCAAGTGGTCAGTGACAGAGCTGTATGTTCATATCAACTGTCAAGGACTGTTAATAGTTGGTTTCGTTTCATTTTAAGTGCATGTTCGGTTTACATACAACCGTATACACTACATTTTCTCAAACTTGTACTACAGCAATAACAGTTTTAAAACGAAGTAATAGTCATTGCTTAACATATTTCCAAAGGATACAATTAATTTTACACTTTCCATTAAATCAATATACAAATACAAACAATGGTCTAGAAAACTCCCACTCCTATTATGAAGTTTATGACTGAGAGGAAGTCAACACTAGACAATGTTGCTGACGTGAGGTGCATAAATTATCTGACTGGTTTGGTATCCATGCTTCTAATACAATAGACCAAAGACACTGGACATGATGTACTAGGGAGGAATAGTTCAATTCAAGTGGAGGATCTGTCAGATGTAACAAAGCAAGCAGCACACTGACTGCAGGCATCTCAAGCGTCGCACCGCTGGCAGTCATCTTGCAATTATTTCAGGGTCCAATCTTGATGTCGGAGCCATGCGTTGCAGATTGGATTTGCCTCCTGCCTCAACACACAGCGGACAAGATTTTACCAGCTACAGGCTGGACAGCGAGTCACTTTGCAGAGATGTGTTCATGTGGTTCTCTATTCCAGGGAAGGAGTGCATGATTTTCCCGTCCTTTCGTTACGATACCCAGGACAGTAGCTTAGGTAAGAAGGCATGAAAGATGCTCGGTTTCCAGCTCTTTCAAATTTCTATGGATTTACTAGACCTTCATTGGATTCCCTCCATTTTAAGGAATATGGTTGGGCATCTATAATCTCATGGGTAAGAAGGACCCATGACAACTTGGAGGAATTCAGGGTACAAATGAGGCAGCTGTCCTGTTCAGAAGAGGACAATGCTTCATCGAGGATTAGCACCCGCGGCAAACCAACCACAATCTAAGCACGCGTTCTGAGCAGCCTGATGGCTGCTTCCCTCACCCTGCCCATCCTCCGCCACCTCCCATCAGTTCAGCGCTCCTGTCCCAATCCCCAGCCCCACTTACCTGATAGGCTTGACGGCAGCGCACTACCTCTCCTGCCACTCCATGTCCCTGCCGAATGCCATGGAAATGGACCAGGGGCTCTGCATGGAGCACCCGCCTTACAGCTCCACGGCAGCCAACTTCAGTAAATATTTTGTTTGAATGAACGCGATGCCGCCTTGCGTCCCGTTCATTCAAACAAAATACAATGCCATTAGCCCCCAGGGTTTCCGGATTGCAAGATCAGGGTACTAATAGCAATTAACCCTCGCTGGCAGGGCCGGGTCAGGTAGCAACAGCGCTGGGGCCATCATAACTTTAGCCCCAGATACATCCCATACTTGCCAAACCTACAGATTTAGGCAGTAGGCTATTGCTTTTTAAGCAGTCCTAGCGCCTACAGATTTGGGTGACAGATCCTACTGCTTTTTACAGTGTAGCAGGTAATTTATATTACTCTAAAGCAGGCTGCAGGACAAAACATGCAACACATTAATTAGTCTGTCTATACAGTGCACTGGTTTGTGAATACTTCGATTGGTCCCAGACCAATCCACTGACCCGACAGGTATGTGACTCTGTCCTGCACTCTTGCCGGTACATACAACCCTTAGGTGAACCACCAGTGAAGTCAAGTGGCAGAGCGTAACACCATCACACTGCATCTGCCTATCAGACTAAGGGGGGGAGGGGGGTATCAGTCTCCATGTCATTCAGTGTTCAACTTGCACTGCAGGAACAGATATGTATTTCCCCGGCTGCTGATACAAAGCAGTGGCAAATGTTGCCTACCAGCTCTGTGCGATTATCTTCTGTGAAGTTAAGTAATTGAATTTGGTGTTAACTTACCATTCAGAATTATACATTTCTAACATTTGAACATCTTTCCATGTTGTGCTGTTTGATAGGTTGTGTATTTTAGAATGCTTCAATGGTACCAACAATGTATGTTTTGTATTTTCCTGTGATGTCATCGTTATGCAAATAATTATTTTTTAAACTTGAAAAATCCTACATCTTTTTGGTCAAAGAATATTAGCAAGTATGACATCCCCACAGGGTAGGGTCTTATTCCTTCATTACTGGCTTCATGCGAAAAACAAAGTCTGCATTGCATTTCAGCAGAAGTAAAACCCGTTCTTAATTGTTGAGTCTTCTCTGGCATCGTTAAAGCGTGCAGGACAGTAGGCCTTGTATATTGTGTACGAAGCTGGGGAAACACTTTGATCTGAAAGTTTCAGCTCCCAAGTAGTGGTCAATATGGAGTGCTTATGTTTTGAAGTTATTTCAAGACGTTCCAGGTGAAGATTTGTTCTCGTCGAAAGTGTGTTTGGGGGAATTTCAACATCCTTATGTCGATTTCCACTTCTAAAAATAATCTGACATCAAAAGCACTGAATGGAATCAGTAGAGGTTTTTCACTGGAGATGACATTCCTTATTTCATAAATTTGTTTTAAACATGAAAGCATGACCATAGAAAGCGGTGGGACAAGCAGCAGTTCCACTCATCCACATAGATTTTCCACATCGTTACCACTAAACTCTTTCTTTACATACAGTTAGCTTCAGTTAGCTTCAGCTTTTAGTCTGAATGCCAGTCGATATTTTCCCCTTGTAATATTAGGTTTGTCTGAAATTCTGCAAAGCAAAGCCAGTCTTACCAATAAAAGACGGGCTAAAGTTCTTCCTACATTATCAACATTTCACAATATGCTTTCTTTGAGCCGCTCTATGTTCTTGCTAAAGAGCATTGTTGGAGGTCTGCCCATTGCCTTCCGGGCAGGCCTCACTGGGCACCTGGATCACCAGGCCAACATTCGCCCTGCAGTCATGCAGGGCGGACCCCACGGCGCCTGGATCACCAAATCCTCCTGCCTTGGATGGCGGACCGCAGGGGGGACCCCGCAGCATCCGGATCACCGGATATACACATAGTGGCTGGGGACACCCAGCACACGGCAGCCTCAGCAGTGGAGGCACCCAGGCCGAGGCTGCTACAATGGCCATGCTCACATGGCTGTACAGGCCACTCACATCACTCCCCCTCCACACCGGGGCTGATGCAGGACACCACTACCAGCATCTGGCGCACAAGCACTCACAAGAGTCGCAACCCTCATGATGGTTACTTGAAGTTTCACAATGGTGTACACTGCAGACGGGCACCTGGCTTGGTTCCGAGAGTTAAGTGTCACTAAGGGTGCACAAGCATTCCTTGTGGAGCCACTACTCTGCCTGGTTCCTCCTAGTGAAACCGGGAAACTCTGCAAGGAGTGCATTTAATGGGCCTGTGGGTCATCCTCTTGGGGAAACTCTGCGAGGGGTGAATTGATGGGCCCGTGGGTCATCCTTTCGTGTCCCGAAAGTGATGGGCCTTCTAGGCTGATGGGACACCCCGGACATGGGCAGCGCTTGTCACATGGCCTTCTCCCTTGTTGCCGTGGGGGCCACAAGGCAATATGGCTTTTTTATTTTGATTGTTCCCCCATCCCCAGCTGACACACTCAGTGGCATGGGGAATCAGCCCCGTGCTGATCTTTTTCACCACCGCAGGACCGGGTTATTGGGTGGCCCTGCCCCTTCTCACGTTATGAGCCTCAGCACTCATTTTGGACTGCCGCGAGCCCCAGTGAACAGTTGTTTCTCTTAATTTTGAGTGCTCCGGTTCGGAGCATTTTCTTTCTGTTTTTTCCATTTTGTCACCACGGCCAGCCCGTGTGTTAATATGAAATGCCCCTTAATTTCGGAGATGCCGCAGGGCAGAATGCACCATTTCCTTTATCACCGCCGCTGGTCCGGTTGGCTGCAGGCCATGCCCACCTACTTTGTTCCTTCTCGGGCTACTGCAGGACTCTGTTAACAGTCAATTTTAAAAAAAGAAACAAGAAAATTATTTTGCGGCCAATGAGCTGGCCGCCCCATACCTTACCTCCCCTGCCCCGCTCCGGCTCCTCTTAAGACACCTGAGCGGGCGCGCAGGAGCATACCGTACCTTCACGGTCGCAAGCGTGGAGCTTGGCAGGCCACGCCTCTTCCCTGCGGCCTCAGCTGCTCTCCGCTCCGCAGCCACAGCTGCACCTTCCTCTTCATGGGCACCAGGCAGCCTGTGCGTGATAAGCACTTAGGCCCTGGACCACCATTGTTGAAGGCCTGCCCATTGAAATCCTTAAAAGGTCTGCCTGGAAGGCAATCAAGCGACACACACCTTGGTCTCGGCTTACTATGTAGCGCACAACTGAGATGCTTTTCTCCTTATTTGATGCAGATTCAATTTTGGGATGGTACGCCACTCCTATCACACCCCCTTTTCAAATACCCCTGGTCCCAATGGACTATAAACCAGGCAAGTTTGTAAAATGCAATATTTATTTATTTTAAAATTCAAAAAATCATACAATGTTTAATATGGCGCAACAATCACCAATGGGGTGATAATTACAATAGGAATACGAGCAGTGCACTGGGTTTAACCTTCTAGTGGAACATATACACAGCACAGCGGAATAGGAGCACGTTTTGGTTTAGGAAAGATAGCACCCAAGTTAGGATTTCCCCCTACAATGTTCCCTCAACCCACAAATCATCAATTGTGAGTGGATAAAAAGAAGCAGCAGGTAATCGGGAATAAGAAACAGGAGAGAGAATCCAAATCTGACGTTCCCTCCCCAAATAAGAGAATAAACGGATCTTAAACCCCTTTTAATGTTATGAAATGATACTCTGAAATGGACAAATAAATAATGAATGTGTTAAAAACCTTGACGTTCCTCACTAAAGCAACAATGTAAAGACACTAACAATCACAAATAATGGATTACCAAAAGCAAACAGTTTGAAATTGAGTGGAAAGTTTAAAAACAGATTGCAGCAAAATGACATGTGTAAAAGTTGCATTTTCCAATTCCCCCTTTTACCCAAACAGTTTTTACTAAAAACGGGTGAAATACACCGATGCGGTTTTTGGGCTGGGGGATAGAGGTATATCACAGGGCTAATATGGAAGTGAAAGTAAGTGTCTAGCTGGTAAATTGGATGAGTTATGCAAAATATAAAAAGGTGCGCTTTGAGGAAAATGAAACCGTTAAATAGGAAAGGAAATCAGTTGTGACAAGAACAGTTTCACTCTACACTAAAGTAGTCGGGCTAGGCCACCAAAGATGGACACAGTAATATCCAAGGTTGATTCACAAGTTCAACCCTATCACCCCAGCACCCAACCTTGGCGGAAACCAGTCCGGTCACTCGAAATATGACTAATGGCATAGGATTACACAAGACAAAATTGAAAAGAGCTGCCACTAGCACTAGAAATCAAGGGCAGGGTTGCACGGATAATTCTGAAAGTTTTAAAAGTTATCAGGATAAGGATAGGATGGCCTAGAGAGTGTGATAAGGACAAAGGCAAGACAAGGTATACTATGGGTTTCTATGGGGTGGTGATTTATACTCAGTCCTTTTAGTTTTGCGATTTTTGGACCATCAACGGTTCTGGTCACTTCACGGCAGTGCACCTGGCAAACAGCTGGGCAGTTCTGGTAACCGGATGGCACTTCTGGACTGGCAATTTTGGTCACTTGATATTAAAGGTCAGCTGGATGGCAGGATAGCAGGATGGCAGAGGGCATGCAGTTAGTGGGCAGCAAGCAAGGCTGGTTCAGGATGCCAAAGGTACCACAGCTTTCCCCTTTTTAATGGGAGATTAGTGGGTTTTCAGATTTGAGGCCTTGCTGGGAATAGGATCAGCACTGCTTGGGTTTTTCAGTGGGCCCTGGAGTAGGGCCAGGAATACTTTGGCCTTGAAGTTGGGGTCTGGAATCTAGATGAACGGAACAGGAACGCAGCGCAGAAACTTCAGGAAGAGTATGTGTCTAGAGTCTTGTCAGGGACTCTTATTTATAATGCATCATATATGGCTGGGCAGGGTCTGCTAAACACTCCTCTACCAACTGGATTGGGCAATCAATGTTGGCTGGCTCCCCTAGGAGGTACTCCATTTAAGAGGTTGCATTTTATGATGTAAAAGGACTTCCCCACAGACCTTTTTGCCAAAAGTCAGTCATATCAGAATGTACACATTTGTACAGTTGAGACATTACCCAATGACATGAGCAGGTTACTTACTTTATGCAGACCGTTCCACTCCAACTCTGAACTCAGACATTTCGCCCCTTCGATACATTTTGGTAATTTGGAGTATGAAAGATTCGGCCTAAAATTCCATAACTTTATACATGTGTGGTTTATCACAAGGGATGTAATTATAAAAATATGCATTGTATCATTGATACTTTTCTTATAATCCCCCAAACTTTGCCATTTCTATTCCG
The DNA here is from genome assembly GCF_040938575.1 of Ambystoma mexicanum. Lineage (NCBI taxonomy): Eukaryota > Metazoa > Chordata > Amphibia > Caudata > Ambystomatidae > Ambystoma > Ambystoma mexicanum. The sequence continues at coordinate 629,839,917 of NC_090936.1, forward strand.
AAGGCATCAGTGACTTCTACATGTCTCAAATTATAAAACACGAAATCACTTTTAAACTGCAAGATTTTTACAAAGTCTTGCTGCAGAGATAAAAGTCTATACAGTTTATTTATAAAATATGCTTTGGAAGCAAAGGCAGTCCTTTGTCACTGGACCATTTTTTTTCTTTCTTCAGGTGCCACCAACTGTCACTTCCCCCAAGGGAGGATGAGCTTTTCCAGCTTGATTGAAGGTTTATTGCTCCTTATCCACTTCACACTTTGAGTCCCATTATTTCTACTGAAAGAGGCCCCTGCCTGGACTGAAGTCTGATTAGTATTAGTATTAGTATGTGAAGTCTTTGTCCTGATCAGTCACAGTTTTCCAACCTAGCAATTATCACTTTCGTGTACTGCAAGTTTATGGTGGCTCCCTTCCTTTTGGGAGGCCTTAGCTCTGCCAACTACAATAACTTGTTTTTGAAAGCTTGGAAAATCTTGCCCAGTCAGTTTAAAACCTTTATTTTCTTTTATTTGGTCCTGAATCAAAAACAAAAAAACAAAAACAAAAAAAAAGCCTGTGGAATACAAATAGCCCGTATGTGTTTCCCAGCAGCCAACCCAATAACTTGTTTTTGAAAGCTTGGAAAATCTTGCCCAGTCAGTTTAAAACCTTTATTTTCTTTTATTTGGTCCTGAATCAAAAACAAAAAAACAAAAACAAAAAAAAAAAAAAGCCTGTGGAATACAAATAGCCCGTATGTGTTTCCCTGCAGCCAACCCCTTCTCATTGCTACGCACAGACAAGCTCTCATTCAACATATTACTTTTCCTTTAAAACTGGTATTTATTATTCTTTGGTTTGCAAAGCCCATTTTACACATGTGGTGAAAACTGCTAGCATTGCCTTTCAAATTCGATTTAGCCATCTGACTTCCCAATATTGTCTTGCAGACATAGTTATTTTCCTGAGTGCAGGGGTTTTGTTTTGAAGCACAGATGCCTTGAAATAGACATGGCTCAGATAGCTGGAGTTTCTTTTTAACTACTGAGTTTTGATAAATTGTGAAGAAAATGAACGTGTTTTCCCGTGCAAGTAAAAGTGCCATTCCTTGTTGATTTTCCTCAGAGTTGGTTTGACAGGGCCTGTCATTCAGAAATCATGCCTGGTTTTGCTGATGCACAATGAGATACTTGGGCATGGCAGAGTCTTATCACAGTGGTTTAAGAAAGAACAGATGGAATTAGTGTCAACACAGCATTTTTTTTTTAAAAAAATGAAAAAAGTTGCCTTTTTGATGGGGATTTTGGGCTTTCAGCAAAGCAGAGCTGCCTTCTCACTTTATTCCATTTGTATGTGTCAGAACACACTGGCACACTCTGTACGTGTGTTCCCTGGTTCCATCCTGCCCGATGGGTGCTTGGCAGGATGGTGCAGCTATTTTTTTTTGTTGCTGCAAAACGCAGTTTTGAGGCCATGGCCTCACAGGAGCCGCGCCGCCATTTTGCTGTATCTGCGCAAATGCAGCTTGGTGATGTGGAGAAATACTGTTGAGTGGGTCAATATATCCCACAGGCCTCACTAGGCACCTTTATCACCAGGACAAAAAACACTTGCCCTGGAGTCATGATCACCGGACCCTCCTACCTTGGATGCCAGACCGCAGTGGGGACCCCGTGGCATCCAGATCAATGGATATACACATAGTGGCTGGGGACACCCAGCACACGGCAGCCTCAGCAGTGGGGGCACCCATGCCGAGGCTGCTACCATGGCCATGCTCACATGGCTTTACAGGTCCATTGGGACGTTGTTGCCCAGCAGGGGCACCACCCAACCGCAGGGCCACGTGGACAGGGCCTCAGCAGGCTGCGCTGCACCAGCATGGTGCCCATAAAACAAACGCAGGAGTCAGCTTGGGATTGACTGACGAGCCAGAAGTGGCTCGTCAGTTTTATTAGCCTGGTCACATGGTTACCACCATGATACAGATCCTGGGAGCTACCATGCTCCCAGGAGGGGTGGCATACAACAAGCATCAAATTGCTCCTATAATTGTACATGCTGTGGAATCTGCAGAATGCAAAATTGTGCGCCACCCGATACTGACCTTTTAAGGCCTCCCATCTAGTGGCCGAATATATGCCCCTTGGTCAGTTCACAAAACGTGTACTTGCCACTAGAGATTGGCTAGTGATAATGGACTTTTGGCAAATAAGAAATGGTCAAGTTGGGTGCACCTGTAGAATTGAGGTGGCGAGTGACATTTTAAGTGTGTCTAGAGGCTTACAACTTAAAACATTTGCCCCGGCTCCTGTCATCACAGCTGTTTGCATACAGACAGTTACCTCAGAGGGAAGTGGGTTGAAGTAATTTCAAACTTTTGTTCGGTCAACCTCCGAGTCACCCTCTTAGTTACACAGAGGTTGCAAAGAAATCACCTCTTCCCTGGCAGTTCATCCCATGAAGAGGTGTACTATGTCCTGGGCCTCACGAAAGAAATGGCTCATCTTGTACATAAGACACCAGCTAACACGTAGGCTAACTAGGAGCTTGTGAAATAATGTTGTCATCAGATGGCAACCCTCACTAGTTAAAAATAAACCCTCATGATGGATCATATGAATGCCAGGGCTTGAGACAATAAGTGGGCTGGCCAGACAAGCATGTTTAAATACTTAGTGGATATAAGATACGTAGGTTATTCCATAGGCTACCATGTGAACAGGCTCAAGCCTTTTGTCGAGCAAGACTACTTGGATTCTACACTTGTATTCTTGGAGGGAAACAGGGAGCCTCACTCCACTCAACAAGGCAAACAGATTTCTTGATGGGAGGGTGCGGCTCATGGACAGCCAGGCACCTAGCAAAATAGTGTTGTTTAGTCAGTTTTCCTCATTTTTCTCCCTCACCAAGGCCTTACACCAGGTGCAATCACAATAGACATTGTAGACAGTCTGCCAGTGCAAAACAGAATATTTTCAGTATGGCAGACATGATGTAAAACCCCCGAGGTAGACCAACAAAACATGACTCTATAACAAGAAAAGAAAAGGAAGGAGTTGTCAAACAAAATCGTACACGGGTATGGTTTGGGGTAAACATCTTCATGGATTAGAGGTCAACTACAACTGAACGGAGACTCCCTCTTTTGGACTGGCCTAAATTCAGGGTGGGTTAAATAATAAAGTGACACTATGGGTGGTGTTTTTATGGGGATACTGGTCGGCAACAGATTCTCTAAACACAACCCCGTTTCAGAGTTAAAGTTTCGAACAGTTTCCTGCTTAGTCATATTTTCATTGGAATATAGTACACAGCCACTGCTTTGCCACAAATCCTGCTGTTTGTAACCCACGCCAGGAGAATGCTCGGCCCACCTGCATTTCAGGTTCAGGGTTATAGTGCCAATTTGCATGTGCATGTAAATGGTGCTCTAGTAACTACTACAGAATATGGTTCCCTTCTCACCCATAAGAGAGATTGTACCCTTGCCCTTGAAAGGTAGCCCAAATTACAGGGGTACCCCCTTAAATATATTGTGGTACCCCTATCACACTCGCACCAGAAGGAATGCACCCCTCTAGGGAATTAAGGCCAAGAGTCTATCTTGCAAAGATAACAAACTTTAATCTTTACAGGAAATGTGTATAGGGTGTTGGGGGGCAAAGTACTCGCCCCCCCAGACCATCATTCGGTCTTCTGTGGCTCACTCCTGTCGACTAATGCCAAGCCGGTGCCTTTATATGCTGTTTGACTTGGTCACTGGATACCGGCATAGCTCATCCAAAACTATTCTTGCCATACAAGGGATTCTGCAGTCACCCTTATTGCATGGCCAGGTTACAGCCTACTTACCATACTGCTGCCTCTGCAGGAATACATCGTAGCTTTTGTTTAGCACAATGTTCTATATCATGAATAGTTATACATAAACACACCTTCCCGCCATACTCTCAACACTACACTCAATATTCTTATATTTTATCTGGACCATTCTCCTTAAAACTCTGTTTTCCCATACTGTCACATTGTGTACATTTGAGCCCCAGCCTGCCTGTGGGTTTTGATAGACAGGAAACAGCTGCTCAGTTACCTGGTGCTCTCTGCAAGCCCTAGCGAACCCTATGGCAGTATGGCCGGTAGTCTATTTTTAGCACAGGCTGCCTTCACTGTGTGTTTTGAGAAAAGCCAACTACAATTGGTCAAAAAATGGTCAAAAAAATCAAATTAAGAGACTACTCCACGTGTCTGACATCAGGTGTCATATCTATGTTGAAGTGCCCTTGTGGCAAAGTGTATGTAGGACAGACCAAAAGACCTGTCAAATCAAGACTGTCTGAACACAAGTCGAACATAAGATGTAATAACCAATACTCACCGGTAGCCTGCCACTTCAACATGCAGAAACATTCAATTGCCTAATTAAAATACCAGGTGCTAGAAGTTGTCAAACGACCTACAAAAGGAGGTGACTACCAGTCACTCTTACTACAAAGAGAGGCGTTTTGGATTGACAAGTTAAGCTCTTTACAGCCCTGGGGTTTAAATGAAGATTTCACATTGAACTGTTTTTTGTGATTTGAATTTGTCAATAAGGAATGCTTGATCTTCAACAACATAACCTTGAAAGTTACATTACTATTCCAGTGTCTGACTGATCTAAGGCACTACTTTGTTGAGACTAATAGATGGTTGCCATAAAAATCATTGCCTGCAAATTCAATGTAAAAATTGTTCTTATGGTTTACTCTTATTTATGTCATTTTTGTTAAACTTATTACATTTAATTTTGATCTCCTGCAAATTAAATGTGTTTACCCAACTGAGACTGTCACATTGTACTATGTTTTCCATGTGAAAAAGAGAGATCTAGGGTTAGTTTCTCCACCTATTATAGACTGAGAGGTTACACGCAGTCATTCAGTGACCTTGCCCTGATTTGATAATTATATTTATTTTTCCCCCTCTTAGATCAGAGCGTTCTGTCCAATTTACAACCTTTTTCTCATTGCTTATTTCAATTCTATTTCACACGGTAAACTATTTTTCTTAGCTTCCCTCTCCCTGTTCTATGTGCGGACTAGTATTTGTTATGCCCGATTTACATTTTACACTAGGTATCTGCACTGCATGAATTTTTCCGTATCAATCGATCTTATTTTGCACGTTTGCGCTTCTTGATTCAAATGACTTCTAGTTTATTGAATATCTAGAGGTCCATACTCTATCACAACATATAACCTCGTTTCCAGATGGCCGATCTTTCGGCCTGATTACTCCTTAGTCCTTTATCTATAGCTCTAGTCCTCTATCTCCATGGTCACATGCTGTTTCCATGGTTTGTGAACAACAAGCTGCTCGGCTGAACAGACCCTGTTCAGGATTGTCCCTCTACGCTCCAGGTAAGCGCTAATGCATTAGCATTTGTCTATCTAGGGACCAGGGATAAAGTTCCTTAGTCTCATTATTCTTTTTTCTTACACTTTTAGTTGATACTCTACCTAATCCATTACTGCCGGATTCTTCAGCTGTAGACCGGCCGCACAATCTTAACATCAGTTTCACATCAGCTTCAAGAATTGTGCAAATCCTAATCATGGTAATTTTTAACATTTCAGTTTGCCTTTATTAAACATCACGTTACGTTTTCACTACTCCATTTTAGATTGATGAGTTTTTTTTATACTAATCAGGACTCCATTCCTGTTCAGCTTGTTTATTTGTGTGACAGAACTCCTACATTCTGAGGCACTCCTGCAGAGACAGCGGGATATTTGAGGTCCACACTTTACGTGGGCTCTTCTATTGATTATTATATATTTCATACTAATGTCCGTTACTTTTAAACAATGAGCTTGACATTGATCAGGCTCTGTTATTTACAGATTTCTAGTATCTTTTTGGGAATTGGCCGTGTCTCTAGGAACGAACTGATACACGAAGACAGTCTGTATACTTATTTTTCCTGCTTCGTCGGATTCTTTGTTTCCAACACTTTCTACACACAAAGGTAACGACTTTCACATTTCTTCACTAGATTGATAGAGCTTAGGAACTACTAGCTTTTTTCCCCTATATATATATTCACTTTAGCTTATGTTTCACCATCTACTTGATAGGTCCCATTAGAGGGATCATGCCACTGAACTATAATATGTTGTACGTTTTACTGTCTATTTTACAGGAAGGGGTGTGTATTAATTGACCTTCAGTTTCCCTCTCAAACATGGACCACATAATTCACCTTATAATGTTGCATGTATTACAACACATTATGACATGCTACAACTAACGTCACCAAATTTTCTAAATTGTAAAATTGAATATGTTATGATCAATCTATGAATTGTGCCTAAAATATTTTCTTTACTGAATTTGTGTTTTTCCTTTTACATTAAAAGTCCAAGTTTGGCCTTCTGAAGAAGGAGAACTTCCTCGAAACGCGTCGCTATTTAATTTGGACTCAATTTTTCCTCAATTTGAGCTTCATCTATTGATTCCATTTTGTTTCTATGCACTGTAAATAATTTCTCTCTGAACTATAATACTTGCTGAAAATAATATAGCTTGGCTATAAATATATATTTGTTTATCTCACACTTCTGTGTCTGACCATATTTGTTAGAAACAAAAATATGTACAATGCCTATAACTCAATTTGAACAATTTTATTGGATTAATCCAAACATTTGAAAGTGTGCAGGGGACGGGAGGATTCCCCAAGTTGAATCCTCTTTCTTTCTACTGTTTATTGTCACCAGTTCCTCCCCCGCACCTAAAAATGTATTTAAAATAATCCTCGAATTTCTTTACTAAACTTACAATCGGTGTGCAATTCTATCTAAACCCTTTGTATTTTGCAAGCTCCATAACAGGTTTTTCCTGCTGGCTAAGCTAAGGCTTCCCCCAAAAGGAACCACCATAAACTTGGCTGATACTTACTAGGTTGGAAAACTTTGACTGACCAAGACAAAGAAAGTTCACATACAGACTTTCTTCTGGGCCGAGGCCTTCTACAATAGAAATTCTGGGATACAAGTATGTGAAAAAGAAAATCACACCTCCCTGTGACTTCGACAAGAAGCTTCAAAGAAAAACTACTAAGTGAGGTAGCCTGGAAAGGCATGACCATATTTTGGGAACAATGCTGACCATTTGATTTAAACAGCTATTTTAATAAGAAACTTTTCAGACATTTATCTTGGCAACCAGACTTTGCAGGAATGTAACAGTGTTAATGTAATTTTGAGGGTTTTAATTTAAGACATTGTAGCATCCTCTATCATATTGGGAACAGAAATGGCAGAGAATTGGGTATTCTAAGGAAAGTATACATGATGCCCTTGCAAATTTCAATACGAACTTGCCCAATGATCATTTTTACACCTGTATAAAGTTATAGAATTTTAGGCTGAATATTTCACACTAAAACTGAACAAAAATGATTAGAAGGGCGAAACAATATCTTACAGACTGCTGAGTTGGATGTGCTGCATAAAATATGTAACCTGCTTATGTAATTTGTTAAGATGCCACAATTGTACAAATGGGCCATTTATGTCAAAACTGGATTTTAGCTTAAGTAACTGTGGGAGGTTCTAGACATTGTAAAACCTGCATCATAAATCTGACACCATGCCCTTGAAACCCAACCAGCTGAGAGCAAGGCGTCAACCATTACACCTGACCAATCCAGTTGTTTAGAGGTAATGCTTAGCGAAGCGTGCCCCACCACATCATCTGAGGATGTCACTATGCCTTATAAATAAGAATGCTTGACAGCACTCTAGGCACTCTTTCCTGACTTTCCTGTGCCTGCGTTCCTGATCTTCTACCTTCAACTTGCCAGATTCCAGATCCCACTTCAAAGCCAAAGCATAGTTTATTCCAGATCCCACTGCAAGGCCAAAGCATTGCTGACCATCCCAGCAAGGCCTCAATCCTGAAACCCCACTAAAAATCCCAATACCCAAAGGGAGAAGCTGTGGTATTCCTTTGGAAAGTATCCTGAAACCAGACCGGCTTCTTGCCCACTAACTGCATGCCCGCTGCAACCCTGCCATCCAGCTGTCCTGATTATCCGGTGACCAGAATAGGTTGACTGTCCAAAATCCCAGATTCAAAAGTGGACTGAGAGTATCCCACATCCTATGATACATAGTCTACCCCATCTTGACTTTTGTCTTTGTTTCACTCTCTAAGCAACCCTATCCATACCCCGATAACTTGTATAGACTGTTCTAATCCTTAGTGCACCCTGTTCTCGTTTTCTAGTGTTAGCGCAAGTCTTTCATTCATCTTTCTGAGTAACTCCTTAGTCATATTTTGAGTAATCAAACTAATTTCCACATAAAGTTGTACGCTGGGGTGACAAGGTTGACGTCGCAAATCAACCTTGGATCTTACTGTGTCCCTCTTTAACAATATAGTCCAAATAATTTAGTTTAAGTAAAATTTGCCTCTTTCTTTCAAAACCAATTTTCTCATTTTTAACTGCTTTATTTTCCTAAAAACGAACCTCATTCTACCTTCCAAAGCTCTCAATTCCCCAACTATACCCCTCCTTTCACCTCTAGATTATCAATGTGCTGTGCATCTCTTCCCCTGCCAAAAAAACGCATTCGAATTCAGTGTTTTCAACCGTTTTTTGTAGAAAATGTTTTTAACATTTAAATGCTTTTGTGATACCTTACCTTATAGTTGCTAGTGATATACAATACCCGATACTGTGATAAAACATATGCATATCCTTAGTTAAAACACATTTTTTTGCCTCTTATTTTGTAAGGGAAGGTCAGATTTTGATTCCGTTTGCTGTCTCTTATCCCCGACTACCTGCTGCTTCTTTCTATCCACTCCACAATTCAATTATTTGTAGGTTGAGGGAACATTGCAGTGGGAAACCCAATCTTGGGTGCTATCTATCCCAATTCAAAAAGTGCTCCTATTAATTTGTGCTTTGGATATGTTATACTAGAAGGTTAAGTGCATTACTTCCATTTCCATTTTCATTATCACCCCATTGGCGATTGCTGCCCAATATTAAGATGTGCAATTTTTGTGAATTTTAAAAATAAATAGTGTATCTTCACCAACTGGCTTGTTTCATGGTCCATTGTATTTGTAAAAGGGGGTGTGAGACGGGTCGGGTACTGGCTCAATTTGAATTTGTTGAAATTAAAGAAGAAGCATTCCTATTGAGCACCACATCTCAGGCTAAGACCCAGTGTCCTGGTCCAGTGCGTGATGACCGAATGGAATCCTTAACAGGATTCAAGGGCAGGGAGCCAAACCATGCTACCCCGCCTTGCAAGTAGTTAGCCCAAGTCCCGATTCAAAGGAGGTTCACCTGCCTGGATCATCCCGGAGTTTCTGCCAGCGATATTTGGCTTATTGTTCCAACAGCTTTTGGACTCTTCCCAGGTCCCCTCTCAGTTTTAAAAATTATTTAAGTAACAGTCAGTGGCTGCCTCAAGGTTCCTTCTGCTGCTCCCCGGTTTCTTCTCCACCATGTCTCCCGGCTCCCTGTTCAATTGGAGACCAGTTTGGGTCTACACAGTCTGTGTTTTACAGGTCCAACAGGTAACGCTCAACATCTATAATTTCTCTGGCCTTTTTAGGTCTTTGCTGCTGACGGGTATCCGTTCTCTGGCCGTTTCAGATTGGCCTTCAATGTTAGTATCATGCGTGGGGTTCTCACATTGGTCAGGCCTGATGCTCAGTAAAAGTATGCAATGGCATGGATTGCAGCATCTGAGTGGGACACCCACATGTGGGATCTGCATCTTCTTCCTTCTCGTTAGTTACTTGTCACACTGTTTTGTCCTCCTTCTGTGGGAATCCACTCTGCAGACAGAACCAGCGGGATAGCAACTGCTAATCAGAGTTTTGAAAATGAATAACAATAGATGAACCCCAGAATCCCCAGTGACAGAACAGTCCAAGCCCATAGCTTTCTGGGGATGGTCAGTACCTTCTTGGACCTGCATGAGGAGTTAGGGATGGTGTACTAGCCATGCAACATGGATGTAACTATTCATATTATTTAAACCAGTGAATGCCACAGATAGTGGAGGGGGAAAACCCACCCTACCCAGGTAGCAGACAACTCTGGCAATATTGCCCTAGTGGGACAGATGCCTTGGCTGCAGAGCCACTTCCTGGCCTTGGGCTAAATTTGGAGGCCAGGCTTTGTCACATTTCATCAAGGCGGATATTGCATTAGGTTAATACGAGGGATACCCTAAACATTCCAGACTCCATGGTCGAGTAACATTAAGCTGGTTAATACATCAGGGTCCACTTAAATAAGGTTTTATGTGGATTAGAGGTGCTCAATGCAGACATGATGACAAATGTGCACACAAGCCCCATGTCTGACAGGTTTGTAGGTAGGTTAGGGGCAGCAAAGTACCTTGTCACCTTTGATGTGATTTCAGGCTACGGGCAATCTCTTAGACAACTGACTGTCAAATAGAAATCTGCTCAGTGTATCAGGGCTTGTATCAATTCAAAGTACTGCCCTTTAGTTTGAAGAATCTTCCCATCACTTTCCCAGAGGCTGGCTTACCACAGCCTCACTGCACTGGATGTCTAATGTGTCACCTACTTGGACATTAATGTCTTAAGGTCTTGCTGGAAGGAGCGGTTCAACCACCTCTCAAACGTGTTGGGGTACTCCAGTGAGCCAAGCTAACCGTTAGGACTTCTAAAATCTAAGTGGGGCAAAATCCAAGTGGGGCAAAACTATGTGGTTTATATTGGCAACTGTGAAGGCATCAGGTAGTAGATGCAGACAACAGAGTAATGTTTGGATTACAAACCTTTATTAAAAACCACAAAGAGGCTGGAGTAATGCCTCCTTGCCTTATGCTAAACTGGGATTTCCCAACCCAACTAAAATGAATGATCGACAAAGTAAATGTCAGTCTGTGTCCAAAACCTATACTTGACCTCAAATCTATTTGTTCAAACTGTGTAGGGATGTCGGTATCAAATGAGTGTTCAAACAAATGTGCAGAGCTTCTTCCAGCTCTGAGTCAGCAGAAAGGGGCTCTCCCTTCTCCAGGACTCCAAATAATTCACTTTCAATCGCAATGGGGTTTCCTTCCCCAAACTTTCAAGTCTCTCTCTGTTTTCACAACACAATTACTTGGGATTCTTCCCAGCTTTCAGCCTTTTTGGCTCTTTCATCACTATCACAAAGTTCAACTCAGTCAGTTCATCATATGCAAGCTTCTCTGGATATTCAACCATAAACCTATAGATGAATCAAGTGCCTTCTTTTTAGTGTGGTGTGCTTTGTCTTGGTGCATTTGTTGGACCACATGGTCCACCCATTACAGGTCACGCAATAGACACTATATCTAAGTCCCTTTGCAATAGCTAGTTTGCCCTGTGCTACTATTCTACATATGTAGCTGTCACATGCGCCCTAGGGTTCGCTGCTGCAACGACTACAAATGGGATGTAGAGGTCCTTTCCCTTCCCTCACTCACTACTTTCCTATGCTAAAAAGGTAAAGTGCACATACATTGGTGGTCGGTCTTTGGCTTTAATGTTCCCTCCACCAATGTCTGTGTCTTATCAGTAAAAATAATTTCGGCGAAAAAATGGTCGAACCATAGCTAAAAACTAAGTGTCCCTTTTGTGGTTGCTAAATGGGACACTAGGATGCACTCTATATATTCATTTATTTCAATTAATCAAGCCCTATTATCATATGTATAGTGGGTCTTGAAGTCAGGGTCATCAGCCCAAGATTATTTTATGGAAGTCAACCGGTTTCAGCGGTCACAGTTAATTGCTGCCTTCTTCAGGACAGGTATGTTCTGGCTCGGTTCTGCGCAAGATCTGGGATTCCTTTACACTGCTCCTATTTCAAGGATGTCTTGAGAAAATCTTTGGGTTTTAAGACGGGCATATTGGATCAATTTCCAGGCCCTGTTGGGTTAAAAAGACAGATGGGGCATCATCAGTCTCAAAGTGCTGGATCAGAACAGGTAAGGCAATGTTTTTAGGGCTCATGTCCTTACCTGTGGTGACCTATGTCTCACTATCAATGCATCTGTCGTCGATCAGATGTGAACTTTATATCCTGGTTTTGCGTGTATTCCGGGATCTCACTCAGGTAAGTATCTATGGTTAAAACAGATAATGGAAAATACTTGTAATCAGAGCTATATGTTTGCTTGCTATTTAATGGGTCATATTAGTGTTAATAAAGGCCATTTTTACCTTTACTGTGTAGTTGAAGTCAATCATTCACGTTCCAAGATCGTCTTCTTCATGGGTATCTGTTAACCCTAGAAGACAAATCCCAATGTTAGGGTGTTTGCAAGTGTCTCACACACTCATATCCGTTCATTTGGTTAGTCTGGGTGTCTACGGTGAGTGTTCAGAGGTCACTTATGGTGGCCATGTATTAAACTGCAGTCTATATTGTACTCAAAATACATTGCGTTTATGAGCAGTGATTTACAAGTGGCAGAGGTCCAATAGATCCGCACTATTGGGAGACGATCAGATAGTTCAACTATTCTTTGTGCATGGTGCTCAAGGCTCCCTGCAATTAATTAAGAGCTAAATTTGTTCCCAGATCTTACCTCCGATCTCACTATCGTCACGTTCGCGTTAGTCTCCCGATTCTCGGTCGCGGAAGCTATCCTAACCAACTTCCTTATTTATGATCACGTGCTACAGTCACATGATACTGCTCGCTCGCGAACCAACCCTGTAACATTAATCTATTTTCTTTAGTCACTAACTGTTCCAAGACTAAACCTGTTACTCGAGATCGAATGTATTTTTATTTTTATACCTATTAAATTTCACAGCATTGTCGATCTCGGCAGTTTGGGGCATGGCTTGCTCCCCGGTACTCATGGGAATAGTAGTTTTCATATATCCCTCCCGGATTTCCCTCCCGGATTTCCCATGATTCGACTCGGCACTAGTCTATGGCTATTGGCTACAGTCCGTGCACGCCTTCTATTTGCCGATGTCCTCTCCTTCTCTTTACAAATAATATCGTGCCGAACTATCGGTTCCCAAGTAGTCATGGGAGTTGTAGTTCTGTTCTACCTCAAAATTGCATGGTAACGTAGAGTGTCTGTTTTTCTTTTATGCCAGTCTTGACACTATGAATTACGGCTGCATGAATATGGTGGTTACTATGTAGCATATCTATTAGCTCTAGGATCATCATGATTACTTCGTCCCCTTTCACAGCAACACATGGCAAGCCTATTATGACCACTTTTAGTGTGTGCCAGTTTGTGCACATGTGGAATCCAGTGCTGCCTGTCGATAGCCATTCGTAGCTTACCAAGATGTAGCTGTCCAGATGTGAATAGAGGTCGCAATAGCAATTTCTGTTATTTATTTTGTTTTATGCTTAATGGCAATAGACATCGTACACATAGTGGAATCCATTGTATGGCACCCTGTGCACAAGGGCAACTAAGTACCTAATGTTCTGCCTATTGCATATTATTCTATTAGTGGCCCACATTCTTGAGTTTGCCGTTTAATCTTGTGGGTCCACTTGTATTCCCATCGGTGTACTTTATACAAAGCTTGGAAAGTGTGCTCAGGTCATTAGGAGTACACTTGGTACCGTTTGAATTCTATATATTTTGCAGAACTATTTTTAAGAGTAACATAGTTAAAATTAGCTCCGCAAAAATATGTCCATCTAATGCAAATGGGCAAAGACTTATCTTACAGTACTGAATTTGTAATGACTGCTCATTGTACTGCTAGAGCCTGCCAGCAGATTTATTCATTTAGGCCGGTTTTGTGGCTTTGTAATCGGAAGATACACATCTGTTCTCTCTTCAATAAGAGTGCTGCTATATTACCACCTATTATGGGTATTAATACTTTTTCAAGTATTGTCCATGCCAGGTCATTTTCAGTATGACCCATTGTGATGTAATGTTCTACAAGTGGGGCTGTGCGTCTTTTTGTCCTGATGTTAGATCTGTGTTCACAAATTCGTGTTCTAATAGCCCTGGTTGTCATCCCAATGTACCTTTTATTGCTTGGACATTGAATCTGATAAAGTACATTGGTAGTATTGCAATTCGTGAGACTCCGCTGTTCCCATGGATACTCCCAACCGATATTGATGCTGGTAGTCCGTTTCGTAAATTTGCAAACAGAACAATTGTTACATGGTGTATGACCCAGTGGCCTAGATGTATTCCACAACGTTGGTGTTTCTATAGTTTTGGTTTCTTTATATGTATGAACCGAGTAGTCCCTCAAGTTTCTTCTTCGTTTGATGGCAAATAGAGGTGTTGGTTGATTGCCTTCTACGTTGAGTAGTGGCCAGGCCTTTTTGATTTCCTTTTTTAAGACGGTTGATGATTGGCGAATGACTGAAAACTGCTGTGATGACATCCTCTCCTCTGCCTTTCTTTCCATGTTGTGTAAGTGTTACCTCTCTGGGTGTATTTTGTGCCCTCTTTCTTGCTGGTTTGATTATTTTATTCGGGTAGTTCCTTTCCTTCAGCTTGGTGGTTAATCCCTCTGCCTGTTTGTCATATTCGATTCTTGTTGTGCAGTTACGTCTGAAACGGAGGAATTGTCCGAAAGGAAGATTGTCTTTTAGGGACCTTTGGTGGAAGCTAGAGTATTCTAGGAGGGAATTCCTATCCGTCTTCTTTTGATGCACTGTGGTTTCAAAAGTATGTCCAGTCTTGGTGATTTTCAAATCTAAAAAGGTTGCCTCGGTTTTACTTGCCTCATGTGTGAACTTCATGAAAGGATTCTGGTTGTTGACCCAATTGATAAACTTGTCCAGAGTAGCTTTAGGATATTGTCGATATAACGACGCCAACTCACGATGTAAGTGAGGAAGGTGTTAGTCTCAGGGTAGATATGATTCTCTTCGAAGTCTGCGACATATAGGTTGGCCAATGTCGGGGCAAAAGTCGCACCCATCGCGGTTCCAGCTATTTGTTCATAATAGTTTTCTTCTTTGAGGAAGTCGTTTTTGGTCAGTGCTATCTCCGCCAGCTGTAAAATAAGGGAGATGGGCATTTCCAAGGTTTCTGTTTTGTCCTGTAAAACCTTTTCCAGAACTTTCAGAGTTTCCCCTTTGAGGGATCCTGGAATAAAGAGATTCTATATCCATGGTTACTATGAAAGTGTCCGGATTGTTTAAGGTCAGGTTTTCCAAATATATTAACACTGCCGTGGTGCCCTTAGTGTATGATCGCATTTTAGTAACTTCATTCCGTAAGAAGAAGTTTGTGAACTGAGACAGGGGTTCCAAAATGGAACCGATACCTGAAACAATGGGTTGTCCTGGGGGATGAGAAACCCCTTTATGAATTTTTGGGAGTGCATAAAACGCAGGACATCTTGGATGTTATGGGTTCAGGAAAGAAGCTTCCTTGGCACTGATGTGTCCTTCTGCTTCTGCCTCCTCTATGATTGGATTGATCAAGTTCCTCAGTCTCGCTGTGGGATCACTCCCTAATCTACGGTATGTGGTGCGGTCCTCGATCTGCTCATGAACGCAATGTATTTTGCGTGCAATGTATTTAGAGTACAATAGACTGCAGTTTAATATATGGCCACCATAAGTGACCTCTGAACACTCACCGTAGACACCCAGACTAACCAAATGAACGGATATGAGTGTGTGAGACACTTGCAAACACCCTAACATTGGGATTTGTCTTCTAGGGTTACCAGATACCCATGAAGAAGACGATCTTGGAACGTGAATGATTGACTTCAACTACACAGTAAAGGTAAAAATGGCCTTTATTGACACTAATATGACCCATTAAATAGTAAACATAGGGCCATGAGTATTTTCCATTATCTGTTTAACCATAGATACTTACCCGAGCGAGATCCCGGAATACACCCAATACCATGATATAAAGTCCACATCTGATCGACGACAGATGCATTGATAATGAGACATAGGTCACCACAGATAAGGACATGAGCCCTAAAAACATCGCCTTACCTGTTCTGATCCATCACTTTGAGACTGAGGATGCCCCATCTGTCTTTTTAACCCAACAGGGCCTGGAAATTGATCCAATATGCCCGTCTGGAAACCCAAAGATTTCCTCAAGACACCCTTGAAATAGGAGCACTGTAAATGAATCACAGATCTTGCGCAGAATAGAGCAAGAACATACCTGTCCTGAAGAATGTGGCAATTAACTGTGACCGCTGAAACCGGTTGACTTCCATAAAGTAGTCTTGGGCTGATGACCCTGACTCCAAGACCCACTATAAATATGATAATAGGGCTTGATTAATTGAACTAAATGAATATATAGAGTGCATCCTAGTGTCCCATTTAGCAACAGCAAAAGGGACACTTACGGTTTTTAGCTATGGTTCGACCATTTTTTCATGGAAATTATTTTTACTGATAAGACAGACATTGGTGGAGGGAACATTAAAGCCAAAGACCGACCACCAATGTATGTGCACTTTACCTTTTTAGCATAGGAAAGTAGTGAGTGAGGAAAGGGAAAGGACCTCTACATCCCATTTGTAGTCGTCGCAGCAGCGAACCCTAGGGCGCATGTGACAGCTACATATGTAGAATAGTGACACAGGGCAAACTAGCTATTGCAAAGGGACTTAGATATAGGAATAACTCCCCACAAACTAAAAAACTTCTGCCAATTGTGTGTTATGAACTGTTGGATATAGACAGGAGGTAATAGCCCCTCGACTCCCATTGTATTTATTCACGCAATAGACACACCAGAATGGCTTCTTTTTCACAGTTGCACCACCACTGCTTCAGCTCAGAGGTATTGGATTCTCACAGTTCTTTTCCTAATTGTTTTTACAACAAAACTTAACATATTCCCCCATTCCCTTTCCAACAATTGTTTTGCCACCATTCACTTGTCAGATTATCAGCCTCTCATAGTGTGGCCTTATGTTCAACTTGAAAAGTTCTTCTTTTCCTTATGGCTCCTGTCAATGCTTGCTTTCTTAACTTGTACAATTCACATGTCTTTAAATTCATTACCAACACTTGCTTTCTTCAGTTTTTTATGATTCTCAGTTCCTTTTTTTAATCAGGGAACGCTTTTCTCCACTTTCCACTCGTGTGGCATTCACTCATGATCATCTTTGGTTCATTATTCACAATTGCAGCTCATTCATATTCAAAATGGCGTAATTTGCAAATCATCAATTCACTCTCCTGCTGGGAATGTGCACCCTGCTCACAGGCTTCTCATTCAATTCCAAGTTTCAAGTTTCAAGTTTACTGCTTTTTCTGGCCCTCTCCGCTGCCTTCTCAATTTTGTTACAGTTCGGTATTCACAAACTGCTTCGTTCATCACATACTCGTAACCATTAGTGTTTACAATTCCGAACCCGGCAATCACATTGCCTCCGCTGTCGCTCGCTCACTTGCGAGCGCTCCAACCTTCTTTCACCACGCAGCTCACACCACAGCCTCCCAGAGTCACTCAGCCTCACTTGACTCACTGGGTACGCTGTCTTCCTGTGTCCTTCTCCGCTTCGGTCCTGTACTGCTGCAGCTGTTCCTGGCTCAGCAAGCCCCTTGTCCTGGGCATCCGACAAGCCGGGTTACCGGAGAAGGAGTCTTCTTGGCTCAAGGTCGTCAGCAGCCTAACCCCGTCACTGGAGAACTTCCGACAAGGCCAGTCACACTCTGCTTCTGCTGCAGCGACTCTGCAGCACCTCAGATACGTGCCTCCTTGCCTTTTCCTCCGGCTTCTACATCTACAAGCACCTGGCTTCCTTCTCCTTCCCCTTCTCTCATTCCATTAGCCTCACCTGAGCGGGTCATTTATACCACCCCTTTGGCTCCAGGTGCAGGCTATTGAGATTGAGTTCACAACGGTCTTGCTACTCTGCATCCTTCATCCCAGTACCAGAGTGGTGTGTGTGCATGTCTGAGTCAATAAAGAAGGAATGCAAGTTCCTGTGTGGTCTCTTCCTCGTCTCAATACCATAGTGATATACATTGGGAGATGTTTTCTTTTTGCAGAATATGGAAGGGATTGGAAATATCCCATAAAAGCATGGGGGACATTCGATTCTTGATGAAAGAGAAATGGGGATACCGCGTCTCACCCAAGGGTGCCTCAACCCCACCCCCAAAGTCTCCTCCTCCCAGGTGATGCTCTCTCGCATATCCACCCCCAGGGTCAGGATCCAAAAGCAATGGCCTTTCCCTAGTCACCTGGGGAGGGAAGGGTGGATATTTTGGGTAAATGTGTGAGGACGCACTCAGATTCCTCACAACATAAAGCCACTCCAAGCCAAAATCCAAGTTTATTTTATTAAATAAGAGCTACCCAACAAACAATCAAACCCACGTTCACATAGTGTTACCTTAAATATGTAGGCATCGAGAAAAGAACTGCGGACAGTCGTATCAACCCTCGCCTAGTGTACAAAGCGAAGATGGTTGTTTGAATCAAAGTGTTTCAGAGTATTGCAAGGGATGAAGGGTGCCTTGTACTAATCCCACTTGCAAGCTCCCTACACTGAAGTAGGATAAGCTCTTGTAGATAAGCAGATGTACATGTCACTCATGAAGCCCTCACCTCAGTCATATTGAAAGAACAGCTAGAAAGCACTGTGCATGACACCTGGTATCAGCCCAATACTGCATCGAATATATGAAAGACGTTATACACTCAGACAACCGTACCAAATGTACCCTCAAACTGATGTGGTAGAAGGAAGTCTGAAGACACCACTGGACAGCCATGACAGGTGTAAGGGGACATCATGAAGAGAAGAGATGAGGGCGCAACTGAAACGATACATGAATACTCAAAGAAATAAGATGTGACTGAAGTAACAAAGTAAACAAATATGCAAATGCAAAGAAATCATATACACTGCGAAGAGAAGAAGAGATGCAGTAGATGTATATACTCAGAAACTCAAGGTAGAGAGGATAGATAGAAGCTTGCTAAACGTAGGAAATATAACACGAGTAAAGCAGCCATGATGAGAAGATGGATGTCAGTTTTGTATAATAGTAAGCTAAAAGCCCTGGGGGAGAGATCAAGGCTGCAGAGCTGACAGGCACTGAAATCTAAATGTGTGCAAGAACAAAGAATGTGTGTTTGGTGCAGGATCAAGGATGTTGCAGCAAGAAGCAACTGCAAAGCACAAAAGGAGATGAAGATGATGAGCCATGCACGTAGGACAGATTTCTCTTAGATTAAAACGCAGGAGTAAACATTTGCGAGTGCCAAGTATTGGACAATCAAAAATGCAGAAAGCATAAGCAAGTTGGAGCAACCAAGTCTCCCAAGGCAAAGGAGAGTAATAGCACCCAGTGGTTCTATGTCCTTTTATCGTCAGGCATTTCAAAGCCTGCAATTTAAATGTGTATGAAATAACGAAAAAGTTAATTGAACTTTAAAGCCCCCTCGATAGAACCTATTTTTAACTATACCCGACTCTCCCCTCCACCCCCCAACCACTTATCTGCCCTTTCCCACTCCCATAAAAGAAATGTGATGAACTTTCACGTTATTTTGTACACATTTAAATTGCAGGCTTTGAAATGCCTGGCAATGAAAGGACGTCGTACCCACCCAGTATAATTGAATCAAATAACACTAAATAGGAGGATAAGTTGGACAAAATCTTGGTCGCCTCAATCAAGCGTGGTACAAGACCAGAAACAAGGCCCATTCATAACACTCCAGGCAAAGATAGCAATGTACTTTAACTCCCTTTAAAGTTCAGAGGAAGAGAACAGTTAGCATGGTAAACTACAAAGAGGCCTTGGCTTAGGGCCTAACTGATGAGAGATGGTAGGCTAAAAGGCCAAGTAGGCAGTTGTCGGATGTTGTTCCCTGTACATGGATTTCGTTTTGCTTACGTGCTGCCAACAGGCCGAATGTCCAAGGTTGGAAGAGGGTGCCAACCAATTAGGATGGCTATGTGATGGACTATGCATTGTTGCAAAAGTCAATCTGCTGCTACTATTCTACTATAATCTGTATTATAAGTAGTTAGAGGTTGTTCCTGGCGTGCCAGCTCGATAAGGGGAAGCCAAGGATGTTTATAGCACTGAAATAAGCAATAGGTATATATGTTCCCTTAACCCTTCCCTCCGCCCGATACGTTTTTACCATTTGCCACGTAGGATGACGTCATAGCTGATGTACAACGAGGTATAAAAGCTTTTGTGTAACTGAAAAATTCTGAGTGTGTGAGCTACGATTTGTTATGCTTGCCAGATTTCCCTACTTTATTGAACTGATAATAAAGTAGTACTTTGCCATATTGTTTGAGTCAATCGATGAGTTTCCATGGAATAATGATGTTGGTGTCATTCTGCATTATGATTTGTGTTTTCCTCCTGATTATTAGGACATTTACACAAGTTATAAAATACAGAAATGGTGGACGACAATGAAATATTTACTGTTGCCCCTGATGAAATCATGAAAATTATTTTGCATAATCCTACTAGGCATGTATTGCCATTTAAAAGGAATTTTGGGGAAAATCATGAAGGCAGATACGTATTGACAATTCAGCTCATTTAAAGAATAACCTATGGTATCAGCACATGAAAAAGGTGGGAATGAGAATGTCAGATGAAAACTGCTATGTGTGTTCCCTCATACCTTATGCTTTGGGAACCTCTAAAATATTCCTAGCAACAGAAGTATTAGTGAAAAAGGCACACAGTTCCAAGGCAGAACAGTATCCATAGTGTGGGTGAATAAAGTGACATCTCAGAGGGAAGGCAACTATGTACAAGACAAAGTCAAGAGAAAAGCCAGAAACAATGCATCAAACAATAAAATATGAACATCCTGGAATAAATTGTGCAGGAATCAAGATTGAAGCCAACAGGATGCTACAATGGAAGGATAAGAAAGGGAAGAAGATACAAGAATGCTGGGAAAGAGCACAACTACAAATTAAATAGTGCTTACTCCTGAAGGATTGGTTGTGCGCACAGCAACGTCATTAACCGAACAATGGGAAGTAGTTGTGGCAAATGCAGAAAGGAATGCAGAACCCAATGGCGTACGATTGCAAACTTGTTGACATGGGGCGACGATGAGAGGGGACCATTGCAGAAACTACCCCCTGAAGAATGCATCTTTATGCTTCAGAAAGAATGGTACAGTGAAAGTTGGAGAGAACCGCAAGTGTGGCTGAGTTTTTGATGTACCAGGCTTGAAGGAAGGAATAGCAGTCCTGATGGACAATTACTGGGCCTGTGGATCAAGAGGCTATTTAAAAAAGGTGCCACCAAAATGGGGAGGAGTTGTTGATTGGTGCTGATAAAGCATACCAGCCTTAGTAGTACCACAAAGTGACCTCCAGATTACAGACTTCCCAACGATGGGCATGCACCAGAGGAAGAAAAGATTGTTTTACTGAAGTAGAGAGAGGAGAAGCAATTACTTCTCAGCAAAATCAATAGAAGCCTATGACATTCCAGATGAGCATAGGTTGTTCAGCAGAACAGCAGTGATATTCAGAGCTATATTCCTGCTGGGAATCCAGACTGCAGTGAACGTCAAGTCGCTGCAAATCATCCGATGGGAGCTTCTACAAATGATCAACATGACAATAATAGGATTTAGTGCGATCAAAGAAGAGTTGAGGGCACTCAGGCTCATGGCCCTCCAGAACAGGTATGTCCTGGACTTAATTACAGAAATGGAAGGAGGCATGTGTTCCAAGATTGGGCCTTCTTGCTGTACAACCTGTTCATGATTAAGACAGTGGGACTTTGACAGAAGCAATAACAATGTTGTCAATGCTGCATACGAAGATGGAGGATGAAGTAGACAAGATTGAGAAGGACGGCTGGTTTTCGTGGAGTCCAACTCGGTTGTCAAACACCTTCAAATTACTTGGAGGAGTGCTAGTGTTGGTATTGCTAGGATTCTGTCTCATAAGGATCATCTTGAGACAATGCCAGGTAACAGCCAAAAAAGCTATTGGGATGAAGATCATGATTGATATAGATGCTGGAGCTGGCGAGCAGATGCAAAATGAAGCACTTGTGAGAATGTAAAGAAAAAGTACCCTTGCACCTCAAGGAATGAAGTTCTACTACTCTAAGGAGCATAACACATATGTAGGATGGTGGATATGCTGTCCACCATCAGGAGATTGCTGCCACATGACCTGGAGAATGGATGAAAATATAAAGAATGGTCACCTAAGGGGGCGACAAAGATATGGATCCCAAAGAAACAAGTGTATGAAGAGAAGATAAGAGGAGAATGAAGCGAGGAAGGTGGCCAATAACTCTACCAGAGAGGGGAATGTAGAGGAGCCGTTGGACTATTTATCCCAAACTCCCATCCCCTCATTACCGTCATACTGGAAAAGTAGGTGTTACGCTCACCTGATATCCACGGGGACGCCACTCAGCCCTGGCTGGAAGATTAGCACTCTTGAACCCTCTCCCTTGATAGTGTGTTGGACGTGGATAGCGTCTGCAATACAGGAGAACTGGATATAAGGCTTAAATGTCTCTCTTGGATCGATTCCCACCTCCCTCAGCCTCGGATTCCTCCCTTAAGTCTAGTCTCTCTCGCCTCACCTTAATATTAGATATGGTGTGCTCTCCGTCCTGAGTCTCTGTGCAGGGGTGCGTTGGAGTTGTGGGCGTTCTGCGAACTAGTTTCTTCACTGGTGCGTTGTGCCGTGTTCGGGTCCAGGCATGCTGTGACTGATTTGCTTGATGAGGTAGGTACTAATGTTTTACAGTCTTTTTTCTAGCCATTTTCCTTTTTTGCCTTTTTGTTATTAATGTCTCTAGTTTCTTTCCCTCAGATGAGTTGGAGAGTTTTGGCGTTGCCGTGCTGTATAGGATGAGAATCCCAGCAAGGTAAGTGAATGTGCGGTGTGCAGAGCTTTCTTGCCTTTTCTTTTTGCTAAGCTGTGCCTGCGCTGCTTCCTTTGCAGGTCTTTATGATGTTCCGGGCCGCTGTGATGTTCTGAGATCAAGGAGAGACTGCACCTCGTAAGTGGTTTTCGGAGTCCTTGCGTGGCCATGAGCGAGCGCTCACTAATAATGTCTGTCTTTTTCAGGTTGCTGCAGCGTTCTAAAGATGGATGGGGCGTTGTGATGATCGCGTGTATTCAGGTGAGCAGCTGGTGGTAGTTTGAAGATGAAAGATTCAAGACCAAAGCCAGGCTGCTACTTACAGGTAAGTAGCTGAATAATGGTGGTGTTCTTCCAGATACATGATTCAGCATGTGGCAGGATGCAAGAAACACTGGAGATCAGAACGGACACGGTGAGCGTTACGCTGCTAACTGCAGAATAACACGAAGCATGTGCTGCTGTTTGGGTGTGGCTTATATAGCCCAGGTAAAGTAGTCCGAGGCCCGACCGGACCCGAAACACTAGACCGCATAGCTCAGTTCTTTCGAACTGAGCTATGTGAGTGCCTTCATGTTAACTGAAGTCCCAATCTAAATGTTGTCCTTCACATAACACTATGAGCCTGGCTCAAAGAGAGTCCCTGATAGTGTTCTATGGCCCTTGAGGCCACAGTGGAAGCCTGAAACCTGGCCTCAGCCGAAAGACTGGTTTGGCCACGATGACCAGGGGCTTGAATCATGACAGCAATTCCCCCCCCCCCCTGCTCGCTCCCCCTGCTCGCCCCAAGGCCCCTCTCATGGTAGTTCTTCTGTCTGGCCCTGGTTTAGTTGGATGATTATGATGGAAACGTTTGTGCGTGGATGTTCTCACTAGGTTCCCATGTTCTGTCCCAAGGACCATACCCTTTCCAATCTACTAAATAATATAGTTTAGATTTAGTGTATTTTGAATCCAGGATGTCTAACTTCAAACTCTGGTTCTCCGTCTATCAGTACTGGTTTTGGTGGTCTTATAACTAGAGTTCCAGGTTGCACAGGTTTTAGGAGTGATACATGGAATACAGGATGGATCTTCACGTTTGGTGGCAGGGTTAGTTTATAGGGTTAATGGGTTTATTATGGACTCAATGGTGAAAGGTCCTAGATATCGTGGATGAAAGCTCTGGGTTCCTTTTATTGGCACATGTTTTTCCGCTAACCAGACTTCGTCTCCAACTCGGTAATCAGGAGCCTTTCTGCGATGTTGATCAGAGAATTTCTTTTGTCTTTCTTTAGCTTGAAGTAAATGTCCAGTTGCCTCTTTGAAGGCTTGAGTAATGGTTGTACATAAGGTTTTCACTGCTGGCATCTCCAGAGCCCTGGGAGCAGTGGTTGCGTGGATGCCTACCATATAAGGTATAGAAAGGAGTTTGTCCCGTGCCGGTATGCATGGAATTATTATAAGCATATTCTGCTATCCATAGTAAATCCTTCCAACCTTCTTCAACTTGGTGTAACATACAACGTAGGTATTTTTCGAGTGTCTGGTTTGTCCTTTCCCTTTGGCCATCCGTTTGGGGATGATGGCTGGTGGACAATTGAATATCAGTTTGGGCCATTGAACAGCACTTCTTCCAGAAGATAGATACAAATGGACTACCTCGATCTGAAATCAGGATAGAAGGAAAACTGTATTCATATTACATGTTCCAGAAACACCTTCGCCAGACTGGATGCATTTGGAAGACCTTTAAATGGAATGAAGTGTGCCATCTCAGAAAATAAATCTACAACCACTAGAATGGTATTGAATCCTTGACTGGGAGCAAATCTGTGATGAAATCTAGAGAACGTGTATGCCAAGGTGCGGGTGGAATTTCCAAGGGTTGTAGGAGACCAGCTGGTTTTTTGCTTTTGAGATTTATTTTGTGTGCACACATCACAGGAAAGGATAAAGTGTATAATGTCTTTGCGCCATGTTGCCCACCAATAGTTTTTTTACTTTGGCTAAGGTTTTGGCAATTCCTGGATGACCTTCCATCAAAAAGTCATGATAACCGGAGATGACTTGCTCTTGTAATTCTTTACTTGGCAGATATAAATGATCTTTGAAATATGGTAGTTGATCCTTAATTATGTGATGTTCATTTTGAGTACTCCATTTTTGTAAGGTCTTGGGATTCATTAAGAGTTGGATCTTGTTATGGAGTTCACTTTGGGTTAGTGTTGTCAGGCCTAATAATTTGTCATTCGGAATGATAGCTACTGGATCTGGGGTTGTGTATACTTTGTGTCCTGCAGTTGCTTTGTTTTCCCCAGAAGAGAAGGGGTTAACTGCTTCTGGAAGACTGGAGGAGTAGCTGCTACTAAAACTGTATCCGGTTTGGAGCATGCAGAGTCCGGCAGAGTCCTTGGAGCTCGTGGTGCAGTGGGGAGTTGGAGTACTATTTGGTTCACGGAGTTCCGTTTGGGAGCCTTTTGTTTCCTGCATAAAGATTCCGGTGCCAGAAACTGTCAGCAAAACCTCGAAACTGTTGGAAGAGGTGAGAGGAATACGGGTACTGTGTTTGGCAGCTTGCGTGTGAGAGGTGCTTATTCAATCTGGCCCAATCGTACTGCGGGTGCATTTGTGTAGTTATCTCAGCTGCAGAGTCTGACATGCCAGTGAGGGGATAGTCCTGTTGGTTCTGTGCTTTGAACTTACCTTGTGCCTCCTTATGCCACAACAGTTAATTGGTCGCTTTTTTGTGACTAACCCGAGCTAAAAGAATAAGATTTGAATTCACGAAGCTTGTAGTGCATTACATAACAGTTGGGATTTGTGTGCCAAGTGAGTTTCATGCTGCTTGCAGTAAACTTTTTTCCCCTCAATTTGGAACTTCATTCTTTTGTTCTTAGA
The DNA here is from genome assembly GCF_040938575.1 of Ambystoma mexicanum. Taxonomy (NCBI): domain Eukaryota; kingdom Metazoa; phylum Chordata; class Amphibia; order Caudata; family Ambystomatidae; genus Ambystoma; species Ambystoma mexicanum. Next base: position 629,865,640 of record NC_090936.1, read on the forward strand.
TAGCAGGGCTGCGGAATTCCCCCCCGCTATTGGAATCCACTGGGTTGCGAGGTGCGGAGCGTGTTCCCTCCCCCAGGGAGTAATGTAAATAACTTTTAGGTGAAACTATACTTTCAAGGCGAAAGGACTCTAAGTGACTCAAAGTGATTTTTATTATTCGGTCAGACTTTAAAAGATGTATTAAACCCATTGTATTGTTATAGACTTGTCAATAGGAATTGTTTAGGTGACATTTTTGTCTCACACACACTAACTTAACTTAACTTCATTTATTGAACATATACGTGTGTGATAATGAAATTGAGGAATATAAAGAGACCTGGTTTGTGAAGTGCCTGCCCTGTGAATGATAAACCGCCCCATAGCAAAGGGTTGGCAATTAAAAACAAGTGGGATGGCCCCAGAGTAAAAAAGGGAAAGAAATCTAATGTGGTAAACCTCAAACTTATGGCTCAGGATATTTTTTAGGGGCAGAAACTGGGAAATCAGACTCCCTCTCTGAAGTACAATCCAACACTAAGTTTAAATATTCAGCCCCCGCTACAGTCATATGGTACAGATATAAACACGGTGGCAGAGGATCAATCACTGGGATACGATGGTTCACTTGATAATGATTCTTTATTAGCTCTTTGTCCTAATGTGAGAAGAAACTCTATTGGTGTGGGCCGGCAGGTTAGTGATTCTCAATTTACTAATCTATCGGTAACTACAAATCTTGATACGATACACACATTGAACCCTCGGGTATCAAGGTATCACTCAAGACAGTATCGGCTGAGCCTAATAGGGGTAGAACTGCCTTCTCCGATGATAATGTTTTATTGGCATTGTTTGAAGCACTTTTGGAGAAGGTTAAAGCTTTGTTTTCACTGTGCTCGGTGATGGCAACAGATCAACAGAAACTATACTCTCTAACAACTAATTTGATCTGTCACAGTGATACGAGTGGGAGGGTCAATTTAGAATACATCAAACCCTGTAATCCGAGTATAAGTATCAAGAAGACAACTGTAAGAGTTTCTACCCCCACACAAACAGAATCCCTGGGATAGAACACCGGGGAATCGGATGCAGTTATAATCTGACACGCTGAATTCTACATGGGGGTTGGAAGACTCTGAACATAGCAGCAGTGTCCGAGGAAGACACAATTGACACCCTTTGTGCGGAAATAGCTTTGATGAGGGGACATCCAGCCCAACCACAGTAAAAATACCTCAGAGGGTCAGCCTCCAGACATGCCAGAAAGATGTTCAGGAGGTTGGACCTGGTTTAGGTGGGGGGCCACGTATAATTACAAGGAAGCATCAGAATGGCTCAGTTAGATCGGTCAAGTTAAATGGCCCCATGGATTAATGGGTCCGATTCCAAGATACTAATGCTGTGATACAACAAGAAACACGAAAGTTAGTGAGACCTATGTTAAAGACCCAGGAATATCAATCGAAAATGGATTTCACAGGTGGGCCAGTAAGTATTAGTCAGGGAACTTCATCAAACGCTGCAGGACCCGATATAAGGTCAGGGGTGGCCCCCAAATGGACCGTCCTCGAAGGTGGAATAAGATGTAATAAAGAGGGAGACCAGTACTACAAGATACATAAAATACAACCACAACTCAGTAGTGTGGACACCACAGCTCTGATAAAGAGGGTACAGGTCTGTCCAATGGAACCATTGGATGAGTCTTTGGGTGGGTATATGACCAATGACCTGGATAAAACATAAGCACCGTCGAGGGATGACCTGTTGGACCATGGACTCCCGCTCAGATTGGACAACTATTTCCTACGGATGGGAGTCCATTTCTAAACTGGTCGACATTACTGGGCCTATGGGCTAAAATGCCATGGTTATCGTTGATAACCACAAATGATATAGCTCAAGTTATCTTATCCGAATACGGCAGTAATACAAATTGCGTACAGATACGTATGACCAACAGGATTGCTATGGCCCTACTTTGTGATAATGCCCATGTACTGCTAAGAACAGGATATAGGTTGTCGGTGTGCAAAGAGCTGTATGATGGGTGTGATAAAATAAATATTCACATGTCTAAAGGGGACAGTAGGCAGTGTTCAGGGTTACTGGTTAGATTGGAGGAAATCCATACTTTGGATGAAAGCCCCTTTCTTAATAGATCTATGCTTTTACAAATATGGGCTAAGATACCATGTCTCTCGTTAATCTCATCCAATGATGTGGCACAGGTATTGCTACCACAAGCTGATAACCTCAGGATTTCCCAGTTTGTTGGGCTAACAAATAACATTGCTGCCGACATATTGCGTAAAAATGCTGTGGAATTGCTTAGGCTGGGGGGCGCTCCAAGAGGCATGCCTAATTAAGGTAGGCATGGACCACGGTGTCCATGGTCTTGAGCCCTCGTTTGAGTCGGGCGGTATGCCTGGAAATAAACAGGCATACACAGGGCCCAACCCGATTAATTCTCAGAATGCTTTAAACTATGCAGCACGGTCATGGGAAACACCAACGCACACAAGTATATATACGAACAAGAGAAATATCATCTGACCATTGAGGTTACTGAGCTGTAATACCCGGGGGCAGTCATTTGTTGAATAATTCCAGCTCACTCCCCTGGCTAACAACCTCTGACATTTTTATGCTACAGGAAGCATGGTTAAATTGTTCATTGATGATTAATGGTTTTCACATACATCAGGTACTGGCCAACAAGGGTGTACGCGGTAGACCTTTTGGGCGTCTAATTGTGGCAGTAAGAAATAGTTTTCGCTCCATGCAAATACCACTGGCTACAGCAGGTAGCAATTTAATGGCAGTGGTTGTATACCAGGAGCAAATCGCAGATTGGGAACTGTTGATAATCAATGTTTATGCCCCTTGATCCCCAGAAGGGGTTGATGAGATCTATAATAGTTTGGATGACATTCTTACCAATGTGGAGGACAATGAGAAGCACCTGATAGTAGTGGGAGGGGACCTGAATGCCCAGTGTATTGACAACACACTTAGACCTACGTATGGAAATGTCCAGTCTAGAAGTAATATGCATCACATTTTTGCGAATAATAAAAGGTAGGAAATGGATTTCCTTTTTAGGCCTACACGACATTTGGATGTTGAATGGTAGAACGACAGGGGATATACCACGGGCATACACTTGGAGGCAATAATAGTGTGGCAACCGTGCATTACTGGGTCTGGTGGTCTGTAACAAATATACCAATTGCTAGGACCTAAAGCTGAAAAAAAGCTATGCATCGACAAATCGGAATGGCATTGGTAAAGGGAGGCAAATGTGAAGAGACTGCCAACCATTGTAAAAAGATCCGTAGATCCTACCAGGGTTGGCTTAGATGTTGGAGATATTCCGTCCAGAATGCTGACTGGAAGCATATGATTAAAGTATTACGTGGAAATTGTACCCATTCAATATGGTCGGTATTGACGAAAGCCAATGAGGATGTCAGAAAGCAGAGGGGGGCTGGCCACTTTCCTCCACTATAGAGTCCATGAAAGAAGTAATCCTCAAGTTGAAATATTCGAGAGCCCTTGGTCCAAATGGGTTGCCTAATACTGTCCTTAAGAGGAACACGGACCAGTGGGCTCTTGTTTTAAGAGGAATGCCAAAGCCAGCATATACCCGATACATGGCATCATGCGGTCCTTTTACCCGTTTACAAAAAAGTCGACAGGATGATCCCCGAGAACTATAGATTGTCACTATTAGACGTAACAGGGAAGATCTTTTCGACCTTTATACTCGAGGCTCTGAATCAGTGGGTTGAGGAATCCAAGATCTTGCATTTCACCCAAACAGGCTTTAGGGCTGGCTCAGGTATGAGCCATAACCTGAGGGTATTAGACCTCCTCATACTTGGCACCCTTGAATCTGGTACCCTCCTCATACGTGGCACCCTTGAATCTGTTGACTTCAAAGCCGCCTTCGATACGGTGGATCGGCCCAGACTCTAGGAAAAACTTACTAAGGCAGGATGTCCAACGTGGCTGGTTAGTGTACTACAGGGTCTGCACCTATCTACTAAGGCAGCGGTCAGACTTTCTGATGATGGAGCGATTAGGGAGAAGGTAGAAAACTGGAAAGGAGTTAAACAGGGTTGTACATTGGCGCCGACCCTGTATAATCTGTATATGGCCGATGCCCCGGATTGGCTCTATACCGAGGTGGGCTGTTGTCCCAAGGTAGGGAGGGAAGTCCCCTGCCCAGTCTACTGTATGCGGACGATTTGGTCATCTTGAATTATACCTTCTTGGGTATCAAAGCAATGTTTATGGCACTCTGCAACTATGCAGATGTAAACAATTTGACCATAAATATGGATAAGACCAAAATTCTGTCTGTTTCTGCAAAGAAGGTGAAAAGACCCATACTTAAGTATGTCTTAGGAATACTTGAATATGTGGATGTTTATACATATCTGGGGTTAGATATATTGATAGTACATTATCTTACAAGAGTATCATGGTGAGATGGATGATCTGCTCCATTTGGAAATTTGCAAGGTACACTGCGGGGTATTCATTGTAGGGAATTATATCCCCGTGTAAAAAAAGTTTTTGTCCAACAATACTTTATGGATTGGAAGCTCTGGCCATGGTTGATTTATCGTGGCTAGACATTGTAGAGGGCAGTTTTTGGAAGAAAATTCTGAGACGCAAGCCTTCTGCAACTATACAATACATAAGACTTGAATTTGGCTTGACTTCCCTTAAAGGAGAACTGTTGAGAAGACGTGGCCTGTTATACATCAAAACCCATACAAATCCTAGATGTCAACTGCTCAGTCTCCTGGCTGTCCCGGCATATGGCAAAGATAGTTTTGGTCTGTTGGTGAATGACTTCTTCAATGACCGAGGATGGTTTCCAGACTTTACCAGAGGTACACCTATGTTACATTGAAGGCGATTTTCTCAAACAAGGTAAGACAGTGGGATTGGGTGTCAAATTACATACATGTAGAGTCCCTCCAGAGATATACCTTTATGATAAATGTTGATCATAGGTACCTGCAGCCTCAAGCCTATCTTAGACAATGCCCAAACATGGGTATGCGGGCATTTTGGCTAAGGCTGAGTATAAATCAGTTACAGATATTAACGGTAATGGGTCCACAGTTGGTACTGCTTCAAAAAGACAGATATTGTCGGTTGTGCCACAATACACTATACCCAGAGACAGCTAAACATATTCTCACCGACTGCAGGACATTGGGTTCAGAATATATGTTTTGGCTGGGACCACTTGTTCATAACTTGGAATATTTTAGGAGTGAGCATTTCTGGGCCTATTGTCTCAACACAGACAGCCAAAAAGTTCATATTGCTATTTATCATTTGTGGCTAATTATTAAAAAACGTCTAGCAAAATAGCACTAATGTATTGACTGAATGAAATGTGGTTAATGTATTGTGTGTATTTTAAAGCCCTGGAAAATGAACGATGTTTTACTGTATGATACTCTGTATTTGTTTTAATGGTATAATGGATTTGATACACTGTTTTATTGTTGTTGTGATTTTAGTGTTTTTTGTAAAGTTTCTTTGAAACTAAACAAATAAATATTCTGCAAAGAAAAGTGCCCGTCGCAGCTGACATGAAGATTGAGCTTTTGCAGTTTAAGTATTGAAGATTTCGATGATCAGTAATCACAGTGATGGTATGTCTGGCACCTAGGAGATAATGTCGCTAAGCGTTGAAAGCTGATTTGATAGCTACAAGTTCTTTGTCCGGGATAGCATAATTGAGTTCTGGAGGCGTGAATTTGCGTGACCAGATGGCCACAGGATGCAGCAGGCCGGTATTGGGATCGCTTTGTGAAAGAACTGCTCCCATTGCCATGCTAGAGGCGTCCGTTTCCACCACATAAGGGAGATCTGGGCGAGGGCGTCGAAGAATTGGGCAGAAGTGAATATTTTCTCGAGTTCTAGAAAAGCCCTTTCTGCTTCTTCTGTCCATTGGAATTTCTTATTGTTTTTTTCGTAACCATGACGTGATCGGGTGCACTATCTGAGAAAAGCCTAGGATGAATTGGCGATAAGTTTGCAAAGCCCAGCATGCTCTGGATTCCCTTGAACGAAGTTGGCGACGGCCAATTAAGAATGGCATCTACTTTGTGCATATCCATCCTGACCCCTTTTCGAATGAGCATAAAACCGAGGAATTCAACTTAGGTAACATGAAATGAACATTTTTCAAGTTTAGCATACAGTTGGTGTTGGAGTTTTGCCAGAATTGAACGAACAAGTTTGACAGGATCTTGTTTTGAAGAGGAGTATACTAAGATGTCATCAATATAAACCGAAGCGCACACGTCGATTACTTCCCGTAACACATTCATAAAACACTGGAATGCAGCGGGAGCATTGCAAAGTCCAAAGGGTATTACGCGATATTCATACAGGCCATACTTGGTACGAAACGCAGTTTTCCATTTGTCTCCTTCCTTAACACGAACGAGATGGTATGCTCCCCTAAGGTCCAATTTAGTGTAGATCTGGGCATCCTTAACTTGATCTAGCAGTTCTGGAATTAGAGGCAGTGGATAGTGATTTTTTAACAGTGATTTGGGTTCAGTGCGCGATAGTCGATGCAAGTTCTCAAGTCCCCTTTCTTCTTTGGTGCGAAGAATAAGGGACTGGCTTCCAGTGATTTAGACGGGTAGATAAACCCATTAGCCAGTTATTGATCTAGATAAGATTTCAAATTGAGGTTTTCTGGTTCTGTGAGTGCATAGATTCGACCACAAGGAACTTGTGCACCGGGTATGAGATTGATCTGACAATCATAAGGCCTATGCGGCGGCAGGGTATTGGCTTGTTCTTTCTGAAAAACGTCTTGAAAATATTGGTATTCGCTTGGTAGAGTAGCTGTAACCCCCAGTACTACTGTTGCTGTTCCCTGAACAGATGTCTGAATCCGTTTTCTGCTTTTCTCTGTGGTAGCAAGTGAGAGCACAGTCGTCGGAAAAGGCCAACTTCTTTGCACGCCAGTCTATTTGAGGATTGTGCGCTACTAACCATGGCATCCCTAAAATCAAGCGGAACTGAGGAGCCTTGATGTGGTTGAAAGCAATAGATTATCGGTGTCCATCCTTCCAGGTAAGGGGGCCTGTCCTGTCTGTGATTGGAGTAATCGTCTACTCAATTCCTCAGTACGATCTTTAGTAACTATCATTTCTCTCCTAAGGGCGTTTGTTTCTTGCCCGGCTGAATGTACTTCGGCACGTAGCTGCCCCAATAACTGGGCTAATTGGTCGGTTTCTGATGTTTCCATGACGTCCAGGTGGATAGTTATATGAGTCTACGCATCCCTTGATAGTGTGTTGGACGTGGATAACGCCTGCAATACAGGAGAACTGGATATAAGGCTTAAATGTCTCTCTTGGATCGATTCCCACCTCCCTCAGCCTTGAATTCCTCCCTTAAGTCTAGTCTCTCTCCTCACCTTAATATTAGGTATGGTGTGCTCTCCGTCCTGTGTCTCTGTGCAGGGGCGCGTTGGAGGTGTGGGCGCTCTGCGACCTAGTTGCTTCACTGGTGCATTGCCCAATGTTCGCGTCCAGGCCTGCTGTGACTCAGATTTCCTTGATAAGGTAGGTACTTCTGTTGTACCATCTTTTATCTTGCCCTTTTCCTCTTTTGCCTTTTTGTTGTTATTAATGTCTCTAGTTTCTTTCCCTCAGATGAGTTGGAGAGTTTTGACACTGCCGTGCTGTACAGGATGAAGATCCCAGAAAGGTAGGTGAATGTGCGGTGCGCAGTGCTTTGCCTTTTCTTTTTACTAAGCTGTGCCTGCGCTTCTTCCTTATGCAGGTCGTTATGATGTTTCGGGCCGCTGGGATGTTCCGAGATCAAGGAGAGACTGCACCTGGTAAGTGGTTTTCAGTGTCCTTGCGTGGCCGTGAACGAGCACTCAATAATGTCTGTCTTTTTCAGGTTGCTGCAGCGTTCTGAAGATGGATGCGGCGTCGTGATGAAAAATCCCCGGATCGCCCGTATTCAGGTGAGCAGCTGGTGGTGGTAGTTTGAAGATGGAGATTCAAGACCAAAGCCAGGCTGCTACTTACTGGTAAGCACTGAATAATGGTGGTGTTCTTCCAGATTCAGGATTCAGCATGTGGCAGGATGCAAGAAACACTGGAGATCAGAACAGACACTGAGCGTTACGCTGCTAACTGCAGAATAACGCGAAGCATGTGCTGCTGTTTGGGTGTGGCTTATATAGCCCAAGTAAAGTAGTTCCAGGTAAAGTAGTCCCAGGCCCGGCCACACCCGAAACACTAGACCACATAGTTCAGTTCTTTGGGACTGAGCTATGTGAGTGCCTCCATGTTAACTAAAGTCCCAATCCAAATGTCCTTCACATAACAGTATGAGCCTGGCATCAAATGTGCCAGGATTGGCTCCAAGAGAATCCCTGATGGTGTTTTGTGGCCCTTGAGGCCACAATGGAAGCCTGTAACCTGGCCCCAGCCGAAAGGCTGGTTTGGCCATGATGACCAGGGGCATGAATCTTGATAGTAGGAGAAGGGCTCTGTATGGGACCCCAAGTGTTGTTCCTATACCGCATCGAGTATATGAAAGACGATATGCACTCAGACATACCGAATGTACCCTCGCACTGAAAGTGTGGAAGGATGTCAGCATGCACCATTGGACATCATGGAGCGCTGAGTGAAACCTGACATGGGCAGAGTGATGTCATGAAGAAGATATATGAAGCCATACTGAAACAATATAAAAATATGTTTAACGGAATGACAAGAGAAACATGTACGACATGATAAAGTAATCATTAATGCAAAAGATAAACTAATTTTCTGACCAATAAGTGTAAATATGCAGTAACGCAAGGTAGAAAAGATGCATAGAAACTTGCTATAGAGGAATATATAACAGGGTAAGGGCAGCCATTATGGAAAAAGGAACAATGGGTTGTGCAAAGATTCAACTCAACTACCTCAGAAAGAGACCAGGATTGAAGAGTCAGGAAAGGCTAGAAGAACAGCTTTGTGTGCAAAACAAAGAGGAGTCGATGTTGGCTTGGGATCAAGGAGGCCATTTGTAAGGAATAGCTGCAAAGCACAAAGGGAGGCAGACAGAGGACTCATGGACGTTACACATTTCTCTAAGATTAAAAAAAGAAAACATTTACAAAAGCCAAATATTGGACAATTAAGTGCATAAAGTCTATGCAAGGTAGAGTGAGCAAGTCTCTAGAGGCCAAGAGGAACAATAACCCCTATTATAATTAAATTAAATAGCAGTAAATAAGGCTGAAATTGACAAATTCATGGTTTCTTTACATGTGAGCCAGAAATCAAAAACAAGGGCTATTCATTAATCCTCGAAATGAATATAATGATGTGCTTTGACACCTTTGAATGTCCTAGAACAAAGAACAGACTATAATGTCAACTGCAGACTGGAACCTTTGACTCTTGGTCGGACTGATGAGAGATGGACACATGGGAAAGTAGCGAGTAATCAGACGTGATTCAAGCACCTGGGTTTCAATTTCCTTAAGTGTTGAAAGGAAGCCCAAGGTTGGGTGGGAATGCCAACCAATCAGTGGGTCTATGGGGCAACCAGCTATACAATGTTGCATAGACCAATAAGCTGCCATTTTGTTTGCTGTAATCAGTATTATATGTATTTAGAGGTCGCTTATAGGTAGTCTTACAGATAAGAGACAGCCAATGAATTAATAACCCAGATGCCTTCTATAAATAGATATGTTCCCCTAATCCAATCCATCCCACTAATGGGTTTTATGGTTTGTCATGTAGGATGACGTCATAAATGACACATATTTGGGTATAAGGCCCCTGTGTAATGAAGTTTGTGAGAGTGTGCAAGCATCAGTCTGATGTCTGATTAAATTGAGAATAAAGTAGTACTTTGCCATATTCTTCGAGTCTGTACAGTCATTTGGTCCGAGATCTTTATTGGTAATCCCATCTAGCACAAGAGACACTACAGGTGCTAGAGCACAGTTTAAATTTGGAGAAGGAGCCGAGAGTGGTCGTTTTGTGAATTAAGTTTATTTTGAGGCAGTGAGGTTCATTGGTACGCAGTAGGGAGTGTGTGATGAGAGTTCCGATTTTTATTTGGTGACTAATGGGTAGCCATTTGTGGGTTTTCAGTCTTTTCGATATTTGGTTGCATGGTTTTAATCCCATTATGAGCCTGGCGGTTTTGTTTTTGTAGGCCTCGTAGAGCGCTGGTGTTTCTTTGGTGGCGCCCATGCAGATAGTGTTGCAATAGTTCAGTTTAGAAAGTAACATGGCTCTGGTGATGTCGATCTGTTGGTTTATTTTTAGCCAAGGGGGGGGGGGGTTCTTTTAAGGATGTGGATGAGTGAGATTTCAATTTTAGATTGATTGGATTTGAGGGGTAAATTTAAGTTGGCAATAGAAAATGATGCCTAGAGATTCTTCTTTTTGTGCCAAGAGGTGTGGGGGTGGAAGGAGTCTCCTAGGTTTGCTGGCCAGGTGAACTGTAGATTGTGTATGGGCGGGGGCGGGGGGTTTGTTGAACAGTAGAATTTAAGGTTTTCTAGGGTCAAGTCAGAGGCTGTCGTGAGCCATTAATGTATGCATGGCGAGTAGCCTGCTTTAAATAGTGTAGTTCAGGTTGGTTCCTGGAGTGAGGGCCAAGGCAAATTGCTTGTCATCAGCGTAGCCTTGATGTTAGTGAACGTTTAATTATGTCAGTAAGGGGTTTGATGTGTGCATTGAACTGAGAGAAGAATAGGATGGAACCTTGCAATTGGGGATAGCTTGAAATGTTTCAATTTTTACAGCGGTGCTGCAGAATTATGTAATCCATTTGAGGGCTAGGTATTGAAGGCATGTGTGTTTTGTCGCTGGGTGAGGAGGATGTTGTGGTTAACAGCATCAAATGCTGCTGAGAAATGCAAAGTATGAGGCATGTGGGGAGGTTTTTGTCTGGGGAGAATAAGGGGTGTTCCTAGATGTAGCAAAAGAGGTTTCAGTACTTATTCAGGATCGGAATCCAGATTGGCTGATGTGAAGTAGATTGTGTAATTCGGTTTGTTTGGTTAGTTGGATGCATGCCGATTTATGCCATGAAGTGAAGTTTGGAGATAGCTCACAGCCCCACAACCCGAAAATGAAGGTCCCAACTAGTTGGGTTTCTTTTTTTAAGGAGGGGGAGCACAGTGGTGTTTTTTAGGATTTCAGGGATAGTGCTAGTGTTGAAACTAGTGCTTCATAGGTGTGTTATTAGAAGAGAGAGAGAAAGAGAAAAAGAGAGAAAGAGAGAAAGAGAAAAAGAGAAAAAGAGAAAAAGAGAGAAAGAGAGAAAGAGAGAAAGAGAGAAAGAGAGAAAGAGAGAAAGAGAGAAAGAGAGAAAGAGAGAAAGAGAGAAAGAGAGAAAGAGAGAAAGAGAGAAAGAGAGAAAGAGAGAAAGAGAGAAAGAGAGAAAGAGAGAAAGAGAGAAAGAGAGAAAGAGAGAAAGAGAACAGGGTGCCCCAAGTTTTGGTTGTGAAATGGGAGGCCAAAGCCGTGCAAAAGACCTAGAAAGGAAGAAAAGTGGAGACTGCAGTAGAATTGGCAAGTTCCTTACAGAGCTTGAAAAGTTCAGCCGTGTTGTTTGTGGCCCCAGAGATGTGGGCTTGGTTATGGGCCCATTTCTTGGAGTAGATGAAGAGTCTGTATTACCTTTGGAGCAGCGGACAGGCCAGTTTGTCAGAGGATATGCTAGTAGCCAATCACTTCCATTCTGCGACTTTGAACTTGCGTTTCAGCATAGCTAGGTCAGAATCATACCAACTATTGCACTTGGAGGTAGGCTTCACACGGCTCCTCATGGCAGGGACAAGGATGTCAAGTGCGTTGGAGCTGGATATGTGAAGGTTAGCAAGGGCTGAGTTGGTGTGAGAGTCCATAGCAGGGATGGGGGGGATTAAGGAAGCGGCAAAGGCAGCTACTGACACTCACTTCACCGGTCGAATGACTGAGAAGGAGACTGGCAGTGCGAAAAGAGGCTTAGCAGGGGAGCTGAAGATGGGAGCAGAGAAGAGCACGGTCAGACCAGGAGAGAGAATTAGTGAGAGGGTGAGAGGAGATATCAGCTGAGATGAATGCATTCAAGGTGTACCCTGCTGAGTGGGTTGGGTCAGAGGGATGAATGGTGAGGTAAAGAGAGTCACAGAGGTTGCAGAAGATTAAGGTGTAGGCATCAGGAGAATCCAGATGAAAATTGAAGTCTGAGTAGGAGAACCTTAGAGGTAGAGGTCAGAAGTGAAGAGGTGAAGTCGGCACACTCCAAGAGGAAGAGGGAAGATTGGCCCAGGGGGCCTGTAGATGGTAGCAAGAGTGAGTGGGAAGTAAGATGCATAGCTTGCACGCAAGGCATTCAAAGGATGGAGGATTGAGTGGGTATGATGGAAGCAGGGAACCATTCAGGGAAGACCAGGGCCATTCCGCCTCCAGACTGGTTAGGGCTGGGCTTGAAGAGGATCTTGTAGCCCTCATGCAGAAGAGTGTCAGAAGCAGTGACAGAGCTGTCATTGAAGCACGTCTCAGTGAGGGCAAGGACATCAAGATCAAAGTCTTCAAGGAGGTGACAGATCTCAGAGGAGGCGACAGCGGAGCGAGACTTATGGGTAGCACGGTGAAGCTGGTTGCCACATTTAAAAGGTTGTCCCTGGTGGCATACAGGGGCAGGGTACACCTATCGGTGTGGGAATAGCAGTTAAGAGTTGATAGGAGGGCTGGAGAGAGCCTTAGTGGGCGGTTTGGGTGGCGGGGGGGGATGGAGGGAGGCTTTAGGGAACTGCAAAGTGCAGGAGAAGTTCACCAGGTGGCTAAGCAGCAAGTCGAGGGAGGGAGAGTCAGATGCAACAAACGGAAAGCACATCAAAGAGTAATCAGGGGTAGGGCCTAGGTTGCAAAGGAGAGGAGAGCACATGATGGTGGAGGTTAAGGTAGAAGGCATAAAAGTATAAAGCAATATTTTACAATGGCACTCAGATTTGAATTTTGCAACCAAGTATAAGAAGCCTAGCATTTGGCACAGCATGAGGATTTAGAGCAAAGGAATAACATTTTCAAAAATAAAAAAAACAGCAAGCCACTTTTAAGTAAAGGGTACTGGTTCAGAAACATCGAGATACAATTTTAAAAAATGCAGACAAAAAGCAACTTTTAGTTTAAAAAAATCTGCAGATTCAAAACATCTGTATTTGAATTTCAAGTATACAGTCCAAAACGTGAATTTTTTAAGTAAAGCCTACAGATTCAGAGACACGGGGCTGTGAGTTGGTGTAGATACAGTGTGCGCGCAACCTGGGCGGTGCAGGGAGCGATGTAGAGCTACGTGACGCGTTATATAAAACATACTCTAGGATAGATGGACACAGTGTAAAACCCCTGTTTTTAAAAAACCCTGGCCCTCAAGAAACAAACACAGTAGCCGCAATTGGCAGGATTTTCTTTTCTCCGCTCCGATTAATTGTGGAAAGTATTCATTTTATTTATTAATATAGCACTTATACACAGGTGAAGCCCTTCAAGGCGGGAAGGGAACAAGGGAATACAGTAATCATTCATAGGCCTTGAAAATTGCAAATGATCTAAACAGAAGAAGTAGCATACTAGACCGGATGACATTTCTCCTAGTGCAAGTGCATGAAGTGGGACAGTTGAGACCAAGCAGGGGGGGGGGGGGCGCGGGGGCCAGACAAACTAACTGGTCCTAATCATTTAGTTCATGCATACGTACAGACGGTGGTGTGGGCGGCGGGTGGGGCAAAAATACAAAAAAAAGCATCTGGTCCAGCAGGGTCCTGGGTTAAGTGCAGAAAGGCTGCCCGGCTCAAGGAGCGTAAACTGAAGTGCAGTAATGTTGTAAGAAGTGCAGCGGCCCACAGGCAAGTGCGAAAGACTGGTGGGGGTGCCTGGGACCTGTAGGCTCTGGATGTGAACCAGGCAACCAGTCAGAAAAACTGAACAGAGTTGGGGAGGAGACGGAGGGTGGAATGAAAAGAAAGGAGGTTAGCATGGGAGAGGGAGAGAGTAGGAGGAAGAGAAAAGTTCTGGACGAGTTGTAGAGGACGGAGAGTAGAAGTATGAAGACTGAGAAAGACGCTGTTGCAAAAGTCCAGCCTACAGAGAACCAGGGCTCGAGGTGATGAGCCTATGGGGGGAGTGAGAAAAGGTAGAATACCTCTGAGGAGGTGCAGTTGGTAGCTGGGCTTTTTTCAGATGTCTGAGATGTGAGAAGAGAAGGAGAGAGTGGAGTCGCAGATGACTAAGATTTTTTTGCCTTATTGGTAGGTGAGGGTGCAGGGCCAAGGGAGGCAAGCCAGTGAGAAAGTGGGAAAGCTGGACCAGTGGTACCAAGGAGGACGACCTATGTCTTACTGGCATTCAGGCATAGATCGTTAGCAGCACACCAAGCCTGAATTGCGGATACACAGTCAGGGATAAATCTCAGAACTTGTTAAAATCCATTCCCAAGTAACATATCAGCAACTGTCTCGGGCGGAATAGTTCCTTTATTTCCATATGAACCTTTTCCGAGTTCTATGTCAATCTAATCTTTTAGTATTCATTTTTTTTTAAAAGGTTTTTTTAAACTGAGTATTCAACAACGGCATGTAAGGTTAGTTGCAGCCCAGAAATGTTTTCCGATACACTAATGGCCATTTGTATTCAGGGAGGTTTGAGTAACTCATTGGTAGGGATACATTTTTACAATGCTTCACAAAGATCTGTTCTAAGTCCAGACATTAAGAGCTTGATGAATGTGGTTCAAAAAGGTATAGAGATCAGCAATCCCCTCATTGCAATAATAGACCCATGCATGTAATTGGGGTGGTGGGGGGAGGCTTTAACCCAAGGATGGGTGAATGTAGTCTAGTGGGTGGTCCCTCCAAAGACGTGGATCTTACCTATAATATTCCATCGCCTAGTATGCTCGACAGAACCACATCAAAAGCTGGTGCAATGTTTTTATCTTAACTATCAGAGCTGAGTTTGCATACAGCTAACTGGAGGTTTTTGTCGGATACGCCGGGCCAAAGTACTTTCAGAAATAGTGTATACATCAATAATCGATCATTTTCTGATCCCTCTTCAGGATTGATGCTTTCTGCATGATCTCGCTTAGCCAAGGACCCGCGAGCGATCGCAACGTGTTAGCTTAATCTATAAATTACTTAACAACCACCCCGACCCCCAAAATAATCCAATTTATTATACCATACCATGCGGAAACAGCTGAAATAGGGTGTGGGAGATAAGAAAAGAATCTCTGGCAATGTATTAGTGCCTGCTTAGGCAAAATAGAAATATACCTCACTAGTCTGAGCGCAGATACTAGAATTTTGGAATCCTACGACATTATAATAGAAAAAGCAAGATTGTTTCCAACATCCGACTCTAGGTCCTACCACCCCAAAATAGCTACCCTTACTGGAATAAGGATTAGAAGAAAATGAACACTCTACTACTAAAAGCTGTAAAGGATCCCATCTGAAATAAGGACAGGCTAGCTAAACTGAGAATGATCTACAAAAGGACATTAAAACAAGCATAAAACATATGGAACCGCAAGTCTTGGCAAAACCTAGAAACTCCTACAAGAAATAAAAATTTTCAAAAAGTGAATTTTGGAAGATTGGGGGTCTAGGGCAGCTCTAAATGTTGATAATGTAACACCACAGGCTGGAACATGGGTTAATCACTTCACCCAGCTATATAATCTTCTAGCTCAAGTCGAAAGTTCTGTATTAACGGACAGAGTAAATCTGGAATTGATTTCCTCAAAACACAGATTGATGCAATTTACCTTTGATGAAGTAAGGTGTGCCGAGCTTTCTGCCCAATCAGGGAAAGTACCAGGGCTGGATCAGATTCCAATACATGCATACCATCCAGTCCTGGCGTGCCTCCAATGATCTCTGCCTCAATGCCAGCAAGACTGAGATCCTTCCCATTGGGACTCCTGCTCCATCTTCCTTCCCATCACTCTGGCCACCCTCTATGACCCTTCCCCCTTCTCCTTCATCTGAAGCTAGAAACCTTCGGGTCATCTTCAATTCCTCTCTTGCCTTCCTTCTTCACATCCAGGACCTTGCCAAGAAGGCCCACTTTCAACTCCACCTCCTCAAAGGAATCCTTCCTTTCCTCACTTTCCACCCATAGGCAACAGCCTCTTCCTTACTCTATCCCATTCCTCTCTACGTCCCCTCCAGCCTATCCAGAATAGGGCTGCGAGACTTATCCTTGGCCTCAAGCCCAGGGACTGCATCTCACCAGCCCTAAAATCTCTCCACTGGCTTCCGGTTGCTGCAAGTATCATATTCAAATCCCTCTGCATCATCCAAAAGGCTTTCTGGGGCCGGGGACCATGCCATCGACAACTGGCTCTCACCAAATACTCTCCCCCCAGATCTTTAGGCACTTCCGACGCCAACTCTATGCGTGTCAAGCATTTCTCTAAACAGTGAGCTGGTGGTCGTTCACTTTACTCAGCTGGCTCCCTCCACTGGAACAGCCTCCCCCTTCCTCTCTGTCTTAAAGATAATCTCCTCAAAACTTTCCTTTTCACCTACTCCTTCCCCATCTCCCTCCCTTGCTAAAACCCCTCTGTGGCTGAGATTGGTAACCAGGGCCCTTATGTGTCCTTCTAGGTCCTCAGCCCCACCCCCCTCAATCGCCTTCAGCCTCCGCCCACTCCCAGCACTTACCTTTGGGTGCCCACTGGCTTGTGCTGTCTCAGTCCTGCACTTATTGTATTGGCAGTTGACCACTCTTACCAAGTGATTCCTGCCTAGAACTTCCCTCCGTGGAACCCATAGCACCTACCCCCTCCCTCGTCCCTTCTCTCTCTCCGCACTTGCACATTCTGAATGCTCACAAGGCATAGTTGGACCGCTTCTTTCTTTCTTTTCACTGTTATTATATTTGCCTTTCAGTCCTATGTTCCCTCCCTGTTGCCCTGTGAGCGCTTTGAAACAGAATTTACATGATGTACAAGCGACTTACAAATGCACAATAAATAAACACAACCACTTAATCTGGGTGCCTGTATTTACTAAGTCCGCTAATGCCATGACAGCCAGTAATTCAATTCCATGTAGCCGGGGGGAGTCTATAAGAATAACCTTCTTTAAGAAATGTGATGTACTGGACCCAAGATGTTACCGTCCAGTTTTGTTAATTGACTGTTTAGCAAAAAGGGCTTGGTAGGGTAGTTAAAAAAAAAAAGAAAAATAAAAGAAGATTCGCATGAATGGTGGACATATATTAATATTTTTCTGAGGAACAATTTGGATTCAGAGAAAGAGTGGGGACTGTCAAACAGGCCCTTAAACTCAGGCTATTTTGAACAAATATGCCTTTGGATAAGGATGCCCAATGTACCTGGAGTTCATGGACCCGATTCCGGTATTTGACAATGTGAGTCAGCAAAAAATATGGCATGCTATGCACTAGCTTAGTTTGCCTTGACCTCTCATAAACATGCCAATTTCATTAAAAACCAAATTTACTGCCAAGTTAGATTGGACAACAAGGGCAATGTTAACTCATCCTTCCAAATGTTGCATGGAGTAAGGCAAGGCTGCGTGTTAACTCGGTTTTTGTTCAATCTTTATGTCAAAACATTATCACTTGACCTAAATAAATTACCAATGGACACGCCCAAAATGGCTGGCAGAAATACCTGTATTCAGTGTAGAACGGATGATGTTGTCTTATTGGCCCGGACCCCAAATGCCCTGCTGAAACTTGTAAATAAAAGCCCAACTTAATGTGTTTAGGCAAGCCCACTGGCAAGTTACCCACACCTAAACTAAATGAGTTTATCAACCCACATACATTAGAATAGTATTAAAAACGTGCCGAATTGAGCGACCATGTAAACAGCTCTGCTACTAAATTTGCCCAAGCTAATGACACCATTATTAAGTTTGGGATGGGCAGGGGTGGTTTAACCTTTGATTCACTTCTCCCCGTTTATCATGCTAGGTCAACCACAACCAGTGCTTTTGTTCTCAGAGTTTGGGGGTGTTCTTTTGTGTCCCCGATACACACCATCTTGGAGTGGCAAAATGTGCTCTGTGCTATATGTCACATCAAGAAGCTGGTTTAGACTATAAAAGTCACCTAATAAGCCTTAAGCCGCAACAATTCTGGATTAGACTGGTCAAACACGAAGCTACACCGGTCACATTTCTTTAGTAAGGAACTGCTAACATTGGATATTTGCACTTACATTTCTTGGTTGAATTACTCAAAAAAAGGAATTTAAATCCCTGGGTCTTTTCAAATGGTTTCTCGCTTTCCATAATGTACCCAAATCAACAGCAAATTAGACCACTCCAGATTTATGGAACAGAGAAGGAACCTCTGCAATATTGTTGAGATGCGAAAATCTTCAATCACTCAACATTTCACACTTTAATGTCATCAGGAAAAAGCTAAATGTGTGCGCTGGTTCACGAGTCTGCAAAAGATCGGTCTGCTGTTTAGTAATTGCCAATTGCTTATTCACAACTACTCTGCTGCGCAGACGTATTGACACAAATGGCTATCATTCAAGCACATTTTGGCCATCGGATGGTAGAACTCAGGGTGATCTTACACGTTCTCTTTTTTTTTACCTCCCTCACATGGTTTAAAGAAAAGGTAATTAATCCCACTGCTAGGAAATACCTATTGCTGAGCCAGAAAATATTTGCTCTGGGCCAGATAAACAAGCTGCGTATGATTTATATTCGGTTGATGAAAAAGCTTTATTATTGAATGATAAGTGATCCAACTTTTTAAATTTGCCTTACTTTGTATGCTCTTGTATGGGTTTTAACATTGTTATTTCTGAGAATAATTGTTTTTGTTTTACTTTGTACTATATTCATTATTTCATATGGCAGTTTTTAACATTAAAAAAAAAAGCTACGAAGGTTTGAAATGTACGGTTCTCTGTAAACCCGTTTGTGCGATCTAGGATGATCACATTATCAGTGTGAACCATTAACGCAACGTGGCATGTAATAAATGTAACCCCAGCAAGGTGACTTTGCAGGTCCACCATATATGGGTTAACAAGAAAACAGGGCGAGAACTCGCCCTCCCAGGATTCCTGAGTTTCCCTTCATGCTCTTTGAGAACAGACCTTTTCCCTCGAGATGAATGCTTACTATTTTATCATTGGGCATCATTTTATGAAATGTAAATGGGTATAATCCACTCGCCAGACACCAATTTTCTTCCATAGCCAATCTTCACTGAATCTTGTCTGGAAAGAGGAAAGAATATACAGCCCAATCTTAATTTTCTTAACACGAATGATGTTAATATTAAACCGGAGATGTCCAGTATGGCTATTAACTTGCAATTGGAGCAATCTTCATCATTACCCTACTAGTTCTTGCCACATTATTGGGGTCTCCCTTTTCCTGTCCACCATCTGCATTTTAGGCTTAAAAGAATGTGCTAATTTCAGGCGTACTTTCAGGCGTTGATCGCAAATTGCCACATTGACATGGTGACCTGAGCCAACAGCTCTGGATTTTCTTTTTTAGACATACCATATTTCGTCTTCCTCCATATAACGGAAGGATAAAAAGGAAAGTTTTATATTCCGCTGCCACACACCAGAAAATCATAGGGACGTTTTATTTTCTTATACCAACTGTCTTCCCTGATCAGATTTACATTTCCTTTAGCATGGTTTACAAAACTGACAGTATTTCTGACCATCTTCTGTAATTATTTCCAGCATGTTGCCCCAGTTTTAGTTTAGCTTAGTATTGTCAAGACTCCTCAACCAATGTTTGTAGCTCTTCGAGTTAAGGTTCTCCCTCCCCCGCTAAAAAAAGCTTGAATTCTACATTTTGTTTGCTGTTCTTTCTTAATATCCTGTCGCAACTTTCTTTTTTTTCCTCAATGGGGTATCATGACAATTCCTGGCTTTGTAAGAAATGTCTAATCTTTACATAAATACAAAGCCTTCTGTCAATTTGATACGTTACGTTTGTTGAGAAGTTTGTATAAGATTGGACAATATCAGGCAGTTGAAATAACTATGTTTGTCCTCTTCTAGGAATTGCACACTTAATGTATTAATTTTCCTATCCGACCATTTTGCTTTGTGGCCTGTTGTTTTCAAGAGCTCCAATAATTAGTTTGCTAACAGGATTTGTTTAATTTGCTTTCCTATCAAGAGCAAAGAAAGCCTGGTCACTTGCAGTTCTTTGCACTATTTTCATTGAGAAAGAACAAAATGCCAACTATTCTCAAATAATGAGTAGTCTATAGTCCATTTAGATGTGCCCTCAAACCTTGTAGAATGTCCAGGTATATTGCAGGGTAGCCTTCCATTCAACATGATCGATCCCCAATTAAAAAGGATTCCAGACAAAATCGTCATACGTTATTTGGAAAAAGCTAGCATTGGGTATTTTGTCATCACGGTCATGGCCAAGCGACATTGATTCTTTTTTGTAGGCTTCGAGCATTAAAATCACAACTTCACAGTATCATGCCAGTAGGGTCATACGCTACTCATTCGGCAAGTTGATTCGACCAAACGTTTGCTATGGGCTTCACCTCCGTGGAACACGGGAGTATGAAAATATTGCTTCAAAGACCTGTGATGTTCAACGAGTTCATGTATTGACATTTTACTACAGATTTTAAGGAGTCTAATCGATTTTCATGAAAGGGCTAAAGTACAAACAGTTTTTTACATTATTCGAAAGGACTCCTATTAGGAGTACCGATGGATTTTTACCGTGGGCAAGTGGTAAACTGTGATACTTTATCACAGGATTGTGCCAGATTTGGGCTCGGCATTTTACATAGTAGCGCAGTACTGTTTGTTGAGGGAGAGAGGGATTTTTAATGCATCCGGCACGTATTTTTCAAAGAGCCACATTTTTAGTTTTTTGAGGAACTGGGGGATGGTATGGGCATTTCGAGCCTCTACCAGGATTGAGCTCCAGATGATTGCGGCATGACAGAAGGAGGACTGCTTGAGAGTCTTCTCTTTGCGGGCTAACTTTGACTCCAACCTTTGGATAGTTCTGCTACGTGAGGTGTAAGAGCCTCCAGAAATGTGGAGTCTAGCCGCCAAGTATGTTGGTGCTCAGTTTGAAACTGCTTTGTAGACTATACATGCAGTTTTGAATATGATACTGGCGGAGGCGGGGTAGCCAGTGAAGCATGCACAGTGGAGAGATACAATCAAATTTGAGAGCACCTGTAATGAGGCAGGCTGCAGTGTGGGTTGCATTTAAAGGCCCCAAACAGAAGTCCCTTTCACATGAATGGCAGAATTGTAAACAAACAAAAACGGCCTGGCCTTTGTTTTTCAAGTAAAATTAAAGAGCCATGTGGAAAGGAGCCTTCATGACATTACCAATGGATAAGCAGTGTTTTAATTTACTAAAGAAAGAGGAATCAAAGATCTATCACATGGAAAACATGATTTTTACTAATTGAAAACATAAACGGCCTGCACAGGTGTGTGCAAATAAAAACAGTTTAAAAAAGTAAAAGTGAAAAAGAATATATCACTGCTCACAGAAAAAAAGTCAGGAAAACAAAACAAGATGTGCGGGTTGACCAAAAGCAATGTATATTATGTTTCGCCTACAAAACTCCAGTGACATTTGAAGAGCCACTTTCTCTTCATGGAAAATGTCAGCCCAAGGCAGACCCTTTTTGAGGCTTTATGCAAAACATCACAAGGAAATCTCCCACTCCCAGCCTGGATGTCACATCTGCCATTTATTGACTAACCTCAATGAAATGTCCTGCTAAAGATGTCGAAATTCAGTGTTCTCCAGACCTACTCGACCCTGAAAGCATGGACTTCAACAAAAGTTACTGCTTGGCTGGATCATAAGTAATATGTGTGGAAATGGGGTCACTTACTTCAAAGAGCAAGCTTCCAGCACAAAGGAGACTGATGACAAAAAAAAGAAAAAGAAAACGGTGGCCACAGACTGACCCAGTGAAAACAAATGGCCGGAAGGCAGGAGTCGGGGCCATTTGTCCCATATGAAGATTCACAATTAATTTAAAAAAGGACTATTATCATCATTTAGGCCTTTTTCTCAGCCATCATAAGGTGGATGGATTTCATCTCTGTGCCATTTTTGTTCTGTAATTTCCAGGCGATTTCGATGATAAAAAAAATTCATCCATGTGGAACTGTAATGGCTATCTAAGATGTATTTCTGGTTGATCTGAACAAGTAATCAAAAGGTAGGTCATCATTGAGTTTTTTGTTAATGGGGGGGGGGGGGAGAACGTGTTGTAGCCGAGCAAGAATACTGTGAAAGAGAGAATGAAACGCAAACTACCTCTGACTCCCGCTTTGTATCTTACTATGCACTTTCTTTCGATTCTCATTTCATATGTGACTTGTTCAAAAAACTATGTGGACACACAACCCTGGATTTAGAAAAATATATATAACATTTATTTATCTTTTCTTTGTTTCTTTCAAACCAGATTAGAAAACATACATTACAACAAAAATGTTTTGGTAAATTCTGCCAAACAGTTTTTTTGGTTTCAAATATAAATACTTGAAGTAGCCATGCTTGTCCAGCAGTGGATAATGGACCGCTGTCTATATGCAAAATTCTCTATTTAGAGAAATAATTACATTTTCGTCAATGTGATGTAACAGGATTAATTATCGACATGTTTTGGCCTATCTGGTGTTGAATGAACCACCTCCTGTAGTGGATTCTTCAGATGTTACTGTTAAGACCTTCAGGACGGGTGACGGATGATAAAAGGCTAATATTCTTGTAGCTATGTTGGCAAAAACTCTAAAACAAAATAACAATAAAACTAAATTAGAAGGGTGAGAATTGTGAGGCCATATAGCTCAGATGGAAAGTGAGAGTCTGCTCACCTTGTTGAGTCGATTGGTCGTGGGGACTAGCATACAATGCCAGAGGGATTTTATTATTCTGAAAATTAACATGAGGGGTATGTATTGAATATATATATATATATATATATATATATATATATATATATATATATATATTACACCCTAAACATCAGTGTGTGTGACTGGATAGTCTTATTACAATTTGAAAGGTGAGAACAATCCCTACCTTCTGAGGACCATAGGTCAAACTTGCCTTTGGTCCTAAAGCGTGGGTCACTCCCCATCAGGTTCAGAACCTATGGAACAAACGGAGCTACATTTAGTCAGCTGGCGTGTGGTTACACTGCCTATTGACGATCAGCCTGCTTTACTTATATAAAAAAAGTTAATAGGTGTATACCACCATGGTTGTGGTATATCTAAAGTCCAGGTTTGGGCATAATGTGAAACCCTGCCTAATGGCTGAACCACCTAGTTCTAATGAGGGTGCCAACCATAATCCTTATGTATCAAAATGGGACTGAGATTTCTTTTGAAAAATTCCCACAGGGGTGATGTTATACCTTATACCCCAGAGCATGCTTTGCCCAATTGTGAATAATGACTGTAGTTATTCATGTTGAGGTTGCACGTGTTATGCTCACTCCCAAATCTCCACCACCACAGCTGCGTTTTCTCCGCGTGAAGGATATGTGTCGATAGAGTAACATGACATGACTTGGCCTTGCCTCCAAGAGCGTGGTCCATCCTATTCTAGTTTTGAAAAAATGAGAAATGTGCCGCCGGTACTCGGGTGTGTGCCCTTTCCCCCATGGCTCCATTTCTTATTCCTGATGTGATTGTTCTCACCTTTCAAATTGTAATAAGATTATCCAGTCACACACACTGATGTTTATGTGTAATATATATATTCAATACATACCCCTCATGTTCATTTTCGGAACAACAAAACCCGTCCGGCATTGTATGCTGACGTATGCTAGCCCCCCGACCAGCCGACTCACACTTTCTTTTTGAACTATGTGGCCTCACAATTCTCCCACCCTTCTAATTTAGTTTTATTATTTTGTTTTAGAGTTTTTGCCAACATAGCTACAAGAATATTAGCCTTCGATCATCTGTCACCCGTCCTGAAGAAGGCCTTTACACTAACATCTGAAGAATCTGCTACAGGAGGTGGTTCATTCAACACCAGATAGGCCGAAATGCGTCGATACTTAATCCTTTTACATCACATTGATGAAAATGTCATTATTTCTCTAAACAGAGAATTTTCCATATAGACAACAGCCCATTATCCACTGCTGGACAAGCAGGGCTACTTAAAGTATTGTTTATATTTGAAACCAAAAAAACTTGGCAGAAATTACCAAAACATTTTTGTTGTAATGTATGTTTTCCAATATGGTTTGAATGAAACAAAAGATAAATAAATGTTATATATATGTCTCTAAATCCAGGGTTGTGTGTGTCCACATCGTTTTTTGTACAAGTCACATATGAAATGAGAATCAAAAGAAAGTGTATAGGAAGATACAAAGTGGGAGACAGGGGTAGTTCGTGTTTCATTCTGATCTGAACGTGTTCCAAATGTGAGAGTTGGTGAGCGGGTGGAAATGAAATAGGGATATGCTTAATAACTTACATTTCATAATGATTGTGCTTTTTATGGAAACTGCAGAAAGGTGCTACGTGGCCCTGCTACATAATACAGATTTGGTGATCGGCTTATCTAATTCCCCGTGATTAGCTGAAAACAGAAAATATGTTTAGTCTGGCAGTTGCTAGTAAAATTATGAAGCTGTGATACATAACTCGTTTTTTTCCAAAAGGTTGAAAGGAGAACAAAGAATGACAAATGGAAATTGCCATATGTTGCTCCAGACCACTGAACCAATCCTGACTTGGAGGCTGGGTTTGGGAGGAGATAGAAGGGTAACTGTCCAATCCTAGTGGCAGGAATTATTGCAGTATACCGCCACCCCCCCCAAGATTGTACAATTGGTGGTGTCATTGCTGCTATATAAAAGGTGGACTGCACTAGGACCGGAAAAAGAGAAACAGGAGAAAGACCGGGGGACAGAGAGAAGGGACAGATCATCAGGAAGGTTGCTGCTGAAACTTCTGACAGCTATACAAAGACATCAAAGGAGATTGCTGATAGTGCATCTGGGTGGAGCTGTCTATTTCTAGGAAGGCCTCAAAACTGACTGGGTCCTATGTTGGAGAGCGGGAGGCCATCTTTGAGATTAGAGTGACCAGACCCCTGCCCTATTTTTCCAGAATGTCCTAAAATGCAGCTTGCTTTCTTGAACCCTAAACAGAGGCTTGCTATGCAAGTATAACTGAGCCCTGGGAAACCAAAAATGTGGGTGGAGTCTGCTTGCCTTGAATCTTTTCCCCTTATAGTGGGTGGGGGGCAAAACTGTGTAGATCCTCAGTCTATGTAACCAAAAATATTAATTTCATTAATTCCCCATTTGGCATACGGGGTAAATTTTGTTAAAACTCGAAATTAACAAAACTCACTTCCCAGTGTATGCCGAAAACTAGCCTATACATTAATTTGGTAAACCTCGTTGGTCAGCTGACCCGAACACAGGCCTTTCAGCAAGGGGGTCTGAAATCCAAAATTTCCCAAAGCATTCCAATTTTTCTGTCTGACTTCCCAAAATAGGCCAAAGCGAGGGGGCGGAGGGGTCTGAAACACAAACCGAGAAATCGCTCCTGTTTATTTTAAACCAAAAGTGTGGGCAAAATCATAATTACCAATCAGGAAATTGTACTGCTTCCCTTTTAAGCCTGCAGGAAAATCAAAATCGCACAACATTACACAAATGCCTTTGTTATTAATCAGCATAATTATTTTGTGAAGTGAAATTTGCAAAGATTTGTGATTGTGGTTTTTTAAAACTCACCTTTGTGATTTATGCTGAGTAGTTGATTGTGTTGTGCCACGGATAAAGTGGTGTTTTAACATGTTTGTGCTAATTTCTATTACTTTTAATTTAAATAAATACCAATATATTTCCTGTACACCGGCCTGGTTCTTGGCTCATTGTTATCTCAGGGGAGAGGTATCCAAGGGGCACGCACGATGTGTGTCTGAGAAAGAGCTAAGAAAAAATAAATAAAAATTAAAAAAAATAAAGAATCTGTTAAACAGTTTGTTGCATAACCACGTGCATGGTGAGGGAAGGAACTCCCTGTGTTGAGGGTGGCTTCTCAAACCATTACAGCAGCATTGTGTGCTGCTTTGAGGGGGCTAGGTGTGCAGCTAGAAGCACAGTAGGGAGCACATTTCCCAAATTGATGTGAGAGATAACGAGGGCTCGGACAACCGTAAAGAATTCGTTCAGGGGGAAAAGAAGGGTTAGATTCTGTAGCCATGCAGTTTGTGCCTTTTTGGCTCTGTGCAATGAAGCCCAGGGATTTCGCTGAGTTTGACAGCTGAGGGGTGAATCCTTCCAGGCACATGTCATCCAGCCATTGTTGCACAAGTTGTTGTTTGGTGGGGGGGACCGATGTGGGCAAACACGGTCTTGGCGAGTTCAGTTTAGGGTACGCGTTTGACATCCATGTTTGGCCAGGCATTCGCAGCAAGCAATGTCCAGGGGGACACCAACCTTAAGGTACAGCTGTCTCATCAGCATACAGATGGATGGCTATGGCTATGTTGGGGTAACTTAGGAGAGTTCCCAAGTGTTCCATGTATAGGTTGAAGATGATGGGGAGAGAATGGAACCTTTGTGGGGCGCCACACTGACTGAGTCAGTTGAATCTGAATGAGCCCATCTGTACGAGCTGGTGCCTACTTGATAAGTAGGATGTAAACCATTTTAGGACAGTTCCGGAGAAGGCCATTGTGTCGGCGAGGAGGGAGAAGAGTACTTGGTGATCAACTGTGTCAAACCCAGCTGAGAAGTCTAAGAGGACTAGGAGATGAGTGCCGTTACCCTGATATGACTTGGTTTTTCTGTTCGGAGTGCTTCAGGCATCTTCTCAGGAGTATCTGATATAACACCCAGCTTCGTGTCTGGTAAAAGAAGGGACAGCTAACTTGCTGTGTTAAATCTGAGATTTTCCCACTTTGAGAGTTCACAGCCATCGCTTTTTGCTCACTGTACCTTTCACAGTTGGGAAATACCATTCGCATACCAGTCTGTGTCCTGCCCACATGGGCAGTCCAGCACCGAAACGCTATGGCAATTGCCTTCTGAGCAAGAGTATCAACAGCATCCCCATACATGTGTTTCAGCCTTGTTGGGCCTCATCAGTGAGGTGGAGCTGTGCCTCTCTGAGCACAGTCAGCAGTGAGTCCACGCCTGGGTTTCATGTCAAATGGTAAGTGGTTCAAGACCCCAGGTGTCACTGCAAAGTTTTTCCATCAGTAATTGGCTGCACTGCACACATCATCTATTGATTCCAGTGAAGCTTTAATGTGTTCAATATTCTTGCCCATTTGATCATGTAGCTTGAACAATTACTTCAAAACTAAAAAGTGCTGAAAGAGTTAGTCGACAAGGCAACAGTCATCAGACTTGCTGATACAAATCACGGCTGTTTGACAGTGAAGCATTGTCTCAGTTCAAAGTCATTGCCTGGCGGATTAAAGACATCAAGTCGCGATTTGTGTTCGAGGCCAATGGAGAAATGGAGAATCGGCTATTCTCTAGCATATCTTTTGCAGTCTGAGCATTTCCTGTTTTCTCTGCAGGCCCAAGTATCTCTGTACTTACAGGTTTGGCTACTTGTGTGTTCCGGGAGTTGATTTAAATCGCTCTACCCAGCTAGCTGCAATCTCTTGAGCTTGGAGCTATGTTCATGCTACTTCTCTGTTCATCCGGTATTGTTTGGGTAAGCAATTGTGGCGATATTGTTTTTCAGAAAGAAGGGTGCGATTGTCTCCTGTACAATCTTTATCTTTTCCTTATCAGCAATAATATTCCACTGGTTACATTTACTTGCACTGGTTACATGTGCTGTGCCTCTTGATTGGCACTTTGATCTCTGCAATACGTATCATTTTTATTAGAATTCTAATGTGAACCCTCTTTTGTGTGATCACAGCTTCTTAAACTAAAGCCATGAGGTTGACTGACGGATGGGAGTTTATATAGATCGCAAAACTTCTGGTATTGTCGAAAATGCCAAGCAAGAACTTAGGCAGACCAGGTTAACCGATATCTTTGAGATCTTGAGTTCTGCTCACTTGGAGCCTGTTCACCCATTCCTTCCCTGCCCCCTCGGCGTTATGAGATGTATAGTCCAGATTTAAAATGCTAAAAGCACAACTACAAGTCCCAGAAAGCAAAGAAACAGAATCAGGACCGCATGAGCATCCCTTAGGACATGAGAATGCATTTGACAGCAATTCCTTCTATATAATTGGAGTACAAGCGTGAATCATAGAAATACCTGATGAATAATGGTACACACTCGACATACGCTGTGCAATAGCTGACATTTCTCTGACCACATGGGTTTATGATTGCAGTGCGAAGGATACAAAACTATTGGCTTTGGGAGTGTTCATTTTCTTTGCATTATGGAACTTGAAGTCATGTCCTAGCTTCAGATGGTGTGTGTGGGGAGTGACACCCCTTCAATATTTACTCATTGTCTGATTTAGAGGGTCCAGTCAGGCCTGAAGGTGCGAGTTCGGATCAGGGTGGTCATGAATAGCCTTCCGGTGTGGCGTCATTCCCTTGAGCTGCCATATACAGCTCTATTGACAGATAAGGGGGGCAAGTTCCTCTTCGGTGAGCCCTTCAGATGCGATATTCCAACTCTTGAGGAAAAGTGCAAACTTGACTGTGAAGGGCCATATACATTTTAAAGTCAGGTCCTCACAGCAGCTCACAGTAGATGATTGGTTCAATTGGGAAAGGAGAAGTCAATTGAACACTTTTTAAAATGTACAAAAAAGGCACCTACTTGTTTTACAAGAAAAAAACAGTTTGCATGCTTGCTCCAAATAATGAAAAAGCAAGCAACTGTAATAGTTAACATAACTACATCACAGCATGTCATATCAAATTGCCAGAGTTACATGAGACTGACATCCAGCCCTCCCTACTTTTCTTGCATTCCACCACTTACAATTGAAAAGCAAGTACCAGAATGTGTGCACATTACAAACCAGCCCCCGGATTGTATTCTCACTGCATGTCACTAATAAGTGCTATAATTGCTCTGACCTCAGAAGCACTAAACACCATGCACTTCCTACTAAGAGTCACATCTGCCATGTGGAGGCCGATCACACATGGACCTGCAGCAGAGCCTCAACTCACCGAGCTATGAAGCTTGCAGTCCTCCCTAACCCCACCCCCCCCCATTATAAATGCAGTGCTACAAGTAATAGAATGCAAAGAAATAGAAACATTGATTTGCTTAACCCTAACCCAGGATAGTTGGGGGTGAGGCAAACGATTAACACAAATGTCTGGGAACGTTTGAGTGCAACATAATTTGACAACCAGGGGGAAACAGTCAATCTCGTCAATTTTGAAGTAAAGCCCTCCTTAAAGCACGATTCTCATATATGATAATAATGGTGGGCTAAGTAAGTTCCATGTTGGGAGGGAAGGGATGCGGGTCGGCAAACGGAGCTGGGATCACTGGGTGTACTGTTTGTTCATTAGAGGGTGGAGTGCTGCTTTGGCCCAACAGGACAGGGGTATAGCCTTGGGCTGAGTAGGAGGTGGATACTTTTAGTAAGAGGCGGAGTCCTGTGAAATAAAGTGATTCGAAGCATGTGCGAGGCTATATAGACCATATAGCTATAGTACGGACTGCTCAAACTCGGGGCGCGACACTTCCGAGTGCTGGCGGTGCTGCCTGTATACATTTTGTATGCGCGTGAAAGCACTGCACTCACCTCACACCGGGTTTTCAGAGGGCTGGGCAGGCACACGCAGTTTCGCAGGACATGCAGCAAGCAAGAGGAAGGCTTCTTCTGGCAGCAGGAACTATTTACAGAACTCCCCGACAGGCGGGGGCCGGTTGCTGCATCCACAGCCAATAGCGGCATGCCTTCCGGAACAAACCCTTCTGCCAACCAGTAACAATGTAGCTTGTGGGACGCGTCATGCCTTGCCCTCTACGACACAGGCGCTCTCCTGTTTCTTTTGGGAAGAGGCTGTGAGGCAGCAGAAAAAGCAGAATATCTAGCACTTGTCACAATAAGATGCCCGAAAGGCCAGAGTGGGACGGTGCAGTGGGCCGAGCAGCTCGCCAACAGATGTGATTTCGGGGCTCAGGATCAACTGTTAAGGGTCTTTCCAGAGCCCAGGCTTGGAGATTAATTTCGGAGTTAGTTGGGACTGGGAGAAGAGTTCCCCTATGTTTCTTGGATCCCCCTTTCAATTTCCAGGAAAAAAAGAGAGCCGCATGTCGGCAGGGCCCCGTTGACCGATCTGCCAAACATCTTTATAACACAGTTCACTGTAGCAGCGAATTTAAAGGAGGCAGCAATCAGTGGTAGATGGCTAAAAATAGAACAGTCAATCGGTCGCTGGTAATGCCTATTGTCTTTGCCATCGCCCTTGAAGTGTGACTTATGGGCTATTAGGAGAAGCGTTCAGCCAGCGGTTCATCCAGGATGCTACAAATAAAGCTAAAAAAAATCATACCGCTGTTACTCGACATGATGTGACAAATTTATGTATGGGCAAGTGGTTTATTGTGCATTTTCTGTACTTTTTTTATTTTTTATTTTAAACAAGGCAGGAGACAAGTACAGTTATGCATTGCTTCAACATTCCGGTCACTTCTTAATCACATTTCCCCCTTCCCCTCCCCCCTTCCCTCCCCCCACCTCGAGTGCCTGTCTGGATTACGATCCTGGAGGTTGGGGTCCCTGCCCCCCCTTTCATGTTTCACATCCTTCATTGGGCGTATTCCCGCTGCACAGGATCCGCTTAGTCTGCTGGGGCTTATATGTGAGAGCCCGGAATTTATGGTCGTAGTCTAGAAATGGGCCCCAAATGTTTTGAAAGCGGTGAAGGGTCCCCGCCTTAGCCGCCGTCACCTTCTCTGCGATGAGGATATTCCACATTTTGGTCCACCAGAAGGGCAGAAGAGGTCCCTCCCTGGTTTTCCAGGAGCGGGCAATTGTTATTCTCCCTGCTAGAAGGCAATGGGACAGGAGCTTGGCTTTGGCCCCCGACTCAGAGTATACTGCAGGGACCGGGGCGCCTAGCAGAACGGGTTCAGGCTCTAGGGGGAGTGTCGTTTGGGTGATATCTTCAATGATATTCAAGCATTGTCTCCAAAATTGTTGGGCTTGTGGGCATGTCCACCACATGTGGCGGAAGGACCCCGTGTGTTCGCATTGTCTCCTGCATGCTGGGTCCAGGGAGCTGTTCATGTGGTGGAGCTTCAGAGGGGAATAGTAGCAGCGTAGCAATATTTTGTTGGCACATTCCCTGTTAGTGATGCATGCTGAGGATGAGTGCGCCCGGGACCATATGTCCACCCAGTTCTGGTCCTCTTTGGGATGGCCTAGGTCTGCCTCCCATTGTGCCATGGCACGAGTTTTGGCGGCGAGGAAGTCCCCCTGGAAACATTTATATAGGGGGGAGATCTTACCTCGGGCTGGGAGATCTACCAGAGTTCATTCCAGTGCTGTAGGAGGGCGGACTGCTGCGAGATGGGTTTGTGGGTGGGAGCACCAATGGCGAAGCTGGATGTAGGAAAACCTATCGGTCTCGTGAAGTTGAAAGGCTTCCATGCATTGGATGAAAGTGCGCAGTCCACCCCCCCTTGAACAGTTGCCCCAGCGATTCCAAGCCCCCCGTAATCCAGTTCTTAAAAGTTCCGGGGGTTCATACCAGGAGAAAAAGTTGGGTTATGGAATACCAGTGATGAGGGGCTCAGACCTCTAGGAATACCTTTTTTCCTTAGTGCTCTGTCCCATGTGTCTACAGTGTGCCTGGTGGCAAGCAATAGTCTCTGTCGCATAGGTTGTGGAATGTGCGGGAGGAAGTGTAGGGGGAGAGATAGGCGGGATTGTTTAAGTTCCACCCATCTTGGGTGGTCAGAGGACACTCGCCAGGCTTGGGTGTTTGCCAGTTGTGCTGCCAACTGGTATCCTTGTAGGTCGGGTACTCCCAGGCCGCCCAACCTGGCATTCCCTAGCATCGTTCTTAGGGGGATTTGGGGTTTTTTCCCCCTCCAAATAAACCGCAACATATTCCTTTGGAGGTCCCGAAGAGCTGGGAGTGGGATAGGCACTGGGAGTGAGGAGCAGGATATAGGAATCTGGGAAGAAGGTTCATTTTACAGGCACTGATGCGGCCCATCAATGAGATTTCCTGTAATTTCCATTGCTTCAAGTCATCTGCCAGTTCCTTAAAGAGGGGGGGAAGTTTGCGTGGTAGACATCCTTTGGGTTCGCCGGGATTTGGACCCCCAGGTAGGGGATTGCCATGGTTTTCCATTGAATGGGGCATTGCAGGGTGAGGGTTTCCTTTTCCGACGTGGTCAGGCCTATCTCAAGAGCTGCAGATTTGTTAAAGTTCATAGAAAAACCTGTGACCCTTCCATAGTTCTTTATCTCGGGCCAGGGTGTGTTTCAGTGAGAGGCAGGGCTGTGAGATGGTAAGTAGGATGTCGTCTGCGTATAAGGCCACTTTGTGTTGGGAGGACCCGACCTGGAGTCCCTTGATGGAGTTATTTAGTCTGATTCTTTGGGCAAAGGGTTCCATAGTCAAGGCGAATAAGAGTGGTGATAGCGGGCATCCCTACCTGGTCCTGCTAGTCCGGGGCAATGGGGCGGAGAGGGTGCTGTTAATTCTCAGGAGAGTCTTTGGTGATCTGTAGTTCGTCAAGACCATGGTTCGGAACTCCGGTCCGAAGCCAAAGGCCTCTAGGGTAAGGTTCATGAAGGTCCAGTCCACTTTATCGAACGCTTTGGTGGCGTCAAAGGCTAGGAGTGCCAGGCCTTGAGAGTTCCGGGTGGCCAGGTCCACCAGATCCAGTGTTCTGTGTATATTATCAGTTGTTGCTCTGTTTTTAATGAATCTGGTCTGGTCTGGGTGGATTATGTCAGGCAAAATGCGTGAGAGACGTGTTGCCAGGACCTTAGAGTAAATGTTGGCATTGATGTTCAGCAATGCAATAGGTCTGTAGGAGGCTGGGTTTGCTGGGTCCCCCCCAGGTTTAGGCACGAGGACTGTGATAGATTCTTGCATGGAGAAGGTTATAGTGCCTGTGCTCCGGAAGGAATTAAAGAGATTCACCAGTGGTGATAGTAGTTGATGCCTGAAGATTTTGTAGAATTTAGTGGTGTATCCGTCTGGTCCGGGAGCTCTGGATTTAAGGGGTTTTATAGCCTCTTTTACCTCTTCTGCTGAGATTGGTGCGTCCAGGGTGTCTCGAGCTGAGGGCTTCAGCTGAGGGAGGGTGGGCTTCTGCAGGTATTCTGTCTGCTCCTGCAGGTTTCGTGGCGGTGCGGACATCACTTGCACCAGATGGTTGGTCGCTAGCCGTAATTTCTCCGGCTCCGAGTATTGGGTTGTGCCCTGGGGGTCTCGCAGTCCGATAATGGTGTTATTCTTCTTGATTTTGCTGAGTTTTGCTACCATTAATTTGTTTGCTTTATTGTTCCTGACGTAATAAAATTGCTTGGCCTTGGCTAATAGGTGTGCCGTATGTTCGGCATAGAGCGCCTTGATTTTCTTTCGTGCCGTCCGGAGCGCTCGTTGTCTCTTGGGGGACCATCCTTTTTCCTTATGCCTGGCTTCCGCTTCCTGAAGGTCTTCCTCAAGGGCCACATGCGTCTGCCTCCTGTTCCTATGGTATGCCACTCCACGGGCTATCAGTTCCCCCTGGATGACCGCCTTCATGGCGTCCCAGGTGTTGGCCGGTGAGGTGTCTTCGTTGGGGTTCTCCTGGAAGAAGTTTGAGATTGATGTTGTTATAGCGTCCCTTATTGGCATTTCGTTTAGTATTGGCTCATACAGTGACAACTTGCGGCGAGCTGTGGGGGTCGGATCGTGAATGCGGATTTCCAGGGTTACCGGAGCGTGATCGGACAGTATTCTTGATCCGATAGACACCTCATTGGTGAAGGCAAGTACCTGTGGTGATGTCAGGAGGAGGTCAATCCTCAAGAAGGTTCTGTTGACGTAAGAGTAGAAGGTGAAGTCTGTTTCCGAGGGGTGCAGCACCAGCCATGAGTCCACCACTTCCAGGGTCCTAAATAATCGTAGCGGGCCGAGGGCAAGGGCGGTGTCCCCGGAGGAGGCCGGGTGTGACTTATCCTTTGTAGGGTCTGGCACTCCATTGAAATCTCCTCCCATCACGATTTGGCCCTCTGTGAAGGGGACCAGGGCGGTGTTCAAGGCTTCATAGAATGCGACTTGTCCTGTATTCGGGGCGTACACCGAGATGAAGGTAAATAGCTGGTCCAGCAGGAGACTCTTCACCGCCACAAATCTTCCCTCTGGGCAGAGTTTAGTTTCCAGGATGTGGGGGTTCAGCCCCTTCTTGAAGAGAACTGCTGTGCCCCCTTACTTGCTGCCACCTGAGGCAATGAATTGCTTTGGGAATTGTTGTGAGCGCAGGCGCCCGAAGTCTGCTGGCAAAAAGTGGGTTTCCTGGAGCAGGGCCACTGCCGCTTCCTTATCCTGGAGCTTCTGTAGGATAGATTTACGTTTGGGGGGCAGGGGGGATTCAACCCCCTGACATTGAGGGAGATGACTCTTAAGGTGCTATGATCCCGTTTGTGGGGGGAGCCTCTGTTGGGTTCAGGTCAGAGGTATGGGTCGAGTTGAAGTCAGCCATTGCTGGGAGAGAAGGGGTTGCCTGCTATCCTATTCCCGGTCTCGTGTCTGTGAGCCTCTTATAGCATTCAGTCATTTCTTCCTTCTGTCCCTTCGGACCCTTGTCCATGTATTTTGCTTTTCTTTTGGCGGGAGTATAGGATCCCCACCTGTGGCAGTGTCGGAGGCCCCTGTGGAGGTAGTACCGGGTGAGAGTGGATGCATTATTTGTGCGGCGTCCTCTAGGTGGCTGATTCTTCGTAGGGTGCCTTTGTAGGTGAATTGTAATGCTGTTGGGAAGAGCCATCTGTAGCGGACCTGTTGGGCCTGAAGGAAAAGAGCCAATGGTCGGAGAGATCTTCTTTTTTGCAGAGTGAGGAGGGAGAAGTCCTGGTAGATTTGGAGAGGGGAGCCCTGAAAGGTTAGCTCGTCCCGGGTGCGACAGATTGATGAAATGGCCTCTTTGGTGGTGAAAAAGTGCACTCTGGTGATGACATCGGGAGGAGAGTCTGACTCCACTCCGCGGCGTGGGCGTAACCTGTGGGTGCAATCTAATAGGAGTTGGGCCTTGTCTAAGTGTGGGAGAAGGCTCTGGAAGAGGTCCCCGACGTATTCCGTTAGATTTTGATCTGGAACTGAGGCAGGAATACCTCGAATTCGTAGGTTATTGCGCCGGGCTCGATTTTCAAGGTCCTCCTGTTTAAATTCCAGGATTTCGCATCTGTTTTGTAGGGCTCTGATGGAGTGTTGGATTCCGTCTATAGCCGTGATATGGTCTTGGGCCTGGTCCTCAACCTGTTACGCTCACCTGGTTCCACGGGGACGCCACCCAGCAGTTGGGACTCAGGTATCCTTCTCTGCGGTTCCCAGGTGTGACCAGCGGGAGGGTTCTGCCTGGAATACAGGTGGGCAATGTTCAAGACTGGGCAACTGGGGTAAACAGTCCCGCAACAGCCTGTATAACCGCGGCCCCACTGGACCTCTCCTCACCTTGTTTTTAATGCAGGTGTGTTCTCCGTCCTGCCTTCTTGGCAGGGGCACGTTGTGCTTGGTGGGCGTTTGCGATCGAGTTGCTTCACTGATGCCGGCCCGCTTTGAGTCTTTCAGGTAGGTCTTATTGCTGTGCTATATTATAGTCCTTGCATGCCTTTTTGGTTTAACTAATGTCTTTTCTCTTCCTTAAGTGCGCGGAAGTCCAATATGTGGCATAGACTGAATTGGTTCTCGCCGGTAAGTAATGGCTTTTTTAGAGCACCTTGATGCGGTGAGTAGGTGCTAAGCACAGCGCTATGATACCTTTCCTCTTGCTAACCTGTTGTCCTGTCTTCCCACAGGTCGCGGTGCATGGAATTCCTGAGGCGATGCTGGTCGAAGAGCGGCTTCCGAGGTGAGCTTTCGGCACCGTTCATTAAATTGTAAAAATGTCTAATGCCTTGTTTCTTCCTTTTTTGCAGATCCGTCGATTCGGGGGGAGCGCTGGTTCCAGGATGCTGATCTCAAGAGCCGTGGACAGCTAACAATGAAATTACAGGAAAACTGCTGCTGCTAACGATGTCCTTTTATTCCTTTACAGATGCTGTTCTTCCGAGGTTCGCGGGTGCAGCTGAACACAGTGAGTGTCATGTTGCAGAATTGCAAAGTAACACAAAGCGTGTTATCCCAGTCGGGCGTGGTTTAAATAGCTTCAAGAAAGTAGTCCAGGTAAAATAGTTCCTATGGTACCACACCCAAAAATACTATACCGCATAGCTTGGTTCCAAGAAGCCAAGCTATGTGGATGCCTCCATGTTGATTGACACTGAAATAAAGTAGTTCCCAATACCAGTCCTTTATCAAGTGTGAGCCTGGCGCCAAAGGCGCCAGGACTGGCCCCAAGAAGACCTAGGCCAAGGATGCCTGGTTTTAGTGGAGAGCCTTCCTGGCCCATGGGCTTGCCAGGGGGTCTTCTGGATGGGGGTCGTGACACAACCTCCCCAACATTTGTTCCGCTTCTGTTCCTCTCTGGTCTGTGTGCTCTAGTTTCATCGAGAGCTCGCTCATGCAGGACCTAAATTCAGCTTTGATGTTGGCCATAAAGGCCAGTAGGTCGCTTCTGGTTGCAAGGGTCTCTTTGCCCTCCTGGTCCATCTGTGGCGTGGAGTTGGGAGAGTCTTGTTTCTTCCCCTTGTCTGCTGCCAGTAGCATTGTGGTGGCAATGTCTGTATTCTTCGTGGTTTAGGTTGCTTAGTCATGATGTCCCCTCTCCTAGGCAGGGCAACGGAGGATAGGGGGTCACTGGATGGGCAGGGGCGCCCCTGGAATGGTGTTGGGTTCGGTGTCCGGTCAATTGGTCGAAAACAAACTGGTCGACTGCAATTTGGTCGACACCATTTGGTCGAATGCCAAATGGTCGAATTTTTTTTTTTTTATATATATATATATGTGTTTTGTGGGTTTTCGTGTGGGGAAAAAAAAAAAAAGAAAAAAAGGGGGTTGGGGGGGGGGACCCCCCAAAAAAAACCAAAAAAGGGTTAAAAAAAAAAAAAAAAAAATTCGACCATTCGGCATTCGACCAAATGGTGTTGACCAATTGTCCTGTCGACCAAATGTTTTCGACCAATTGACTGGTAACCGTTGGGTTCCTCTGGAAGCCAGTCAATTTATGAGGTGAACTGGAGTGTGAGCAGGCATGGGCCCCACCAGTCTTCTGGGGTAAGCAGGAGGTGCCCCATACACTGTAGGCGGTAGTGGGTAGACAATAGATCCCGGGATCACCCGCTCATGGGTGCTGGGTTTCCGGAGGGTTATCTTTGGGTCCCGGAGACGGAGGAGACGAGGGGCGGAAGGCCTTCTCTCCTGGCGTTGTGAGGTGTCCGGGAATATCCTCAGCGAAGGGGCAGGAGGTCGCTGAGTGGGCCGGGGCGCCCCAGGAGTGTTGACGAGTGCCCCAGGAGGCCCGATGAGATCGCAGAGCCTGAGGTAGGTCAGCACTGTAGCACCCTCCAGATGGGGCAGGGCACTCCTGTGGGTCCCCCACGTATTGTGTTGTAGGCTCCCAGAGGACCCCCGGCTCACCCGCACCAAGGCTCCTGGAGGTTGCGCTCCCCTCCCGGGGGTGAAGAGAATGGGAGGAGAGGGCTTCCCCTGTTCAGCGTTGTGTAGTCAATCGATGGCACCCCGGTGGGGGGGCAATTGGTTGTTGGGTGGGCTGGGGTGCCCCAGGAATTGGTGGATGGGGCACCTGAAGGCCTGGTGGAGTTTGTGGGACCCAGATTCGGTCAGTCTTGCATGGTGGGCGGTAGGGGGACAGGTGGCCCTCCACTGGGCCTCAGACAGAGTCTCCCCCTGATGTCCACCTCACACCAGCCCCAGGCTGCAGTCAAGCCCCGGGCTCCAGACAGGGATATCCCGCTCAGGGTTACATGCACCTCAGTTCTGCAGGCAGGGTCCGTGAGGCATGCGACGCAGTGGTAGGCTGGGCTGGCTTGCGAAACAAAGCCCGCAAGCCGCCGCCTTGGACCGGAGAAGACACACATGAGGAGGCGGGTCGGCCCCGCAGGATAGCTCCGACGTGCCGTGTGCATAGGTTGGGAGCTGCAGAGCCCCAGGTACGGGGATCAGTGAGTGCCAGGCAGGGAGCCGGGTAGCGCGCCTCCAGTGAGCACCGCGATGGGCCCATGCGTTGGGCTGCTGCCTTGCTCACTGTGCAGTGGGTGAGGGCAGCGCCCCCACTCCGCACCCGCCGCCCGGAAGCACCAAGTCCACTCCAGTCACGCGGTGCACAGTGCTCCGTGAAGCCGTTGGGTCCCGGGGATGCCAGTCCTCACTCGTCCCCCGCGTTCTCTCTGCTCCTCCCCTCTCCGCCGAAGCGCCCGTCCGCCATTTTGGAATCAGCGATGCCGGCGAGCAGTGACTTTCCCCATCAATTTCAGGGATTTAGAATGTGAGACCGCTGCACATTTTGGCACCAGCTGTGCTAAGGGTGTTCCGGGTGCAGTAGCTTTAGTTTCCGACCTGTTCAGGTTGTAGGAACCGCCTAATTCCGACATAGCAGCGGGCTCCCCACGGAGGCTGTTAAAAGAGCAGCCACATCGATGGTGCTCTAGGCCACGCCCCCTTTTTCTGTACGTTTTAAAGCAACCTATATAAAGCAGCATTTGTCAGTTCTTAAAACTCCCATTAGATATCTGGTCCAAGTGCATCCTTTGCAGACTTGGCTCAAATCCAAGGTTCACTACTTTAAAGTGTGTGATCCTGGGCAAATAATGAAATCTTATCTGTCAAAATTGGTAGTCCTTGGACGTGATTCAGCTTACACTACACACTATGTAAAAAAACAATTACCCATGGATGACAGGAACACGGATAGCATGGAAGAAGCCGTCACACCTGTGAATAGTGTACATGTTTTCTTTGTTGCAACACATTCCTTGTGCAGGAGAACTATTTGTTGTTTCCAAAGGTCACCTTGAAGATTTTGGTTACGTTTCCAATTACTGATAGTTGAGAGGAGCAAGGGTAAATGCATATTTCCGGTGTTTCTTTCAACAACTTTCTTTTTATTTGCACAATTAAGAACAGATAAAACAAAGACAGGTTCATGGAACGCTCCAGGACCCAAGGTAAGAGCATCTGAGAAGATTTAAGATATACAGCACCAGCATTCGTTCAAGGTAAACAAATCAAATAATGATTCAGACAAGTATCAGGGATTAACTCCTATGGAGAGCACACCATCATTCCCCCACAACAGAAAGTTTAATTTACCGCAAAATGTTTTAGTAGGGTTAGTTCAGGTATAAGAAAATAATTGTCAGAATAGTAGTCCATAAATTGAACCCATATTTTGAGGAACTTTGTGAATGGAACAATGACTAAAGATGATAACTTTTCTGTAACGCTGGTTTCCCATTCCTTACATCACCAGTTTGCAATCCAAGGGCCATCAGGGTCTTTGGGGTGTTAGGCAACAATAGTCTGACGCATTGAGAAGATACTTGACAAGCGATGCTGAGGGAACCGATTATGCAGATAAGCCCTTTTCTCCACGGTTACATAGTACCAGAGTTATGAGATCTAAAGGTAATTGTAGCACACATATATCCCATATTTTGGGCAGGGTCTCTTTCAAATATATCTGCAAATTGACACAAGACTAGACTACCAAATGTGACCCAATGTCCACGTCTGACGGCAACCCTTCCAGATCAGAGGGCAAATGGAAGATTGGATTCTATGCAGATCTCATTAATGAGAGAGATGCAACCTGAAGCAACATTCATAGAGACATTCCTAGGTTTTAGTACGCCTAGATAACATCAGGATTAGTGGTAATCGTAAATCCAAATTATATAGCCCAGATACATCACCCAGCTTCTCTTCAATCCCCACCCGATGGTCTTCGTCCTATCTGTACGTATAAGACAATCTTTCTTCTGGGAGATCTCGATCTAAGAGTCGATAGAGCCTGGAAACCCAGCCCCCAACATTACCCTTGGTAATTAGAAGTTCCAGTGGTATGATCTGCCTAACTCCTACCCGTGGGTTGGAGGTCAACTGTCGGACCTGCATATACATCGAAACCTCTCAGTCTCCCCAATGTGGAACTTAAGCTTAGCTTCCCCAAAGGATGCAGTGAACCTTGTGTTGGAAAATCTGATAGCACCATGCGACCTTCCAACACTCAGGAGGCAAAGATACCCCATCCCATCCAGGTGAGAAGTCTGGATTGTGAGTGATTGGAGCATATGAATTCAACACAGGCTCACTCCCTCACAGCCACAATGACGTGTCCCTATAGAGTAGGGAGGTCTGTGTGGAAGGTAATACTTTCTCCCACTTTTATATCTGTTTTGTTTGCTCATGAATAGAAGAGATGAAAAGGAAATACTCCAGGCCCTCTGGTTACGTCACGTATTCTTGAGGGTCACCCTATCCTGAATGTGGAAAATTATTTATGTTGTTAGATATCTTTTGAGACTAGGAACATTCATCAAACCCAGAACAGTAGCTGTAAGGAGACTCTTCCTGGAGATTCTTTATTTTTTTATTGGCTTTTCTGGTTATACAGCATAGATAACATTTTGCCACTTAAGAAAAAAAGAACATTGATTAATAAAAAATACTAATTTCATATATGCAAAGAATAATATAAAAATGGTCTTTTACCATTATTAATGACATAGACAGCTTTTCACCATCATTATTTTTACATTTCAAATTAGATGCATCACTTTACTTGGATTCTCTAATGTCCCCAAATATCTTTAGCCATAGTTTTGTCAATGCTATTTTCAGATGGATATGGTTTCCCCTAAGTAATTCGTCCCACCATCCTTCCATCGTCCGGGAACCATATTTTGTAGTAAATTCAGTTAATAATGTGATTCTTGCATCTCTCATGGTTGAACAATATAGTTCCGGATGTTTCAAAGTTTCATATGAATCTTCTTCTTTACAGAGTCTGCAAAAAGTCAAAGATTTGTTTTGTTTCCCCCTGCTCAATACTTCTCTTGTCGGGAATACGTTTAACCAAAATCTAAGAAACTGGTTCCTGAAGTACCAGTTTTGAAATTTCACTAGATATTTTGGCTGGCTATTCAGGTTTCTTGCTTCCTGAATTGTTCAAATTTCTGGCGTCGTTGTTGGGTAATGATCCAGTCTTGTGTATACATTTTTTTGAACCCTATCTGGGTTCTCCCTTAGGCTTTGATCTAATTCATCTAGCTGATTCAAGATTCTTTGGCAGACTGATTGCCATTCTGATAGTGCTCGATCTACGTTGGCCACAAGCACTTTACCTAGGGCCGCAAGGCCACCTGTTGAATGACGTCCGTACACTTCCGGTACAGATGTGGAGATTTCCATACAACTATAGTACTCATTGCTGTCAGGCCCAACTCCATTCTGATGGCTTGAATTGGGGTACTTTTAGGTATTCGGAGCACTCTGTTCCAGAATCGTCCTTCGATCTTTGCCCAATTTTCTCCGCCGAATGTAAAGGAGGTTTCTGCCCCATAGGTGAGTATCGGGAGGGCCTTCATACGGTAAAAGGTTATTAATGGTAACATTGAAAATCCACAAAATTTCTTCAGCAGTATTCTTCCCTGGCTTGCCAGGTTAAAGGCTTTAGCTCTAAGTAGTTCGACTCTTGGCAGATCTTTTTTATTTGTGTTCAAACACACACCTAGGTATATTAAAGATTTCACCTCAGGGATTTTTTGTCCCAGTAAAACCCACGTGTTGCCTTTCCTGGGCTGCCTCTTGGTGCCTGGTCGAAACGTCATGATCTGTGATATTGCCGGGTTAATTTTTAGATTGTTCAACTCCACATATTTCTGCAAAGTGTCCAATTGCCTTTGTAGTCCTACTGGAGTCTGATCCAGGAGGCCCACATCGTCTGCGTATAGAATTCGCAGTATTGTTACAGTGGCGATCTTAGGCGGGAAACATCCGATATCTTGAAAGGCTATTTCTAGATCTGCAATAAAAATTTAAACAGTTCCGGTGCCAACAGGCACCCCTGTTTGAGGCCTTTGTTAGTTTGAATTTCTTTGGTTAGCAACCCTGTTCTATCTAGCCTCACTTGCAATGATGTTTCGGTGTGTAGATCTACTATTGCTTCTACGATGTGTCCCGGACATCCGCAGTTTGTCAATTTGGCGCACAGTTTTGGCCGGCTGATGGTATCAAATGCTTGTGAGAGGTCTATGAAAGCCAAATAGACATATTTCTCTGTGCTCCTTTCTGTTAGGGCCTTTAAGATGTTTATGAGAAATATGTTCAATGAGGTTCCCACACCCTTCACAAAGCCTGATTGACATTTATCTTGGCGATTCCTTTCCATACTCCAGTTAATCAAAGTTTTGAGTATGAGTGCGGAAAATACCTTTCCCGCAACGTCCAATAGTGCCAAAGGTCGGGAAATTGCCCGGGTTCAAACAGGGACCTTTCTTATATATCGGCATGATCACAGCCTTTTTCCATGACATTGGTACTGCTTTGATTGTCAATATGTATTCAAATAAATACATTAGACATTTTGACCATTGGTCAGGATCTTCTTTAAGTGGAGCATTTGTCATCCCGTCAGGAACTGGGGCTCTCGAGTTCTTTAATTTCAGTATCACGTCTTTTACCAATTCCAAGTTGATATGTAAGTCTTCCCATGGTTGACTGCTCTTTTCTTGTTTCCGTCGTTCCAAGATGTTATTATCAAAAAATCTTGGGAAATGTGATGGCCAATCCCGTTTTGGCATCATGGTGGACATCAAGGCTTTCTGGGGCACATGCAATTCATTGATCATAGACCATATCTCATCAGTTTTCTTTTGACTTATTTTTTGTAGCATTCTTTCTGCATCTTTTTGATGACATTTTACCTATGCAACTTACACCAGGTTCTATAATGTTGTGTTCATTTCTTGATCTTTATTTTTGCCTACGGTGTATTTTGTTTCATTAACTTGCGGATCAGACTGTTAGTCAAATTCTTTTTTTTCCGTTACAACTAGGTCAAATGCATGTCGATGATGGACGATAGCTTTATTAACCTGTTGCTTTTTGGTTTGGTATGCCTCAATAAGTTGAGGATAGTCAACCATATCAGTTTTACTTTCTCTTACTGCACACTGTATTTTTTGCTTAAGTGAACCTGTGAGGCAGGCTATTTTCCTCTCTTTGATTTTCAATTTGTTTATTCCTGGTATTACTTCTAGATTAGTTTGATAGAACTGTATATACCGGTTTCTCCATTTCCCAAGTCATTATTAGCAGATTGTGATCGCTACTGTGTTTTTCTTCTACCCGCAATGTTTGTACTAACATAGACAAATTGCGTGATACGCAGATATAGTCTATGATGCAGGTTCCTGCTCTTCCTGACCATGTTGCTTTCCTAGGTATATCACCTTCGGTTACTCCATTTGGAATTTGGATTACTCTTGATTTCATGGCCTTAACCCAACGCTGACCTCTAGTTTCCGATTCTGTTTTGAGAAGCAGATCACCCGGAAATTCTTTTCCGTTCCGGTCAAGACAGTGAGAGTACAAGTACCCACATATTAAAAAATGAGCATCCGTCCATTTTGCTCAAGACCATCGATCACACCCATTATTTGCTCAGGAAGTTGTTCAATTCCGGTCTTTTGGGGTTCAAATACAAATCTACTAGAATTAGGACCATTTATGACCCATTTGGCTTGGTGGGTAATCTCCCCACCAGAACTTGTATAAACGGGCTTGGGTTAAGTTCTTCAATTAGAGTTAGCTACAGCTGGTTGTTTATGGCTGTCAGTAAACCTGACATGGGTCTACCTTTCGTACCTTTAGTAGCTGGATTCAAATGAATCGTATAGCCATTGTGTGGGAGCGAGGGGCCATCAGGCCCCTCTCATCCTCTACTTCTCAGTACAAAACTCGGACCAAGTGCCTCCAGTAGTGGGTTCGCCCCTTGCCCTTATGCGATGTTAACCTTGGGTGACTTTCACGTAGATGGGACCACTGAGCAGGACACGGGGCATCCATTTTTGTACCCCCTTTCGACTCCATCTTGGTGACTAGGCCTCACTGCGATAGTACAAAAAAACGCTTCTCTTCCCTTTTCTCACAGCAGCACGGCCTGCGGGCAGGACACAGGGCCCCCACCCTCTTACTCACTCTGGCTGGAAAACTTTGCGGGTCCATTCTCACGCTGAAGCCGGAGATGCTTGCAACACAATTATAAATGTAACACATCGCTCTTCCTCTGAGATTACTGTCCCGCATGTGAACCAGCATGAGCTAAGCACATAGCTCGTCTATCTCCACAAACGTGTTGTTACCCCTCCCGCACGTTCGCCCGCGGAAACTCACTGCCATTGTGACCCTGTG
Organism: Ambystoma mexicanum; assembly: GCF_040938575.1. NCBI lineage: Eukaryota > Metazoa > Chordata > Amphibia > Caudata > Ambystomatidae > Ambystoma > Ambystoma mexicanum. The sequence goes on from NC_090936.1 coordinate 629,910,162, forward strand.
TCTCTGCAAGATATTCCTTTCATGTGCCAGACCACTGACCATGCCATAATGACCACCCAGCAGATCCCCAGCTAACATTAGACCCCTGCTGCAATATATTGTTGCCTACCACTAACAAATGCCACATACCAGAGATTCTTATGTGCGCGGACCTTAACTTCAACCAGTGTATTAAAGCGGTCAAGACCCTTAACCTAAGACTTGTATAATCCTATGTTATTGATAATATAGATATATGTGTGACTTTTATAGAGACATGATAAACTACTGAAGGTGTTCGAACAACTTTTATTTAGTGCATGCATTTTTTGAGAATATATTATGTTAGCTTAGATAGTGACCACCCTGCCTCCCAGCGACCTGACCTTCACCCATGCGGAGCACAGATGACTGACGTAAATCCTCCCGCCAACCAAGCAACCAACTCGGATGAAGAGATGCCACCCCACCTGAGACATCGAGTGAACTGACCAATCCGGGACCAACGTAGTATCCTATGTTAGTTGCGTCACTCACCCTATAAAACGTAATGTAATGATAACTTGTGCAGAGCGCTCTCAGATATCGCTTGAATAATATTCATCAGATAAAACCTTTTCTTGAACTCTCGCAGCCTGCTCTCTTTGCCTTATTCCCCATCAGGGGTGTGTTTGTTTTATTCTTTTGCATGTCAAAGATGGGTAGGGCTCAAACACCATCGAATAATGGTGATTCTCTCAACCATGTTTCCTGGAAGTAAATTAAATCATATTTTCTTGAAAAAAGATCTTCTTTTGAAAACAGATGGACAAAACCCTGAGTATTCCAGTTTGCAACCAACCTTTTGCCATTATCGGTGGATTTTTGGCATTATGGCTTTCCCATTTTTTTTGCCAGAAGATTTACTAGCCATCTCCAGTTGTCTTCATCCTCGTCCTTCCCTATTGCTGTTTTTCCTGTTTCTTTTAATGACCCTCCTGGTTTGGGCTGCCACGATGTGACTCTCCTATCATTTCCTATTTGCCCCGATGATCTTTTGGTGTTATTGTCTTTCGGCATAAAGGCCCCAGACTGTTCATACTTTGCCCTAACTTGGGCCTGGAGCTCAGACATTTCCGCTCAATACTCAGTAAGATCAAATCCCATTGGTCTCAATTGGGCAGCCTCGTCCAAGAAAAGTTTAGTTATCCACAGAGTAGCCAAATGCAGAATCACTCTATCAGTCCTTTTGCCCTCCAGGAATTCGTTAGTTAGTAAATCATTCGTGGTAAAGGGCCTCCAAAAAGGAACATGATGGAGAAGCCTGATTACGTTCTCCCTGTTTAAAATTAGACCATCATTTGTTGATACCAACCTTTCTAATACCAACAGTGTGATTGGTTTATTAATTTTGTTGGCCTCCGGGTTTATAGACTTCACCTTCATGTTCTTATTGTGCATCACTTGTTCCTTAATCTTCATTTCTTGTGAGCACCTAGGCTTTACAAGTCTCAGGGGCGATATCCTGTATTGATCTTTCTGTCCGGTGGTGTCAGCCGGTACTAGACAGTATTGAACTTTCAGCTGTTGTCAGGAGCGTAGGAGACCCATAAAATCTGGGGGGGACAGGGGACACCTTGGGACTTTGCATTTTTTAAATTTATTTATTGTGTTTTATTCAAAGAACTCGACTTTTCACAACATTAAAATAGCAGTACGTATTAAATTACATATATCATCACTGTATAAAACAAGAGAAAAGAAGAAAAGAAAACAGAAGAAAATTAAGACAAAGAAAAGCAGTTCAGTGTATAAAATCCTCCCAGCATGGACATTTAGAGAGATATTTTATAATACTCTCACCTGTGCTTTAAGTGCAGATGCTTTATGGAATTTGGCCAACCCATCCTATTCTATTCCACTTGAACCCTCAATGATGGAACACGAGTGCGCCCCATTACAGCAGTGTATAGGCTGCAATCATACCTCGGCACTAAGGTATTCACTGGATTTACATGGATAGTGGAACAAGTGCTGTTTTGAATCTAGAGGCTCTGCTTTATTTTTTTCTGGGTCACCCAGATGCCGTATGGTGGCCTCTATTAAAACTTGTCTACAACTCATTATTCAGCTGGTGGTGGGTACCAAAAATGCAGTTGCATCCCTACTTTAAAACAAGCGTTGGCAACTCCAACCGTTTGGGCTTTAATGTAGGCATGGAAAAGGCACTTGCCAAGCACCGCCATAGTGGTATTAGGTACCCACTGATGGTGGCAGCTGCAAAATGGTGCAAGTACCTGGACATTTAATAGAAGTGCCGGGCAAATGCCCAATACGTATATATAAGCGAACGCATAGGTTATGGCTTAAAATGAGTCTGCAGCCTGCGTGGCATCCATCCACCAAAAACCCATGAAGGTTGCTAAGATAGCCCAAATAACATGATGCTGTGTTGGAAGGCAAGATGCCACGCACCCTGGCACCAGCTCCTACTACAGGACAGGTCAGAGGTGAATATATACCTCATTTAAAGGCATGGTCTAGTAAAAAAAATGTATTTAAACAATAGATAGGCAACATAAAAAAAAAATACTAGCATTCTCTTTTTTAAAACTTCCTATGTAAAATTTTGAGCTATTCAAGCTCAAAATTCGCAAAAGCAAGCACATGGGCGCATCCATTTTGTGAAATGGATGCCCTCCTGTGCTGGCTTTTGCTTTTGCGGCACTAATGAAGGAAAAGCCAGCCAGCTGTAGTAAACAAAAGCTACCGCTGGGTGGCTTTCCCTTCATTAGTGCTGTACGCGGAGGACGGGGACCGGAGACCAGAGCAGGAAAGCTGCAGCTGAATCTCGGTAAGTGCTATTTATTTTAAAAAAAAATAAGCACTAGCTGCGTTTTTTCTTCTAAGTTTTCTGGCCTGGAGGAGCCCGGAAAACTTAGAAATAAAACCGCAGCTTTAAAAACATTGTATTTATGTCTGCGGTCGCTTTTGAAGCGACCGCAAACATAAATACAACGTTATTGTGTTGGAAAACGCTGCGGTTTTTCTTTCCAAGTTTCTCAGGCTGCTCCGGCTCGGAGGAGCCTGAGAAACTTGGAAAGAAAAACCGCAGCGTTTTCCAACACAACCGTGTTGTGTTTGTGTTGGGTAGTGACCTTCTGTGTGTGTCTGGTAAGGAAAGGAGATGTGTTATGTAGTGGCTGTCTGTGTAATGCTGTCTTGCTGTGAGCCTGTGATGTCACATGGAATGTCACTGTGTGGATGGTGGAATGTTTATCTGAGGGTTCCATACTGAGGCAGTTAGAGCTCCCCTGCCTGGGTGATGGGGCCAGTGCTGATATATAGTCCATACTCTCATGTATTTATCCTTCCTGTAACTGTGTCCTTAAGTTCCTGTAATAAACCTAAGAAGTAACACAAGAAAGTCTGGAAGTCACTTCATAACAATGGCGACGAGGATGGGATCTTTCAAGAAGAACCTGCGTACATAAGAAGAAGTTGAAGTCTGAAGGAGCCTGCTGCTGGGGGTGCAGGAGAGAGGAGGACAGAGTGGTGGTCAGCACTGCCCCCACATACAAGTAAGAGACCCATCACCCAGGGCCAAGGTGGGGAGGAGCAAGGAAGACCCACTTCTTCAGGCATCAACAAATTGAGAGGTGATACTTTTAGAAGAGGACCAGTGATGGCAGCTGGCAGTCCAGTGATGTAATGGCGCCCTGTGGTGAAGCAGAAATTATGAAAAGTGCCCACAGAAGTGAAGCTGGTGAGGGCAGCTGTGGAAATGATGCCCTGAACTCGACGTGGCATAAGTCCTGCTGGGGATGGGAAGACACATTCGCCCTTGCAGGCAGCCAAAGAAGTGGTGAGCTGAAAATGCCTGCTTTCCCCTTCCTTTCACAAGGAATATAAGGTACTGTAATGTTGTGAAAGAATGACTGAAAAGAGCAAATGTGAAGAGTAGAGGAAAGTCATAAGCAGAATTAAGGGGGCAGCAAGTGCAGTGCAGTACAGGAAGAAGCTGTTTAAAGTACTGTAAAAAATGGTGCGCATTACTGCTAGGATGAATGGCAGCCAAGAAGATGCAGCAAGTTTTTTTTTCCTGCTACCAGCTTACAGTGAAATGAAGTCCGGCAGAGCACTGTAAAATGGGTACTTTAAAAAAAAAAGGAAATTAAATTATTCTGCATTAATGAGACTTTTAAATGGTGAAATCGCCTTGTACTGTTTAGCCTAATGATCTTTGCCTAGTTATAGCGTTTTGGAAATGTGCGCGCTCGTTTTGCGAGTGTTGAACTGCTGAGGGTCTGAAGTGCAGTTCACTGGAGCATCGTGTGACCGTTGGGAAAATGCCCCTTTGAGGAGTTCTGTGTGGATCAGGAGCGGAGAAGCTAATGATGACGTAATGGAATTCTGCACGGGTTTGATGAAGATACGAATGTTAAATGCAGAATGTTCTTACCTGCATTGGAATGCAGAGCAACGTTTTTTTCTTCTCCCTTGCCGTATTACAAGCGAATACATTAGAGGAGTGGCTCTATCGGCGTGCCCCAACGTGATGACGTTCCCAGAAGAGTTTATCCTCACATATTAGATGCAGTGATGCAATGGTCTGCGGTTGCAATGAGGAATTCATTGCGTGCAACAATGGAATGGAAGTGTTATCGCTTACACGGCGGTAATGAAAGAGAAAGCATCATATGCTGATGTGTGGATTGTGGGCGGAAAAAAAAAGGGTTGTTTTCAGTAAACAGGTACTGTTTTTTTATTCCGGTATGGCAGCAATAGGAGTAGCTGCAACGTTTTTTAAAGGGAATGCCATTAAAGCATCTACACAGAATGTTTGCCATTGAAGCTTTAACAAGGAATGGGTGATCTCAGTGATGTATTTTTATGACTATGGTAAAAGTAAAACAGAAAGCTACGTGTAATTTATGGACTTTGGATATGACTTTGTTTAACATGTTCAATGGCAACAAATGTCATACGGTATTTGTTAAAAAAAAAAAATAATAATAATAATAATAATAATAATAATAATAATAATAATAATAAGATGTATTGTGCTAGGATTTACTGTGGCTATGATATTACTCCGGTTCAAATATGTTGATGTTTTACGGTGGTGAGAAATGATATTTCAGTATGTGTGATGAGTGAGTGGAGAGTATGTCTCTGCCTGGCTGGGAAGGTGCAGAATGAGAGATGGTGAATAGAAATAGTGTGCAGTACATCACGAAGCTGCATGATATGTATCCTTTTTATTAAGTGTGGAAGATTGAGCTAAAATAACCTGTTGAGGATTTTCAGGTGTAGGTTGCTAACAAGCAACATGGACTTTTAGGAGCAGAGTATTTATCTTAAGGTCAAGAGATGACCATGGACTTCTAGGTCAAAAATGTTGATTATCTTAATAACACTGCAGTGATAACATGGTAAATTGTAAAATGTCTTTGCCTGATTCAGTTTAAGTTGGAAGTAAAATAGTTGCACAATAGTGGGCATGTAGATGGTATGGATCTGGCAGTAACTGAAGAAGTAGCGCTTCTGATGTGGATGGCATTTTGTAAGTACTTAGAGGTAGCGCCTCTGGTATGTGGGTCACGAGTGAGAGAGGTAGCACCTCTGGTGAGTGTGGCTCAATTGGTATTTGAGGGAGGTAGCGCCTCCGATGTGGTTATAATGAGAGGTAGCGCCTCTGATGTGTCTGTGTCACGATTGGTATGAAGATGAGGTAGCGCCTCTGGTTTGAGTGACATTGTAGTAGTACTTAGAGGTAGCGCCTCTGGTATGTGGGTCACGAGTGAGAGAGGTAGCGCCTCTGGTGAGTGTGGCTCAATTGGTATTAGAGGGAGGTAGCGCCTCCGTTTAATGTGGCAAAATAAGTGCTGAAGTGAGGTAGCGCCTCTGATGTGCGTGTCACCAGGGTGTTGGAAGGAGGTAGCGCCTCTGGTGCGTATGCGAAGAATTGTATTGAAGAGAGGTAGCGCCTCTGGTGAGCATGGACCCTAGTGTACGCGAGGGAGGTAGCGCCTCCAGCGTGTGGAACATTCTGTTGTGCGAGAGGTAGCGCCTCTGCCAGGATGGAGTAGGGCTAGAAACTTAGTAGATTAGTGTCGCGTTGGTTTGTTTCCACAGATATTTAAAGGAGGTAGCGCCTTCGTTTTTTTTGCGATATTCTTCCTATATTTTGCTGTGCCAAAGACTGCGTTTTCTCCAGACAGTCTGTTTGGCATAGTACTCTTGTAATGCTGTTTTAGGTCATCAGTGGTCAAATGCCTGGTACGCAGATGGACTTGGGATGTCTGGCCAGTGTCTCATGGTGATCTGTGGTATTTGGTCTTATTGACTAATCTGGTTACACCTGATAGGCTGAGTCTATTTGGAACTCTTTATTGTTTTGCCTCTGTGTGTGGGTGTGTTTGGTAAGGGAAGGAGATGTGTTGTGTAATGACCTTCTGTGTGTGTGTCTGGTAAGGAAAGGAGATGTGTTGTGTAGTGACCTTCTGTGTGGGTGTCTGGTAAGGAAAGGAGATGTGTTGGGTAGTGACCTTCTGTGTGTGTGTCTGGTAAGGAAAGGAGATGTGTTATGTAGTGGCTGTCTGTGTAATGCTGTCTTGCTGTGAGCCTGTGATGTCACATGGAATGTCACTGTGTGGATGGTGGAATGTTTATCTGAGGGTTCCATACTGAGGCAGTTAGAGCTCCCCTGCCTGGGTGATGGGGCCAGTGCTGATATATAGTCCATACTCTCATGTATTTATCCTTCCTGTAACTGTGTCCTTAAGTTCCTGTAATAAACCTAAGAAGTAACACAAGAAAGTCTGGAAGTCACTTCATAACAGTTTCTGCCTGCCGTGGCTATCACTTTGGGTCTCCGGTGAGCACCGGAGACCCAAAGTGAAAGCCAAGGCAGGCAGAAACACAACACGGTTGTGTTCACATGCCGCGGTGTTTCTGCCTACAGCTGATTTCCCATTTGGGGCTGTCGGGCTCCCCACGGGGGGCCTGAGAGCCCCAAATGGGAAATGCTAAATGTGCGTTGTTTCTGCCTAAATCTGCTTTCCCATTTGGAGCTCTCGGGCTCCCCGTGGGGAGCCCGAGAGCCCCAAATGGGAAAGCAGATTCAGGCAGAAACAACGCGGTTGTTTTCCGTAATGCTGTGTTGTTTCTGCCTGAATCTGCTTTCCCATTTGGGGCTCTCGGGCTCCCCGTGGGGAGCGCGAGAGCCCCAATTGGGAAAGCAGATTCAGGCAGAAACAACACGGTTGTTTTCCGCAATGCCGCGTTGTTTCTGTCTGAATCTGCTTTCCCATTTGGGGCTCTCGGGCTCCCCAAATGGGAAAACAGATTCAGGCAGAAACAACGCGGTTGTTTTGGAAAACGCTGCGGTTTTTCTTACCGAGTTTCTCAGGCTCCTCCGAGCCGGAGGAGACTGAGAAACTTGGAAAGAAAAACGCAGCGTTTTCCAACACAATAACGTTGTATTTATGTTTGCGGTCGCTTCAAAAGCGACCGCAAACATAAATACAACGTTTTTAAAGCAGCGGTTTTATTTCTAAGTTTTCCGGGCTCGTCCAGCCCGGAAAACTTAGAAAAAAAACCACAGCTAGTGCTTATTTTTTTTTTTTAAATAAATAACACTTACCGAGATTCAGCTGCAGCTTTCCTACTCTGGTCTCCGGTCCCCGTCCTCCGCGTACAGCACTAATGAAGGGCAAGCCACCCAGCGGTAGCTTTTGTTTACTACAGCTGGCTGGCTTTTCCTTCATTAGTGCCGCAAAAGCAAAAGCCAGCACAGGCGGGCATCCATTTCACAAAATGGATGCGCCCATGTGCTTGCTTTTGCGAATTTTGAGCTTGAATAGCTCAAAATTTTACATAGGAAGTTTTAAAAAAGAGAATGCTAGTATTTTTTTTATGTTGCCTATCTATTTTTTAAATAACATTTTTTACTAGACCATGCCTTTAAGGTTAGTCCTGACTTCAGACCTAGGCTGCAGGTAGGATTGAGTGAAAAGGGATTTGATGCAGGAACAGCCTGCTGTGACTGTCTCTTCTTGGAGAGGAAACAGACAGGAGTGCAGATGACACTTGGGCAGTAGGAGAGCGCCGAGCCCGAGCTCCCACGTTCTCTCTAATAAATCCTCCCCATGCCGGGCTGCACCTGGGAGAGGAGGGCCACTGTGTGTATTATCAGGCCCAATCAATGCACAGACAGATATGGTGTAGTGTATATATCTACAATTATTTCAACAAACGACTTCTCATCGTCCTCGTGCAGGCCTCGTGAGCATGGATCAAGCATTAGAAGACGACTCATTCGTGACTGCACCCTTTATTTGAGAAAATGAGGCAAGACACTATTCTTCCTTGTACAAATCTCCCCTCTGTACCCTTCTCTACTCCACATTCTTGTCTGCTGTACACCCTTTTCTCCCAAGTCCCTTCCCTGCACCCCACACCAAGTCACTCCTCTGACACACTGCCGTCTGCACTTTCTCACTTGTCTGTACTTCTCTCTCGTTTGCAAAACCCGAAGCACCTCGTATGTCATTTCTGCCCTAAACCACTCTCTCCGTGTTCTGGTCTTTCCTGGACCCCTCTCTCCCCAGCACACACTAGTCACCCGTGCTGCAAACCATCCCTACCTTTCATCTGCACTCTGTTCTTGTTCCCATCTCTCCCCTCCCTTGCTCCTCTCTTTTTCTGTCCTCTGCAACCTTTACCCTTTTTCACTGTGCAGTACCACACTCTACTGCACCCCAGTCCCTCGCTTCCCATTCCCCCATGGCCAGCACGCCACACAACTCTCATCTGTACACTTACTCAGCATTTTCTCCTCAGTCTTCAGAGCACCCTCGATATCCTGGCTTACATTTCACAGTTTTTCTCTTGCACGCCTTGCATGACCAACCACTCCATATAGTTTCTCAGAATAGGCTGCAACAGGCATGCCAGATCCATGACCTTAAAAGGACCCATTGATACCTGCAAGCATTAACTCTTAAGAAATTGTCAGGAGCATGGATATTTGGAAGGGGGGACAGACACAGAAGTCACTAAATCCATGTACTGCTGAGGCTCTACCCCGAAAATCTGATCGCACTGCAACCACTCAAGTATGCTGACAGAAACAGCCACGCTGAATAAAACAGGGTGACGCTTAGCCAAGACCTACAGAAGATTAGCGCTTGATTTCTTTTGAGAGATGTGCAGGATGGCCCCCAACAAATGGTTTATTTTGGGCAGGGACAGAGTTTAGGTCTGGGCTGGTAATAGTTTGTTTTATGGAATATAAGAATACTTTAGTCATAGCGCTTAATGCTAGATGCTTGCAGCTTCTAGGCAATGTAATATCAGGTATTATTACCCTCATTTGAACGGTACTGAATTTATGAAATGTTAAAATGGACCTGGCTGCTGCTAGGTTTGAACTAGCGAAATGCAAATAGTCCTCATATCTGAGACCAAGCTTTAGGTGTGGTACCATCCGAACCTCAAGCAGGTGTGAGTTGGTGGGAAGAGATGGAGGGGTGTGCCTTAAGTCCTAGTGATATTAGAGTATACATCAAGTGTTTTCCCTTGCCTACCTTAGACACAACTATGGAAAAGAGCACACATCCCATGTAGCGGCCCTTCTTGAGATTGGCCCATCCTCATTTTACTTTATATGATTTCATGAGGACTTCGTATAAAATGTCAGGCTAATATCACAGGCAGTGTCTGCACTTTGAAAGCCAGGCCTGGGTACAGGGACATCTTGGAGAAAATTCAGTCTTTGCCAGATTGTGTCCCCCCACTGTGCATTATTTTCTCTATAGGTTTACTTGGGATCACCTAGAAGTGACTCAGTTGGCAGTCTACACTATAACGAAATGCCTCAATCGTAAATGTTCTAACAGAGTTTCTTGTTGCTCCATGTATGCTAAGCATGTTGAGTGAGTGCAAAGAGGGACAAAGTGTCACAGCAATAGATGTCACCTCCAGCTGGGGGACCGGGACTCTTTTTGGGAAGCAGTTATAGATACAGTCATAGAAGGTGTAATGTTGTTTTGCAGAGAAACATGTCAGGTGCAGTCAGCGTGATCCAACTTTAAGGAAATAAACTAGAAACAATCTCAAAGTAACCTGACAGTTTAGGGGCACTAGTGAAAGCAGCAAAAATAATCGTCATGCCCTTCTCCTTAAAAAAGGCAATGCATAATATATTAAACGGTGTTGTGCCTGGCATTTGTATAGAAACTGCATGTACATGTCAATACTATTAGGAAAGATTTCCATTTATGTAATTGTCCCTCCAGTTGTGTACCCCCAACTGTTTGCTGCTGTTTAACACCATAGTATGACTTGTTGCTACTTTTCTGCAACATGTAACAAGTGTACAAGATACCTTCCAGTACAGTGCACTTGGGTCTCTTAGTTATTTCCAAAGACCCTAGATACTCCCAAAGGAGTTTCTAGGAGATGTGCAGATGTGTCACGGACAGGGCTGGTGGAAGCTTATCTTTTCATATAATTTTAACCCTTTTCTGCCAGGTAAACCGCTCCAAAATGGCCATGCCACGAGGTTCATTGTCCTGTCCCTTGGCCATCTTGCCCCTTCGCCTTCCCCAGGTCAGTCCTTATTTGGGCATGCATTTTCCCGTAAAACACCAAGCTTTTGCGGGCTTCTGCATGCCTTGTGTGTGTGCCTCCAGGATGTGGGATGGGGTGTCTGTCCCCAATACACATCCTGGGTGGCAGAGAGTCTGGAGTGCTGTGAATGCCTGGGGCCACCGTGGTCCGTGTTTGGTCCACGTATGGTATGCCTGAATGTGAGCAGGTCTCCCATTGGATCAACTTCGTTTTGGCACAAATGAGATTCTGGATAAGAGAAGCCCCCTAAGAAGCTGAGTCGAGGAACCGCTGGTGACCCACTGGAAGGTTTGGCACCCTAAGCCCGCTGTCGTCCCATGGAACCCTTCTGCACCTGGTCATCCTAGAAGGTCTGCAAAGATGCTTCAACCCATTGGAATAGTGGGACCAACTATTCTCGGGACCTTCACCAAAACCTGCAGGTAAGCCTTCTCAGAAGTGTCCCTAGGCCAACCAGTGGGCTGACCATCTTACGCAGGACCTTTGCTCTGTCTCCACCGGAGTTTCGAAGAGGTCCTCAAAACTTAGTATACTGCTAGCTCTGTGTTCATGGCACCCTCACACTGAATTTCGTACACTTGGAGTTCCCAGGTCTGAAGTGAGACGAGTTAGCCAGAACTGGAGCATACATGTATACCGTGTCGCCCAGCCGTGGTGATGATCTTTGCAGTTGCACTGCATTTGTGCCCCTCTACCCCTGAAGCCTGCTGCAGTGAAACTGGCCTGATCCATACATCAGGAGTGGAGAAATCGCCACTGTCCCGTTTGGGAATCATCGCTGTATCTTCGTCGCTGAAAGATTCAGAGCCACCAAATTGATGCACTTGAACCTGCAACCGAAGTGGACTCGACCGACGAAGTTTGGTCCGAAGCGCGCCGGGGGTCGGTGAGTAATCGCAACCCTAACCGGTGGCCCCTAGCGCCTCCATCCATTTCTACGCACGAGTGACCCCTCTCCTTTCCACTGCTAGTGCAAACTATTCCCACCTCTTGGAATAGATTCTGCTGTCAAATGGAGACCCTCCTCGAATAGTGGGAACCTATTCTTCATTGCCTCACCCACCTTCCAGAGCTGCTAGAGACCCCTGAAGAGGCCCCATTTTGCCCATTGTAACTACCACATACGCTTGCATTGCCTGTACCTTTGAGCATTAGGCACCTCTCTTCTTAGGGATTGGACTGCCTCTTAGTTAGGAGTGTGTACGATGTAAAAGGGGCTAAAGACTATTTGCACTGCCTGTTTCTTTCCTCTTTAGGTTGTGGACCCATTTCGTGATTTAACCCTTTAGACCCCATTGGTCTTTTATGTATGTATTTTGATAGTATTGTGTTAGTCTAAATGGTATTACTGTGATTTGATTGTGTGTTTGAAAGTCATAGGCCTTGAAATACATGTATATGTATTTTTAATATATCTACACCTGACTGGGAGTGATTTGTAAGTGTCCTTTACTCTGTGTGCTCATTGAGGTCTTTCAGTCACGCTTACCCCTCCTGAGACCTAGGAGGTCATTATGACCTTGGCGGTAGGGGGTTAACGGGGCCGGTAGAGCTGCCGGCCCCGTTAACCCCCACTGCCTCACTACAAGTTCCGCTTGCGGGACCCGCTAAGGACGCCTGGTTTTACCAGGCGTCCTTAGCGGGTCCCATGAGCGGTCCATCATGCTAACAACGGGCCAGTTGTTAACGGGCCCGTTGTTAGCATGCTCCCCATTCCCATTGAGCCCTATGGGGGCTCAAATGGGAATGGGGATGGGTTCCTGGAATGGGGAAATACTGGGCCCTCCAAGGTCAGAATGGCCCGGTATTTCCCCATTCCAGGAACCCGGACCCGGTACCCGGAATGGGGGTAGCCATGCCGCAAATAGCAGCATGGCTACCTCCAAGGTCATAATGACCTCCCTAGTCTTGACCGCCGCCAGGCTACCTTGATTGGTCTGGCTTGTCCAGAAGGTTACCCTGTTCCAAGAAACTAGGTTGGCCTCCTGAACCTCTGCCCACCAGGTCAGATTTAAGAAATCCATTTTAACAAATACCAGCTCCCATTGTGCATCCTTGAACATCCGCTGTATCGGTGAATGGCCTCCATATTTTGTTTTTGTGGCCTTGCAAGTCTGTGTTGGCCAATGCTTGGAGCTTAATTGTGAGCCCTGGCTGCCCAACAGTAAGCAATGAACAAAGAGCTGGTCCAATGTGATGTTCCTCTTTGGCAGGGATACCCTTTCATGAATTGAAAAACCTGAGGGCGGCAGGGCCTCAGGTTTTTCAATTCGTGAAAGTGTGCTAACATCAGATATACAGTTTCTAAACACGCGCGGCGCATTGCAAACTGAATCAGGGAATCCTGGCCTCTTAAAGTTTCATCATGAAACATTCAGAGGCCAGGATTCCCATCAGTTTTGCAACACGCCGCACGTGTTTAGAAACTGTATATCTGACGTTGGCAGTGGCACATTCCCTTTAATAAATCCTCCTCATGCCGCCCTGCACCTGGGATAGGGGGGCCACGCCACTTGACTTACCTTACAGTAGCTGAGGTCTCAGGTGGAGGTCGAGTCGCAGTTAGACTCGCAGTCCTTCTCACTCTGTCTTCCTCTATAACACAGGCTGTCCTAGAGTTACTAGAGCACTGGTCGCTGCCTGGCTTCTTGTTCATTCTGGCAAAACAAAGGCTGAGGTTGCGCAGCAGTGCACTGCGCAGGCAGGGCACGTGCAGTTTGTTCCCCGGCCTGGGCGCATTCATTATGCGCAGGCGCGGGAACCGCAGCAGAAGTTGCAGACAGTCTACTTTTAACTTTTGCAAGCTGACATAGTATTTTACACGCTGCAGATACTTGCCTGGTGTTCCAGGGCCAACTAAACCACCTTTCCCTTCAAGATGGCAGAATTCAGATGTTGGTACTGGTGATCCCGTTAAAAGCAAATTAGATCACATATATTGTGGCGGTAATGAGAGATTATTAGTCTGCCCACCCCTTTCTAGATTATTAAAAACATTTGGCTTTTCGTCAGGGTGAAGCTGATCCCAAGGAGGGTGCCGGTGGCACCCCTCAAACGCGGTTGATGTGAGAGGTGTGGTGCTTACATTTTGAGCTTTGCGTAAACACATTTTGGAGAAATCTTTATTATATTTTGACCAGTTCATCAGGGGGGCAATGAAGCCATTCTAGTCGGCACCAATTGAGAATGGCCTTAAGTACTATCTTGTAGGAACAATTACCCCACTTTTAGTCCACCTCGGACTTGGGTCTGGGAAAAGGAGATGGGGATAGATTATCTATTTCACCTATCTGAGAGGCACATAGAACAAATGTTGTTTTCAAAAGAGTAAGCAGAGTAAAAAACACATTTTTAATCACATCAATTTAGTAACACAAAAGAACGTGGTGGGTGCTTTCCGCAAGACACCTCACAAGCTAAAAACACATTCAAAGAGCTAAAAAATTAAAAAGTCCAGCAAAAACACATTTTTTCTACCAGTGGTGTCTAGAGTTAGTATAGTGACAGTTGTAACGGATCACCTTGACAAACTGTTTTCAAAATGTTGGTTAACTTACAAAATATTTTAGGGGAACAAACTAAATATACACAGCGTGAAAGTTCTAATGCTGTAGGGGGGAGACACATGAATTGTGATCCGTTACAACTGTCACTATACTAACTCTAGACACCACTAGTAGAAAAAATGTGTTTTTGCTGGACTTTTTAATTTTTGAGTTCTTTGAATGTGTTTTAAGCTTGTGAGGTGTCTTGTGGAAAGCACCCACCATGTTCTTTTGTGTTACTAAATTGATGTGATTAAAAATGTGTTTTTTACTCTGCTTACTCTTTTGAAAACAACATTTGTTCTATGTGCCTCTCAGATAGATGAAATAGATAATCTATCCCCATCTCCTTTTCCCAGACCCAAGCCCGAGGTGGACTAAAAGAGGGGTAAATGAGCTTGTTTTTTGCGTGTTTTTGACACTCCATAATCAGTCCCTACTCTAGCTCAATCCCCCTGTAACAAAAAATTGGGACTCGCCCTTTGCTTACTGCACATGTTAATCTTCCCCATTTCAATGTCTCTCATTTTACTGTTCTAAGCGAGATAAAGGGCTCCGTTGGGCACATGTGACATGTGATTGACTCCTCCTCTTCTCTACTGATCTTTAAGAGGGACCTCTGTTTAATAATGGCCACCTGAGTGCATCGCCGATGTACAGGGGCTGCTTTCCACATAGGTTTATGCTTTATAAAACCCATGCCTTACACAATTCTGTGGAAGACATTTGAAGGCCGTCAGAAGAACAGAAGGTTATGTAGGCACACCCAACATGTAACTGCCCCAGCCCTAGCACAGTCTCGGAAGTGCCAGCATCTATAATACTTCTGGAATATTATAAATCAGTTTTTCTTTTACTGCCCGCAGAAAGATATATGGAGGCACCCAACCCACTTGACCTGACACGCGACTGCCTCTACTCCCCCAGCTCCACCTTTCAACAACAGCATAAGAAATGCACGCATTTCAATGTTATGCGACCCCCTTCCACCTACCAGTGCTCTGCTGTAGTTCCATTATATCCTCCCCCCCTTCTCTCTCCTGGCCGTGTTTCGCCTCCTGTTTGTACGAGGCAGCGTATGCTGGTTCTCCAAATATTGGACTGAGTATTGTATAGTGCCAGGAATATACAAAGCGCTACAGTATCGCCACGAGGGGAACATTTTTTCTTTTGGGTCTAGTCTCGTCTTTCAAAATGTATAATTTGTTATCAAAAGGCTCCCAAAAATATCTCACAGGAAGCGACAAGGCATGGCGACTGATGTGGCCAAGAAGGGACAGCAATGCTGACACAGCGGCCTGGCAACAAAAGCGCACCCTGGCATTGACTGGCCGAGGGAGTGGGGGCATCCGTGGCAGTGGCACGCTCGCTTCTCCATGCAGAGGCGATGGAGCACACGGGGAGGGCCAAGGTTGGCACCACTGCAGTGGAAGGGGCGTGGAGAGCGCACAGGTGCCACTGTGGCACTGCATATAGCGGGGAGCGGTGGGTGAGGCACCTTGTGTGGCAGTGCATGCATTGTGGCCAAGGGGTGAAGGGAGGAGGCAGGTCCGGCAATGGGGCATTGCTGCATTAAGGTGAAAGGAGTTGGAGGGGTGTGTGTTCTGCCATTACATGCGCTTGATGGGGGAGAGAAATGGTGTGTCTTCACACAGTGCCTGTAGTGGAGGGGCAGTGAAATAGATGGGCTGTGCTTCATTACTACATTCAAGTGTTAAAGGGAGCTAGGGTGTGTGTGTTCTGGGGGTGCTTTCTTTAGGCGTTGGATGCATTATGTTGGGGAGTGCGGGTGATCTAACAATGCATGCATTGGGGGAAGAACGTTATATGGTGTGTGTGCTGGCACTGCATGCATTGTGGAAAGAAAGGTGGGTTTTGTTGGGGCACTGAATGCAGTGGTAAAAATATGGTGTGGTCTTCCACTGCATGCGAGCAAGGAAGATAGAGCGATTGTGAACGGGGGCAGTCAGCAATGCGCCCGCCTTCCTCGCCACAGCCCTTAACCCAGGACTACAGCGACAAAGACACTGGATGAAAAGGTGTGCGTGCTATGGCACTGTGTGTACTGGGCAGCAAGGAGAACACCCGGCGTGCTCTGTCACTGCAGGCGAGGGGTGGGGGAGTTCTGGTCCTGGACCCAGTGAGGTGTTTTATGGCACTGCAGGACAGGGTCGGACTGGGACAAGAAATAGGCCCGGACACCCAAATAAAAGTGGCCCACCCCTCGCCTCAAAAAACTGTTCCACCCCTCGCCTCACGACCTTTGACCTCTGATGACATCACCAGAAGTGAGGTCATGTGACCCCACCCCAAAGTGACATCCCGGGAAGCGATGAAACACAACCTTTCACCCCTTGACATCCCTTGACAAAACAGGAAGTGGCATCAAATAGCATTGTTCTTAAGTACACTATGTAAAAAAAAAAAAAAAATTGGTTATGATTTACATGGTTGTGATATACATTTCATACAAGAATGGATCACCATATGTATCATTAATATCTGTGTGTATAGATCCATATTGTCAAATTACTTTGAATACAAGCAGACTTCCAAGGCCAAATGATAATATGTTATTGTATAGCACTTACACTTAAGCTCTTTTTTATAGAACAAATATGCATACAATATCACCCAATCTGTGTTGGTACTCATTTATCGACCTAAGAAGGATGAAAGGCTGAGAGGGCCTTGCTGGGATTCGAACCTGCAGATCACACACACACACATTTCAGCAGCGAGCGCTCAACCCACTGAGCTATCATATCGGCTATAGTAAAATGATCAATTATTCTGTAGTGGATACCATTAAATAACTGAGATTTAACTTCATCTGCAAAATATTTTTTTTTGTTCGCATTTTTTTTAAACATTTTTTTTCAAACGGGCCCAGGCGTGGCAGAAACCAGCCCCCACTCCCCAGGGACTATTTCGTCCCCAGCCACGGGCTGAGGGGCCAATCCAACCCTGCTGCAGGAATGAAACACACACATGTGGCATTGTGGTGAAGGCGCTAGAGATATACATTCTGGGGGGGATAAAAGCTATTATATCCCCCCCACTTAAAATTGTGGGGGGATTTATCCCTCCCATTCCCCCCATGTCCTACGCCCATGGCTGTTGTCTGGTTTCCTTCTCTTTCAATAGAGAATTATTTATCTGTTCCTCGTTGGATTGTTTTGTTTGAGATGTTCTTTCTGGTTTCTCATTATATTTTCGAACTGTTGGTTTGTCCCCTCTACCTGGTATTTGACTAATCGCTCGCTGTCTTGTATCCAATGCCCCACAATCTACATTGCAGGAACATAAGCCGGCAGTTTTTGATGAGGTAGCAACTACAATAGCCTGATCGCTGTTTCTTAATAGCTTGAATCAGTCTTCAATTGTTAGCCTAGGATTCAGCGCTTGCTCCTTTACTTTCCATGATTTTCTCCTCATTTGTTCAATAGTAATTGGGCCAAGAGACTGCATCAACCGTCTTTGATCTTGCTCGTCATCGTCTGATCCCTCCGATTCTGATGAGGCTGGTTCCTGGGTTAATTTTTCGATTTCGGATGATTCTCTCTCATCGTTTTCATTCTCAGAGATCGTATACGTTGACAGATCTAACAAGTCAACAGAAGCTTCCTCATGTTGGTCCTAAGCCATTTTTGATGTTTCATCCATGGCTTGATATTTCTGCATCTGTCTAAAGGACTTAACAGGTAGTTCACAGACCTTTATAGCCACTCTCGATGGCACTAGAGCGTTAATCGGTAGTAGGGTGATGTTTTTAATGAATGTTCTACTTCCATTTCATCTTTCTTTGGGGTTTGGTGGCTGTTTTTCTGTTCTTAAAAAAACATTTTTTTCTCCTTGGAACCGCCTTTTATCGTTGATTTAACCAAGTTAAGTGACACTTGCTTTACACTTTTGTATTTTACAGTCAAATTTCGGCCTTCTAAAAATCTCACACATTTTTGGCGGTAGATCCGCTGCCCCCTATCATGATCACTCAATGTTCCCTCCACCGTTAAGCCAAGGCTTACTGGATTTACCAAGGCCGCTTTCACACTTTTTGCTTCTGGCTGGTTCTCGAGAGCATTTTGGAGGGGTTGAGTTTGGGCCTAGAAGGTCAAAACGTCTCAATTTGGAGTAAACGCATTGACCTGTACACCAGTTATTGTAGGCAAATTGAAAATCCCTCCGGTGCACGTGCCTTTGGCCACAAAGCGTGTATCTATGAAGCAATACCGCATTTCCGGACGACATAAGGATATTTCAGATAGCTTTAAAGGAATGGTTTGCCCAAAATTTTTTATTTCAAAAATAGATAGGCAATATTAAAAAAAAACGATTGGCATTTTTTTTCTCGAAGTCCCTATGTAAAATTTTGAGCAATTCAAGCTCAAAAATTGAAAAAGCAAGCACATGTGCGCATCCATTTTGTGAAATGGATGCCCGCCTGTGCTGGCTTTTGCTTTTGTGGCACTAATGAAGGAAAAGCCAGCCAGCTGTAGTAAACAAAAGCTACCACTGGGTGGCTTTTCCTTCATTGGTGCCGGGACTCACAGGACGGAGACCGGAGAATACAGGCAGAAAAGCTGCAGCTGCATCTCGGTAAGTGCTATTTTTTTAATAAAAATAAACACTAGCTGCGTTTTTTTTTCTACGTTTTCCGGGCTTTTGAAGCGACCGCAAACATAAGTACAACGTTATTGTGTTTGGAAACGCTGCGGTTTTTCTTTCTAAGTTTCTCAGGCTCCTCCGGCCCGGAGGAGCCTGAGAAACTCAGAAAGAAAAACCGCAGCGTTTTCAAACACAACCTTGTTGTGTTTCTGCCTGCCGTGGCTATCACTTTGGGTCTCCGGTGCAACCATGTGCTATTGTTGAGCTTCAATTGCTCAAAATTTTACATAGGGACTTCAACAAAAAAAAATGCCAATCGTTTTTTTTTTATATTGCCTATCTATTTTTGAAATACATTTTTTTGGGCGAACCATTCCTTTAAGGGATATGTAGAAGCAGGATTGTTGCGCCCTGTTACTACTGCTTGGAATAATCCTGTCTGGCCTGTGAAAAAGGGAGATGGGAGCTGGAGAATGACAGTGGATTATAGAGAATTGAACAAATACACTCCTTCTTTACTCCCTGCAGTCCCAGACGCTATCACTTTGATTGATAACGTACAAAAGTTTGAAGGAACCTGGTACGCTGTATTGACTTAGCTAATGCCTTCTCTGTGAGAATTGTTGAGGAGTGTCAGGAGCAGTTTTCATTTTCTTGGAATGGGCGTCAGTACACCTTCACAAGGTTGCCTATGGGGCACTTGCATAGCGCAACCATTTGTCACCGGCTGGTGGCAGAACATTTGGACAAAATACCATGCAAACCTGATACACAGATTTGACATTATATTGATGACATTTTGATTCAGGGCAATAGATGAGCGAAGGTTGCGAAATCAGTTGAAAGTAATAATTGACGGGTTGAAGAAGGAAGGGTGGGAGATTAACCCTAACAAAATTCAAGGGCCAGCTGAGGCAGTGGTATTTTCGGGAATTCAGTTGCATAATGGGCATCGAGAGATGGTGCCGAAAGCTTGACAAAAGATACTTGAGTTTACCATTCCTGTCAACAAGAAACAAGCTCAGCAGTTCATAGGGCTGTTTGGATTTTGGAGACAGCATATACCACATTTAGGGCAAATATTGGCTCCACTCTACAAAGTTACACGAAAGAAGTATGAGTTTGAGTGTGTAGAGGAACAACATAGAATGTTTGACTTAGCAAAAGACACTGTGCAACGTGTACTTGATTTGTGGCCTTTGAAGTCAGGTGAAGTGAAATTGAATTTGTCGGTACAAGAACATGATGTTAACTGGAGCTTGTGGCAACCAAGACTGAAAACATCTTCCCTTGGGATTTTGCAGTGGCAAATTACCTGAGGCTGGTGATAGATACCCTCCGTTTGAGAAGCAGATGCTAGCATGCTATTGGGCTCTTATTGATACCGAGCAAATATAAGGAAGGCATGGTATCATTAAGACTGACACAAGTGACCACAATTTAATAGTGTTTATTGAACTTTTACAAAGGTGTGATGAACGCCTATCTAATCCTAAAGCTACAGATGGGAGCAAGCTATGACCATCAAATAATAATAATACAGTCCTAGTGGAGTCTCGTCAAAATTAAAGGTCTTATACTCAAAAAGAAAAACTATTGCCAACCCTTATCGCTAAGTACAAATAGTGTGTGGTAATGTTCATGAAAAAGGAACAAGTCAGTTTAGGCCATTGGCCTCCCTTCCCCACATTTTCAGAACAGGACAAGACAGTTCACTCGAGCATAGCATACTCTCGGGCTTCTTCGGCACGAGAACACAGTTCCATTACCAACATCAGGGCCTTCTGTGCCCAAGTCTCTTAAATTATCAAAGTGCTTTGATTCAGAGGGCCTGATATACCAAAACAAATGAAAAGTTCCTTTACAAATACTCAAGTCGGGCGATTCACTCTTCACCCTGGATCCCCCTCAGCCGGGCTCAGGTCCCTTTTATATCACAATATTTACTTTGGATCCCCCTCTTAGGGGCTCAGATCCTCCTCTACAATGCATATAGAATATCTTTTCTCAGGTGACTCATGGTTCACTCTGGATCCCGTTGTACCGGGCTCAGATCCCTTTTACACAATGAGTCTCCCACAGCCGGGCTTGAACCAATTGCAGTTTGTATTAGCTATCGAAGATTTTCAAATGTACACAGGGTTTAGCTTGATCACTTCAATTTCACAGTTCACAATTTTACACTCTCAGTTGTATACCTAACAGAGACCTTTGAACGAGCGCCCACGTGGTGCTGGACCCCTCTGTATTTGGTATCTATATTGGCTTCAAAAGTTCAGTCATTCCTTGGATGTTCAATTATATCTGTTCTTTCCAGATTTCTTCATACAATGTTGCTGCTTACCACCTTGGTTCTAACACAGACTGGTATGATAGCAGTCTCGCTGACTCACCAGCTGTGCTGACTTTGCTTTGTTGTAGGAGCCAAGGACAGTACCATGGCGGCAATCGCTCCTCCCCGCCTTGGCTATCAAAGCGGGAGGACCCTGGTACCTTTGAGCACAATGCATATTTCTTCAACAATAATCCCAATCTTATGTTTCTTATTCTCGAGGGCTTGTGAAAGTAGTGATTCTTCTCTGAAAAGGTCAAGGATACTTCCCTCCTTGCAACCATCTCTGGTCTTGCCATCTTTCTCCTTGTATTAAACTGCCACCTTGGAACTTCTGTTTCCTCAGGTGTTTTGCCTTGCTCTGTGTGTGCTTTTGTGCTCCACCTTTTATCCGTGTGGGGATGTGTGATGGAAGTCAGGTGTGTGTAATTATCAGTAATTGCCTGACTCTGCCTGACCCTTGTGTTGGGACATGTCAGGTA
Source organism: Ambystoma mexicanum (assembly GCF_040938575.1). Classification (NCBI taxonomy): domain Eukaryota; kingdom Metazoa; phylum Chordata; class Amphibia; order Caudata; family Ambystomatidae; genus Ambystoma; species Ambystoma mexicanum. Next base: position 629,931,725 of record NC_090936.1, read on the forward strand.
TACGGCTCGGGTGTTAGCCCGTTTTCTCTCACAGTGAGTTGTCTGTGAGAAAGTGTTTGTGTCGGGAAAGGGGGGGTGTTGATTTCCTAGGTATCCTATCTGGTCGGATGGGGAAAAGGTGTTACAGGGAAGGAGATACCTTGTCTCACCATACGGCATCCTACTCCCACTCCCCGAAGACACCTCATCCAGGTGATTCTCCCGCACTGGTCCAACCCCAGGAACTGGATCCAAAAGTGATGGCCATGTCCTGGCCTCCTGAATGACAGATCCCCGATGACAAGCGGGTGAGACGCCTTCTAGTTTCTCACACAAATGACAGTGGGTCATGATTTATTGATCAGGCCCAAAATCCCGATTATGCAATGGGTTTTGAGTTCTCCTAATAGGATAGGACATGCCCAAGAAGCCAGTATAATCATGTGGAAATGGTATATCCAAGACAAAGCAAAATCAGGAAAAGGTGGGGTTGCCAAACTACATGAGCAAGAGGCTAGTGTACCACCCCCGCAGGAAGTGACCGAAGTACATGAGTCTCCAGTAAAATGATGGGGAATACCTTATGGGGATTTGACAGTAGAAAATACAGCACATGCCTGGTTCACCGACGGCTCAGCCCGTTATGTAGGAACTGAGCATTATTGGAAAGCTGTGTCGTATAATCCTAACAATGTCAGATAAAGGAAAGAGCAGCCAGTTTGCAGAACTGTATGCAGTATATCAAGCTTTGAAGCAAGAAATACCTGGTCAATGTCACTTGTACACAGATACATGCTCATTGGCTAATGGGCTACCTACATGGCTGCCGACATGGTAGAAGAATGGGTGAAAAATTCATTCCGAAGAATTGTGGGGAAAAGAACTGTGGAAGAGACTTTGTTATACTGGGAGATAACGCTAGGTGCTTTAGCCCCAAACTGCGCAACCCCAGAATTTGCAGGGGCCGACTTGCATTCTCATCAAGAGATCAGGTTAGAGCCAAGAGGTACACTAGTAATTGAAACTGGGATTGGAGTAAAAATTACACCAGAACTCACGGGATTGATTGCCGCCAGATGTGGATTAGCATCAAAGGGCATCCAAGTACTGAGAGGAATAATAGATGCTGATTACCAAGGAGAAATGAAAGTCATTTTAATGAACAGTGGAGATCCAATAATACCCATTCATAAAGGAGACAGGATAGCCCAGCTAATTGTTATAAATCTCAAATTGTCCATGGTCAGAAAGGGGAGCATCCCTACAGTGTTAACTACTCATGGGGATTGTGGTTTTGGCTCATCAGACAGCATAGGTACCGGGAGCGAAAGTGTGGGTAGAAAAATCAAGTAGCCCACCCGTACCCACAGATGACATAGCGTCAGGCAAGGACAAAGTAGTTTTGGTAATGGAACCTGGCAAAGAAAATGGCACTATATGCCAGTAGACAAATGTTTAATTGTGATACTAAATGGACTCCATTCGTGAGGGTTAGGACACACACTACAGCAAGGTGTCATATCTGCAAGAGCTGACCAATGCGAGCGTGACAATGATGAGAAATTATGTCCAGAGGCCCCACGATGCTGATGCCAATGCACCAGCCACAGAGGCACGAAGAACCAGATCCGTAAAGCATTGAAAATACGCGAGGTATGAGCTCCAGAAACCATGACACCGCTGGACAGGAAATAGTGCGGCAGCGGTATTCGCTGATGATTGCCCAAACAGAGAACATGTTTGCATATCTCACACAGAAGGTTCTGAACATTTCACATTTCTGTTTGATTGACGTGCACAATGCAGGAGACTTGCTGACCACATGTCTAGTAGCGTTGCCAACGCCTGCTTCAATTTTGAGACAGATTTTTGGAGTGCTGCACAATGATTCTTTAGTGGAGGATTCCAATGTGTGGCAATCATTCTCAGTTTACGAATATTGTAGGTTCTGTCAAGAAACAAACCAAAAGCGGTGAAACCTTATTCATATAGTGACATACAATGTCACCCAAGGTGACATTTGCTATCATATGACCTGTGAACCAAAAGAGGTTGCCAAATGTCAACAGTTGAACATAACCAAAGAAAATAACCGACTGTGTTGAGAAGCAGTTGTGTTCATGCGCTCTAAACACATGCACCAATGTAAACAACACTATGGCTTGTCATTTAAACCATGTGAAAACTCCGACAGGTTGTCTTTTTTCATGTGGCAAGACCACATACATGTACGCTCCATCTAATATTTCCAGAGGAACATGTGCTTTAACATGGCTTGTTTTAATTATGCTTCTGTTTCAATTAACATTATATCAAATTAGAAGATCAACCTTCGGATCTAAAGGGCGCTCCCCAGACTGTGATTCAAATTTGCACCTGTTGTCAGAATCTAAAGTTTTAGCTTGTATATTCATTGGTCGGGGTTTGGTGATTAGCCGATTAGCTGCTGAGGGCTATAAATCATTAATTAAGCTAGCATGTTTAGTGATAAAAGGACTTAACCATAACTCTCAAGCTTTAGAGGTACTGCTTCTAGATAACCAAACTATCTTAAGGATAACCCTACAAAATTGAGCTGCTATTGATTATATGTTGCTGAAACATATCCTGGGTTGTAACGCATTTGAAGGAATGTGCTGTTTCAATTTAAGTGACCATTTTCAGTCTATTGAAAATCACATTCAAAGTTTGAAAGACTTCATGGAACAGGTAACCAAATAACATAATGTGAATTGGTGGGATTAGTTGTTTTCTTGGATTCCAACCTTTGCTTGTATGTATTTGTGTGATTGTTGTCATTATCATTTTGTTTCTGTTGTTGTTTGTGTTGTATTCAATGTATTCCTAACTTAGTTATACTGTTTTGTCGGTTTCAGAAGCCGACTTTAGTGTCATTGAGTTATGCAAGTCTAATGTCCATGGGTGCATTGTAATGCTTTTGACTAAAGCATGGCACCTGTGTGCAGTGAATTTTGGGTACTCCCAGAGCCATAATGGACATTTTCTTCAGGCCTCAGTGAAATCTGCACATTTTCTCCAGGCCTTAGTGGAATTTGCACTTGATGCGAACTCTTCTCGTATTATTCCACTGGTAAACATGTTTTCAGCGCTGCCTATTGCTTAAGTTATTCTGCATTGTTCCAAGGACACGTTGGAGAGAAGATGCATGCATAGGCTGAGCCGGTGCCAGCTGGTACCTGGTAACGTTGTTTTGTTTTTGCTGCTTTTTTGAGAAAGGGAAGAGTTTTGCCTCTTGTGCTAACCACAGGTCCCCCTGCCTGGGGGCCCATGGAAACTGTCAACGGGTAGAGTTTTGGAAAGCCAGAAGGTTCTGGAAAATGCCATCACTCATTTGCGGATGGATTTAAAGGAGGGGCACCAGCGCAGTCAGACAGAGAAAGCTTTACTGGGGGATGGACGCATCACTCCAGACCCGTTGATGCCAAATATCTCTCTGCCTGCCTATTTGGGAGCTTTCCAGTGAAGTTCTGGTGAGATAAGGGCGTGTTTTGCAGCTGTGTCAACGGTGATGTATTTTATCTAGATTACTTACATTCATTTATTTACTTATTCTTTTTGCTGCATTTATGATATGACATATGACATGATATAATATTTTATTCATAGAGCGCCTATACACAAGTGTTTCAAGGTGCGACGAGGCAAGGGAGGGGAACAAGGGGGAACAAGACAACGATCTTACTAGGCCCAATGACATTGAGATCGCACAAGTGCATGGGAGAGGGAAGGGGAGAAGTGCCAGGGGAAGGGGATAAGGAGCAAGTGTAGGACATAGGATCGAAAGCAGGAAGTGCAGCCAGCAGGTGGCAGTGCAGGGTTAGGTGCAGAAAAACAAGTGGTAAATAAGTGCAAGCAGGGTGGGGGGTTGTAGGATTGCAGATACAGCGCCAAGTGCTGGGATTCCAGGGGGCAGTGCAGGTGTGCAACTGGGAGGGTAGGAACTTGGACCCGTGCGTCAGAGGGTAGCCAGGTAACCAGTGCAGTATCAGGCGGGAGATCAGCAAGTTAGCGGAAGAGAGAAGGCAGAAGCAAAGAGGGAAGCCTTGAGCTGCTTCTGGAACTGGAGATGGTTCTGCTCAAGTTTCAGAGAGGCAGGGAAGCTGTTCCAGAGGGAGGCGCCAGCTGAAGAGAGAGATCTGCCCCCAAATCGTTGCTTGGAAAACCGACTGACCCTCAACGAGTTGTGGTGGTGGAGGAGCGAAGTGCTTGAGTAGGAAATATGATTTAGGAAGATATGTCAGAAGAGAGTAGGAAGTTATTCATTTATGTATGCATTTGGTAAATAAAGAGGCCATATAAGAGCCATTTTACAGCCTAACTGAGTGTGTGTGTGAATAATTGCCTCTCAGCGTTCAAAGCTTTCATTCAGTGTACCGAGGAGGAAAGAGAAGTATATCTGTGCACTTTTTGAAAGTGTAAAACAACGATGTTGTGACATTTTTTCTCTATTTTCCCTAAGGGGAGGAACATAGGCCATTAGAGTATTGGGCATAAGAGGGTCTTTCTAATGGGCAAATGGGAGATACCATCTCTCATCCAATAAAGTTATGACATCCCCCCGGTATTTGTCTACTCCCATGTGATCCTCCCTCATATAGTGACCCCCAGGTTCAGGATCATGTAGCAGGTGCCATCCCGTGACCACATGGGAGGAGGTTAGCACTGGGGCATCCGTGATGACTCCATTGGATTTATCATAGAGTACAGTGCTAAGACCCACCTTAGAGGCATCTGTTTGTTGGATAAATTCCCTGTTGAAGTTCGGGACCTTAAGGACGGGCTCACTACATAAAATATGATTTAGCATGTCAAAACTATCTTGGTCTATCTTCTTCCAATTTAGTGTTTGGGGCTCTGCATTCTTAAATTGATCTGTTAGACAAGAAGAGATTGTTGAATAATTAGGGCTAAACTGATGGAAATTCGCCATAAAACCTAAGAGTTTTTTTGCTAGGGGTTGTAAATTGTCCGGCTTTGACCTTCCCTACCTGGGGTTGTACTAAACCGTTACCTATGAAAAACCCTAGGTACTTTACGGCTGACTGCACCAGGTGGCATTTCATAGGGTTCACATTTAGTTCGACCTTTCTCAGTGCTCTCATGATTTCATACAGATGCAATAGGTGTTCCTCCCAAGTCTCACTTTGTATTAGGATATTGTCATGGTACGTACCACGGAAGTGTGAAAAGGGTCACAGTACCTTATCCATTAAGCGCTGGAAGGTAGTGGGTGCCATGTAATCCAAAAGGGAGAACCTTAAATTGAAAGAATCCTCAGGAGTGTAAAAAAGTAGATTTTTCTCAATCAGAGGGGTTTAGATGAACTTGCGAATAACCCTTTCATCATGTAGATGTATTTCGCTTTTCCCAGTTTGTCTATCAGATCATCGATCATAGGCATAGGATAATTAGCAACCTGGGAGATTGAGTTTAACTTCTTGAAGTCTATACAAGACCTCCACGACTGATCTGGTTTGGCAACAGGGACTATTGGCGAAGACCAATGGCTCTCAGACGGCTCGATTATATCAGCCTCCAACATGCTTTCCACTTCCCTGAGGATTGTCTCCCTTCTGAATTCTGGGATCTGATATGGTCTTAAATTAACCACCTTCCCCTGGGGTGTTCTTATGTTATGGGAAAATATTGGACCCTCCCAGGCTTATCACTGAAAACATCAGAAATTGATGTAAGGGGTCTCTAATATCCTCCTGTTGATGAGCTGTTAACTCAGGAGAGACAAGACTATTGTGCTGATTTCCCTCACTTAATCGACTGGCCGCAGGGAAAGAGGTGGTTTCAGCAGGGTGGGCCTGCCACTCCTTTAACATTTGCTAGAGTTGAGTCTTCTGCCTACGGTCGGGTTCGGCAAACTACATAAATGTAAGGGCCCTTCTTGTCCATGATCTCATACGGTCTGAACCACTTAGAGAGCATCTTTTGGTCCGAAGTGGGGAGCAACAGCAATACTTTTGTCCCACAGAAAAGGAACGAGGAACAGCCTTTTTTTAATCGTATTGGGTCTTTTGGTTCTCTTGTGCCTGCTCTAAATGTTTAGTCAGTACCTCCCTCTCTATCACCATGTCTTGTTTTAATTGTTGAGCAGTTTGAGAGATGGGTAAAACTGCTTGTTCCCTCTCTTCCCAGGTTTCTCAGAGCATGTTAAGAACATCTCTCAGTTCCCTCACATAAAGTGTGAGAATCCCAATGTGGCTTGAGATGATTTCCATACTGCAAAGAGCGCCCATGTAATTATCGTGTCCCAGGTTTTCCCATCGGCTTCAACCAGTTTTTCAAATATCTTCTTTACAGTCTGGTTGAATTGCTCCACCAGGCTGTCCATCTCAAGATGATATACAGAGACGTTCGAAGCTTCTTAATTTGTGGTATTTCCATCACCTCCAAAATAATTTGGGCATAAAAATGGTCCCTGGATCTGTTAAAATCTCCTTAGGAAACCCCACCTGTGACAGGAAAGGAAAAAGATGTTTCAATATTTTCTGGGAGATGTTATTTCTAAGGGGTAATGCCTCCAGATAACTGGTGGCATAGTCAACTATGACTAGTATATATGTTTCCTAGCTTGGATAGCTCAAGGGGAATAATAATGTCCATTCCTATGTGTGAAAAAGGGACCTCAATTATGGGTAAAGGTTGAAGAGGGGAGGGGGAAGTCATCCAGCTGCCTGTTTTCTTTTCATGTCAGCGTAAATTCCCAGCTGGTGAAACTTTGGGAGGACCTGTCTTTGGGTTTAAGTTACTTCCTTGTGACCAGAAGTTAACTGAGAGTGTGCCAACTCTAGGACTATCCTCTGGTGACTCAGAGGAACCATAAGTTTGGTTCTTGACACATCCTCGGGAGTGGTGTTGCCCCGGTATAAGCGCCATTTTTTCTGAAAGAAGAAGGGACCACTCTGAGCTCTATCTTCACTCTCTGGAATCACATTGGAAAAGGATTCAGTCAAGATTGGGTCATTATGTTGAGCAAAGGCTAAGTCGGGCCTTACTGTGGCCTCATATCTTGTGAAATCAAAGGGTGGGGTTAGAGTGAGGTGAATCCTAGGTGAAATCCGGTAAACACCAAGATACACGTTCAGGCTTGTTGCATGTCAAGTTAAATTAAAATACATTATTTTTTCAAAGTGGGGTGAATTGCATAGACAAATACAATGGAACTTCAAATGATGTCTCTTTTCTACATTATACTTCCCATAATTAATTGTGAAATCCTAGAATTGTCCATCTATGTTCTATAGCTCATAATCCATGTTGTAAAAGTATTAAAAATGTCATTTTAAAACCTAGGCACCCCCTTTACACGACTCTCAGACTTAGGTGTGTTTTTCCAGTATCTATATATCACTGTGATAGTAGTGCCATTCCGTGGTCGACCTCTTAGCTAAGCACTTATCTAGCAACTGTCTACCATTGTCTGAATGCCTGTCGTCCTGTCCAATTGTCAACTGTCTCATCTCTCTCGGTCTTGTCTGCTTGAACCCCGTCCTGTGCCTTTCCCTAGTGTTCTCCTCCACCACTCCCTTCCTCTTCTCTCCCGTCCCTACCTACTCTATGGTGATCTCTGTCTCTCCTATCTTTTCTAACTGCTTCTCTATTGATTATCCTGCTCTCCTCACTAAATCTGGTAGGAAGACGTTTCAAAAGGATATCCTAGTCTCCAACCCAGGTCTCCCTGTCGCTGACACCTATACCAGTGCTGCCCCTAGACAAACCTTCACCGACATCCTCTTTGTCGTTGCCTCGCCAGACCTATGGACTCTTTATATGTTCTCTGTGCTTTTTCCTTTCTCTTCTTCTCCCATCAATGGTGGCACACGGTAGAAGGTCCTCATGGCTTCCTTCCAATCCTCCAAGGTCATCATTAATGTTTACGTGAATGGTAACGTCTTGGTTCACGGCCCTCATGCCAATCTTCTCCTCTTTGATAGACGCTTCCTGTGCCTCATCAATTTCCTTCCTTCTCCTGCTGTCCCCTCTCTTCCCTCCACGGCTCCTCCTTCCTCTTCTACACCTCCACAGGGCGTACCTCTGACTTCTACCACCCCCCGGAAATCTTTAAAGGACAGCAAGGGTGTCAAAGAAGCAAAGTGAAACAATTATAATAATGAAATAGAAGCAGCCTCAAACACATCCAGTAAAATCTTTGACATACTTAAGGGGATTGAAAAGCCTAGGACGCTTACACCTCCCCATATACCCACCAGGGAAGACTGTGATAAGGTGCAAGCAGCTTTCACGGCTAGGATTCAGAAAGCTAGACACAACATCATCACAGCCAGAACTGATGGAGACATACCAGTTATTCCAGTAGAAACCATACATTTGGAAGAAAAAGAGAGTTTTAGTTTATCTACCTACTCTATGGTGATCTCTGTCTCTCCTATCTTTTCTAACTGCTTCTCTATTGATTATCCCCTTCTCCTCACTAAATCCGGTAGGAAGACGTTTAAAAACGGCTCCTCCTTCCTCTTCTACACCTGTGCAGGGCGTACCTCTGACTTCTACCACCCCCTGGAAATCTTTCAAGGACAGCAAGGGTGTCAAAGAAGCAAAGTGAAACAATTATAATAAAGAAATAGAAGCAGCCTCAAACACATCCAGTAAAATCTTTGACATACTTAAGGGGATTGAAAAACCTAGGATGCTTACACCTCCCCATATACCCACCAGGGAAGACTGTGATAAGGTGCAAGCAGCTTTCGCGGCTACGATTCAGAAAGCTAGAAACAACATCATCACAGCCAGAACTGATGGAGACATACCAGTTATCCCAGTAGAAACCATACATTTGGAAGAAAAAGAGAGTTTTAGTTTATCGGTCATATCTGAGGATGATTTCTGCAAAGTAATGGCCAAAATGAAACCAACCTCATGCGCAGAGAATATCCTGGCCACCAAAATTATTTTGGAGCATAAAGAACTTTTCTCTCCAGTTCTAACGAGGATGGTCAATGCATCCTTTAAGGAGGGTGTGGTGCCCAAGGAGATTTAGGAGGGAACAATCACCCCATTAGTCAAAAAAGCAGGGCTGGATCCTAAAGACCCCAGTAACCTACGACCCATTACTAACTCAAACTTTATTTTGAAAATTCTAGATAAAATTGCAACAAACCAATTGCAAAAGCATGTGGAAGATCTAAAGCACAGAATCTGCCATGTTAGACCTGCAGACCCACATGCTAGACCTGGTAGACAAAGGTAAAACTGGTATTCTTATGCTATTGGACCTCAGTGCTGCCTTTGATTTGGTGGATCACCAGCTTCTTCAGGAGGCGCTGGATAAAATAGAGGGTTGTTCTCCTAAAGCGCTGACCTGGTTGTCATCATTTCTGAAAGACCGGAGTGCTATAGTACACTGGGGCGACAAATGCTCCAAGGCTGCCCCCATCTTATATGAAGTCCCTCAGGGAGCAAGCCTGTCGCCCTTACTGTTCAATCTTTACATGAGACGCCTCTGCGAGCTCTTAGAACTCATCGGCGTATTCTTCACAAATTACCCTGATGATACTCAGCTCATTTTTTAACTTAAGGGTGACTATACCATCGACAGTGCTAAAATAGCAGAGGTATATCATATCATAGATAATTGGATGCAACATCATTGGATGTGCTTAAATAACACAAAAAATGAACTGATGTTCTTTGGAGCACGACAGTCCAGATTTAAGCTGGGGATGGAATATAAGACCTTTACCATCAAAGAGGCTGTCATCCCGGTGATGCCTCACGTTAAGAACCTCGGGGTGATGGTTGAAGCATCAGTGGGCTCCGAAGTACAGGTCAATTACCTGCAGAAAAACAATGCCTATTATCTGCGCCTCCTGAGAGCCATCAGACCTTTCATCAATGAAGCAAACACTGCGACCATTGCGAGAGCAATTATACTGTCACGCCTTGACTATGGCAATGCTCTATTGCTGGGAGCTATGAAGAGGAAAATGGAAAAGTGCCAAATTATGGAAAATGATGCAGTTCGCACAGTCAAGGGCATTAAAAATAGAGAACATGTATCAACCGGGAGAAGAGCCCTACACTGGCTTAGAGTAGAAGACAGAGTCCACTTTAAAGCTATAACGATAATTCATAGATGTTTATATGGAGAGGCCCCAAGCTATTTCAAAAAACAATTCTCCTTTTACACACCCCGAAGATGCCTCAGATCAGCTGACAGGGGCATTTTGAATATACCTTGTGCTGAGCACAAGGGCGAGGGAAATCTTTTCCGGTTAAGGCAGCACAACATTGGAACAAATTGCCACTGATTTTACGGAAAGAAGTGAACTACCAGAGATTCAGGAAATCGCTGAAAACTCTCTTGTTCCAATAACCTGTGTAGAATATTGTTCAAACCACTAACGGAGATTAACATGTGAATTTGATCATTCTTGGTCCTCCGCGCTCTGATGCCCATGGGCTTTCGGCGTGTTAAAAGCAGATACATAACATAACAACATAACCTTCTCCATATTGCCACTCTTACCTCTCGCTCAGCTATCAAACACTCCTCTGCTGGAGGAACTTGACCTCGATGACCTCGGTCTCACCGAGTCATGATTCACGGCCAGCTCTGTCACAAGCTTTGACACTCTGCTCCCTGACGGCTACAAGATCCTCTCCGTGCCCAGGTCCAACCGCTCTGGAGGGGGTGTAGCCCTGATCTTCCCCAAGTGGATTGCTGCCTCTGTCATTCCTACGCAGGCCTACTCCTCTTTCGAATGCCTCGTCTGCAGGCTCTCTCTCTCTCCTAGCCATTCCTTACTGTGGCTACTATCTATCGCCCACCTGGTCAGATCTCCTCCTTCTTCTATGAATGGGCGGACCTTTCCTCTTCCCTCGCGGTCTCAACCACTCAACTCCTCCTTCTTGGAGACTTTAACATCCACTTGGATTCTTCCTGTCCTTCCTCTGGACTCTTTCGTGACCTCTGCGACTCTCTCTCACTCTCTGTTCTCCCCTCTGGCCCGACTCACTCTGCAGGGCACACTCTGGATGTTCTGATCTTCTCACCCCTTCCCCTTTCTATCCCTCTCACCACTCCTCTCTCTTGGAGTGATCACTTTCTCCTTTCCTCCCAGCTCACCCTCTCTTCCCCCCAGGCTAAGCCATTTCCAGCACTGCCACCCACCTTCTTGGTTATCCGACCCATGAAGCGTGTGTCAGTTGAGGCTTTCAACGCCACTTTCTCCCCCTCCTACCTCCCCCTTTGGCTCACTCACACCCTGACACAGCCCTTTCCATGCTCCATTCTGCTATATCTGATACTCTCGATGTTCCTGCCCCTGTCATGAGGATCTGCCTGAAGCCCAATGCCAAGTGCAACTCCTGGTACGACTCAGACCTCGTCACCCTCAAACGCAAGTGCAGGGTGGCTGAGCGGGAATTGCGTGCTTCTGGTACACCCTCTGACAAAATGGCCTGCAACCGGCTCCAAAGGCAATACCGGCTCACTGTTTGCACCAAGAATAGAGCTCACATCTAAGCTCACGTCTCTGCGGCATCTAACAACTCGGCCAAACTCTTTAAAATCTGCAAGGAACTGGCCAATCCTGCAGCAGTCTCTACCTCTCCTGTCCCTTCTCAGGCCCTCTGCACGGCTCAGGCTTCTCATTTCATCTCAAAAACTTAGGACATCCTGTCCTCCCTCTCTTCCTCTCCCCCTCCACCCTCCACTCCCTGCTCTTCCTCTGGTCCTGCTTTGGCCACCTTTCCTCCCTCCTTCACTGCCTTTCCCCTGTTCTCCCCAGACAAGGTTTCTAGATAAGTCTGATCTATGAAAGTCTCATCAAAACAGGTTCATCCCTGCTCCTCCAAAACCATCAAGGACCACATTGACTCCCTGGCTCCTGCTCTGGCCGACTTCTGCAACCACTCCTTCGCCCCTGGAGTCTTCCCATCCCCCCTGAAGCACTCCCTTGTGCACCCTCTTCTTAAGAAACCCTCTGCTGACCTGTCCTTCCCAGCTAATTATCGCCCAGTCTCCATCACTCCCTCCGTGGGCAAACTCCTGGAAAAGCTGGCCATCTCCCAGCTTAATCTTCACACTGAATCTGTTGGTTCTCTTCATGACCATCAGTCTGGCTTCAGAGCTGCCAGAAGAACGGAAACTGCTCTTCTGAACAATATGTGAAGACCTGCTCTGAAACCTTGATTCCAACACCCCCTGTGTCCTCATCTTACTTGATCTCTTTTCTGCCTTTGACACGGTCAACCATGCCATCCTGCTCAACCGTCTCCGTGATAACCTGGGTATCAACGGTCAGGCCCTGGTGTGGCTGACTTCTTTCCTCTCTGATCCACCCTTCCGGGTCCAACTTGGGTCCTTCCCCTCCTCTATCTCTATCTCTACCTGTGGTGTCCCCCAGGAGTCTAACCTCTCTCCCTGGATGTTCAACCAATACCTGGCACTTCTTGCCCACTGCATTGCCACTCTCTGCTACAACCTTCAGTACTATGCGGATTACACTCAGCTCATTTTCAGGCTACCTTCGGCCACCTCTTCTCCGTCTCTCATCTCTGACTGTCTGTCTGCTATCCAGGAGTGGTGTGCCGCCAATGATCTCTGCTTTAATGCCAGTAAGACCGGGATTCTCCTCATCGGCACACCCACTCCCTCCTTTCCTGTCACTCTCTGGCCAGCCTCTCTTGGCCCTTTTCCTGTTCCCACCTGCAAGGCTAAAAACCTCTGGGTCATCTTCGACTCCACACTCTCCCTCTCTCCTCACATCTCTGACATCTCTAAGAAGTCACACTACATGCTACACCACCTCAGAGGTATTCTTCCTTTCCTCTCCTTCCCCCAGAAGCTCACTGTCTCCAGAGCTCTGGTTCTCTCTAGGCTGGACTATTGCAACAGCCTCTTTCTAAATCTGCCTGCTTCTACCCTCAGCCCTCTGCAACTCATCCAGAACAGGACTGCGAGACTTGTCCTTGGCCTCAAACCCAGGGATCGTATCTCTCCAGGATTGAAATCTCTGCACTGTCTCCCAGTGGCTGCGAGGATTAAGTTCAAAGCCCTCTGCATTGTACACAAGGCCTTCTGGGGCTTTGGGCCTCAATACCTTCAACTCTCTCTTCTTAAATATCTTCCCTCTCGAGCTCTTGGCTCATCCTCCTCCAACTGCCTCAGTCGCTTCCCCAAGCAACGAGCTGGTGGTAGATATCTTTCTTCGGCTGGGGCCTCCCTCTGGAACAGCCTCCCTGCCTCCCTGAAACTTGAGGAGAACCATCTCCGGTTCTGGAAGCACCTCAAAACCTTCCTTTTTGCTTCTGCTTTCTCTCCCCCTCCCCCCTGCTGAATTCCTGGCTGAAACTGTACTGGTTGCCTAACCACCCTCTGATCTCAGGCCCAGGTCCCCTCCCCCAACAGTTACACACCCGCACTGCCTCTCTGGCAACCCCCGCACCTGGGGACTGTTTTTCTGTATCCCTACAGTCCCCCACCAGCACTTGTCACCCGATGTCTGCACATACTCCTGCACTTGCCACCAGCTGGCCCTACTTCTCTTATTGTTTATTTATTCTATTAACCCATGTAATGCACTGTGTCCCCACCCCACTCCCAATCCGTACTTTTCCTCTTCCCCCGTCCCCCACACTTGCACAATCTAAATGACACTCCGCCTAGTAGGATTGCTGTCTCTGTCCTCCCTCTGTTCCCCTTCCCTTGCCGCGTTGCGCCTTGAAACACTTGTGTATAGGCGCGTTGTCGATGCCATATCATATCATATCATATATCATAACATGTTTTTGAGGCTTGCTAAATCCCTTTGGATGCGGCAAACACACTCTTTTTACATGTGCACAGGTCCAACTTCCCTGTGCATTTTCCTGCATGACCTTGCACTCTGATCTAGCAGTAGGTGAATAAACACACAATTTATGTTTGTATTTTTAAAGGATAAAATCAGGCCTTTTTGCACGTTTACAAGTAGAAAGTTACAATTAAATGGATACGGTGCTGGAGACTCTGGAATACTAGAAATGATTAGCTTGTGCCCCTCAGATGTGCAAGCACCCTTTTTCATCATGGAAGTGAATAAGATGCACTATTCAATATGAAGCATACTTTTGTGAATGGTACCTCTCTCACTCTTTCAGAAAGACTCTCTGTTGTCAGTTAGGTTTACGAAAACTGCACTGTCTTTTCTTCTACAATACTTGCCTGGTTTTAAGAGTCATATAGCTATAGCTTCTGCCACTGTGGGGGAAAGCAAACCGAAATCCCAAACATAACTGAAAAACTCTACCAATCCTTCCAATAACTGGGGTTTACAGTTTCTATACAACAGAGAGTAGAGTCTGTCGAAACCTGACACCTTATTATTATCAGTAAGTAATTGCCAGATCAATCTCATGCCTGTATTAGGGGAATGTAAGGACTGGTGCTCCTCCCCTGAAAGATTGGGAGCATCCACATAATTAAGTATTCCCATTTATAAGTGGAGGAGAGGGAGTCCCTGGACATATGCTGACCAAATGTTTGGATACAATGTCTGCTTTGCCCTTCTTGTTAAAGTAAGACAATCCCATATCATCTTCCAAGCATAGAATGCAGTTCCTAGAATGGAAAGTTCCAAATGTATAGGTTAGAAATCTATTGGCCTTGTTCTCCAGGAAATATTAATATTCTTTTATTGGAGCATAGAGTGTACCATATGCTCAGCCAAGTGTGCCTCCAACTTTGCGCTTGCTACTGGCAAATCCCAAAGAGTGCAAATCAAGCCACTAAGCTTGTGAGCCCCCCCCCCACTTTTGATTGAGCATCCTTGTTGAGTTGGATTATCCTTTCCTTGGCAGAGAAGGCAGCTATCCTGATGGGTGCAGTCCTGTTTCTCATTTGGGGCATAGATCAAGACCAGAGTGACCAGGTGACCCAGCAGGAAACCCTTGGCCATCAAAAATCTACCAATTGAATCTTTGAGGATGCCTCTGGTATCCTCTTTTCCCTTTTGCCACTACAAAACATTGTTGGGGGAATTGTCAATTGTCTGGAGCCTAGGCGATGCTCATCCTTAGAGCATAAGTGAGTCTCCTGAAACATAGGATCCTCTTTTCCCAAATTCTGCATACGCGATATAAGACCTTTACACGTCAATGGAGCATTGAACCAGTAGGGATAATATGGATACATCCAGGGCATCATTAAAAGAAAGTCTTAGAAAGACTGTTAGTAATTGTCAGAAAAATGATCTAAGGAAGACATCAGCAATGATCAGAGAAACAAAAGAAATGGTCCCAAGGATATTGAGCAGTAGCCTCAGCAGTACCAACCTCTGCTCAGAAATCACCACCAAAGGCAGTTAAAGGAATAACCCCAGTGAAAAGACTTATGAACCTTTTTCAGATGAAACAGTCACAGCGTCAAAACCTAGCGCCCAAAAGTAGCTAAATTATAACATCCTCTAGGGTTGAACATTTTCAATGAAGTCATCTTCCTGGATGTGGATCCATCTCTCTGTATAATCTTCACCCTGTGTGTCTTGTTTGCTTTTGGCCAGCCCTGACATTTCCTACCACTGCATTGGGCTCTCATTTAAGAGGTTCCAGACTCCTCCAGAAGATCTGACTGGTCTAGATAAAGAAGAGGCTCAGCATCTTTCATGGAAACGATGGACCAGGGACAGCCATGGTAGGTGAACAAGAGTGTACAATGAAGCCCCAGCTGAATCTTACATCATAACTACAAAGCCAGTAGATTGCTTCATAGAGGACCTTGCATTTGGTTAACATCGATGGTGAAAGATCTTGGAAGAGTCTGTTTTTGGCTTTCCTGAATGGAATGACTAGGGAATTCCTGGAGGCTTTGAGGATGCATTCCTTGATTTGGTAGAACTGGGCACGTGTATTAACATCTGGGTCAGGCCCTTTCCCTGCTTGAATGATGGGTACACCTGATGTCCAGAATTAGGTATGTGTCTTTAGAGAGTTAAAGGATGTTGTTATGTTATGCATACTTGTATAGTGCATGTACATCAGAGACATCTTGGTGCTGAAAATACAGCAGGAACGGATAAGCAAAAAAGATCAAACGAAAACTAGAAAAGATGAGTCTTCAATAGATGCCTAAACTGAACAGTAAAGTGTTCTACAATTTGGCCGCTGTGATAGAAAAGGGGCGACCACCAGTCCAAGTTAGCGGAAACCAGGGAACCAAAATCAGACGGGCATCCTGAGAAAGCAGGGTGCACAAAGGAAGATAGGGTGGAAATGTATCCTGCAAATATTCTGTGCCCTGAGCATAGAATGCCTCGTGCACAGTACATAGTGACTTCAAAGAGATATGTTTTGAAACAGTCAATCAGTGTAAGGGGCAAAGAGTGGGAGAAATATGAGAACCGTAAGGAGTTTCAGTAGCCAACGGTGCTGCCAATTCTGAAGGAGCTGAAGACGCTGGATAAGGTACAGCGGTTGTACAAGAAAAAGAGAATTGCATTAGTCGATGCGACTCAAAATGAGAGAAGCAACGACTGGGGCATGGAGATGAGGAGGAGGAAAAGGAAATACCCTCCAAAGAATGTTTAACTGGAAGTGGCCATTCTGGCAGACAGAGCCAATTTGCTTCTCAACAGACATATAGGCAGACATTTTAAAACAGAGTTTCTTTTTTTTTACCACAGATACTGATGTAGGAAAAGGACCAAGATCAGAGGGCCAAAAAGAAGGATTTCAAAAAGAGGAGGGGAAAGGGGAACATGAGGAGGGGCCAACCACCAGTACCTCAGTCTTGTCCCCATTCAACTCAAGCCAGTTCCCACTCATCCAATGACCGACAGCTGCCAAGCAACGCCTAAACTGAGATGCTGTGTCCAGCTGAATTAGATTACGTTTGTGTATCATCAGCATAGGAGTAGCAACTGAGGCCATAGGAGTGGAAGAGTTGGATAAGTGGTGGATATAGATGTTAAATAGAGTAGGGGATACAGCAGAGCCCTGGGGAACGCCACATGAAAGAGAACATGAGGAAGAATAAAACGGAGGTAGAGCAAGAGTTTGGTCCCTGTCAGTCAGATAAGAAGTAAACCATGACAAATAATCTCCTTGAGGATCCCTAAAAGAATTGGATTTGAGGAAGAGAATGATTTAAGGTACCCAGTGGCCAATAGAATATCATGAGGGGAATAAAATGGAAAAGAAGACCACATAGGGAGAAGGTCAGCGACCTGAACAATGCATGCAGAATAGCTGGCTTTTAATCCCCCTTCCTAATGATGAAGAATAAATCCAGGACAAAGCATTCCTGGTCCGCGACCTGCACATGCTTCGGGTGCTCTGTGCATCTCAATACTAATCCGGCTGAAATCATTTTCAGCATCATCTTGCTTGGCTTGTAGAGTTCCACACAGGGCTTTCAGGACATCACCCCTGTTGATTATTTCAGAAATGTCAAAGCCTTGCCCACATGCTTTATTTTCCAACTCCTCAATATTCTGTTGCCTCCAGTATTTTCTTGCTGAGAGAAGAGACCTTCTGGGAGAGCTTAACAACACTGCTCTGAATCTCCTTTCTGATAACCCAGCCAGAGACGCTGAATGTCCACTTTGGTTGCTGGGGAGTCCTTTGTTGGATCCTCCTCAGAGAGCTTGTGGACCGAGGTGACCGCAACTACCTCATCATCATCATCATCATTTGTTTACTTGATATCAGATTGTCAATTGGGTTGAAAAACAACATCCACTGGATGAGTTTAGATGGACAGTAATCTACAAAATTGTACCCAGTATGGATGCCAATAAAGACAAGATTTTACTTTTAAAGAAAGAACAACAACTGATATTCCTCACAAAAAGCTCGATATGTGGGTTCAATGAAAAAATGGACTGGAATATATAATAGCACCACACTTTATAGTTCCAGCTTGGACCACAATTCAATCCATCTATGGGCATCATTAATTTAACATCCGCACCTAACCAAGTCTGACTATTAGCACGGGTCAAATGATTAACCACCTGCCGTCAATATACGAGCACCATTCAAATGACTCGCAATCTAACTTCAGAATTTACGTACTACGTTCGTACTACTGGCATTTCCAATACATTGAAGCTCTTTCCATACTTTGTTGAGACAAACCAATAGGTGATAGAAACCCTGATCAACAATCTCATGCTGATCAACGTAATGACTATTTCCTCATCGTGAGCCAATCAACACCACACGCCATTGTCTTACGTATTTATACGTGCAGTCGGATCACATGACCACAACCTCAGATCCATTGTAGCAACAGAACACAAGTGGAACTAGAAGAGCAGCCTCTTTGCCATTCTTGTCTTTCTGCAAAATCAACACCCAAAATGCCCTTAAGGATGTAATTCTACCTTTCCTCCTTTTGACTTTGGCAATGTGAGTTTTTATACCAGCTTTTATGAATCAATCAAAATCAACAAGCTTTACCCTTTTACAACCTTACATTCACTCCCTTCTGTTTCTGTCAACCAGACCACTGTAAATTGTATGCCTTGTTGTTAGTCTCTTTTAGCTTTTGACAGTTCTTGTACAATTCTTTAGGCTTTGGCAATACTTGCCCCCCTCTTGGGTTTGGGCAATGCTTGCTCCACTCTTGGCTTTGGGCAATGCTTGTTCCCTCTTGACTTTAGGCAATGATAGAATCCCTCGTGGCTTTGGGCAATGCTTGTTCCCTGGATTCACAATTTTCACATTTCAGTCACTTAAATTCAGTGCTACATTATTTTCAACTGTTTCATAAATGTCTCTTCAGTTAACCTTCACCTCAGAATCACTGGTTTCTTTAATTTAGCATTTAATTGCTGTGATTCTAAGAGGTGTACTCATATGTGAGTGTTATTAAAATGATTCAATCATACATGAGTGCTACTCTTGTGGCATTTCATTGTCTGGCAGTTACCGGTCAGGTTAATAATGCTTTTACTCATACGCGAGTGATTCTCCTTGCTACAGTTGCCTACCTTTGTTCGCACAGAACGCTTGATAAGACTCACAGGCTTCTATCTTTGCTCCCTTCACATGATGCAGGACTTTAACTGCTTCTGGCTTATTTTAAACATACACACTTCCTAAGTGAAGGTGTCTGCATTCCTGCCACGCAGCCACGGAGTCTGTCTCGCTCCTAGGACCCACGGCTGTACACCAAGCTCCAGCCACAGCCTCCAGCATGCTTCTTGCTGCGCAGTCTCTGCAATCAGGTTCACAAGAGGAAAAGCAGTCTTCCTTCATGCTTTCTGCTGCGCAACCTCTGCATTACAGATTCAGTGGGAAAATGACCCTCTCAGGACCGACAGCTGAAATCTGCTTCCCAGTGGTCTTGGCGCCCTCTCTTTCCACCAACTTCTGCATGAACTGCCAGCTACATGCTCTCCTTCTGCTACTGCTACTAATGCCACTCCAGCTCCATCTCCATCGAATTGCCTGCACCGGAGGGGGGCTTTTTAAGCCTCTCTGCTTCCCTCAGGTGTGTATCATTCTGCTTAACAAGCTGACTACTCCTGCAACATTGCTCTTGTGCCCTCTTCCTCGTCCCAGTACTTGGGGAATTATGGGACTTGTAGACCCCCAACAACAGAATTAGGCTTTTTAGTCAGTTTCCTACTTTTTTTTTTCATAACAACATTTTATTTGGTTTTACATATAAGCAATGTATATATCACAACAGCAATTGCAGAACAGCAATCATTCAATATGAGTTAGCAAAAGCGACTCATGGGAGGGCCGGAGTGCAGGGAGCAAAAATGGTAGGATGGCCATTACTGATCATGGACTGTCCTGTCCTTTTCCGCCGGGCGGATTGTGGGGTGCTGGATAGCTATGGTGTGAGGACTTGGTTCAATACAGTGGGCTGCTTTGGAGTCATCTTGTTAACGGAGGCCTCCTGGTGAGGGCCGGGAACCTGGCGACATAGTCCATGAATGGGTCCCATATGTTTAGAGTTCTATTCAGGGAACCTGCCCGGATCGCAGTGATTCTTTCGGCCACCACTATATCCCAGCATTTCGCCCACCAAAGTGCAACGGAGGGGCCCTCTTTATTTTTCCACACACGGGCCATTACTATTTTTTCTGCTAGGAGTAGATGCGTGCATAGTCTGGGGATTTGGCCTGACATTGGGAGTGCTCCATCGCCCGTGCCTCCAAGAAGGACGATTCCAGGGTCCCATGGGATGGTTAGGCCCGATATTTCCTTGATGTGTTTGAGTATCTCTTTCCAATAGATTTCCGCTTTCGGGCATGACCACACCATGTGTAGCAGAGATCCAGTAGTCGGACACCCACGCCAACAAGTTCCGGGAATGGTTGGGTTGGCCTTGTTGATTTGGGCAGGGGTTATATAGTACCTGTAGCAGAGTTTATAGTCCCCTTCTCTATTTGTAATGCATTGAGAGCTTTTGTGTAACCTGGCCCAGATTTCCCCCCCATTCCTCGACTTCAATTTCTTTTCCCAGGTCCTTTTCCCATTCGATCATGTATCTTTCCTTTTTCGAGGGGTCTACCCTGTCTAGGAGCGGATACACGGTCGAGATTCTGCCTTTGCTTGTAGGGGTTGTTAATGATAGTTCCAAGGCTGTTCATTCTCTGGAGCATTTCTCCCTGGTTACTCTGTGGGATATCCAGTGTCGGATTTGGGCGTAGTGGAATCTCTCCCCTTCACCCACACCGAATTTTTCTTTGCATCTTTCAAATGAGATAGGTGCTCCTGCTTCCAGGAAGTCACTGGTTTTATGTAAGCCACCTCCTATCCAGGGTTGGAAGCCATGAGCCGATAGACCTGGGGAGAAATCAGGGTTGTTCCAGATGAGAGTCAGGGGGCCTAGCGAGCCGCGGATGTGCCATTTCCGGGCATCTTCCTTCCAGCAGCGGGCTGTCGATATTGTTGGCAGCAGCGGGCCCCTATTTGCCTGTGGTTTTACGGGTGGAAGGTGTGGGAGGGATGATGGTGCTACCTGTAACCAACATTCTTCGATGTGTGTCCACTTCGGTCTATCTGATTCTTGGGCCCATGTGAAGGCGTGAGAGAGTTGCGCAGCTAGGGTGTATCTAGCGAGATCCGGTACTCCCAAATCACCCTGTGGAATTACTCTCATCATTATTCGTTTGGCTATACGAGGTTCCCCCCCCCCATACGAATGCTTGGATTTGCTTTTGCAGGGCTGCGAGGGCTGAACCCGGTATGTTGATTGGGAGTGCTGTGCAATGGTATAGCCATCTGGGGATCAGGTTCATTTTGATGGCTGTGATTCTGCCAAACCATGATATTTCCTGTGGCTTCCACCTTTTGAGATCTTTTTGAAGATCTTTGATCAGTTGCAGGAAGTTGCTTGAGTATAGGCGCAGTGGGTCATTGGGGATGCGAACATCGAGATAGTCGATTGGGCCTGATGACCATGGGATTGGCATTAGGGGACTGAGAGTGTCTTTTTCCTGTTTAGAGAGATTCACCGGTAATGCTACGGATTTGGATAGGTTTACCCTGAACCCTGATAGAGTCCCGAATTCTGAAATTTCATCCCATATAGCACCCAGGGACGATGCCAGGTTTGTTCCCGTTATTAGAACATCGTCAGCGTACAGCGCAATTTTATATTCATGGCCTCCCAGGGACAACCCACGTATGTTCGTATTTTGCCTGATTCTTGCTGCAAAGGGCTCCATGGAGAGCGCAAAGATTAGGGGGGAGAGTGGGCAACCCTGTCTAGTGCCCCTGGATATGTGGATTTTGCTAGACCTTGTGCCGTTGACCCGCAGCTGTGTGGTGGGAGAATGATAGTTAGCCATTACCCATGTGGTAAAGTTCGGCCCAAAGCCCATGTGTGTCAGTACTGCCCGGATGTAACCCAGTCAACCAGGTCAAAAGCCTTATGTGCATCTAAGGATATGGCGGCCATTCCTACCTTTAGTTTGTGGGCACTCTCGATAATGTTCATTGTCCTAATATTGTCATGAGTACTTCTCCCAGGGATGAATCCCGTTTGGTCTTGATCAATTAGGGTTGGTAGGGCTGGAGCCAGTTTGTTGGCCAATACTTTGACAAAAATCTTCCCGTCGATGTTTAGGAGTGAGATGGGCTGGTACGAGGCAGCTAGTTCGGGGTCTTTTCCAGGTTTGTGTAGCAGGATTGTGATGGATTCAGCCATCGAATCGGTTGTTGACTTTGAGGTAAGGAAAGAGTTAAATAGGGCCGACATCTGAGGTGCAAGAATTCTGGCATATTTTTTGTAGAAATTAGCGGATAATCCGTCAGGGCCCGGGGCGGCTGATTTGAGAGATTTGATGGCGTCTATGATTTCTTCAGTAGAGATGGGTAGTTCTAGGGAGTCCAACAGGGTAGTGTCCCGGGAGGGCATGGTGCTTAGATAGTCTGCTAGATTATCTAGTGCTGTGGGTTCTCCGGACATGATTGATTTGTGGTGCTTCAATAGTTCATCGATTTTCTCTGAATCAGAGTAGAGCATTTGTCCATCTTCCCTTCTTAGTTTCAAAATGTTGTTTCGGGTGCAGGCTTTTTTCAGTTTTTGCGCTAGGACCTTGTTTGCTTTGTTCCCTTTGCTGTAGTAGAATTACTTTGTAAATGCTAATGCTTTTGCTGTGTGGTCGGCACAATGCATCTCCAGTGCTGTTTTTGCTTTCCTCAGGGATCTCTCCGTTTTCCTGGAGTTGCGTGATTTCAGTTTGTTCTCTAGTTGCTTTCTTTTCCCTCCAGCTTGGCAGCCATGATGTTCGCAGTTTCCTACTTTTAAATGCAGGTTTACTTCTCTTTAATGTAATTAAGGAAGAATTACAAGAATTAATTTGAAAAGGGGAAGGCAGTTTGTTTAAACCATTATTTACAGGTTTCCTTTCACTGTACCTCAGGAGTTAAGATGTTATCCAACTTTAAAAGTCTCCGACAGGTTTTCGTTTCTTGGGGTGTTTAGGGATTTCATATCAACTTTACCCATATCAGGAGGTTCAATGTGCGGGTAAGACACATCATAATGACAATAAGCCATTACATGCCTTGGTACCTGTAAAAGGTTTTTCCCTTTTAAGGAAAAACACTGTGTCTCATCACACAGGATCTCCTCACCACCCTGGGCCTTGTCTCCTCCCAGGCGATCCTCCTGCAGAACACCACCCCCAAGGTCAGGATCAGGAAGCATCTGCCTTTCGCTCGCCACCTGGGAGGAGACTTTATGCAGGGATTTAGTGAGGGATCCGCAGGATTCATCACAGGATCCCACATGAGTATGTTAGATACTACATCCACATACGTTAGGTTGGAGGAAGAATGGAATTATCATACTCCTTCACTTGACAGGTCATATGCTCAAACACCAGACCTTGGTTCTACCACGTCTATAACTGGGGAAGAATTCCCCCAAGACCCTTTGTCTATCAGGGGTATGGGGACGTTGAGAGAAGATCATGAACATTCTTGGTATTCCAAGCTATTATCCCTATCAGAAAGACTATAGAGGGCAATCTGTATAATCATATTTGTCCTCAGGATTGCATAGTCCCAGAAAAGGACAAAAACTATAGTTTCTTTACATTTAAAGACAGTAAGCCCTGTCAATGTGTCCTTTACATCAAACGATCCCAAGAGAAAAGACTGCAATTATTTCCTCTCATTTCTTGTGGGAAAGAATTGAGGTTTGTGTTTCTGAATACTTCCCCAGTCCCTTGTAACATTAATTGGGGTGATAGATTAGGAGATATATTTTATGAAATGGCCTGGGATTCATGGAGTAGAGATAAACGTACACATCATGTGAATAACAATCAACCAAAACATTTTTCTCCCCATGTTTTGGTAAAGGAAACCAACTATAAATTTACTAAAGGAAAGGCTAGGAAAGAGGAGATGGAATTTTCCAAAATGTTAACATTTTTTGTGGCAAACCTACCAGAGTCCCTAAAGTCCAACTATCAAGACCCCGATATGTCAGAGTGTGGGGGGTTCGGATCCAGCCAAAACCAGCCCTGGAATGGTGTAAGGAATCATGCCTAAGAACATTTATTCCCTTCTACTATGATAAGGGAAACTAGTTGTCAAAGAAATCAGGATTGTATTCTAAGACAAGAAGTTAGATCTGTTGATATAACAGGCCACCTTAAAGGGGCTACTCAAAAATTCTTAAAACAAAGGAACCAAAGTTTTGAGGTCCCATATTCTGAGAACCCAATTTGTTCTTGGGAGGAGCCTAAATCTTTTGGGAATCTTCCTTCAATAGATATGGGATGCTTTATTTGTGGGACTTTTAAACATTTTGCCCGTCAATGCCCATTGTATTTTCCACAGGTCCCTAGGAAATCAGAAAGGCGGGACAAGATAGATGGTAAGTTTTCTTGGGAAAGTACTAAATCTTTTCATACTGAAAAGACATCATCTTGTAAAACCCTTGATGTGATGCTTTGTACTGGAGATAAGGGTCGATATTGAGTTCCAGTGGTATTGCAAGGATTAACTGTTTGGGCCCAACTGGATACAGGAAGCAAGGATTGTGCCATAAAAGCAGATCTTCTTCCTCATGGATGGGCTTCTAAGGGACAGAGGACTGTAGGTTGTGTTTATGGTCAGACAAAAGGACACCCATTAACTCAGATTTATGTTACCATATCGGAAAAGGAGACACCGCTTTCAGTGGCAGTAACCCTGACCTTACAAGTCGATTGATTTTGGGCAGTGAAATACCCCAATTTTATCAGTGGGCCCTTCCCTTCGGGTGGCCCAAATTAAGTTTAAAATATCTAAGAAGACCAAAGATGAGAAACAGAAACTATCTTTTTCCTATTCCTCAGTTGATTCATGGGAAAAAAAAAGAACTTTCCATAGTGGAACCTGTTTGGAGCTGCAAAACGTCCTTTTGATATGGGGGAGGCTAGGGGTTTTGATCAGGACAATGACCCTGCAACGGAGGTCGAATCTTTAGGAGAAGGGTATGTGATGACTCATGCGGCGTCATCACTAAACCCCAGAGTAAAATCTCCTCCCATGTGGTCAAGGAAAGGCAGATGCTATCTGATCCTAACCCTGGGGGCGGTATCAGGAGGGAGGATCACATGCAATGAGAGGGTTGTCAGGGTAAAGTGGCGACTCCCTTGGGAGAGACACAGTGTGACTCTTCTCATGAAGATGAGGATCCTATAATTCCCAAATAAATAATGGCATGCTGTAACTGTACAAATCCCCCTCATGAGAAAACCCATTGAACATTCTATGAGAAGTGACCTAAATGGAATAATCTTTGTACCTCAAAAATTCATTAATCAGATGTAACATCCTCTAATTATCAGGATTCTGTCTTATGTAGATGGCCTAACCGTAATGTCAAAGCACATGTCATTGACATAACATCTCCTAGCTCTGATAATCTTCAGTTCACAAATCCATCACAACTAAATAACCATAGAAGACTTAAAACCACTAGGGACTTTAAGATCCATAATGTCTATGGTTCTGGGACGAAGAAGAAAAACAAAGAGTTGATGATGATATATAGTGCTATTAAGGAGATTGTGCAGGCTGGTTGTTTCCCTTGAAATCACCTAAGTGGGACATTTAAATGTAGAAGCATCCACACTTGGACGAGGGAGTAGCAGAGGCAGAAGCAGTCTGGAGTGATGGGCAAAGTGGTTTGAGCTGAAGCAGAAGTGAGAGCGACAGCAGGAGCCGATGCAGGAAGAGAAGAAAAGCAGTTTTGCAGAGTGCATGCAGCAGGAAGCAAAGTCGTGCAAGGCAGCAGGAAGAGAAGCCCAGCTGTTTGGGAGACATGCTCCCGACTCAAAGTGAGTCGCTCAGGTGTATTGGAGGACACCGAGACCCGATGGAGCCTGTAGCGCCCCCAAAAAGGACTGTGCAGACTGATGCTGTCGCCAGAGGACTGGCAGCAACCTTGCCGGACTACAGCGGGTCCAACGCAGCATCCAGGAGTGATGCAGAGACACCGAAGGAAGCCAGTGAGTTGGCCTAATGAGAGAGGTAACCTTGAGGGGCTCCAAGCAGAACAAATAACCATAAACACTATTTTGAATACTGAATAATTAGGATAAAAGGGCATCATGGGCGCAATTCTCCTTTTATGAGAAATCAGTTTGGGGAAACCTGTAACCCACATTTCCAAGAGCCAAAACACGATGAAGATATTTTTATTTTTCTTCTTATTTTTATTTTTTTTAATTTTATTTGCAAACAATTGAAAAAGCAATTTTTTAGCAAAGCAGGTTACAATTTGAGCTCCTTCTTCATTTAAAAATGAACAAAAACGCAGTTTGTAATAGTTGTATTGTCCCATATTTACCATGGCCTGTTTCACCTTTACCATTAAAAAAATGTGCACAGAATTTTACAACCGCGATAACATAGCTAGTTCTGTTGCCCTCTATCAGCCTTCGGGATCCGAATACTCTGCTAGCAGAATATTCCATATTCAGCTAGCAGACGGTCAAAGTGAGCTATGCATTTCGCCGCTAGAGCTGGGCAAGATATAATGAAATGTTTTAAAGTTTCTACTGCCGTGGTGTCGTTACAGAGACAACATGTGTTCCCCTCCACTATCCCACGAATTGCTCTTATCTTGTTCGTAGGTAGAATGTTCAAATTAATTCTCAGGAATGTATCCCTCTAGGATCTGTAGGGGAATTGTTTTAGATAGTTGCAGACAGAGTTCAGTTTCCAGGACACTACTGGGAGGTGGGCAGTTAGATGATATTTCGCTGCAGCCACCAGTGTGGAGATCCAATCCAGCTCCTTGAATTGTTTCTTCACCCTAGTGGGGTTCTTTAGCAAAAGGTTGAGTGATCCCCCAACCTCTTCAAGTCATGTGGTCATCTTTAAGCCCCAGTTGCTCAATGTCAGGTTCTTGGCTGTAGTGATTTCCTTGTTGAGCATTTCCAAACTTTTTGGGCGATGTGATAAAAAGATTTTTCTATATAGGGCCATGGTGTTCCATTCCAGTTAGTTTCAGGTATGTCAGGCCCAACTCCTGTCGCACCACTGGGATTGGTGTAAATTGGGGAATGCCCTGCACTTTCCTCCATAAGAGGCCCTGCAGATGCGGCCAGACCCCCATTGCAATGTTAGGCAATCCCTCTGCACCATATGTTAAAGCGGGCACCACCTTTGGTTTATACTACCGTCCACATTTTCAGTTCACTGCACAAGCCTGGTTCGCTAGGTTTTTGGCTTTCACTCTTAAGTGTGTCACCACAGGTGCCTCTGTTTTAGTGTCACTTAACCACACACCCAAGTACGTGAATGAAGAAAATTGGTCAATGCGCTTGCCATCTAGAAACCATGAATGACTGTTTCTCGCCCGGTTGGAATGTCCAAAACTTCAGATTTTAGTTTTCTCTTTGTTTATCTCTAGGCCATTTCCTTTGATGTAACCACTCAATGCATCCAATTGACATTGTAGTCGCACCATTGTTTGGACGATGAGGACCACATACAGTAAGCGTGGTACTTTGTCGCCACCTATTGTTGGTGGAAAAATTCTGGTTGTTACTTCAGTTGAGGCTATGTCTGCCAAAAAGAAGTTGAATAAGGCCAGAGCCATCGGGCATCCCTGTTTGACTCCTTTCGCTGTGGTGATTTATTTAGACAACAGGCCAGATTTATTCAGCCGGACTCTCAAAGTTGTGTTTTGATGCATGGCCTTGATTGGATGTAATATGGCCTCAGGGCAATCTTTTGTCTCCAGTTTGGCCCACAGTCTTTGACGCTTGATACGGTCAAAGGCTTGGACCAAGTCCACGAAAGCCATGAAAATCTTTGGTTTGCCATCTTGGGCACGGGCCTTCAGTGTGTTCAATAATAAGATATTTACTTCTGTCCCGATGCCCTTTACGAACCCCATCTGTACTGAAGATATAAGAAAGCAACATGGCCGCAATTCTCCTTTCATGAGATACCATTTTCGGGAAATGTGTAACCCACATTGCAAACACTCAAGGGACTACAGAGACAGGCAAACCGTGTGCAAACCTCCTCACATGGGATACTGGCGTGGAGAACCTTGGAACGAACATTGCCAATATCACATGGATGAGGGTTCTTGGGTAGAGGAAATGGGACACCGATGGGTGAGACGCGGTACCCCCAACCCTATAACACCTTTTACTCATCCTATCCTGTAGGATATTCTACCCCCCTTTCCAACACAAACATTTTCCTCCATCATGACAGACAACAGACTAACACTCGAGCCATTTACCTGACATGTCCCAACACAAGGGTCAGGCAGAGTCAGGTATTTGACAAAAACTACACACACCAGACGGCCCTTTCCCTTCCCTATAGCGATAAAAGGCGGAGCATGAAAGCACACTTTGAGCAAGGCCGAACGCATGAGGAAACAGCTGCACCAGACCGGCAGTTCAAACGGAGGAGAAAGGCAGCGAGACCAGGACAGACGACGAAGGGGGAATTGCCCTTGCCCTTTTCAACTCAGACCCACGAAGCCTCTGAAAGGGAAATCATAAGACTGGAAAGTCCAGCTGGCATGTAGTGTAATAGGTGTCAATGGCACACGGAGCCCTCCCACGCTGATAGCCAAGGCGAGGATAAGCGCTTGCAGCCGTGGTGCCATCCTTGTCTCCTGAGACAAGAAACACCAACAGTTCAGCACAGCCGGTGAGTGGGAGAAGACAGATAGTGAAACCGAACTGTGCTGGACCCAACGTTGCAGGCGGCAACCTTGTTGAACAAAGAACTTGGGTAATTGAACTTTAAAGGAACCCTATCAAAAGGTTCAGAAGCAGAGTGGTCAGGCGTCGCAGGGCGCTCATTCGAAAGGACTCTGACTGAAACCCTTTTGGTGTATGTTGTGTTTGAAACTGCAAAAACCAAGAGGCCTTAGGAGAGGCGAGTGGAACATGTTAAAGTGATCCTACGAAGGGTCGAGCAAAACCCCTGTACACTCGAAAGTCTTTGACACATGAGAGAAAACAAATTGAACTGTGAAAATGGCGTTTGGGCCCAGAAGAGGGTAACGCCATGAAAGTTTGTGAAACCAGCATCTGTCATAGGATAACTGAGTGCTGCTCAAGTTTTTAAAATACATTAAGATTCTTGAAGATTGCAAGTTGATAATATTTAGTCTAAAGGGCAGTGTGAACCTGATGCAGAGAAGCCCGGAGAAAACTAAGGGAAATTAGTCCCATAGTGTATGAAAACTAAGTGTGCAGTGTAGAGTGGAAGCTGTGCTTCCAGGGAGCCTAAACCAGGTGCAGCTGGGGTTACCTGGTGGCACCCACAACAAAGCTCCTCCCCTGGGCTGAACAGCAGACCCTGACCCCAGGGAAATTTCCATTAGTGCTCCGATGGTGCCTAAAACTGCGGTAATGCTGTTTTGGGGAGCTGAGGAAGTATGAGCAAAATGCCAAGAACTGCATTATGGTACTGGCAGTTCAAAGACATTCTTTTTTATTTTGTTTAGAGATTTGGAAGAGGGATCAGAGCCCGACAGAGGTAGGCCCTTTGTGAACCCTGGGAGGGGTCTGAGACCGACAGAGGGAGACCCCCTGTGAACTTTTGAAGAAGGGCCCGAGACCGGCAGAGGGAGACCCCTTGTGAACTTTTGAAGAAGGGTCGAGCCCCGCAGAAAGAGGCCCTTTATGAATCCTGAGAGGGGTCCAAGCCCAGCAGAGGGAGACCCTTATGAACTTTGGGAGAAGGTCCAAACCCGGTGGTGGGAGACCCTGAAAGACTGAGCAAGGCCAAGCAATACAGAGAAGATTGCAGAAAAACAGATGAATACTTTTTGAAGTGTGTACTGTTGAAAGAAGAAGCGTATAAAACAACCGAGTGGTCAGGCAAAGAGAAACCGCCCAGTGGAAAGTCTCTGTAAATGTGTTTCGAACTCTGATGCGATTGAAGTGAGAGAGAAGTAATGTTAAAAGGCTTGCGCCCGCCTGAGGGAAGCCAGAGAAATTGTGAATGTTGAATATTGTAACCTTGGTTGAGAGGAACCAAAACCATTACAAAGTCAGGAATAAAGCCGAAGTGGTCATGTGTGGGTCCGAGTCAAACCTCCCTTGCATAATCGAAAGTCTTTGATGGAAGTGAATAATTGAAGAAGCATTGTGAAACAAAAATACATGTGCTAAAATTGAGAAATAGCACCATTGATTTGAATTGTATCCAGAGGCTCAAAAGTGTATTCCGTGCTCCAATGGGACACCTTGTCCCGTGCCTGAAAACATGGGGAAGGGGAACACATTTACTCAGTCATTCTGACGTATTGTTTCTTGAACACTTATCATATATATCAGGCAATGTGCCACACACCTTTTGTTATATAGAGTAAGGTTCGGCAATAGTTTATTTTGGTATAGGCCATCTTTATTTTGACACGACATGACTACGGCAGCATTTTCTATTATTTGATGGTTGTAGCTTGCTCACATCTATAGATTTAGGGTTAAATAGGCATTAATCATACCCTTGTTTAAGTTCAATAAACACCCTTGAACTTGTGTCTGCCTTACTGTTGATACCATGCCTTCCTTACACTGTCTTACTGTTCATGCCATGCCTTCCTTACAATAACAAACCTGCTTTTACTCCCTAATCTATGCTGTTACACCTTACTTGAGAATTCACATGCCTATTTAAAACTGTCTGCAGTTATTGCATTTATTACTGAATTTAAGTATTGTGTGGCACCACATAGAGTATATATATTTGCCATTCTTTGACTAGTATTGCCAAAGTACAAAGTGTATTGTTTATATGTATATGTTGGTAGCAACCTTAATTCATATAAGGAAGCTGTGTTATCACCTAACAGTGTGTGGACATTTCTTTGTGGGGGCTCGGGGATCCACTGTACTCAAGAACCTGCCTGCATCACCTCCTGAAAGTTTAAACCTCGCTGCTCGTGAAACGTTACCAAATTGAGAGCCCTGGCTGGGGTTGCTCTGTGCCTTTGTCCCAACCATACAGAGGGTAGAAGTACAGATACCCCCTCCAGTCTTTACAATCCGTGACTGACCAATAGGGCAAAAGGTGGACCAGGAATTGATGCTGCAAAGAAAAAAACAATATCAGTACACAACTAACCCAAAAGGAATCCCACTGACCTATCCCAAACCCTTCCCTTTATGATATACCTGTGATGTTGATAGGTGATATGAAAGTAGCAAGTAGGAAAAGGGGAGAACTGAACCCGGGCAGTGGGCGGGCAATGCTAGGGACAATGGAGAGCTAGACCCGGACAGCACAAGGGCACAGCTAGGGACAGGGGAGTCCAAAAGTCCAGAAACCCCAAATCCAGGCAGCAGTTCAACTGTCATAAACCCATGGCCCGCATTACGCCCTCAAGGTAAGAACAAAGGCAGGGTGGTTGCAGGGATTGTGGGAGGAACGTTTCTGAGTCGCTGCCACCTTTGTCCCCAGTGCAGATGTACTTGGTGTAGGGGTAAAAAGTGTGCAGGACACAGAACCCAAGGAAGACTACGCTTCCCAGCAGCCCCGGGCCTGAAGCTACAGCTCCAGCAGCCCAGGAAACGCCCTGGACAACGCCCGACGCAACGCGCATGCGCAAAGAAGCTACCGCGCATGCGCGATCCCGGAAAGCTTGTCCGTGCTCGACTCTGCTGCCAAGAGGACGCATCTGACGGAGCTCCAGCAAAGCTTCTCGCGGGGCCGCCCTCGCCACTGGACACACGTTCAGGCCCCGCGATGTCAAAGATAAGTACCCTGCCTCCCTTTTAAAAGTTAACCAGAGGGAAGTTTAACACTGGAAAGAGACTCCGCTTGCCAGTGACTTTTGAGAAACCTTAATAAACTTCGGGGGAGATATGCGAAAGTTCGCGAACTAACTATTAACCCACTAAACTTGCATGTGACATGCATTCGCCAGTTGCGGGTGCAAACGTAACAGTATGCTCGCCTGTTGCGGGCCATTCTATGCCGTATTCGCAGTTGCGAGCACTTGTGAAAAGCCAAAAGGCGTGAAAGGGCAAAGCTAATTCTCTTCCTTTTTGTCAGGAGTGAATCGCTACCTACAACGACCTGATTGTTTCGCAACGCACAGTCTGCGGAGCCGGCGGGCGGAAGAAGCGCACTGGAACACTTTGAACACTAGAGCTAAGTGCATTATGTGACCAAAGCATTGTATTTGAATTTATGTTTTACCTTGTGGTGATATGTAAAAGGGGGAAACGTTATCTGCATATGAAGCCAGATAGAATATTGTGTTTATAGAAATCCAAGACCGGAGCAAACTTGTGAATGAGGTGAACAAAGTGCTGGGTTCCAGTCTGAGGGTAATGCATGCATGTGGTTAGAATGCATGACTGAATGAATGCCCAAGGAGTTAAAAAGGCAACTACCAAGGTGAAGGTAGTCCAGACTCAGAAGGTCAGAGTCTGGGAACAACTCATCCCCAAAACCCTCTCCCTATCCATAACCTCTCCTTAACCCTCAATCCGGTTACCCTACCATCCCGAAACCCATCCAATCCGTGGACCCTAACCCTCTTTCCCCGTGGGGGTCGCGGTGACCTGCGTTTCAGCTAATCCAGGCGCCAAGACCGTCAAGGGGAGGTAGGAGTTCTTGCTACTTCCGCGTTGGGACGGACTTCGTCTTGACAGAAGCACGGACCCACGTATTTTTACACGCCCAAGTAGCACGAACTCCGGAACCATGGAAGACATAGCTCGCGTCCTACATGAACTAAAAGATGCTTTAGAGGCAACAAGGCAGGATTATGCAACACTAGCTCACCGTGTGCAGGAACTCACAGCACAAGGTAGACCCCTGCCAGATGGGCCTCCTCCTACCCCAGTGCAGGTTCAAGTGACCACGGATCCGCCCATGCCCTTAGCCACCCCAGAAAGGTACGGGGAGGACCCACAAAAGTTCTCCATATTTATGACCCAATGCCAGTTGCATTTCTTGACCAAATCATCAATCTTTCGTTCGGCCCAGTCCCGCACAGCCTTCGTGATTTCCTATCTCACGGGGGATGCTGCGGCATCGGCTACCCCCCTAGTACAGAAGGACGATGCTTTACTGTATGATTGGGGTGTATTTCAGGAGGAGTTCGGTAAAATGTTTTATAGGAAGGCGGCCTCCTTGATCCGGGATCGGGAGTTACTTACCTTGCGGCAGGGAAGTAGAGAACTCATTTGGTATGTGACAACGTTCAATAGATTAGTGGTTGAAGCAGAGTGGCCCCATGAAAAAAGACTAGCTCTATTTTATCAAGGCCTTAGGGAGGAGTTGAAAGACCTTATAGTGCAAGTGGACCCGCAACCAACCACCTGCACGGGAATGATAGAGTTAGCTCTACGTTTAGATCACAGGCAAGGAGAAAGGAGGCAAGACAGACGTAAATGGGAGGCCAAACAGTATTCGACAAAATTGGATTACCAAGAGCTGCACCTGGTTCGGGCAAAGCAACAGAGAAGGCTTCGGAAATTGAACCCATGCAAATCGGAACATTTCGAGGACCGATCACCAAAGAAGAAAGAGAGAAACGCAGAAGAGAAAAGCTGTGTATGTACTGTGGCAAGTCAGGACACTTTGTGAAAGAATGTGGGGCTAAGCCAAAGAACACCACCTCGTCGGGAAACGCCAACGCTCGCCAGTAAGGAGGGGGGATCTGCCGAGCCAAAATCATCACAGCGCCCCCAAGCATTTATTGGATGATGTGACACAGGTACACAAAGCCCATGTTACCGTTACTGGAATTCTTCAGACACGCCAAAGGGATCAAGCCATCACGTTAATGGTGGATTCAGGAGCAACCGGTAACTTTGTGGATTCTGATTATGCTGTTAAATTGGGTTTACCAGTTGCCACTAAGAACATACATGAGGAGGTTCGATCAGTCGATGGATCTCTGTTGACATCCGGACCAGTGACACAGCAAACGGGGGAGATGATTTTGAACATCCAAGGGCATAAAGAGCGCATTCAATTCGATGTCATCGCCGCCCCCCAGTTTGGCTTCATCCTGGGGCTGCCTTGGCTGGCGCTACATAACCCGGCAATTGACTGGGCACGTGGAACAGTGTTTTTCTCTTCTAGTCTCTGCCGGACTCAGTGCACTAAAGAATTGGGACATATGGTGCAGGTTCTAGGGGCCACACAAGAAAGCAAAGGAGAGCCGCTAGTGGGATTACCGCAAGAATACCAAGAGTTTCAGGATGTTTTTAGCAAAAAGGCGGCAGAAACGTTACCACCGCACAGGTCGTTTGACTGTAGGATAGATCTGGAACCAGGAGCCGCCCTGCCGTGCAGCCGGATTTACGCTTTGACGGAATCTGAGAACCAACATCTCAAAGAGTATATAGACACCAACCTCCAGAATGGGTTTATTCGTCACTCCACTTCCCCCGTTTCTTCACCGTTATTCTTCGTTCCGAAGAAAACTGGAGATCTCAGGATGTGTATCGACTATCGTGCAATAAACCGCATTACAATCAAAAATCGGTACCCCCTACCGTTGATACCGGTCCTGCTGGATCAAGTACGAGGAGCCACAATTTACACCAAGTTGGACTTACGAGGTGTTACCACCTGGTGCGGGTGCGTGAAGGGGACGAATGGAAGACCGCCTTCAGAACGAAATTTGGACTGTATGAGTACCAGGTCATGCCATTCGGTCTCTGTAACGCACCCGCCGCCTTTCAACACTTCTTGGATGAAGTTCTACGTGGTTTCCTAGACATTTTTGTTGTTGTTTATATCGACGACATACTGATCTACTCCTGGAATAAGGACGAACATGTGCAACATGTCAGATCCGTTCTACAACGTTTGCGAGAACACCATCTGTTCGCTAAATTGGAAAAATTTACATTTCATTGTACCACAGTGGAATTCCTGGGATTTATACTCTCTCCCGAAGGCGTAAAAATGGATACGCATAAGGTACAAGCAATTCTGGATTGGCCAGCCCCGCAGAATGTCAAAGAACTACAGTCAGTACTAGGATTTGCAAACTTCTACCGAAGGTTCATCCAGGGGTTTGCGGAGAAAAGCTTAGCCATTACCCGCCTGCTCAAGAAAGGTAAAAAGTTTGTGTGGGATTCCGAGGCAGAACACAGTTTCAAGTTATTAAGGAGGCGTTCACTACAGCCCCCGTTCTGTTACACCCGGACCCAACGTTACCATTTCTGGTGGAAACAGACGCTTCTAGTTATGCGCTGGGAGCGATATTATCACAACGAGACCAATCAGGGCATTTACACCCAGTCGCTTATTACTCAAGAAAACTTAACCCTGCAGAGCAAGATTACACTATTGCAGACCGCGAGCTACTAGCTATAAAGGCGGCTTTTACAGAATGGAGGCACTATCTGCTGGGAGCAAGGCACACCATAACGGTGCTGACGGATCACCGCAATCTCCAGTTCCTAAAGTCGGCACGAGCTCTCACTCCACGGCAATTACGATGGGCGATGTATTTTGCAGACTTTGATTTCGTGGTAACATACCGACCCAGACAGGAGAACAAGAAGGCAGACATACTTTCCAGATATCCGGAATTACCAGTTTCTCCTAGACCTGAGGAAGCGGCAAAACCCATTGTGCCTTTAACCAAGATCGTAGGGAGTGTAACCAATACCTTACTGGAACAGGTGGGGAATGCCATGACAGCGAAACAGTTACTTCAATGGGAAGATCCACAGCTAAAGCGTTCTTTACAGGAAGGCATACCGTTCCAAGGCAAAGAAGTATATTTACCGACTAAGAGTCTACAGGCTCAAGCCCTCAAATGGTGCCATGACTCCCCATTGGCTGGTCACCCGGGGGTGAACAAAACACAAGAACTAATTCAACGGCACTATTGGTGGCCCAACTTACACAAAGATGTGCGAGAATATGTGGCAAATTGCGAAATATGTGCTCGTAATAAAACAGATCACAAGAAACCAGCAGGACTGTTGAGACCTTTACCCACTCCCTCACAGCCGTGGCATACAGTATCATTGGACTTCATTGTTGAACTACCCCCGGATCAGGGTCAAACCACGATATTAGTAGTAATAGATTTGTTTACTAAACTTGCCCACTTCATACCCAGTTGCGGCCAGCCGACGGCGGAGGAATTTGCAAATCTTTTTCTACAACATGTCGTTCGCCTGCACGGAATACCACAACACATAGGGCCTCATTACACGGATGGCGATAAGGATTTACCGGTACCGGTAAAATACCGGTACCGGTAAATCCTTACCGCCTTACTACGAGGTCCCTTTGCGGGTTGGGGGATTTAACGCCTGCTTTTTGCAGGCGTTAAAAACCAACCTGCAAAGGGACCCAGGGAGCTAATTACGGTACCGCAATTTGCGGTACCGTAATTAGCGCCTTCCCCATTCCCATTGAGCCCTATGGGGCAAAAATGGGAATGGGGAAGAGCAATGGTGGAAGGGGGAATTACCGCCCCGCCAACCTTGGAATGGGGCGGTAATTCCCCTTTCCGCCAAGGCAGTGCCGGTATTTTACCGGCATGAACCATGGCGCTAATAGCGCCATGGTTCTCCGCCATCCGTGTAATGAGGCCCATAGTCTCGGACCGAGGATCGCAGTTTACGTCAAAGTTTTGGAGGCATTTCTGTAAGAAAATAGGAATACAATTGCAGATGTCTAGTCGTTACAATCCCGAGACCGACGGACAGACTGAGCGACTGAATCAGACGCTAGAACAGTACCTTCGCTGTTTTACACA
The DNA here is from genome assembly GCF_040938575.1 of Ambystoma mexicanum. NCBI lineage: Eukaryota > Metazoa > Chordata > Amphibia > Caudata > Ambystomatidae > Ambystoma > Ambystoma mexicanum. The sequence continues at coordinate 629,968,383 of NC_090936.1, forward strand.
TGGAGCTGAAGGGGGTTGGGTTGAACTCTTGTGGTTAGCAGAACTAGCCTATAACAACTCTCAGCATGCCTCCACAGGATATTCTCCTTTTTTCATGACTTACGGATACAACCCATTCGTGCAGCCAAGTGGAGAACGAACTCCGGATGCATTGCCATCAGTACAAACCAAAGTGGCTCAGTTAAGGCAGATCTGGAAAAAGGCCCGACAAAACCTGATCACAGCCAAGAACACAACCAAGAAGTGCGCTGACAGAAAGCGCCGTGCTAACCCGAAATATCAAGTGGGTGATAAAGTTTGGCTCTCAACGCGACATTTGCATCTCCCAGGTTCCCGAAAATTGAAGCCCCGCTTCATAGGCCCATTTCGCATTACACAAGTGGTTAACCCAGTAGCAATGCGACTTCGTCTTCCAGACCACATGAGGGTTCACTCTGTATTTCACGTAGCGCTCCTAAAACCAGCAAAGCCCCATATGCGCATGGAAAGACCACCACCTGTATTCATAGATTGGGGTATCCAGAGTACGAAGTTAAGGCCATACTGAATTCACGAGTGAGGGGGGGTAAATTGCATTACTTGGTTGATTGGGTGGGGTTCGGCCCTGAGGATAGGTCCTGGGAACCTGCCACCAATGTGCATGACCCTAGGCTGGTGCGCTTATTTCATCACAATCATCCCACAAAACCTGGCCCTTCTGCGGGGAGGGGATGTACTGTCATAAACCCACGGCCCGCATTACGCCCTCAAGTTAAGAACAAAGGCAGGGTGGTTGCAGGGATTGTGGGAGGAACGTTTCTGAGTCGCTGCCACCTTTGTCCCCAGTGCAGATGTACTTGGTGTAGGGGTAAAAGGTGTGCAGGACACAGAACCCAAGGAAGACTACGCTTCCCAGCAGCCCCGGGCCTGAAGCTACAGCTCCAGCATCCCAGGAAACATCCTGGACAACGCCCGACGCAACGCGCATGCGCAAAGAAGCTACCGCGCATGCGCGATCCCGGAAAGCTTGTCCGTGCTCGACTCTGCTGCCGAGAGGACGCATCTGACGGAGCTCCAGCAAAGCTTCTCGCGGGGCCGCCCTTGCCACTGGACACACCTTCAGGCCCCGTGATTTCAAAGATAAGTACCCTGCCTCCCTTTTAAAAGTTAACCAGAGGGAAGTTTAACACTGGAAAGAGACTCCGCTTGCCAGTGACTTTTGAGAAACCTTAATAAACTTCGGGGGAGATACGCAAAAGTTCGCGAACTAACTATTAACCCACTAAACTTGCATGTGACATGCATTCACCAGTTGCGGGTGCAAACGTAACAGTATGCTCGCCTGTTGCGGGCCATTCTATGCCGTATTCGCAGTTGCGAGCACTTGTGAAAAGCCAAAAGGCGTGAAAGGGCAAAGCTAATTCTCTTCCTTTTTCTCAGGAGTGAATCGCTACCTACAACGACCTGATTGTTTCACAACGCACAGTCTGCGGAGCCGGCGGGCGGAAGAAGTGCACTGGAACACTTGGAACACTAGAGCTAAGTGCATTATGTGACCAAAGAATTGTATTTGAATTTATGTTTTACCTTGTGGTGATATGTAAAAGGGGGAAACGTTATCTGCATATGAAGCCAGATAGAATATTGTGTTTATAGAAATCCAAGACCGGAGCAAACTTGTGAATGAGGTGAACAAAGTGCTGGGTTCCAGTCTGAGGGTAATGCATGCATGTGGTTAGAATGCATGACTGAATGAATGCCCAAAGAGTTAAAAAGGCAACTACCAAGGTGAAGGTAGTCCAGACTCAGAAGGCCAGAGTCTGGGAACAACTCATCCCCAAAACCCCCTCCCTATCCATAACCTCTCCTTAACCCTCAATCCGGTTACCCTACCATCCCGAAACCCATCCAATCCGTGGACCCTAACCCTCTTTCCCCGTGGGGGTCGCGGTGACCTGCGTTTCAGCTAATCCAGGCGCCAAGACCGTCAAGGGGAGGTAGGAGTTCTTGCTACTTCCGCGTTGAGACGGACTTCGCCTTGACATCAACAATGCAATCCACAGGGCAGTCCACAGTTCACAGACATAGTTCCAAAAAGGCCAAATCCAAAGTGAGAATCAAGAGGTAGTCCAATGTCCACAAGCCAAAGTTCCCAAATCTAAATAGCCAAATCCATGAGGAGAATCCAAAAGGAGAATCCAAAAAGGCAATTCAATGTCCTCATGCTAAAATCCAAGAGCCACGAGATCCAGAAGCATGCAAATCCAAGTGCCACTCACCAAAACAGCTGAGAAGCACTTGCAAGTACTCAGGAGCGGTTTAAATAGGCTAATGTAACCCTCTTCGGGCAATGATGTTCCAAGTCACGTGAGAATCTGACTGTCGCATGATTGTTGTGTGTGCCTTCGCCGATGCACCATCTACGACCATTGCGCATTGTCAGCCAAGGAAGCCGCCACCAACGTTGCAACATCCGGGAGCAGCGGGGATCCCCAGTGAACACTGGAGTGTGGCGGCATGGACGAGCGGTAGGTAAGTGCATGACACAGTAGCAATATTGTATCATGCTCTTTTAGTGACCACAGCATAGTAGAGGACTATGTGGAGATAGATATTAAACCTCACTGATAGTAGGGTTGGAAGCTGTCCGGTCATTTGGTCGACAGACAATTGGTCGACAGACAAATGGTCAATGCAATTTGGTCGAAAGACAAATGGTCGAATTTTTATTTTTATTTTTATATATATTTTTCAGGTTTTCGTTTAGGAAAAAAAAGGGTTTTTAAGCAAAAAGGAGGGGGTTGAGGGAGGGACCCCCCCAGGTACCCCCCCAGGTACCCCCCCAAAAAAAAAAAATGTGAAAATACAAAAACAAAAAAAATTCAACCATTTGTCTTTCGACCAAATTGCGTCGACCATTTGTCCTGTCAAACTTTTTTTTCGACCAAATGACCTGTAACCGGGTTGGAAATGAGATGATGAGGTATTGAAGGAACTTGTAAACAAATTGCAAATTGAAGATACAATCAGGGACAATTTACACTACATTAAGGAACAGGAAACTTTGCTTGGTACATGCTGGGAAGCTTTGAAGTCCACAATGAGAGGAGCTATGATTTTGAGTTCAGAATATATTAGGAAAGTAAGCAATGAGGAGGAGGGAGTGAGCTCATTGTGTGAGACCTTGCGTGACTGACTATCGAACATAAATAAAATCCCTCTACAAAAAACTGTAAGCAATTAACAAAGGTTCAAGGTCAAATATATCTGCTGCTTACTAAGAAAGCAGAGAAGCAATTCCTTGGGCTGAAGCAATCTTTCTTCAAGTAGGGGAACACAGCGAGAAGGCTCTTAGTGCACAGAATCAAGGGAGAAAGGAGAAGGCATAGAATGAGTCCAATGTAGATGAAAATGGGAAATACAATAAAATAGAAGGACATAAATGTGAAGCTTTCCCAAGATTTGCATCCCAAGATTTGCACCTAATTATATCAGAATAATCGAAAGATGCAGGTGAAAAAAACAACTACTGAGGGACACAGCTTTCTCCGCTCACTGAGGAACAAAGAGCAAGACTGGAGGCTCTGATTATGGCGGAGGGCGAGGTCTGGAAGGTGATTATAATTTGAAAAATAACAAAAGCCCAGGGCCTGATGAGTTCACTGCCCCCTTTTATAAAAAGATGGCACCACTGATCTTAAAACCTCTTACAGAATTATATAATAAATTCTATTCTATATTTAGTGCGTTACTGAATCGTACTATTTTATTGTTCCACTATTTTATTATTATTATATTGTATCTTTTTTATCGTCTTTTTTCTGATGTATATTTATGTGTTGTGAAAGGTTTCACTATTTATTTTTATTTTATTTTATTTTATTTTAGTATTTGTAGAGCGCACTACAGCCCAGAGGCACCGAGGCGCTATAAGGAGATTTAAAGAAGGCTGGCTTGAGGGTTACAATAAGCGGCCCCAGAAGGTATACTTAGGTAGATTCAGTTACATGGTTACAGGCGATATACAGTCCAATTACATAGTTACAGCAGTTATACAGTGAAAGTTAAAGTTAGTTACTCATATTCTTTTCTAGGTAGCACGAGGCATAACAGAGAGTGTGCTAGGTGATATAGCGGGGGTGCAGACCTAGATTGACGGGCTCTTTTAGACAAAGAGCTGGGTTTTTAAGGCCTTGCGGAAGGCTGTGTGAGAATCAATTGATCTCATCTGAGCTGGGAGGTTGTTCCATAGGGTCGCCGCCATAGATGGGAAGCTGGTGCCTCCTGCCCGTACTCTGCGCGTGTGCGGGACAGTGATGCAGTTAGCATAGGCTACTCTAGACGGTCTGGTGACTGTTTGTCTGGTAATCCTCTGTGTCAGATAAGGGGGGGCCTGATCGTGCAGACATTTATGTGTAAGGGCCAAAGTTTTGAAGAGCACCCTTTCCTTGAGGGGGAGCCAGTGTACCTGCCTCCTGATCCCTGAGATGTGTTCCTTGCGTCAGGTGCCAGTAGCAGCTCTTAAGGCATTATTTTGTGCAATCTGGAGTTTGGTGAGGTTTTTTTGGGAGGTTCCAATGAACAGCGCATTACAGTAGTCCAGTCTGGAGCCGATGATGGCTCTGGCAATTGAGATGCAGTTTTGCTGAGATAGGAAGGGCCTGATGGCATTGATGAGTTTGGAGTGATATGCTGCAGAGGAGGTGATGGCATTGACCTGTCTGTCCATGGTGAGGCTGGGTTCTAAATATACACCCAGTGTTTTGATGGTTTGGGAGACTGATGGGAATATTATCCACAGTGAAAAATTGATAGTTAGTGTCAAGTTTGCCCAGTGTAGATGGGGAGCCGACAAGCAGGAGTTCGGTCTTATCACTGTTTAGACAGAGCCAGTTCTCTGCCATCCATGATTGGATGGTGGCATAGATCCTGTTGAGTGTGTCCAGGTCTGTGGTGTAGTCACCTGACAGGGGGATGAGGACCTGTGTGTCATCTGCATAGTTTGTATATGAGATGCCAAGGAGTCCAAAATCCTGAAGAGAGGCCTTGTGAAGAGATTGTAGAATGTGGGGGCTATGCAGGTGCCCTGTGGGACTCCGCATTTGATGGAGCTGGGCGTAGCGTTAGCGGAGTCAGAGAAAACCTTCATTACCCTCTCTTGAAGGAACGAGGAGATCCAATCGCATGCTTTGGTTGAGAAGTGGGCTGAGTTTGTGAGATGGTGGCATAGCGTTTTGTGTTCGACCAGATCGAAGGCCGCAGAAAGGTCAAGGAGCAGGAGGAGAGCTGGTTTGCCCGCATCTCTTAGGTCATCTATTTGATTTTTTAGGTCAAGTAGTGCCATCTCGGTACCATGTCGAGGGCGGAAGCCCGACTGGCGTAGGCCAAGGAGGTGGTTGTTTTCAATAAACTTTTGAACCTGCAGGTAGGCTGCTTTGTTCAGGATCTTTAACAGAAAAGGGACGGTTGTGATGGGACGGTAGTTCCCTTGGATGGAGGGGTCGACAGAAGGTTTTTTTAGGAGAGGTTTGACCCAAGCTTCTTTTAGAGAAGTCTGTACATGCGATGATTGGAAAGAAGCGTTGATGAAGGCAGTGTTGATAGGAGCCAGGGCGGGAGCGCAATCTTTGATAATGTGGGAGGGGCAAGTATCTCCCTTGCAGTTTGAGGGCTTAATGGATTGTATGAGTGCAATGACCTCAGATTCAGTCATGTTAGAGAATTCAAATGTTGGTACTTGACTGGGAACGTCTGGCGATTGGGCTGGAGGAGCTTTAGTGTGATCAAGTAGAGCGGATAGTGCTTTTTGGTGCACTAGGATTTTGGCGTGTAGGGTATCTAGCTTGTGTAGCATGGCTGCTTGAATTTGGTTGCACCATGTCTCATCTTTGGTAATGGTGGAGGGGAGGGTGGTACGGATGGAGATTCCAATTCCCTGAATATAGCGAAGATTTCCTTGGTATCAGAATTGGCGTTGCTAATCCTAGTGTTATAGGAGTCTGCCTTAGCCTGTGTAGTGGCTATTTTGTAGTCTCTGAAAATAGACTTGAAGGCAGTTTTGTTTGTCTCGGAGGGGTGCTTTTTCCAAATGGTCAGTAGCGCTCTCTTCTTAGTATGGAGATCCGCAAGTTCTTGTGTGAACCATGTGTTGGAATGTTTAGTTTTTTTAGCTTTTTTTGCGGTGAGAGGTGCAATGGCATCTACCGCTGTGGTTATCACTTGGCTGAATGTGTTAGCTAGGATGGTGGGATCGTTCGGGAAGGGGGATTGAAGAGCTGGTGTGAGCAGATGTGGGAGGAGCGAATCCTTTGTTAGTTTTTTAGAGCTCCTTGAAAGCCCTGCCGGCAGAAGGATGGAAGGCCTTGCAGGTTCTGGTGAGGTGTCGACGTGAAAGTTGATGCAGTGGTGGTCAGACCATGGGATGGGAGATATGTCGTGAAGGAGGATGGGGCAATTATGTTGTGTCACCCAATCTAGTGTGCGTCCTTTGATGTGTGTGGGTTTGGTGATAGCTTGGCTGAATCCTAGAGAGGCAAGTGCCTTTTGTAGGGATTGGGCGTTGTGGTCCTTGGTGTCTTTGAGGCCTAGGTTCATGTCGCCCAGTAGCACGACTTTGGATGTTTTTTTAAGGTTGTCCGAGATTGAGTGGATAAGGGCTTACTATGTAAACTAAAACACAATTAAAATATATATATATATAATACATTTAGACAGGGTGCAGTGATTGTTTTCATTACTAACAGCGGTAAAGACCCTAAACTATGTCAGTCTTACTGGCCTATTGCTCTCCTAAGTTTGAATATCAAGCTCTTTAGGAGGATCATAGCAAGCAGACTATAAATGTTCCTACCATTCTTAATAGATCCCGACCAGTCAGGGTTCGGTACAGAAAGGAATACATTTACTTTATTTATTTATTTGATTGTGTATTTGTAATGTGCTTATACATCACAAACGTGTGTTTCAAAGCTCCCACAGGGCAAAGGGGAGGGAACAAGGGAACAAAACAAGATGATGGAATAAAAAATAAATCATGAGCAAAAGACAGTGGCGTCCTACTAGGCCTTGTGCCATTTATTTTTTTTCATTGATTTTGGTTTCTGCATAAACATTTACAATTTAATAACCTTTTAGAGTAATATTTTTAAGACAGGTAATACATTTCATACAAACAACATTGTAAATAAATAGTCTAAAAATCCAGTCTTTGATTGATGAGAGATAAAACAGATACGAAACATAAGACATTTCTACTAAAAACATAAAACATAAAACATTTCTACTAAAATCCCAATATTAGATCAAAAAGAGTAAGTAGGTAGAATCAAATTCCATAAAGGTTATGATCAGGTTGGAGTATATCAAGCATTGCTAATCAATTGCGTTAAACCCTTATAAACTGACATATAGTATTCCACAAATTTATATCATTTACTTCACATTGAAATACAACAGAGCAGAAAGTACATGACACTTCATAAAACTTATTTATGTCTAAAACCTTCATAAATCAGCAAGAACGTATACTAAACATACAATCTTTGAGATTGTATTATATATCAGCATCCTGCAAGTGGTACTATTATAGGCACCACTGGACATCCAATATACATATAGGAAATTCTTCCAATGGAGGTTATCTGACAGCATATATTTACACCTATAGCATATACAACACAGTATTCTTTTTTACAATTCCTGTAACTTTTTGTTAATTATTTCCAATAGTCTCACCAGTGCAAGGTCCAACGTTTGGTTACTTCCCCAAATACATCTAGTCCATAACGTTTCTCTTGACAGCCGAGAATTGTTTACGAGATATTTATCAAAAACGACAATCCCAGCATTCTCAAAATACATACAGTACATTACCAAATGTTTTACACGTTCAATCTCTAAGTTATTAGTACACAGGTGGCACCTGCCAGCTTTCGTATTGAGGTCATTCTTATGCCAAGATGTAATGCGCTTGTTGGTGGTAAATTGGTTTAGTTTAAAACGCATTTATAACATTATTTGTTTCTCACAGGGAAATGTAATTAAATATGGGGCTCTTTCCCCTCATTGCCTGATAAACTTAGCATATTCCATGTAGTACTTATAACCAGAATTCTTGTCTATAAGCATACACCAGTCATAGTGCTTCAATTTATGCTTAACCCTAGGTAATAAGGCACATAAGTCAGTAGTGGAGACGCTAATCTCCTCTAAAATTGTATTTATTCTTTGTGCATGGTTTACTATTGAAGCAGGGTTTCCATCAATAAGCATTAAGGAGAGATCCTCATATAAGGGATTCCTAGTTGGTGTGAACATTCGGAACGTGCAAGTGCAGAGAAACAGAAGGGATGGGATGGGGTATGTGCTAGAGGTTCCACAGAGGGGGAAGTGCTGGAGAGCAACTGGTAAGTGCCAGGTAGTGACCACTTGCTAGGAGAGCAGTCACCTGTAAGTACAACAAGTGCGGGCCTGTGAGACAGCACAGGCCAGTGGGTGCCCAAAGGCAAGTGCAGGGGGAGGGTGGAGGCTGCAGGCAATTGGACAGAAGGCCAGGGCCAAGAAGGTCACATACGCGCCCAGGCCACCATTCTCAGTGATTTAGGGGATTAGCACATGAGGCAGAGGGGTAAGCAAGAGGAGAAGAGGAAAGTCTTGAAAAGCTTTCAGAATTTGAGACAATGCAGCTCAAGACGGAGAGAAAGGGGAGGTTGTTCCAGAGGTGGGAGCTAGCCGAGAAAAGAGATTGGCCACCCGCTCCCAGCTTAGAGAAGCAGTTGACAAGCAGAGAGTTGGAGCCGGAAGATCAGAGAGATCTGAAGGGAGAGTATTTGGTGAGAGCAAGTTGTAGATAGTGTGGTCCCAAACAGCCTCATGGATGATGCAGAGGGATTTGAATCTGATCCTTGCAGCAACTGGGAGCCAGTGGAGAGATTTTAGGGCTGGAGGGATGCGGTCCCTGGGCTTGAGGCCAAGGATAAGTCTTGCAGCCCTATTCTGGATTAGCTGGAGGGGACGGAGAGAGGAAGAGGGTAGATTAATGAAGATGCTGTAGCAATAGTCCAGCCTAAAGAGTACCAGACCTCTAGAGACATTATTGTGTTTCTGTGGAAATATGAGGAAAGTGAGGGTACCTCTGAGGAGGTGTAGTTGGGAATGGGCTTTCTTGGCAAGTTCCAGGATGTGAGGAAGGAAGGAGGGAGAGGAGTCAAAGATGACTTCAAGGTTTCTGTCTTCAGAAGAAGGAGAGGGGGGAGAGCCCATATAGGGTGGCCAGAGTGCTTTTCAAATTCACCATAATATTGTCACATTCTTTTCTTATTATTTTTCATTCATTTTAATTTTTTTCTTCATTTTGCAAAGCTTGAAAACCTCATTTGTTGTCTACCAAATCTGTCCTCACTATGGATCACAATGCATTTGTCACTTGGCATAAATGTTAACCCACTTCTCCCAGAATAACAACAGCCCTCCTAGGTCTCTGACCACAAGGGCCAATATACAATTCTGTCATGTGTTCCTTGAGTCAATTCAAGCACCACTTCCATCTATCTTCTAAGCGCATTAAGTCCTATTGAATAACCTAATTTGTGATGTCACAAACCCTACAGCAAGGCAAACAAAAAATAGGCAACAGCTTCCCCTTCACTACAAGTCTGCTTAAATACTTCCCTAACACACTGACAAACTTAACAATGCATAAATAACAATCCATGGGCACCGCCCTGCCTATCCAACAGGGAAAACCAATCATTCTTGTGGTCCACTTTCATCTACTGCGTCACCTGTAGAGGTCTACCTCTGGGAGGAAAAACCAAGGCATGCACCTTCCATGATACGGGCTAGCTATTTCTGCCAACCTTGCTCACAGTTAACCCTCATGCATGAATCAAGCTAAAATGCTTAGCTCAAAGAAAATCCATTTTTAAAAAACGTTTGTCATCTGTAATCCGTGGGGTTAAATAGAGCCCCTTAATGCCAGGAATAAAGAGGCCAGAGTGATTTGGTAAGTCCCATTGAAGTATAAGGCCAGCACAGAAATGGTAATGTCAGACATGAGACCTATTGAACCAAAAAAAGGCCTAAATCTCAAAGGAAAGAAAGTGGGCTTGAATCTCAAAAGTGCAAAGATCTGCACAATGCATTTCAGCAAAAAAAAGAAAGACATGTGGCTGACAATGCTGTTTTACTAAATACATGGAGAGCTGCACTGTTACGTAAGGAGGCAGATAGCAGTGTGTACATTATCTTCAATGTAATACCAGATTGTGCTCCAGTCATCGTAAGTGAAACTGAGCTCATTGTAATTATAGGAAATAAAATAACTAATTTTTCCTCATCCAAATGACAGTATGCTAGGAGAAGTGCTCACTAGACTTCCATAGTTTGAACATGGTTTTCACATATAGCTGCCCTATACATATGGACAACCCAGAAGTGATATTCATGTATTTTGCAACAGTGAGATTAAGGAAATTCATTACACATGGATATAAGGCCCAGTTGACTTAAAAAATGTAATGTAAAATAGATTGTGTGTGAGTCTAAAAGACATTGCTTGCTGAATTTTACATGTAGCCAGTCATTTCTCCTGAAGATGAAACTTAACCCCCAAGACCTTTCCTCTGTGGATCCTGGAGAGGGAGGTCTGGTTGTCAACCATTAATCATGGCCATTGCTTAAAAATATAGAAAGAACTACACTGCCTACATTTAAACCACGGTGGAAACAGATAAGGCCATGCAAGTTCTTTCAACAGAAGTGACCTTAAGGTCACAATTCCCATAAAATGTCCATTAGTGTTTCAATAAGGGCCATCACAGGCCTTGAAGGGAGAGGCGAAGATAAACATGAGCCAGTCTCTGACTGATCACATGCTCAAAGGAAAATTAAACTGAAAGCGAATAAAGAAAAAAACTGGAGTTTAGTTAATAGAAAATGCATATTATTGCATAAAAGGGGGAGTATATATGCCACAACGGTCATTCCAGACTTTTATTAAAGGTGAGAGTAACCCCTTTGAACTATGCTAATACGATTTTTGTGTAATAAACATAAATAAAGTTATTAATGAAAATTTGATTTGAGCCTTCTCTTGATTCTGAGAGATTTGAAAGTTGGTGTGAGGGTGAATGACAACATTAACATGGGAACTATGAAGTGGCATATTTTTCACTGATACGGCTCCTGAGTAAATGAAGAAAAAACATATCTCTGCATAAGAAGGATGTGCTGACTTCAGATTAGCATCATCTGATCTGCCTTCACATGTAGTTCTTAAAAATATATCCATACATGAAAAGATTTGAAAAATTAGGGTATTTGTCATGTTGATAGATTTTCAGAGTTTTTAACATGCCACGTCCCCATGTCAGTTTGGGATGATGAAGCTTTCTCCTCCCACAGCTTTCCTAACTCACACCCATCATCTCCTTGTCCTATTAGCACACAGCTGGGAGGTGGGTAGAGAAAACCAACCAATCCCTTTTGCAGGAATCATGACAAGTTTGTGATGCCATTTGTCATATAAGAAGACCAGTTTGTATTAGAACTGGGCTTTTTCCACTTATTGTGGGAGGTAACATGCTGCTGAATTCTTGCAAAAAAACATCCAAGCAGGGAGGCATCAAATCTTGCATTGGAGACAGGGACCAGGAGACATAGAAGCTGACTGGGACCCCTTGGAGGAGCCAGAGGGGATGATTCTGAACTGACACCCTTGCTGTCCCAGAGGTGCCCTGATGTTCCCTGATGCTCATTACAAGGCCTCTCCTGTAAGTAACACTATCCCCAAAGCCATAGATTGTGTAGGCCCTGCATTTTCAAGCATTGTTTTAGTTATTTGGCCCATAGCAAAATATCCTGTTTGTCTGTGTAGATCCTAAGCATATTTAATTAAAGTAGATCAATTAATTCCCTTAGAGAAATCACAGGATGTGTTTTGTTGGCATTCAAAACTAACAAGCTCTTCCCAGTGTGTCCCAAAACCTTGTTTCTACATGAGTGTGCAGGATGTAAAACGAAATTGCCCCTTTGTTCCCATTGTGCTCTGACCCAAAACACAAAGTTTTGCCTGTTATTTTTTAGGTGTGGCAAAACAAATGTTCTCATTGCCTTTCTTTCCCTGATATTGCATCTGTGGAAATAAGTAAAAAAAACAATTTTGCCCCTTGAGACCCTTTTTCCAAAAAGTGCATTTTATCAGAATCCCCAAACGATTTTCCCATTGTGTTCCCACTCTCTGCCACTGGCCTTCAATTCAGAGGGGTCAAGTCTAATTGATGTTTGGAGGGGCGTTGCTGGGAGAAAAGTATTATAATCAAATCAGCAATCACTGTGTGTTTTGAATTGTTCTTTTTCTGTATTGGTGGGTGATTTGAAAAGAAAGCTGTGGGAAATTGTGACTGCATATCTCAGTATTATCTCTGTGTTGCTGCCATTATGGAAGTCAGTGTTGTTCTTGTGTTGCCACGGCATTGGTGGCTGATTTTAGTCTGTTTGTCAAATTTGGTTTAAATAAATTAATAAATCTATATTCTTAATACACACCGGCTTGGTTCCTGGTCTATTGTGGCACCGGGTAATTGTTGGGGTTGGGTGCGAGACAGGTTGGAGGCCTTACCAAAGTGAACCTTAACAAAACTAATAGTGCTGTATTGTGCGCCACATTCATTGGGGGGAAAGGAACTCCCTGAGTTGAGTGTGACCGCTTAATAAACCGCGACAACTCGTCTAAGTTGAATACCCAAACTGATCACTAAACAACAAATGTTCCCTAACCAAAACAAAAATGTAACAACATTCTATATAAAACAAAAATCTTAACACAAAACATCAAGCAAAACCTGTTCATACCCTCCCCTGTTTGCCATATAGCTGCGTATATACTTACACTCCATAATATGCTAACAATATAACTAACAAAAAGCTGTTCCCCCAGTTTCCTCTCTCCAGAATTTGTCAAATTCTTGGACTCATAATTACACCATCTCTGCCGGTCTGCTGCAGCTCTTGGATTCGCTGTGACTCCCCCAGCCTGTCACCTCTGTATTCTGATCTCTGGAGCAGATAGGAATTCAGGGAGAGACAACATTTGTCACCGAAGGCACGAGCAGCCATCTCTCTGCTACCACTTGAAGTGGAATTAAGAAAAACCAGAGTTTGGCTCGAGGGAAATCCCCCATGCCAAGAAACGGAGGAGTTCAGAAATGTGACAAATTGCTGCTTTATTAATCCAAGTAGGGATACGCAAACGGATTCTACCACTCCAAAATCACTCTCAGCTCATTGCAGGTGGGCAGTGAGGTTTAAAACTGCTGTGACCTCACAACCAAAAGATACATTCCTCGCTCTAGGCGAAATGGGATTGGGTGAACAGTATAGGCATAATTACAGTCTATAGGGGACAAATAATCTGATTGGTCTGGCAAGATCTAGTAGCTCCGCCTGGCACCACCCCCAGATCATCAGTGCTTGCTTTGTCAGTTTAAGAAATTTACCAGCATGTGAGCAAAAAATTAGGGGTGGGGAAGGTGATCTCAGAGCACCGCATGTGTCCCTTTAATGTTACCACTTCCAACTTCTCAAGCCTTGAGCAAGGACATTTTTTCTATCTTCTGTCTTCAGTTTGATGTTAACAACATTATCCGTCTGCCTCTGATGAATGGGCCTTGTTCCCCAGCTCCAGGTCATGTGTACGGGGACCGAAAAATGATTTTCTCTTCTGGCATTTATGAGGGATTTCAGCCTTCTGTCCTTGCAGGAGCTGTAACTTTCCTCATAACTCGAACATTCTCTTCCAGCATCCTTGGCAGGGGTGGACATGATGACTGCTCTGCCAAATCTGCTTTACTTTTCTGAGGAAAATCAGTGTGTCAGGCCTCAGTCCTGTGTTTTAATCCTTCCCAATTCATTTCAATCCAGCTGTGGCTTCCATTTTGCTTTCTTGGCAGTTCATGGTAATTGCTTTAGGTGTGAGCAATCAGTTCATATTTGTTCTTTTGCACTCAGCTAATGTCTCTACATGTGTTCAACCATGTCGCCTCTTCATGATTGCTTTGTTGTTGTCATCCGGTTATGGTCTGTGGCTGCTTCAATGGGTGGCATCCATCATCTTGGGGGTATGCTGTGGGGGGAGGATGTGGGGGGAGGAGAGTTGAGACCCCCTCAACAACCTCAATCCACATTGTTTGTTATGGGTATCTGGGTGGAGAGTATGGCCTGAATGCCTGTGAGCGTGATTGGCTGCCTGTAGGAACACCCTTCTGTCTGATTGGTTGAATGAGCCTGGCTCAGCCTGAGTGAATGGGGACCAAATGTGTATAATAGGGGACCTCTCACTCATCATTTTTGTTCAGAAGCATAAGTCGAACCTGAAGCAAGAAGAAGCTGTTCCTTGAAGCCCAGCTGGAGGGGAAGTCTGCTGCTACATTTTATTTGTGTAATCCAAAAGCTGCTGTGTTCTTCCAAGGACTGATCCAGAGAGGTCCTGTTTAGGAGACCTCTCCCCGAGTTACGAGGGACCATCGTGCAACCTGCTCCTCTTCATAAGAAGTACCCTGGAACCCAGTCCTGTGTGCCTGCCGTCGGGGAAGGGGTCTTTGTGAAACCTGAAGAGGAGTGCCTGAACATCTCGAGTCTAAGAAGTCCATTGGTGTCACCCAGGGTCCAGAGGAGTGTTTGCGACCACTGGAAGCCTGTTGCTGTCTACTGCCCAGAAGAGGGGGTACCCTGGCATAGTGCTGCTTGACACCCAGAGCTGCGAAAGCTCCAAACTGACAAAGAATATTTCAAGGGACATCCTTGCCATCATCACTGGCCACATTTTCCCACCGGAGAAGGTCCAGGGTCGCGGAGTGTAGAGCAAGTTCTGCTGGGGTGTTTCCCACCACCAGAATCCAACAAAGATGTCCCGAATGTCCAGACTTGGAGACAGTCTGTCGTCTACTCCAGTGGTCAGGTCCAGGTTGCCAGAAGCCGTCCAGAGGTTTGTGCTGCGGTTGCAGCACTGAAGAAGTGAAATTCGGAAAACTGTGATATTCCGAAACCGACACCAAAAGTGACCTATACACCCGTCACTGCCAGAAGTCATCGAAGATCCCGGGGGTCTTAGTCTCGTCTACCAAGCCTTTAAGGAGCCCACAGCAAATGTCATCTTCCTAGGATCTCTACAGTCAGAGAAATTGTTGACCAACGGAGCTGCACTTCAGAAAGACTTTGGTTCCATATTTCTTCTCGGACGCAGCATCCCAGTGGCTCCTTCTTCCAAGGGGGGTCCATCCTCTAATGGAAGCGTCGAGTGAAACCGAGAAACTCTGCCACCTTGTGTGCCAATTCACCAAAGGTACTGTAATGAGGAAGAGAATCTTCAAGCCTCAGGAGCCGTGCAGGGGTCCCAGCTTTGCCTTGGATCCTGTTCCCCTGTGGCTTTTCAGGTACTTTAGGGTGGTAGAACCTTTAAGAGGAAAGTAGAGGGTTATTGATCATTTTTGGGCTGTAAAAGACAAGATCAGTTACTCCCTAACCTTTCCATTAGGTTGCCCAGGAGGGGGATCATCACACATAATTATTTATCTAGTCAAAAGAAAGCATTCTGCCACTGTTCACAGCTAATCTGCCTTTCCTCCCTAATCTATGCTGTTATACCTCACTTAGGAATTCACATGCCTATTTGAAACTGTCTGCAGTTATTGCATTTATTTCTGAATTTAAGTATTGTGTGGTAACACACAGAGCAGATATATTTGCCATTTTTTGAATAGTATTGCCAAAGTACAAAGTGTATTATATATATGTATATGTTAGTAGCAACCTTAATTCATTTAAAGAAGCTGTGTTATCACCTAACATGGAGCGTGGATATTCCTTTGTGGGGGCTTGGGAATTCTCTGTACTTAAGAACCTGCCTGCATCACCTCCTGAAAGCTTAAGCTTTGCTGCTCATGAAATGTTACCGAGTTGAGAGCCTTGGCTGGGGTTGCTCTGTGCCTTTGTCCCAACCATATAGAGGGCAGAAGTACAGATACCGCCTCCAGTCTTTACAATCCCTGACTGACCAATAGGGCAAAAGATGGAACAGGATTTGGTGCTGCACGACACTCAGTAGATGCAAAGAAAAAAACAATATCAGTACACAACTAATGCAAATGTAATCCCCCTAACCTATCCCAAACCCTTCCCCTTTATGATCTACTTGTGATGTTGATAGGTGATGTGAAAGTAGGAAAAGGAGAGAACTGAACCCGGGCGGTGGGAGAGCGCAGCTAGTGACAAGGGAGAGCTAGACCCGGACAGCACAACTAGGGACAGGGGAGTCCAAAAGTCCAGAAACACCAAATCTAGGGAGCAGTTCCACAATGCAATCCACAAGGCAGTCACAGTTCACAGTCAAAGTTCCAAAAATGCGAAATCCAAAGGGAGAATCCAAGAGGTAATCCAATGTCCACAAGCCAAAGTTCCAATGTTCCAAAATACTAATCCAAAAGGAGAATCCAAAAGGCAGTTCAATGTCCAAAAGCCAAAATCCAAGCACTCCGAGATCCAGAAGCATGCAAATCCAAATGTCACCCACCAAAACAGCTAAGAAGCACTCACATGTACTCAAGAGCGGTTTAAATAGCATAATGTGAGCCTCTTCCGGGGAATGACGCTCTGAGTCACGTGAGAATCTGACTGTGTGTGATTGTTGTGTATGCCTTCGCCGTGTACCATCCGCCACCATTTCGCAGTGTCGCCTAAGTGCCAAGGAAGCCGCCACAAACGTTGCAACATCCGGGAGCAGCAGGGAGCAGTGCCAAAGATGAGCAGTAGGTAAGTACGTGACACAATAGCAATATTGTACCGTGCTCCTTTAGTGACCACAGCATAGTAGAGGACTATGTGGAGATAGATATTAAACATCACTGACGGGAGGGTTATAAATGAGATGATGAGGTTGTAGAGGAGGAGCCAACTACCCCCACTCCAACTGCCCCGCCTACAGTACCTGAAAACTATGAACCAAAGTATGTGACGTACACAGAACAGTTAAACTAACAAAGAGAAGAGCGTGGACTCTGTGCAGTACCAATAAGAGTACCTAAACCTAAGAGAATATGGGAGGTAAAGTACCCATTAAGGAAAGCATACCTGCATAAAGACAATATGATGGCCATTTGAACATGATTACTGAAGAAACAGAGAAACTAAGAGGTAAAGATGAATGGTGACGTCATCCAAAATCGTAGAAGAGATAAACAGATCAGAGGATGCAGACGATTTATTACCCATCAAGAAAGTATCAAGGATAAGTGACATCTTGGGATCAAGGTGAAGTAACTTATGACACAGACCTGATGGAGATACTTAGTTTAAACATGTACAGATGCAAAGAAACGCAAGCAGCAAAGTTAGACCACGGCAAGCGCCAACATAAATAAATAAATATATATATATATACATATGCACAAGTAAAGGGTGGATGTTTCCACTACGCATATAAGCAATACTGAACAAAGCAAGAAAGCCTCATTTTAGTGTCACAGTTAAGAAAAGCAATTGAATTGAACAGAATAAAAGCTCAGCTAAGGAGATGACTGAGCCAAGAAAGCCAAGGTCTTATCAAACTGGAATTGGCTGACATTGGATACAATTAACGTGAAAGAACAGAGGCTCCTGTTCAGAGAGGTCGAGCAAAAACAAAAGACGTCAGAGGACCATAGGAGAATAAAATCAAATACATGAAAAGCTCGATTTCATGGTGTCCAGTCACGTGGTAGAGGGAAGTTCGATGGGCAAGATGGTCACACTTATGCACAAAGGCCGGCTAGTGCTCACACTCCCTAAAAATTCTCAGAACACAGTACAGACTCAAGGACAAACTTCAAACACTAATTGACACTGGACAATTGAGGTGATGATGGACGATATGCTAATTGGTGAGAAGCTGGTGCTAAGATGAGTTCACCCGCATCTGGTTGTTCGGTCTGCATGCTGCTAGACGTATGTGGAAAAGTACTGACAAGAGTTAGGAGCTAACCAATTGTAGGGGACCACGTAATTAAGAGTCCTACAGTTGTGTAGCCAATGGAACATCGTACATTTAGTGACGTACATAGTGGCCATTTTGAGGGGAGGGCTTAGTTGCCCCACCTAATGTTAAGTATCCTATCACCTTCCTCCACTGGTCTATACAGATACAGAGCCTATAATTATAAATACACTTAGACCCAATCACACCCTATGTTAGGTTTTTGTAGTTTGCCACGTAGGATGACATTGGTAATGACGCAGGTCAAAACGTCAATGATGACCAATTATGGTTATAAAAGCCCAGTTTTTTATGAAGTGAGTAGAGTCAGAGGATCGAGCGATTGCTGATGTTCGTTGTACTCCCTGTTTTAGATACTTGACATTAAAACAGACGAACTTTGCCAAACTATTTGTGTCGTCTTGATTATTGATGTATGAATAAAATCTGCATCCCCATCGATCTCCAGAGTATCGCTACTTATCATAACAGGCTGTCTGAGAGAACACCCAGCTCAAGGTATTGAATGAACTTGTCAACCAATTGCAAATAGAAGATACAATCAGGGACAATTTACACTAAAATGAGGAACAGGAGACTTTGCCTGGTACACAGTGGGACACTTTAAATGCCACAATGAGATGAGCTATGATTTCTAGCATACATTAGGAAAGTTAGCAATCAGGAGGAGGAACTCCTTGCGTGTGACCTTGAGTGACTGACTAGCATACATAAATAAAATCCCTCTACGAAAACTGTAAAGAATTAACAGAGGTTCAGGGTCAAATACATCTGCTGCTTATTAACAAAGTACAGAAGCAATTCCTTAGGCTGAAGCAATCTTTCTTCAAGTAGGTGAATAAGTCAAGAAGGCTCTTCATGCACAGGATTAAGGAAGAAAGGGGAAGGCATAGAATGAATCCAATGTAGATGAAAATGGGAAATAAAATAAAAAAGCGATGAACATAAATATGAAGCTTTCCCAAAATTTGCACCGAATTATATCAGAATGATCAAGGAGATACTGTCAGATATCGGCAGAATTTTACTGTGTTGGAACACAAGAAAAGACCAGCTTCAAGTAAACATTCTGTTCACAGTTCTTGTGCAGGCAAAAGACTTTTTGATTCTGGCCCTTTAAGGCGTTTGTTGCCGGGAGCTTGGAAGTTGGCATGGAAACGCTGGCATCCTGTGGGCGCTTCCTGGTCCCGCTTTGTACACTGATGGACGTTTCACGTACATCACGTGACTTGCCTTCTTAAGCTCCGCCTCTCAGAAGGGTCGGCGCTTCTGAATCTCGTATTCTGGTGGGGCAATCTGTTTAATCCTGTTACCTTGCTCCTGTCCCTAGCCTCCCGTTTTTGATCTACAGTGTTTGGACCCAGATTGTTTAAAGGCTTGCTGCTCTTCTTGTCCACTACCTTTTCGTCTCTCTGGCTACTCGACCACAGACCGCATCAGGAACTGTTTTGTCTCACCCTTCGGGACCTTGCTGCCCGCTCCTGTTCTTCGACCACGGACTGCTTTACGACTGGCTTTGCATAACTCCGTTTTGTACCCTGCTGCCCGCACCTGCTCTTCGACCACAGACATCTTTCCACATCGTTTCTCCAGTGACTTTCCTTTCAATTAAGGATTTTTGCCCTTTGTTCGGATTTACCTTGATTTTGGGAACTTTTTTCATTAAGGTACATGGACTAGAGACTGCCTGGTGTACTTGTAGGCGTCCGCGTGCCATCGGGTTAGGGTGTTTGGACCTCTGGACATATTTGGTACTCTTCTGGATCATTTACTGTTTTCTTGAACCTTCTCCTGGAAGCATTTGTTTGTTATAAGGATTGCCTCTACGATACTGTCTCGGCTCCTTCATCTGTCTCGTGATATGAAGGACTTGTCAATCAGTCCCCAGGTTAGTGTTAGGTATAGTGGGTTTACCATCAAGTTCTGCCAAGAACTGGATTTGCTCTTACTATTGCTTTTCATGGAGTTGGTGGGGGTCTCCACCTGTGTTTCTGGGACGCTTCCTGTTTCTTCCATCTGCTTCCCGCTGTTACGGGAATTCGTTTGGCATTCCATCTTTCCGCCAATCGACTGTTAGATCTATCAACCAGTTTGGTATATTGGCAGGAAGAAATCCATGGCTACACTACAAGAGCAAGAGCACCTCTGACGTATTCACAAGCCTCACATAATGGATGCCAATAAATATTTGGCGGCCATCATGCAAGTGGTGGCTGAACTGCGTATTGAGATGGCAACTGCTCACGCTGCCACCGAAAGACACATCGATGAGTTGCAGGCAGGGATTCAGTCCACTGGTACAGGGGTACCTTCCCCCGCAGTTGCATCAGGGTCTGCACTTTCCCCTACCAGTCATGACACCGGGCCGGTGTACATGACCGTCCAGTTTCCGCTTTCCCCACCAGAGCGGTTTGCAGGAGACCCCAAGTCCTACAGAACCTTCCCGAACAAATGCAGGTTACATTTCCTATGTAGACCAGCTTCGTTTCCAGATTCAACCACCAAGGCAGCCTTTTTGTTGTCGCACTTGGGTGGTACTGCCGCTGCATGGGCTAACCCGTTACTAGAAGAGGGCAGTCATTTACTGCATAATTGTGACGCCTTGATAGACGCTATGAGTCGGGTCTTTGACATGCAGTATGCCACGCAAGCCACCAATTTAGAATTATTGGGTTTGCAACAAGGGAACACACCCCTTTTGTCTTACTTGGCCAAGTTTAATCAATTGGTAGCAGAGACTAATTGGCCTGAGGAGAAGAAGGCTTCTCTGTTTTACAAAAGGTTGTCTGACTCCCTTAAAGATACTCTTTCCACGGTACCTGTGATACCTACAGCCTTCCTTGAATTGCTTGATCTAGTTTTACAGATTGATTCTAGACAAGCAGAGAGGAAAGGGGAACAGAGGCCGCTTCCCCCGCTTGCAACTACCACCCCAATTCCCGTATCTGGATCCTCGGAACCCATGCAATCGGGACATTGCGCGGGCCATTGTCAGCTGAAACCAGGGAACACCAAAGGAAGAACAGTCTGTGCTATTGTGGAGCATCAGATCACTTACTGCGCTTATACCCGAAGAAACCTGTAAAAAAGCAGGGAAACTCGAAAGCCCGGCAATAGATGGGGTCAGTTGCCGGGTGGCTCTTGTAGTGACCCCGTCATGTACAGTCCTTACTGTTTATCTGTTACCCCTGCTTCCACCTCCCTGGTTAAACGGGTGGTTCTGGTAGTTTTGTACTCAGGTGCCACTGGCAATTATGTGGACTGCACTTATACTCAGGAGCTGGGAATACATATTGTTCCCAAGGCTTGTCTGGAAGTTGTTAATGCGGTTGATGGCTCGTCACTCATGTCTGGTTCTGTGACTAAACGTACAACCGAACTAACCATGAGTACAGAATGCGGGCATACAGAAACCATCACTTTTGATCTTAAAGCTGCCCCGCAGTTTAAAATAATTTTTGGGCTTCCATGGTTAAAACTACACAACCCGGTGGTGGACTGGCACTCTGTGGAGGTGAGTTTCTTTTCAGACCACTGTGAAAAATTCTGTTTGACTGCCGGGCAGAGTCCTACAAGCCCAAGTCATGCACTTATGGACTCAGCCTCCACTATCGGGGCTGCTGTGAACACTCGGCTTCCCTCGGGGTACCAGGAGTATCAGGATGTGTTTGATGCAGAAGTGCTACCCCCTCACAGGCCCTACGATTGTCCTATAGAGCTGGTACCTGGTGCTAAAATACTGTCGGGACGTGTCTACTCATTGACACCCAAAGAAGACACTATCCTTAAAGAATATATTGATAAATCCCTAAAGTCAGGCTTCATTCGGCCTTCCTGTTCTCCTGCAGCTTCCCCTTAGTTTTTTGTTCCCAAGAAGGAGGGCGACCTCCGTCCTTGCATTGATTATCGGGCCTTGAATGCTGTCACAGTCTGGAATCAACATGCAATTCCTTTAATATCAGTCTTGCTCGATCAGCTCGGCTCTGCCAAGGTTTTCACAACATTGGATCTGAGGGGGTGTATAATCTTGTACGCATACATGAGGGAAATGAATGGAAGACCGCTTTCAAGACTAAGTAGGCCTCTATGAGTACAGGCTGATGCCTTTTGGTCTAAGTAATGCCCCGGCTACCTTCCAATATTTCGTCAATGAAGTGTTTCACGATATGCTTGACCAATATCTGGTTGTCTACCTGGATGATATTTTGTTTTACTCCCCTACCTATGATACCCATGTTGTTCATGTAATCAGTGTCTTACAACCTCTAAGAGAAAACCATGTGTATGCTAAATTAGAAAAGTGCATGTTCCATGTGCAGGAGTTAGAGTTCCTTGGTTACAACATCACCAGCAAAGGGGTCCAAATGAGCAGGGCCAATGTATCTGCTATTCTGGATTGGCTGGTTCCCAACAATTTGAAAGCACTACAATCATTCCTAGGCTTTGCAAATTGTTATCGGTGATTTATTGAGGGCTTCTCTGCCATTGTTTGTCCACTCACGGCCCTGACCAGTTCTAAAAGACCCTTCAACTGGTACAACGAAGCTCAACAAGCATTTGACACCCTGAAATCAGCTTTCATCTTGGCACCGGTGCCAGGGCCATCTTAAGCATTTTTGGGGCCCTGGGCATGGACATCTTTGGGGCCCCCTCCACCAAACAAAAGGAATTAAGTGATCAAGAATATCTGGTGGTACCTCCCCTCTCTCTCCCCCACCGTGAGCATAACCCATAGGTAGATATGCCACCTTGCAGCATTAAAAATAAGCATGTTTACTCCATTTAAGTCCTCTTATCCTCTTCAGTCTTGCTCTAATCAGAATGATAAACAAGTAGCATTTGAAGGCCTACATTAGTAATCTATGAAGAGGTTACTTCTCTTCTAGTATAGAAACAGTATACTTTTTACCAACATCATCCGGGAAGGGGTGCCGCCTGTAGTATTAATGCAGGACTGTATGTAAAAGTGTACATGTAACCCAGAATAGGCAGAGAACTCACATTAGCTGCCTCAGAGAATGCAAAAGTGTTCCAGCATGGATAGAGTCGACCATTTGTAAGGAAGGAGAAAGCTACAAATAGCATAGCATGGATAGTGAATGCAGATTAGAAGCTACCAGGAAGGTGTCTCTATCCAGACAGACTGAGATTAGAAGTGGGACATGGTTTTCAAATAGTGTTGTCATTAAAGATCAAGGGAACAAGTGCCTATGGTGTGTAGTATATCAATGCTCACTATTATAGTGGAAGCAACCCTATAGCCAGTGAAACCATCAGTGAAGCTTTTATGAAGATCATACCCTGAGAATGAAATTACTCCTGAAGCGCTGACAGTTTTTAAAGGTTTAGGGACTGGCAATTCTGAGAGGTTAGGCAATACAAGATTAAATGAGATGCCCAGGATCACACATTGCTTAAGGGGTGAAGCTGGGATTTGTGCCAACTCTTCAATTTCTGCATTTGAACACTTTCTTTTCCAGCTCTTACCACTGACTTTCAAAGTACACAAATCACATTTCCAGACCTGACCATTTTTAAAACCAAGATATTACAGAAGGGTGTTACGCAAAATGGGAATGATTTACCAATCGATCTGATTTAACAGATTTAATCTAGGTATGTCTTTTGTACCTTTAAGCTTGAAATACTTCCAAAACAATGGCTTGTGAAATTGTCATTCATAAACGTGCAAAAAAACCCTTTGACTTTTAAGCAAAATGTTTTTTGTGTCAAACATGCAGACCTTAAAATATGCTTGCCCAAGGCCTACAACATCTGGTCCGCTCTCTCCTGTCTACCACCCCTTCCACTCAAATGACCTACAGAAGAAGAAAGATCAAGTAATGAGCTAAACGATACCACCAGCATGCAAGAAGGAAAACCTCACAGAAGACAGCACAGTAGTGCAAGAGATATATGATTTGACCAGGATCACTGTATCGCATACCTGCCTAACCTCCGGAATTTTTCCGGAGACTCTGGAATTTCAAGCATTTCTCCGGGTCTCCGGAAAAGTTCCTTGAATCTCAGGAATTTTGAGATTCTTTCCGGGTCCCGTCATATTCTCCACCTGATTGGCTGCCCCCGGTAGCCAAGCAGGTGGAAAATATGACGGGACTCGGCGCGAAATGTTCGTGCCCACTGCCTGCACCACAATACTCAGTGCCTTAAGTGGCACTACAAAATGAGCCGGGGCTCATCAAGGAGGAGTGGCCTAATGGCGGGGGTCCCGCTGGCCCGTTAGGCCACGCCGCCCTGACGAGCACTGGCTCAATGGTTCACTGGCACCCATGCTAGGCAGCCTTTTGTAGAGATCAGCACCCTCTCCCCCATGGGTAAGAGGGTGCTGATCTCTGCATTTATTTTCTATAGGCTTGCCTGGCAGAGGACAGCGCGTCGCCTATTTAGCCTTAATGGTGGGGCTGCCCCTCGCCAGCTGGTTAGGGCAGCATCACCATTAAGGCTGAAAGGGTGAGGCCGCTGGAAGCAGAGGCCGTTTTCCTGAAGACTGTAACTCCCGCGAATCCCTGGGAGCTTCAGGATTTAGAAAACAAGACCTCTGCTTCCAGCAGCCTCACGTTTTCTCCATAATGGTGGCGGCCGCCCACGGGCATCTCCTGCTTAAAGGGATGCCTCGCAGGTGCGGCGCCACCATTATGGCTGAAATGCATTTTTTTCTGAAGCCTGAAGCTTTCGCACATGAGCGAGAGCTTCAGGCTTTAGGAAAAAATACTTTTTGTGTAGTGGCCGGGGCTGGCAGGGGAGATTAGAGGGCCCCGGCAGGGCCCCGCCTCAAAATGAAATTTCAGAGACTGCCGGGGCCGGCAGGCCCCTGCCCACTTAAAGCCCTGACTATAATAATAGTGCTTTCAATCCATATCATTGGATTGAAAGCACTATTATTACGCCGGCGGTGCCACGTTCATTTTGCTTACCATAGCACTGAAAATAATTCATTCAATGCTATAGTAAGCAAAATGAAGTCGGCGCAGCAGCCGAGATAATGCTGCTTTCAATCCATGTCATTGGATTGAAAGCAGCATTATTTCTGCTGCAGCGCCGCCTTCATTTTGCTTACTACAGCATTGAATGAATGATTTTCAGTGCTATTTTAAGCAAAAGGAAGGTGGCGGCGGCGCTGCAGCAATAATAGTGCTTTCAATCCAATGACATGGATTGAAAGCACTATTATTTCGGCGGCGACGCCGCTGCCTTCATTTTGCTTACAATAGTATTGAATGAATGTTTTCAATGCTATAGTAAGCAAACTGAAGGCTACAACAACCGAGTTTACCTTTTTGACAGGTGGGCGGGGCGTGTAGGCGGAGCCGTGTGCAAATGGGAAGAGTCTTGTGTGTCTGTGGGTGGGGCATAAAGCTGAGGAATTTTGATTTTCAAATGTAGGCAGGTATGCTGTATCGTCTGCTGGCAAAGCCAGGATACAAGCATGAACACTTTGGTTCCACAGTCTTTTATTCGCCTCTTGGACTAATAGTTCATGCTCATCTTTGGAGGGGATTGCCTAGCTTTTAGAGCGCCCCATCTGAACAAACCAATTTCTAGACCTTCACCATATGAATAGCATGTTAGTTTTTATAGCAACCCCTATCTGGTGCAGGAACATTGCTGATAATAGCACCTCTTATGCTGCAAAACCAAGTACATATGCAAAAAGCTTCAGCCAGCCTTGCTGGAGTGCTCTTCTAATCTTTCATATGAACGCATATCTCTGCAATGAGTGCTTAACACACTGTGCTTACTTCTGAACCATTGTGGCACTCATATGGATTTCAACTTTGGCTATTGCACATGATCAACATAATTCCCACAAGAATGAAAGAATGCCACAGAAGCTGTGCCATACGGAACACACAAACTATGTATTCCACAGTGAACACAGAAAGCACGACATGATTAATTGATCAAGGCAGAATGTACTTGTCAAAACAGACAGGCAATAGGTTTAGTACTTCAGCAGCACGCCATAAAATCTCCTGGCGTGCTATTTAAGTCTGGTAAACATTGGAATCATACTTTAGATAAGGAAGCCTTGTGGGGGCCCCGTCCAAGGTGGGGGCCCTGGGCAAGTGCCCCTTTTGCCCTCCCATAAAGACGCCTCTGACCGGTGCTCCAACATCCCGACCCAACCCAACCCAACCATTCATCGTAGAGGCAGATGCATCGGATGTCGCTTTGGGGGCTATTCTGTCCCAACATTGTTCGGATGCCAGTGGGCTGCATTCGGTGGCCTTTCATTCAAGGAAGCTCACACCTTATGAAAGGAATTATACAATCACAGAGCGTGAGTTGTTGGCAATCAGGGATGCTTTCTTAGTATGGAGGCATCATTTGTTGGGTTCTCAAGTACCGGTTCAGGTGTTCACCGATCATAGAAATGTATTGGCTCTTCAGTCAATGGCCCTCATTACGACCCTTGCGGAAATCGACTGACCGGAGCGCCACAGCGTAAATAGCGTTTCCGCCATTGCACGAAGGAGCAAAGTGCGGCCCATTCCGACCCATCGGGCACGAGCACCACGCCACGGCGGAAGTGCAAAGTCCGCGATGGCGGAAATGACCCCAAAACGGCCCACACCGCCGCCGTACGGCGCCCTAGGTGCAATACCGCCACCCCTCTCAGCGGTCACCGCAGTGTGCGCCTACCGGAAAGTACGGTGACCGGAAATATACGGAAACGGAAGTTAAAACATGGGCCCGGAACGGAAAACATCCCGGCGTACACCTATAAAAACACTAAAACCACACAACCACTAAAATCACCACCCTGAAACACACCCCAACCCGTCAACCACCCTAGCGAAACCAAGAAAAATGGGAAAAGTAGCGAAGAAAGCGTGCGACCGCAAGCGGCAGGTCCACTTCTCCCGTGAGGAACTCACCGTGCTAACAGAGACCCTCCAGGAGAATGCTGCCGTCGTCTTCTCCACGCAAATGACCAGGACGGCACTTGCAAACAAGAAGGCCATATGGGCTCTGGTGGCACAGCGGGTAAGTGCGGTGGGGACCGCACCCCGCACCCCACAGCAATGCCGCAAGCGATGGGACGACCTGCGGATACGCGTCCGCAGCATACTCTCTGCCAACCGCAACATCGCCACAGCCACCGGGGGAGGTCCTGAATCACCCATCAAGTTGACCCCCTGGGAAGAAATCTGTGCCTCCACCATCGGAATGGAGAGCATAGAGGGAGTCGGAGGGATGGAGAAAGGAGTGCAGACATCCGAAGAATCAGGTAGGTGGACCAGATAAAACAATGCCAAATCCACACAGTCCATCCATGTGAAGTACCATGCGTCCACATAGTGCAACAGAAACACATGTCCAGGAGAACGTCCACACACATCGGCCTGATAGCGCACGTTAAAACCCACAATAAATACATAAATAATTAAAAACCCCTAAAACACGCACTACACGTGCAGCAGGCACACCCTAACTGCAGGCTGCCAAACAACTGCACCCTCACTCCACACACAAATGAAAGCACCTCCAAGGCCCCGACCCAAATCACCCTCAGGTACCACCCCAATGCATGTGATACAATGCCATTCCAATTCCCACAGACCCATCAATAACCCTCGCCCTCCTTTACTCCACCACAGGGTCCGATCCAAACGACGAGCTACAGGACACCCCTACCAGCACACCTGCAAAGAGGGCCAAGACCAACGGCCAGAGACCCTCCACCTCAGCTGCACGCATCAAGTCACGGCAGCAGCACAAATCAGGTGGCAGCACAGAGGAGGGAACATCAACAGGCACCCCAGCAGCCAGCATGCCCACAACACCACCACCACAGGTCCCCCCAATGGATGCCACAGAAGGCACTGCCTCAGGTGGCAGCAGCACCATAGGCGACACCTCATTGATGGCAGCATGCTCGGACACAGAAAACGGGGATGCCGAAGTCAGATCCATCCATGACCTGTCCCAATCCCCCTGTCTGTCCCATCCCGTACAACATGAGGATACCACGCAGGGGCACCCACAAGACGACGACTGGCCATCCCCCACAAGCCCTGTGGCAAGGCAACATGAGGACAACAGCCCCTCTGCGACACCCCCGCAAATGGCCATGGCCCAGCAGAGGCAACAGTCCCTCGACCAGTTGATCGAACAACAGCAGCAACTGGCCACACTCCTCAAGGACCATGCCGATGAATGTGGGGGCACTAAGGCAGACATAGAAACATCAACTGAGACACTTAGGGCAGAAATGGAGAGAGGCACAGAGACGCTAAGGGCACAAATTGAGAGAAGCACCGAGAGCCTGAGGGGGGAACTGCATGCGACGTCCAAAGACGTATGTGCCGAACTTGCCGCAGTGCGCCGTGTGCTCACTGAGCTCTCGCAAACCCTTAGGGACATGCATGGACGTGAGCAGGCAGACACATCATCCGTTGCAAGTTCCGTCCAGGGCAGCCCCCAACGTAGATCTGGAAGGAACCTGCGCTCCACAGGCAGGGGTGCCCCTGATACCCGCAGAGGGGGCTTGCAATAGCGACAGCCCACTTACAATGAGCATTTTTGGACACTGGTGTTCGGGGGGGAGGTAGGAGGGTGGAGGGGGTGTGTTGGGCTCACTTGGGTGGCGGGTCGATAGGGTGTTCAACATGATATCACATATGCCATAAACAGTGCACGATCAACCAATGAGATGTGTGGACATTGATCTTTGTGTACTAGGCCATCATAGGCGTACAGTCCATATTGTGCATGTTCCAGACACACACAGTGCCACGAGTCCCGTGTCCATGTATCAGCCACCAGGCGTGAGTGCTAGAAGCATACATCAATGAGATGCTGACGAATGTCACGGGCCTCCGGTGCCTCGCAGACTCCATGAGGTGCTGCCACATCCCCACCCTCATCATGACCATCATCAGGTGCTTGCAGTTCTGCGTCAGGGGGCATGGGCACATTTCTACGTACGCACATGTTGTGGAGCATGACACATGCCATCACCATCTTTGCAACCTTCTCATGGCGGTACAGGAGTGCCCCGCCAGACCTGCTGAGGCAGCGGAAACGGCCCTTCAGTAGGCCGAATGCCTGCTCAATGACTACACGGGTACGTGAGTGGGCATGGTTGTAGTCCTCCTCATGCTGGTCCCGTGGGTTCCGGACTGGTGTGAGGAGCCATCTCTTCAGTGGATATCCAGCATCACCTGTATGTGGACGAGAAACGTATGATGTGGAATGCCATTGATACGTACGCACACCCCCCCCCTTCCTGCCAGTACATTGCCAATTCACATACCCCACATCATCATGCATGTAATGAGACTCACCGAGTAGCCAGGATCTGTTCCCTGCGTGTCGCTCCATGTAGCGTGGTATTGTAGAGTTCCTCAAGACCATAGAATCATGGGTTGATCCAGGGAATCGGGCACAACAATGTGTAATGATCCTGTTGGAGTCACACACCATTTGTACATTCAGGGAATGAAATTGTTTTCGGTTGCGGTACTGGGCCTCCATGGCATGTGGGACGACCAATTCAACATGGGTGCAGTCGATGGCACCAATGCAACCCGGTATGCCGGCAAGTGCATGGAATCCCACTTTTGTGTTGGTAATTTCCTGCTCCGAGCGTGGTAGAGAGATGTAGTCGTCTGCGTGCTGCAGGAGGGCATCGAGCACTTGGAATAGTGTCCGTGAGAACAGTGGCTGAGAAATGCCATGCAACTGTCCGACTGTGTGCTGGTAGGTGCCTGTGGCCAGGAAGTGGAGTACAGACACCACCTTCAGTAGGGGTGGGATGGCGGTTGGGCTATCTATCATGCTGACTAGGTCAGCCTGTGTCATGTCCACAATGGCGGCTATGGCGTCCCGGTCCAGACGGTAGAGGGTGTGGATCTGCTCATCAGTGAGGTTGAACGGATGTGCTCGGAGGCGTGGGATTGCGGGCTGCCTGCGTGGTGGTAGTGGCTGTGCTGCTGGGCCTTGCTGGCCCTGCCTTGGCCTCCTCCTCCTCCTGCGTCTCCTCCGTGCGGCCGGTTGTAGTTGTTGTTCGTCTTCTTCTTGGAGTCGGAGCACTTGCAGTGCTATCAGGTCCCCCAGGGCCAACATCGCGAGTCCTGCCGGTAGCATTTCGCTGTGGTTGTGGGAGGAGACTGGCTGTGCAATTTATGTGTTTCCAGGCTGTATGGCCTCCACCTGTGGTGATTCATTCCACCTGTGCAAACTGCTCTCCCCTAGTTTGGCCGAGCACGTCCCGCGCACAACGCTGCAAATCGGGGAATGGTATCTTGCTATTGCAATCATGTATTTGTACCCGATGGCCGTGTAAGATTGGTTGATATGTTCATTCTGCTGTGGTCCCATTGTTTCCCATACTATCTGTGCAGTCGCGAACGGACTTGTGAAGGGTCAGTGGAACGTAGTACTCGAGTAACGGTGGGCCCTCATGCATCACTGTACCGAGTTGCAACGACGGGCGTGGCTTCCCATTTGTGGGTGAAGGCAGTTGCCATTTTCACACACAGCCGCACTCGATGGAATAATTAGTGATTTCAAACGGCCACAGATGCCTTTTCGACGTGATGTTGCAAATGAGGAATTCGAAGGGCGGCGCTTTCGGTTTCCAGCTAGCGGCGAGGAGATGCCCACAGGTCTGACTGCAAATATAACGTTCTTTTGTTCTATGTCCTTGAGACAGGGCCCATGGCGAGGGAGCAATGATTGATATGAATAGTTTGGGATGCGCAATAGCTACGTGGGCGATGAGGCCGTCCGTTCCAAAATTCATGTTACTTCACAACACTGGATTTACGGGCTGGGGCACTGTGGATTTAGCAGGCTGCATTACGCACAGACTCAATGGATGTTTCGAATGTCATGTGAGTAATTATTCAGGCGTTTTGATCCCGGGATGAGGGAATGATGAATGGATGCATGGGCAGGTGATTTGATAGAGAGTTTGCCATGTACAGGGCTTCTTGGGATCTATCCGCCTCCCCTACGCTATGTGATGCAGGGCTGCCATAGTGGGACCATCGTCTATCTGGCCTTGTTGAGCCCTCCCTGTCTCGACGCGCCCTCAGACACTTGTGTCCATGCACGTTAACATTCCCATCTGATGGATTCTGTTTTGACAGACGCATGCACAGGTACACTCGTTTGTGATGGTGTTTGCACCTCGATATAGATGGTAATGAGTCGCAAGTGGTTTTGGGGTGGTGATGATCCTTTTGAGTGGGCTAGCATGCATATGGCTGTGGATTTCGTATGATCATTGAAGTGAGTTGTTCGAATGCAGTTCTGATGGCCATTCTGTTCTTGTTCTTTTCTTTTGGTTGACAGGTATCTCCTCCCCTTTTGCCACTGCCATCTGTATGCCACTCCTGCAGATGGATTTTACTCCCGACACCTGCTGCTTCGTGTTAATCGGTGGAGCAGCATTACGATCTTATGGGACGATCGCCAATGGCCCACATGCCCTTACGCAGTACTGGTGGCTCGGAGCAACATTTCGGCCTTTCAGCTGGACTAGTGCCTCCCCATTGGGTCGGCCCTGCGGTTCTGTGCGCTTCCATGTTGCCTTTTCGTACGTGAATGTGGCTCTGTGTACCATGGGGGAACAGGGCGACACACAGGTAGTGGCTGGTCATTTCTTGCGGATGCAGCCCACAATGGTGATTAGTGTTTTGTAGTTCATGGCCTGATGGCTGTATGGGCTTGGTGACTTTGATGTGCATTAAATTTCTATTCTGATTTGGCCCGTGTAGCTTTTTTCTTTGCAAGTGATGTGGCATATGCCTATTTGGGGGGCGATGTATTGTGAGGAGATCTGCATTGGGTTCCAGCTTCGGGGTTTAGTTGCGTGGTACTGTGCTGGGCGCGTTTGCCTACGAAGCACAGTGAGGTCAGGGATGGGGGCTGCCAATATGACTGTTTGAATGTTGTCATGCTCAGGGGCGGGGGATTGGGTTTTGTGTAACAGATGCCGGTCAGCCAGGTGGACTGGTGGAATGATGTGTTTTTCGGAATATTGCTGGTCACAGGTGCCTGTGTTTGCGTGCGTTTCTTGGTGGGGGACTGTGGTCATGTCCATTGGGATGGCTTCTGTATTCGTGCCATCTGTGCCCTGCAGCTCCCATTGGCCCCTCTTGTGTTTCTTTTGTTCGTTGCCATGCAGGGGTGACTTGTACATTTCAATGGTTGCATTGTGACTTCATTGCACCTACGGGGAGTTGTACTTTGTGGGCAGGGAGCGGTGTACAGGCACTCAGTGGGGCCGTTTACGGTTGATTCGCGATGCCGTACTTCTCGCCATGGCGGAATGGTACATTACGCCATGCCTGATGGCGTTAGGTACATGTCCGCTAGGGTCGGAATTGGCGTACCCTTGCGCCATGGTGGTGTTTGCGGTTTGGCATGGCGCGCGCGCGCGTGCTTGGTGCAGTTAGCGTTGGCGTTCACTACGGTGTCGCTAATGGCTTCGTACTTTCCGGTGACGGGTCATAGTCGCAACGAGCGCTATTCGATGGCGGAATTGCATTTCCGCCATCGTTTCACCTTTCCGCCAGGGTCGTAATGAGGGCCAATGAAATGCTGCACTGCGCGTCATGCACATTGGCATGAGTTCTTTTCAATGTTCGATTTCTCTATTTCCTATCGCCCTGGTTCCCAGAACTCTAAGGCGGATGCTCTCTCTCGTCTCCATGGACCTGCAGAGTCCTCCCACATCACTGGATCTCCTTTGTTGCCTACATCAGGTGGTGTGTGGATGCTCTTTGCGTGCTTCACTCAAAACCATGATCCAGGGATGGCTTAAGACTGCTCCTCCAGAAGTGGCTGTTTACGATTTGGAAATAGTACACTCTTTGCCCTATAAGCAGGGGAAGATCTATTTGCCCGATTCAGATACGTGACGCACTGCAATGCAGTGGTGCCATGATACCTCCTTAGCTGCTCAACCCGGTGTCAGGAAAACTGCAGATCTACTGAAGAGATGGTGCTGGTGGCCGTCTCTGCTTAAGGACGTCACTGATTACATAGCCACATGTTCTGTTTGCGGCCAGTGCAAAACTCCACACAGCAAACCGGTTGGTCTCTTGCAACCCATGCCAATACCGGATCACCCCTGGTCATTCATTTCCATGGACTTTGTTGTTGAACTGCCTTTGGTTGATGGATTCGACACAATTTGAGTGGTCATTGACTACTTTACAAAGATGGCAGTATTTGTACCTTGCCGGGGGATTCCTACGGCTCCCAAGCTGGCGGATCTCTTCTTACGAAACATATTCAGGATGCTTGGTCTACCCTCTCTTGTGGATTCTGATCGCGGTCCACTGTTCACCTCTCGTTTCTGGAGGGCTTTGTCTGCTTCATTGGGTATAACTGGTAGATACTCTAGTGCCTATCATCCCCAGACACACGGCCAGACTGAACGCCTGAATGCCACTATGGAACAATACTTGCACTGTCTCACTTTTCAGCGCCAAGATGACTGGGTCTCAGTGCTGTCACTGGCCGAGTTCGCCTATAACAATTCACTCCACATAGCGACTCAGGTATCTCCTTTTTATGCCCTTTTTGGCCAACATTTGCGTTCCTTACCTCTTGCTCCAGATCTGCCATTGTATAATCCTGCGGCTCTTTCTTGCATCAGGGATGTCTCTAATACCCATATTCAAGTAAAGAGGCATCTAAGAGAAGCTAAAAAACGGACCAAAGTTTATGCTGACCTTAGCTGTTCACCAGCTCCTGTTTACCATCCTGGTATGAGAGTGTGGTTGTCAACGTGGAATTTGCATTTGCCAGGTCGGAGACCCTAGCTTCCACGCTATGTGGGTCAGTATGAAGTCTTGCATGTCATTAATCCTGCAGTGGTTCGCCTGGTTCTCCCGAAGGCATGGAAAGTTCATCCAGCTTCCCTCTCATCCTCCGCCTGTGAAGGTATGGGGATTTGAGGAATATGAGGTATCTGCAGTTCTGGACATTTGGGTGCGAAATGCCAAGAGATATAACTACATTGACTGGAAGGGTTACGGTCCGGAGGACCACACCTGGGAACCTGCGGGAAACGTGCATGCCCCTGTGTTATTGTCTCATTTTTGGAACTCTCGGAGGGTGAGGGCCTCTTTGGGGAAGGAAAATGTCGGATATCAGCAGCATTCTACTGTGTTGGGACAAAAGAAAAGACCAGCTTCAAGTAAACATTCTGTTAACAGTTCTCGTGCAGGCAAAAGACTTTTTGATTCTGGCCCTTTAAGGCATTTGTTGCAGGGAGCTTGGAAGTTGGTATGGAAACGCTGGTGTCCTGCCAGCGCTTCCTGGTCCCGCTTTGTACACTGATGGATGTTTCACGTACATCACGTGACTTGCCTTCTTAAGCTCCGCCTCTCCGAAGGGCCGGCGCTTCTGAATCTCGTATTCTGGTGGGGCTATCTGTTTAATCCTGTTACCTTGCTCCTGTTCCAAGCCTCCCATTTTTGATCTACAGTGTTTGGACCCGGACTGTTTAAAGGCTTGCTGCTCTTCTTGTCCACTACCTTTTCGTCTCTCTGGCTACTCGCCCATGGACCGCACCAGGACCTGTTTTGTCTCACCCTTCGGTACCTTGCTGCCCGCTCCTGTTCTTTGACCACGAACTGCTTTACGACTGGCGTTGCATAACTCCGTTTTGTACCCTGCTTCCCGCACCTGCTCTTCGACCACGGACGTCTTTCCACATCGTTTCTCCAGTGACTTTCCTTTCAATTGAGGATTTTTTCCCTTTGTTCAGATTTACCTTGATTTTGGGAACTTTTGTCATTAAGGTACACGGACTAGAGACTGCCTGGTGTACTTGTAGGCGTCTGTGTGCCGTCGGGTTAGGGTGTTTGGACCTCTGGACATATTTGGTACTCTTCTGGATCATTTACCCTGTTCTTGAAACTCCTCCTGGAAGCATTTGTTTGTTATAAGGATTGCCTCTACGATACTGTCCCGGCTCCTTCATCTGTCTCGTGATATCAAGGACTTGTCAATCAGTCCCCAGGTTAGTGTTTGGTTTTGTGGGTTTACTATCAAGTTCTGCCAAGAATTGCATTTTTTCTTACTATTGCTTTTCTTGCAGTTGGTGGGGGTCTCCACCTGTGTTTCTGGGACGCTTCCTGTTTCTTCCATCTGCCCCCCACTGTTACTGGAATTAATTTGGCATTCTATCTTTCTACCAATCGACTGTTCTGGTTGTTAGATCTATCAACCTGTTTAGTATATTGGCAGGAAGAAATCCACTGCTACACTACGAGAGCAAGAGCGCCTCTGACAGATACATGTAAAAAAACAACTACTGGGAGACCCCGCTTACTGCTCTCACTGAGGAACAAAGAGAAAGACTGGAGGCTCTGATTATGGCAGAGCTCTAAAAGGTGATTATAATTTGAAAAATAACAAAAGCCCAGGGCCTGATGGGTTCACTACCCCCTATTATAAAGAAATGCCACCACTGATCTTAAAACCTCTAACAGAATTATGTAATATATTCTATTCCATATTTAGCGGGTTGCCGAAGTGTACTATTTTATTCTTACACTATTTACTTATTATTATATTGTATCTTTGTTTATACATGTTTTTCTGATGTATATTTATGTGTGGTGAAAGGTTTCACTATGTAAACTAAAACACAATAAAAAAATTAAAAAATATATATAATACATTTAGACAGGGTGCAGAGAAACCAGACCTGCAATTGCCTATCTCCAACTGCCACACCTTAACCATTTACCTAATATATAGGCCACCTGGCCCCATTGGATCCTTCGAGGAAGATTTATCTAGCCTAGCCAATAATATAAAAGAAACTTCTCAAATCTTACTATTAGGTGACCTGAATCTAGGTTTTAATGACCCCGATGACAAATCAGTACAAGCTATAGCCACCATGCTAGCTGAACACGGCCTAACCAAAAATGTTCTTACCCCTACCCACAATGAAGGAAGGACCTTGGACTGGGTCGCCACCTTGAACTGCGACACCACCATCACCAAAAGTACTCCCCAACACTGGACGGACCACTACCTTATCGACTTCACATTATCTCTTAATAAGCAAATCAGTAAAGAGCAAATTATGGCACCACCCCTGCCCACTAGAGCAAAAAATATATAACTCCTGACAACCTCCTGCCATTACTGATGCCAACCATTAATGCTGTTCCTGATAACCTGCTCCCAGAGCGCTTAGTAGAAAGCTACAATAATGCTATGAAGAAAGCACTAGACACTATTGCCCCTCTAAAACTACAAAAAAGTAAACAACAAGCTCACCTAAACGCCTGGTTCACCCCCCCATTTAAAAGAACTAAGAATGAAAAAAAGGAAACTAGAAACTAAATGGGGCCACACCCCTACTGAAGAGAACAAACTGAAATTTAAACTATTCGCCAATAACTACAAAAAAGAAATCCTACTCACAAAAAAAAATCTATTTACTGAAAGAATCTGCAAGTCCTGCTCTAACATCAGGGAATTATTTGCTATCCTAAGGGAGCTGGAACCCCCTATACCCCCACCTGATAACATAACTAAAGATAAACAATGGTGCACCAGCGTCCAAAACACCCTAACAAATAAAATGAAAATTCTCCAAACTAAAATTGCCTTTAAAAAGCCTCCCTAACTACCAATGAGTCACCTCTCAGTATTCATACTAGAATAACTAACCCACCAGGCCCGGATCTTTTCAAATTCACCAAAATCTCCATCCTAGAAACAGAAAGGGTTATCGCATCACTCAAACCATCCAACTGTAAAGGTGATAACTGCCCATCCCAGCTAATTAAGGATGCTGCCAGGGACTTAGCCCCCTTCATATCCAAATTGATTAACGCATCCTTCTCCTCCAACACCATCCCAAGCAATCTAAAAGAGTCTTGGGTCTGCCTCTCCTCAAGAAGCAAACCCTAGACCCCGCTATTCCTACTAACTACAGGCCCAGCACCACGGTACTATTCCTGCTAAAGATAATAGACAGAGTAGCATACCTACAAATTCAGCAATATCTTGAAACTCACAAACTCCTAGGTGTTCGCCAATCAGGTTTCAGACGACAGCACAGCACAGAGACAGCCTTAATTGATCTTAAAACACAGATCAACGAGATCAACGACAAAGGAAACACCGCTATGCTACTCCTCCTTGATCTGTCGGCGGCTTTTGACCTGGTGGATCACACGGTCCTGTGCAAACACCTGGCTTCGGCTGCATACTTTTCAAAGGAGGCCATAACCTGGATCCAATCATTCTTGGATAACCGCACTATGAGAGTTTTCTCCACATTGGCATCAGCAGACCCCATTAAAAGAACCTGCAGTGTACCCCAAGGCTCCTGCTTCTCCCCTACCCTATACAACATCTTTACCAAGCCCTTATTTGACAAATTGGACAGACTGGGTGTCACATACACTAATTACGCGGATGACACTCAGATCCTCATACCCCTTTCGGGCAATTTTGACTCTGATACGGCCTTGGTAAACAAAATATACCTCATCATTCAGGCATGGATGGCCAAGCATGGCCTATGCCTGAATGATGATAAAACCGAAATCCTGCTCCTCGGTTCCGAGGCCAACCTCAAAAAAACTCAACTCCAACTAGTCTGCATTCAATATTGATGGCAATACTTTTACAGTAGCCAAAACTGTGAAAACACTAGGCTTTCACCTTGACTCAGCATTAACATTAAAGAAACAAGTTAATTCACTAGCATCATCCACCGCTTACACGTGCAAGCTTATCAGGGCAAGTAGAGCCTTCCTCACCCAAGCCAGTTGCATCATTATCGCTAACACCCTAATACCCTCCAAACTTGACTATTGTAATGCCTTGTATTTGGGAGCCAATAAATACATCACCGACAAACTTCAAACATTGCAAAACAACGCCCTTAGAATATCCCTAAACCTACCCTCCAAGGAACACATCTCCAATAAAAGAAGAGAACACAAATGGCTCCAAATCTGTGACCGAATCTCACTTAAAACGGCATCACTCATCTTCAAATGGCTAAACAGCGCAGCCCCCCCCTACCTGGCAGCTAGAATAGTAAGAAAAACTTCCATCCGCCCCACCAGAATGGTCAACTCCTACTGCCTACAGGTATCTAAATTTAGACCAAAAAAAACAGGCGGCAGCAGCTTCCCAGTTAAGGCAGCCCAATACTGGAATGCTCTCCCACTCAACATCAGAACAGACCAATCCTACTATAGCTTTAGGCAGAATATTCTCACCTGGCTATATTCTAACGACCCCCAATTCTAACCTTGCCTTTATTACACCAACAGATCCTATCTAATCCGACTGTATATATGTATCTTCTTTAACTGACTTGCCGATATGTAATTTGCTGACTGTATATATGTATATCTTTTAATTTGGTTTGCCGAACTGTAATTTCTTTGTACTCATATTGTACCCTGTAACTAAGCTTTTAAGTACTCTTATTTTCCTGTTCTCTGTTGCTCCCTGTTACCCTTGGGTTTGGCGCGCCATACAAATCAATAAACAAACAAACAAACAAACCTAATGAGAGAAGCTAGGATTGTTTTGATTCCTAACTATGTCAGGCCTATTGCTCTCCTAAATTTGAATATCAAGCTATTTGCGAGCATCATAGCAAGTAGAATAGACATTTTCCTACCATTCTTAATAGATTCCCCCGACCAGTCTGGGTTCGGTACAGAAAGGAATACATTTATTTTATTTATTTATTTCATTGTGCATTTGTAAGGTGCTTATACCCCAAGAACCTGTGTTTCAAAGCTCCCACAGGGCAAAGGGGAGGGAACAAAACAAGACAATGGAATAAAAACATGATGAGCAAAGGCTCCTTCTGGGCCCTGCAAACATTCAGAACGTGCAAGTGCAGAGAGAGAAAAGGGTTAGGGGATGGGGTAAGTGCTAGAGGTTCCACAGGGGGGAAGCGCCAGAGAACCAGTTGCAACTTGGTAGGAGAGTGGTCACCTGTAAGAACAATAAGTTCAGGCCTGTGAGACAGCATAGGCGAATGGGTGCCCAAAGGCAAGTGCAGGTGGAGGCTGCAGGCGATTGGAAAGAAGGCCAGGACCAGAAGGACACATAAGGGCCCAAGCCACCAATCTCAGCAACTGAGGGGATTAGCATGTGAGGGAGAGGGGGAAGCAAGAGGAGAAGAGGAAAGTGTTGAGGATCCTGCAGAATTTGATGAGATCCACCTCAAGACGGAGAGGAAGTGGGAGGCTGTTCCGGAGGAGGGAGCTAGCCAAGAAAAGAGATTGGCCACTCGCTCACAAGAAGAGAGTTGGAGCCGGAGGATCAGAGAGATCTGGAGGGAGAGTATTTGGTGAGAGCAAGTTGTAGATAGCATGGTCCTAGGTCCCAGACAGCCTTATGGATGATGTGGAGGGATTTGATTTTTATCCTTGCACTAACCGGGGGCATGCACAGGTGTTCAGGAGAGCAGTTTCCGTGCCTCTGGATGCTTGGAATCCAGATTGATGGTCGTGTAGGCAACCAACAAGCTTGATATGCTGCCTTAGTTGGAGGAAGACCAACTTCTCCATAAGTTTCCCAAGGAAGGGAGTGATAGTGATGGGGCGGTAGTTGCAGTACACAAGGTGTCGGCGGAAGGTTTTTTCAGGAGGGGGTGCCAACTGTGTCTGAGGGAAGAGGGGAAAGACCCGGTAGCAAGAGAATAATTACAGAAATCAGCCAGTGCAGGGGCAAGGGAGCCAATGTTGTCCTTAATTGTTCTGGAAGAACAGGGGGAGACCTGTTTGGAGGAGACCTTCATAGAGCGGACAACTCTTCTGATGTGATAGGAGAGAAGGAGGAGAGAGTGGATAAGGGAGGATGAGAGACCACGGGTGGCCAGAAGATGGGAGATGGGGAGGGTGAGAGGGAGGAAGAAAGAGTACTCGGGATGTCCTACGTTTTTGTAGTGAAGTGGGTGGCCCTGAGAGGGAAGAGGCGAGGTGGAGACTGCAGAAGGATTGGATAGTTCCTTGCAGTTCCTTGCAGATTTCAAAGAGTTCAGCCATGTTGTTGGATGCTCCACAGATGCAAGTCTGGATGTCAGGCCCTCTTCTTGGAACGAATGGAGAGACAATATTAACTGTGGAAAAGGCAACAGGCCTGTTTTTCAGAGGATGAGCTTGAGGTCTGCCACTTCCGTTCAGCAGCTCTGCACTTACGTTTCAAGGCTGCTAGATCAGAATAGTAACAAGTGTTATGCTTGTTGGTAGGTTTGAGGCTGATCAACATGACATGGGCAAGAATGTTGAGAGTGTTAGTGACGGTGGGATGGAAGTCAGCAGTCGGAGGAGAGGGGGGATGAAGGTGGAGGCAAAGGCAGCAACTGACACTCATTCCATCATACAGATGTCTGCGAACAAGGTTGGCAGAGCTGGGAGAGGTGCGGTCAGAGGGCCTAGAGGACCCAGGTGGGAGGAGAGGAGGGAGTGGTCTGTCCAGGAGAGCGGGGGAAGAGTGTAGTAGAGAGCAGATAGTATGGATGAAGGCATTGAGAGTGTGTCCAGCCGAGTGGGTAGAACCAGAGGGGAGATTAGAGAGGGAGATAGAGGTGCAGAGGTCACGGACAAGAGTGCAAGCCATGATTGCAGAGTCAAGGTGGATGTTGAAGTCACCCAGGAGGATGAGTTTAGAGGTAGATGTCAAAAGAGAGGAGGAGAAGTTGGCCCATTTTGAGAGGAACAGGGAGATCGGCCCAGCAGGGTTGTATATAGTGACAGATGACCGGACCATCTACCGCCCACTCAAAAAGGATCCCACCAAGGAAATCAAAACAGAAATTTCAGAGATAGTCGCTTTTGCTGCAGAGAAATTTCAGAGAAAGAGGCAGCTTTTTTGATGACATCTCACGGACGTACCCCATGTTTGTACGCCCTCCCAAAGATCCACAAAGATGCTCAGAACCCACCAGAGAGACCCATTGTGTCGAGCTTCGGGTTGATATTGGAACCTGTCTGCAGATTCATTGATTTCTTCCTTAAACCCATAAGTACCAAAACTAAACCATACCGGCAAGACACTACACACACGATCCAAATATTTGAGGGACTACCCTTCGACACCAGCTCTCAATATTTCGTAACTATGGACATAAAATCATTATGCACGTCCATCCCACGGGAAGCAACAATAGACTGCATTTATGAACACCTTACCCTCAACAGCACTCAATCTCGGGTTCCACCAGAATTCATCATTGAACTCACCACTTTAGCCCTTTGCAAGAATTTCTTTATTTTCAATAACCAGTTCTTCTTACAAACAAAGGGGACAGCGATGGGCGCTACTTTTGCCCTGAGTTTAGCCATTCTTTTTATGGCAACTTTCGAAGAAAAACATATTTACAACCAGGCCAATCCTTGTCAAGCACACATTCAAGAATGGCACAGGTACATCGATGATCTTATTTTTCTGTGGTCCGGGGACAAACCATCTCTCAAAACATTTCAAAAGTGGCTCAATACCTGTAATAGCAATATCCAATTTACTATGGAATATAACAAGAATGTAATACATTTTTTGGAGCTACAAATTGCCTGTGAAGAAGGGAAACTCACATGCAATTTATACAGAAAGCCCACCGACCGCAACATCCTTTTGCACTATAAAAGTGACCATCCTTGTCATGTTAAGCAAAACCTCCCGTACGGACAATTTCTGCAGATTCGCAGAAACTGTACCTCAGTGAGGGATTTCTATTTGAATTCTGACATTCTGACGGATAGATTAAAATTGAGAGGATAGCCAAAAAAACTAGTCTCGACTGCAAGGAAAAGAGCTAGATTTACCAATCGAGACACCCTTCTGCAATCAGAACCCCCACAAGACTGGGTACAAATAG
Source organism: Ambystoma mexicanum (assembly GCF_040938575.1). Classification (NCBI taxonomy): domain Eukaryota; kingdom Metazoa; phylum Chordata; class Amphibia; order Caudata; family Ambystomatidae; genus Ambystoma; species Ambystoma mexicanum. The sequence goes on from NC_090936.1 coordinate 630,010,256, forward strand.
ACAGAATCACATGTGTGACCACACATGGTCCTAACTCCTTTAAGGTCAAAAAGGTGATTCACAAATACTAGCTGATAGTAAGCTACAATTGATGAACCACCACCGAGATCTGCTTTCAAGCGAGCAAGGAATGTTAAGGAACATCTAGTCCACTCAATGTATGTACATGACACCCCCCGTCCTGGGCTTTGGAATCTCCGCAAGGTGACAGGACACTACCCCTGCCGGTCGTGCTCTGTTTGTAGGTTTACAAAGAAAATTCAAACGTTCCCCATTGGAAACAGTGGACCCTAAACTACCATTCAAACTGCAAAAGCAGTAAGGTGGTGTACTGTATCCAATGCCCTTGTGGGCACCACTATGTAGGACAAACCATGCGGAAGGTAGGAACTAAGATCTCCGAACATCGCTCCAGGATCTGCTGCAAACACATTAGATCACCCATGGTAGCCCACTACACAGAGACCCGACACACAGCTGATGATCTCCTTTGGTAGGTCTGGGAAAAAATCAATATTGGCCCTAATATTCAGACCAGACTTTCAAATTTGAAAAGTAGGTGGATCCACAGATTGGACACCTTTGAGCATGGACTCAATGAGCTTTACATCCCCCAGATCTAAACATGATGATCCATACGTGTACACATCTCTAACAAGAATCAGCCTTGGGCCCACCACAGATATCCATCTCAACTTTCCTCACTGCACACAACTGGGCAATCCTGCTGCTTGATCATTATTTCAATTATCAATATCCTGAGTTTATTAAAAACGTGATACCCAGAATGCCCCACAAGATTTTGCGTAGAAAGAGGTCTGTTTTCTCTGACCTTAGGCATCCTTCCCATCATCATTTGACAAGACGACCATAACAATACCATGTGGATATTTCTGACCTCGTGGACATACACAATTGTTTAGTGTGCACACATACAAGCTTACCACAAACCGTATGCATGCTGAACCTACAAACAACTGCGCTGCCATGGTACAAACATGCCTGTGGGCTCTCCCCACTCGGCCATGGAGCTCATGTGCACAACTTCCGGGAAGCCGTTACCTTTGCCTGGCTAGCAACATATGGCCCAAATCTTTTTTAACACTCACGGTCGGAATGGTTGGTGCTTTGCTTCCCTGGCCATGTCACCTCCACCCACCCGTGAAGCGCACCAATAGAGGTACAGCATTCTGGCTGCACCTCTTTTTCACCTTGACTCAGCAGCCAGGGACGGATGACCTTATTCATTCCTGCGTCTATCTACGGAACGAGTGACGCTGCATACCAGCAAGGAGTACCAATAGGCGTGCGGCACATCGATTGCCCCTCCTCCTCCACGGCCTATCAGCCACGCACTGCTTGGTCGAACCATTTCTGCATTCAGCAGATTCCAGACCTGAGACAAGCCGACCCTAGCAGAGTCGGCTGCAGACCACGCACTATTTTTTCATGCACAGGTATTTACACCACAAGCCATTCTCAAACACTGGCACTCCAGGAAACAAATTTGACCAGCGGTTTCTCTTCTCCGCCAGGTCGTGTCCTTCAATGACACATCGCCTCGCCTCTGCAGAGGCCACCGAAGTCCAACACAGCTTTCTCCGCCGGTCCAGGCTAATGCCCCCAGCCTGCGCAAATGGACGAGGGTCAAGGGCGCACGTGTAAACATTACTTCAAGGTACTCATTTTACTTCATTTATGAACCTGTGCCCATGTTTTCATATATATCTCACCAACTTAACCTGCTCTTTTGCTAATATGCCAAACGGTCTTTTCTGCCACTGCAGTAGCAAACCTAATGTTTGTCCATTGCTCAATACCACTTTTTCTTCATCCGCAGCCGTTCTTGCCGTTTTGTAGGTGCCCACGGCGTCCATGGCAGACTTTGGAAATGAGCCGTACTTTTCCGGCCTCTCCGTACCGCACAACGAAAGCATTCCTACATGTGGGAACGCTCTCGTTCGGCTCACCTCAGAACCTCAGATGCTCTTATTTTCTGCAGAGGTACCCACACACCCCCATGTATTTCTATATTCTTTCAATGATTACATTCACGGTGTTTTTCAAGACCAGGTGGATGGTGCACATGGTGAGACTCCGTTGCATGGGGTGTACGATAGAAAACTCTAACTCCTTTCTATCTCTTTCACTGGGGGCAAGGTTTTTACAGTATAAAAAATTGTAGAGACATGTTCTTTTCTTCTTACAAACTATCTTTACCTTTGACAAGTTCTCCAAATACCAACCCAGTAAATTGAAGTGGGCATACCCCACTTTTTTATTTTTCTTTATTTTTCATGGCAAATTTGACCTCGGGAAACAAAGCTGTTCCCGAGATGTATTGTCATTGCTTTTACACATTTTTTGCATTCATCTCTAGATTTGAATCGGATTGATAAGTGATAATTAAACCTATGAGCTACATAAGGACTGTTTAGCTCAGTGTTTTCTTTACAGTACTCTGTCAGGACGGAATGATTCTGTCCACCTCTTTTATTACCATTTACTGTTTTTCTATACATTTGCTAATCTCCCTGTTTCCTATGTGTCTGTTCCCTCTTCCGTTCCTCTTTACTTCTCTGTTTGAGTCAATACCTTCATTATTTTTGAACATACGCATAATATAGGTTTGTCTTATGTGTATATCTTTTTGATTTGCAAGCAACCTGCTGAAAATATATTCTTTTCTGTATCAGCATATATTAATTTAATGTTTTTTTTTTATTGTGTGTTTTTCCTTACTGCTATACTGCAATCCTCTAACAGCTACTTTGTTTGTTTGTTTAACCAAATACAGAATTAATTTAGTACTTTCTGTCCTCTTGCTGTTTCTTTTTCTTGTTAAAGAGATAAATGCGATTTGCATCAATTTATTTTGGTTAGATAGAGGGTTGGCACAAAGAGGTTACCAAATTTAATCAACCCGTCTGCTCCAAACCCCGGGCAGCATTAATTCTCCCTCTGGTTTGAAAAGTGGCAATGGGCAGAGAGGAAGAAGGAGAGATGACAATATTAGGCAAATACAATACCTAATAGATAAGCCACAGAGATCCCCAGTCAACTTAGTACTATTGACGTTGGATGCCGAAAAGCATTTGACAGACTGGACTGAGGATTCCTAGAGGAAACATTGAAACAATTCAACTTCGGCCCCAATGAAATTGGAATGATTATGGAAAACTATAAACAAAACTTGGGCCAGTCCAGGTTAATGAGAAATTGTCAGAATCAATCCACAGACCACGGCAACAAGTTGGGGATGCCCCCTGTCTCTGCTGCTCTTCACTTTCATGATGGAGCCTTTTGCAGAAAGAATTAGGAGGAATTCAGCAACTAAGTGGATTTTGATAGGTAAACCCCAACACAAGAGAAGTCTATTTGCTGATATTGTAATCCTGGCAATTTCTTACGCAATTGATTCAATCCATGACTCTTACAGGAATTGAGTCCCTTTAGTAAGGTCTCAGGTTGTAAAATACATTTGGAAAAATCAGTAATTCTAGTCTTAAATATGAAAGGAGGTAGGATCTAGGATTTTAACAAACAAGTTGAGTTCAGATGGGTGGAGAAATTGTTCCGTTATTTAGAACTAACTAGCTAACTAACTAACTCCAATACTATCTGTGATTTATTATACCAATTATCTGGACCTTTTCTGCGGTATCCAGTGATATTAACGAAAATGAAATATCGAATAACTTTTTAAACGAACCTGATTTATCGAAAAACACTGAATCGAAAAACACTGAATCTTTTATTAATCATATATATGGGGGTGGGGTAAGGGATGAAATCGGGTGGGGAGGGGATTGGAGTGGGGTTACAATCATAGGGAAGCAAGGGGTTTATAGGGTGGACCCCCTAAATAAAATGAATACAAATATTCAGTATTTTTTTCAGTAATTAAGGTTCATTAAAACAGTTTTCGATATTGCAGTTTTCACAGTAAACCCTTTTCCGGGCGATTAAGAGAGGCCTGATAAAGTGGGTGGGTGGGGTTTTCTTGGCTAGGTCGCATAGTGACTATGAAAATGAATGTTCTCCCAAGAATGCTTTATCTCTTTCAATTGTTACCAGTCGAAAACGCCAGAAGAGTGCTAAATAAATGGCAAGATTTCCTTTAACATTTTGTGTGGGGATGTAAAATAGCATGGTTAGCAGCAGGGATAGAGAGGGGGGGGCTTTTGTTCATAATTATTATTTGGCATCTCAACTATGTATCCTTCCAGAATGGATGGCAACCTGTTGAGAAAAAAATGTATGTTTATCAAGCAAAGTATAGCAGGGGACCACATCTGGGCACAACCATGGCTACTCAAAAAACGCTGGGTCCCAAATGTCTATGCAAACAGAATAACCAAAGTTACAGTAGAAGCCTGGGATATAATAAATAAAGGGGGGACTAACATCACCTTCTCATGACCCTTCCCGCCAATAAAGACAAACAGGAATTTCACACCAGGACGATTTGAAGAGCTACCAATTTATGGATTACAGTATGGTGTTGTAAAGCTGGTGATACGTTTCAGAATTGGAGAATTTAGATTACTTGAAGAGTGTAAACAAGTTGTTAAAGTTGACGAAGTTGAACGATTTAGGTGCTGGCAGCTATGAAGCCTGAAGTCGCCAGATTGTTAACTCAATTGGAGAAAACCCTACAGGAACCAGACTCCTCGAAAGGAGCTATTTCCAAACTCTATGCTTCATTTATATCTCAGAAAAAAGCATGTTATTTGGCAATCCAGCGAAAGGCGGCACAACGAGTTATCGTGCCATTTGTGAAAAGAGTTGGAAAGCATTTTAAAAGAATGTGCCACTCGTCACCCACTTATGACTTGTTAGAAACACAGCTAAAACCTCTCTTTCACTGCTACCGACACCAGACGGCCTCTCACACTTCCAACCAATTCAGACTCCAAGTGTTGGAGGAAGTCACAACATGGGACTTTATTGTGTCCAAACACAAACATTTCTGGCTGGAGGCATATTCCAAGATCAATGATATAATAGAAAGATACATTCCGGAAGACCCTTCTTTAGTTTTAGCTATTAGGTGGTGCTGAAACACCACCTATACGTTGAGACTATTGCATTACAGTACAGCTAGGGAGAAATGGCATTTGAGAAGTAACACAAAGCATGTACGTGTTGTTTAGGTCTTTACCCGCCCATGGACTGCTGTGACGAATCTGGACTATTTGTCCCTTCTCCCCAGAGGGGAGCCACCCCCAGTGAGGCTAGGGAGGTGAGCACGCTAGAGCAACTCCCCTCTAGGGGACAAGGACTCCCATTCCTATGAAGAACTCCCTGTCAAGAATACATTGTCTGCATATATGGAAATCTAAAGGTCCAATGTTACTTCTGTTTTGGATTCAAATAGCACTGGCATTCTTTTAATCTCTTTGGCTTCAGGTAATGCTGTATTGCCCCTGAACTTAACAGTCAAAGGGGAGCAACACACCCCTTTCTTTGTTGATAACTTACATAAAAAGATGAGGAACCTTGAATGGAGGAGAGAGAATCCTACCCAGAGACAAGCCTCTGGCGGGAAGACATCCTGGAGGGGAGGAACAACGCTAGACTGCAGAGTCGGCGGTAGTGTGGAGAGCGAGCGTATCGCTAGCAAGAAGCCAGAAGGCTTAGGTCCTGAGCAGCAACAAAGCCAAAGGTGAGAATGAGATGGAGTCGGTAGAGAGATCGTCTCGTCTGGTGGCGCAACCACACCAGAGCTGTGGGGGACCTGGAGCCCATTAGCCATCACTGGGACCAGACCGCCACAGAGAAATCAGATCACTGAGCTCTGCATGAGAAGTGTGCCGGCTGCCGTGTTGGGCAGGAAAAGGGAAGCAGATACTCCTAAAAAGGTAACACCGGGGGGAGGGAGGAGTGGCTGTGTTCTCAAGTGTTGGAAAAACCAAGATGGCTACTGGAGCCCGAGACACATGAACGCTGAACACGGGCAAGTGCTCAACCGATGTCCCGCTTCTTTAAACATATCAGAGAGCCAACAATCTTTGGGGAGCTCTAGAGAACTAAGTACATTGATATCCGAGGCTGGAGAAGCCACATGGGTTATGGGAGCCTGGAAAACATGAATGCTGAACACGGGCAGATGCCAACCGAGGCTCCAATCTATTCAATATTTCAGAGGGAGGGCTTTGGGGAGCCCTAGTGAACTAAGTGACTTTGGCATATGAGGCTGGGGAAGACAAAAGGGTTACGGGAGCCAGAGAAACCCAAACTATGGACATAGGCAGGCACCCGATCAAGATCCTGATGAAGTCAGCACATCAAGGAGCAAGAGGACTTTGGGGAGCCCTAGAGATACAAACAATAGGGGAAAAAATTGGGACCAGAGAGAACCTGGAGGGTTCCATTGCCCAATTCCTAAACATGAACATTATCAAATAAAAGATCAGAAATGGTTGAATCACACTAAGAAAATCCCTTTTTCCTTTAAAGAATGGAAAGTATTGGATGTGTTTGAAGACTTAAAACTTGCCAGGAGAAGTCTGCAAAGAGGCTGGAAAACTGTATTGTGAACCGTAGACATTTGATAACCTTTCTTTTGGAGGAAACCCATGTAGTTTGGCCAACCAAAGCTTAAGTGAAGAGGCTATTGCTCTGATCTATTTTTAATGTTTTCTTTAAGTGGTAGGGCCATTAACAAGTAGGTTTTGGATGGAGAATTATATTAATTTGGACATTTGACGAGCATCCTTAGTTTAGTTTGTTAGGTTTGAAAATGCCCTCATAGCAATAGGGGTAGCTAGGCGCTTTTCTTTTTATTTAAATACAACCTTTTTGACCATGCAAAGTCCTAGTCCAACTCCTTCTTTTGGTTCATCACCCTGACCATTGCCAGGCTAATCCCTATGGCCATTGCCTCCCATCTTGTGCCCCTACCGCCCAAAACACATCCTCGTGGGATCCCTTTGAGCTAGCTTTATCAAGTTTTACCATCAAACTATGTGCCCGAAGTGCCTGCCAGTGTTTTTTCAAAGCAGTCGTCTGAGAGTAAATGACATAATTGGAGCTGCAAATGCGCCACCTGTGCCCTTCACTGAAGCCCTGTTAAAAACAAAGATTGGCAAACAGTTTTAACCTGTCTATACGTATCAGGCATTTGCCAGTCACTGCTATTATATGTCCAGGTTTTTTCATCTGCTACTATTGATGGCCAGTTAATACCACTATTGCAGTGCCTGGCAAATGCCTTTCCTGTGCCTCCACAAAAGCCAAAACTGTTGGAATTTGTAATGCTTGTTTATTTTGTGAGGGAATAAGTAACGAGAGGGTAGAGAATGAGGTTGGGGGGCCAATGAATATTTAGTAATTTTACGTTTTTGGGGGGATTTTTATTTTTTTTGGGAAGATATTGAAACCCCAGTCAAGTATTTTGTGGTGGTCAGACATATGGCATGTCTTGGGAATGGAAAACAATTACTTCAACGTTAGAGGATTGTAATAACAAATGTATCCGATAATGGGCATCATTTCGGAGATTTGCAAGCAAAGACATGAGCATGTTGACATGCCCCCCACATTCAGAGTTTTGAATTGATGCAAAATTGATTAATAGGGAAGGGGAGAGGTATGAACTACGTGCCAACCCTATAAGGAGAACATTATTCAAAGGCGATTGTACATTTCTTTTTGTGCTTCATTTTGAGATTGCTTTTTTTAGCAAGGTTGTGAGTGATATATTGTGGGGTGAAATATAGCCCCTGAATGCTAGAGATCAAGAGGCCATTTGTCATTTGTCAATGCCCACAGACGTATAAGGCTATCACAGAAATGGTGATGTCAGACATGATGCCTATTTAATCAAAAACAGGCCTAAATCACCAAGGAAAGAAAGTGGGCTGGAAGTTCAAAAGTGTGAAGATATGTACAATGCATTTCTGCAAGAAAAAGAAAGACATGTGGCTGATAATGCCATTCCATGGAGAGCTGCACTTATACTTAAAGGGACAGCAGTGCATACATTATCTACAATGTAATACCAGATGGTGCTCCAGGCAGCTAAAGTGAAACCAAGCTCATTGCATTTACAAGAAATAAAAGAATTTCCTTTTCGTTTTTCCCCTCATCCAAATTACAGTACGCAGAGAGAAGTGCTAGCTATACTTTCAAAGTTTGAACATGGTTTTCTCATGTAACTGCCCTATACATATGGAGAATCCAGAAATGACACTCATGTATTTTGAAACTGTGAAATTAAAATATTACATATGGATAAGGCCCAGGTGCCTTATAAAATGTAATGTAAAATGCATTTGTGTGTGAGTTTAAAAGCCATATGTTTGCAGGGTACATGAGCAGGTCATTTCTTAACCTCCAAGACCTTTCCCCTGCTGCCCTGAAGACACAGGCCAGTGTGTCAACCATCAATCAGGGCCTCACAGGCCTTGAAGAGGGATAGGCTAAGATAAACATGAGCCAGCCTCTGCCTAGTCACATGTGTAAGGATAAATGAAGAGTGAGCAAGGCCTGTGAATGCTGCAGTTTGATTAATAGAAAAAATACATTTTATTGCATAAAAAGGGCAGCGTAGGTGCCACATCGGTCATTTCAGACTTTTATTAAAGGTGACAGTCACCCTCTTTGAACCATGCTAAACGATTTTTGTGTGATAAAAATTACTAAAGTTATTAATGAAAATCTGATTTGGGCCTTCCCTTGATTCTGAGAGATTTGAAGGCTGGTGTGAGGATGAAGGAAATAAGTAACATGAAAATTATGAAGGATATATTTTTCACTGATACAGCTCCTGAATAAATGAAGAAAAACCGTATCCCTGCATAGGAAGGGCGTGCCCACTTCAGATTAGCATCATCTGATTTGCCTTCAAAAATAGTTCTCAAAAATATATTCATACATCTAAAGATTTGAAAATGTAGGGTACTTGCAATGTAGATTTTGTGAGTTTTAACCATGCAGAGACCACTGTCAAATTGGGATGATGACGCTTTTTCCTCCCACAGCTGTCCAAAATTCACTCCTCTCCTCTCCTTGCCCTATTAGCACACAGGTGGGAGGTGGGTAGAGAAAATCAACTAATCCCTTTTGCGGGAATCATGACAAGTTAAAGATGTCATTTGCCCTATAAGTAGATCAGTTTGCATTAGAACTGGGCTTTTTGTCACTTATTCCAGGAGGTAACCTGCTGCTGAACTCTTGCAAGAAACATCCCAGAAGAGAGGCCTAAACCTTGCATTGGAGACAGGAACCAGAGACATAGAAGCTGACTGGGACCCCTTAGAGGATTCAAATGATACAATCCTTGACATCCTTTCTGTCCCAGCAGTGCCCTGCTGTTCCCTCATGCTCATTCCAAGGCCTCTCCTGTAAGTAAAACTACCCCCAAAGCCATAGATTGTGTAGGTCCTGCATTGTTCAAGCATTGTTGTATTTTTTTTATATTGTTTTAGCTGATAAATCAACCTTTCAATACAAATAAAAAAACAAGAGAATATTTAAACATGAATACATAAAATAATCAAATTTAAAGAAATATCTGAACATACAATTTTAAAAGAATATAGAGTAACATAAAAATGTATTCACTCATATAACACAAGGTTAAAACATAAAACCTAGGTTTCATACCTAAAGCAACTGACTAGTTACCAAAGAGGAAGGTTATACACTGTTGGACATAAAAATGTATCCATTAGCATGTGTCTTCGGCAAATTGTCCTGTCTATTCATCACTCACCAGTTTTATTTCTGCTAAGAAATTCGGAATTGCATATTTTAGTGACTTTTGTCTCATTTGAAATATTATTGGCCAAGCTTCTTCAGTATCTAAGTCACTATAAGATTGAAGACATTTTTGAAAATATTTTTTTCTTTGGGCTGCTAAGGTTGTGCATTCCACTACAATATGCTTCAATGTCTCGTCTTTACTTTTACAATAGCGGCATAGTATATTTTCCATTCTTAAGGGGTACTATCCTGCCATGATTTCTTTTGTTCGCCATGCATTAAACCTGAGACTCATGAGATCTCTGCGGTGATCAGCGTTAGGAGATTTTAAAAGATAGGCCTCAACTGAACCATAACGCTTCAGGAGAAAAGGATTTTTATTGAAGTCTTTATACTTCATACATTTTTCTTTGGTTTTTATCCAATCAGTTTCCCATAACTTGGTCTTTGCTTTCATTGGATTAGAAATTAATAAATTCTGTGTTATGTTCGTCTTGTGGAGATACCCATGGACTCTAAGTTTCCATGATCTAATAAATGTATCATTTGAGTTTTGTAGGTAGTCAGAGAGAAGTGATAACAGACCATTGTTGTTGTTCTTTGCAATACATTTGCGAAACAGAGAACACATTTTCCACTTATAATTTGCATTTAAGGATATAAGACCCAGTTCAAATCTAAGTACAGGGATGGATAGCGGAGGATTTAGCAATGTTTTCCAAAATCTACTTTCCGTACCATCCCAGAAAACCTCATGCTTCCATTTTTTCGACTCGGTACCATATAATAATTGGTACTCTTGTTCAGAGGAGAATTGCCTAGCATTTTGGTGCTGGACTGCCCCTGGGCAGGACAAAGACTGATATGCGGGGACATTTCTTGTCTGTGAAAGGGACAGTGAGCCAAACACTTGGTAGAGTCTCTCCCAGGGTTATTCACCCAAGAACAGGTCATTGGGCTGTGTTCCTGCTGGTAGATAGATTCCCAGACACCCCTTTGTTTTGTATTTGTATTCATATTAACATGACGATGAGTTGGCGGAATAAATGAAAGTGAATGAGTGGATAATTGTTGAAAGGAGGAGTCAATTTTTATGGGCGAGCCAAACATTATATGTTCCTCACTTTGGATGTGACTCATTCTCCTCAAGTCTTACCCCACGCCAGGAGACATTGAGCATGACCAGGAATCGGTGAGACTTCATTCGATTGCATCAAGTCTCCTGTGTTGGAATGAATGAACTGGACTTCGTCCAGCATGGCACAAGTACTGTTGTTTAAATTCATGAAATCAAGAGCTTCGTCATCAACTTCACCTGCTATTGGGAGAGCATTATATGCTTTCCTCAGTTCACATTGAGCTGCTACAGAGCATTATTTGCTTTTCTGTGAGATTTCAATTGCAGTGAAAGTTGTAGATGCTACCATTTCCCATCCCTTCCCACTGGATCACAACTCAAAAGGGCTGTCTCAATTGTTATATCTGAAATTGTGATGCTTGCATCCCTCGGCACAGGGCCCTCCCCATTGGAATTTTGTAGGGCTATGATTTCATCAGTAATCCGAGTATCCAACATAATCATGGGGCTCGGGTTAGATTTTGGTTCACCACTGTGAACTAAACAAGTTTCAGTGACCTTTCCATGCATTCGTATGCCATTCCCCATTGACACTGCGCGACTTCGTGTTTTAGAGGTTAGTTGTTTGGGAGTAGTTACTTTTGTGGATTTCTGGTCTTGAGACATGAAGGGGAGTACTGCAACAGCTCTAGTTTTTAGCTGGTTCCATGCTCGACTTTAAAGTATAGGAATTATTAGACATGCCTTGTATGTCAATAGTATGGAACAGTAGAAGGAGTCAGAACCTTACCATTTTTTGGCTTTGCCCAGGACAAGTGGCAATACAAAATTGTTCCAAGAGGAGCAGAACGAATTAGACTAGATAAAGTGAAAGAAAGAAGCAAAAGGTGAATAAATAAATAAATAAATAAAAAATGGAGGAGGGAACAAACAAAAATTTAATTAATTGATTAAATTAATTAAGAGAAAAAAAGAGAGGGGCTAGAAATATAAAAAAAAGAAGAAAAGGAGAAAGAATGAAAATGAAGACAAGGAAATCAAAACGGGATAAAGAAAAAGAAATGGAAAAGAAAAAAACGCCTGCACTGCAGTCTGCAATGGATTCGAGCACTATGAGTGCTCTGTTTTACAGCAAAAGGCAGACAGAATGATGTTGCTAATCAGTTACTATATAGAATCTAAAGACACTAGAAAATAAAGAAAGTCAATTTCCAGGAGTGCTCAAGGCCACACGTGCAGAAATCAATGCAGACTCAATTGTATTCACTAAACCAGTGTGCTGGCGCTCACCGCCACACGTTACAAAATTAAATACAGGCTGTGTTGATTTTACTACTCGCAACTCGCACCACCCGTGTGCTTACAGCCACTTGCTATTCTCCCAAAATGCACTTGCAACTTGCACCACCCGTGCGCTTACAGCCACTTGCTATTCTCCCAAAATGCAAACAGCTGGAAAACACTGTGAGTGGCAAAATGGAGCCCGGGAACAGTAAGTGTTGATACAAAACCTTTAGTGTAGAAATGTTGTGACACGCAAGTTTGCCCCACCATGCGTTACAACTTAATACAATCTAAGACAGACACTGTTGACATGCGATAGCAAGCCACGTGAAGTACTTAAAGACGGATAACAAGCACAAGAATGGCAGCAAGGCAAAATAAAGTTTATATAATATTACTACTGCACCCCTGCCACTCCAGCCCAAGACAGCCACAGACAGCCCTTATGAAACAGGGCTTGAGGAAATAGCACGCGCGCAAAGGGGCGTGCACCTGGGCTGATAATGACTCCTGGGTAGGATAGGAGGGGCTAATGACACTTAGCCAATTCAGTGAATGACACTTAGCCAATTCAGTGGGAAAACACACCATTGAGGCAGCAAATCAGTAAATCAATCCTGGAAGACCTGGAAAACAACACGGACAGCGTGGACAGCCACAGACAGCCCTTATGAAACAGGGCTTGAGCCTTCGACCATGCACCCAATAGTCTAGGCCTTGAACACACCCACTGCAACTTAATGCCACCACGTATATCACCATGTCACCAACTACGACAATCTACATACACACCACTACCACCAGCACTCCTGCCCAACCTGTGCACCACAATGGAGCTATGCAGCAATACATTGCAACAGTTACCATAATATAGAAAGAAAACACTGTCTCCTGAACCCCTGTACACTTTAATTCACATACTATCGGCGTACCCACTTCCATTCACAAAGTACTGTGTCAACCTACCCACATACTGTTTGCAACATTGGTCCTACTCCAACCAATCTGCACACACCACACTATGCAAGCACCACCCTCCACTGGATGCAGAGTCAGACATGCATTGCTGTGGTGGGTGTGCTGAAGCCCTAGGCTCTTGTGTGAATGCCCTATGGCCTACGGCCTTCGGCCATGCACTCAGCAATCTAATCCTTCAACAGACCCACCGCTACTTCATGCACCTATGCATGCCACCATGTGCCCAACTACTGCAATCCATCCGCAGAGCACAGCCACCCGCGCTCCCACCTAACCTATGTCATGTGCAATTTACTCCTTCTGAAAGTCTCCTGCCACCACTCACCATGGAAAGAGGTTGCCACAAATAGGTCGTGGCACAAGCTATCGGCCGTTACGACAGCTGCCTCCAATTACCACACCAAGTAGTCACCTGTCTAGGTACCCGCGCAGTGGCGCAATACGCACGAATACTGCAGGCACTCGTCCGTCTTCTTCCACCTATTTACATATTGCACATGAACCACTTCTCACTCTCCCACCCTTTCCCTCCCTTCTTGCCGCCAACACATAGCGTATGGTATTTTTCCAGACCCTTCTGCCGGCGCACTGTCCTCCGATACACCATGGTGGCGTTAGCCAAAAAATGTTGACACATAGCACGCTTTCCTCCAGCCAACCACCGGCCGCGTCCAAAGTTCTCTGAAAGCATGGCGTCCCGCAGGCCAATGAGACTTCTGTCTGCGGAGCGAACAGGGAAATGGGTCTGCTGAGCGGACCCAGATATCACACATTTTTTGGGCAACAAAGGTACTGGTCTGATTTTCAGCAAACACACAAAGGCACGCTTTCCGACCCAAGCCCATGCTCCTGCGCAAATTTGGTGAAAATACGTCAAGCCGTTTGGGCTGTAGCCATGGGCCAAAGTTTTTGCCCATTCAGTCTATGAAAAAAAAATGTTTTGGGGACCCCCCCTATAACTTTGCCCCCCTGCACGAAACCTCATCCAATTTAGCAAATAAATTCAGAGCGGGCCATATACTTTTTTTGCAAAGTTTGGTGAGGATTCCTCCAGGGGGAGCTAAGTTATAAGTCACCGAAAAAGTGGTCTTCCTATGAGTTTTGCAATTAAGCATAGTTACACTCGTCTACCATTTGTTGTAGAAAATTTGGTAGAGAAGCATAATCCTGTAAATACCAAAGCAGTTCATGTAAATTGTAAATTGTAGATCCATGCCATGAGGTGCTCGGCCTATATCACTCTGTATAACTCAAATTGTTCCTTCCACATGGTGTCATTGTGTTCTTGCCGAATTCTTACAGTCTGCAGTTAGGTGATTGTGGGCCGGCAAATGGACATTCAGAAATGACAGTGTGTGGTATAAGGAAGATGAGCAACAGTGTCAGCGTTTAGGAGCACACATATTGATGCTTCTGTTTATGTTGGTGCTCCCAGTAACGTTCCATTTATGTACATCCCTTTAACGCGCGGGCTTTTTTCAATCAGGCTGCTAACTCAAAGCACACTTACACCACAGAAGTGCCTGGAAACACAGACAGCGCCATTTAAATTGAAGAGCAAACACTCCATCAGTAGTGATTACGTGTCCTGATTACCAAATCAAGGAGGATCTGTGGAGATGTATTCTGTGTAATTTTCCTCATTCAAGGGCAGGTGGGGGTGCTAAGATGAGAGCGTCTTTGAAAAGCGGAGAAAAGAGACACCCCTTAAGAGGTTACGGCGTCGTGTACTATGTGAGACATTTTAAATTCATATCTTGCGTTGGTACTCAGGAACAAATTGCGGGCACGGCTCCACACATGCGAGCGAGCTGTTTAACACAAACTAGTCATTGGACCAGTCCAAAGAAATCCATAATAAAGCATTGAGGGCAGCCAGCGATACACTATAAATACGGATGCGATGCTTTCAGCAAAGAGATGACAACAGATCCCTGTGGAGAGAATAAGGTCTCGTGGCAGGCAACCCACTGGTTTCACCAAATTTGTCCGTATTAGACTTCAGGCCCTGAAACAGAATGACGGCGATTCACAGTTGGAGGACAGACACCTTGCAATATTGCCGCTTGCAGCAATGAAGTCGGTCAAATGGAACACACTGCCTCGCAGAGATCAATGTTTCTAGCAAACAAGGTTAGCTGTATACAACATACTTTGGAAGGCGTGTGCTGTTTAAAGAGCAACTTAAGACTACACCTCCGCTTTCACTTTTAAATGGAAGCCAATTTGATGTTGGTCAACAAACATCACAGATAAAAACATGACACATTATCCTGTTAATTGTTAACCCACATTAACACCCTGGGTAGGGAGTACAACCAATACAAGTCTGCATTCGGAGTAACCTGAGTGCCGTGCAACACTGTGTAATGGGGACAGTGTGTAGGCACACTGGGCAGAGACAAGTGTAGGCGGGCACAACGAAATACTTTACTGCATATATATTATACAAAGGTGTAAGGGGCAGGTTGAGCTTGATAAAAAATATTTAAACAACAAAATTACCAACGTTAGCCAAACGTTGGTTTGAAGTACCGGCAATTTGAATCCAAAGGCAGCCATTAGTTCAGTACACAAATACGTTATTTTATTGTGTCATGGAAACACAACTGCCTGACGCGTTTTACCCTCTGCTAAGGGCTTGCTCACAGATATTTGCAGGCATTGTGAACAGTGGGCATTATATAAGGCCGCATACAACATTTCATTTAAGTGCAGTGCATCTTCAATTTCACTTGTAACAAAATCAAGCATACATATCAGTGCAACAGTTCGGCCATCTTATAACATCAGACCAGAAAATTGATTACAGATGTATCTAAAGTGCGCATTTGTGAGTATCCTACACATTGTATATAGAGCCGCTCTAAACATCACACTACAATCCCATAGCTACAAAAGAAATGACTTTGTATGAATACCTTCAATTTATTTATTTATTTAATGTGTTACAGTTTAGTTAATAAACTTTACACATATATGGTAAAAGAAATACAGTAATGAGATTAAGATTACACAATTAAATAAAATGACAATGCTAATAACAATAAATAAATAAATCTAGCCTAGACACAATCATACATTCTAAGACCTAAAACAACCTAAATCATCCTAAATCAAGCCCTGTGGATATCACGTCAGAACTCACCAGGATACGAAATACTGACAATATTTGGAAAAGAAAAAAAAAAAAAAAACAATTAGGGGTTAGAATTCACATTTACAGGATTCACAATTACAGAGTAACGCATAGCCCAAAAAAGGGTTCTAGTAAAGGTGTATCCCAACACTACTCCTGAGTGTAGATAATGCCACCTATTCAAATCCTAATGCCCAATTTTCCCTCTATGACCAACCAGATGTTGTATAAAGCAGTTAGAATATGGATATTTTCGGAATTTAGGCAGTGATGCCAAAATAATGCCTTAGAGGTTGCTGCAGAGTCATGCGTATACTTTCCCATATGGTGATGTATTATGCTTGTCATACTACTACATTGAGTCAGGGCATGTCATGCTGTCTCAAGAACATTATTGATTTTACACAATCTGCAAATCCTTAGTGTTGACAGCAATTGATCTCTCCGGCCCGTGACCCATAGGGTCGGGAGTTGGTCCAGTCTTAATAGGAGTACAAAGCGTCGCAGTCTTTTGCAAGGGCATAAGTTAAGGTAATCTTGCGGTCTCATATATGTGTACAACCTGAATTTCACAAATTCATAACTTTTCAATGCACTGAGGTGGGCAAAATTTTCCAACCAATCCCACATGTCTATTCGCTTATCAAGGGCTCTCTGAACTTGCCTAGTGTAGTCCCCTTCGCGATACGTCCATCCTATATCAGCGAGATATCTTAACATTGTAGCAGCGGGTGAGAGGGAATTTTGTTTTTTACATATTTCCTTATCCACAGCAATCAATACTGGATTTGTTGTACCACAACGCATTTTAATAAAAAACCCTAGTCTCTTTTTCATCACTATAGCTTTCAATGACGGTATTCCCAGCTCTAGGCGTAAAATGGCCATTGGAATTCCTGGGGCGAGCCCCAAGACCCGCCGCCAGAATTTCCCTTCTATTACTTGTAGCCAGCTAAGATCTAGGTCGAACAGGGCCTCTAGTCCGTAGGTCACCATGGGTGTAAAAACCTGCACATAGAGTTGGCGAGTGCCCCATAACGTGAAACCTTCTTGCTTGTTAGTGAAGTTCGCAACCAGCGATGTAACCTGCGCTGCTCGCGTCTTCCGAGAATGTTTGCATATGCTATAGTCGCCACCAGGCTCGAAATCAATACCCATATACCGATAATTTGGGGCGTAAGGGATTATGTTCTTACCCACCATAAGATTTACGCGTGACACTCTTTTATTGGTAAATCGCAATACCTTAGTCTTATCAAGATTGATAGTAAGGCCATTATGATTCGCATAATCCCACAAAGCAGTGGCCGATCTGCGTAGGCCACTGATTGTGTGATCAAAAATGACCAAGTCATCTGCGTAAGCCAGGACAGTGCAAACCAGCTCCACAATCTTAGGTGGGCAATTTGAGACGGCCGTTATGGCCAATGGTATGTCATGGACAAACAGATTGTATACCAACGGGGCCGTCACACAGCCCTGTTTCACCCCCCTGTTCTGCAGCCCTTTATCAGTCAGGTGTCCCTCTTGGTCTAATTTCAGTCTAACTGACGTATTATAGTGCAGCAATTTAAGGTAATACAGGATGCCTGCTGGACACCCGAGACCGTTAAGTTTAGCCCACAGATGTTCCCTAGGGATGGTGTCGAAAGCTGCTTTAAAATCAATATATAAAGCGTATAAAGGAGGTGCACCTTTATTGCGTGCTTTAGTTCCCAACAGGTTCATGACCATTAAATTGTGACTCGTTGAATAACCCTTCCTAAATCCACACTGGAAGATGCACAGAATGTTGGCCCTTTCTACCCATGATTGTAATTCCACAAGCAGTAAAGAAGCAAACAATTTACCCGTTGTGTCCAGCATGGAGAGGAGCCGATAATTAGTGGGATCTAGGCGATTGCCCTTTTTAAAAACAGGTATCAATACTGCTGTTTGCCATGAGCTCAGTATTTGCCCCTGTAACATTATCTTCTTAAACAGTATTGCCAATATGCTCGCCCAAAACTCGGGCTGCTTTCTCATAACTATATTGGCTAGACCGTTCGGTCCTGGAGCTCTGGACGGTTTGAGCGTCTTTATCTTGGAAATTATGGCCGCATATGAGATATCAAAGGCCAGATAGGGAGCCATGGTTGTCTGAGGGCCCAATTCGTCTCTCTGTAGTATTGTATTACGGGCTAGTAAAAACTTAACCCATTTCTCAGCTTTAATTGGATTAACCATTTGGCCCTTCGATGACTCCCTAGCATCCCCCAGAAGTGCCCAGATACTACGAGTGTTTTTAGAACAAATCGTCTGTACTAATCTCTGGTGAGCCCAGGTATTAACGGCAGATTTTATATTTTTAATAATAGATCTATATTTATTTTTAATTTTCCTCGGAGCCACTCGTAATACATCAGATGGTCCTAACTTTTTCTTGCTCATACGCAGTTCCCGTCTCAAGTCCCTTTTGGCATCTCCAATCTTATTATTATAAGAGCGAGGCCCACCCTCCGGTCTAAACATGCTAGTGGGCGGAGCCAAAGCATGTGTATGGGAGAAGGCTTTTATCCAATTTTCTATTGATTCAATAGACATGGAATGGAAATCGGGTAAGTTTGGCCATTTATCCATCTCGAGTGCCAGTGCTGCCTGATTAATGTTCTTAGCCGACCATCTAATGTTGGAGCCTGATTTATTCGCATAGACTGTGCCCATATTGCACTTGTCGAAAGCTCTCTGTTGTATGTTTAGTATACAGTGGAGCGCTGAATGATCGCTCCATTTATTTAGTGATACAGACATATCTTCCACTAAGAGGAGCATTTTAGGGCACATGAAGATGTAATCAAGGGTACTACTATATAGCCCATTGGACCAAGTATGTTTCCCCGGGTAGTCACTATTCGTATAGCCATTCAGCATTTCCAGATCCCATTCGTCAAGCAGCCGACGCCAACGTGGCCCCTCGATGTCGGTTTTAGTATGTGTTAGGAGATGTTTCTCTCTTAACTTGGGGTTTTGAGGATATTTCCCTGTCTCAGCAGGAATACAACAATTAAAATCACCCACAACAATAACTGCTCGATTACCAGGTAGGACCGACCAGGAGGCCAGTAATTCATGAAGGGCTTCTTGAATAGGTTCACTAGTTCCCGCATGCGGGGGATTATATATATTTATCAAAAGGAACTTCCCCTTTTCAACCTGTGTTCCATATTCAACCTCTAATGCCAGCATATTATCACAAACATTACATGGTATCTGTCTCGAGGGCAGAGAGCTAATCACACCTATCAAAAGCCCTCCAAATGGTCTCCCTTTATCGCCCTTCTTAGCATAGGATTGATAATTCATGTATCCATCAAGTAATATACTGTCCATTGCCCATGTCTCCTGTAGGCATATCAGGCTATGTTTCACAATAAAGTTAACCGAACCCTCCGGCGTCAACAAATGAGCAAATCCTCTTGTGTTCCACGATAACAATGTCAAATTTCAATGTTTAGGCAATACCTCTGGAAGGGATTCCGCGAGCCATTTTAGGACCAACTGAACATCAGCAATTTCAACTTTCTTTCCTTTAGGTATCAAGGGGTACTCCACTGGTATGACCGGCCCACTTCTTTCCACAAGTTCGGCACTGGTGTCAACTTCGTCCAAGTCTGCATCAACCTCAACATCCACAGCCCTCAGCTCTTCACGGTATTTCCTAAGCATCTGTGCGGTGGATATAAATTTACAATGTATTGCAGACACACAAGGATTGAGGCCTTTTAATGGTTCCACAAACAGGAAATCATCTGATTTTAAGACGCGTAGTTCAGGGACCGAATGCAGACGTATTAGGAACTCTGATCGTGGCAGCCATCTGCATTCGCTGGTTTTATACAGGTTTTTAATCAAGCAGATTCTGTTCCCTGAGAGATCGGGTCTGTCCTTAACTGGTCTGAGGGGAGAAGTGGTGGTACTAGCCGGGGCTGGTTCAGGTTGAAATACCAGGTCAAGACCCCTAATCCGTGTTTCCTCCTCCTCTTGAAGGTCGGCCTCAAATCGTTCCCATTCGTCTGCCTGGTCCTCTGTTTCAACCACGGTCGGCAATCTTCCCACATCAGCAGTCAGATCCACCGTCACTGGTTGTTCATATTTGGGCGGCGAGACTAGGTTTGTATCTTGATCAGTGATGAGCCAACTGCAGAGGCGGCCCTCTCCAGAGCCCAACTTTTTCTTAGCTCTGGCTGCCCTTTTTTTTGCTTTTTTTGAGTGCCCGCCAATGTGCGCCGTCTTATCTTCTTTAGTACCTTGCATCGTATTTTCCTTGTTCTTTTGCGCTTTCTTAGCCAGATTGCGTTGTTTACGGGAATAGAAGACTGTCTCACTCAGGTCCTCATTTACCGAGGAATCTTTATCAGCTGTCTTATTTATTTCCTCAGCCATACCTATGGCCTCCGATAGATTGATTTCCACCTCTACCTCCTTATTCTTTTCTTCTATTTGTGTATTAGGCAATGGGTTAGTATTCGTAAGAATCCGCCCCGTCATTTGGAGCAGAATTTTGAGTGCAAATTGAAGGGAGGCCACTGAGGATTGAATCTCTGCCAATTCCTTTGCCCCAGGGAACAGGGTGGAGAGATTTCCTTCCTCTTGAATCCGGTCCATCCTCCATTGATACCATAACTAAATTAGGGGAGGCTGACAGTCGGCCCAAAGGTATCTCGTGACCCATAATGTTAGCAGGAGATGACATAGAATTATTATCCGGTAGCAGACCTTTGTCTTCCAGCGGCCTGAGAATCTGGGGAGTCATCCCCCGCTGAATGCTCAAACACAGGTCTAACAGCGAATTGTTATCTATGTCATCAAAGTTAGTAGAACTCATTGGGTCGCCACCCCATCACCCAATAAAACGGGGTCCTCAATGATCGTTGAGTTTCTGTTATGGGGAGGGGGGCAAAGAAACCATGGCTCCCTGTCCCAAGGGAATGGATATGCTGGATTTTTTCTTGTTATTTGTTTTAGGTTTTCTCATCTCCTCGTTCGTCGGGGTTTCCACTTCCAATTGTTTCTTTGTCTTGCGCAGATTATACTTATTTTGTGTCATTTTCTTCCCTGGCGCCATTTTGTCATATAGCAGTGTTTATTACAGAAATCAAGGTACCTTCTCTCTAGCCGGTTTCCAGATTCTGCTACGCCCAAATCTGAGCCAGATTTCAACACGAAGCCTACACTGTCCTTACTAAGCTGAAAAGGCGCAGAGCCAGCTGTCACCCAATACCAGCGCCCCTCAGGCAGGCACTATGCAGGTTCAGCACGCACACCCAGATGGACTCCTCTCCACATGGTGGCTATGCCATTATATCAGACCATGGGAGGAAGGCGGGGTATAAAGGTGGGGGGGACTGGTAGCAAGGGGGAGGGGGGAAGGGGGCTCAGTTTAAATGAGAAGCGCTGCTTGCCAGGCAGTGTAATCACTGCAAGTCAATATAGCTCCCCCCTGCGCTTTTCCCCCATATGCTGATTACCCACCGCAAACTCTATCCGCTCCCAGAGTTCCACATCGGCAGGGGTCGCTCTCCACCCTCCGTAGGCACCCGGGTACTCCAGCGGGCGTCCCGCGGACGGCGAAGTGCCGCCGCGGCTAAAAGCACAGAGCAGGCAGGCTCTACGAGCCGCCTCGAACACAGGGACCAACGGACGCTAACACTCCGGCGGCACCCGTGTGCTCCAGCTGGCGTCCCGCAGGTGGGGGTACCCTGCCGCGACCGCGGCTGAACGATGAACGCCCACAGGAAGCAGACAGGCACCGCGAGCAGATTCGTCGTCGTACGTCGTCGTACGCTGGCTAGTGAAGGCGGGCTCAGCCTCGGGTTGCTCAGACCTGAGGAAAGGACCCTGAAAGAACGTCCACGCCGACTCAAGCCGCACCTCGTAGAATCGTAACGTCAGAACGTGAACGATTGAGGCCGCCTCCGAGTCGAAAAAAACATTCAATCACAAGAATACTATATAATAAGGGTAGCACGTGCAAATAATGGCCAAGTGGCTTGTCCCAAAGATGCAGTTATTACTCTTATTAAAAACCTGCACTAAATCCATCCCTACGACGACAATGCACTGATGTGAATAGTCGATAAAGACGTACAACAGCAGCTACTAATGCATAATTATATTGATCCCAATATCACGAACACCACCAATCATGGATCAATGCTAATCATTCACACATTACCCGCCTTGCGCCCCTGTCTTAAATTGTACAATATTGATTTGGGCTGAAGCCAATATTAAATATACAGAAATAATTATTTTGTAGCTCAGAGATATGGATGACCTATTCATTATTTGGAATAGTGAGATATCCAAATGGCAGGAATTCATGAACATTCTAAATATCATTGATCTAAATGTACACTTCACAGGGAAACACAGTAAATAGCAGTTATAATGTTTCAACTTGAACCAATCATAGAGCTGGAGGGGTTGTGGGAGGACCAAGATATAGCATGGGATATCCCACCCCTGGTGGCTGACAAGTCTAGGAGGGTACACCTTCGAGCCACTGACACGGCTCACATCCTTTATCATTTAGAACTAAGGACCAGCAATGGCTGCTTCCCTAAGGAACAGCCAGTAAGTTTGACTAACTCTGGTCTCAATGGTTCCTCCACTATAGATTACATCCTGGTAATGGTGAAGGGTTGGAGAAGGGTGGGCTGTTTTGAAGTCCTGTCTAATCCTGTCAGAGATCACCACCCATTATATATTCATTTTAACGTTGATGGGGATCAGCACTTGCCAACTCAAAACCTGTTAAGGGGTGACAGGGCACGCAAGTAAAACTATTAAATGGTCTGGCATCATAGAACAGGAAATGCATACAGGTTAAAAGAATGCATTCCGAAAAGTTTGAGTTACAAAATAGCGAAGCCGATTTGCTGGCATTTTGCATACCTCTCAACCTTTTTTGATACCAAGGCGGGTGAAAACCCAGAAAGGCCATAAACATAAAAGTAGGACTGCCGTAAAAACATGAAACGGCAGTCCTACTTCTATGTCGCTGACCTTTTACGGGGGGGGGTGGGGAGGAATGCTCCCAGGCACAATCCTCTCATTGGAGGAGAGCGCCAGGGAGGGGAAGGGGGAGGAAATGGGGGCGTGGAAAGCATGACACTTGCTTTTCACGCCTCCATTCGCGCAGGAAGAGTCGCGCGACGACCCGATTTCGGGATCTCGAAATCGGGTCCCGGCAAAAATATGAATCGTAGCTCCCACCTTTGCCAAGGCGGGTGAAACAGATGAGCTGGCGGGTGGGCGGGTGTGTAGATGCTTTGGCGGGTGACACCCGCCAAAAGCGGGTGAGTTGAGAGCTATGGCATTTTGTAACTCGAGCTTTTTGGAATGTCTATATTTTTCCCCGCTTTCATTTACACCCCCGCAACCAATAATGACGAACTAGGGGAGTGCGGGACACCCCCGTAACTCGCCCCCTTGTTCGCCATTTTGGGATTCATCTTTTTTTTACCAAGCTGAATGCGCACTAAGGGTATGATTCATGGAATTGTGCACAGAGATGGCGCAAGGGGCGTGCAGCGAGACGGAATCTGCGCGAGCCATGGTGCAGAAAAAATATTGTGCTCCTGTGTATTCATGGATTCAAAGGCGCATTACTAGCGGCCGCGCAAGTAATAACAAGCTGCACGAGGAATGCCCATAGCACGCCACCACGCACACCAAAAAGCAAGCTAAATGCCAAACCAGGCGCAAGCCTCCGCGTCCACGCCTGAAACACCATTCAGTACCCCTTTGACAAGGTGCACCCTCCCCCGCAAGACCTGGCTTCGCCCCAGCAAAATCGCGTGCCTCACCTCACAAGCCCAGGCTGCACCCCAGCGAAAACGCAGGCCCTCCCTCACAAGCCCAGGCTGCACCACTGGGAAAACACATGACCTCCCTTGCAAAGCCAGACTGCACCCCAGTGAAATCGAGCACCTCACCTCGCAAGCCCAGACTGCACCCCAGCGAAATTGCATCCCTCACCTCGCAAGCCCAGGCTGTACCCCAGAGAAAATGCAGGCCCCCGCTCGCAAGCCCAGGCTGCACCCCTGCGAAAATGCGTGCCCCAACCTAGCAAAGCCAGACTGCACCCCAGCAAAATCGCATACCTCACCTCGCAAGCCCAGGCTGCACCCCTGCGAAAACGTGTGCCCCAACCTCACAAAGCCGGACTGCACCCCAGAAAAATCACATACCTCACCTCGCAAAACCCGACTGCACCCAGTGAAATCATGCGCCTTATCTCGCAAGCCCAGGCTGCACCCCAGTGAAAATATGGGCCCTCCCTCGCACCCCAGGACTGCACCCCAGTGAAATTGTGCACCTCACCTCGCAAGCCCAGACTGCACCCCAGAGAAATCGCATCCCTCACCTCACAAGCTCAGGCTGCACCCCTGTGAAAACGCATACCCTCCCTCACAAAGCCAGACTGCACCCCAACGAAATTGCATGCCTCACCTCATAAGCCCAGGCTGCACCCCAGCAAAAACATGGGCCCTTCCTTCGCGAAGCCAGACTGCACCCCAGCGAAATTGCCTGCCTCACCTTGCAAGCCCAGGCTGCACCCCAGCAAAAACACGGGCTCTCCCTTGCAAGCCCAGGCTGCACCCCTGCAAAATTGCGTGCCCTCCTTCGTAAGCCCAGGCTGCACCCCTGCAAAATTGCGTGCCCTCCTTCGTAAGCCCAGGCTGCACCCTCCAGACTGGACACTACCCCCGGGCCCCCACACATGTGGCAACCCCCCAGGCACCCTTCTCCAGACTGGACACCATCCCCCAACCCCCTCACCTGTGATACCTCCCAGGTAGCCCCCACCAGACTGAACACCACCCCCGGCAGCCCCCTCCAGAGTGGAATCCCCCCCGGCAGCCCCCTCCAGACTGGACATCACCCCCAGCCCCCTCCACACTGGACACCACCCCCAAGCTCCCCTCACCTGTGACACCCCCCATGCACCACCCTCCAGACTGGATACCAACCCCCAGCCCCTCCAGACTGGCCACAACCCCAGTCCCCCTTACCTGTGACACCCCCCCATCAGCCTCCTCCAGACTGGACACAACTCCCCAGCTCCCCTCACCTGTGACACCCCCCAGGCAGCCCCCTCCAGACTGGACACTAGCCCCCAGCACCCCTCACCTGTTACACCCCCCCAGGCAGCCCCCTCCAGGCTGGACACTACCACCCTCTCCCCCTTACCTGTGACACCCCCCAGGATCCCTCTCCAGACTGGACACCACCCCCAACCCCTCTCAAATGTGACACCCCCGGGCAGCCCCCTCCTGACTGGACACCACCCACCAGCCCCTCTCACCTGTGACACCGCCAGGCAGCCCCCTCCAGACTGGACTCCACCCCCAACCCCCTCCAGACTGGACACCACTTCCAGCCCCTCTCACCTGTGACACCACCCCAGGTAGCCCCCTCCACACTGGACACTAGCCCCCAGCACCCCTCACCTGTGACACCCCCCCCCCCCCCACGGGCAGCCCCCTCCAGACTCGACACCACCCCGGTCCCCCTCACCTGTGACACCCCCCCAGGCAGCCCCCTCCTGACGGGACATGACCCTCAGGTCCCCCTCACCTGTGACCCCCCCCCCCAGGAGCCCTCTCCAGACTGAACACCACCCCCCAACCCCTCTCACATGTGACACCCCACAGGCAGCCCCTTCCCGACTGGACACCTCCCCAGGCAGCCCCATCCAGACTGGACACCACCCCAACCCCCCTGACCTGTGACACCCCCCAGTCAGCCCCCTACAGTCTGGACAGCACCCCCAGAGCCCCTCACCTGTGACACCCCCCCAGGCAGACCCCTTCAGTCTTGACACCACCCCCAGCCCCCTCCAGTCTGGACACCACCCCCAGCCCCCCTCACCTATGACCCCCCCAGGCAGCCCCTTCCAGGCTTGACACCTCCCTGGCAGCCCCCTGCAGATTAGACAACACACTCCAGCCCCCCTCACCTGTGACATGCCCCCAGGCAGCCCCCTCCAGACTGGACACATCCCCCCACACCCTCCAGACTGGATACCACCCCCAGGCAGTCCCCTCTTGACAGGACATCACCCCCACCCCCCTCACATGTGACCCCCCGGGGAGCCCCCTCCAGTCTGGACCCCCCCAGGCAGCCCCCTGATAGCCTCCCACAATACCAGTGCAATGCATGTCTGCAGCTTACCCGAACCTCTGTGGTCTGCCAGCTCCATGAAATGGAACACCAATATGTCCACCGCAAACACAATCAACATGAAGCACCAGAGATCCATCCAGGACTGGATAATCTGATGACACACCCCTCAAGACCTTTACCAGCCTACCTCACACACATGTGACAAGTGACTGCAATGGCAAGTGGCATGTGCATGTTGGCCATGGCGCATTGCCAAGGCATCGATGCACACTGAATGTGTGCCATCGACAGAAGTAAACCTACTAATACATATGAAATATACACCAACAATGGCCAGGCGCGTCAACGCCTGAGCATCAGTGACCTGGGTGGAACGGGTGTCAAATTACCCAATAGGAAACAATAATATGATAGGGCCATGCATGGGTAATGGGAGGGCAGTCAGAGAGAGCAGGAGTAACAGAGATCGGAGAAGTGTGCTGCCACTCAGAAAGAGCAAACATGGCTCACTACTGCATTACAGTGTCCAAGGTGGAGCAACGCATGAGAGAAGGCAGTGTGTGACTGCACATGCTGGTGGGCGTGTCTGCATGGCATAGGTTTAACCTAACAATGACAAACAAAAGTGCCAATAACGGGACAATGGAACACCTACACAGTGAGCCCACCTCCATCCACCCCAACCACACTGACGGCAAACACACAGTGATGTTGCACAGCTAAAAGTACATTAAAACATACAGTGCAGACCCAGCGGTCTGACCCACCCTCACACGTCAGGCACATGTGCATCCATCCAGCCGCAACCATTACAGCAACAACAACACACATGCATGCACACCACAAGATACATGATCTGCAATGGAGAGATGCACTGGCTGAAAAGTGAACTATCAAAGTTGCCGACACACAAATGAACTGCACGAAGCATGGAATGTAACAAAATCAAATATGTATTGCATATAAATATTATTATTTTTTTTTTAAACTTTATTTTTGATATTTGCAAAAAACAAAAACATAACATAACATACATGGAAGTAACTGTGCTTCTAGTCCTGGCTCCCCTCTCCCCCACCCCCCACCCTCTCCCAGATCACACCCGAGCCTGAGTTAGTAATAGTTTGCAGGCGATTGCATTGGTCGTGTTGGGACATGCGTCCTTGGGACTCCTTTGGGATTCTCGGGTTGCATTTCTTGAGGATTCACTGACTTCGGTGGACAGTAAGTATGCGATATAGGGGCCCCAGATGTCAGGTGGTCGAGCGTGCAGGGGCAATAACTTGATGAAGTTTGTTTCTGTGTCCTGGCAGTATGATATGTCTTTCAGCCACTGCTGCATGGTCGGTGTAGGACCCTTTCCCCAAGACATTGCAATTCTTCTGCGTGCCAAAAGTAGTAGCAGCCCTCCTAGTTTACGCGTTGTGGGGGAAAGGTGTTTGGTGAGACCCAATAGAGTGATCTTGGGGTCGGGATCAATGGGTGTGTCTACTATTGCCGCCGTCTTTTCCAATATCAATGTCCAGAAATGTTGTATTGCTGGGCAGGCCCATGTGAGATGGAGGAAGTCCGCTGATGGTGCACCACAGTGGCCGCATTGTGGGGGGGTCGAGAGGTGGAAGCGGTGGATTATGACGGGGGTATGGTATCACTGATGGATGAATTTTAGGTGGATTAGTTTGTATCTTGTGTTCAGTGATACCTTCTGCGTTTGTGCTAAAATATAATCCCAATCTTCCTCTGGAATTGAGGTCTGGAGGGCTCTTTCCAATCTCACTTTTGATGTTGTCGGGTTCGGGGCTGTGTCTGTTATGAGGGATTTATATAGCATTGAGACCAGACTACCCTCTCCTTGTGATTGGATGACCCCGGGGAGTAGCTGCCAAGTCGCGAGTTTTTGGGGAAACGAGGGTAGAGTGGTTTGTAGGGTGCCTCTGAGGTGGAAGAAGATGAACGTATCTAGGGCGGTAGAGGCTCTGCGAGTTTTGGCCTGTTGGGGTTTGAGGAAGTGCCCATCGACGAAGAGGTTGCCTATGTTTTCAAATTTTAGCTCGTCTACCCAATTCAGGTAGACTTTCTCTGAGGTTAGAGGGACTCTGGGGATGAATTTTACCTGGAGTAAGGGAGAGAACCTGGTCTGAATGTTGTATTTCAGCGCTATTTTTTTCCATATTGCTATGGTAGAGAGTACAGGGTTTAGGGATTGGTGCGGGGTTTGCGACGTGCCTAAATAGCTACTCTAAGCAGATTTGGGGATACCAAGGCTCACTCTAGTTGGACATGGGGACGAATGAATTGCGTGGCGTACCAGTGCCCTAGGAATTGGGCTTGTGCCGCCCAGTAATAGCGTTCCATGTCAGGGAGTGCCATTCCGCCTTTATTTACTGGTTGAATTAGCGTCTCGTAGGCTATTCTGGCTGGTTTGCCCGCCCAGAGTAGTTCCAGGATTATGGTCCTCAAATGTTGGGACTGTTTTTTGGGTACTAATATAGGGAGGGTTATGAATAAGTAAAGAAGTTTGGGGAGTATCACCATTTTTACCAGCGATGCTCGGCCCCATAGGGTGAGCGGCAGGGATTTCCAGATGTCTACTTTCCCCTGTAGTGACTGGATTACTTTACCGTAATTGTCTTGGAACAGGGTCTGATGGTCTCTGGCTAAGTGAATGCCTAGGTAGCGTGCATTCATGCGTTCCCATTTGAAGCCATAATCGTCTTGGAATTCGTGGGTCTCTGGAGTGAGTGGGAATATAACTGACTTACTGTGATTGATCTTTAAGCCAGAGAAATTGCCGAATTTAATTACATCGCAAATTACTGGATTTAGGTTTGTTGTCGGGTCGCGTATATAAAGGGCAATGTCGTCAGCGTATAGTGATATTATTAGTTTATGGGGACCGAAGGACAGACCTCTGTGTAAGTACTTAGCTCGAAGATCAGAGGCGAGAGGCTCCATCACCAGTGCGAAGAGCAGGGCGGAAAGTGGGCACCCCTGCCTTGTTCGTCTCTGGAGGGAGATTGCCATCAATCTGGTTTTCCCTAGGATGATATGGGAGCGGGGTTGATTGTACAGCAGGGCAGTTAGTTGTAGGAACCTCTTACCGAGGCCCATTCTCTGAAGGATTTCAAAGAGAAATGGCCATTCGATGTAGTGAAACACCTTTTCGGCGTCTAAGAGGACCGCCACCGCTTGGTGCGAGGGTTCTAGTGCCTCCATGACCCCAAACATGCGTCTTATGCCGAATGTGGTATTGCGGCCTGGCACAAAACCGGCTTGGTCAGCCAGTACCAATGCTGGCATCAGGGCAACGAGTCTGCAAGCCAGGATCTTGGCTAATATTTTGTTATCTAAATTGATCATAGATATTGGCCTGTATGAGCCACATTCTCTGGGGGTTTATCGGCTTTGTGTTTGTTTATTTTGTTTGTTTGTTTATTTATTTGTATAGCGCTCCTGACCCAGAGGTATATGGGCGCTTAAGCATCAGGTTACAGGCATAGGTAAGAACATTTGTACATTTGTGCAGTATAAGTGTAGTTACAAAAGCAGTTATGAAAGCAGTTATAGTGGAATTAGTAACATTGTAGCGGATACATACATACAGTGTTAGTTATTTGTTGAGTAACCAGGTGATGATCTTAGTTCTGAAAGGTTGAAATATAGGGGTAGATTTGATGTCCAATGGAATAGTGTTCCATAATTGTGAGGCTAGAACTGGGAAGCTGGAACCACCGGCTCTTTTTAGGGAGTATTTGGGCACTGTCAGTTGTAGTGTATTAGAGGATCTGGTGGCTCTAATATTCTGTGTTAGGGTGAATTTATCGGTTAAATAAGGTGGGGCCAGGTGGTTAAGAGCTTTGTAGGTGAGGCAGATAGTTTTTAGGTCTATTTTTTGTTGGATGGAGAGCCATTTGCATGAGATTCTTGTGGCTGAGATATGTTCTCTTCTGGGAATATTAAGGGCGGCACGGAGTGCATTGTTTTGTAGAACTTGCAGTTTATTGACAACCGTTTTATTGGCACCTACATACAGGCTGTTGCAATAATCCAGTTTGGATTGTATAAGTGCTCTGGCTAGAGTAAGGCAATTGTTGGGGGATATCAAAGGTCTGCAGGCTCTGATTAGTTTCCCAGTGTAAGCAGTGGCTGAGGCAGTCATATTAATTTGTTTGGCGAAGTTGGTGTTAGTGTCGAGATAGAAACCCAGAGTTTTTACACTTTTGGCAGTGGGAATGGTGTTGCCGTCAATGATGAAGCAAGAGTAGCTAGGGCTGAGATTCCAGATAGTGTTGGGTGAGCCGACAAGGAGCAGTTCAGTCTTGTCATCGTTCAGGCAGAGGCCATGTGTAGCCATCCATGCCTGAATGATGGAAAAGACTTCACCGATCCTGTTGACGTCCGCGTTGTAGTTGCCTGATAAAGTGAGGAGTATCTGGGTGTCATCTGCGTAGTTAGTGTAGGTGACACCCTGATGGTCCAGTTTATCGAATAGGGGCTTTGTGAATATATTATACAAAGTGGGTGAAACACAAGATCCTTGTGGGACACCGCAGGTAATGGGAATAGGGTCGGCTGCTGCTATGGGTGAGAAGACTCGCATGGTCCTGTTGTCCAGGAAGGATTGGATCCATGTAACCGCCGAGTGGGAGAAGTGTGCTGCCGATGATAAGTGGTTGCACAAGATTTTGTGGTCAACCAGGTCAAAGGCAGCGGAGAGGTCGAGGAGAAGCAGGATGGCAGCCCTCCCTTTATCTTTGATTTCGTCTATCTGGCTCTTGAGATCAACAAGGGCCGTTTCCGTCCCATGTTGGGGACGAAAGCCAGATTGGCGAGTACCTAGTAATAGGTTAGTTTCAAGGTAATCCTGAATTTGTAAATAGGCCGCTCTGTCAAGAATCTTTAGTAAAAATGGGACAGTGGTACTGGGTCTATAATTTGTGGGTATGTCTGGGTCGAGGGTCTGTTTTTTTAGCAAGGGTAGGACCCAGGATTGTTTCAGATTACTTGGGACCATGTTGTTAGAAAAAGACAAGTTTATTAATTTGGTGATGAAGGGGGAGAGATCCCTGGCAGCATCCTTGATAATCTCTGCGGGGCAACTGTCCCCCTTGCAGTTCGAGGGTTTCAAGGATGCTGTAATTTTTTGTACTTCAGGTATGGTAACCTTTTTGAAGGTGAAGCCTGAGCTAGTGGCGGTGAGTGGGGGATGGGTGGGTCTGGAGGTGGGGTCATGAGTGAGCTGTTGCCGTTTGTTTCCAATTTTAGTTTGGAACCCTGAAATTTTGTTGGCAAGGGCATTCTGGATCCCTGTGCACCAAGGTTTATCCTTTGTGCAGGTATCTTCGGGAGGAGTGGGGTTTTCTAATTCCTTTAAGATGTTAAAGAGCTCTTTTGTACTGGAGCCTGCCTGTGAGATCCTGGAATTAAGAGATTCTTTCTTAGCACGTGTGATCTCATTTTTGTAGAGGGTGGAGATATTGGTAAGGTTGGTTCTATTGTCTACTGAAGGCACCGATTTCCATAGTGATTCAAGTTTGCTTTTTTGTAGTCTGAGAAGTTTGAGCTCTGGGGTGTACCACGTATTCAGGTGCACTTTAGGTTTCCCTTTGCGCATTTTTAATGGGGCAATGGTGTCGATAGCTTTAGCCATGGAGTCATTATAGGCGTTGACCAGCGAGTTTAAGTCAGTTGTAATTGGTAGGGCGTTCAGAATGGGGGTCACCAGAGGCATTAAGGCTTCAGCTGTGATGTTGCTCTTTTTCCTAGTTAGGCAGGCCGGAGCAATAATAGGCCTTTTGTGCTCTAGGTTGTTGATATTAATGTCAAAGGGGAGGAAGTGGTGATCCGTCCAGATGAGCTGTACAGGGTCCTTTAGGGTGATGTTGCAGTTGAGGGCGGTTACCCAGTCAAGGATTCTGCCTTTCGAGTGGGTGGGTTTGGAGCATAGTTGAAGGAGGCCATGCTCCTCTAATGCCGTGGCTAGGGCAATGGCAGGGGTGTCAAGAGGGTCATTAAACCCGAGATTGAAGTCTCCCAGTGTGATCATTTGTGCTGAAGGTTTGGAGCTTTCGGCTACTAGGGAGGTGATATCTTCCTCAAATGAGCCAGGTGGACCCGGGGGTCTGTAGATTAGGTGCATAGTGATAGTACTCTTCGGGGAGGTTTGTAGTTTAACTGTAAAGGTGTTCACATGATTTGAGTAGAGGAGAGGAGCCTAGTCTGATATCAAGTGAGGACTTAAAGATGAGGGCTACACCACCTCCTCGAGCATTGGGTCTGTCTACTCTGAGGATAGTGTAGTTGTCAGGGATGGCTAGGGTAAGGGACGGTCCCGCAGCCTCATCTAACCAAGTTTCTGTCATAGCAAGGAAGTCTAGGTTGTTAGTCAGAATGATGTCGGCGACTTCTATGGAGTGGGCGACTAGTGATCTAACATTTAGAAGAGCTCCTTTTAGTGTATGGAGGGTAGAGTTTATGGGGGTTATAGTGTACTTGTTAGTTTTGTTGGGTAGTTTAGCTGGGCGTTTGCTAGTTTTGTAGTGGATTCTGGCACCAAGTCTATTGTTGCGATCGGTAGGGATAAGGGTGGTTGCTTGAGAGACAGTAAGGTCGGTCATCGTGGAGGGGCTGTGATGATGGGTGGGGCAGGGTGCTCTAATGTCGGTAGGGTTCTGCTTGGAACTAACTGCGCTCTTATTGTCTAGGACATCATAATGCTGTGCATGGTCATGGTCATGGGTAGGATAAGCAAGTTGTGAGACCGGGAGGAAGGCTGGAGTAGTGGGGCAGACGATAGGGTAATGTCTTGGGCAGGCGGGTCTAGCTAGTCCATTTTTATGGGTT
Organism: Ambystoma mexicanum; assembly: GCF_040938575.1. Taxonomy (NCBI): domain Eukaryota; kingdom Metazoa; phylum Chordata; class Amphibia; order Caudata; family Ambystomatidae; genus Ambystoma; species Ambystoma mexicanum. The sequence continues at coordinate 630,043,462 of NC_090936.1, forward strand.
ATGTAGCTGTTACCGTTGCAAAGTATATTGCTTTGCATGACACAGAAGGGGAACATGATCACGGTAAGGCAAAGTAGCATAAAGTGTGTGCTAGGGGCGATGCGCCGTGCAGAGGATTGGCGGATGAAGGACATTGGTGCGGCCATAAGGCACAACACAGTAGTGTGGTCTAAATGCGACCATAGGGCATAACACAATAGAGTGGTCTATATGCGACCATAGGGCACAACACAGTAGTGTGGTCTAAATGCGACCATAGGGCACAACACAGTAGTGTGGTCTAAATGCGACCATAGGGCATAACACAATAGAGTGGTCTATATGCGACCATAGGGCACAACACAGTAGTGTGGTCTATATGTGACCATGGGGCACAACACAGTAGTGTGGTCTATATGCGACCATGGGGCACAACACAGTAGTGTGGTCTAAATGCGACCATAGGGCACAACACAGTAGTGTGGTCTAAATGCGACCATAGGGCATAACACAATAGAGTGGTCTATATGCGACCATAGGGCACAACACAGTAGTGTGGTCTATATGCAACCATGGGGCAAACATAGTAGCATGGTCTAAATGCCACAACAATCAATACAACAGGCAGGTATGGTATGTATGTGACCAGAACTAGAGACCATAGACCCATCTAAGTGGGAGTGGCTAAGAGTCCATGCATACAGTAATGTCCCGGTAATTGCATGTACTTACAATGCGTTCTCCATATGCAGGAGGGTTCTGGCAGTGGGTAAGTTGCAAGTTGAGCAGAGGTGGTGGCCAGTCCGCGCTCCCATGCGCGTAACAGGCGCAGAACAGGCCTTTGTATGGCCTTAGGATTGGCCGGCGATTCCGCCTGCCGGCGGTTCTTCCTGATGAAATCGAGGTTCAGCCTCGATATCGTGCCGCGATGCGCCCGGCATGGGCGAGTCAGGCACCTTGTATGGACAGGTGGTAATATCATGTTCGCCTCTCGAGGGTCGGGGGTAGTGATCTGGCTTCGAGTGCCTCCTCATAGACCTGTTGTAATAAAGGGGCGAGAATGGGTGCAAACGTTTTTTAGAACTCGCCTATCAGCCCATCAGGGCCAGGAGCCTTGGTGCTTGGTAGATCTTTAATGGCCTGGAGGATTTCTTCTGTTGTAACTGGTGCATTTAGGGGTTCCCTCAGCATACCCAGTATAATTCTATATCTGCTAAATAGTGGGACAGCTCCTCCCGGGTGGCATTGAAGTTGGTTCCATTTAGGTTTTGGTAGAAAATGCGGAACGTTTCTGCTATTTCTTGTTCGGTATACACTAGGGTGCCCTGGAGGGTTTCGGATCTGCTCTATCTGTGTGGGTTTACGGTCTATCAGCCTTGCAAGAAGGGCGCCCGGTTTCTGACCTTCTCCGTATTGGCAGACTCAGTGGCCGTGTGATAGGAATTTTAGTTCTCTTTCAGCAGCCGCTCTGAACTTGTCAAGTTTGTTTTTTAGAGATGCTAGCACTTGTGGTCCTGGTGAGTTTAATGGCATTTGCTCGAGCACTTTCAGTCTGATCTCACTCAGTGACAGTTCCTTGTTCTTTGGAGAGACATACCCCCCTGATGTAGCATTTCAGGGATTCCCACAGGGTCCCGGCGGATGTCACTGAGCCCTGGTTGATTTCAAGGAAGGATATGATTTCTGTACAGAGTTCATCGGCAAAGACCTGATCTTGCAGGGACCCGGGCTTAAACCTCCAGTACCTCCTCCCTCCTGATGGGTCTGGTGGGGTGTATTCGACCGCGACGGCTGAATGGTCGGACATGGATCTGGGCAGTATTTGGCTGTTTGTCCATTGATCTTGGCTGTGTGTGGACACAAAGATGTAGTCCAGGTGTGAGCTAGTTTGGTGGACCCAGGAGTGGAAAGAATAGTCTCGGGACTCACCATGTTGGCGCCTCCAAATGTCCACAAGGTCATATGCCTTGCAGATCTCGAGGACCTGGAGAGCTTCTCTGGGGGTGGTTGTGGATGTCGTCTATATTCGGTCCGTAGGAGTTTATAATGATACATTCTGTGTTTTCCAGAGTCCCATGGACCAGAAGTGATCTCCCCTCTTCATCGATTTTGGTTGCGAGCAGTTTGCATTTCAGAGTTCTGTTTATTAGGATTGCCACTCCCCTGGTGTACGTGGAGTAGAACGCAAAATACCTGTGGCAACCCCAGTCGCAGGCCCATCGGTTCTCCGTTCCGGGGAGCAGGTGAGTTTCTTGAACCAGGGCGATATCTACTTTGTGTCTCCGGAGGTATTGTGTCATTTTCCTGGTTTTGGTCGGGTTATTGCCCCCTTTAATGTTCCATGTGGCTAGTTTGAATGTTGTGGATAGTTGAATTTTGATCGGTTATTGGCCGGGATGTCGGACCTTTTTTGTCGAGTGATGCCCTGGAGATGTGGTTTATGAGTTCTCGTTTTCCGAGATGTGGGCCGGTTTTGGTGCTTCTGCTGGGTGTCTCCAGGAGGCGGCGGGGGGGGGGGTTCGGAACTCTGGCAAGCACGCTTCCATAACATTAAACAGTTTCCGTCCCAACCATGGGCAACCCCCAACTCACCCATCAGCTTTGCCCTCCCAACGTCCCCAAACATAACTTAGCTGTGCTTGGGGCGCTAGGGAACTTCCAAGGTCCAGCGCACCTTAAACTCTAATGTGACTTCTTGATTCTGGGGGAACGTTTTGAGCGGCGCAAGGTAGCTCGTTTCTGGGTATAGATGGGCTTCACGGTGGGTCTCCCTTTGCTCGTTCTCTCCTTTGTGGTTTTGGATTGCCGAAGGTTTGTTTGCACCCCAGCCTATCAAGAAACAAATTTGCCTCCTCAGAAGTGTTGAAAAATTGTGACTTGCCGTCGTGTTGAATTCGAAGTTTGGCTGGGTAGAGCATGGAATACAACATTTTGTTGTCCTGTACATGGAGTTTCACACTGGTGAATGTTCTGCGCAGTGCTTGGACCGAGGGGAAGAAATCGGGAAAAAATTGGATGTTGTCTCCGTCATACTGTATGTTTCCTTTCTCCCTTGCTAGGCAGAGAATTGCATCTCGGTCTTTATAAGTGAGCAGTTTTGCTATTATTGGGCGGGGGGCCACTCCAGGAACGGGTCGGCTAGTTGGTAACCTGTGAGCCCGCTCCACCACGAATAGGTTGGACAGCGCTGGGCCTCCAAATATCTCCTTGCATAGGTTTTCGATAAAGTCTTCTATTTTCCTCGTGGTTTGCTGCTCTCTTACCCCAAGTACCCTGATGTTGTTCCGGCATGAACGCCCTTCGAGGTCCTCGTTTTTGGCCATGACAGCTTTCATTTGTGTTTCCAATTTTGATACCATGGTGGCCATGGAGGACACATTATCCTCTACGTTGGAAATTCATTGTTCAGCAGTGTCGAGTCTGTCCCCATGTTTGTCCAGACGATGTTGTAGCTGGTCGACTTTGGTGGACAGGGAATCAAGCTTGCTGTCTATGTTGCCAATCCCCGCTTTTAATTCGAGAAGGATTTCTTTAATGTCCGTGCCGTGAGTGGGTACATCGTCCTGGGGCATGGCCTCTTCCGGGTTCTCTTGACGCTTGTGTGCTTTTGGGGTTTTAACTATGGTTCCAGCCTCGAATGTTAGTTTCCGCTGAGATTTGTCTGATTTCCCCATCGCAGTGGTGTCTTTGTGCTTATGCCGAATATGTTGGGGGTGAATGTTCTCTCTTTACATTGTGGCCCTCCTGGGTGTGTGCTTGATGATCCGTAGGCTTTGGTCAGCCCCCATTGTTGCTCTGTGCTCTGCCTGTGATAATGGGGCTGCCTGTCTCCTAAATCGTCGGGGTGCGAGGGGGCCTGCCTGGGACGCTGGTAGCCACCGCTGTCCATTCTTGTCCTCCTGCAGCGAGGTGGGTGCTCCCCGGGCGCTGAGTGGTCGACAGAGTTGGCCCGCCGTCTCGCTGCCCTGGGGCCCGCTGAGTGTAGTATGGCGCCCTCGTGAGTCAGGTCCCCCCGACAGACCTGGATGTTGGTGGTTGATGCCCGGCCCACGCGGCCTGGTCTGCAAGGCCGCTGGCCCTGCCGTGCTGTGTTTTGCGTGATTTCTCCCCGCTTCGGGGAGGTTGCGGAATGCAGCTGGAGAAGGCCTCCCTCTCCCTGTGCCGCCACCCGCCAAGTCACCGCAGGCCCGTCTCGCCTCCGGGGGGCTGGATGGCCTCCGAATCAGCTGGATACACATTGGGGGGGAGGGGTCAGCCCGCCGCCTCGGCGCTCGAAGTCGGCGCTGTTTCCGCCGGCTTTTGTCTCTGCCGAGGGGGCCGCCAGGACAAGCCGCCCCTGCGGGTCACTGTGCAGTTCGGAGCTTGTGGGATCTTCCCTCGATTGCGGTCGTCACAGGCCGTCGCTCCGTGGTTCTAGGCTCTCGCGGGTGGCTCTGGGAGGGGCCGCGGATCTTATAGCTGCCCTCCGGGGTTATATCTCCAGACCACGTGTGATGCTGGTGCCGCCGCGGACCGCAGCCGACCGGGGCCTCCCCACTCCACTCCTCCACTCCAGCCAGTAGTCACAGGAGATTCCCCTGGCGTCAGGGGGGTGAGGGCAGGTGCGTCTTGAGTTGGGATGTCTATCCCACCGCTGAGGTGGTCGGATGGCCCCTGGATCCGCGATTTGTAGCAGGATTTATAAGGTGCGCTGTCGGAGCTCACACCAGAGCGGCCATCTTGGTCACGCTTTAGCGCCCTCTACTTGCATATAAATATTTACAATTAAAACGGGGAATGAAGCTGAAAGCAGTCCAGGGGAAAATAAGAAAATAAATTAAAAAACCTACACCTAACTATGTACATGAAAAACTGGGAAGGAAAGTCTGCCATGTCCGGGGAAAATAATAAATAAAAAAGGAAACCTACATCTAAATAACAATTTACAAAGGCAGCGGGCTAGTCCTCCTCAATGATATCAATCAGCCTTTCCTCCAGGGCTGGGTCCCATGGCACGCCCCACCCCCGTCATGCAGGCCTCCATCCTTGCCTGGAGGGCTTGCAGGTTGGCCAGCATCTGTGTCGCTATCGCTTGCGCTTCCCCTCAACTCTAGGATGGCAGCCCGCCTCCTTGCACAATTCAGCACAATCCCAGCCCTGGAAATCACTACTGCTTCCCGTGCCCGCTGCCTCTCTGTCACGATCTGCCCTTCATAACGCTGGAACACAGAAGACAATCTGTGGCGCAGGTCCACATGTGCCCACTGCCTCACTCTTACCACCTGCCTCCTTTGGGTGAGCTGCCCTGCCAAAAATTGCCTCCTCCTCATTGCCACCTGCTGGCCCAGTTCCTGCTACGTTGGTACACCCTTCGAGCTGATGACAATACCCAGGGGCGTACGGCACCTGCACTGCTCATAGGTGCCTGCTGTCTCTCCATTGCCTTTGGCCCTGTCGATGCCTAGGTAGGCACGGTGGCCACCTCAGCTACTGTGCCTTGAACACCCAACATGGGTAGTGATGTGAGCTCCACCAGATGGGGTGTTGTGGGTCGGACCGGTGCCCAGGGGGCCCTGCTAGTATCTGGGCTGGAAGGCACCCTGGAGGACGACTGGCACACAGAGGAGGAAGATGAGGAGGTGGTTGCAGAGGGAACATCCTATGGAGTACACCACGGAACAGGCATGTTGCAAGCCAGGACACTAGGCGGTATAGCTCACTATAATGATGTACAAGCAGACTATGACTAGCCTGGACATCATCACAAATGATACCTGTCCGCCTTGTCAGCCTTGCCAGCAGGGGCAGCACATGATCCCAGATGTAACCATCACATGGTAATGGGGTGTTGGTCTGGATGGACATAACAGCCGACAACGGGTGATGGGACTGGGTGGAGGCATCCCGGCAGGTACACACTGCTGAATTCGATGGCCCAGGGACAGGATTTTGCACAGGCACCTCCATGGTGGCCTGAAAAGCCTCATGCCCCTGGTACAGGACTGCAGTACGTACACCCACCTCAATAGCCCCACCTGACCCCATGGGATGAGCTGCAACGGCCACAACCTCCCCATCTGTCAACTTGGATGACTCCAGGGAATATTCCGCCATGGATGGCCCATGTGTGGCGACACCTGGCCCCACCGATGCTGAGGAGTCCACTCCCACCTTCACCTTCTTGGATTTACCCCAAGCAGCCATGCCCAATGTCACTGGTGCTGCCCCAGCCACATCGCTCCCCAAAGAGGAGCAGCCATGGGTGCATGGCCTGTGCCTCTGCCTGTTGGAAGCATCCCTGCATCCCTGCTCCACAGCACTACTTATGCAACTATGGAAAAGATGACACAGAACAGCAACATCAGTGTACTGCAAAAAAGGCAGCGTGGCATCACCAACATTCACAGGAACATGACTTGTCAAGGGAACAACCATAAACATCTGCACCCACACACATGGACATGCAATCCACATCCATGCAGACACCTGCCTGGTCATCGCTCCACCCGATCACATCAAACTACATGCCACTGTCACAACCAATCTATTCCGTATGCTATACACACATGCATCAATTGCACATGAACATGTGAGCATGCCATAGCAACAAGCACATACACATGTCATGCACACACATCAACTCAGAAGGCCCAAGAAGTGCCATGATCAATCACATCAGAGTCCCGTGAACTGAAATTTCTCAACGTGACTAAGCCAGACATCCAAATGCATGTGTTGCTGCCAGACGTGAGTGATGCACAGTCACACATTTCCATTTTGGGTACATACACATGAGCATCATGCATGCACATGACGTGGGTAACACTATCCCAACTGCCACACTTGCCATCCAGGAATGTTACAGGCAGAAGTAACATGGCATGTGCACAGTGTGCAAGACAGCACTAAAACACACAATGCATGTAAGAGCACATTTATAATCCAATGATGTCTCAATGCACACATGGAGAGCAATGTCTGGGGCATGCATGCAGACATCTGTCTCAGAAGCATATTTGCTGCAAGGCTAAGGGGGTCACAGCCAACATTCTGGTACATGCACAACACACATTCCCCGTAGAGCAGTGCACCACATGGATACTCACCAGTAGACTCCACATGTTGGCATAATCTGGAGTCTACTGGTTGTAGACCTGGCTGTGCAGCGCTGGGTGAAACCTCTCTAGGACCTGCATGTTGTTCCCCGACATCCTGCACCTGTGCGCACAGTGCCCCTCTGCGCTGGCACCGGCCTGGATGAATCGCATGGCCTTGCTATGAGTCCTGGATTTAATATCCTCGCAGTGCTTGTGCACGGTCTTGAAGGAGCAGACGGCCACCCCTCTGCATTGATGGCATCCCTTATCCCATCACAGATCTGCTAACGTCCTTCCTTGCCACATTGCATCACAGGGTTGAAGAGGGCATCATAATGTTCCAGGACCTTTGCCACCAGGATGTCAACTTCCTTGGCGCAGAAATTGACAACCCTCTGCCTTGGCGCCACAGGGTTGCCCCTCTTGTCTGCGGATGATGGTGCAGACACAGCAACCCCTGAGGCAGGTTAGGGTGGGCAAGGTGTTCCTGGAGCTGGGCTGTGGAGTGGTGGAGGTGGAATGGCAAGGTGGGAGTCCAACAAAGCAGCTCAGGTAGACACAGGGCTGGAGACAGGAGCACAGTCAATGGCCGGACAGCAGGCACTCCAAACGCAGTGCAGGTCTGCAGCAGGCACACACACTGTACAGGCAGCAGCAGTTGGCAAAGTTGGAGGCAGCACAGGGCAGTTGGAGGCAGGTAAAATGGCACAGAGGCAGGAGCATGGGTCTTCCGTGTCTCGCAATGATGGCAGCCGTGAACAGAGTGAAGGAACTTTGCGTATGAAAAATGAGAAAAGCGTGGACATATGAAATCAGAGGAAAGGCCCTCAGTGTGTAACTTACATGACACAAGCTGCACGTAGGTGTTGAGCATGCCATATTCGGGGATACATAAGTACATGTAGAAGCAACTCCGAACATGCGTGTGAAGAGGAGGAGACGGACGAGTGGATTTCAGAGTGCCATGCAATCCATTCACTTCAGGGACCATACAAACTTCTTATTTTGGTGAGAGATTTGCCGCCGTGCATACACGCATCTATTTTTGATTTTTGAGAGGCTAATAGTGAGTTGCGTATGCATTTTCTTCAACTCTGGGTGCCCCTGTGTATCGCGTACCACTATTCTTAGCTTTCTGGTAGCTTTCCAGGGTTTGCGTATGCATTTTTAGTGTTGCTGGGTGCCACTGCGTATCGCGTACTGCTTTTTTCTTATTTCAGAAGCTATCCTGGTAACACGTGCATATTGTTTTTTTGGGGTGCCTGTGCATTTCGCATACCGGAATATCCACACCTGGGATACATTTCAGACTTGCTGGACCACAGAACTACATAGACTGCCCCCTCACTCATATTGCCCAGGACAATTACTTGGTGTTGTTAAGGATTTCAATCAGGCGATGCACACCTTGGTCTTAGCCTAGTATGCAGCGCACGATTGAAATGCTTATCTCATTATATTATACAGATTCAGTTTGAGATGGTACCTCATATCACACCCCTTTTTCAAATACCCCGGGTCACAATGGACCATGAACCAAGCCTGTTGGTAAAATGCAACATTTATTTATTTATTTTAAAATTCAAAAGAAATCATACAATTTTTAATATGGGGCAGCAATCACCAATGAGGTGATAATTACAATGAGAATGATGTAAGCAATGCACTTGATGTAACCTTCTAGTGGAACATATACAAAACACCAGGGAATAGGAGCACTTTTTGATTGAGGAAAGATAGCACCCAAGTTAGGATTCCCCCTGCAATGTTATGAAATGACACTCGGGAATGGACAAATAAATAATTAATGTGCAGATAAAATCTAAGGTAAATACAATTTCTCACTAAAGCAACAGTGCATAAACCCTAACAATCACAAGCAATGCATTACCAAGAGCATACAATTGAAAAACAAGTGGAAAGTTTAAAACAGAGTGCAGAAAAATGACACGTGTAAAAGTTGCATTTTACTGAATTCTCGTTTAAAATGTCAAAACTGGTTTCTTTGAAAAACGGGTGAAATGATTTGGAGTGTGGTTTGTGGGTTGGGGATAGGTATAGATCGCAGAGATATTATGTAAGTGAAAATAGGTCTCTAGCTATGAAACTTGGTGAGTTATGCAAGATATAAAAAGGTGTGCTTTGAGTAAAATGAAGCTGTGAAATAGGAAAGGAAATCAATTGTGACAAGAACAGTTTTACTTTAAACTAGAGTATTCAGACTAGACCACCAAAGAGGGACACAGTAAGATCCAGGGTTGATTCGCAACTTCAACCCTGTCACCCCAGCGCCCAACCCTGGCAGAAACCAGTCCGATCACTCGAAATATGACTAATGGTTTAGGATTTACACAAGACAAAATTACTAAAGAGATGGCGCTAGCACTAGAAATAAAGGGCATGGTTGCACGGATAATTCTGACAGTTTTAACAAGTTACCAGAATAAGGATAGGATGGCTTAGAGAGTGGGATAAGGACAAATGCAAGACCAGGTAGAATATGGATTTCTATGGGGTAGGGATTATACTTACAGTCCACTTCTAGTTTGGGATTTTTGGACCGTCAACAGGTTCTGGTCACCACACGGCACTGGACAGCTGGGCAATTCTGGTCGCTGGATACCAAAGGTCAGTGGGCATGCAGGTAGTGGACAAGCCGGTCTGGTTTCAGGATGCAAAAGGTACCACTGGATCCAGTTAGTTGGCAGCAGTTAGTGGGCAACAATGAGTGGGTATCAGAATGCTTCCCAAATACCACAGCTTCTCCCTTTGGGTATGGTGATTTTTAGAATTGAGGCCTTGCTGTTAGTGGGCAGCAGTTAGTCCTTGTAGTTTCAGTGAAAATCTGGAATCAGCAGGATGAATGGAACAGGTCAGGAACGCCAGCGCAAGAAATCAGGAAGAGTGTGTCTAGAGTCCTGTCAGGGACTCTTTATATAATGCATAGTGACATCATCAACTATATGGCTGGGCCGGCTTAGCTAAACATGCCTCTAAACAACTGGATTGGACAATCAATGTTGGCTGCCTCCCCTAGGAGGTACTCAGTTTAGGAGGTTGCATTTTATGATGTAAAAGGACTTTCCACAGACCTTTTTGCCAAAAATCAGTCATAACAGAATTTACATATTTGTACAGTTGTGGCATATTAACACATTACATAATCAGGTCACATATTTTATGTAGAGCACAACCGTCCAATCCTGAAATCCGTAAGGCATCGTTTCGCCCTTCTAATCATTTTTGGTCATTTTGAGTATGAAAGATTCAGCCTAAAATTCCATAACTTTATACACGTGTGGATTATCATAAGGGATGTAAGTATAAAAATTTGCATTGGCAACATGGATACTTTTCTTATCATCCACAATACTTTGCCATTTCTATTCCCAAGTTGTCAGTGACTTCTACAAGGTCTCAAATTATAAAACACAAAATCACTTTTAAACTGCAAAATGTTTACATTTTTACAAAGTCTTACTGCAGAGATAAAAGTCTTTAAAGTTTATTTATAAAATAGTCTTTGGAAGCAAATGGCAATCCTTTGTCCATCACTGGACCATTTTTCTTCTCTTCAGCTCCACCAACTGTCATTTCCTTCAGAGCAAGGTGGGGGTTTTCCAAATTGATTGAAGGTTTATTACCCCTTACCCACTTCAAACTTCCTTGCCCTGGGAGGTCCATTGTCAGGGGTTTCAGCCCAGACTAGATTCTATCCAACCTGGTAATTATCATTGGGGTGTTAGTATCTGCTGAGAGTATTTATGGTGGTTCCCTTCCTCTGGGGGAAGTCTTGGCTCTGCCAACTGGCATAACATGTTTTTTTAGAGCTTGCAAACTCCAGCCCAGGTATATTAAAACCTTTATTTTCTTATTTTGGGTCATGAATTAAAACAAACCTGTGGAATAAAATAGCCCATGTGTGTATTATCACCAGCAACCGAGCCCCTTCACATTGCTAAATAAGCAAGCCTTCATCCAAAAATTTACTTTTAAACAGGCATTTTTTTCCTTCAGTTTGCAAAACCCATTTTTATACACGTGGTGTGAAAAGCAGGCATTTCATTTTAAATTCGGTTTTGCATCTCCATGTGACTCCCATACTGTCTTGCAGCTATAGTTATTTTCTTGAATGCAGGAGTTTTGTCTGAAGCCCACATGCATTGAAACTGACATGGCTCAGATAGCTGGAGTTTGTTTGAACCACTGAGCTTTGATGTTTTTGTAAAGAAATGAAAACGTTTTCCCGTGCGGGAAAAGTGAAGCTCCTTGTTGATTGGTCATCCGATAGCGAGGACAGCTGGGCAATTCTGGTCGCTGGATACCAAAGGTCAGTGGGCATGCAGGTAGTGGACAAGCCGGTCTGGTTTCAGGATGCAAAAGGTACCACTGGATCCAGTTAGTTGGCAGCAGTTAGTGGGCAACAATGAGTGGGTATCAGAATGCTTCCCAAATACCACAGCTTCTCCCTTTGGGTATGGTGATTTTTAGAATTGAGGCCTTGCTGTTAGTGGGCAGCAGTTAGTCCTTGTAGTTTCAGTGAAAATCTGGAATCAGCAGGATGAATGGAACAGGTCAGGAACGCCAGCGCAAGAAATCAGGAAGAGTGTGTCTAGAGTCCTGTCAGGGACTCTTTATATAATGCATAGTGACATCATCAACTATATGGCTGGGCCGGCTTAGCTAAACATGCCTCTAAACAACTGGATTGGACAATCAATGTTGGCTGCCTCCCCTAGGAGGTACTCAGTTTAGGAGGTTGCATTTTATGATGTAAAAGGACTTTCCACAGACCTTTTTGCCAAAAATCAGTCATAACAGAATTTACATATTTGTACAGTTGTGGCATATTAACACATTACATAATCAGGTCACATATTTTATGTAGAGCACAACCGTCCAATCCTGAAATCCGTAAGGCATCGTTTCGCCCTTCTAATCATTTTTGGTCATTTTGAGTATGAAAGATTCAGCCTAAAATTCCATAACTTTATACACGTGTGGATTATCATAAGGGATGTAAGTATAAAAATTTGCATTGGCAACATGGATACTTTTCTTATCATCCACAATACTTTGCCATTTCTATTCCCAAGTTGTCAGTGACTTCTACAACGTCTCAAATTATAAAACACAAAATCACTTTTAAACATGCAAAATGTTTACATTTTTACAAAGTCTTACTGCAGAGATAAAAGTCTTTAAAGTTTATTTATAAAATAGTCTTTGGAAGCAAATGGCAATCCTTTGTCCATCACTGGACCATTTTTCTTCTCTTCAGCTCCACCAACTGTCATTTCCTTCAGAGCAAGGTGGGGGTTTTCCAAATTGATTGAAGGTTTATTACCCCTTACCCACTTCAAACTTCCTTGCCCTGGCAGGTCCATTGTCAGGGGTTTCAGCCCAGACTAGATTCTATCCAACCTGGTAATTATCATTGGGGTGTTAGTATCTGCTGAGAGTATTTATGGTGGTTCCCTTCCTCTGGGGGAAGTCTTGGCTCTGCCAACTGGCATAACATGTTTTTTTAGAGCTTGCAAACTCCAGCCCAGGTATATTAAAACCTTTATTTTCTTATTTTGGGTCATGAATTAAAACAAACCTGTGGAATAAAATAGCCCATGTGGGTATTATCACCAGCAACCGAGCCCCTTCACATTGCTAAATAAGCAAGCCTTCATCCAAAAATTTACTTTTAAACAGGCATTTTTTTCCTTCAGTTTGCAAAACCCATTTTTATACACGTGGTGTGAAAAGCAGGCATTTCATTTTAAATTCGGTTTTGCATCTCCATGTGACTCCCATACTGTCTTGCAGCTATAGTTATTTTCTTGAATGCAGGAGTTTTGTCTGAAGCCCACATGCATTGAAACTGACATGGCTCAGATAGCTGGAGTTCGTTTGAACCACTGAGCTTTGATGTTTTTGTAAAGAAATGAAAACGTTTTCCCGTGCGGGAAAAGTGAAGCTCCTTGTTGATTTTTCTCAGAGTTGGTTTGACAGGGCCTGTCATTCAGAAATCATGCTTGGTTTTGCGGAAGCACAATGAGATATACTGGGCATGGCAGGGCCTTATTTACCACAGTGATTTAAGGAAGAACAGATGGAAATAGCATCAGAGCAGCATTTTTTTAAAGGTGAAAAAGCCTCCTTTTAAAGGGAATTTTGGGCCTGCAGCAAGGCAACGCTGCTTTTTCACTTTATTCCTTTGGTATATGTCAGAACACACTGGCAAGCTCCTTCAGTGTGCCCCCTTGTTCCATCCTGCCCAATGTGTGCTTGGCAAGATGGTGCAGCCATCTTATTATTGCTGCAAAATGCAGTTTTGAGACCATGGTGCTCACAGGAGCCAGCGCAGCTATTTTGGTGTTTCTGCAGAAATGCAGCTTGGTGATGTGAGGAAATACTGTTGAGTGGGTCAATATATCGCACAGTGTGTCTTCCATATTTCCGTTACACCTGGAACATGAGTGGAAAAGTCCCAAGAGGGAAAGGGGGCAGACGGGGCCAGGGTCAGGTACGTGCTCTGGAAGCAGATGTCCCAGCCCAAGGGTTCCAGGATGTGCTGTAGAAGCAGCTGTACCAGCCCCAAAGGGTCCGGGACGTACTGTGGAAGCAGCTGTCCCAGCCCTTAAGAGTAAGGGACATGCTGTGGAAACAGCTGTCCCAGCCCAAAAGGATGAAGGACGTGCTATGGAAGCAGCTGCCCCAGCGGGTCATGCCATGCCCCAGGCCACATGTGGTCTGGCATCTGGACCCCCAAGAAGTCCTAGCCACAGAGGGGTGGCACCAACACCTTGTGGCAGGAAGGCAACGCCTGCCCAGCAGGAACAGGCTCAACCCTATGACATGGCGCAGGACACTGGCACGTTGAAGAAGAACTTCCATGATGAAGAACTCAAGATCCTCATGGACTATGTGGCCATTCACCACCGTGACATGTGCCAGTATCCGCGGAGCACACATACAACTGCTCAGCATATGGTGCTTTGGCAGCGTGTCACGGATGAGATCAACGCCTTAGGGTTTGAGAAGAGCACCGCTGCACAGGTAGTGAAGCGCTGGAATGTTCTCACCTGTCGTACCAAGTCCAAGCTGGGTGCCAACCTGGCCTCTGCTCTGACAACTGGAGGAGGGTCACCAGAGGAGGAGGAGCTGACCGAGCATGAAGAGGCTATGAGACAACTCATTCTACTGGAGCAAGTGCAAGGCGTAGGAGGCCTGGAAAATGATGAGGACACGTCCGGTGAGTGACCATTATTGTGCATCCTTAGTACATGAAGTAATGCATCACCAAGATGTATAATTGCGGTGCACATCTGGTTGCATTGGAATTAATGCCCCGGGTGAACCATGTCATGTGGGGTACTGACTTATATCCATTGTACACAAAAGTAGATACAAACCATGGGTTGTACATGAGTTGAAAATGTCTGTGTGACAGTACTCATCCCCCACTAGCGTACCCCCTAACATCTGCCACATGATACCACAACGTGAACAGTTGTTTGATGCATCCTTGATGTGAGTGACTCAGCTCTACTAGACATTTGCATGTGTCCAAAATCCTAGTTACACTTTATGCCATGCATGGTATTGAATCTATTTTCACACATGTACGTATGTGCTGCCATGCCACATAGGACAACCAACATGCCTTATGGTGTGCCCTGAGTGAGTGTCGAATGTCCAGAATGAGCACATCCCCGCTGCCTAAATAGCAATTACTCCTGAGGCAAATCGTTATGATGCCTGCTCCCTGTTACCCTCCCACACTCAGCCTACACTCCATTGGTCTATGCACCGCTCCCTCTTGTGGGTCACTGTACCTTGTTCCTATCTACAACTCCATTGACTTACTCTCTCCACTTCACAGACCTTGCCTAGGTGGTACTCTTACAGCCATATATCACCTATGACTATTTACTTTTTCCCAGACTTACGGCATGTTCCCATTGTGTACAGTCCCTGTACCAAGACAACAATAGTGTGGCATGTGATGGATGCAGACTTGGATGTGTATATGTGTGTCTGCCTGTTGCCATGTGATGTTATTGCACATCACAGAGGTACATGTCCATGCCCATTTCACTGGTATTAGTCAACAGTTTGTGGTACCATGGCCCATAATGTGATTCTTAATGACCCTGTTGGTTGGCAATGTGTCCACTGGCAGCATGGCCCTGAGCAGGGAATGTTGTTGCCAGTCTGCATATGCCATGCTCAGATAGCTTGTTGTCTATAGTGTGTGGATGCTGTATTTCTTATGGCGACATTTTGTTGCATGACAGCAATGTGATACACATGTTTACTGTAGACATGTTGCACAGGACTGCACATGTTTTTTTCTGTCCATGTGCAGGTGAGGAGGAACCCGATTCACAGAAGGAGGCGGAGGATGAATAAGAGTCTGTGGTGCCTCAGACCACCAGTGGAGGATGTGGCGTGGCAGGCCATGAGAACCCACTGGTGCTACAGACCATCCTAAGCCGTGCTGCAGACACTTCTGACATTTTGGACTCAGCTGGCTCTGATGCTGAACCAGATGTACAGTCCTCAATGCTGGCAGAGGTGAGTGCACCAATGGGTGGATGCGTTGGGGCCCGTGAGTCTGCAAGTCTGCAGGGGGTTAAGTGCCTTCACAAGGCCAGTCAGTGGTGGCACGCCTGTCTGTGGTGGTTATGGCTGCAAGGCCACACTCCCATGTATTGGTTTATGGTCCTGGGACAGATGTCCAAGGGAGTGTTGCAGGCCTTCAGCTAGGGACAGGGGCATCACAGCAAGGGCTATGCTCCCTTGCAACAGGCAGGCATGGGCCCCGCACACATGGGGGACGTGTGCATGCTGGGCAGACAGAGTGGGAGCAGCAGATGTTGCGTTCCGCACACCGACAGGGTGCTGCCTTTGAAAGTTTGGCTGAGGGCATGGATAGGGTGGCCACTTCCATGATCCACCCATCAACACAGGTGGAGCAACAGCTGAAGGTCATGTGGTCCACAGGCTGTTCCAACAGGCTGACCGTGGAGGCCAACATCAGGGGCCCACAGGCAGATCTGCAGTGTCTACAGGCATCTCTGCTTGCAGAGGGTCAGGCACACAGGGATGTCCTGAGGCATGAGTTGTTGGCCCAGAGGGATGCAATCCATGAGGAACGCGCAGCCCCCAGAAGACTGTTCTTCCAGGAGGTGTTAGTATTGAGCCAGACAATCTCGCAGGAAATCTGTGCAACCCATGAGATTGTGCATAGTGACCTCCAAACCCTCAGTCTGCTGGTGCATTCATCAGTGTCACACATGGCGGCTGCCACTGAGGACCAGGCTAGGGCACTCTGTGGTCAGCCTCCAGCACCACCTCCACCTGCAGATTCAACGTAGGATGGGGGTGCCAGCATAGACATCCCTCCTGGTCCACCGTAGCCATGCGGTCCGTGAGGCCATGGAGGGGATTCTTTTTTTTGGGTCATCCACCCATTGACGTTGACATGCACCCTGCCCTCCCCCCCACCCCTGTTCATGATGTACATTTTTGATTTTTTTGTGTGCCCTTTTTGTAGATCCCAGACCCGGGGATGTTAAACTTTCATGGTTTATTTTTAATTTTTGGTGTTTTATTTTTTACTTGAGCTGTGCAGTTGGTCTCTCAAGGCCATGACTTTTGCAGTGGTAGGCATGCAGAGTGAGGTCAACATGCATGTTTGCATGATGGTGCTCAGGATGGCATGTGCAGGGAACTATGGGTTCAGTGTATCATCACACATGTGTGCTGTGTCGCTGGTACTTAACCATGCCTGTTGTAATGTCTTGTCCCATGTTGTTTCAGTAATCCATAAGGAGGTGGTGACTGCTGTCCTGGGGGAGACACCCTGCACTCTTTGTCATCCATGCTCCTCATGCCCTCTGCCAGGCACTACCCCTCCTGTCACTAATTCGGAGGCACAGTTCCCTGGGGAAGGTCTTAGTTTCAGGTAGCGAAACTCCCAGACCTAAGACAGCAGGTAAGCATGAGAACTGTCTTGCATGTTCAGCATGCATCATTGTTCCCTGTGTTACCTGCATGTGGAAGTTTCCTACATATGTGCTTTGCATGCTAGCATGCCATAATGTTTTTTTAAGTGGTACTCAAGTCATTATCTGCCTCCCTCGATCAACTCAGCTATGCCCGCACCTACTGTGGTGTAGTGCATGTCATTGACCATCTCCAATCCAGGCTGTGTACTCCTTGATGTGTTTTTAACTTGGAGTTCCCTCTCACTGTCACTTTCTCTACCTGTTTTGCTATGCTGCACTCATGGGCAGATCACAATCTATGTCCTGTCTCCCTCTTGCACCCTATGGTCCTTCTGCAGTGGGTGGTCTCAGCATATTTTCATGCTCCATTCATGTGTTGTCATGTATGTGCATGTTCTTTCTGTTGTTACTATGCATGTCATTGCATTTAGGGTATGTGTCTCCCGGGTGGGTTGCATCATATGCAAGGCAGGTGGGTACCCTCTGCAGGTTACATGAAAGGCATTTGCAGACACTTATGCAGTGTTTTGCTGGGAGTCTTGCACTGTGTGTGCCCACGTGGGATTGACTTGTCGTGTGGGGCACCAGTATTACGTCATGGATGCATGTGTCACCTGGTGTGGTTCTGATCATATCTCTGTTTCAGATTCCTAATTGTGAGAGCTCCAATTGTGTTGGCCTTTCTTGGGTGGTTGGGAGTGGGTGGCAGGGCCAGCTGTTTGTGGCAGGTGTTGATGGTTGTGCTGGTGTGTGTCTCATTGCACTTTGCACATGTGTACTGAGTGACACTTCACATCCCTTGCCATTTTTGTGGGGTAATGGTTTGGAGGCACATTTGGCCTCTCTTGGTCAGGGTTCTCCAATTATGGTGTGCAGCCCCAGTCACGATCCACAACCATGGAACCATTGATGCACTTTTTTGGGTGCTATGTTGTGAACCGGCACACTACGTGTGCGGTGTTGGTGTTTTCACATGCATGCCCCATGAAATCTGGTGTTTGCAGCTTCATGTTGACCGCAGCTAGGTGCATGGTACATATGCATTGAATTGAATGCACAATTGGACCAATTTTATGCTGTCACAATGAAGTGTGTATTGACCTTGCAATTTTCCATTGCATTCTATGTTTAGCATGCATTTATCCTTGCCTGCAGTATCATATTGCTTGGTCATGTCTGCTTATGTCTTCCATGGCAGTTGCCTCTGTGGCCAGCCTTCCAGTCTGACATCGGCCTCCATGAAATGCTGCCTCAAGCATGGTCCTGCCTGGAGTACGAGAGGTGAGGACTTCTGTACTGGCTATCTTGTGCTTTGCATCATTGGCTCACATCATGGGCTCCCATGACTGTGTTCACTGCACTGTCCCAATACTACACTGTATTTCCTGGGTGTCCCTGCAATTTTTGGTGGCTCAATTACCACCATATCTGATGTCTTTTCATTGTCATGCAGCATGTTGACTGATGCGTGTGTTGTGTATGTGCCCTCAGCTTGGGAATGGGGTTATGTGACATGCACATTTGCCGCATTTCTTTCAGGGGGTCAGGCAGTGCAGGGGTTGTTGTTTCTCAGTGTATGTGTTTGAATTGCATGCAGTATGCAGGTGTTGCTGCATGTGTGCTGGGACACATGTTGATGGTTGCCTTGTGTGTTGTTGTTTGCATGTGTTGTATGTCACTCAGGGGGTACGTGGGTCATGCGTTTTTGGGTGCATGGATATGTTGGCTGCACTCTGTTTAATTTCTTTCATTGTCTGCCGATCCTTCCGTCAGGGAATGATGGCTATTTCCTTGGATACATTTTGATTGTCGACTTCATGCCCAGGAGACAGGTAAGCCTTGCATTTATCTTGATCCTTGTGGAATGGCTACATTAGTTGCTGCATGTCTCGATGTGGCCATTCTGGTCTGTCAAAATTGTCAGTTACCTCTTTGTCATTTGTTATTTTGGGATGGGGTTATTGTGTTCATGTTGACAGTTTCTGTCACATGTGGATCGTTAATGCACTGCTTTTCAACACCCCACAATAGGGTAATGTTTGTACGCATCATGTACATTTTAGAACATGTTCACAGCAATATGCCATTTAGTTTCTTGTATTTTTTGGACATGTTACTTTTGGAGGCCATGTATGGCTTGCAGCTCAGGCTTGATGTTTGAAATGTTCTGGATTTATCATAGCTTACACATTTGACATGTATGTTAGTTAGTCATATGGGATGGTTTTGGTGCCAAAGGCGCGATTTCATTGAATGGTTGGCATGGTGGTAGTGGTGTCTTTCCTTTTCAATGTGTTTCTTTTTGAAACACAAAATTGAATGTCTTTTTAGTTCTAATGGATGCACACAAATTTGCACTTCCAAGGGCACTTTCTCAGGGTGGTTTTGTGGGCACAGTGGATTGTCCCATTGTCATCACTGAATGGCACCTGGGATTTTGCGGGCTTGTGTGCCCTCCACAGGGGAAGGATTTTAGGTGAAAAAAGATTGCACAAGCTGGGTACCTGCTGCCTCTCCGTGTGCCCGTTGCCCAGCCAAATGCAAGCGGTGTGCCCGTGGGTGTGGACGGTGTGCCACCACCATGTCCACTGGTACGCCACACTGGGTTGCAACATTGTGCAGGACACACGCTGCTTCAATGATCCTGCAGATTATTGGTGGTGCATATAGGAACACACCACCATAGTGGTCAAGGAAGCGGAAACATGACTTGAGCACTTGGAATGTGCGCAGGTGCGTTGGGGTTGCGTATGGGCGTCATCATGTATGAGCTCAGGCGGTAGGCACTGTTCCCTGTAGATGTGAGAATGGTTGTCATTGTCATTTTTTGACAGTGTTTATTGGTCTGTGAGCAACACGCATGCAGGTTCATGGCCATTCATACCCTCCTATGAGCCATGTGTTGCCATGCTTCCCAGCTTCCAGGGCCCAGTGTAGCAGCAACATCCTGAAGATGTAACTTTCATGTGTGCTACTAGGATAGTTGGCATACACTTCAGTAATGATGCCCTTGGACACAACCTGGACATTGATGGAGGCCATTGTTTACGGTTACGGTAGAAGTGCTCTGTTGTTCTAGGTGGGCATAGAGCAACAATCAATAGCAGCTAGCACTTTTGGAAAGTGTGCCACCCTATACAAATCCTGGACCACTGCTTGTCTTTCTGCCGATGTTCTGGGCATATAGATATCCCGGCCGGACAGAAAGACGTGCAGTTATGATTGCCAAAACCTGGTGTAAGCAGCAAGGCGGCGTGGCCTGGGAGATGCCACCTACTATGACAGTGGTCCGCTGGAATGAGCCAGTGGCCAAACAATGCAGAGCAGTGAGCACCTTTTGCAAGGGTCTCAGTGATTGGGAGCACATGGTGGGTGATGTGAGGTCATCTTCCTACTCCCTGACCAGGTCTTGGATGATATCGGGGAGTACCTATATCAGCCTTCCCAAAATGGCTGGTCCATGGGTGGAAGTTCCGGACCCTGGCCATCCTCCCCTTCCTGCGGTGTCTCTGGATGATTGCTGCAACAATGGTGCATTAATTGTGGCTTTATCCGTGTGTTTGTTGTGCGTGTGTGCTTTTTATGCATTTGTTAGTGTGTGCATTGATGTTTACACCTGCTATTGCGTGGCGTAGGTGTTTCGGGATTTGTGGATGCTTTTCGCGAAGCGGTGTTCCCTTTTCAAATCCATGAATATGTTTGTTTCGCATGCATATGTTCGGTGCAATTGTTTGACGGCGGAACGTCCGTCGTAACACCCACATTTTCGCTTGTTCTTCCTCATTCCATGTGTTCTGCCTCCTTTTTAGGTGGCTGCGTAGGCCCTGCCCACCCTCCAGTTGGAGTCTCGTGCAAGGCGTTCAACGAGTCACAGTGACGTGGTGGACCGGTGCAGATTCCTCACAAGTCCCGGGTAAGCCCCGCGCATTGTTTTCCATGAATCGACTAACGGGGACTTGCAGATGAATTTGCGCGCAAGTACCCTATTTTCAGCGCAGATTGTTCCATGAATCGGGCCTTAAATGCGCATTCAGCCTTTTTTTTTACGACCTTTCAAACAGAAACGCAGGAAATGTAACCAATAATATATGACACCATTTTGAGTAACCTGGGTGAACGGATCTCAAATAATGGTATTCTTACCATGTATGAGAACAAAATTAATCTGTTTTGGTAGCTAGGTAAGTGTAGTATGATGTTTACAGTACTATACAACATTTAGAGCATTTATATATTTGCACTTTAGATACAAAAGTATCTATTTGCTGTCTGATGTTATAAAGGGCAGGCCACTTGGCTATTATTTGCACGTGCTACCCTTATGGTATAAGGCTCTTGTGATTTATTGTATTTATACAAAGTCATTTATTTTTGTAGCTATGGGATTGCAGTATGATGCTTACAGCTTTATACAATATATAGGATGCTTATACATTTGTACTTTAGATACATCAGCATCCGTTCTCTGTCCTGATGTTATAAGACGGAAGAACTGTTGCACTGCCATGTATGCTTGATTGTGCATTGAAGATGGACTGCACTTAGATGAAATGTTGTATGCAGCCTTATATAATGCCCATTATGCACAATGCCTATAAATATCTGTGGGAAACCCTTCAGCAGAGGGTTAAATGCACCAGGCAGTTGTGTTGCCATGACACAATGAAATAAAATATTTTTGTACTGAACTACTGCCTGTCTTTGGACTCGAGTTGCAGGTATTTCAAACCAGTGCTTGGTTAACGTTGGTAATTATGTTGTTTAAATATTATGTTCGGGTGCTGGACAATAATTTCGTGTACAGACACCTTATATACGGCATCAGTTCTTGAGGTGAGCACGACATGAAGACCGCGTTTACATTTTGCTTTATATATTGTGATGATTCACTAGGTGTCGCCACTTCTCCCAAGGGGGAAACCCTTTCGTATGAGGCTAGGGAGGTGGAGCCGCTACCCAATAGTCCCCCTAGGGGTGTTTTAATGTGGGAGGACTTCATAGTGAGGGATGGACGACTGCCTGGGATACAACCTGTTGAACAACATCATGCCCAAACACTCCCTAGCACCCCCCCTCCATTCCAAACCAGTTTCTTGAGAGCAGACCAATGTATTTCTGTAGTACATGGGATACAGCCAAAACACAAAGTATTAGGACGAAGAAGAGCACACAATGAAGATTACTGACTGTGCTAGTACTGGTAAGAGGTGGCCCAGAGAAGGCATGAAGATCAAGATGTCAAAAGAAACAAAGGACTTTGATAATCCGCCATGGAGGACTTGGCAACAATGTATAAGAAGAGATGATGGATTAAAGAAGTTTTCAAGCCCAGCCGGGAGAGGCAACCAGTGTGATAACCATCCAGAGCAGGAGTTTCAAATCCTGCCGGCAGGCAGTAGGAGTAGATGAGCATAGGATACCAGCTATCTGCTGAGGGAAATCTATGTGGATCTCGTGGAGCGGACCCAAGCATGAAACAGGAAAAGAGAACCTAGCAGTACAGCAGAGCCACCACGCAGCCACCACATTGCTGCGGAAGCAGATGAGAGAAGCCTGGAGAGTCAGACCCAAGTCCTAGGAAGCCCTGGTGACATACCAAAGTCCTAAAGAAGGTAATGGGAGGTACGAAACACCTGAAGGGGGAACGGGGGGTGGAAGAGCGGCAGGCTCGAGTGGCTCTCAGCTGGCCCAGAAGAAGCAACCAACCTGTTGCGAGGACTGGAGTGAGCATCCAAGGAGGATCTCCTTGTTGCAGTGGCAGCAATAAGCCCACCGACCACCAGAGACGGGTTGTGCACCCTAGCAATATTGAATCAAGCTTCAGAGGAGAACTTCCTCATTGCAGTGGCAGCAATAAACCCACTGACCACCAAAGATGGGTTGGGGATTCTAGTAATATCAAATAAAGCATCCAAGGAGAACTTCCTTGTTGCAGTGGCAGCAATAAGCTCACTGACCACCAGAGATGTGTCGGGGACCCTAGCGAATTAAGTATCAGAGGAGAACTTCCTCGCAACAGTGGCAGTCATAAGCTCACTGGCCCAACAGAAGCTGAAAAGTGTAACAGAGAAAGGTTTCCTCATAACAGTGGCAGGCAAAAAACCACTGACCCAAGTTGGAAGGCAGAGTACCATAGAGCACTGTTTCCTTACCACAGTGGCATTCCTAAAGCCATTTACCAAAATTCCAACCAAAGGTATAAAGAACGCATCAGAGGAGTATCTCCTCTGTGCATTGGTAGTCCAAAGACCACTTACCGAATCTCAAGGGAACTGTTCATAGGGAATAATATCCCTGAAGGCATTGGAAGAGGAGGCTGGACCAAGGAAGCCTTTCGGGTGCTAGTGATAAAAGCTTGGCAGGAGCTAAAAAGTTACAGAGATAGTTTTTTAATAAGAAGAGAAAAATCAGGAGAATTGAGGCATCCTCCTGGACTTTAGAGACACCAGACAACAGGAGAAAGGAGGCATTATCCTGGTGAGTGACCTTTTCTTTTGCTTTGAACTTTTGGAGACTGCCAACAGAAGGAGGTATTTTCCTGGACTTTTACCTTACCGAATACCAGGAGAAAGTAGAAGAACTTTATGCTATTTAGAACTTCTTAGGTTTAAATGTAGGGGAAGAGAAAAACCAGGAGAATTGAGGCATCCTCCTGGACTTTAGAGACACCAGACACCAGGAGAAGGGAGGCATTATCCTGGGGAGAGACCTTTTCTTTTACTTTGAACTTTCGGAGACTGCCAAGAGAAGGGAGGCATTTTCCTGGACATTTACCTTACCGAAAACCAGTAGAAGGTGGAAGAACGTTATGTTATTTAGAACTTGTTAGGTTTAAATGTAAGTGATAGAAGCAGTGTTTTGGACAAGGGTGGATTATCATTTGACAGACATTCTGACATTTCCTTATTTTCCTAGGTTGAGGCAGGGAAACATCTCATAGAGTTAGGGAGTAAGGTTTTGTGGTTCTAAAATAAAAGTCTATAACCTAAACATGACATCTCCTTGTCAGACTCCTTCTTCGACACTGCTACAATATATATATATATATATATATTCAGTGAAAAAAACATTGGAAGAGGGACGTTATGTTAAATTGCGCTGCTAAAAACCTATGGAATTCAGTTATTGGCCTAGATATGTCAGTAAAGGAAAAAAGAGGGAGCCAGACATGTGATGCCATCAGTGATGTCATCAATGACATTTGTGATGTCATCTTTGATGTCCTGGGTGGTAGTCTTAGCAGTGCACAGTGGTGGGGCCTGTTATGGTTGCTTAGCTAACCATAACTGGCGAATTTCAAGGGTTTTTAGGTTTTACTTGGAACCATAATGTCTCTTTAACAAAGTTTTTTTTAACTGATTATCAGAGGTTTTTAGTAGCACAACTTAACCATAACGTCCCTTTAACAATATTTTTTCCACTGAATTTCATAGGTTTTTAGTAGCGCAACTGGACCATAACGTCCTTTTAACAAAGTTTTTTTCACTGAATTTCAAAGGTTTTTAGTAGGGAAACTTAACCATAATGTCCGTTTAAAAAAGTTTTTTTCACTGAATTTCAAAGGTTTTTAGTAGCGCAACTTGACCATAATGTTCCTTTAACAAAGTTTTTTCACTGAATTTCAAATCAAATGTTTTTAGTAGGGAAACTTAACCATAATGTCCCTTTAACAAAGGTTTTTTCACTGAATTTCAAAGGTTTTTAGTAGCAGAACTTAACCATAACATCCCTTTAATAACGATTTTTCCACTGAATTTCATAGGTTTTTAGTAGCGCAACTTAACCATAACGTCCCTTTAACAAAGTTTTTTTCACTGAATTTCAAAGGTTTTTAGTAGGGAAACTTAACCATAACGTCCCTTTAACAACCTTTTTTACTGAATTTCATAGGTTTTTGGTAGCTCAACCTAACCATAATACCCCTTTAACAAAGTTTTCTCACTGAATATAGATATAGATAATATAAATTTGATAAATGTTTACTAGGATTCCCTTAGTTTACATACATATAACATAGAAAATAGTGCACCCCCTGCCCCTGCTAGTGATTTTGATGTCCGCGGACTATGCGCATGTCTGCGGACGGACGCGGTCACCTTCAACACTATGCAAAAACTCAGGGGGTATCTCACATTATTGTATCATACAATAAAAACACCAAACATGTTCAAAAAACACCACATAAATACATTACATTTAAAAATAAATAAGAAGTGGAAACTGTATATGTAAGACACCAACCATCCACTGAAACAGCGTTTGCAATATAATGGAATATACCCCAAAAAAATATATGCCTCCAACAGAATTACATCACAGAAACTGCACATCAAAAAGCAAGAGCATACCTACACAGCAGTAACACCAAAGGTTTGTAAGAAACTAGTAATTTATTTTCAAATTTGTTTATTGGCATTTTAATTATGAGTACATATTTCAAGGTGACCGATTGGTCAGCGACATTCAGCCTTTATGGTTAAACAACAATTTTTACATAACAAGAACATAAAAAACATTAGAACTTTAACTATCTCCGATTCAAGGGTGGTTGATGACTGATGAGGTTGTAGGCGGGAAGGGAGCGGCCGGGCAACATGGACGCGGGTATGAACCTTCCGAGAATGTTGATGTTGGAAGGGCCTGGTTTCGAATTTCTTGGGCAATCTTTCAGGTCTTGTGCTAGGGCCGGTGGGTGGTTCAGGGGGGCTTATCGTCCGAGGAGTGAAACAGCCTAGACATGGTGTCTTTCCAAGCAGCGAGGGCCATGCTTGACTCGTCCGTGGATCTAGCCACGCTGTCCTCCCAAGCTCTTGTTTCGGCGGTCGCCCATCTTTCAAAGTCTTTGCGCCATGCCCTTTGATTTGGTCCTGCCGGCCTTTTCCATGCCATGGCGATGGTCCTTTTGGCTGTTATGCACAGTAAGTCCATCAGCTTGACCGCATATTTGAGTTTGGCCAGTCTGGGGTAGCAGCCTAGGAGGCATTCCGCTGGGGTCCATTTATATCTGGTGACTTCTGCCTCTTCGCAGGTTTTTTTAACCGCCGACCATAGACCGCGGGTTTTGGTGCAGTTCCATAGCATATGGATTAGATCTGCCCCCTCAGTCCCACACCAAGTGCACTGTGTCTGGTCGGTTTTGTTGAATTGAGCAATCCTGCTCGGGGTTAAGTAGGTGCGGTAGAGTACATTTAATTGGATTAGCCGAAATCTCTGGTTTCTGGAGACCTCTTTCGGAAAGGCCAGTGCTCTGCTCCATTCCGCTTCGGACAACTCCTGTCCCATGTCTGATTCCCAGCGGGTCTTTAGTATGTCACCGCGGGGGTTAGGGATGTCAACAAGGAGTTTATATATTTGAGATATTGCTTTCCCCTCTTCGCTCAGGGTGTACATCAAAGACAAGAGGGGAGTGGCCTCTGGTTCCTCTGGCCAGGTGTCCCATTTAGTGCGTGCTATCTTGCGGATTTTTTGGTACCACAGGAATTGGCCAGCGTGGATGCCCTCCGCCTCCTGCAGCTCAGCGAAATCCCTGAATGTGCCTCCGGAGTATAGATCGCCCCAGGTGTATACACCCTTTTCCTCCCAATGCCTAATGGTGTGGAGGGTGGTGACAGACTTGTCGAGTCCCGAGAGTATTGGTACTTCTTGGAAGTAAGGTTGCTTCAAGTGTAACACCGTCTTGGTTCTGCTCCATATTTTCCTGCCAAGGGTTGTTAGAAAGGGCTGTTTGTGTAGCAGAGTTTGAGGGGCCCAGAGCAATTCCCTCAGGCGGATTGGGGAGATCATGGCCTGCAGGAGGGGGTTCTCCGAAGTGGTCCCGTCCGCTAGCCATTTGGTTACATGGCTTAGCTGAGCTGCAAGGTAGTATTTCTCTAGACTTGGCAACTGAATCCCTCCTTGGTTGTGCGGTAATACTAAGGTAGATAGTGCCACCCGATGTCTGCCCCTACCCCATAGAAACTCCTTAATTATTGTATCAAGGAGCTGGAAGAAGGGTTTGGTGATATAAAAGTGCACATTCTGGAACCCATATAGGAATCTAGGGAGAATGATCATCTTGGTTATTGAGGCCCTGCCCAGCATGGACAATGGAAGCTTAGACCAAAAACTTATGGATTTGCGCAGTTTGGGTATCGCAGCCAACGTGTTTCGTGTATGCATTTGTTCTGGGGTGTGCATTATCTGGATCCCAAGGTAACGGAAAGATTCGGTCTCCCATTTTATGCCCACTGAGGGAAGCTCTTCTGGTGATTTATTTTTCAGGGATGCTAATGGGAACATGCAGGACTTCGTTTTGCTAAATTGTATACCCGAAACTTTGGCGTAATTATCAAGGACCTCCAGTATTGTCGGGACATTGAGATGAGGGTTGTTAACATATATTAGGACATCGTCTGCGTATAGTGAAACAATATGGTCAGTCCCGCCCAGCCTAATTCCTGCATCAAAAAACTGCTTCCTAAGGAAGATTGCAATGGGTTCCAAACCCAGGATGTAGAGCATGGGAGAGAGTGGGCAGCCCTGCCTAGTGCCCCTGCGAATATCCCATGAGTCCGATACATATTTCCCGGATTTTACCCTGGCCCTAGGTTCATTATATAGGATCGCTACCCATCTGGTGAATCGTTGGCCGAGTCCAAAACCTTCCAGGACCGCCACCAGCCACTCCCAATAGATGGAATCAAATGCTTTAATAGCATCTAGGGAGAGTAGTGCGAGTTGTTTTTCGCTTGTATTGGTTTCAGCTATAATGTGCTGAAGCCTGCGTAAGTTTAAGGACGTGTTACGTCCAGGTATAAAGCCATTTTGGTCTTCGTGTACTATGTCGCCAATCACTTTGGACAGACGTCTCGCTAATATTGTCGTCAGTATTTTCACATCATAGTTGAGCATGGCGAGCGGGCGGTAGGAGTCACATTTATCAGAGGGTTTATCGGGTTTGAGCATCGGGACTAGTAAGGTTTCCCTCATACTGTCGGGTAGGATACCGGTTTCGAACGTCTCAGAAAAGACCTGGTGTAACAGGGGCGTCAGGGTGGGTTCGTATTCCTTGTAGAATTCTGGGGGGAGTCCATCGCATCCTGGGGTCTTACAAGTAGCGAGGGACCTGATAGCCTCTGTTATGTCTTCCGGTGTGATGTCGGAGTCTAGGGCTTCGGACTGTGTTGGTGACAATCTGGGCAGGCCGATTTCCTCTAGGGTGTCTAATATCTGGTCTTGCGGGACCTTGTGTGCGTGGGAGTATAGTTGTGCATAGAAACTTTGGAAGGTGTTGTTTATGTCTTGTTGGGTCCTGTGTTCTATGCCTTGTTCGTCTTGTAGTGCTGTGGTGACCTGTCTAGGGTGTTCTCTTTTGCAGAGCCACGCTAGTAGTCGACCCAGTCTATCGGCCTCTGCATGTGCTCTATTAGTTCTAACGCTAAAATCAAACTTAGCCAGCCTGTCCCATGCCCTGGAGCAGTCCTCCCGAAGAGAACTCAGTTCTTCTTCCCTCCCCAGCGTGTCAGTAGGGGTGGACTCTAGTTGTTGGACTACCAGCTCTTTCTGATTCAGTTCCTCTCGTAGCAATTTCCCGATGCCCCCTGCTTTTGCGATTGCTTCTCCCCGTATTACCACCTTTAGGGCATCCCATAGCGTTCCTATTTGGTCCACACTGCCCGTGTTTACCGCTATGTAGTTTTCTAAGGACTCCTTGAGCTCATCCCTGAAGGTCGGGTCTTTCAGAGCCTCAACAGGCATTCTCCACATAGGGATGGGCGGTCTAGGGCTATTGTGTTGCCAGTCTAATAGGAGTGGGGAGTGGTCGGAAATGGTCCTTCCTAGGTATTGTGCTTTAGTCATCTGAGGCATATGTTCTCTGCTTATGAAGAAATAATCTAGCCTCGTGTGAAGTTTGTGTGGGGATGAGTAATATGAGTATGTCCTTTCGCTTGGGTGGAGATCTCGCCAAGCATCTGCCAGATCGAGTTCGTTAACAGTTACCCTCAGGGATGAGGTGGCAGCGGGGAAGCCGCTTACCGGCGGGTAAGACCTATCTAGTTCGGGATTGTGAACACAATTAAAATCACCCCCCCACAAGAAGAGGCCGTCCCGATATTGTGACATCTGGGCGCTAAGTGCTTTTAAGTGAGCTGGGATGTTATTGTTAGGGAAGTATGAGTTTACTATACATATTTCTCTTTGTTCCATTGTTCCCCATATGATCAAATATCTACCTTCTGGGTCCCTCGCCAGCCTGCGTAGGAGAAACGGTACCTGGGGGTTGAACCAGATGAACACCCCTCTGGCGAATTTGGAGTAGGGGGCTCCGTAGCCTTGTCCCCCCCAGTGTTCTCTAAGCTTTTCATCCGCTTCGGCGGTGCAGTGAGTCTCTTGTAGGAGAGCGATGTCCACTCTCTTTCTTTGTAGGTAGGATTTAATCCTGTTCCTTCGGAGGTAGGTGCCCAGGCCCCTTACATTCCAGGTCAGTAGTCTAATGTGTGTAGTCATCTTGTTTTCGCAAAACGCTGGGAGAGCCCCCGCTTCCACCGGTGATGCAGATGGTGGCGACCAGTGTCACCAGTTCGGCACTGTTATGTGCGGTCCTGCCCGTCCTGGCCCTCCAGCCAATTTCCCCACCAGTCAGTTGTGATTTTGCCTTCGGAGATCTATCAACACTAACAACCTTCATCTCGTAAGATGGATCAACGAAAATGAACAACAATAAACTGCCCCCAGCAGTTGTCATGAACTCACAGCGCTCGGGGGCTCCCGGGCTTTCCAGTCCTCTCCAGGTCTTCCAGCCCGGGTGGTGTGTAGGTATTTTACCTGCACCATTTCGGTTGGGGTGGGCCGTCAGTGTTTTTTGCACAGGAGCCTCCGAGCTCCTGCCCAATTGCGTCGCCTTTTTGGTGTAGCGATGCGATTCATTTCGAGGTAGTAACCGTGGTTGATATGTCCTTCAGCTTCTTGCTTGATCTTTGTCGTTGTCCTGGTGTTTGTTGTTTCTCGCTATTCCCTCCGCATCCTCAGCCAGATTGTTGTGCTCAAGCCATAGGTTTGCCGCCGCCGGGGTTTCAAGGAAGATCGCCTTCCCGTTATAAAGTACTTTGAGTCTCGCTGGATATAGCAACATATATTTAAGGTTGAGTTTCCTTAGAGTGGCCTTCACTGGTATAAAGGAGTTTCTCGCCCGCTGTACTACTGGGGTGTAGTCAGGATACATGACTATTGACGCCGCGCCTCTTTTGATCTCTCCTCCTTCTCTCGAGAACCTCAGAATGGTCTCCCGATCCCTGAATTTCAGGATTTTAGCTATTATAGGTCTCGGGTGTGAGCCGGGGGGTGGTCGCTTTTGAAGGGATCGGTGAGCTCGCTCCACAGAGAAACCCTGGGTGAGTTTGCCTGCTCCGATTTCCTGCAGGAACAGCGTTTCAATGTATTCGGTGGGGTCAGGGCCCTCTGAGTCCTCCGGTATCCCCAGTATTCGGACATTGTTGCGGCGGGCGCGGCCCTCCGCATCTTCTGAGCGCGTTTCCAGTCGAGCTACTGTGGATTCCAGCTCTTTGACTTTCGCCTTGAGTTCCTGTGTGGTCTCCGCGGTGTCCTGTAGAGAGGCTTCAGCAGTGACCATTCTGTCGGTTAGGTTTCGCGTGTCTTGCCTCATCAGTTGAATGTCCGATTTTATTTCGCCGATCTTGTCTTCCATGGATGTTCGCAGTGCTGCTATCGCTTGTAGGATTTGAGAGTCTCTAGGATCCGTCGCCTGGGTCGGGGATCCTTGAGCAGCGCCCATCTCCTGCGGAATTTGTTGTTTTGGTCGGACTGAGGTGAAGGCATCCATTGTGACGAGTTTGGGTTTGTGCTTTGGAGGTGACATTCCTTCTAAGGAGGGCTTTAGTGAGGTGCTATGTGATGTCCGCTTCGAGCTCGTCCACCAGGGCTCTCAGGAGAGTGTTCCGAGAGGTGTGTGCGGCGTCTTGCTGCCTGTAGTGGCAGCGTATCCGTCGGGTCGTTTGTGCAGCTGTCGCCCTTGTTTCTTGTTGTTGTCGGGCCAGACCGTGTTCACATGTTTTAGGGCTGATTCGCACAGTGTTATGGTCCCTCTTAACGGCCCGGTTCTCCGGTGCGCTTACTTCCCGCAGTGTTGCTCTTGTCAGGACCACTGGTTGTTAGGAGTATGGAGCCGTCGTGGTTTGGTGGGCTTCTTGGCCCGATGGGTCCCCAGGTCGTTTTCCTCCCCTTCGCTCGTCTCGTTGTTTTAGGACATTGGTCAGGCGGTTGCCCGCGGATCGTTCTTCCTTTCGGGGGTTATGGTGCTGGTTTCCCAGGCCGTGGGTATATCCCTTGGGCAGGAGGTGGGAGGTGTATCTCTTCCGCGTTCTATGGGTGGGCCGTGTGATGGTCCCCGCCGCGGGGCTCGCAGGCCCTCGTTATGTCCTGGATGGTTCTTGGTGTCCTAGGTGGCCCGTGTCCTGTGTGCAGGCCGAGCGGCAGGGCCCGCTGGCATCTATTAGGGGCGAGTATTGCCCGGCAGCGAGGGCCCCCACCAGCCGGGTTCAAAGAGGGGCCGGAAGGCCCAGCACGCCCCCCGCGGTGTTCCTCGTCTGTTCGGTGGTCCTTAGCGGCCCGGGCCACCAGCCTTGACCCTCACCTCTTCTCCCGCGGCGGCGGTGCGTAGCGGTGAGCGCCCCGCGGTGGTCTCAGCGCAGGGATGGGAGGCGCAGTGTTCCGCTCACCGTCCGCAGCACGGACGATCCGGAGGGTGCCGCCTCCTTTAGTTCCCGGGCTCTCCTCGGTTGCGGGCCTCGGACGGAGTCGCGGCCGCCATCTTGGATCCCCGGGGGCCGAAGCGCGCAGGTCGCGTTTTCGGTGCTGCTGGCTCCGTTTTCGTTCGGGTTTTCCCTCGGGCGATGCAGGCTCGGATGAGGCAGCTGAAGATGTGCTTATTGCCGTCCTCAGTTCGGGCTGAAAGTTCCTACGAGGATCGTTATCAGGATCTGGGCAGGAGCTCAGGAGAAGTACGTCCTCAGTCCATGGGTCTAGGCCACGCCCCCTTGTAAGAAACTAGTAAGTACACTACATGTATTTCATATATATATATACATTTTCTGTATTAAGTACACTAAAACTAATATATATTTTTTTTTACACAGAAATGCCCAGTACTTTGGAATGGCTGGAAGAAAATTTCCCACGAGATGAAATGAGTGAAGAAAGTGATACTAATGGTAGACACAACATTGCTCTATGTAAGCCAATTATTAACCATTACTTTATGTGTAGTTAACATATATATATATATATATGTAACAGACCATACAGACAATAAGTATAATATAACAAGAGAGACATTAGAAGATCCTCTGAAACAAATGGAACTAAAAATGGATATGTTAATGAAAAATGTAATTCTTATAGAACAGTTTGTTGAGCACCACATTAAAGAAAACATTAAATATCACTGTCCCACATGTATCTGCTCCCCTCTCCATGTCCCAGCCAACTATCCCCAAACCCTCCCCAGCGAGAAAAACTTTACGATGAGACTTCCATCCCGTCCTCCCCTCCCATACATCATGTCCAAACCCCTAATTCCCCTGTATTTGTTTCAGTTTCTGCTTCCCCCTCTCTTTTGTAATTTTTATACTGTTATTCAATAATAACATTTTAAGTGTGTTCTTAGTATATGCATGTGTCTTATTTGTTTTTAAAACGGCAGTTAGGGTGTCCGCGGACAGCGTGGGTGTCCGGGGTGTCCGCAAATAACCAAAATGGGGGTGTCCTAAGGACACTATAACTGTTC
Organism: Ambystoma mexicanum; assembly: GCF_040938575.1. NCBI lineage: Eukaryota > Metazoa > Chordata > Amphibia > Caudata > Ambystomatidae > Ambystoma > Ambystoma mexicanum. Next base: position 630,076,305 of record NC_090936.1, read on the forward strand.
GTACAGTTCATAATTAAAATGGAGGTGTCCTTAGAACACACAATGTGTCTGCCTGGCCGCAATCAATCAAAATGGGGATGTCCTAAGGACACTATACCTGTTTGTACTGTTCGTTATTAAAATGGCGGTGTCCTTAAAACACACAAGATGTCCACCTGTCCGCAATTAACCAAAATGGGGGTGTCCTAAGGACAATATACAATTTTTACTGTTCGTAATTAAAATGGTTGTGTCCTTAGAATACACAAGATGTCCGCCTGTCTGTAATTACCCAAAATGGGGGAGTGCTAAGAAAACCCCCCCTGTTCGTAATATCCGCAACTAGAATTAATATATCCTTAGAACACATATCCCGTCCGCCTGTCTGCAAAGTCTTAACGCACATTGATTTTATTCGGGGACTTCAACACTGTTCGTAGACCACCCGCGCACATATGCATCACACCCTTGGGTCCTACGAACATCGTGCCTGTCCGTAATTGTCCGCTGCATGTGTGTCACACTTTTAATTAGTTCGGGGACCCGAAAACTGTCTGTAGAACACCTGCGCGCATCCGCACAACCGTCCCCACGCATTTGGTGTCCTGCGGACAGCCGTCCCATTCCCAAACGTGTCCGTGACATCATCATGTGACCGAAGCCACGCTGAGCGTGTGTCCTTATTTGCGGACACTGTCCAGGCCCCCGAACATTTTAAAAGTGCTTTTTTGAGCAATCCAAGGTATTTTACAGTAAAAGTTCACCATTGCACATGTCCCAGACAATGTCCCTGCCGATTTACATACTTTTTTAACTTTTTGAGCACTTTCTTGGTGTTCGATCTGTCTGCGGACACCGCGGGTCTTCGCAGAGCACCTACCTGCATTCCTATTAAAGGCCACACCCCAGAGCTCATCCTCATTATGCTTTTGGATTTCCAAGATTTACAACAGGACAATTGTGCAGGTTGCAGTTCTTGGTTCCTGGTTGTTTGTTATTAACCTGCCAGATGGCATCCCAAATTGTTTCTGCTGCTACTGCCTGGGTATCAGCACCCCCAACCCCTCCACCACCACCACGTCCCCAAGGGCCTGCAGAGGGGAACAGGCATGAGGATGCAGAGGAGACAGATGAAGAGGATGAAGAGGATGAGGTAGTGGAAGTCCCTACTACCAGCACTCATCGTGAGTCTTGGGTGTGGCGGCTATTTACCACTGTTGATGGAAAGCCAAAAGCTTGTGCGAACAAGGTGATCTGCACTCAGTGGCGCATGGTGCTGAGTCGTGGCAAGCCTGGTTCATATAGCTATGGTACTACATCGATGAAACAACACCTAAAGTCGTCCCATGGTGGGGCTATTCGTAAGGTTGTAACTTGCGATAAACATTGTAGGTTGAGTTCCTCTGCAGCAGCCTCTGTTTCCGCTGCTGTCACCAAAAGAGACACTCCTGTGGGACAGTGCATCCCGTCAGCTGCCTCGCAGGCCATTCATGATGCTATTGACCCTTACCTTTCGAGGGTCACAATATTGTTCATGTACTGCGATGCAGCACTCTGCAGGAGGGAGAACCTTCAGAGTGCTTTCGAGACTGCAATCAAGGAGCATGAGAAGGTCTGCGACTTACCTCAATAAGGCCCACTCTACATCTTCCTCTCTCCAGTTGCCCTTTCTTATACCCGTGGTCGGTGTCCCTTCCTTACCCTCCTTTCCCCTCCTTTCCTTGTGTGTTGTGTTTAAAAAAACAAAGAAAATATAGAACAACAAAAACCAAAAAAAGGGGCTCTTTTCAGAGCTGCCTTTCACAGTTTAAAAATAGAAGTGACAAATAAATAGTGCAGAGCCCTGTGCATTTTTCAGAAATCTGTGGACAGTCCACAGACATTTAACATTTTTGGGGTGCTGCCCTTCCAGAACCATTGCTCTTTTCTTGGGAGGAAGTGGTGGCTCTAAAAAGAGCCTTTTTGTGGTGATTTTTTGTGATTCGGAAACTTCAAATAGTCAACACCTACTGCAAAATGGATAGCTGTCATTCCAAAAAAGGTTGCAATGCATTTTGTAAATTTCGTAGAAAAATCTGATTGCCGGCATAAGTAAGATGTACACCATCTCGGCGAAAAATGTGTGTACTACAAAACATAATGTTTTCATTCTGAAAAGAGGACATATCAGCATCTCTCAAAAAGGCAAAAACATCCTTGTTAACATTGCGCCTTGCTTTCTCCATTTGTGGACCAAATGAAAAAGAATGCAGCCACATTTGTCTCTGCACAAGACAGGAAAAAATTACTCTGGAGTTTGGATACATGTCCATGACTTTCCCAAGTCCTTCTTTCCTTGCAAATTGCAAAGAAATTCCAGACACATGTCCTAAACTGTTCCCTCCACAATGAATAATAATAATGTCTGGATGACCCTGTGTCACCAAAGTAGCACAGAGAGGTACCAAATCCAGCCATTTCATTCCACCCACTCCATGCCAGTGCACTTCCACATGAGAGGATCTAAGATGTGTAGCCACTCTACAGCGATCTGCATGCACCTCTAACCAATTTATCCACGAATCTCCCAAAATCCAAACAATCTGCTTTTTGAAACACACAGCCATAGCTATCTGCTCTTCTCTCAGAAAAAAAGACCTTCTGACAAACTCTCTCCTTACACAACACATCCAGTAAACCTTATTGACCAATCCCTTGCTCTGCTCAGTCTCATTTGCATGCCTCTCAACCCCAAAATCCCTGTATGTAATATGCGCTGTCCGTGGACAACCACGGTGTCTGCAGACAAATTGAAAAATCTGAAGGTGGGGAATGAAAATTTAAATAGTGTGCCCCATTTCCCCTTTGAGATTGGCTCTGAAAAGAGCCTTTTTTGGTTTTTTTGCAGATGCTTCAGAAACACCTTTTATTTTGTATTTTCTTTGTTTTTTGTTTTCTTATTTTCCTCCAAAAATCTTCACATTAGCTTCTCTAAAGCAACCCTTATGTTCCAAAACAGCATGGCATTTCCCATAAAAGATAAAGATATGCCATCTTCTTTAAAATAAACAACATTACCAGAATCAATGTTCTCATTATTGCAAAAGAACGTACCAGCTCTAAGCATGAAAGCAAACATTCCTCGGTTGATTGCACACCTAGCAATATTTTGCTGAGGACAAAAAACAGAACTATTGTCCTAGGTACTAAACCAGAAAAAATAAACTTGGCATTTGGAATTATTTTCATTACTGCCTGAACCAAGTGTTCCAGATCTTCCAGCAAAGTAGGGGCACTGACATAGCACAAATGCAAAGCACCGCAGTGCACAAACATATCTGCAACCACCAACACACTGACTTTCTCCACCTAAGCCATCTTCACTACACACAGCCTCTTTCTACACAAACCACAACCTCAACATCTGATTGGCTGATCCCTACAGTCCCCTTTCCATGTTGGATTTGCTGAGAAACCCCGGATGTGGCACGCCCTGTCCGCGGACAGTCGCGGTGTCTGCGGAGCGTGTAACACTGGGGCAGCCCTTCTACCCTTTCCACTTCACGCTCTGCACCATTTCCTCATTGGCTACTGTTAAGCAGTCACACAATCATCCACAAATCACATCCAAAAACTCTACATCTAACTCCATCATCATAGATCAGCACTTTAGATATACTGTTGATCACTCTCTGTACAATTGTACTGTGACTGCAAAGGACCTACAGCAACAACTACTATAAAAACTCCCCAAGATTTCTACTTGCAGATTCATGCACATCCACATGCATGAACACAGACTACAGGTATGAATATTTTCTACACAGTACATGTACAGCTCTTCGAGGAATACATGTAAACAGAGTAACTGCCACTTACCCTGTATAAACTGCAAAATGAACTTACTGTAATTTCTCCCATCTGCTATGATGAAGTGTCACTTGCAAACCTGTCTGCTCTCCAAATTTTTGTTTACACACACAGCTATCTAGAAAAATGTTATTTCATATTAAAAGATGGGAGAAATAACAGTATACTTATGAAAAAGGCTGTCTAGTGTGTTTTAAAATTACACTCAGCTAGCATGAGTATATGCATCTTCATTCACACACACACACACACACACACACACACACACACACACACACACACACACACACACACACACACACACACACACACACACACACACACACACACACACACACACACACACACACACACACACTATCATTAGAAGGGCTTCCAGTTGAAGCAACGTCACTGCCTCTATATCAAATCCTTCTGCTTTATTTCCCAGACCTTCACAAATACAGATATTGCATGCTTTTCTGTACAATCTCTGACATTTACCCTGTAAAAATAGCAAAAAATGCATATGATTATTTCTTCTATCTCTTAACATCCAATAACATAGCCTTACAAAAACAAGTGTGCTCTATACGTTTATTATTATACTAATTTGTAAAACATATTCAACTAACAGATTCTAAGTAAAATATACAGGATGCACATAGGCAAAGGAAAGTGCATGTGCATACTCTGCTCAGTTATAGGAAAACACTACTACTACTACAAAAAAATCAATGGGCCTCATTACGAGTCCGGCGGTAGCCATGCCAGAAAAACCGGCAGGCTGCCGCCGAACCCGTCGTATTATCATTCCGCCTCCGTGATTGCTGGAATCACCGAGGCATTACAACCCCGGTGACCCGGTAATTCCGGAGGCAGAATTCTGTAATTCCCCCTTCACATAGAGTCCCATAGGACTCCATGGCGACTCCATGGGGATGGGGAACATGGAAACACCAGTTCCGCCTATGACAGAGCCGGTGTTTCCATGTCCGCCTGCAGGCAGGTGGTGTTACTCCCGCCAGGTCAGACCTGGTGGGAGTGACACCTCCCGCCTGCAGGACTCGGAATCAGCCGGTCCGGAAACAAGGTGGTGGCGGATTTACCGTAATGAGTCCCAGTGTCTACATTAACAAAAGTGCTATAAACACACATATTCACTAACTTCTTTCTTTTAAAATTGCAGTGAAGACCACTCTCCTGAAAAGCAGCAGCGTCTGAAGTACCAACATGAACTTACAAGAAACCTACTCTTTCCATACAAAAAAGTAAGTAGAACATAATATTCTAACAGTTACTCAAACACACTATCATTTTAGTATTGTAGAACAAACAAGTGTATTAACCCACTACCATTAGATGTAGTATTAGTGCTTCCCCTTACCAGCCGCATACTTTATATTGTCTTCTGAAGCCCAATATAGTAACACACAAATACAAGAATAGCCTTCCCAACTTGATGTAGCTGCCCATTGCACAATCACACACCTCCACAAACATCCTTCCCATCATACTCAGACACTCATGCACAAAGCCCGCATACACTGCACAGCAGCCCAACCCACATTTTCTTTTTTTCTCCAACATACCCCAAAGAATGCCTACCAAAAAGCAACTCTGTAGAAAGTGACACAGAAGTAGAGTAAATCAAAATAAAAGTGTCTAAAATAAGCATTCATCTCTACCAGATTTTGTACAAAAAGTTCAAACAAAACAGCTAATACAGTGATAAACGAAACAAAACAAACTTCCAGTACAGAAACTTTGCCTCCTCTATCAAAATGTAAAACGAAACAGAAAGTGATTAACAAGACTTCAGCTACCACTATTGCTAACGCTGCACCTATAAATCTTGATGTAGTGGCAAGTAACCATACCAAAAAAAATATTTTACAAAAAATGTTCCGCCACAGAGTTCTTTAGAACCTTATAAAAACAGGAGAGAAATCATGCACAACCCTTAAAACCTACCGTAGAAAATTAATCCTAGATGCTCTCATAGACAGTGCAATCCTTCTGAAAAGGAAGTTATTTATTTTAGTTTTAAACAGAATGAAACCACTGACAAAACAAACTACTAAACTACAAAAAAGACTTCTCAATAAACGGAATATCAACAAAAATAGCTTCTTAAACATCTGTGGAGGTGAATGGAGTCACACCATGAGCACAGAACCATATTTTAATGAAGAAGCATATAAACAAAAGCAAACAAACCCAATTGCCAAACACAGCAGTGGACGAGGGTATGAAAAACTTAATAACACCATTATGGAACAAGAAACTCTGCTCACAAAAAAATCCCCAGAAAACTCAGTATCACCGCTCCATTCTACTGAACCAAAACATCCAGTCTACAAATGGCCGTACACATCAATGTGTAACATTGCCAAAAAATCTTTCAAATCTTTAAGTCAGGTCCTCAGTATGTAAAGAGCAAAGACAAATTCAAAATGAAACTAATACAAAATATGGATGCCAGTCCAGTGCGCAAATACACAGGACTACAAGGACATTCATTAGCTTGCATTTCAGGACCTATTTGCAAAAGCACCTTCCATCATATCAAAATTATATCAACACATAATTCAACGGTAAGAAATCTGGTCCATAAACTCTACTATGCTAAATGTCCTGCTTTGGCACTAGCCAATTTAATTAACAATCTTCTACATGGTACAGCCAAACAAGTAATCGAAGAAATAGAGCATATCCAGAGAAAATATTTTGGAAGTGAAAGCCACTTACAAAATGCAATAGCTTTACACTACTGTACAAAAGCAACCTTCTATTAAACACATACATAAAGAAACACTAAAGTTTAAAAGTACCTCTGCTGAAGTACCAAACCATGTGTGTGTGTGTTGCTGCAGGACTTTTTATAAAAGTAGCACAAAAACTGTAGACATAACATACAAAATAGAAGAAAACGAAGATTCCAAATGGTTCCAATTAGCTCTCTACCTTATAGCAGAAAACTAATACAAAATTACTGACCCCTTAATCTTTGCAATTACTGCACTGAAAAACTTGACAACAACCAAACACCTTCACGTGCTATCACAAATAAGTTGGAATTATTCCCACTACCAAAACCCCTGCAACAACTAACGGGGTAATTCATAGAATTCAGCGCACAATTGGCGCACGCGGCTGGCGCACAGTGTGTGCATGCGACTTTCTGCGTCAGCCGCGTGTGCTAAAATCCATTTCCGCACACAGCGTATTCATGGATTCTAACATCCAAAACCAGCCGTGGTGCAGAGTGGCGCATCGACCCTGCAGCAGCGCCAGTTACGCCCCCAACCCCTCCCCGTGCGCCATGTACAGCGCACAAATCCTGTACATGGCGCACAGGCTCACAACCTCAAAAACGCCTGCAAAACTCCCGCGCACCCCTCTGAATACGTGTACCCCGCTGCGCGGGTATTCTCACACGCGATTGGCCCTGTGCGAGCGGGGAACGTGTATTACTGGGGTTCGCGGGAAGTTTCACACGTGATTGGCCCTGTGCAAGCGGGGTACGTGTATTACTGGGGTTCGCGGGAAGTTTCACACGCGATTGGCCATGTGCAAGCAGGGTACGTGCATTACTGGGGTTCGCGGGAAGTGTCACATGCGATTGGCCCTGTGCGATCAGGGTACGTGAATTTCTGGGGTTTGAGGGAAGTGTCACACGCGATTGGCCCTGTGTGAGCGGGGTATGTGTATTTCTGGGGTGCGCGTAAAGTTTCACACGCAATTTTGCTGTCAGAGCGGGGTACGTGTATTTCGGGGGTGCGTCTGAAGTTTCACACGGGATTTTGCTGTCAGAGCAGGGTACTTGTATTTCGGGGGTGCGCGTGAGGTTTCACACGCGATTTTGCTGTCAGAGTGGGGTACATGTATCCAGTGTGGTGCGCGGGGAGTCCTGTACGTGAATTGGCAGTGTGGGTCCTCCCAGGTGTCCCCTCTACCCCCTCCACAGCCCCTGCTGGCAGCCCACACCACAGAGGACTACCCTGTACCCCTGGTCATGTCCTGCAGGCAGCCCATCCACCATGGGCATGCCCCCCAGCCAAGCCACATGTCACCTTGCAACATCACCAACTCATGTCCTCCAGCACCCCGACCCCACCCCACCCCACCCCACACCAGTGAGGGGAACCTGCCAGCAGGCCCCCACTCATGTCCCCCTGTAACCCCAACCGCCAGCATTGAGGGGCATCTGCCAGCAGGCCCCCACTCATGTCCCACTCATGTCCCCCAGCACCCCCACCCTCCAGCAGTGAGGGGCACCTGCTAGCAGGCCCCCACTCATGTCCCACTCATGTCCCCCAGCACCCCCACCCCCCAGCAGTGAGGGGCACCTACCAGCAGACACCCACTCATGTCCCCCTGCACCCCCACCCCCCAGCAGTGAGGGGCACCTGCCAGCAGGCCCCCACTCAAGTCCCCCAGCACCCCCACCCCCCAGCAGTGAGGGGCACCTGCCAGCAGGCCCCCACTCATGTCCCCCAGCACCCCCACCCCCCAGCAGTGAGGGGCACCTGCCAGCAGGCCCCCACTCATGTCCCACTCATGTCCCCCAGCACCCCCACCCCCCAGCAGTGAGGGACACCTGCCAGCAGGCCCACTCTCATGTCCCTCCATCGATCCATGTTGAAATAAAAAAAAAAGTTCAAATAAATCCATTGTCCAACTATGTACATTCCATTGTCAAGGGTCCATGAGCCGAACGAAAGAAATGAAACCTACCTAAGAAACTACCTAATAAAAAAATTATATACAAATGTGTGTGGCATAGTCCATTTACCACAAATCAAAGGAAAAGGAAACCTAACTCTAAAATTATTTACAATGGCAGCGGGCTAGTCTGACGGCTCACTTACCGATTTCCCGGGTCAGGGCATCATCGAACTCCTGCTCGATGTCCCGGAGGCGGTCCTCTTCCATGGCCCCGAGGGTTCGCAGGGACGATGACATGTGGACCTCCAACTCCCTGCGAATTGCCTCGAGGCACTCGGCCCGCCTCAGAGCCCTCCACATAGAGTTCTCCGCCCTGACCATTGTGAGCCGTGCCTCTTCCGCCCGCTGCAGCTCCACATCTATGGCCTGGCCCAACCGCTGCCACACGGAAGACACTTCCAATCCTGGGTCCTCCTGCCCTCTGGCCGATGCCTGCCCCTCCGATGTTTAAGGCCCGAGCCATTATGGCTCCCACCTTGTTGCTGCTGCTGCTGTGCCTGTGCCTGTGCCCTGGCTCTTGCTGCCTGCACGTCCTCCTCCGGCTGGGGTGCAGTTGTTGAGGTGGCCACCCCTGCTGTACGTCCGACTCCCGACTGTCGCAGGGATGTGTCCTCCACCAGCCTGGCCGCAGGGTCAGAGGCAGCTCCACAGGGTACCCAGGTGATACATAGGTGGGAAGATGGCATGGAGGACGACTGGTGCATAGGGGGTTCAGGTGAGGAGGGGGTCGGAACAAGGTCCAGCAAATGGAGGAATGTGACCCTGGTGACCCGTCCCAGTAGGTCAACGCGGTCAACGAGGCATTTGAGATGACGTGGAGTGTCCTCACGAAAACACTGCAGGTCACTTTGTATGCCCCGTTGACGCAACGCCATCCCACTCAGGACAGGCTCAAACCGGTCCCGGATAGCCACATCCGCAGGGAGAGGAAGGCCAGTTGTAAGCGGATCCCCTCCCTGAAAACGGGTCTGCACGTAGGCATCCCTGCTGGTGTAGGATGATGCAGTCACAGGATGGGGGACAGGATTACACACAGGCACCTCCGCGGCAGCCTGTGCTGCCTCCTGTCCCTGCCCCTATACTGCACCACTAGCACCAGTGGAATCACCACCTCCAGACCCGTGTGTGTCCCTTCCACGGCCTCCTCCTCCACAAAACCCCCCACCAACCTGGATGACTCTGTGCCATCTTCCTCTGTCGGACCCTGTGGGGTCTCAGCTGCCCCTTCTGCTGCCGAGGAGTCCAACTCCGACCTCCACCTCTTGGACCTACCCTCGGAAGCTGCGGCCTGGGATGCGGCACCGGACTCCTCACTCCCTGACGAGATGACAACCTGGGAGGGGAGCCGGGCCTTGCGTCTCCAGCTAGCGGTGCGATCCCTGCCGCCTTGCTCCACAGCACCCTCTCCGCCCTCTTCATCAGTTGACGCTGCAGACAGGGAAAGATATAACACAGGCATCAGGGCACTGTACAATGGACTGATACACACATGACAGTTGTACATGAGGGGCAGTGTCAAACCTCAGACATGGCATCACACTCCCTAACACACATGTCATTACTACTCACACACATGAGCAATTCCACAGCAATATTGCACCAGGCTGCACCATCCATACACATACAACAGCATCAGCATCCGAAGGTGAGCCTGACGTCACATGAAACACGGGAGTACAATACACATGCACACAAACCAACACACTTACATGCATGTGTACATGTCCACCAACTGTCAGATTGATGAGATCAACATCCATGTCACATCTGGCATTGAGCCTTCTACATGTCAGTGCCACATGCATCCATGTTGCATCACAGTTGCACACTTGTCAAATACACACACATGCACATGTACAGTAATTCAAACATGTGTGCTCCCACATCTGCATTTGGCCGGCATGCTTACCCACACATACACCATCCATGTGTCTCACACATGAGAGGACTCGCATGTGCCAGCCTCACGCCCCTGTACATACATATACATACATGGCCCTACAAAAACACATGTGCAACCTGCACACTACTGGCACACCACGACACGCACAGCGTCCAATCATTATGCATGTACACTTACCACTCGACTCCAGGCGGGTCTGCCTCTCAAGGACCTGGACGTGGAGCGCTGGGCATATGCGTTCCAGGACCCTTATTTGGTGGTCGGACAGGTGGCCCTGGCGCCCATGGCATCCGCTGCCTTCAAGAGGCGCCAGGCCTTGTCGAGGGTCCTGGATCTGAAGTCCTCCCAGCGCTTCTTGACATGTTTGATGTCGCGGACTGCCACCCCCTCCTCGTTGATGGCAGTCACGATGTCCATCCAGATCCTGGTCCGTCCTTCATAGTCGGCTCGAGAACTTCTAAAGTGGGCATCATACTGCCCCAGGACTTGCTCCAACAGGACACCAACTTCCCTGGCACTGAAGCTGGTGGCCGTCTGCCTCTCTGGCTGGGGGTTGCCAGTGGTGCCAGATGGTGGTGTGCCCGACATGGCAACCCCAGAGGCAGGTGTGGGTGGGCAACTGGGTCCTGGGGCTGGGCTGTGGAATGATGGTATCCCAGTCGGGAGTCTTCAGTTCCAGCAGGGGTGGTCACAACAACTGCACCCCTTCAGATGGATGATGTGCAGGCAACAAATAGCAGGGCACGTGGGCAGCAGGCAGGCAGGCAGCAGCAGATGGCAGGTGGGAGCGTGCTCAGGGCTCTGGGGGGCAGTAATTCGGCCTTCTGGGCAGGAGCGTGGTCTTCCGTGTGTTGTTGCGTGGCCAGCTTGATACGGAGTGATTTTGCACGTGAACATCTTGCACGTCAGCGTGTAATTCGAGGAAAGGCCCTTAGCGCGTAAACGTGTCAGCACACATGTGCGGTTTCATTGGACCAAAGGCCCTTAGCGCATAAGCGCGTCTGTGACATGATGCGCGCGGGCGTTTCCTTCGTGGCGTGGCCATAGTGGCTCATGGCGCGTGAAAAAACTGCACGTCCGTGTGTGAATGCGTGTAATCTGAGGAAAGGGCCTACGCGTCTGTGACGTGACGTGTGCGGGCGTTTCCATCAACACAGGTGCATGTTCATCATACACGTCCAAAAACTGCACGTCCGAGTGTCAGCTCGTGTAATTGGAGGAAAGGGCCTTAGCGCGTACACGCGTAAGTGACGTTGTACGTGTGGGCCGCTTTAAAAGGTACCTGTAGGACCCCATTTCCTTGCACGTGCTTTTCGTGGAGAGCGAGTGGGTGAATTCTGTACTTCTTGTCGGTTCACATGCGATTACTTCACAGCATTTCAAGTTCGTACTCCCTGTTACCTCTGACAGCATTCATTTTTTTTGTTGGACCTTTTTCCTCAAACAGCGTTCACTTCTTCTTTTGTCCTGTCTCCTCAGACAGCGTACAATTCTTCTTTTGGTGGGGGTGTTGCCAATGCGCACACGCACGTTTTTTTCACGTTCTTTTTCCAGGCAGACGGTGAGTCGCGCACGCATTTACCAACTGTGCTTGCCCCGTGTGTCGTGTACCCCTTCAGAGGTCATTGTAGGCTGCGTGTAACACATGTACGCTTATTTTTGTGTTCCTGGGTGGCACAGCGTAGTGCGGGTTCATTTTTCCACGCACGTGGTCTAAGAGGGGTTGCATGCACGTTAATTTTTGTTTTCGGGGTGCCTGTGCATTGTGTGACCCGTCATCTTCCCCCAGGGGTCACAGACAGCCTTGCTAGAGCACTAGGGTACGATTTCCATCTAGTACCCTACCCCTTTCACCCCCAATTGCCCAGGACAATCGTTTACTGCTACTCCCATACGCACAACAACATCAGTGCCATGGTTGGGAGGCGACCAAGTGGTAAGGGAAGCAAAGGTGGCCGACCTCCCAATGGTGGGCGTGGTGGGCGCGATAGGGGACTTGGCCAGGATTTGCAGGGTGCCCCTAGACCCCCATGTGTGGAGGACCAATCATGGACACCCGTGCCCCCCCCCATGGTTGTGAGAAACGTAGCTGACACCATCCGAGCTGAGCCCTTGTTGGACCAGCCCATTGTAGCACCTGACCCGGCACAGGATGACTTCCAGGCTGACTTCCAGGTCAGCAAGTCTAAGCCACGTTGGTTGGTGCAAGTTGGTGTCGCCAGGCCACGTGGATCGGGGCAGCAATGTCATCTCCTGCCCCAAGTAGGCAGGGTGGGGAGGCTGCAAGGGCAGCTGCAGCTCTATCCACCCCAGCTCTGAGTCTCCCAGCCGGGACAGTGTCGGTCCAGGTCCATCAAACCGACGTTGCCCCTGCCAACATCACACTTCAGCCAATGCCTGCACCAAGACCTATGGTCATTGTGCCTTTGCACACTCCTAGTACCCAGTCCACCGGCGCTTCTGCCCCTACTGACCAGAGCGGCGTAAGCCACTCAGGCTCCGCTCCACCTTTGAAAAAGAGGAAGAAGGGTGCTCTGGCACTACAGGCTGAGACCCCAGACATGGCTACACACTCAGGCATGTCAAGGAAGCCTAGCATTAATGACGCCGAACTTGATGCACTTGTGACCTATGTGTCGGCACATAGCCCCGAAATGGTGGTGACTGCAGGGTGCAAGACCACACCTGGTCAACGTAGGGCACACTGGCAGACCATCGCGGACCGCATAAGTGCCCTTGGATTTGTGAGGCACACAGCTGATGATTGCTACAAGCGGTGGAATGACCTGAAATGCAGAGCAAAGAACAAGCTGGCCTCAAATCATGCCGCTACTCTGGTGACTGGCGGTGGGTCTCCACCAGAGGACAATGAACTCACTGAACATGAGTCTGTTGCTGGGACCTTCGTCACAGAGGAACAGATCCAAGGCATGGGAGACCTACCTGATTACAACGTATTGTCCGGTGAGTGCCCATGCATGTGTGCGTAATCCATGTGTATGTTGTTTGGGTGATGGGTTCTGATTGAGTGCCAGGTGACGGTGTGTACTCCTGACTGTTATGGGTCACCCACGTGCTTCCTCCAATACATTCACGCACCTTTGATTTGGGTATGACAGTATCCCTTCTACCCACAGTAGCCAATTAGCCCCACATTACTGCTGTTGCCCTTGACCTATCATCTTGCAACAACATTGTTCTGATTTTTTTCTGTGTTCATTCAGGCTGATTGTTTAGATCATCCCATTTTTCATATGCTTTTTTCATCCCTAATGCCACATATGTGACATGCTTCTGTCATTGTTTACACCCCACATTGTGCCACTTTAGTTACCTGGTTATGTGGATGATTAGACCATTCAGGGTGAGGGAGTATTGGCCTGCTGAAATTCATTTTTAGGGCCTGTTTGCATGTGGAACATGATAGTTGTTTCCTGTCATGTTGAAGTGACCAACCATTGATGTGTACATCTGCCTACAATCACTGTCTTATTGTACACTGGATGTGTTGCAGTGTGTGGCACATGCATATTTTGCAACACTATTCTGCATTAATCTTCTCATCATGTCCATGTGACATGGATGTGTGACAGTACTCCTTCACTGACATATCGCTGTAGTTGTCTAATTTACCATGGCTATGCTACATGACATCTGTGTGCTGGCATGTGTCATGTATATGTATTGGACATGCCACTCACAGGCTGATGTGTGATGCTAGAGCTACACAACATGCTGCGAATGTGTTGCTTTTCCATCTTGGTGTCCTCATTGTCTGCCTTTTTGACTCCCCTTCAAACTCATTGACAGTGCATGCATGCCAGGGTTATAGTCACGTGGGACATGTGTAAACCATGGACAGGATCTCTGTCTTGTCAGGCCTCTGTGTGTACTATGGTGCTCATGCCTGTTTCCATTTCTTGTATTTCATGTTTTTGCAGGTGACGACGCACTTGATGCTGGTGAGGTTCAGGAGATGGTGCAGACCCAAGAGGATTCTCAGCCACAACCAGGCACCAGTGGGGGACGTGGTGTGGCGGTGGGTGAAAACACTTTGGTACTGCAGACCATACTGTCAAGGGGTGTCTCTGGGTGCAGCTCCCCAGACCTCTATTCAGGTGCTGAGTCGGATGATGAGACTTATGTGCTGTCGCAGGTCAGTGCTTCTGGCAGGGATTCTGTTCTGTCCAACCCACCTGCATCAGGGGTAGAACACTCTATGGGGATGTCAGTGTTGGTAGATCCACCTTTGGTGGTTACGGGTGCAGGGTTATACTCCACAGCATCCGATCCTGTTCCTGGGCAGGCAGATCAGAGGGGGAATGCAGTCCTGCAGCCTCAGGCAGTGCCAGCACAACAAGGTGCAGATCGCCTTGCCCCAAACAGGTGTGGTGCCCGCCGACGCGGTGGCCGTGCGCCACCAGGCAATACTGTATGGGAAAACTCCATGTACGGTATGGCAACCCAACAGGCAGCATCAGTAGAAATGATGGCTCAGGCAATGGAGAGGGTGGCCACTTCCATTATCCCCCCTGAAAGGCAGATGGAGCAACAACAGCAGGCAACAGACTCCATTTGCCAATCACACAGGGAAGACATGTTGGCGTCCAACAGGGACCGACGGTCGGCACTGGAGACTCTGCGCAAATCCATATCAATAGAGTCACAGGGCCACAGGGAAGCCCTGAGGGTAGAACTCCATAACCTCAGGCAGAATCTGCTTGAACTTGAGGCCTCCTGAAATGTTAGGGCAGAACAGCAGCTGGAGCAGCTCACACGTTGACTCTCAGCTGAGCTGCAGGCAACACGTGAGGAGATCCGGGCATCCCGCGAGTCCATGCGTGCAGAAGTGCAGGTAACCCGTGAGGTGCTGCATGGGGATCTCCGCACTTTAATCCTCCAGAATCAGACCTTCCAGACCCGCATGCTATGGAGGACCATACCAGGGCTTTGCGTGGGCTGCCTCCCATAGTGCCACCACCTCCTGATGCAGCAGCAGAGGGTGAAGAGAGCGACAGCAGTTCTCCCACAATGGGATAGCTGTGCAGGCCATGAGCCCATGAAGGTATTTTTTTTTCCGCAACATGCACGCAGGTAGGTGTTGGTGTGCAACCTGTCCTCGAACCTCCTGGGTGGCCTCCCCCCCGACCCCTGGTCCCCACATGGCCATTTTTTTAAATACATTTTTTTACAGTGTGTTGCCTTGTGTGGCTCCCGTGGGCATCCACTGTATTCCGGCTGGGCACATGCAGGCTTGTCCTGAGTTTGGGTTAGATGCTTGGGTTCGTGACACCCACACCCCTCCTGCTTCCCGTTTCCATGGGCTTGCAAAGGGTGTGACCAAGTGACAGTGACTTACACAGTGACATTGGGCTCCCATGAGCTGTGTGGGCAGTCTGTAGTCAATACTGTGTGGACATCCCTAGTGGGTATTGTTGTTGTATTGTACACTGCATGGTGTATTGATATGTGCTTGTGCATCCATATCTTCCTCATAATTTGCAGGTTCCTTCCTCATGTCTTCACAAGGCCGTCTCCTTTGCAGATGGAGTTCATGTTGTATGCAATACACTGACACATTTGCGTGGAAGCAACACTCTACAGTTGGAAGGGGTTGATGTGCTGGCTTATTCAGGTTGTAAGACTACCACTACTTTGACTTAGTACTGTCTTGTTTTTGCAATGTTTCATGGTGTGTTGCTGCATTGTGTTGGTGGTAAGTATTTGTTCATGTGTGCTCTTTGTTATTGATTACTCAGAGCATATTGTCTGTGGGCAGTTTCCATTTGGGACAGTGGACTTTGTGACACTTGTGTCAGGTCTTGTGCATTGCTTTGTTTGCTTTCACATTGCATGACATGCCATGGTGTGTTGGGTGGCGGAGCTGGGGAGGGGTTGGGTGATATGGCACTGTTTTCATGTTGTATTTTGCAAGGGGGTTATCAATTTAGCAGCATAGATGTATCTCTTATAATGACACAGCATTGGTGGTGTTTCGGTAGGTAGGGATGCACACAATGTAACACTTCTAGGTGGCCAATCTCAGGCTGGTATGATCGTGACAGTTGACTGTCCCTTATGTCATCATCATTGATTGTCAGCTGGTATGTGCCAGGGCTGTGTGGATTCCACAGGTGTGTGATTTTAGGTGAAGTAATTAGCCACCAGCTGCGTACGGGCTGCCTCACCACGTGCCCTTTCCCCTCCCATGCGCAGCAGCCGTGCATGTGGTTGGAGATGTGGGGGCACCACCATGTCCACCGGCAGGCCCCGGCGTGTTGCAACGTTGTGCAGCACACATGCTGCCACTATGATCCTGCACACTACTGGGGGAGCATATAGCAGATGCCCACCAGAGCGGTCAAGGGAGCGAAAGCGTGACTTGAGCACTCCAAATGTGCGCTGCACTATGCCCCGGGTTGCAATATGGGCTGTGTGTATCTTACCTCGGGTGGTGTGGTGGAGTTCCGAATTGGCATCATCATGTGGGTGCTCAGAGGGTAGGCACTGTCCCCTGGAGAGGTGGTAATGGGTATCATTAGTGGGTTTGTGACATTACTCAGTATCTGACATGCATGCATGCATGCATGTGCAGTGGCATTTATACTCACCAAGCAGCCATGTATCGCCATGCCGCCCAGATTCTAGGCCCTGGTTTAGGGTTGACATTCTGTAAATGAAACTGTCATGGGTGGACCCTGGATAGTTGGCATATACTGAGGTGATGATTCCCTTGGCATCACATACTACCTGCACGTTGATGGAATGCCAGTGCTTGCGGTTTCTGTAGATGTGCTCCGTTGCCCTGGCGGGACGTAGAGCCACATGGGTGCAATCAATGGCACCTAGCACTTTGGGGAATTGTGCCACCCCGTAGAAATCCTGGACGGCAGCCTGCCTTTCTGCAGGTGTTCTGGGCAGGTATATGTGCCTGTGGACTGATGGGCGTGCAGTCATGATGGCCAACACCTGCTGTAGGCAGCGTGACTGCGTGGCCTGTGACACCCCCCCCCACTATAGCACTCGTCCGCTGAAATGATCCAGTGGCCAAGAAGTGTAGTACATTAAGCACCTTTTCAAGGGGGCTCAGTGCTTGGGAGCACAGGGTGGGTAATGTGAGGTCATCCTCCCACTAACTCAACAGATCGAGTATTATGTGAGGTGGAAACCTGTACCTCCCATACAGCTGGTCATCAGGCATCCCAAAAAGGCTGGTTCTGGGTGTAAAAATTCTGGGCCTGACTATCCTCCTCCTCCTCCTGTGGTATCCCACGACCACTGCTGCAAGGAACGGTATATTCATCTTAGCGTCTGAGCTTTTTGTTGTTTGCACGCACTTTTATGCTGCGCTGGTCAACGTACGCCTGCTTCCTGCTGGCGTACGTGTTTCTGGATTAGCGCATCTTTTTTGGCACACGCATTAGCCCCGTTCCATTCCTTGAATACATGTTGTGGGCGCGCGTGTGGGCGTTCCGCGCATTTGCCTCCTGTACTTCCCCCGTGACTCCCACATTTTCACGCGTTGTTCCCCATTGCGCGTGTTACGCCCGTGTTACGCCTACTTTTGTTGTCAGCGCTGCGCTATGTGCGCTTTCGCTGTGCGCGTAGCGCACGCTTTTTGAAGACATGTGCACCAGCACGCGCCACGCAGGATTTTAGTGCACATCCGTGGATTTACACGTGCACGGACTTCCATGAATCACTGTGCGTGGGTTTCGTTGCGATTTTCGCACTTGCGCTGCAATTTGCACGCCTTCGCACGCTTGCGCAGAAATTTTCAGCGCACATTAATTCCATGAATCGGCCTGTTAATTTATATGAGAGCATCATAATTCAAACAGTGCACCCATTTCAAGCAATACTACGCCTCAACCAAAAACAGCAAATTTACCTCCCTCTGAATTAGTGAAAGGCATTTGTGGCAAAGTAGTTTATTTACCATTAGATCTCAAAGAAAATGTACACACTCTAGGAGTGCAACGGTCAATAGATCAATCTTTAATTGTCTTAGTAAATGGTGTACCTACAAAAGACAAAACAATTTGGCAACAACTCATGGACTTACATAATGTTAGACAAGCCCTGCAATATCTAAAAAACAACAATGAATACTACAAAGAAATTAATATTGAAGAAAACCCGAGAGAAACCATTTAAATAATTCAAGAGTCACCAGAAACTGGTCAATTTCAACTTCTAAATCCTGCTACAGAATCCAATATTTTAGACCATTATACAATTCATCCTTTACACTCTAAAGACACTATAGATGATGCACTGGAAACGTGCCAAATGCGACAAGCCAAAGGATCTCCAATCAGCATATGGGGAAAAGTATAGAAGCACAGGCCTTTCCTCTACTCTTTCCTACTGGAAAAGGAGGAAGGTACGATGATAGACCCACACAGATAACAGCATCAGAATATCGCTCTTTACGAATGTATTCTGATGACCCCAGATGCAGACAAAACGTGGAATACATATTGCACCTTCTCTTTGAAAGTGAACTAGCAACTCTATGCTACGGAGTTGCACACACATTAAAATCAGGTACCCATTTTCAAAATATGTCAGCTACGCACCTATTACAAAAAGTGCAAGAAAAAGATGAGGTTTTACAGTCAAGTATTACAAATCTTTTAGCAAACATGCGTGTTACAAAAGAATACTGGTTCCGACATCATGGAGCTGTACGCTGTATGATAAGAAACCTTGGCCCACCCACTTGGTTTGTTACATTAAGTTGTGCAGAATATGCATGGGAAGATTTATACGATTTCCTACGCATAGCAAACAACAACAAAACAAACAGATATAAAAACACCAGGAGAACTCTGCTCTCTAGATCCTGTAAATGTATCAAGATATTTTCATCATCGCTTCATTGCTATGCTGCACTTTATTTGTAATAAGACTGTTCCTCCTCTCGGAGAAGTTCAACACTTCTTTTGGAGAAAAGAATACCAAGCCAGAGGAGCACCACACATCCACATGCTATTATGGATTAAAGATGCTTCTAAATTTGGTCAGGACAGTGATGCCACTGTTTTGCGGTTCATCCAAAAATATGTCACTTGTGAAATCCCTTCGCAAACAACACATAGTGACCTTCATGCACAAATTTTACAATTTCATAGACACAAATGTGGGAAATATTGTTGTCGCAAATATTTAAAAAAAGGGAAATACTACACCAAATGCCGCTTTGGTTTCCCTAGACCAGTTTCAGCAACAGGTCAAGTAAACAACTTTATGTCTTCAGTCAGACACATTGTCAAAGGTAAATCACCTAAGAACACACATTACATAAAAAAACAGAAGAATCAAAATCAAAAATCAAAATACATCAATGAATAAAATGCAATCATTGCCCTCGTATGGAATGCAAACATAGATGTGCAGTACATTGCAGACAATTCCACTGCAGTTGCATGATATGTCAAGGCCTACTTAACCAAAGCAGAGAAAACAGAGCTTCAGGACCTCTGGGATGATATATCATCTGACAAAACACTATCACAGAAATTGTACAGTTTAGGCATAAAAATGCTCTCTCATAGAGAATGTTTCTGCTATGAGCCTGCAGACCATTTAGTGCCTTGTATGGAGAATCTGACAATATAATATGGCTAAGTCTTGGTCCTGCTAAATCTAGAAAAAGAGTTCTGAAATCATATGAGGACATAGAAACAATAGCCAAAAATGATCCCAACAGTCAAGACATTTTGAAAAACTATTTACTAGACACATACTACCCAAACAGGAGTACCACTTTGGAAATCATGTGTCTCTACCACGTAGCCCAAACCTTCACATACAAAAATAATATGAAACCAGATGAAAAGAAAGGTAGATACAGAGTTGTAAATTGTAACGGCAGCTTAGTGAAACATACCAAACGCAGCTTAATTAATCATATCAAATTGTCATTAAAAACTTCTCAACATAAAGAACTGTATTAGATGTCCCTGCTACAACTTTTTAAACCATGGAGAAAAGAAGAAGAGTTACTGGATACATATGACTCCTATGAAGATGCTTTCAAAGCAAATGAAAGCACTATAACAGACGTAAACTTTACACAGTACCAAACAATGTTGCACAATGAACAGCAACACGAAGAAGAACTCCAGGCCCAACTAGAAGTGGACACTCCCGACAGTGATCAACCTTCTGTAACAGGAAGCCAAGAACCACTTGGACAGCCAATAATAGCAAATGAGGCAGACTTAGCCATGACAGAAGTAGAAAACACCATGTGTCAGTATGAACAAGCTACAGAAGACTTTGCTGTACTGAAATCACAAATGAACAATGAACAGCGTAGCATTTTCCAAGAAGTAACAAAACAAATTAAACATGGTGTGCAACATGAAAATAAAAACTGCAGCTGCCAAGACTACAAACCTACACTGCTGTACGTGACTGGTCAAGCTGGTTCAGGAGACACATCCTTAATCAAAATCATCAGCAAGTCCCTCCAGCAATTAGCAAACAACAAAATGTCAGCTGTTGTAATTGCCCCCACAGGTTTAGCTGCCTACAACACAGGCATTGTTACTTTACACCGATTACTACTCCTTCCTTTAAAACACCAAAACAAATTAGACTATTACAAACTTTCAACAGACGCTGCAATGGAAGTACGCAGAGTTTTGAAACAGATGAAAATGCTACTAATAAATGAGGTGAGCATGGTCTCCAACCTAATGTTGTCTTTGATTCACCTCATATTACAAGAGGTACTCAAAACAGACTACGAAAAGCTCTTTGGAGGAAAACACTAAATATTAAAATTATCTTTAAACTGTAGAGTAATGCTTAAACGTAACCTTGACGTGGAGCAAGGACTAGTTAATGGAGCACTTGGTACAGTTGTTGGCTTTCAAACACACCCACGTGACAACAACATTCTGTTTTTCAATATTCTCTTTGAAAAACTATCAGAATTAAAAGGATAGGACGATCAACATGCTGCTTCCTTCTTTTCAAACACATGTATGTACGCAGAGAACAATTTTCACTAACTCTAGCATACGCAGTTACCATTCACAAATCACAAGGTCTTACTCTAGATAAAGCATTGATAGATATTGGCAGCACAGTCTTTAAAGAAGGCATGAGCTATGTAGCACTATCACGCTTACGGACACTTGACAGACTATTTCTAATCAACTTTGATGCAAGTAAAGTAAATGCTGATATTCCTTGCATTCTAGAATACAATAGACTGTGTTCACTCTACATCCCTATCTAAAAACCTATCCTGTTCTGCAAAAAGAAAAACATTGTAAAAGAAAACTACTTCAAACTGAAACAATACAGGATCTCACTGCAAGTCCTCCACAGAAAGTAAAAGAAGCTAATACTTCATCAAGTACCACAACCAACGAAGAATCTACTACTCAAAGTAACCCAACTACTTCTTCAAAGAAGCAAGGCACACGCTGAACAAATTACTTCAACACAGACCTGCCAGGTCCATTCACATTTTCAAATACAACTGGTGTAAATTGCTACGCAAATGTAGCAATAAATATTATATTCCAATTGCCACCAATTATTGACAACATTTACTTACACAGTACAGACCAATTGTGTTTGCAAATGTTAGTCCTTCACAGAAATGCAACCAACAATCCTGACAACACTTACAGTGTTCATGGAACAAGACAGGAATTGGACTACTGTGCTCGAATGGTCAAATTCACTATAAACTCACAAAAAGATCCACAAGAATTTCTAATGTACTTATTACAAGAACTGGAAAACAAAAACATACCTATAAATGGAATCTTCCAGATTTCATACATGTGGCAACATACATGCACTCTCTGCAGCCATGTGGCACACGACCAAGTCCCTAATGAACGCTTCGTGTATGTATCCATACCTAACTGTGAATCCATTTCAGCAACTTGTACAAAATGCAAACCATGGCAGATTATGTACTACCTGCAATTCAGATAATTGCTCCACCTTACAAATACAGACACATAGTAAACACGTAATAGTAATGCTTTTACGTTACAATGAAGATGGTACCAAAAAGAACTGTAAACTGACTGGATTCACACATGGTCAAGTATCACTTGGTAAGAAAACCTTCATAACAATAGGTACAATCTAGCACGCAGGAGCCACAACGCATGCAGGTCACTACACTGCACATATAAAAAAAGAATTGTGGATGGTTCGAATGTAATAATAGTACCATTACTCTAAAGCAGAGATTACCAGCAAATCTTGTAAACGCTTACTTACTATTCTTAAAACCAAAATTTAATATGTAATCTGTGTATGAACATAAGTAAAACTTCAACTTCAAAACTATGCGCAGTTAGAATATGCCAACATGTATCTAACTGCCCAAGATTCTGCATCAAGCAAACAGATAAATAAATACCACTAAAATGTAACAAGAAATAAACAGTGAGAATATGCCAACAGGTATCTAACTGCTCCAAGATTCTGCAACAAGCAAACAGATAAATACATACCAGTAAAATCAAACAAGAAATATACTGTTAGACTCCACCAACAGGTATCTAACTGCCCAAAAAATCTGCAATAAGCCAACAGATAGAAGATTAGCAAGAAACAAGAAATAAACAGTAAAACAATTAAAGAAATATATTGTACCACAACATAGAAGTTCTTTTTAATCCAGAATGGATTTTTTTTCCCACAGTCCCAATGATTTAGAAAACAAACACAGAAACTGAGCAAATTGCGCAGCACACTGGTTTGAACTATAGTACTTGTAAAGTACTAAATATGAGGGTCAGGAAAATACAGAAATGTCTATTATGCAATGCAATAACTACCCATGTCATGAAAAAACTGCATACAACTACAAAAAACTCAACCAGTAAGTATACAATAAATGGACACAAAAACACGCTGCATAACACATTCAAGCAAACATCTAACCATACACCAAAATCCAAAATGTTTACTTCCATGGGTATCTTATGCCGCAGTCCTTGTAACAAACTCTACAATCTTAACTGCATAACCTAGCCAAAACTTCAAATAGAAACTCTACAAATGAAACAGTACACAAACTTTTGGGTTGTGGATATTTAATGGGTATTTGATTCTATGGGTCTGTTATGCTGCGGTGATTGTGGCCAGGGCCTAGAGTCTTGGCCCTGGCCACAACCACCGCAGCATAACACACCTATGCTACCAAACATTTTGATTGTGGTATGTGAGCTGCTTATAGGGGATATTAATTACAATCAATGCTCCAGTAACAACCCAAAGCCAACATCATACTAAAGTAAAATAGCTAGTAGTGCATTTATTATGTCCGTGGACAGCCGCAATGACCATGGACATGGCGAACACATCAGGGGCACCTGCCACCTAAACACATACAGTATTTGACCCATCTCTTACTCCCCAACCTTCCCCAAGCACTTCTACACACCAACACGCTCCCCAAAATTGCATTTTGCCTCTGTTCGCCACCACGCTGTCCGCAGATCCAAGATGGCGGGTGCATCGAAACAATGTGACGCACCTTACGCCTCACTTCAGCCAATCAGCGAACACGTTGCGTGTCCGCGGACATAACGCAAGCCGACTAACCAATCGGTGTCCTGTCCGCGGAGCGAACAGGGAAATGTGTCCGGGGAGCGGACATAGATATCACTAATTTTTTTGCCTTATGTTTTGGTCATTTAAAAAAAACTACTGGACGGATTTACACCAAATTAACAAAAGCATGCTTTCGGGACTAAGCCGCCGCTCCTGCCGCAAATGTGGTGCAAATACGTCCAGCGTTTTGGCTGTAGGCGTGAGCAAAGTTTTTTCCCATTATGTCTAAAAAAAGAAATTTTGGACCCCCCATATAACTTTGCCCCCCCTAGACCAAACCTCAGTACACTTTGCAAAAAAATTCAGAGTGGGTCATATACGTTTTTTTTGCCAAGTTTGGTGAGGATTCGTCCAGGGAGGAGTGAAGTTATAAGCCGCCCAAAAAGTGCTCTTCCTAGGAGATGAGCAACTTAACCATAACTACCTGGCCGCTACCGCAGGCCATGTAATATATAAAAAGTAGTAGGCAGGAAGAGAGTTTATGCTGCCTGCAAGCGATGGCGGCAGCACTCCCTCCAATGAATTCAGTTAGGTACTCAAACTCTCACAGCCTTTAATTCATTCCTTTATTGAAGTGAAAGGGGACATCAAGGACAGCAAACAACAACACGTTTCACCCTTGCAGGCTTCATCAGATTGTATATATATAACACCAAGAAAGTTATGGTGGGTTTAAAAAGGTTTGGAAAAAACCCTTTCACCTGAAATGTGAAAGTAGGAAAGTCCATTTGTTCCAAGTCACACTTGTGGAATGTGTGACTTGGCTCAAATGGACTGTCCTACTTCCAAATTTGGCAAAGCCAAAGCGCAAAAACTGCTGGACAGATTTGGATCAAATAAGAAACAAATCGGGCATGAAACGTTGACTTCATTTACAGGACAGGTTTGGGGTGAATCTGTCTAGTAGTTTTAAAAATATTTAATGAGGACGGGGGTGCTCCCACTGCAAAAAAAATAGCTAAATCTGTCATGGTGCTTTGGAGCAGAGAGGCATTTCAGAAATTAATATCTGCCAGTTTATTTGCTCAATGTGAGTGATTACCGGGGTAATGTGACAACAAAAAGTGTTCAACAAGGAAAAAAGATGCAATTTCATTAGGCTAGAGATGGGGAGTGGGAAAACGAATACCATGTGAAATTGGAGAGTTGGGAATGGTCTGGGGAGCCAGTTACAGTGGAATCATTTTTGGATTATCGTGGAAATACCGGGGGAATCTCACGAGATTCCCACGGCTATAGCACAGGACGCACTTGAAAATGAAAATGCATCACATAAACAATAGAGTGAAAGTGGGTAATCGGAAAGGGCCAGGGAGGGAAAAATCAGCTGAGGGAAGTGGTGGGATCATGGAAAGAGGAGTTGGGCACGTTTGTATTTGTCATGGCCACAGGCCCGAGACCACAAAAACCACACCATCTAGTGATGAGGGCAATAGGTCACTTGACTCACTTATGTCCCTTTGTAACCCATAAACACAGGGGCCCTGGCTGGACTCAGTCCTAGCACCTTTGGCGCCAGGCTCATTGATGTGAGCAGGAACACTTTATTTCAGTGCAGGAGTGCTTTTCTTTCACAAGAACTTTCCAGGAGCTGAAAGCTTTTATTCCAGAGAACATCCTCATGTGCTGACTGATTGGGTGTGGTTCCCTAGGCCTGGTCTTCATGTGCTAACTCATCGGGTGTGGCAGGGTGTGGCAAGCAGGCTGAACCTGGTGGGCGTGGCTTCAGAAGCTCAGCTATATAAGCTGCTCCATCCTTGAGGCCGGTGCTTCGTGTTACTGTGCACTCGCGTGCAACGTGATGCTCACCGCCGCTTGGACCAGTTTACTTACCTTTGAAACCAGGCGTTCTCCTGCATACTCAACTCCAGGAAACCGGTGCTTCATCGCTTCATCTGCAGACTCATCTCCTGATATCCAGTGATCTTGATCCCGACACCGCAGTACCGTACTCTGCATCTACAAACTCGGACCCTGTGAAGAGGAAGAAAGACAAGGTTAGAACATCCGTCCTAGGGCCGCACCGCATTTGAACCCTGTGTGCCGCGTAGTTAACAACTTACCAGCTACTGTACCACTGCAGCTTCGTTCCTCATTCCCTCCGGCTGCCGCCTCAAGCAAAATCACCTGCAAGGGAAGAAAGCAAAAGAGCAAACATCAAAAGTGGAACAGACAGCAATATAAGACAACAAACTTTACAATACAACAAAAGCAGACGAGGAAAGACAAATGCAAACAGGACACTTACCTGAAGTATAGTGGCTTAGTCGCAGCAGGACTGGACTACCACGTGCAAGGGACCAGTGAAGGAATTCGGTCCAGATCATACAAGTGCCTCTGCCAGAAGCAGCAGGACGGAGTGCTCGCCAAAACTAATCAACAGGCGAGCTTTCCAGGGACAGCACATCCCGCGGTTACCACGGTTTGGGAGACAGGGTCTGGAAGGGGATCAGGCGCACAAGCTGGCATATTCACGCCCCCTATTCTCCACGCAGGAGCAGTCCCGAGCAGCATCACCTATTACCACCAGTCACCACATAAGCGCAGAGGGCGAAGTCAGACCCGAGCGGCCTCATCCCCGGGAGGGCTGCAACCGTGCCCCCATGCCTCCGCAGAGACCAGGTGAGCATAACAGTATTGCCTGAGAGGACTGGGAAGAGTTTTTGATTTTTCAATGTTTTTTCGGATAATCAATGAAATACCAGGGGAATACTTCTGGCATGGGTAGTTCATTGCCACTGTATATGTAGTTCATTGTCAAAATCGGGGAATACTGCAGGAATCAGAAGAGAGTGAAAAAAAGGACATTGTTACACCTAGAGTGATCAACTCCAGGAGGCAGGGGGTAATGGGTCTCTCTGCCACTGGCTATGGCCAAAGTCCATGGCTAGTGGGCCCCAAAGAAACATATTGGGGCAACATGAACAGTGGCCACAGTCAAAGGCCATGGCTCGTGGGCCCCGGAGAAATGTATTGATGCAACATGTACAATAGCCACGGCTGATGGCCATAGCTGGTTGGAACCAGTAAACGTATTTGTGCAACAAGTACAGTGGCCAACGCATACCTGGGCGATTACCAATATTCAGATGGGAACATTCGCTCTTTTCCACCAACATTAGGAGACGTCAAGATAACGCATCTCTTATACGCCGACGATATGATATTACTCGATCAGACTCCTACTGGCCTCCAGCGGCAGTTAGAAAATTTGTCAAAATACATCAGCGACAATAGACTGGAGATCAATAAGGACAAGACCAAAATAATGATCCTGGAGAAGACTGCAAAGAAATCTGAAAACCTTCAATGGTACCCGGAAGGAGTAAAAATTGAGAGGGTAAAGGAGTTTAGGTACCTGGGTATTGTTTTCAATAATAGCTCGGTGGAGCAACAAATGCTGACGTTCCTATTTGAGAACCTGGTATCAGAGGCCAAAACGGTGGACAAAAAATACGGCTGCTTTGCAATCATTCCTACCATCAAATTCTACAAGGCCAAAGTAGTACCTGCCCTGACATATAGAACGGAAGCACTACCTCAATTACCACAGAAAATCTGGCTAAGATTGGAAGGCTACTTTTGGCACCTGATTCCAAATCTACCAATTTCCACTCCTATGCCAATCGTGAGACGCAAATTGGGTTTTATGTCTCTGCAAAGTATAGTGGAACGCAATATGTTGATGCTATATAGGAAATTTCTAGCTCCAACTCGCCCCGTGGTGTTCACCATAATTCGTTCAGACTTAGAAAGGGGCAAAAACAACACCATCAAAAATTGGGCAGAGAAAAATAAATCTGTCCTAGAAAGAATTAACAGCTCAGAAGATGAACTTTGGGCAAATCTGAACAAAACAAAAAAAAAATTCTGGAATCAGATTGGATAGATACACTCGACTCAGCTAGTAAATACAAATCAATGGCTGACGTACCAACTAACCCAAAAAGAGTGAATCAGTCCAAACAAAACCTGCAGAAATGTTTTCTTAAGGATGAGGCTCAAAATTTTGCCAACAAATTAAATCTTGGAAAAAAGGGGACTATCAACCATTAAAGATTGTAGATATTGCCTTAAAGTGGAGCAGCCTGAGACTTTAAGACATTTACTCCTGTCTTGCGGAGCCCTGTCGCCACAACGAGAGCAACACCTGGGACATTTACTTACAAAATACCAATCGTACACTGAGGAAGATTGGTGGTCTAGAATGCTAAGTGGGGAAAGAGTTCAATGGGTAATAGCAGTGGTGGCGTTCATTCGAAAACTGGACTTGGGAAATAACACAGTTGGAACTTGAAGAACTTGAGAAGTAGCGCCTCATAGCCCAGCCACTTCTACGCAGGCCTACTTTCCCCACTCCTGTGTAGTTAGAAGAAGCTAAAGAACTTAAAGCAGATAAATGAGCTAAAAGAAGTTAAAGACTTTAAAGTAGATAAACTCTATTTCACTTAACCTTATGGATTGTAAAGTTTTAAAGATGTGAGTGATGACTTCTTTTAAAAATTGTAAATCAATTAAACAATAAATAATTATTTTTTTTAAACAGTGGCCAAGGACAAAGGCAGTGGCCAAAGGCCATGGCTAGTGGGACCCAAAGAAATGTACTGGTGCAATATGTAAAGTGTCCACGGCTGACGGACATGGCTCGTGGGCCCCAAAGACACATATTAGTGCAACAAGTACAGTTGCCAAAGGCCATGACTCGTAGTATAACAAACCCATTGAAATTCCATGAAAAGATGAGGGAGTTAAGGTGATCAGATTTAACATGATGAAACGTAGCAGCAAAACATTTGAAATTCGATGAAAAAACCTTAGTTAAGAGATAGTTAAGGTGATCAGATTTAACGCAACAAAACACTTGAAATTGAGGAGCAAGTCCACCTTAACTTGCGCCCCCTGTTGTGCAGTGTATGACCACAATGATGACATCCCAGATGACATCACTGACGGCATCCCTAGCAACATCACTAAATACATCATACATGATATAACTGATATCATTGGTTGGATGCATTACATTTTGAAATATGAAAACTCTGTTACATACCATATATGTACTGTGAAGGTGTCATGAATAGACACAGACAAGTTTTAAGTTTCAAGTTTGGTTCACAAAAAGGCTCTATTAACTTAAAAAGCAGGATGGAGTAAGGCCTAACTTGCCCTATGCTAAGGTGGGCTTTCTCTACCTAAATACATAGTCTGCGTCAGGAATTCCAAATCAAATGTCTGTCTGTGTCCAAAACCTATATTTGCCCTCACAACTAACCGTACAATGTGTAGGGATGTCAGCATCAAAATGAGTAATGTTCAAAATAAAGTGCAGAGCTTCTTCCTGCTCTCGGCTTATAATCAGCTCCCCTTTCCCCAAGTTCAAAGTAGTTCACAAGATACTGGGGTTCCCTTCCCCAAGAGTTCAAATCTTCCAGCTTTCTCAAAACAATACAGTTCATTGGGACTTTTCCTAGCTCTTTGAATATTGGTTATTTTCACTAGTTCACATTGGCAGTTCAATGTCTTGATTTCAAAGTCACATAAAAGGTTGTTGCAAAACATAAACCTCTTTATGGATACTTTCAATGGCTTCTCCATACAGGGTTCTCAGTCCGCAAATGACAGGTCACGCAACTGATAACCCTTTCTTGTCTGCTTTCCATCAATACTAATGCCATGCAGGGGGGCACTCAGTCTAGGTGCAGTTGTTGGACCACATGTCCCACCCATTACAGGTCACGCAACCAAGTCCCCTTTCTTGCCTTCTCCTGGCTCTTGCCAATGCTTTCTCATAACATGTAGTTACCTGAACTCTTTAGGCATTGGCCAATACCTGGTTTTCCATTGCCATACCATTCTGTGTATTATCATGACTTTTCCAATACTTGTGTTTCAGAAAATACAGTTTGTGATATAAATTAATTTCACCACCTTCCTTTCACTCCAATCACGAGTGTGCAAAGGTTGCTTGTGCTTTGCTCGGCATTCAGTAGTATTTATAATGACTTTCAGTTTGTTTGTTATTCAAAAGTACTTGTAAATGCTCTGTGCGATATTCAATAAAGACCTTTAGTTTGTTATTCAAAAATACGTGTAATTTCTCTGTGTGATATTCGAAAGCACTTGCAAAGGTTTTCGTTTCCTTCGATATTCAAAATAATGCTCATTGCATATTTGCCTACCAGCCCAGTGTTTCCCACACTCACTGGTCGGAGCTTACAGCGTTGTGAGGTATCTGCCACCAAGGGTCTCTGCTTTCCTGTGCGTTACCTCGCCTTCCTCTCCCAGCAGCTCTTTGTGGCATGGCTCCCCAGTGATGCTTCACCTGCAGGTCAGGATTCTTGTGACCGCTTCTATCTGTCACGCTGGTCTCCCTCTCGCTGACTGCTACTGGCTTCTAGCACTTCTTGGCTTTGCTTCTTGCTGCATAAACTCTGCATCTGCACACAGGTCTTAAGTGCTCCACTTGCCACACTGCTGACCTGGAGTTGCTTTCCCAGCTGCTGCCTCTGTCTCACAGCTGACTCCATTTCCATCTTGATTCCGGCTTTTAATGTTCCCGCCTCCATGATTATTTCAAAAAGGACTAGACCGCTCACCACTGAAGCACTAGTCCTGCTTTACTCATGTTGTCCTCCTCCTCGTCTCAGTACCTGGCTGGAGTCGATATGTGTCTGATTTAACAAAATGAGAATGTGTTGTTCTAGTTATCCTCATCTTTGTCCGAGTAGCATACTGGTGTGTTTTGGCAAAGGTTTTAGGGGAAGAACAGGGAAAGGGCTAACAAAAGCCTATAACAGCTTGAGGGAATGAGGGTTTGTTGTACACGGGAAATGGGGATACCATGTCTCACCTAAGGAGCCTCTACACACTCCCCTAGCCTTCTCCATGCAGCTGATCCTCCCTCGCATATCCACCCCCAGGATCAAGATCCAAAATCAATAGCTTTTCCCTTGGCACCCCGAGAGGAGGCTCCTGGGGGAAAAGAAGTGAGGACACCCCCAGGTACATATTTAACACTTACAAAGTAAATTATAATCTTCCCTTGTTTCTTTCAATGTAACATATGGCATACAATTGTAAGTACATACTCATATGATTACAAAGAATAATAGTATATACGTATTTATGTACTTTGGAAGGAAAATCTGTTATATTTGAAAACAAGTTCATAATTTACTTTCAAAAGAAATGACTAAGAATATTAGCAGTACAATTTCTTTGTCAATACCTAAATATGTAACGTCCAATCTTCATTTAATTTCTATAAATATTATGTAGTATAAGCAACTGATTATTTATTTTAATTTTCCAAACTTCGAATGCGTACATTCTATACTATCACACAGGTGCATACTTTCTTTGATATGAGATGTGTGAAGACATCATGAAGCAAGATACAGACAACAGATTCAAATTTCAAACAAAATATCTTTATTGACTCAAATGTCAGGATGGTGTAAGGCCTAATTGACCCTATACTAAGGTGGGATTTCCCTACCTAAATAAACTAAGGATAGACTGAGTCAGCAAGTTTAACTTAAAAGTCTGTCTGTGTCCAAAACCTATAGTTGCCCTCACAACTAAAGCTAAACAATGTGTAGGGATATCAGCAACCAAAGAAACAGTGTTCAAACAAAGGTTCTGAGCTTCTTCCAGCTCCTGACTTGCTCTTAGCTCCCTTACCCAAGTTCAAGAAAGTTCCAACAAAAGTGGTCTAGGGGTTCCCTTCCCCAAGTTCAACGCAATTCCACAGGTTTCTAAGTTCACAGTCACATTCACTTGCTTAGTTTGCCATCTCGTTTTGCCACTTGAACAATCTTAGGCCAACCAGTCTCAGACTCTAGACTTCTCTTGGTTTACTCCAAGTAAGGGCTCCTTGGTCTGGGCAAAGTTGTCAGACCACACAGTCGACCCATCACAAGCCACACAACCGATAACCCTTGGCACTTTAAAACAGTTCTTACTCTTTTAAAGGACTTCCTTGACAACATAGATATCCTTTCTGCACCTATGTCATAAGTTCAAACATGCTTCAGGTATGCTGTAGCAGCATCTCACCTTTACCAACATGTGATTCTCACACACCTTCTATTATGATATTTCTCCTGGTTACCACCTTGCTTCCACACTATTCACTAGTATTTTGCTTCTTACTCATTTCACTTTGTTCGCAAATGATGTTTCTTTAAATTCACTCTGTTTGAAAATTCACATTGCTTTCTATTTCATATGCTGGTTTTTCTCATATATTTTCCTTTGTTTAACATTCAACTTTCATTACTTTCCTGACAACTGGTTTGGTATTGAATATTTCTTATTGGGTCTCCAGACCCCTTTCCGCATAATTCAAAGCTCATTTTAAAACTTGATAACTCATTCAGTATTCAATAAGTTCAGCTTGGGTCCCCAGACCCCTTTCCATAGAATTGCACTTGACCGACATCATCCGTTAGACACACCATGCCCCTGGAGTGGAGCGCCCCGGCCTGAGTGATGCATCCCTTTCACTCACCGGTGTGCGGCTGCTCCTCTGGGTGCTCAGGTCTCGATCTCTGGTTCTCACTAGCTCCGCTCTTGCTACCATAGAGCTCCGGCAAGCAGCGCTCGCCTTCCCCAGATATTCCGGCAACATTCAGTGGCTTCTCTGTGTTCTCCACTCCCAACGGGGAGCACACTGCAATGGGCTCCACTCAGCTCCAGATTATCTTGTGGTCCACTCTGGCCTCTGCATCTTTCTGGCTTCTCTGTAGTTGTTGCCCTTTTCACAGGCCCATGCTCTGCCTGCCTCAACTCTGCTTGCAGCACTCTCCTGCCTGCCTGGTTCCCCGCTCTGCTGCTTTCTTCCACTTGTATACACCTGCAATCCTTTAGCAGGTTGCAGGTGAGAATTCTTAATTCTCATTGCCTGACCATAGTTAGGGTGACATGCCTGACCCTCACAACAGTCCTCAGGCCTCCTTGTCGTCACAGTACCAGAGTCGTAAAATAACATAATACTGTGCACTGCTCCTAGTGGCCTCTTCCTGGACCCAGTACTACGATGGTCTGAATGGGGAAAAATGATGGGAGATAGTGTACAACAGCCTATAAATGTGGGGGGCGGCGAAGTTGATTCCCATCAGAAAACGGGAGATACCATGTCTCGCCTGCTGATATCCTCTCCCCAATACCCAAGGACTCTGCACCCAGGTGATCCTCCCTCGCACCTCCACCCCCCAGGGTCAAGATCCAAAAGCGATGGCCTTTCCCTGGCCACCTGAGAAGAGGATCCAATGGGGGGTAGGTGTGAGGATACCCTCAGGTGTCTCACAGATGATTTTCTTTTTTTAAAACTTATTTTTATTGATTTTATACATAAGCTTCCAATGTGGCATTGGCTAAACATGCGAAATTTAGAGGTTAGTTACAAAAATAACAAGAAAAGGTAAATAACAAGATAAAAAGCAATTCTGGTCCTTGGGGGGGGAAACAGTGGGGTGGAGGGCGGAACATGGGAAGACCGGTGCTTTCACAGTGTGTATAGTTCTTCAAGATGAGTCACATCAGGCAAGTTGGACGTATTGCATTACTGGCAAGAGAACGCAGGAGGGCTTCGGACCGTCAAGCTTGATTGCACTTTGAGTTCCCCCTTCGGCCCGGGAGGTCCCGGGTCTGCTTTGAACTCATATGTTCAGTCTTTAGTGTAGCTTCTCTGTCCATCGTAAAGTAGGGGGTTTTCTTGCCACACCTGGAAACTGCTGCGTGTAATCCAAGAAGGGGGCCCAGGTCTGGTCAAATGTATTCCTATCCCCAAATCGGATGGCTGTGATGTTTTCTGCCACCACTATCTCCCAGCACTTGGACCATCACATTCGGATTGCCGGGCCCTCAGGGTTTTTCCACAGCCTGGCTATTGATATTTTCGCTGCTGTTAAGAGATGGGAGCAAGGTCTGCTATCCTTCCTGTCGGAGGGAATTGGCCTTCTCCCATCACCCCCAATAGGACGATGACTGGGTCCCACGGGATCGTGAGACCCGTAATCAGTCTGATTTGTTCCAAGACCTTTTCCCAGAAATGAGTCGCTTTAGGGCATGCCCATAGGAGATGGAATAGTGAGCCCGTGTCCGGCCATCCTCTCCAGCAGTGTGCAGGGATCGTGGGGTTACATTTATTAATGATCTCCTGAGTTCGGTACGATCTATAGCACACTTTAAATGCCCCTTCTTTATTTGTAACACGCCTGAAAATACGCCTCAGTATTCATGGTTTCTTTCCTTCCCAGATGAATTTTAGGAGTTCTGCCTGCAACTTTTGGATGGCTTTCTTTTGGATAGCCACTGGGAGCGCCAAACAGTGATATAGCAGTCTCAGGACCAGATTCATCTTCAGTGATGTGATTCTTCCGAACCATGATATTTCTTGCTTCTGCCAGTGAGCCAAGTCGGTCCTGAACTCTGTGAATAGGGGGCAGAGGTTTATTTTGTATATCCTTTCTGTTTTGCTTGGCAGTTGGACCCCTAGGTAACTAATTTGCGATTTAGCCCAAGGAATCAGATAGTTTGCTTCCCGTGTTTTCAGTGCTTTCTTTTGCATGTTGATGCTCATTGCTGCTGACTTTGTGAAGTTGACCATGAATCCCAAGTCCTCACTGAATGCGTCTAGTTCTTGCCATAGGGCCTTCATAGATCCTTCCGGTCGAGTGATCGTCAGAAGAACATCATTGGCGTAGAGAGCTACTTTATAAAGTTCTCCTTTGACTTCGAGGCTGTGTATTTCTGGGTTGTGGCGGACTCTACTGGCAAAAGGCTCCATGGAGAACGCAAATATGAGGAGGGACAGGGGACAACCTTGTCCGGTGCCTCTCGTTATTTTAATGCTGACCGATCTGGCCCCGATCATTCTAAGCTTCGTGGCGGGGTGTTAGTAGTTGGATAGCGTCCATTTCACAAAGTTTGGGCCGAATCCATAGTGCAGCAGCATTTCTCTTAAGTAGCCCCAGACTAGCATGTCAAACATTTTGTGCTCATCCAGTGATAGGACTGTTAGCTATGACTCCATTCTGTTTGCTGACTCGATTGTGTTTATGGTTCTTCTAATGTTGTCTTGTGTGCTGCAGTCCGGGATAAAGCCAGTTTGGTCCGGGTGAAATATTTCTGGGAGTAATTGTGCTAATCTGCTTACTAGGATTTTCGCAAACACCTTGGCATGGTTGGTTAGCAGGGTGATGGCGGTTTCGGGATGAGAACCGTCAGCGATTCCTCCATGGAGGGGGTGGTGGATCCCGCCAAGAGGAAGGAATTGAACAGACTTGCTAGTTGGGGCGCAAGGATATGAACAAATTCCTTGTAGAACTGGATTGTTAGACCATCGGGTCCCGGGCCATGTTTTACAGGGAGAGAATGGTATTGCCTACTTCTTCGACTGTGATCAGGTGCTCCAGAGATCCCAGTTGAGGGTGTGGTTTGGCTTTTGGGGCTGATGCCGGGTAGTGCCATAGCGCCGACTTTCCTGTTGGGAGGTCTGTCATTATTTCCTTGTGATGTTGTGTCATTAGTTCGAGCTTCTCTGCATTTGTGTGGCATAGGTTGCCATCCCTGTCTGCTAGCCATTGGATATTATTTCTTGATTAGCTTCTTAAGTTTATGTACCAGGAGGCAATTTGCCTTGTTGCTATTTAGGTAATAAAACTGATTGGTGTAGGCCAAGGCTCTGGTCGATCGGTTCGCTAAATGCATTTCCAATGCTGCTTTTGCTTTCTTGAGAGACCGTCCTGTTGTTGTGGTTTGTCGTTTTTTGAAGCAGCTCTCCATTTCTGCTACCTGCTGCTCCAGATTGTCTTGCTGCAACTGATTTTGTCATCTGTGCCTTGCTGTGCAGTCAATTGCCACTTCTCGGATTATAGGTTTCATTGCGTCCCAGAGAACAACTGCCTGTGAGATGTCGTCCGTTGTATTTTCCTCAAAATAATTTTTAAGCACTCCTGCTAATACCGCTTTGATGGCCGTGTCCGCTAGGATCTGGTCTTGCATCTTCCAGAATTTTTGTGGAGGCTCAGGGAGGCCCTGAACTCTGAGTTGAATAGTGACTGACGCATGGTCTGATATAGTCCTGTGCCCAATTTGTATGTTCTCTACACATGGGATGAGCACACTGGATGTCAGTGGGAGGTCGATCCCTTGAGTGCCCTTTGTGGGCGTGCGAGAAGAATGTCTAGTCCTTCGTTCCCCTATTAGATAGTCTCCATACATCAATGGTCTTGGTTTCCCCTAAGAATTCCTCCATGGCTAAAGCTTTGATGAAGTCTTCCCTGGTGGGAGGGAGCGTTTTGTCCAGGCTCGGGTCTGGGGTCAAGTTAAAGTCACCTCCAATTAGTAGCTGACCCTTGTAGAAGGCCTCCCTGACTGGTAAGAGATTTCAGAGGAAGTGGTCTTGCATGTTGTTCAGGCAGTATATTGCTGCTAGGGTAACAGGCCGTTTGACCAAAAGGCCTTTCAGTAGTAAGTATCACCCATCCAGGTCTCTTTTGACTGTAGCCTGGGTTAGTGGCAGGTCACGGCTGATTAGTATGGCCACCTCCCCTTTTTATTTGACCCGATGATACGAAGTAGCGTCTTGGGTACCTCTGGAAGGTGACCCACTTTTCATCAGCTGCTAGAAAGTGTGTTTCTTGTAGGCAGACAATGTTTGCTGCTAGCTGGGAGAGCCTGCGTTCCACTGATTTTCTCTTGCCTGGGGCATTTAGGCCTTGTACATTCCAGGTCATCATGGTGAGTTCTTTATCCTGGGAGGCCATATGAGTGGTGTGTGGTTGCTATGTTTAGTGTCTTCCTTGCTTGTTCAATGAGACCTGTGTTGTGGCTTGTCTCTCTGTGCGTTCCAGCGCGCTTGCGAACCTCCTCAATTCCCTATATCGTCTACCACTTGGGCCCCCAACCCCAGCCCCCCAGCAGAAAAATGGTTTTGCGGTCCAGCTGTCTACCAACGGGGCGTCCGGCCGGGCCAACGCAACCAACTCGGCTGGAGGCAAGATGCCTCATCTAATTCCGGTGAAGTTTGTCAGACTTTCGGCTTGCGTGATTTAGGTTCCTTTATTTACTTGCTTAATTGCATTAGGCTTGCCCCCTTTAGCTGTGTAGCTCTTTGTTTGTGTTGTGAGGCCTTTCTGACTGGTCGCATGGGCATTTAGTGCGGCCCATAGTTTAGTCTGGTGCGGGTAATCTTTGTTGTGATCGTTTCCTGGTGAGTTCAGGTTCTAATAGTTTTGTGGCTCCATTGAGCGTCGGCTTTCCAGGGGCTCCCAGCTCAGCGGTTATTTGTTTTCTTGTTCTTGGAAGGAGGGCCCCTCACTCTGCGGCGGTCTTCCACTCGAGGCCACGATCTTAGGGATTCCCACTGTGTCCCTTCCAAATTAGGCTTTGCTTTGTCTGGTTCGTCTACTTCGGCATCCGGCTCCATAAAGCTTTCCACCTCTCTTGGAGAGAGGATGTGCCGGAGCTTACCTTCCCATGGGAAGGTTAGGGCTTTAGGGAAGCTGCTGCGGTATGTGATCTTTCTCTCGTGGAGCCATTCAGTCATTGGTTTTAAGGCCTTTCTCTTTTCCAGTGTAATTGCTGCCAGATCTTGGTATAAGTATATCGTGGCATCCCTGAAGTGTATGCGGGCTGTGTTCATGGCTTCCCTCATTATTTCTACTTTGACTCTTTACAAGTGCACTCTTGCCAGTTCTAACAGGGACTCATCCGGGAGGGTTATAATGAAGCGGAACAAGTCGTTGACGTACGCCTCCAGCTCATCATCGGGGATTGATGTTGGAATTCCCCTCAGGCAGATGTTGTTGCGCCTAAATCTATTTTCTGGATCCTCTTGTTTTGTCTCAAGTGCGTCACACCTGGCCTCGAGTTTTGTTCATAAAGAGTGGGTCTATTTCTTCCATTCTAAATTCAATTTCCACCACACGCTTGTCCAGTGCTGAGATCTTGCTTTTCACCTCTTCAGTCCCCTTTTGATATTCCTTGGTGACGGCTGATAAAAGTTCTTGGAGATCTGATTTCGTGACTGATTGAGCTGCCTGTTCGGGGCCGGCTTCTGGGTGAGTGCTGGGTGCCATACTGTCGTGTCACTGCCCCCTTTTTGATTTTTCAGCCATGGTCATAGTCAGTAAAGCTGTGATATCTGTTTGTCTGGCTTGAGGTTTCTGGACATTGTATTAAATTCAACCTCCCTCTGGTGGCCGACACTGTGTAGTTAGTTCCTCGGCTCTTGTTTGTGCAGTTTAGATCTCTATGACTGCTTTGCTTTCTGGCGTTGCGCCTGTGGGGGCCACTTTCTGGGTGGTAGGCCGGATCCCTGCTGTGATTTTTGGGGGTTCGTGGTGAGGCGACACATTTTTGGGGAGGTCCCCTGTGGGTGAAGCAGGGAGCTGCTACTCTGACCCTCCAGGTGGGCTAATGGGTCCGATGGCTCAGAGTAGGGTCAGCATGAGGATTGTGGATTGTGGTCTGTGCTGTGGGGAAGGCTAGATTGTCTCCTTCGTTACTTCTGTAGCAGTTGTTGCACCGTGATAGTGGTATTGAGGGGTTGGATTGATCTTCCCTTGGACCCTAACCTGGGAAGGGGCCGGTATGAGCAGCGCTGCAAATCGGTCTCCCCTGGGTTAGCGGTACTTGACCCCCCCCTTCCAGCAATTCAGGTGGCTCCGGGCTTCTTTGTCCAGAGGCGCTAGACCGTGGCCAGTTCTTGGGGCTTTTCGCCCAGGGGTGAGGCAAGAGTTTTGGTTTGGGGAGGGCTTAAGTTCGATTGTTCAAGGGGGGAGATGGGGAGTCTCTGGGAGCCCCCCCTCCGGTGCCCTGGTTCGTGCTGCTGCACAACTGTGGCATCCTGCCTTGGGTTGTTAATGCTGATGTTCCCCAGGGTATGCAGCTCCTTGCTTAGGCTGGGCGTTAAAGACTTCCCCTCGGGCGTCTGGGCCCCTGTGGCCCTTTAGTGGGTTTAGTAGCCTGGGAGGAGTGGGGGATGCAGTTCAGGCCTGTGCAGTCACTGGCGAGTGAAGGCGCCCCAATAACTTGGCGTGGAGGGGGTGTGTGGAGCTGCCCCGTGTTGTGCTAAAGCGCAGTGTCTGGTCTACAGTGCGACAGGTGCCACCTACTTTTCGCTGGGGCTCCGATGTGCACAGTTGCTGGGCCCCAGGCCGGAGACCTCCACCTTCCAACTGGGGAGGCTAGGTCGGAGGCAGTTGGGTCTGGTGCGGTGTTCAGGGGAGGGTAGAGGTGAAGGAATGACCACTTGTTCAGTCCCTACTGCTTCTACTGTACTTCCCTGCCCCCAGGAATGAAAATCGGGGAGAGGATCGGGTGCGGTTTGTCATGGGGGGCCCACTCTGGTGCGACTTGCCCGAAGCCATTGGTGAGGGATTCAGCATGTGGTGGGCCACCCTCGGCTCGAAGGAATTGGGCGAGCAGAATTTGTGTGCTCAGCGGCCTCTGGCTTCGCTCTGGCCACTGTGGTCCGGCCCTTCTTTGGGATGCAGCAGTGGCGGGTAATTAGGCTGGGCGTTAAAGACATCCCCTCGGGCGTCTGGGACCCTCAGGCCCTTCAGAGGGTTTAGTAGCCTGGGAGGAGTGGGGGATGCAGTTCTGGCCTGTGCAGTCACTGGTGGGTGAAGGCGCCCCAATAACCTGGCGTGGAGGGGGTGTGTGGAACTGCCCCGTGCTGTGCTAAAGTGCAGTGTCTGGTCTACAGTGCGACAGGTGCCACCTACTTTTCGCTGGGGCTCCGATGTGCACAGTCGCTGTGCCCCAGGCCGGAGACCTCCACCTTCCACCTGGGGAGGCTAGTTCGGAGGCAGTTTGGTCTGGTGCAGTGTTCAGGGGAGGGTAGAGGTGAAGGAATGACCACTTGTTCAGTCTCCACTGTTTCTACTGTACTTCCCTGGCCCCAGGAATGAAAATCGGGGAGAGGATTGGGTGCGGTTTGTCATGGGGGGGGCCACACTGGTGCGACTTGCACGAAGCCATTGGTGAGGGATGCAGTGTGTGTTGGGCCGCCCTCGGCTCGAAGGAATTGGGCGAGCACAATTTGTGTGCTCAGCGGCCTCTGGGCTTCGCTCTGGCCACTGTGGTCCGGCCCTTCTTTGGGATGCAGCAGTGGCGGGTAATTAGGTGGTATGTTTTGTGCCCTTTTCCCATTGTCGGCTATATGCTGCTTCGTGCTTTTCCGTGCTAGGGCTGCCATTTTGTTGGTGGATCTTTCATAGCATCTCACCCCATTTTGGACCAAGCAAGCTCCAGGTTCCGGACGTCATGGAGTGATTAACGTCCATCACACGTCCATCACAGCCTGCCGCAGGCTTTCAGCTTTGGTATTTGCTGCATATAGTTGTTAACGTCACACTTTCACCAGGGCATTATAGTTGGATGTGTGGCGCCGGCCGGGAGCTCTCACATAGCCGATCGGACCGCCATAGCTCCAAGCCATGCCCCTCGCAGATGATTTTTTATAAAACCTGACATGGGGTTAGAAGCTGAGTTGGAAGTTACAAGCAGTCTTTGCAGGAATTTCTGCTTGTTTTGGCTTTTGACTGTTTTTCCTGATTGTTTGACACTCAACTAAACTATTCAGCAGAAGTGCTTAAGAGGTGCTGGAAAGCGCATGAAGGCGCACGTGAGAAGCGGAGTTGAAAGCCGAGTTGAAAGCAGTCCTTGCAGGCTGACGGGCACAGGGGTGAGTTGTGACTCTATTGTTATATCTCAACTACACAGAACAGTTTAAACCATTCATATACTCTGTGAAATATTTGCTCTGCTCATATTATTACCAGTCTTTTATTGTTATGAAACATGACTGCTACTGCAGCAAAGAGACAAGGGGGGAAGGCAGTGTAGCCCCCTCTACCATGCTCATGCACCCTTCGAAGAAGACCAAGTTTAAATGCTACGCTTTCCCAAAATTGCAGAGCAGTGGCATTAAGAGTTACTTCTACGTGAAAAGAAGACAGACACAGATACAGGTTTGCAGTCGGTTGCTCAGATGGATTTTGTAACTGCTTTCAACAATGGTAAAAGTAACTCTGAAAATATATAAGGAAATTGTGCTACAATTATGAGCTTCTTTACAGCTGTTGTAAATGGAACGGGGCAAAAAGTAACTGACACAGAGCACGCTCCATCTGGACCGCTAATTTCAAGCTCAAGCTCACTCTCAACGATGGCGGGGCTTGAAAATAATAACTCTCTTTTACATTTATGTTTGGGATTGCAGAAAGAATCTCTTGGAACTTTACCTCTTCTTATTGCTACTAACAAAAATTCTGATTTAGGTTAAACTCTGGGTACACATTTACTAATTAGCCCTGATCTGGTATGAATAGCCTCACGTCTTGCAGATGAAGAAAATGAAAGCAGTTGATCCTGTACGTCTTCCATAAGTGACATACCATGGGAACGCGAAGACGTGACCTACACTGCAAGCATAAATGCATTGGCCGCTACTGCTGATGGCATATTCGGCATGGTTTCTGCACTTGTACATGATTGACAATCAATGAAATATACACTTGCTAGTGCTTATTTTGACTAAGAGCGCTTCGCCAATAAATCTGAACAAATCCGATAGTGAAGTGGAGGGGTCAGCACTACCAACAGAACCAAATGAAAATTAAATAAAAACTCATACTATTAAAATGTTAGCTCAAAACATGAATAAAAACTGTGAAAATGTGGAGGAATTGAACTTGGATAAACCAGATATGTCTGACCTACAGCGAACGTCTATGGCTTTTCCAATGACAAAGTTACAAGAACTCAACAAGCGGAGAAGGAAATAAAAAAATAAGCAAAAGAAAAATAAGCTTACTATGAAATCAATTGGGAGTCGAAAGAATGCCGCAGCTGTAGCTGATGTGGGAAATCTAAGTATTGTGTGTATTGCGATGCAAACGGATTTCACATTATGCAATAAAAATTCACAAAAACACACACAAAAATTAAATGAAAGGAACATCAGTAATTAATAAATTGGATAAATGGCTCCAATTTCCTGAATGTAATGCTAGCAGACATGTTGTGGTGAAAAAGCGTAATGGCATAGTAGTGCAAGGGAATGATACTCATTCCAATGTAACAAGGAATTGTGGTTTAAATGGTCAGACTATGGAATCTTCCGAAGAGGACAGTTATTTATCTGATTAGGAATTAAGCGAACATAACATTGAAAAAAAGGCAAATTGTATGTATTCTCCTTATGTGGCTGTACATGAACAAGTTAATATGGAGCACAGCATGTCTGCGGTAAATTCAAATCTATAAACTGTGAGGGGTCAGAAATGCAAAACGGACACAAAGGTATAGTTTTCTCAATGTTTGCCATTAAGAAAAGGGGTGAGACAAACACCTATCCTTCTCTATTATCACAAGGATGATCCTGTCCAGCGAACTAAAACTAAATAAACATGACCTAGGGTCCAAAAAGCATCTGACCCTTCCGCTAATACATATAATAAAAAGGATCAAACTTATAAGGTTTTGAAAGTACTCCTTGTGACCAGGGTTGGACTCTCTTCCCCATGATCAATTCAGGAATACCCATGGTCAATTTCTGATTCAACAAAGATATGTTCAGGGTAACACAAAAAGTCTTTTCCATCCACTGAGTCCTTCAACTTGATAAGGTAACTGTCTCTTTCACAAATACTTGTTCACAAATCAAAACAACTGTTGTTCTCCATAATATCCTTCTTGGTAAGGCAAGTTCCTAAACCAAGACAATTGGTTTCATTAGAGTGCCAATCAATTATTAGCATGTCACTCTTATTCTTCAAATGAAATACGTTTGTCAGGATAGCAGAGCAACTACTTTTGATGATGCAACTGTGAAAAGGATTATAGAGTTAACAAGTTATTTCCACCACACATTTTTGCCACAAACACACTTCTTCAAATCATGCTCTTCTTTCCTTGTATACTTGCCTGCCCGGACTAACTACTAATGGTAACTTTCCTGGTTCACTCTCCTGCCAGCAAGAATACTCCTACAGCTACAGTGGATCTCTTCTTAGTGGCAATAAGGGTTACAGATTTCCCCAAATTGGTGTCTCAGGAAAGGAGAATTGTGCCCTTTTTGCCCCTTTATCTCTTGGTAATAATGTTTGTACTGCGAGTAATGTGGGTTAAAATTTCCCCACATTGGCATCTCATAATTTGAGAATTGCACCCTTTTTTTACCTTCCTCCTTCTTCAGGGTAACCTCTTGGCAATATATTTATTGTGTGGTACAGTTTATCATAAACATTTCACACACATGAACAAGTTCTAAAAAGAACAAACATAACAAATATCAAATACATAACAAAAGATAAATATAAAACATTTACAGCAAAATTATACATGTCAACAATTTCATCATATTCGCTAATATCAGAGAAAGAATGTGTAAAAATGTTTAAAACCAGGGGGACAGTTCATTGATAAAAATCAAGTTTCAAAATCTTACCGCAGAAATACACTTCGTAGTGTTAGATTCATAAAGCAAGAGTTGCCAAAAAACAGTTCTAGATGTAACATCATAGTTTACCCAAATTTTCCAAATGTTAAAGTTCGTATTTCAGCTAAATGAGGACAATCACTGAGTAAGTTGTAGAGGAGGTCCCAAAGAAAGCCTGCACTCCAACCATCCATTCTGAAGTACCAGGAACATTCACACCGAAATATGTGACCTATGGTGAGCAAATAAACCAGCAGAGAGCCACAGTGGGACTCTGTCCAGCACCTATTAGAAGAACAGAACCTATTGAGGGAACAGTACCAAGGACACCATGGACAGTAAGGTATCCATTGAGGAAACCCTATCAACAAATGACGCAAAATGAGGATCGTCCAAGTACAGTCCCTGAAGAGACCAAAAAGGTTTTAATGGAAGACGAATGGTGATGTCACGAGAACCCGGACTGACCCACTCAAAGAAGAAATGATGATTAGAAAATGACGCAAAGAGACGAAACGCCATGAACAAGTATATCGTGAACCTAAAGTGGAAGGAAGATGTCAAATGCAGAAGCTTAATCCACAAGCATGGTGAAGACTGCCAACCAGTTTATACCTGTACATATGCTTGGAACCGCAAGAAAGCTAAGAAAACCGTGTGGCTTGCTATGCTTAGTAGAAAGATATTGCGGCAGGCGCAACTATACATAATCTACCTCAAACGAAGCACATTATATAAGTGTATTTCCACT
This sequence comes from Ambystoma mexicanum, assembly GCF_040938575.1. Classification (NCBI taxonomy): domain Eukaryota; kingdom Metazoa; phylum Chordata; class Amphibia; order Caudata; family Ambystomatidae; genus Ambystoma; species Ambystoma mexicanum. Next base: position 630,120,558 of record NC_090936.1, read on the forward strand.
TTGCACGAGAAGCAGAATCAACCCAGGTTACTAAAGGTCATACGAGGAAAGCTTCATATTTAGCAAAATCTGGAACAAGCAGCAGAAACGAAACTCAGCAGAGGCAACTCATGACGGGAGGGCCAAGGTTGTACCAATAGAAGAAACGAACAGCAGCTACACTTAATTGAAACTAAGAACAGAATATCCTGCCTCTGAAAAGTCGAGATCAGAAGACAAAGGCAGGTGGTGGGTGAAACGAAAATCAAATACACAAATTGATGTAAAAGAGGCAAATTCACGGTGCCCGAATCACATGACCAGCTGAGCAAGAAGAAGTGGGGACTCACACCTACACATGGCACAAGGCCAGATGAAGATATCAGAACTTTTCCAGACAGAAGATACAGTTTCGAGGCCAGCCACATTGAAATAATTGACATAGGGCTACTCAAGTGATGATTGATTGTAACAATAATTGGAGGAAGGTCGGGTAATTAAGGGGCACCCCGCACCTGAATGACCATTCTGTGTGCTGTGCTGCTAAGCGAATTGGAGAAGTATGCATGGGGTTGGTGCCAACCCAATCACAATGGACCAAATAATCTAGGGTCCTATAGTCAGTAGAACCAATAGGACGTCGTACTTTTAGTCACATCTGCAGTTGTCGTTTTTGAAGGAAGGGCTTAGATGCCCACCTGGCAGTGTTTACCCAATCCCCTCATTCCATTACCATACACAGATATAGTCCTATATTAAAGTTACCTTTCCCGAACCAATAGAATTGCATGTCAACTTTTGAGTGTTACATGGCAAGGATGATGAGTTTTCAGTATAAATGTCATGATTTTTATGAAGTTCATTGAAGTTGAAGCAAGAAGGAAGATTGCAACATTTGCTAATGTTCATGACTCCCCGTTTTTTGTACTTGTCATTAAACGGACTCCCTTTGCCAAACCGTTGAGTTGTCCTTATTGATTGGTGTTGAAGTATATATCTGCACCCCCATCCATCTCACGGGTGCTGCTATCTTGTTTTAAAGTGCTTCTGAGCAAACCCGACTGTATGGGCGGTTGGTGGTCTTGGAGCACACTTGGTAGCAGAGGATGGTTATCGATTATCGACTAGAATAAGACACCCATTGACCGTTAACATAAAGTAACTGTAGGTCCTCTGTAATATCATGAGTCCTTTGCCATTCGGCTGAGTAGACTGTGAAGCTCCCCATAGGCAGTGGTATTAGTAAAAATAATATCTGCAGAACAAGGTCTGAAGGGACCTGTGTTTCTCCACATAACCCCTTCCCAGTCCTACGGGGAGCTAAGCGGGAGAAAAGACAGAGAAGGCGGTGACGAAGGCGGTCATCCCGAGGATCCAGAGAGGAAACATGCGAACGGTGAGTGAACAAAAAAAAAACTAATGCTTTGGAAAAAAGTAATATACCTTAGAACAAGTAAGGGAAAAGGTAACTGAGGGAGGAGGGAAAACAAAATATAGTCAGAAGTAGAGAAGAATGTGTATATATATATATATATATATGGGCAAGGAAATAATGACTCGAGACTAATTAAGTAGACGGAGAGAGGATACCGGGGAGGGCACCCGAGAAGAGAGAGGATACCGGGTAAGACACCCGAGAAGTGAGAGGATTCACCTAATTCCTATGCTTTAATATAGTGGCTAGAAGAAACTTGTATCCAGAGTCCTGAATGAAGAGGAACAAAATAGGTCACCACGGCCGTTAAAGACGCAGTGAAAGTGATAAGTTTAAACTCCATGTCGGGATAATATTAGAGGCAGAGGTATATGTGGACAGCTGGAGTTCGTCTAGTCTGTTAACGTCTGTATTATGTGTTGTTTGTTGTGATGTCATAAGTCAAAATTCTCCTTAGAGGAACTGACACAAGATTTATGCGATTGAATAACTGAGATATTGTAGTATACAAATTGATGTTTAGTGAGTAAAATAGAAGATATAAAATTTTGTGGAAAACGGGATTGGAGCTTGCAGTTATTGGTGCTCGCTCATATTGTTGGAATTGTTTAAGTCACGTAAAGCATTGACAAGTGTTATAGAACAAGAAATGAAACAGATTTAAGCATGGAAGACATAACTCCATTAGCACACCTGTGCAAACAGTTGTCGAAACATGCTCCAAAGCTGAAAAAGTACAGTGCAGAATGGGTTAAAGTAACTGCCCACAAAATGCTTATGCCTTGGCCACAGGGCGGGTCATTATCTAGAGCTGTTTTGCAACACATGATGACATACTTGCACGCCACATACATGGGCAAAAAGTTAGACAAACGCCTAGCCAGTCTAAAGTTGTGGAAAATGTATCAACAAGACAACGAGGGGGAACCGCCATCAGACTGGATACTTAACGTATGCACAGAGGGAGGTGAGACACCCTCAGCGCCACTCACCCTGTCTGAAACGAAAATTGAAAATGATAAGGAGGAAGGGTTATACCCGCTCAGGGAACTTAAAGCAGCCATGGGGTATAGCAACCCAGCACATGAATCACCTACGCAAAGTAGTGACGAAAATCAAGATAGAGATAGAGATATTAGCTCCAATGACCCGAGGGACAAGGAGAGACGCGATGATGAGAGAAGAGACCAGACACAGAAAAGTACATCTCTCGACAAAGAGAGAGAAGGCAAAAGATGGAAAGGAAGCGAGAATAGAACTGATGAGATAGCACTCGCAAAGAACGAATGGATAGGAGGGCAGATTTTATTGAAACTCAAAGGCAACAGCATTAATGACGTGAAACAAAAGGAGAAGGTAGACGATGTACAGAGAAAGGAGAAGGAAAAGGAAAAAGGATTAAGAGACGAAAGAATAAGGAAAAAGGATAGACAGAGACGAGAACAGTTATATTGTGAAGAGCTAGAAAAACAACACAATCGTAAACATAGAGCAGCCAATGATCAAGACAGACAGGAGCAACAAAGGCTAGAGGAAGACCAAAGGATACGAGAGAGAAGAATAAAGAGACGAAGGGATGGGGAAATCCGAAGGGCAAATGAACGTAGAGATGCAAAGAAAGAGGAAGAAGATAAGGTCAGAGAAGAGGCAAGGAAGCATGGAGAATTCGATGACGATGTAGAACGTAAGCAAAGACAGAGAGCATGCGATCTTGAATATCTGGAAAGAGAGGTTAAGAAACCTAATCCAGTGGTAGACTGGGAGGACATAGAAGAATTATTTCCTGAGTATGATTCCGTACCAGGCACATCTAGAACAAATATCGAAGATTGCTTCGACACCAGAAGCATCGGAAAAACTATCAATAGGATATATGATGAAATGGGGCTAGAACAAGTACTCCAAGGGGAGGGGGAAAACGAGCGCCTGGAGAGCACTCAGCTGTACGATGCTGAGGATGTCTCTCGAAGCAGTGGGAATAAAGAACTTTCCCTAGATAGATTAGAAATAAGCAGGAGCAAAGAGGACGTAAGAAGTTGCACATGTTGGGGGCAGACAATGTCTGACACTGAAACAGAGGAGCGTGAGGAAAAGGACAAAGAAAGAAGATGCGAAAGATGACTCTCAAGGGAAAAAGGGATATGATGATCAGACACTAGTGAATCTGCACTGAGGGCATCAGAGTTACCCACACAGTCTTACCGACGCAAAGAAGTATCTCACGGCCAGAGGGGGGGGGTTCTCCACCAACCTATGTGAGCCGTCTAAGGACATTGTCAGGTAGGCGGCGATGCAGGAACATTACCCCTGCAATAGACAGGAGAACAATGAGAGAAGAGAGAGAGGGCTATGCGTCCCAATTTCCATTGCTTGAGAAAGGAGGGGCGAGACTACAGTATATTCCATGGCCACACATGGATCGGGAAAACCTGAAAAATAAGCTTCCAATGCTGACATCAGGAGCTGGAAAATGGATACACGAGCTTGAAAAAATGACGGGAGGGAACACATTAGCAATAAGGGATATCAAAGGTCTCTTAATAGCCATACTTGGTGATAGAGCAGACAAGGTGTGTGGACGTGGGCAGGTTACCCTGGTGTAACCACAGTTAATACCGTGCATGGCGGAGCTCCATTTAACAATTGCAGAGCCGCGGTATGGAAAGCACTACGAGTGCTGTACCCAGATACTTCTAACATGGGAGCTATGATGACACGTAAAATGAAGGAGTCAGAAGATCTGTTGATTTACATACAGAATTTTCAAGACGCGTGGGTACTCGAGACTCAGGAATCTTGAGGGAAATCTATACCTGTATTCTACCATATTTATTGTCAAGGGCTGTCAGAGCAGTACAGAAAAAGCTCAAGAAGTTGGTGGGAATCGAGGCCAAGCCATGGTCAGAAATACAGTTGACCATCACACACTATTGCAGGCTGCTGCAGGAGAAGAGTCGTAAAACGGAAGCTGCACGAAAGGGAGAAGAGGCAAAATGAGTGCAGAAGAAATTGTCAAAATATGCTCATGAAGGAGACATGATAACTAGCACAACTGAATCGAGCATGCCACAAGTCAATAATTCACAGCAGAATAATCAGGGCAATACTGGGTTTTACCCCAGGGAAAGAGGATTTAGAGGAAGAGGATGGCAGAGTAATCAGAGAGGCTTTCAGAGTAATCAAGGAGGTTTTCAAAATATGCAAAATGGCAACCAGGATATGTCAAATGGGCAAGTGATCAGACCACTGCCAGTATGTTGGTTGTGTGGGATGACAGGGCATTTAGGCAATGCGGACATAAAAGCATGATGCAGAACAGCCAAGGAATAGGAGCAGGTATGGTGAATCCACCTGCGTTTTTACAGCATGGAGTTGCACACAATCAAACGGCGCAACAAAAAATGCCAGGAGCGCAACAGAGCGTGCAACCTCAGAATTCGGTGAATTTTCCACAAGGACAGTCCCAACAGTCGCCAATGCAACTGTCACAGACAGTGGGCCTCATTACACGGATGGCGGTAGGGATTTACTGGTACCGGTAAAATACCGGTACCGGTAAATCCCTACCGCCTTACTACGAGGTCCCTTTGCGGGTTGGGGGATTTAACGCCTGCTTCTTGCAGGCGTTAAGTACCAACCCGCTAAGGGACCTCGGAGCTAATTACGGCACCGCAAAATTGCGGTGCCGTAATTAGCGCCTTCCCCATTCCCATAGAGCCCTATGGGGCAGAAATGGGAATGGGGAAGGGCAATGGCGGAAGGGGGATTTACTGCCCCTCCAACCTTGGAATGGGGCGGTAAATCCCCTTTCTGCCAAGGCGGTGCCGGTATTTTACCGGCATGAGCCATGGCGCTAATAGCGCCATGGCTCACCGCCTACCGTGTAATGAGGCCCAGTGAGCACAGGACATACCGCGAACCCTGGAATAAGGAGTAATATTGGTGATGGGGTAAGTCCATTCACACAAGGTGGGACGAAATTATATATGGACTAGGACAGCTCACTGGGAACCCTGATGTGTTCTATCCTATCAGTGACACCAGACCCTCACTGCGAACAAAGGGTGGATGTCGTTGTAGGGGATAAAGAATATTCCTTGCTCATTGACACAGGTGCAACACGTTCGTGTATATGTGAATGCAAATTTACCTTGTCCGGCAATGCTATAAATACTCAGAGTTTCACAGGAGCTACAAGTCGTGCTCCCTTTACAAACACACTTCCAGTCTCTATAGGAGAATGTGAAATGATTGTGCCTCTATTATATTCATGACAAACCCCAGTAAACATTTTGGGTTGAGATCTAATGTCGAAGCTAAATATGGCAATCTCGTTCACGGAGGAGGGCATAGTATGCTCAACTGAGGAATGCACTATTCAAATGTATGCGAAATGATTAGAGTATACAGAGGACACAGAGCTATGAGGGCCGTACCATTGGAGCCCGAAATATTTGCGTATGGAATACGTGTACTGATGGCAGCGGTGCCAGGCCTTGCTAAAAAAAACTATGAGGACCCCAGACAAATTTGTGTTCAGGCTAAGAATACCTATGCACGAGGAAAGGGGACAAGTATTTCCCCTGGGGATACACACAGCTGCAGTACGAGGGAAAATGGCTCTGATCGATGGTTATGATGATGAAGGCAGACAATGATGCAGAGTAATCACCATTGAAGAGGGGTACCGATTGACTGACTTCACTGATGACGATCTGTTTGAAAAGCAAGCAGATATGGGAGAAACAGCAGTTGAGGTGAACCTCACTTTTTGGGTGAGAATGATCAAAACAGAAGTGCCTTAGAGAATGATGTTGGCACAGAACCGTCCTGAATATTTTGATGAAGACATGGCCCAAGTGCCCGTCTCAGTGTGGACCACAGGACCCTATGACGTAGGCTTATTGTAAGGAGTCGGAGAAGTGAAGATTAAACTGAAGCCATGAGCAATTCTACCAAAAGTACAACAATATCCCATGTCCAGGGTGGCAGATGAATTAATTTTTAAGACAATTTCAGCTATGATGGAGCAGGGCATTTCAGTGACATCAGAGTCGTCATGCAATACTGCAGTTTAACCTATCAAAAAATCAAAGGGACGGTCTTGGAGGCTAAATCAAGATCTAAGACCGATAAATGATATTGTTGAGGCTGAGTTCCCGCTAGTCCCTAACCCGGCTACAATCATATTTAATATACCTGTTGATGCAAAATATTTCACGGTGATTGACTTGAAAAATGCATTTTTTATCAATCCCGTTGCACCGAGACTTACAAGATCTGATGTCATTCATGATCAGACAGATGCGTCTGAAAAGCATGAGGCTACCCTAGGGGTACTGTGAGTCTCCTTCTATCTTTAAGAGAGTCCTGCAGATGGACCTAATCAATATCGCATTAGAAAGTGTTGTCTTGCAATATGTGGATGACATCTTAATTTGCAGCACAACAGAGGAGCAATGCAGGCACGATTTTGTTCAGCTATTGACCATATTGGCTGAGAAAGGATATAAGGTTGACAAAGAGAAGTTACAGTATTGTCAACAAGAAGTGCTTTACTAGGTCAGCTGATTTCTCATGAAGGTAAAAGGGTCACCCCAGAGAGAGCTCAAACAATACTAAACACAGCCAAGCCACACACAGTAAAGCAGATGCAGAGTTTCTTAGGCCTGTGAAATTATGTCAGGGCATGGGTCTTCGACTACAGCTCTTACATCAAGCCTTTGCTTCAGGCCCTAAAGAAAGCACAAGTGACGAAATAAAAGATTGAATGGTCTGAAACTATGGAGGCATGATTTTCTGAACTCAAAAGAGCAATTTGCACAGCACCAGTTTTAGGAATCCCCAATTATGCAGAGGAATTTTACCTGTTCTCACACACGAATGGCAGTGTTATGTCGGCAGTTCTCACACAGGGAACCACACTGGGGTACAAGGCCCTGGCCTACTATAGTGGAAATTTGGATCCAGTGATGAGAGGCCATTCCTGTGCGAACAAAGTTTAGCTGCTGCAGCATTCGCCATCGAGAAAGCTACTACCATTGTGATGGGATGCTCAATGACGATGTACGTTGAGCACTCGCTATTTGCTATTATAGAGAAACTGAAAGGCACACTAACATCTCAGAGAGCTTCTGCTTATGAAGTGATCATATCGAATCCTTTGATTAAAATAGTCTGATGCAAGATAGTGAACCCAGCTATGTTCATAGCCGAGCCAGTCACTGAAGGAGAGCCAATACATGACTGTGGAAATTATGAAGAATTCTATGATGAAATTCCCAGAATAAAAGAAAATGCATTGGCAGAAGGAGAAATTGTCTTCATTGGCGGTTCTTCGAGAATCGATAAAACCGATGGACAAAGATATACAGGCATCGCTGTGAGGAAACACACAGCAAATGGAGAATTTCGAGTACTTATTAGTGCGAGAATACCATCTCATTATTCAGCACAGGATCTTTTTGGGTGACATCAAACCATACATCAGAGAAAGCCCCCTGCCTGCACCCCAGCGTGAAGAGACTACAGACGATGGGGAAGAACCACAGCACGTGCAGACGAGATCCATGATGAGGAAGAAGGACGCGTGATCAGTAGCAAAGTAAAGACAAAGAACTTTTTTGTACAATAGTTGTGGTTTCAATTTGGACATTCCTCTGAGCAAAAAGGAGGATAAGGAAATGAAAACGGACACTCTGTGCATCCTAGTTGCAGGGTGAAGAGAAAATTGCATTTATAAACCACAACACAGTCTGTTGACTTTGAACTTTGAACTAAGGTACACTGAAGCCCTGGTTAAAAAAATATATAAAAGTTTGATCGGGGACACATAAATTGGAAGAAAATACAGTATCCAGACTCCTTCCACACAGAGACCTTGTTCGGAATCACTTATGGTGTCCCACAGTAGTGACATCACCAAAGATGTGGTGACATACTTCGATCTAGTGCTAAGATCATACCCGTCATTGGCGGGGAGGCTCACCAGTGTCACTGACTTTCTTCAAGATTCTGAAAACGAAAACACTATAATGAGGCTGCTTACTGTGATTGCCAAGCAGTTCCTCCTACTTCCTGAGTACAGTGAGGAAAAACCAAATGTCCCAAGCGGAGAAGGAAGCAAATGAGCTTATCAACGTATCATTTTTTCGCCTAATCGAAGAGTGTCCAGAACTTGTCGGGAGAACGACAGATGTATTAACTTTTCTTCAAGATCCAGCAAATACAGAACGTCTGAGCATAATCCTAAATATCATAGTAATACAAGTTGCTCTCCACGCAAACGGAAATTGCAGACACTGTTCACAGTGAAGTGAAAAGCAAACAGTCCCAAATTCCAGCAAAGACAGGACAAATGTCCCTGTCACCAGAAGACAGTAGGTTGGCCAGTAATGTGTTCTTCCGCCTAATCACAGATTTTCCAGAGCTAGTGGGGAGACTTGTAGATGTTGACGTCCTCACATTCATCAGAGACCCAGCTAATTCTACGCAGATGGACATGCTCTTACATGGCATCGTTATGTAAGTGGAACTTTCCAACCACCAACAGAACTATTTGAGAACATTTTAAACATTCCTCCGAGGGACAGATCGAGGAAGCAGTGCCAGAGATCTCAATCTTTTTATTTTTTTCTTCTTACCTTTCACAGGGAAAAGGACAACATGTCTTCGGGAATGAAGCAGATCAGGGCACAGACTGGGAGCTAGTATATTTTGAACATGCACAATAGAGAGAGAGACTTGTTGGATTATTGCCTGTTTTGACACACATATAGAAAAAGAGAACTGTATCCAGAAATAATAGACAATCCATTGGTCAAGCTAAGAGAGACAATTGTTTAAATACCTACAGCCCGTAAACAAAACCAAATAGAATCCAGAGACAATATTATTTAAAATTTGTATTAAAGGTGAACACATTTTATGGATTATCGAGATGGGGTCCAGAACAGTACTCTAGTCCTCCCGCAGGAGGAAAGAAGTTCACGGTTCTCTGGATGTAAATGCTGCCGCCTGACCTACAGGGGCATAATGTATTTGTGTATTATATTCATCATCATTTTACTGTCATTAATGATCAGAACTGCATTTTCTATTGGTGCACAAAGCGTTCCAATTCCAGTGCACCCACCTAATGATGCACGCATGAAGCCTACGAAGGCACCCAGACCTTACATAGTCATTCCAGTCCCTAGAAGATCTGGTAATGGAGTGAGTGAACTTGAGATGAATGTGATCAGCAATGACATACGCACACTTGTGGCAAATCAAAAAGCCGGAGACAAGGTCGGCAGAGTATGAATGAAAAAAGGTTACTGACAACCACACGTATGCAAACATTGAATGCACATACACAAGGCCTAGTGTCAATGACTGCAGAACCGCAATCTAAAGCATGGGAGAAGAAAAAACTACCTACTATGAGAAATCCCACTACAAGCAAAGTGAAGAGCCAAATGAAGAAAGCGGGTGTTATGGAAAGACAAGGAGAATCGGAAAGAAAGCCAACAGAAACCACATGGTCAGAAACTCTTGATCCAACACCAAGAAGGCCAAAAGCAAACTCGGAGAAGATCTCTGCATGAGCACAATGAATAATAGATTCATTATGGCCATTCATAGCCAGAGAAAGGAAAAGACTAGAGGAGTTGAAGAATAAACCCACAGAGACAGCATTGCTGAGCATATATGTTCCAGTGAAAGGGACAAGCCCAAGTCCTACAGTACAGCCATATACTGAACCAATGCCAGAGTGGATACAGACAGTTCTAACCAGAAAGAAAAATATATATGATGACAAGGAAAGAACTGCCAGACTTTTGTCTACTCAAATGGCACAAATGAGGTGGCCGGACCATGGAGCGTGATACCTGAGAATCCTCCAGCAAGAAGGAGCCATACAGATGCATTTAGGGATGTAGTTATAGCGAACTACATGAAAACCTTAAGAATCAAGAGAAGCATGCCCAGAGACGACAACAAACTAAACGATTACTTGAACAGCACAGCACATTTGGGAAACAACATTTGGTACCATCACATGAAAGAAGTGGGAAGACGAAGTTTAGAAGGGGAATGCTTTGTCTGTGCACTCCAACCGTATAGCATGGGGAAGTCCAAGACCGTCGTAGCTGTAGAAATTGATGTCCAGACAGCACACTGTCTTTCACACGTGGCAATGTGCAAGACCAAAGGCCAGTTCATGGGTAGTGATGCCTCACTGAAATGGGCAACTGAAACAACCGATCCTGATGAAGATGATTATGTTCAAGACATAAAAACAAGAACTAGAGCTCATACTAGGAATCATGTGATCAGGCACGAGAAACCTGGAGTGAAAGGAGCTGAAATCAGATGGGAAGTGAACAAGAAGCTAAATGTCCAAGGGAAAACTCAAGAAGAGGCTTGTGGGTGGAAGGACAGAGGCCAAATGCAGGTCTGGGGAACAGTACTTTCACCAGATGGATGGGAAAAAGGGGTAGTGATGTGCAGGGCATGGATGGTCCTCAGAGCCTGCAAGGAAGCATTTGAAAATGAACTAAGGATATGCAAGCCATTATGGCCAAGGCTTGCAAAACTGCTGACATGGGTCGAAGACAGAGGAGGACCCTTGCAGATAGTACCATTGGAGGGTTCAAAATTGTGTTTCAGGAATAAAGGCACAAGGAAGATGGGAGAGAATCAGAACTGTGGACAAATCTTTGATGCTCCAGGAATGATGCATGGAACTGCAGTAATTATGGACCATTATTGGCCATGTGGACCCAAAGCATACATCAGACTGCCAAGAAACTGGGGAGGTATATGCACAATAGTGAATGTCCATGTCCCGGCGTTGGTGATCCCGAAGAGTGACTTGAAAATGGCAGTTTCCCAAAAGCAGATGCTCACATGAGGAAGAATAGATCTGTGGAACTGTTGACCTGAATGAAAAGAGAGAATTACTTTTCTGCCAAATCTGAAGCTTTTCGTGGAAACCTGTATGAACATAGTCTGTTTAGCCTCACCTCATTAGTGTTCACAGCAATTTTCATGCCAAGATTTCAAGTTGGAGCAAATACTAAATGGTTGTAGATAACCAGATGGGAGTTACTGCAGACCATCAACACAACCATAAAAGGATTCAACTCAATCAAGGAGGAGTTAAGAGCAGTCTGACTGATGACTCTCCAGAATAGATATGTACTTGACATGATCACAGCCATGGATGCACGAGTTTGTGCAAAAATCAGAGAATCATGTTGTACATTTATACCTTCTCACAATGAATAGAATGGAACTCTAACAGAAGCCATAGGTATGCTGACAAAACTGCAGAACCAGATGATTGACGAGACAGAAGAAGTTGATGATGACAGTTGGTTTGGATCACTATTCTCATGGGTTCCACAATGGATGGCAGATGCATTCAAGTTCCTGGGAGCCTTTCTAGTGATGACATTGCTAGGATTTTGTGTTATCAAGATAATAATCTCTCTGTGCCAGAAAACTGCGAAAAAAGACATGGGTATGAAGATCAAGATTGACATCAAACCAGGATGGAAGCCTAAAGATCTGACTGATGAGGAAATAAGAGACTTTGTGAGATCTAGCATTCATGTACCTTAGGGAACAAAGTTTCTCTATCCCAGAAAGTACAGAAACTATCTGGGAAGATGGATCTACTGCAGCCCAAATGGACAATGTCAACTTTTGACATGGAATAAAGATGAACACGTAAGGACAGCAGGAAGCCTGAAAGGAGTCATAAAAATGTGGACTCCAAAGAGACATTTCTTGAGACCATGATGCATAGATCCAGAAGATGAAGAAGGAATGAACTCAGGTGATGGAATAAAAGTGAATACAGAGGAACAAAAGTAGATGGATCCACAGAAAGAGGTGAAAGAGGTTGATGAATCACCTAGAGGGGGGAGTGTAGAGGAGGTCCCAAAGAAGGCCTGCACTCCAACCATCCATTCTGAAGTACCAGGAACATTCACACCAAAATATGTCCCGTATGATGAGCAAATAAACCAGCAGAGAGCAGCAGTGGGACTCTGTCCAGTACCTATCAGAAGAACAGTACCTATTGAAGTACCATTACCAAGGAAACCATGGTGAGTAAGATATCCATTGAGGAAACCCTATCAACAAATGAAGCAAAATGAGGATTGTCTAAGTACAGTCCCTGTAGAGACCAAAAAGGTTCTAATGGAAGACGAATGGTGCCGTAATGAGAACCCGGACTGACCCATACAAAGAAGAAATGATGACCAGAAAATGACGCAAAGAGATGAAACGCCATGAACAAGGATATTGTGAACGTAAAGTGAAAGGAAGATGTCAAATGCAGAAGCTTAATCCACAAGCATGGTGAAGACTGCCAACCAGTTTATACCTGTACATATGCTTGGAACCGCAAGAAAGCTAAGAAAACCGTGTGGCTTGCTATGCTTAGTAGAAAGATATTGCGGCAAGCGCCACTATACATAATCTACCTCAAACGAAGCACATTATATAAGTGTATTTCCACTTTGCACGAGAAGCAGAATCAACCTAGGTTACTAAAGGCCACACGAGGAAAGCTTCATATGTAGCTAAATCTGGAACAAGCGGCAGAAATGAAACTCAGAAGCGGCAACTTGTGACAGGAGAACCAAGGTCGTACCAACAGAAGAAACAAACAGTGGCTACACTTAATTGAAACTAAGAATAGAATATCATGCCTCTGCAAAGTCGAGATAAGAAGACGAAGGCAGGTGGTGGGTGAAACAAAATCAAATACACAAATTGATGTAAAAGAGGCAAATTCACGGTGCCCGAATCACGTGACCAGCCGAGCAATAAGAAGCGGGGAGTCACACCTACACATGGCACAAGGCCAGACGAAGATATCAGAACTTTTCCAGACACAAGATACAATTTCGAGGCCAGCCATAGTGAAGTAATTGACACAGGGCTACTAAAGTGATGATTGATTCTAACAATAATTGGAGGAAGGCTGGGTAACTAAGCGGCACCCTGCACCTGGCCGACCATTCTGCGTGCTGCTAAGCAAAGTGGGAAAGTATGCATGGGTTTGTGCCAAACCAATCACAATGGACCAAATAATCTAGGGTCCTATAGTCAGTAGAACCAATAGGACGTCGTACTTTTAGTGACGTCTGCAGTAGTCGTTTTTGAAGGAAGGGCTTAGATGACACCTGACTGTTTATCCAATCCCCTCATTCCGTTACCATATACAGATATAGTACCTATATCAAAGTTACCTTTCCTGAACCAATAGAATTGCATGTCAAACTTTTGAGTGTTACACATCAAGGATGATGAGTTTTCATTATAAATTTCATGATTTTTATGAAGTTCATTGGAGTTGAAGCAAGAAGGAAGATCGCACCATTTGCTGATGTTCATGACTCCCTGTTTTTTGTACTTCTCATTAAACGGACTCCCTTTGCCAAACAGTCGAGTTGTCCTTATTGATTGGTGTTTAAGTATATATCTACACCCCGGTCCATCTCACGGGTGCTGCTATCTTTTCTTAAAGTGCTTCTAAGCAAACCCTGACTCTATGGGCCAGTAGGGGGTCTCAGAGCACACTGTGCTCCAATGTTTCTATCACACTTTTACAAAAGCGGAATAGTCTATCTTGTTTCAGTATTTTGAGTCTTGCACCTAGCACATCATTACTTGGCAAACAGTTTAATTTCAGTCTTATCATCATAGTTCTATAGTTTTTTGATGGGTGCTTATGTTCAAATGATTTAAGAACATTACAAGGTTTTATATCAAATTCAAAGTGTTTAAAAAACTTAAAACCTGCAAGCAAATCTCTATTAATCACCCAGTCATAATAAAATAATGTTTTGTTTGTACTAAAGAGACAGGATATCAATTCGTCCTCTGACAAGCCTACATCCCTCAATATACTTACACACTGATCTCGCCACAGTGTTAACACCTTAGAAGATTTGTTCTTCATTACAACATCTAAAACAGTATATAAAGACTCAACTGGAGGGGCCACGAAACCTCTGTACAATTGTAAATGACTTCAAGTAATACGAACCTTTAGTGACAAAAGCAGGCCGATTCATGGAATTAATGTGCGCGGAAAAAACGGCGCACGCGTGCAAAAACGTGCGATTCACAGTGAAATAGCGAAAATCTCAGTGAAAGTGCGATTATCGCACAGAAAACATCGCACATCTATTCATGGAAGTCCGTGCACGCGCAAAATGTGGGATATGCGCTGAAAAAGTGTGCGCCGCACGCTGGCGCACAGGTCATCGAACGCCGTGCGATAAGGCCACAGCGAATTCGCACATAGCGCGGCACACATAACAAAAGTAGGCGTAACACGGGGCATCACACGCAGAATGGGGAACAACTCGTGAAAATGTGGGCGTCACGGGGGAAGTACAGGAGGCAAGTGCGCAGAACGCCCACACGCTCGCCTACAACACGTATTCATGGAATCGAATAGGGAAAAACAGCGCACGGCCAAAGACGCGCACAGGCCCATACATGTCCGCCACACGAAAGCAGGCGGTAGCGTCCCTGCGCAGGAAAAAAATGTGCGCCAAAGTTCTACACGTGCGAGAAGGCCCACACGCGATCGGGCCTGGGGGAGCGTGTGTGTGTATCTCAGAGGTGCGCGAGAAGTCTCACACGCGATCGGGCCTGGGGGAGCGTGTGCGTGTATTCCAGAGGTGCGCGTGAAGTTCAATACGCGATTGGCCTGGGCGCGTGTATTTCAGAGGTGCGCGAGAAGTACCACACGCGATTGGGCCTGGGGGAGCGTGTGCGTGTATTACAGAGGTGCACGAGAAGTTCCACACGCAAATGGCCTGGGCACGTGCATTCCAGTGGTGAGCGAGAAGTTCCACACGCGATTGGCCTGGGCGCGTGTATTTCAGGGGTGCGCGAGAAGTTCCACACGCGATTGGCCTGGGTGCGTGTATTTCAGAGGTGCGCGAGAAGTTCCACACGTGATTGGCCTGGGCGCGTGTATTTCAGGGGTGCGCGAGAAGTTCCACACGCGATTGGCCTGGGCACGTGTATTTCAGAGGTGTGCGAGAAGTTCCACATGCGAATGGGCCTGGGGGAGCGTGTGCGTGTATTTCAGAGGTGCGCGAGAAGTTCCACACGCGATTGGCCTGGGCGCGTGTATTTCAGGGGTGCGCGAGAAGTTTCTCACACACGATTGGCCTGGGCGCGTGTATTTCAGGGGCTCGCGGGTGGTTTTACACGCGATCGGGCCTGGGGGCAGGGGCTCGCGGGTGGTTTTACACGCGATCGGGCCTGGGGGAGCGGGGTACGTGTTTTTCAGGGGCTCGCGGGTGGTTTTACATGCGATCGGGCCTCGGGGAGCGGGGTATGTGTATTTCAGGGGCTCGCGGGTGGTTTTACACGCGATCGGGCCTGGGGGAGCAGGGTACCACTCACTGTCTGCCTTGCGTGTAGAAGAACGCGTAGCCAACACCCACCCGCTGTGAAGTAATAGCGTGTGAACCCCAACGCCTGCAAGACACACGCACCGCACCCCACGAAAAGGAACGCCCGTGCGCGATACGTCACAGACACGCATACGCGCTAAGAGCCTTTGGTCCAATGGAATCGCGTATGCGTGCTGACGCGCTTACGCGCTAAGGGCCTTTCCTCGATTCACACGCTGACGTGCAGAATTTTCACATGCCAAATCACTCTGTATCAAGCTGGCCACGCGTAAGCACACGGAAGACCACGCTCCTGCCCAGAAGGCCAAACTACTGCCCCCCAGAGCCCCGAACACACTCCCACCTGCCATCTGCTGCTGCCTGACTGCCTGCTGCCCACGTGCCCTGCCATTTGCTGTCTGCACATCAGCCAGGGGTGCTGTTGCTGTGACCACCCCTGCTGGAACCGAAGACTCCCGACTGGGATTCCATCGCTCCACAGCCCAGCCCCAGGACCCAGTTGCCCACCCACTCCTGCCTCTGGGGTTGTCATGTCGGGCACTGCAACATCTGGCACCACTGACAGCCCCCGGCCAGAGAGGCAGAGGGGCACCAGCTTCAGTGCCACCGAAGTTGGTGTCCTGGTGGAGCAAGTCCTGGGGCAGTATGATGCCCTCTTCGGAAGTTCCCGCACCGACAAGGAACGACGGACTCGGATCTGGACTGACATCGTGACTGCCATCAACGCGGAGGGGGTGGCAGTCCGCGACTTTCAACATGTCAAGAAGCGCTGCGAGGACTTCAGGTCCAGGACCCTGAACAAGGCCCGGCGCCTCTTGAAGGCAGCGGATGCCAAGGGGCGCCGGGGCCACTTGTCAGAAGTTCAGAGGAGGGTCCTGGAACGCATATCCCCAGCGCTCCACGTCCAGGTCCTTGAGAGGCAGACCCGTCTGGAGTCGAGCGGTAAGTGTACATGCATCCTGATTGTGAGCTGTGCGTGTGGTGATGTTTCAGTAGTGTGCAGGTTGCACATCTGTTTGTATGGGGTCAAGTATGGGTAGGGGTGTACAGGGCCGTGGGGCTAACACATGCGAGGGCTGTAATGTGTGAGACATGGATGGTGCTTGTGTGTGTAGGCTTGCATGCCAGATGCAGTTGTGTGGGCACACATGTTTGGATGAATGTGTATGTAAGTAGACATGTCCGTGATGTCACGCATGTATGTTGTTTTCAGCTGCATGTATCAGCACTGTGTACATGTGCATTTGTGTGTATTTGACAAGGGTGCAACAGTGATGCAACATGAATGCATGTGACAGCGGGATGTGGAAGCCTGATTGGCAGATGTGACATGGATGCCCATCTGTACACTGCGACACTTGGCAGAGGTGTACACATGCATGCAAGTGTGGTGGTGTGTGTACATGTGTGGTGCACTTCCTGTGTTGCATGTGATGTCTGGCTCAGCTTTGCCTGCTCATGCTGTTGTATGGGTATGGATGGTGCTGGCAGTTGCGATATGGCTGTGATATGGCTCATGTGTGCGAGTTGAAATGACATGTGTGTTGGGGATTGTGATGGCATGTCTGAGGTTTGCCAATGCCACTCATGTACAACTGTCATGTGTGTATGTGTCCATTGTACTGTGCCCTGATGCCTGTGTTTTATTTCTCCCTGTCTGCAGCGTCAACTGAGGAAGAGGGCGGAGAAGGTGCTGTGGAGCACAGCGGCGGGGATCCCACCGCCAGCCGGAGACGCAAGGCCCGGCTCCCCTCCCATGTTGTCATCTCGTCGGGGAGTGAGGGGTCCGGTGCCGCGTCCCAGGCCGCAGCTGCCGGGGGGAGGTCCAAGAGGAGGAGGTTGGAGTTGGACTCCTCGTGGCAGAAGGGACAGCTGGGACCCCACAAGGCCCAACGGGGGAAGATGGCACGGAGTCATCCAGGTTGGTGGGGGGTTTGGTGGAGGAGGAGGCCGTGCAAGCAACAGAGACGGGGTCTGGAGGTGGGGATCCGACTGGTGCTAGTGGTGCAGTGCAGGACCAGGGACAGGAGGCAGCACAGGCCGCCGCGGAGGTCCCTGTGTGCAATCCTGTCCCTGATCCTGTCCCTGCATCATCTTGCACCAGCAGGGATGCCTACGTCCAGACCCGTTTTCAGGCAGGGGATGAGCAAACGACAACTGGCCTTCCTCTGCCTGCGGACGTAGCTATCCGGGTCCGGGTTGAGCCTGTCCTGACTGGTGTGGCGTTGCGTCAACGGGCCATGCGAGGTGACCTGCAGTCTTTTCATGAGGAGACTGCACATCATCTCGAATGGCTCGTTGACCTCGTCAGCCTGCTGGGACAGGTCACCCAGGCCGGATTCCTCCGTTTGATGGGGCTTGCTACGACCCCCTCCTCAACTGAACCCCCTACGCACCAGTCGTCCTCCGTGCCATCTTCCCACCCATCTGTCACCTGGGTGCCCTGTGGAGCTGCCTCTGACGGTGCGGCCAGGCTGGTGGAGGAGGCATCCCTGCCACAGTCGGGAGTCGGACGTCCAGCAGGGGTGGCCACATCAACGACTGCACCCCAGCCGGCGGAGGATGTGCAGGCAGCAGGAGGCAGTGCACGGGCAGAGGCACAGCAGCAGCAGCAACGTGGTGGGAGCCATGAAGGCTCGGGGCCTTCAACATCGGAGGGGCAGGCATCGGCCGGAGGGAAGGAGGACCCAGGACAGAGAGTGTCTTCCGTGTGGCAGCCGTTGGGCCACGCCATAGATGCGGAGCGGCAGCGGGCGGAAGAGGCACGGCTCACAATGGTCAGGGTGGAGAACTCCATGCGGAGGGCCCTGAGGCGGGCCGAGTGCCTCGAGGCAATCCGCAGGGGGTTGGAGGTGGACACGTCGACGGCCCTGCGGACCCTCGGGGCCATGGAGGAGGACCGCCTCCGGGACATTGAGCAGGAGTTCGATGATGCCCTGTGCCGGGACATCCAAAAGTGAGCCGTCAGACTAGCCCGCTGCCCTTTTACATAGTTATGTAGGTAGTGTTAGGTTTCCTTTGTTTTTTATTTATTTTGGACCTTTTGGACATTGGCCACATTTTTGTATATAGTTTATTTTATTAGTTAGTGTTGTTAGATAGGTTTCATTTATTTTGTTGGGATAATGGACCCTGGCTTGTTCGTCTGTACATAGTTCACTGTTGGATTTTATTTTTCTTTCACAATTTACCCATGGAGCAATGGCTTTCAATTATTATTTCCCATTGGATTTTCTTTTGTGGACAGTGACTTTGGACACCATTACTTTGGATTATGATTTTTGGTTTTGCTTTCTTTCACGGACATGCTTCTTTTCATTTTTGTACATTCCCATTTCTGTTTCTTTATTTTTGAATCTATTTATGTTTCCTTTAATACATATTTTTTTATCGAACTTCAATGTGTAGTATCATCTCATTGGTTTCATGCATATCATCATATGGGTTTTGAGATTCACTGACACCCATTGGGTGTATGTGAGGGACATGTGTTTGTTTCGAAACTTGCAATTGGTGTTCTGTCATGTAATTGCCATTTCTGAGTGGGTGGATGCAATACTCGGGTGGGTATTTTGCATTTGGAGGCTGACCATAGGGACCAGGGATCTAGATTGTGATGACATGTTGGCTGGGGAACATGAGTTGGGGCCTGCTGGCAGGTGCCCCACAGTGCTGGGGGGTGGGGGTGGTGGAAAACATGAGTTGGACATGGGTGGGGGCCTGCTGGCAGGTGCCCCACAGTGCTGGGGGGTGGGGGTGGTGGGGAACTTGAGTTGGACATGGGTGGGGGCCTGCTGGCAGGTGCCCCACAGTGCTGGGGGTGGGGGTGGTGGGGAACATGAGTTGGACATGGGTGGGGGCCTGCTGGCAGCTGCCCCACAGTGCTGGGGGGTGGGGGTGGTGGGGAACATGAGTTGGACATGGGTGGGGGCCTGCTGGCAGGTGCCCCACAGTGCTGGGGGGTGGGGGTGGTGGGGAACATGAGTTGGACAAGGGTGGGGGCCTGCTGTCAGGTGCCCCACAGTGCTGGGGGGTGGGGGTGGTGGGGAACATGAGTTGGACATGGGTGGGGGCCTGCTGGCAGGTGCCCCGCAATGCTGGGGGTGGGGGTGCAAGGGGACATGAGTTGGTGATCATTAGTGCAAGGAGACATGTGCCTTTGCTGGGGGGCATGCCCATGTTGGGTGGGCTGCCTGCGTGACATGACCAGGGATGCAGGGTAGTCCCCTGTGGTGTGGGCTGACTGAAGGGGCCGTGGAGGGTGTACAGGGAACACCTGGGAGGACCCACACTGCCAAATCACATGTAGGACTCCCCGGCACCCCTGAAATACACGTACCCTGCTGAAATCGCATGTTAAACTTCCCGCGCACCCCTGAAATACCCGCACGAAGCCCAATCGCGTGTGAAACTTCTCGCGCACCTCAGAAATACACGCGCCCAGGCCAATCGCGTGTGGAACTTCTCGCGCACCTCTGAAATGCACGCGCCCAGGCCAATCGCGTGTGGAACTTCTCGCGCACCCCTGAAATACACGCACACGCTCCCCCAGGCCAATCACGTGTGAAACTTCTCGCGCACCCCTGAGATACACGCGCCCAGGCCAATCGCGTGTGGAACTTCTCGCGCACCCCTGAAATACACGCGCCCAGGCCATTCGCGTGTAGAACTTCTCGCGCACCCCTTAAATACACGCGCCCAGGCCAATCGCATGTGGAACTTCTCGCGCACCCCTGAAATACACGCGCCCAGGCCAATCGCGTGTGGAACTTCTCGCGCACCCCTGAAATACACGCACCCAGGCCATTCGCGTGTAGAACTTCTCACGCACCCCTGAAATACACGCGCCCAGGCCAATCGCGTGTGGAACTTCTCGCGCACCCCTGAAATACATGCACCCAGGGCAATCACGTGTGGAACTTCTCGCGCACCCCTGAAATACACGCGCCCAGGCCAATTGCATGTGGAACTTCTCGCGCACCCCTGAAATACACGCACCCAGGCCATTCGCATGTAGAACTTCTCGCGCACCCCTGAAATACACGCACACGCTCCCCCAGGCCCGATCGCGTGTGAATCTTCTCACGCACGCGTGTTCCCGACACCCGTAATACGCGTTCCCCGATTTGCGTTTGCTGTTTGCTAGTCCGGTAAACTGGTACAGTGTTGGTGCAGCCCTTTGCGATGGTTTTGCGATCTTGATGGCTTTTCCTTGCGGGAGGGCGTTCTTGGGGGCGTAACTGGCGCTGCTGCAGGGTCGCTGCGCCACTCTGCGCCATGTCTGCTTTTGCAGGTGAGAATCCATGAATACGCTGTGCGCGGAAATTGATTTTATCGCACGCGGCTGGCGCAGACATTCGCACGGGCACGCTGTGCGCCAGCCGCGTGCGACACTTTTGTGAGGAATTACATGAATCGGCCTGTTAAGATAGATCAAATTGCAGGGAGCGGACCCACCTGAGGGAGAGCCAAAACTATTTTCCAAATGTTGGCCTCAACAGGAATTAGAGAGGTCTCTGCTCCATAGATAAGTTGAGGAATTATTTTCTGATGGTAATATCTAATTACTGGGTGAAAAAGAAACAACCAAATTTCCTATGTAATTGATGCAGTTGGGTCCCTGCAAACAATATGGCGGACGTTGAAAGCTGTGGCACCCCTTGCTTGTCATTATTTGCTGTAATTAACATACCCAGATACTTAAAAGAATCAACCTTCTAAAGAGACTCGCCCATTCATTTCATTTGAAAGAGCTACTAAAAATCTTAAAGTTTCTGCTCCTTCTTGTGTTTATTACTAAAGTTTTTGATTGATCGATATTCAACTTTATATCTAAATTCATACAAAGATTATAAACCGCACATAGTGAATGTTGCAAACCAATTGGTGAATAATCAAATGAAACAATGTCGTCTGCATACAATAAATAATGAATAAAAACAGAACCCAATTTTGGAGGATTCGCTCTTACATTCTTAAGAGCCACTTTTAAGTCCAGCATATTAATACTAAAAAGAAAAGGGGCTAAAACACATCCCTGTGTAGAACTAATCCAGTCAGTGCGACTACCCTTCTGAACCAATCTAACTCTCAATCTTTTTCAAAAAGCATGTTTTCCCATAGTGTTGATCTTCTTACACAATCGAAAGCTTTAGAGACATCTAAAAATGTTACATAAAGTTATTTTTTTGCCAATTTTGAATGTTTAGCTTACAGATGGATAATCAAATTATTTAGAGACGTACTAACCCCTTTCTTAAAACCTGATTGAAATACATCCATTGTCTCTGTTGATGTTACCTTTTCGTAGTTGCACTAGAAATCTAACAAGGAAATTGGTCTGTAGTGGTTGGGTTCTGCTCTGTCCCCCTTCTCATAAATTAATATAATAAAATAATCCTTCCAAGACAGAGGTATACAGTGCGAGTGCATGATAGTTGTAAACAGTTGAAAAAGCGCCTTTGCCCACAAATCAGCGGAGGACTTCAGAGTGGCATTAGGGAGACCATCAGGTACAGGGGTGTTTGAGGTTATACATTTCATAATCACTCTCTGTAAGGCCTCCAAATCAATATTAATGGAAAACCACCCCTTGTCGTTCTCCGCTTTCATGAAATATTCCGAACAATCATGATCACTACCATTAGTAGCAGAATATAATGCCATGAAGTGACCTTCGCAGATAGCCTGAGAAATGGGCTGAACTTTTAACGAAGATTGGACACCTGAAGTTTTAATTAAAGACCAAAACTTGGATGTGTCCTGCCGTTGCATAATATCTAGCATACCCTTAGCATCCCTTTGATGAAAAATAAATCTGTGGGCTTTGCACCAGTTATTGTATTGCTGTTTAAAAAAATGCATCATAAGTACATTTCCTTCACCTAATTGATTCAATTCCTTAACCAACCTTTTTAAATCCTGTTTTTTCAGCTGGGTGATTTTGTCAAATTTGTGCAAATGCAATATTTTTTTCCCTCCTCCCCGTTTAGAATGTTAAAAGAAGGCAGACTACTGAGAAGACTCTGAAGCATCGGGACAAATTCAAAAGGACATTCATTATAAAACCAACCCCCTATATACTGACCTTCTACAAGTCGATTAAATTGTGACGCCAAGCAGGGCCTCCACATAACTACATGGTCCTGCTGTCTAATTTCAACTATAAGCGGAGTTAAGGTGGTCTGCGGTCTCCGACTATTCCACGCTAAAACAAATTCTAGGGTCTTATGGTTACTCCCCCCTTTATAATGAAGAACTTTCAGTTCCTTTAAAAGTGGAAATAAGTCTGCTGATACAAAAATATAGTCAAGCCTTGAAGACAACAGACCATTGGAACACGTATAACTGGGAGAAATATCCCCCAAGACGTTACCATTAACTATAGAAAAATCCCCTCTCTCCTTTAGAGGCTTAAAACCACTTGCTCTGCCAATATTGTTGTTCAGCTTTGAATCCAAACAGTCACTGTTTAAATCACCAAGTACAATTATAAAAGCTCCTCCATTTGGGATCACATTTTTAAAAATCTCTGCTAAATTATGTAAAAAATGATTCAAATTAGTTGAACCCGGGTTAAAATAAACATTTAGCACCAAACACATAACAGAACAAGACTTCAGGTTGTCCCACCATTTCAATTTAACTGCGAGTACATCAGATCTGTTAATGAAAAGCTTGTCCATAGCTATGCTGGTCTGATATCTTAAAGCGCACAAAAGACCTCAAAAGGGACAGCCCTTTACGCCTTTGAGAACTGGAGTAGAACAGACCGAAAATCCATCAAGAACAGGTTCCTCCTGGATCCAAGTTTTCTGCAAACAGATAAAATCATATTGTGTCCACAGTTCTTTTTTGTCTAACAGGTGAGTAAATCCATGTGTGTTCCACAAGAGTAATCTTAAATTAAACTCAAAGTTAGAACTTCAATTAGCAGAGTAGGATCCCTTTGAGTGCAAAGTATTTACTAAATGGGACAAGTCATAAGTAGCTGATCTAGAATTTAAGATAACTGGATTTACATCACTTGGAAAACTAATATCAGTATTTACAGTGGTCTTCACATTCATCACCAAGGGCTCTCGAGGAGCAGCCAAGGGACCTGACATCAAAAATGTAACTGGTTCACCCTGCAACACAGTATCTGCACTCTCAGTAATATCATAACCCATCTGTTTAAAGGCTGGGCCTTTGGAGAAAACAACGTCTCTAATTAGTTTAGATGAGAAACCCAATTTCACCCTGTCAGCACGATTAGTATAGAAATATTCCATGCAAGCAAGATCAGATGACAGGATTGAAACACATTTAGGCATCTCCAAGAACAGAGTTAAGGTGTATTGTCTTTTAAGGGGATAGGGCCCATTTACCTTGAACTTGCCTTCAAGGTATATATAGAACAAGTAATCTACCAATGGTAATGTTTCTTTGGTGTTGGGAAGATTCAAGTGGTCCACCCTCTCACTATCAGTAATTCTTGGCAATTTGAGGGAAGCTTTCGGCTTAGCTCTTGGTCCCACAGGAAGTCTTTGAGTTGGAACACTAGACAAACCTGCTTGTGTATTAGTGTGCAACATTTTTTACTCAAGTGTGAGAAAAATTGGGTACACTTTTTCCTCAGGTGGTACCTTTCTTTCAGCGGAAATAAAAATGGGCTCAATAGGTATCAGCTGAGATTCGTCAATCATTACCTTTCTGATCATGTGCCTTATCTATGGTTTCTTTCAAGTTCACTTCCTCCAGGTAAAACCTAGGTAATACCCTTATGTGAGTTACAGTACCTCGGGTTGAGTCTAACTCGACCGAGTGTGTGATAAGGATACTAAGATCAAGGGAGACTTCAACGCCATTAATGGGTTACAATGTATTCATATTTTCAGATTCATCTGGCATAGTTGTTAGGTGTTTTCTTATTTTTTTGCTTTACAGGAAGTGACCATAGAAGAAGGTTTCAGTACCTCGCAATCTGGATCTAGGTTTACGAACTGCGTAATGCTTGGCTCACCTTTCCTAGTTGGCTAAGAAACCGCTTTGCCAACCCTCTTTAAATCAGAGGAATTATATTTCAAATACAGCTCTCGCAAAAATGTACACAGCCCCTTGGTACAATTTTAGGATTATCTTTGTAATTTTTTGGCTTTTTGAATTTTTACAAAAGAGGAATTAGTTGCTGTATTATTACTACAAGATGCCTCTAACTCCTTTCCTAATACTGTTTCTACTTGCACCACAGGAGACAGGGAGAGTGCCATGGCTTTCTTTGAGGACTCCTCTTCACATGCTAAATGACTATAAGGAGATTGTGTGACACATCCCAGATTAGCAGTGGCCATTTTACTAGTATGTTCTCTCCAAATCTCCACAGTACAGTGTCTGATCTTGTTCTGAAACAAGAGTTCCAACCTGTTCACACTTCCAGATAACGTGCTTCCATGTCTTTAGTATTTGGTTCCTCTGGCTTTAATGAAGTAGCTCCTGCAGCTGTTATAAAAACCCTCTAAAAATTAAATTTTAGCAAATAATTCTTTCAGTGTGAACCTAACCTCTCACATTTCAAATTGTAGTGTATCATAGTCCCTAATCATAGAGTTAGGTTTCTGGACAGGACCGGGAAAGAAAAGGCGTCCACAACTTGCTCCCCTATATTAGAATTGGCAGACACACCATGCTAATCAATTGAGTGGCCTACCTCCTTCCTACTGTCTGGTACTTGATTTTCCGGAACACATCTCCCAGTAAACAAAGAGTTTTATAACGCCCCCCGTCTTCCTGTTTATCATAGATTTATTAAATATTATGTGAGTGAGCCACCATGGGTCGAAATAGATGCACCTCTTCTTTACCATCCACCACGAGAGTCTGAGGTGCATAGACTGAGTGAGAGCCAAGTTTGTGAGAAATAATGGGGCCAAAATTGAAATGTCTGAAATGAGATCCTTGTCAGGACAATCGAGTAAATCCTCAGGGTCGATGTGTTCTAATGAGCACCACATATTAAAAGCTCCCAATTGTTCAGCGCTAGCACAATCCCTCGCAAGAAGTGACTGGATTTTCCATCAAAGTTTATCAGAGGAGCCTTGACAAAAACTGGGGGGCAACAAGAACTTTACACAGAGTAGGAGAAACGACGAGGTAGCAATACCCCTGAGATGGATGGGGGTGCAGAAGTTACTCAACGTCAATAATCAAAATGACTCAGGTAGTTGGCAAAAGGATAACTGTTTTAATATCAATTATCTAAAACAGGGAGTACAACGGACAACAATGGATGTCTCAGCGTAAGATCGCTTAGTGCATCTTAAAAAAAGCATTCTTTTATAGCAAAAAATCATCATTGATGACGTTAACCTACGTATTACTAACGTCATCCTACGTGGAAAACTACAAAAACCTAGTGGCAATTGTGATAGGCTCTTAAGGAACCTCTAAGTATACGATCCATACTCATCTAAGAGAGTGAAGAAAAGTGATAGGTTTCTTAACAACAGGTGGGGCAACTAAGCCCTCCCCTTCAACAGGTCACTAAATACATGACTTCCCAATGGCTACACAAACTATAGGACTCTTAATCACGTGGCCCCCTACCATTGTTTGGTACCCTAACCTCTGTCAGTACTTTTCTACCTATGTTACCAGCATGCCGACTGGACTTCCAGGTGCTGGTGATCTAGACTTCAACCATAGCTTCCCACCAATTAGCATATTCATCTATCATCACCTCAGTGGTGTGCTGTCAATTAAGGCCTTGAACGTGTCCTTTGGAGTGTTATTTTGCTCTGGAGAATTCAGGGGAGTGAAGGTATGCTCTGCCCTCATGAGTAGGTGTGACCATCGTGTTCATCCAACTTCATCATTTCACGTGACTGAAGACCACAAAATTGAGCCTTAGTGTATTTAAAATACTATTTTCTAATAGACCTCTGACGTCTTCCTTGTTTTTGTCCATGTCTTCTGAACAAGAGTTTTGCTCTTTCACATTATTTGTTTCCAATGTCTGCTCACCCCAGCCTGATAAGACCTTGGCTTCTTGGCTCATCCAGTCTCACCTTTCTGAGTTTCACTCCTGTTAATTCAATTGCTTTTTTCAACTGCGACACACTGGAAACGAGGCCTTCTTTCTCTAGCCCAGTTCTGCTATAATATGTAGTAGAAATATCCATTCTTTACTCACTTCTATATATATATATGTATATGTTGGTGCATGCCACAATCTATTCACTATAAAACTAGCCTCAGTAATACATTTTTTCTGCTTGCATTTCTTTGCATCTGTACACATGTAAAATAACTTGATATCTTCATCATTTCTGCAGCATAGGTTTCTTCATCTTGATCCCAAGATGTCACTTATCTTTGATACTTTCTTGATGCCTTTTAGAATATCTGCATTCTCTTGTCTCTGCATCTCTTCCATGTACTTGGGCTCGGCCCTGTGTGACGTCACCATTCTTCTCTTCCATATATTGGTCCTGCTTCTTCCGGGATTTCATTCAAATGGCCATCATACTGTCTCGTATGCAAGTATGGCTTTCTCAATGGCAACCTTGCCTCCAGGATTCCCTTCGATATTGGTATTTTCACTGGCAGCGCACGTGTCTCACACTCTGGCTCCCAACATATAGGTAATATGGGCAAAGTGGTTGAGGTGGGGGTAATTGGCTCCTTCTCTACACCTCTGCTGCAGATGACACACCAAAGCTCAGGTGCTTGTACCTGTAGAGGCCGTGGTGCGTGGTGAAAGTTGTTATGTATCGAGAGTATGGGAGTAACACCACCTGATGGTACCCGGCCCGAAGGTCGAGCTTGGAGAAGAAGCGCACCCCTTGCAGTTCTGTGATGATATCATCAATCGTGAGGGTGATATGCTGTTTGCGCTTGATCGCCTTATTTGAGAGCCTGATGTCCACTCAGATCCTTACAGAGTCTGGTTTTTTGGGCTTTCTGGCAATGACAATCGGAGACACCCAGGGGGTCGGGCCATACACTTTCTCCATCATGTCCAAGTCTACCAGGCTATCTAGCTCCTAATCCACCAGGTCCCACCAATGAAATGGGACTGGGCGGTGTTTCAGGGCAATCGGTTGGATTGACTCATCGATATGGAGCCTCACTGGGTCACCCGCCATGCGGCCAATGCCTTCGAATAGCTGGATGTATCTTGCTAGGAGCCCTTGCACATCCTTGATGTACACTGCGTACGCGAAGCTCACTATGCCATGTGCCTTCACGGCCGTACAACTCAGGAGGGTGTTGCTGCTGACGGTTATGATGTAGAATCGGGCCCTGATGGACGACCCTCATGCTCCACGTTGGCTTCAAATGCCCCAGCCAGTGGGACTGGTTGTTTGCCACCAAATGTAAAGATGCAGGCCTTTGGCTTCTGTAGTTTTGGTGGCACCATCATGGTGTCATAGTGCACTCTCGCCATAATGTTAACAGACGCCCCTGTGTCCACCAGCACTGTTGACTCATTCACCTTCACCAGACACTGTGGTTGTCTCCTGTTGGTGATTTGCAGCTCACTGATGCTCGAAATGAAGAATATGTTCTCTTCCTCCTCTTCATCCTCCTCATGAGGGGCACCATCGTCGACTTGGTCTATCTGGGGGACAATGGGTGGGCGCTGTGACCTGAAGAATCCCGCTCCCACCGGCCCTCTCTGTATCACCAATGGCACTGGAGCTCTGCACATTCGGGCATAGTGATCCAGTGCCCCACAACATCCACATGATTTTCCTTGCGCTCAGCATTCAGCGGTGTGTGGGAGGTTATACCCACACTTTGTACACGAATCAAGGGCTCTTGCACCTCTGTTCCGCTGACCTCCGCTTGGAAGTCTGGCTCCTCTGCCACCTTGACTGCAGCCCAGAGCGCACTCATCTTCCATCTTTCCTGGGCACACAGCTGCCTCCATCCTTGACGCCCTCACCTCCGACACCTCTTGGCAGTGTCCAAGTTCCAGTATGCGAGGCAGTGTGATTCCAGTCTCTCGCAGCACCTGCCTCTGCAATTTGCCTGAGCAGCATCCCTGTATGCGCTGGTTCCTTATCTTTGTATCAGGATTGTCCCATACACATGGTAGGGACATGCGGCGCAGCCATCCCTAGAAATTGTCCAGGGACTCGTCATCCTTTTGCGTGGCACTGCACATCACAAACCGCTCATAGTCTGCACTGGCAAGCAGCATGAAATGTTCCTGCAGTGCATCTTTAGCAGCAGCATATGTCGCATTTGCAGGTTGCTGTGACTGGAAAACCTTGTGTACTGCTGGTTCTGCCGAGTATAGGAGAGTAGCCACCTTGCTGTCTTCATCCGTCTCCCCAGTGGTCCGGAAATACATATCAAACCTGTCAATCCACATTCTCCATCTCGGTAAGAGGCTGGATGGGGCCCACGAGATGTCAAATTCGGGCATTGGTGTAAGTGCCCCTTGCTGTCTCGGCACATGTGGTACTTGGGCGGCGGTGGCCGCCGCAGCAGCGGCTGCTGCAGCAGCCTGGACAGCCATGACAGCGAGCGCACAGGCACCCCACACTAGGACTGGGGCCACAAATCACTGATTTGCTGCTCCGGGCAAAGCTGCGCCCAGATTTTGAGTGTGATACTGTTGGACTGACCCCCTTCGCAACTACTTCTGATGATCTTCCTCCACCACCACACAGCCAGCCAAATGCCCTCTGAGGCACCTTCAACTGTCCACAAATGTTGGGTTAGAGCCCCTTAGCACTCTAACTCCCTGGGGTGCTGAACTCACTAGCCCCCTTTCACCAATGTCCAAACAGCCAGGAGTAACAAAGAAGGAACTCCAATGCCACAGATAATGACACCAAAAATGTAGCGGGCTGGGCCCAGGGGACAAAGATGGTAGGCCTTCCTCAGCTCATCACTTCAAACTCGATGTGAAAGAAATGCCCAAAACACTTCAAAATACGAAAATGCACAGCATCAGCTGTCCCCTCATCAGGGAATCCAAACATTTCACCTGGATGGGTGCACAAGCACTCTTAAAAAGAGCTGCAACGCTCTCCGGCACGTGTGCAAAATGGCGGCCAAGCTGCGTGGTTACTGCTGGCTCCACAGTATGCAGAAGACGAAGAATAAAGCAACAAATTCACCGCTCCCTCACCGCCTATGCCAGGTTGGTACCCCGCTTCATCACCACTATTGCGATGTTCTGATGGCATCCAGAACCCCAGTGAGCCCCCCACTGCTTACACACACACAGTTTGGGCTCCACAGTCGCTCTGATGTGGCTGGGAACGCCCCTTTTATTTATAGCAGACGCGGCAGAGTTGCGTCACTCCGCTGCGTGTGTACCCTTAAAGGGGCAGCCACCACAGTAGAAGGGAGGGCAAATGGCTTAATAATCAAGGGCATTGTGCTGCCAAACAGAAAACAGATTGTGTATTGCATACGGAGGGTAGCATCAAGATTGTGTAAAATGGAAAGAAGCGCTATCTTAAATCTTTTGAAAACAGGAAACGTTCCCATTCAAATAAAAGCACTTTAAAACTGGACTCACACGCACCAGCAACATTTTTCAAACAAACATACACTGTTTGGATCAATATCAACTGTAAAAGAGGGGCTATTACATATTTCCAAGTCCTGAACCATGCCTTTCATGTTAAACAGCGTTGCTCGCAGGCTAGCCCATCACTCACAAATAGAAGATCAATACAAACGGTGTCCATATGAAACAATTCCCATTGGACAACAATAAAACACTCTGCCCTGTGTGAGCGTTTCAGACCATCTCCCACTAAGAGGGCAAAATGTACTCATGTTTTATAACTTGAAAGGAAATTCACGATGGCCACCAGCATAGGTATGTGTTAAAATGCCATTAGCGACTAATTGCACCAAATATTACCAGATGACACAAATAGCTCTCAAACCAGGAAATGCTTTTCATGGGCTTTCACGTGCAAAGTGCCCCAGAACATTATTCTGGAAGGTTGGCCACCCTAGTGCCAAGCTCAGTGAATTGTTAATTCAGTTCCTTTGCAGACCAAAGCTGGGAATCTCTTCATGAAAATGTCACCTCGCGTTTGATCTCATTGGCGTAATAAGACTGATTAATTGCTGGAAGGAAGATGATTGTCTTGGCCTCGAGGTCCCAGCGAAATGCTCTGGCTAGTTGCCCCCTGTTTCTGCTTCTCCTCCATTTTTCAGGCACTTTTCTTCCTGTCTGTGCGCCATATTTTGCATATCTATTTATTTCCACCACTACCCAAACTATTACCCTGTGTCCCTCGGCCTTTTTTTTCTGTCCCTGTCTCCAACGCTACTCGCTATTACTCTGCACAAACAATGCCAATTGGCAGGTGACTTAATGGCACACGTTTGTTCTGTGTCAAGGTCCTGAAAGTCCAGGCTCACATTACCTTTCATTGGTGTATTTGCAGTCTTTCATTCAGAACGTGGAAAATAAAGCTACAAACCTATTATGTATGCTTAACAGGCTTTTGTAATTATCTATATGTTAACAGGCAGGTTTCTTTTTTTTTAGTGTATATGATTTGTATTAAAGAAACCTCACACAAAAAGCAATGTAATAAAAATAACTTAAATATACCTAAACACAAAAAGATAATAAAACATCCATCACATATAGATTTTCAACGCCACAATTTTTTAAAAGAAAATTCAGAAAAGATTAATATATACAACGTAAGACTGCTAAGCACAATGAAATCCTACTTACTGACATGCTTTGAGACCAGAACACCAACCTATCAAACAGCCTCAATTCAGAGACAAGAGAAAGGAGGTTTGTTTATTGTGTCATTTGTGTAATCTGCTCTTTAAAGCCAAAGCATACATATTTTTAACAGCTAGAGCTCAGAAGGGATGTGAAGAAGCACTGAAATTGTAGAGTGGGCCCTGACTCCAGCTTCACCACTTAACCAAAGCTTTTGTTCCTGGGAAAATAAGTAATCTCGCTGTGCTTTAGCTGCACAATCAAGATTCCCTAGTAGTTCATTTCACAGCTTACACTATTTAAAAAAATCCTCGCTCTAGGTTTTAATACTAATGGTGAGCATTCATGGACTGCACATCACAAAGCTGCCTGCCCCATGCCTTGATTATGGCAGCACCACTTGAAAACCATGGCCCTGCTTTGAACTGAAAAGCGAAATGGACACTGATTTGTTTTAGCCTTTGTTTTAGCCATGCAGCTGTCCAACTAAGGACATATTGGTTTATCTTCAGTGTCTACCCGTATTCATTAATGCCATCTAGTTATATTTGATCCCTTCTCCTTTGGGCCCTAGCAAGATAGATGTGAAGCAGGGAGTTACTATCTATTGATGCGGGCAGAACAGGATACTGTTACTTTTGGGCAGGGGTGAAGTCCTAAAAATTAAAGTGGGGGGAACTCATCAACAAATGCAATGAGATGTGGCGCCACCAGAAATTAGCATATCAAGGTGAAATATGCACATTTCATTAAATTGCCTTTGCATAACCACTCAAATTGCACAGGACGAATGGCATTTGCCTTTCATAAAATTACCACACACACAAAACCAAGAGAGGATATTTTCTTCTAATGGTATTTTTGAAAACATTAAAAGGTGTGCATGTTTTAAACTCCAAGAACCAATACAAATATTTTCCCTGGGACTTGCAGAACCAAAATGGGACATTTCAACTTTAGTTGTTTATTTTTAATCAGGTCATATAGTGCAGTGGTGAAGTGTCCAGCCTAGAAACCTAACGACTGTGGTTCTATCCCCAGGTCTGCTTTAATGCATAAATTCAAAGAGGACATTCAATTTGAGTCCACCCTCTGAAAAAAGTGGGTGGACTGTGTCCCCCCGCGTGTACCCTCGACTTGAGCACTGCTTTTGGGTGTAATTGTAATTGGTTATTTATAACGCACTTACTCTAAGCCGGTTCCGGGGATCGAACCTGTAGTCTTGCTTCCAAGGCGAGGCGTTGCCCCTGAACTAGCCTCCCGAGACAATTTGAGCCGCGTTGCCGAAGGGGATTCAGGTGTGTGAGGGCAGCGTGAACTGTGCACGCGAGGCATTTCGCAATGCCCACCACACCAAGAGTTGCCACCTTTAATAAAAAGGTGTTATTTCTCTACACATTTGTTAATGACATTATCAACCATGAAGGATTGAAAGGCCGGTCTGGTCAAGTTTCACATTTTCCCTGCAGGTCTTGGCTAAGCTTTTGCCCGTTACATTTCTAAACCTCTGTCCCCTTCCTGCACAGGGCTTGTTCAAGGGGTCAGGTGGGCATATACAGGAGATAATGGAACACTGTGTACACATTTACTTGGTAGACATTGGTTGCCATGTCCACAGTATTTAATCATTAACCCATTTTACTGAGGTCGCTATCACCACAGATTGAGGATGCATACGACGATGCCCCCCATATATATGCGAATTGGGGGTCCCACGCTAGCTGTACTATGCGGGATTTCCCTCCGTGCTGTGAGGCGTAAATACATTTCAGAATGACTGATTAAAATAAATGGCCGCGGCAAGTTATTATATTATGTTTTCAATGTCTACGCACACAAGCCACATTCAACACAAATGTCACTCAGCACTCCTAAAATAGTTTTCTCCAGAGTGTATTTACTGGGTACAAAAAAAAAAAAAAGAAATTGATCAATAGATACACAATCCAGACCCCAAAATTCACAAACCCAGAAAAGATCCCAACAATGAGCCCCTCATATAACAGATCTTTCCAGAAGTTCCTGCAATCATTGTAGCCTCTTGAAGGGGAAGGCTTGTACGGCTGTCGGCATTTATTCCGGTTTGTGAAAGGATGGGGCAGGACTGTGTTGAAATGAAAATACATCCAATGTCCTGGGGAGCCTTCCTTCCCCAGCAGGGGACCCTGAATACATCTGGAAGTGCGGGGGCTATGTGGCTGCACTTGTTATATGAAGGCTGCAGCTACGAGGCTTTGCCTCACGCATGCTGATGTATTGTGCCTACGCTGCCATCGCCCCGCCTGCAGGGCAAGCGCCTACACAGTTTCATGGGGGTCAAGCTATGCATACGGCGATCTAGCTGGCGTCTGACTGTTATTTTGGAATTCGAGGCTGTTTTAGGCATGCGATAGCAGCGCAGCCACATGTGAGGGCATACTGTGCTACCTATAACAGCCTGTCGTTCATATTGAGACAGCCAAAACCTATTGGCTCTGCCAATGCTTGTTTAAAGAGCCTTGCACTGCCCCCACCCCCTTCTCTCTCCCTCATGCCTTCCTCCACCCTACCCCACGGTCATCTCTCAGGCCCCCAATGGGGCACCAGCTCCACAGTTCGAAGACCACTGCTTAAATAATCGAAAATTAAATTGGATTGCCTGGTTTTTATTGTGATATTGTGTCTTAAAGTGTAGGGTTTTGCACAGGCCCACAACCGTTGTTAATAAATGATCACCACGGAGCCGGGGCTGCACAGAACCTGCCTTTATTTCAACACAGCAGTAACTGCCGAACTCCCTTGCCCCCTCCCTAACCCCAATGTCATTTCCTGTCCCTTGCACGTAGAGACCGCAACGGCGGTCTGCCCACATAACGATGTGGGCGGGCTAATGCCCGTGCAAGGCGAGAGACGACCTGACATCTCCCTCCTTTTTAAAGTACCAGGTCCTCACCTCTCCTCACTCCATTTCTTCAATAAGTCTGTGAGGTTTTATGCGACTCCTCTGGGGTCTCCTTGTGCTGCGAGGAGTCGCCCAGGTCTCGGGTGGTTTGCCTGGCTGTCTTCGTCCTCCGAGGCCTCGCTGTCTCCGAGATAAGGTTTGTCTCATTGTCTTTCCTCCACGCAGGGTGTGTCTCTGTCCGTGGTGTCTGCGGGGTGAGCCCTCATGCGCTTGAAGTGTGAGACGTTGCGAGTTACCGAGGATTGGTCCTCTCTTTGTGCCGTGATCATTGTTCCCTTCTTCTGTGTCACGGTCAGTGGTTCCCTTGCGAACGTAGCATCCTCTTTCCACTGTTTCGGTTGACGCATCCACACCTGGTCTCCTAGTTCCACCGTTGATTCCCGAGCTCGCCTCTTATGATCGGCTGTGGCTTTCATTTTGGCCTTCGCGTTGTCATCTTTCTCCTTGGCTTCCTGTTCTAGTGGTGTTGCGGTTCCTGGGTTGGGGTCTTCTGGTAGCTGCGTTCTGAATGACCTTCTGAACATCAGGTCGGCCGAGAATATGCCAGTCGTGCTGTGGGAGGTGTGCCTGTAGTCCCTCAAAAGTTGGTAGAGAGCTTGTTTGAACGGCTTGTGGAGGATGGCGGCTATTTGTAGCGTTCTTTTGACATTGGCCATGAATCTCTCCATGATGCCATTTGCCTGTGGCCAACGGGGTGTTATTTTCCGGTGTTGGAAACCCATGTACCTGGAGAAGTTCTCAAAGTCCTGACTCATGAATGGCGCACCGTTGTCTGACTTTATCAGCCTTGGGATTCCGTAGGCGGACAACATGCGGTCCAGGGCTGGGATGACACTTGATGCAGCTGTGCTCTCCACTATTTGCTCTTCCGGGAACCGCAAGTGTTCATCTATTAGCACTAGCACGTAAGTGCCGTCTCGTAGCGGCCCAAAGAGGTATACCGCTAGTTCCTCCCATACTTGTGCCGGTAAGGGTGACATCTGGAGCGGGTTCGGGTGTGGTGGTGGTTCTATTTGTTCACATGTTGGGCAATTTCCCACAATTTCTTCCACCATGGTGTCGAGCCTCGGGAACCATACCTTCTGTCTTAGTAGCCGCTTTATGGCAACCACTCCTCGGTGGCTTTCATGCGCTGTGTGTATAGTTCTTTCTCGCAGGGCCTCCGGAATGAGCACCTTGCAACCCTTTAGTACTACGTGCTCGTCTACAATGGAGAGTTCATCTCGGACGTGGTCTATCCATTTGATGTCTTCTTGTACTGCTTCTGGTGCTTGTCTGGCCTGCTGTTTCATGTGTGTTCTCCTTTCTGTCTGTATGCAGTGTTTTACGATCCGGAGAGCCGGGTCTTGTTCTGACTGGGCGATAATAGCAGCCCACCCCACTGGCAGCGGTTGAAGGTTATGTACCACGTAGTTGATGTATGCGTCCGCTATAGATGGCTGGGATGCTCGCTGGACCTGTCGAGTGACGGGACAGGTAGTCTGCCGGGCTGTCCTCTTTGCCTGGGCGGTGTTTGATGAAAAATTTGTAAACTTGCAGACGCAGACCCCACCTGGCTAACCGCGGGTGCATTCTCGCCTTGGGGTCTCTGTATATTGTGAGCAGGGCTTGTTGGTCTGTCGTTATCATGAACTCTTTCCCATACAGAAATAGATGGAAGTACTCACACGCCCATACCACCGCCAGGCTTTCTTTTTCTGCTTGGGAGTATGCTTGTTCTGTGGGGGTGAGGCTTCTACTGGCGTATGCTACTATGTAAAGATTTGTGGGTGCCCCGGGTCTCTTTGTGTGAGAATGGCCCCTAGCCCGACCGGGCTGGCGTCAACTATTACTTCCGTGTCCCTTTTGGCATCAAAGTAGGCCATGTCTTCTGCTTTCGCGATGGCATTTCGTATTGCTTCAAATGCTTTTTGGCAGTCGCCAGACCAGACGTATGGTTGGTCCTTACGTGTTAGTAGGCGTAGCGGGTTGCTGACCGTGGCATAGTCCTTTAAATATCTCGAGCAGTAGTAGGCCAACCCGAAAAATGATCGCAGTTCCGTTACGGTAGTAGGGGGCAAAGCCGAGTTGAGGGCAGCTACCTTGTCCGTCCGCATACCTTTGTTGGAGAAAATATGTCCGAAGAAGTGTAGGGAGCCTTTACCGAACTCACATTTGGCTTTGTTTTGTGTAAGCCCAGCTGCTTCTAGGGCCGCACACTCCCTGTGTAGAGCAGTGTCATGTTCCTCCTTGGTTTTGCTAAATCTAAAACGTCATCCGAGTAATTGAGGCAATTGGGCACGTGTCTGATCACTCGATGGATTTCCTCTTGAAAGATCTCGGCGGCAGATGAAATTACCGAAACTGAGTCTCTTGTACTGGAACAGTCCTAGATGGGTTATAAAAGTTGTTATATACCTTGATTCAGGGCCTATCTCGATTTGATGGTACCCTTTTGTTAAGTCGAGTTTGGAGAAGACTTGCGCTCTGTGGAGAAGGTGGATCATGTCTGTGACCCTGGGCGCTTGATGCCTTTCCCTGTCAATCGCTATGTTTGCCCTCCTCATGTCTACGCACAGGCGTATCGACCCGTCGGGGGATTTCTTGGGAACCGGGACTATGGGTGATACCCATGGTGTTGGTCCAGAGACGGTTTCGATGACATTAAGCTTGATGAGCTTATCCAGCTCTTCCCCTACTTGTTGTTGTATGTTGATAGGTATGCCGCGGTAGTGCTGGGCAACTGAAGAGATTTCCGGGGTGATGTGGAGTTGCACCTTCCTATTTTTCAGCTTCCCTAGGCCTTTGAAGAGATTTGGAAAAGCTTGTTCTATGTCGTCAGGCTGGGCGAAGTATTTGTGGGTCATGAGTTGGTAAAGTATGTGGACCAGTCCCATTTCTACTGCTGTCTTAAAGCTTAGTATGCAACCGCTGTTGGCTTCCGTCTTCAAAATGTGTAGCGTGATCTTTGCGGCGTGATTTTTGTGTACACACCATGCTGAGATTGTGCCTTTACAAGGTAGTGGGGTTGTAGCTCTGTATGGATAGATGTCTACGGTGGCCTTGCGGATCTTGGGTGGACTGATGAGGGAGTCGTATGCTTGTTCGCTTATGATGTTGACTGTCGCCCCAGTGTCAATGAGGAATTCTAGGGGTGTGTTGTTGACCTGTAGTGTGAGGGTGGGGCTGTGTTGGGTGGCCGTGGTGTTGTTGAGAGCCCACACGTATCCTTTCTTCCTCTGGTCTTCCTCCAATGACTGAGATGCAGTGCTGGATGGGGATCACATCTCAATGTATCTGACGAATCTCCTTCTCTGGGATCTTCTGGAGCCTTCTGATGGCCTCTTGTCATCACATGCATACGATGTCCTTCGGGCTCTGTCTTCCCTTCTTGGTCCCTCCTGTTCGTCTTCACCCCTGGTGGCTGGTGGACTGAGGCGTGAATTCCTCTGTCTTTCCTGATATCTCTGTCTGCTGAGTGTGGGTCCTGGCGCGTTCTTGCAGACCGTTCTATAATGGTCCATTCCGCTGCATGCGGTGCATTGTTGCCCTAATGCGGGGCATTCACCAGTGTGGGGATATTCATATCCACAGCGATAGCAGGTGGCGTCCACGCATTTACTGCCTTGCGAACCGCCTTGCTTGGGGGTGCTATATAGCTTGTTGATCATGTCTGTGTTTGGAGTCGACTGCTGTATGGTGACTTTTCGCAGGCTGTCCAGCTGTGATTCTACAGCCACCTCCATTCTGGCTAGTGCAAGTATTTCCTCCAGCGACCTTTGTTTTTGAAGCAGTTGCTTCCTGAAAGGTTGTGATATGCACCCTGCAATTGCCTGCCATCTCAACACCTCTTTGTTTGAATATTTGTGGAATTTGCAATATTTTAACTTGATGTGTAGGCGCATCACAAAATTGTCCATAGATTCCCCTTTTTCTTGCCTCGTGGTATGGAATATGTGACGCTCGTAGTCTATGTTGGTGTGGGGGGCAAAATATTCTGAAAATTTGCCATGGGGTTCCCCGTAAGTCACTGTGTCTACATTTAGTAGTTTACCGGCAATGTCTCTGACCGCTGGGCCAACGGCCATGAATAGTGTGTTTTTAAGTCTTGCATCATCCGTGAGACCTATAGCCCCTGTGTAGAATTTAAAGTCAAGTAGCCATATGACCCACCTGGGTCCTAGATTGGATGTGTCTCTTAGGTCAAAGGGGCCAGGCATGGGCATGTTCTGGGACGAACTTCCTGCCACTGGTGTCTGTTGTGCGTCATCTGGTGCCATACCTGTTGCTGCAGATGAGAACACTCCTGGACTGAATGGGTTGGACATGGTGCCTGTGTTGGAGCCTGGATTTGATTGCTCTGGTGCTTTTGAATGTCACTCGCTGGCTTCACTGTTTCTCCTTGTCTGGTGTGTGTCACACGTGGCCTCCAGGCCCTGGTGTCTTCCTTAGCCTTCACTGACACTAGTGCGGAGCGTGCAAACGTGTTTTGGCCCCCAAGGTGCGGTTTGAGGGCCGTTTTCAGCCGGGCTGCTATGGGGGGTGGGGCCGCTTTAAGGCCCGGTGTGCGCTCCAGCACGCGTGCTCCGGGGCTCTCTGACAGCCTCCCGGTGTGCTGAAGGTGAGGAGCGCCGACGCACCAAAGCTGCTCGACCGCGGTCCTCCAAGTGGCACGAGCGGGTGTTGAGCACCCCTGTCGCCAGATGTAGGGTTTTGCACGAGCCCTCAACTGTTGTTAATAAATGATCACGTTGGAGCCGGGGCTGCACAGAACTTGCCTTTATTTCAACACGGCAGTAACTGCCGAACTCCCTCGCCCCCTCCCTAACCCCAGCGTCATTTCCTGCCCCTTGCACGAAGAGACAGCAATGGCGGTCTGCCCACATAACGATGTGGGCGGGCTAATGCCTGTGCAAGGCGGGAGACGACCTGTCATAAAGTCCAATTTGATTATTTATACAGTGTGCTGTTGGTCTGATGAGTTTTAGATGCATTTACCTTCGCAAATTGTTCTGCTTATATGGCCCGATCCTTTGAGCTTATGTGGTCGATATTATGAATGTTGAATAATGAGCTACTTTGATGGTAGAAGATCGTCTGAATAAAGTTTTGAATTAATAAAGTGAATTGATATCGACCCGAATACATGTTTTGGAAGGATTGGAGTAGGTCAGTCAAGCGAGGCTATATTTATAGCCGGTGTTATTTGATCCTGTAAAATCAGCTGGGGGTTTTGGGGAAATGTACAAACCACGCCCCGTGAGGCCATTGTCATTTATGGAGTCAACAGAACCCTCCAATAGCAATGGCAGCATTATGCACGTAAAAGCGGCGCGCGGGTTACGTGGTGGAATTCTAATGAGAGCTAGTAGCTCTTTCGCCAACGTGAACTTAGTTTATTTTACTGACTAAGGTGAAAGCACAACAGGTTCAGCTTGGAGGTCTCAAAACATAAAACATTTGCGCTTTAATGCCTTGCTTGTATGCTTTTATTTATTATATAACGGATAGGGGAAACATTTGAATAATGGGGAAACTATGTTTTCCAGAATTTGTTCATTCATTGTAAAGCACCCTTTTACATTCATGTTGCCGTTGTGTGGTTCAGATGTATTAAGGGATTGTGCTGCCCTCTACTGGACAGCCATGATTGTAATTAGACAAGTACCAGAACGTTCAAAATCCAAACATTTAAACATTTCAAGAAATCACATTTAGAATTAATCGTTTTCTAAATTAAAGAAAAGCTACTGCAAAATAGCATTATTCGGCTACATTATTATGTATTATAATAATAATATGTATTTATACATAGTCATTTTAGACTTTTACACACAAAAAAGAAAGTACTTAAACATGTGCAATCATAGACTATTATATTCAATCAATTTCATATATATGTACAATGGTATGATAATAAGAGAACGTTAACACAACCCAACACAACATATCACAATACGACAATACACATACATCTACTCCTTATCATAGGATTACCTACATATACAGACGTACACTTAATAACATAACATAACAATCCACATAACAGTTACAAAAGTCGATTTGGGATTAATTAACGCGTACAGATATATGTAGACATGTACACACGTATACTCATGTGCGTGCACATTCGTACACACCTACATGCACAAACCCATCTATACACAGTTGCTCTCTTTTAAAAAGAAAAGAAAAATTCACCAAAGAAAATAATGCCTTGATATAATAATACAGTGTTCTCCTAAAACATTACATTAAAATTCTATCTACTTACTTAAAAGTTTTTAAACCCTTTTAATGGTAAGCCATAGCTGATAAAGTGCAACTAGTCAAGAGGTTGATGGAGAATTCAAGCAATAGCACCAAAACTCCTCAGACCTAATGGTTTCCTAATTATGTACAAACTCCCCAAAAGTACACACATATGAGGATCCGGCCCCCTTCATTTCGTCAGGGCCGATTACGAGCTTCCCATTGCGGAACCCGGATCGAACGCCTGGTAAAGGGGGAAGAGGGAGGTAACAATGGGACACTCGTAATGTGCCCGTTGTTACCTCCATCCCCATTCCCATTGAGCCCTATAGGGGCTCAAATGGGAATGGGGAATGGTTCCTGCAAGGAGGAATTACTGGGTCCTCCAATGTTGGAATGACCCAGTTATTCCCCATTGCAGGAACCCAGTAAATGAGCCCAGTTTGGTGGCATCCCTGGAGCTAATAGCTCCATGGCTACCGCCAAACTCGTAATGAGGGCCCATTCTGTAAATAACTATATGGCTGTCTGTCATTTTACAGATTCTGCAAGATCTTTGCTTTAGAGCTAGTTTAACTGAGGGCCGAGAACTGACAACAGAGGCAGCTGATTAATCCGAAGGCGCAGTAATAATGAATGCATTGCCAGATTTGGGCTTTGGAATATATGGAGCTGAGGTCGCAGAAAGTGGTGTATAACATTAGGCATATGCTTATAGCTCTTCAGTTTACATATGTGTTTATAGTTGTTATTCCAATCCCATAAATTACTTTTCTTTTCAAAGTATTCTTTAAGTATCTCATAATCACTACCAATTTTGTTTTTCCAGGCCCAATGTATCTGCTCGAACATTGCTAGATTTAAATCCTCGAATGTACTGCCCCTGTTAGCCGGCTTTCCGTCACCAATAGCACCCATCACTTTCAAGAGCGGGCACTGAGGGTAGCCCATGTTTTCTTTTGACCTGACCATCCAGAGATACCAACCCCAGTTCCAATCTAAGATGTTCCATCGGAGTTGAGGGCACAAGTTTTAGCATTGTTCTCCAAAATCTACCTTCTAGGCGCCTGTGGTCAGCGCCTCCAGTCCATAAAGTATGGCGGGACAAACGCATTGGTGGTATAGCTTTAAAATTCCCTCTAACAAGTAACCCGCTGTCTGATTTCCGAATCTATAGAAAAGTGAGGTTAGCTGTTTAGCTTTTCCAATTTTTGACTGATCGATGGAACTATAATCAGCCGACATGTTAACCTCCAGGCCTAAGTACGGGTATATGATATGGCAGTTATAATGCGCCTATACACAAGTTTTTCAAGGCGCGACAAGGCAAGGCAGGGGAACAATGGGAAGACAGACAACGATCTTACTAGGCCAGGTGACATTGAGATCGCGCAAGTGCAGGGGAGGGGGGAAGGGGACAAAGTGCCAGGGGGAAGGGGCAGTGCAGTACATGCGAACAACAATAAGACAAATAGATATATAAAGCGAAAAGTAAAAGGGCAGCCAGCTGGTGGCAAGTGCAAGGGTAAGTGCAGACATCAGGTGTCAAGTGCTGGGTAGTGAGTTATGTATTCTATGGGTCCTTGTGGTGTAGTAAGCACAACTCTGTTTATCTTCCTAGTTGTGACCAACATCGTCTTGGTCTTTTCATATTAATCGATAGCTCATTTTGGTCAGCATAATTAAACAATTCATAGAGCATAGATTTCCTCCCCA
This sequence comes from Ambystoma mexicanum, assembly GCF_040938575.1. Classification (NCBI taxonomy): domain Eukaryota; kingdom Metazoa; phylum Chordata; class Amphibia; order Caudata; family Ambystomatidae; genus Ambystoma; species Ambystoma mexicanum. The sequence goes on from NC_090936.1 coordinate 630,163,007, forward strand.
TGTATGTGTGATCGAGTATTGCCAGGTCATCAGCATATAATATGCTACGGACTTTGGTGACGCCGATCATGGGTGAACAGTTTGAATAGTTTGATCACCGCTCGGGCAGATCAGCCAGATATAAATTGAACAGCAGGGGAGCCAGCACACAACATTGCTTGACTCCCCTGCTTATTCGTTTAGATGGTGTGATCTGAGGCTCATTGCTCAGGCGAACCCTTGCAGTCGTATTACTGTGTAGCAATTTAACAATGGAAAGTAGCCACCCAGGGCAGCATACAATCTCAGTTTTGCTCAACAGCAGCGACCGATTTACATGGTCGAAGACTGCCCTAAAGTCCACGTACGTAATATATAGACCAGGGCCTTCCTTTGTTCTTGCCTCCGGGTTCATATGGCCTATTAGCCTAGTATTATATATCATAGTCGATCCAGGGCGAAAGGTCAGAATCTTCTTCCTCTCCACCCAGGCTTGCAGCTCTTCCTGCGCCACCGTAGCAAATACTTTTCCGGTTAAATCTAACATTGACAGCAATCTATAATTTTCAGGGAGGAATCTACTGTTTTTTATATATTGGTATCATTATAGATTGCTGCCAAGTTCTCACAATTTGCTGACCTCTACACACCCTATCAAAATGCATAGCCAATATAAGGGCCCAATCATCTGGATCGTTCTTAAGGACTATATTTGCTAGCCCATGTGGGCCAGGTGCCCAAGAGTTCCTAAATTCAATAAATAATTCTCTCAGCACTCCAGGCTTGATTTTGAAGGGCCGGCACTCTCTCAATATGTGCTCAGACCTTGAGGGACCATCAACAATTCCCATTTTTGCCTCCACAAACTTTATCCATGTCTCCTCGCCTATTGGGTTAATCAACTGTTTCTCCTTGGGGCCTTTGGCCAACGTAGGGAATTGCCAACTGGTGCGTGTATTTTTACCTCAAAGAGCCCCAATAAGCATTTGCCATTCTACATTCTTTAGAGAAAATCTCAACTTCTGACCCAGATATTATATGTAGACTTTACTTCTCTTTCTACTGGGGGGCATCTTAACATTTTAAGAATGCGAATCTCCCTCTGTATCTTCTGCTTGGAATCACAAGTCATAATGTCGAATGGTCTTGTATGATTTTTATCAGTAGCCAGTTGCTTATCCCTGCCAGATGTCGCAGTCCTTACTGCTAAACTGGCCAGTCATTCCTCAATTTCATGGCCATTGAATGATCTAAAGGTTACTCTACAGAGGTCATTTGGGTCATAGTTAGCACGGGTCATTTTGTCAGTATTAACTTTAGACCAGTATATCTGGTTTCCAGCATGGTTGCATGTTATACCTGATGTGCCCGATAGCATCGGTATTATTTTATTATCATTTTATTATTCATGAAAAATGTGGCAGGTGTGTTCTGAAAATGACGCCACATAAAGTATGTCCCTTGGAACTCTTATTATTGGGATAAGCAGGCCCTGGGTCCCTGGCGTTACAGGTGGTTCTAGGCCTTTTCCGGGTGGTTTCCTTCCATTGAGTCTTTTCTACTGGGTTCTTATCCTGTATGTACAGGCATTTGGACAGGTGGCCCTAGCAAGCACTGAGCATAGCACTGCATAAGGAAATGGATACGGTGTAACGTGGCTTGCAGTGCAGGGTTAGGATGGATACGGTGTAATGTGGCGTGCAGGGCAGGGATAGGATGGATACGATATAACGTGGCTTGCAGCGCAGGGATAGGATGGATACGGTGTAACGTGGCTTGCCGCGCAGGGATAGGATGGATACGGTGTAATGTGGCGTGCAGGGCAGGGATAGGGTGGATACGATATAACGTGGCTTGCAGCGCAGGGATAGGATGGATACGGTGTAAAGTGGCTTGCAGCGCAGGGATAGGATGGATGCGGTGTAAGGTGGCTGGCAGGGATAAGATGGATACGGTGTAACGTGGCTTGCAGGGCAGGGATAGGATGGATACAATGTAACGTGGCTTGCAGCGCAGGGATGGGACGGATACAGTTTAACGTGGCTTGCAGCGCAGGGATAGGATGGATACGGTGTAACGTGGCTTGCAGCGCAGGGATAGGATGGATACAGTGTAACGTGGCTTGCAGCGCAGGGATGGGATGGATACAGTTTAACGTGGCTTGCAGCGCTGGGATAGGATGGATACGGTGTAACGTGGCTTGGAGCGCAGGGATAGTATGGATACGGTGTAATGTGGCTTGCAGCGCAAGGAAGGATGGATACGGGGTAACGTGGCTTGCAGGGCAGGGATAGGATGGATACGGTGTAATGTGGCTTGCAGGGTAGGGATAGGATGGATACGATGTAACGTGGCTTGCAGTGCAGGGGTAGGATGGATACGGTGTAACGTGGCTTGCAGGGCAGGGATAGGCTGGATACGGTGTAACGTGGCTTGCAGTGCAGGGATAGGATGGATACGGTGTAACGTGGCTTGCAGTGCAGGGATAGGATGGATACGGTGTAACGTGGCTTGCAGCGCAGGGATAGGATGGATACGGTGTAACGTGGCTTGCAGCGCAACGAAGGATGGATACGGGGTAACGTGGCTTGCAGGGCAGGGATAGGATGGATATGGTGTAATGTTGCTTGCAGGGAAGGGATACGATGTACGATGTAACGTGGCTTGCAGTGCAGGGATAGGATGGATACGGTGCAACGTGGCTTGCAGGGCAGGGATAGGCTGGATACGGTGTAACGTGGCTTGCAGTGCAGGGATAGGCTGGATACGGTGTAACGTGGCTTGCAGCGCAGGGATAGGATGGATACGGTGTAACGTGGCTTGCAGCGCAGGGATAGGATGGATACGGTGTAATGTGACTTACAGGGCAGGGAGGGTAAAGGATGGGAAAGGTGTAGTCTGAAGATAGTGTTTTCACTTCCTTCCTGAAGTGTACAATGGCTTGTAGGATACAGATTGGGAGGCTATTGCATGCTCTTTGTGCCGTTAGTACAAGGTCTCTTTCTTTGCAGTTTTTGGCTTCTAACCTGGTGATGTCATGGCTTCTACTGTTGAGTTAGAATACTTCGCGTTTCTCTGCCAGGATCAGCCATGAAGCCAAGCAGGATAATTTATTAGATATTGTGACACAAGTTGGACAACTAAGAAAAAGAGAACTTAAGAATGTTCTTATCATTGTGTTGGGAATCACACAGTACTAGCCCAGTCCCCATTGTATTTGCTGATGGTTCAGTCACTCACAGTGGTGAGGGTTTAAGCATCTACACACGTTCCCCTGTTCCCTTTCTTCTGTCATCTGGGGTCCTCTGCTTCTTGTCTTACACTCCCGGAGAGAGGACTGGTCTTGGTTTTAGGGCCCCACATGCTTTCGCAGGATAGGTCGGTGTAACAGCAGAATGCAGGCCCGTAACCCTTCCACCGTCTGGCTATCCAAGTGAGCTTCTTTGTCCTTTTCCTGTCCCGGGCAGCTGACTCTAGCCCCCTAAAAAAGCATTATCATCTACCTCGTGATGAGTCATACTGCTCTAAGGGGATCTCTTCTACTCCTCTCCTCCTCTCCTATGTCATCTTCATATATCCCTCTTTGAAGCCTCATGATATGACCGTACCTACACCCTTAATTAATTCAGTCTTTTTAGGCTTGTAGTGTGCCTGCTCTTTCTCCTCAACCCCTCCAACCTTCTTTCCTCCTTCTCCTTCTCTCCACCTGTTTAAACTCTCCTGATTGTCCTCCTCCTCAAATTCCTCTCTATTTCTTATTTTGCCTAATATCGTATCCAGTCTCCTTCTCAATTGACTTTGTTTCCGCCATCTGATCTTTCCCACAACTGCCACCTCAATATTTTCTTCCTCTCGTCTCCTAAGTGCAATTTTCCTCCTCTCCTCTATTAGCCTTTGTTCTTCCTATCTCTGTCCTTCTGATGTTCTTCTTTAAACCTCCTCCTTGTTCTCCAACGCCCTTCTCTACTCTCCACTTCTGGCCATCACCAGCTCAGCCCTAACCCCTCATCGTTCCCCCACCAACTTTAAGCAACACTCCATCTACTTCCTAAAAACACCCATTTAACAGACCCTCTCTATCTGGCAGCCCTGAAGTACACTCTTTTATCTGTGAAGTATCCGTCCAAAATGTCCTCCGGTAGGTGGGTGTATCGTGACCACTTTAGGAGGCAAAGATTGGAAGCAATGGTGCCGCAGGATTGCATTTGAGTTGGTAACTTTACTCATATTTGAAGCTTCCTTATATGGGGGGATGTTGTGGGCTAAGGTGTTGGGCCCCTGCCAAACTGCGGGATCACGTGGGATAAGGTAGGGGATCCTCCCCAAAAATTGCATCGCTGAGCATGGCACTTGGCTTTCATGGTCACCCCACACTCTTACTCAAGAGCCAGGAAAGGGACTTCATCACAGGTGCCAGTCATAATTGCATTGAAGGTGAGGCAGTGCTTGATTCTTTTAAATGGAAGCCACTCAAACTCACTAAGCACTGACTGTATTGATGAGACATGCAGCACTGTGGTGGACAACTTGCAGCGAGATGTGTGTGAATGTTCGGGTGCCTGTCACGAGGGTTTGGCATCATGCATGTGGAAGAGAATGAGGGCTGGGACATCCATACTTCATTCGTCAGTGGTAAGGAATGGCTTAATCTTGTGGAGAAGGGACAGCTGGTACCAGACCATTCATGTTTTCGTGGTGATGTGAGACTTGAATGAGATGTTGCTATCAAAGTTGGGGAACATTGTGTGGGGTATGAGGACGGGTGAGAATCCATCTAATTTAATACCAGCCAGCAACGTTTGGACTTGTGCTTGCTTTTTCGAGTTGATGAGAAGAACGAGGCAGTTGCGGTTGGTACTTCAGTTCCATGCTTGAATAATGTGTAGGCAAGTGTTAAGATGATGGAGGTCGCTGATGGATGGCATCCTTAGATAGAGTTGCATATCATCTGCATATTGTTGGGTTCTGATACTGACTTCGGATATGAGTTCCCCTTAGGGTTCTAGTTTGAGATTAAAGATGACGTGTGTGAGTATTGGATCTAGGAAAATGCCAGAGGTGACTGGGAGATCTTGTGATCTGTTGGTGCCCATTTGGACCAGCTCCTGTCTGTTGGGCTGGGTTAGTACTGTTTTGTCAGTACTCCTATGTCTAGTGAGAGTTTTGAGAATGGATTTTTATGTGTCAGAGACGTTGAGTGGGACCTATAGGCAGGAGTCTCCTTCTTCCAGGGCATGCAGTGTGTTGGCAATATTATACCAAGGTCATAAATTCGACTGATAGTCTTGCAGAAAGTTGTGTTCTGTGATTCTCCTGTGCAGCTGGAAGGCAATATCAGATTCAATGATTTTGCCAGTGAAACGGCGGTGAGTGATTGTTCCATAGTTTACCAAGTTGTCTGGTCCTACTTCAGTGTAGGTTTCTATAGGAAGGTATGATCTGGTCTCACACCATTAGGGAAGAAACCTTTTGTCAGTCAGGTCTGAGACAGTGGGGGGACAATTAAGGTATTTGTCCAGGGCACAGATACTAGATAGACCTAAAGTCCAGAGGTGAAGAGCAATATGTTCTGAGTGCATGTGTCAAGGAGTTCCCCCCTTCTCACCTGGATCCGTTCCTTGTTGGGGTCCTTGGTCGCTGTCTTCTTGCGGATGGACCTGGCTTTTACTAGGGCTGCTCGAGTCTCCTCCGACTCCAGGTTGCGTTCACTTCCGGGATCGTGGAATCCGGGAATCCAGGAGTCTTGTATAGACCGACTTGCACGGGAATCCAGGAAACAGGGAAAAAGGAAAGGGCTAGAAAGAGGAAGGGAATGAGGACAAGGAAACAAAGCTGTGAACTAGGTGCACACGTCTGGTAGCCACTTGCGATAGCATTGAGACACGCGGAGCTGCGGAAGGCGTGGTCTATAAATAGAATAGGCTACGTCCAGCGCATGGAGCGGAAAGAGGTGTTTATGCTGGACGGCCATGTTGGGAGTACTATGGAGTGCAAGCCCCGTTGAGACAGGCACCAGGAAGTCCAAAGGGGGCGTGCTCTGCGGTTCATGACAGCATGCCTCCTCCGAAGACCCCTTCCTCCAGGTTTGCCCGGGTGTATGAGGTGAAATCTTCTGAGTAGTCGTGGAGCCTTGATATTTGATATAGGCTCCCAGGTCCTTTCACTAGGAGGATATCCTTTCCATTCGACCAGGTATTGAAGCTGTCCCCGTCTGTACCTGGAATCACAGATCTGGGATACCTCATATTCCAATTGATTATCAACCATTAAAGGAGGGGGTCTGCAGGGTTTCCGGGAGGAAGGAATGTAGGGTTTCAATAGAGATGTATGAAAAACTGGATGAATTCTTTTCCAGGAGTCTGGTAGTTTAATCCAGTATGAGACGGGATTTATGATTTCTGTGATGGGAAATGGACCATAGTAACGGGGGGCCAATTTGTTTGGCCGTAGATGTCGGGGTAGTAATTTTGAGGACAACCAGACTTGATCACTGATTGCATAGGAAGGTCCTGGTCTTCTCTTAGAGTCTGCATACCTCTTGGTCTGTGTTCTGGCCTTCTCTAAGTAGTCCTTGTCCTCCCGGTGTATGTTGACGAGTGTTTCAATCCAGGAGTCCACAGTAGGTACCAGTGTAGAGTGAGGGAGAACTGAAGGCAAGACCGAGGTATGGAAGCCATGACTACAATAAAAAGGGCTGGTCTTAAGTGCTGAATGGTCAGAGTTGTTATATGCAAATTCAGCTACGGGTATCAGGAGAGACCAGTCGTCCTGAATCTTGGTGGCGAAACATCGAAGATATTGTTCCAGGGTCTGATTGACACGTTCTGTGGCTCTGTTGGTTTGAGGGTGATATCCCGAAGAGAGGGCACGTTGAATTCCTAGAATTTGACAGAGATGATTCCAGAATTGTGAGCTGTATTGAGGTCCTCGATCGGATATGATTTTGGAAGGGAGTCCATGCAAACGGAATATGTGTTCCAAGAAGATTCCTGCCAGTTCAGAGGAGGAGGGTAGTTTACGCAGTGACGTAAATTGAGCCATATGAGTTAACAAGTCAATGGTAACCATGATGGTAGTGTATCCTCTGGAAGGTGGTAATTCCACCATGAAGTCTGTAGCGATAAGCTCCCAAGGTCTTGTCAGCAATGTAGGTTGTAATAGAAGACCCGCAGGTCTCTTGTTATCATGTTTATTTTGGTTACAGACGACACAGGCTTGGATGTATCGCCGTACATCAAACTTCATTTTAGGCCACCAAAACTGTCTTTGTACAAGACGGAGGGTATTGGTGATGCCGCAATGTCCTGATTGGAGAGTGTCATGACAGAGGTTTATCAATCTTTGCTGTAACTTCTGTGTAGGAATGACCAATGCATTGTCTTTGAACAAATACCCATCCTTAGTCGTTAGATTCCATAGAATTCTTTTTGACGTATCCTTCCACAAATCAGAGGATTGAGTATGAGCTTGAATTTCATCCAGGAAGTTAACTGCTTGAGCTACAAAGATTGTGGGGGAAAACATCTTAGGATATGCCTTGTCTTCAATGGGTTTGTAGTCAGGACGTTGAGATAAGGTGTCAGCGATTACATTTTGTGATCTAGGAACATGAGTGATGTGGAACTGGTACTGGGCGAAGAAATAGGCCCAGCGCACCTGACGACTATTCCTACACTCCATTGATTGTAGAATATGGAGATTTCGATGGTCCATACGGACATGGACTGGATATTTCGCTCCCAGAAGTAGGCGTCGCTACTCAGTGAAGGCTTGACGGATGGCTAACAGTTCCTTTTCCAGGACGGAGTAGTGCGTTTCACTGGGAGTCAGTGTTCGTGAAAGATAAGTAATGGGGTGTTAAAGCTTATCTTCTAGCTCTTGTTTCAAGACTGCTCCTATTGCGTAATTAGAGGCATCCGTTTCCAATAGAAAGGTCCTGCTTGTGTCGGGTTGGGCCAAGACTGGCGCTTGTGTAAAGGCCGTCTTCAAACGTTGGAAAGCCATTTCTTGGGATGTGGACCAGTTGAAGGGAGTGTCCTTCTTCAGGAGGGCTACGATCGGTTGTACTATCTCAGAAAAGGTGGAGATAAACTTTCGATAGAAGTTGGCAAGCCCTAGGAAGGATTGCACCTGTTTCATGGAGGTGGGAATAGGCCAGGCCAGGATGGCCTTTACCTTTGAAGAATCCATACTGATTCCCTCTGGACTGAGGATAAATCCTAGTTAGTGAACAGAGGTGACGTGAAACAGGCATTTTTCGGGTTTGGCTAAATGTTTATGTTCTCAGAGTCTCTGTAATACAGCCTTCACGTGCTCTTCGTGCTTTAGAGGGTCCTTGGAGAAGATCAATATGTCATCCAGATAGACAATGACGAAAAGAAACAATATGTCCGAGAACACCCTATCCATGAAACGTTGAAATATTGCCGGGGCATTAGCTAATCCAAATGGCATGACTAGATATTCGTAGTGGCCAAAGGGTGTTCTGAAGGCAGTTTTCCATTCATCACCATTCCGGATACGAATCAGATGATAAGCACCGCAGAGGTCCAACTTGGTGAATATTACCACGCCTCTCACGGCTTCCAGGATGTCCGATATCAAGGGTAGAGGGTACCGGTCTTTGAGAGTACACTGATTTAGGCTGCGGTAATCGAGGCAGGGTCTGAGCTCTTTGGTGTCCTTCTTGGGAACAAAAAATAACGAAGCAGCAGCTGGAGATTTTGAAGGCCTTATGGTGCCATTTTCGAGATTAGTATCCAGGTAATCTCTGAGAGCCTTTTTCTCAGGTTCAGAAAGGATGAACATTCTGACGAAGGGAATCACTGTTGAGGGTTCTGTATCTATTGCGCAGTCTTCAGGTCTGTGTGGGGGTAAGGCCTGGACAATGGCAGTCGAAAACACATCAGCGTATCCTTGATAGGCCTCAGGAACTTGTATGACATTAAACACCATGAGCGGTGTCTGTTGGTCTCTAGGCGATTCCTTTTGGGATGTTGACAAGGGTTCCAGGAACAGGCAGTGTGACATACAAAATTCCGAGCCTAGGAACAATGATCCCGCTGTCCAGTTTATGTAAGGGTTATGTTTTTGTAGCCAGGGCATACCCAATACCATGGGGTAATGGGCCGATATAATGATATCAAACCTAATCAGCTCTTGATGGTGATTTATTGAGAGCTGAATTTCTTTGGTCTGCAGGCTTATGGGTCCTGAACTGAGAGGTCTTCCATCAATGGCATCCACCGGTTGCATGATACCTCATTTTTCATAAGGAATCTGGTGGCCCGCAACCCATTCTTGATCGATGAAGATCCCCACAGCTCCACAGTCTACCAAGGCCAAAATGGGATAGGTCTTGCTCTTGGAGGGTGATAGAAATGCCTGGAGAATGATCAGCTTGTTTTGTCCAGGAGAGTTCAAGGATGGAATTGACGTGGAGCAAACATCTCTCTCCCGAAGGTCTGCTCCATCTAGGATCGGGAGCTGGTGTTTCCCGAACGCTCAGGAGGCGCTAGCGGACATTCCCTAACCAAATGTTTGTCCGAAGCACAATACATACACAAGCCTGTATAGATCCTTCTCATCCTTTCTTGCAGGGATATGGGTCCACGAAATGCTCCAATCTGCATGGGTTCTGATTCAGAGGCTGAACTTGAGTTATTATCTGTCTTGACTGTGCTCTCAAAGGACTTCTTGGTTGGATTCCCCTTAGACTTCTTCTTTTCAGCCTTCCTTTCCTGTATGCGGAAGTCAATCTGCATAGCAAGGTCCATTAGTGCATGGAATGAGTTGGTCGAGCTACTCTGGCCAACTCATCCTTTATCTCTTCATTCAGTCCTCTCCTAAACAGGGTAAAGCTCGCCTCAGAGGACCAATCGGCTTCCTTGGCTAATTGTTTAAATCGCGTCACATAAGTGAGCATATCCTGGGTACCCTATTGAAAGTCTAACAAGCAGTATAGAACTGTTCAGTATAGAACTGTGCAGTATAGAACTGTTCAGGACGGTCAAACATGTTCTTTAATGCCTGTATGAAGCCATCATAGTCATCCAGGAGGGCATCCCCAGTGTTAACGAGGGGCGTAGCCCAAGTCAAGGCGTTGCCAGATAGGTTGGATATATTGAATCCTACCTTGGCCCTGGGAGTAGAAAAGTAATAGGGCTTGAACGTAAAATGGACTAGGCATGAATCCAAAAATCCGCGAAGGGTTTTTGTCGAACCGTCATACTTATCGACAATGCCGCCCAAGAAGACCCCTTCTTTAGTGGCAGAATCCCTGGATAAGACCAACTGTTTAAGTGCTGCGTTTTCCGCCTTTAAGTTTTGAACATTTCGGTAGATTGTTCCTGCAGACGCCGCATTAAGTCCTGAACGGCGGCTTCTATGACGTTATCTAGATGGGTCGGGTGGCATCTCAAACTGTCAAGGAGTTCCCCCCCTCTCACCTGGATCCATTCCTTGTTGGGGTCCTTGGTCACTGTCTTCTTGCGGATGGACCTGGCTTTGAATAGGCTACGTCCAGCGCATGGAGCAGAAAGAGGTGTTTATGCTGGACAGCCATGTTGGGAGTACTATGGAGTACAAGCCCCGTTGAGACAGGGACCAGGAAGTCCAAAAGGGGCGTGCTCTGCGGTTCATGACAGCATGATAGATTTAGTGATCGACTGTTAAAGTTTCCATATCAGGCTGCCTGTCCAGAAGCACTGCACAGATTAAATCAGTTGCTAAAGAGGCAAGAGTCAATTGTGAATGTTCACAGAAATATAAGGCCAGCACAGAAATAAGGTCAGACATAAGGCTTATTGAATCTAATCATAAAGAAAAGAAAGTGGATCTCAATCCAAAATTGCTAAAATGTGTACAATGCCTTTCGGGAAGGAAAAGAAAGACACATGGCAATGATGTTTTGATTCAATTTATGGAGAGCTGCACAGATAAAGAAACCGCAGTGCACAGTATCTTCAATGGGATATCAGAATTGTGCTCCAGGCAGCGAAAGTAAAACGGAGCATTTCATGTGTAATAAATAAAAGAATGTCATTTTTGTTTTTCCCTCATTCAGATTGACAATATGCTCAGCGAAAGGCTCACCAGGCTTTCAAAGTGTGAACATGGTTTCTGCCTATCACAAGCTCATCAACATGGACAATTTCAAAGCAACATGCAATTATGTTAAAACCGTGAAAGCCTTATAAAATGCTGTGTAAAGTTACCATTATGTATGAGTTTACAGGCTGCTTGCTGCAGGGTACATGGACGGTCGTTCCTCCAAACTTGAAACTAACCTCGAGGTTGCCCTGGAGATTCAGGCCTGGTTGTCTTCACCCATCATTTCCCTTCCTTAAAAGTACAAGCAGGAATACTTTTTAGATCAGAAATACGGTGGAGACCAGATAAGGTCAGGTCTATTCTGCAGCACTTGTCTCATAAAAAGTCCATTAGTGGCCATTACGCATTGAAGCTGGAGGCAGAACCTAAACACAGACCAGGCTCTAACCAGAGTTAGTCACATGTCTAAAGATAAATGAAACTGGGAGAGCAAGGGTGGGGGCAAGTGAGACAGAGCATATGGAACTGCAATTGGCTTTAATGGGAGAAATACATTTTATCGCATAAAAGGGGCAGCGCACATGGCACAACAGTCATTCCAGGCTTTTATTAAAGGTGTCAGTCACCCCTTCTAACCATGCTAAAAGGAATTTGGTGAGATACACACAGCTAAAGTTATTAATGGAAATGTGATTGGGGCATTCCCTTGATTCCAAGACATACGAAAGTTGGTAAATGTATGCTGGTAATAATTAATATGATGACTGTAAAGTGGCATATTTTTCACTAATATGGTTCCTGAGTAAATGAAGAAAAACTGTATCTCTGTACAGGAAGGACGTGCAGACTCCAGACTAGTCTTATCTGATTCACCTTAAAATATAGTTCTCAAAAATGTATTCATGCATGTAAACATGTGACTATTCAGGGTACCTGCCATGTTGAGATATTTTGTGAGCTCAATGCAGACTGATCCCATCTGTCAAAGTGGGATAATGAAGCTTTCTCCTCCCACAGCTATCCCAAATCACTCCCCCATCCACTTGTCCTATCAGCACACAGGTGGGAGGTGGGTAGTGAACATTAACCAATCCCTTTCGCGGGAATCATGACAAGTTAGTAATATCATTTGCCCTATAAATAAGCCAGTTTGCATCAGAACTGGAGTTCTTCCACTAATCCTGCTGCCGAAATCTGGTGAGAAACATCCCAGCAGAGAGGCCTAAATCCTGCATTGGAGACAGGCGCCAGGGCACATAGAAGCTGACTGGGACCCTTGGAAGAAAGAGAGGAGACCCTTGACTAACCCCCTTTGGTTGTCCCAGCGGTTTCCTGATGCTCCCTGATGCCCAGTTCCAGGCCTTTCCTGTAAGAGCTACCCCAAAGCCTTAGATTGTCTAGGCCCAATATTCTTCACCATTGTTTTAGTTATTTCCCCATTGTAAAAATCACCTGTTTGTCTGTATAGATCCCTAGCATATTTATCAAAGTAAATCAATTAATTCCCCTATTGAATTCACGTGATCTGTATTGTTGGCATTTGAAACAAACAATCTTTTCCCAGTGTGTTTTTAACCGGTATAGACATAAAGAACTGCCAAAATAATGAATCCCAAACCCTGCTTTCACGTGTGGGTGCAGGGTGCAAACAATATTCCCCTGTAACGCTCACCTGACTCCCACGAGGCGCTGGCCTGGTTCGCGCTGCTGTGACCTCTTCCAAGGTGATCTGGCTTGTCTGGCTTGCTGAAGTATCCTTCTGTAGGCGAAAATGGGGGATTAACTGTCTGCGGGGTAATGCAATCAGCCTCCCACTTTCCCCTCTCACCCTCCTCGAAACCCTTCTGTGATTCCTCGTAGCGTTCCACCTTAGGGTCTGGAAGGACGAGCTCTCCATCCTGCTTCTGATGCAGGGGCGCGTTGGTATCCAGTTACTTCACTGGAATTTCGGATTGGTGAGAACCAAACTTGCTTGGCTTCCATGTAAGTTTTTTGATAAGAGGTTCCCCTTGTGTCCACGCATTAATGTACTAATGCTAGTGTCTTTTTCCCCATAGGGGCCGGGGTACGGAATGCCGGGGAACAGGCACCGACCCGAGATGAGAGGTGAAATCCTTGTAGAAATCAGGTAAGTCTTTAATGAGCGTTTTTTGATAATGTCTTTTCATTCGCTCATTAACGCTGATGTCTCTTTTTCCCCTTAGGGGCCGGGGTCCGGAAATGCCAGGATGCGGCGCAGACCCGAAATGAAGGGGGATTGAATCAACAGGTAAGTCTTAACATGGAGATTTAGCTTTCCTTATTCCCTTCTCTCTCTCACCTTTTGTCCTGGTCTTTTTCTCCCTAGGCGCTGGGGCATGACTGCGAATCCGGATGATCGCTGCTGAACATGGAGGCGCCCTGTAAAGGTGAGTGGAATGTGGCGCTGTAGCGATCGACGCGATGAGCTTTTAAATAAAAGTCTTCCTTTTCAGGATTGTCGGCGAGATGTCTCCGGGATGCGGATTTAGCAGGTAAGGACTTTTCCTTCTTCTGTTCTCTTCTTCTCTTCCTTTGCAGGTGATCCAGGATGCTGGCAGGCGTGGCAGAAGTCAGGATGCAGGAGCAGACACGGTGAGCGTCCAGCTGCTAGATGCAGAACAACGCGAAGCACGTGTGGCTGTTCGGGTGGGGTTTAAATAGCCTTGGAAGAAGTTCCAGGTATGTATCCTTCCTCCAATCAGGTATGTATCCTTCCCCGACCACGCCCGGATGGTAAATTAGTCCCACAGGTAAAGTAGTTCCTTTCAGGCCTCAAGGAGGCCGGGATCCTGCAGCATGGTCTGCATCAAGTAAGTGCACCCAAGTACTTCCATAATGAGCCTGGTGCCTATGGCGCCAGGACTGATGTCTTTTAAGAGCCTGGCGCCATAGGCGCCAGGACACTATCCAAAGGGCCCCTATATGGGGTTGCTGGGTCCTTCCTTGGCGACTGGATGTCCGCTTTCGGGGACGCAGGGCTTGAACCGGCTCCCCGGGAGCGGGCATCATGACATCCCCATTGATAACATTCTTTTTAAATCAGAAGTGTGAAGCCTGGCAGTGCCTTTGCATATGCAAGGTGCAAAACGAAATTGCACACTGTCCTTGTAATATTCTTTTGTGTTATCTGGAATTGAATTATATACATCTAAATTCAGCTTTTCCCACAGACCCAGGGACACTAAGGAAACACATGCAGAGACTCCAATGGGGTCTTCAGCTAGTACTTGAAAGTTACCGCTTGTCACATGCACTTCTTCCTCTAGGGAGAAGGCTAAGGAGACAGTGTGGACCCCTGAAGGTTTACCCTTGCATCAGGGATCCCCTTTCACATAGTCAGTAGACCCACAAGCATAACATTTTCCAAATGTTTTGACAAATGGGGGTCTATGCTGACCTCCCTCTGGTTTGGCACCAGAGGTTTCACTAGCCTGATTCGTTTCCCTGGTGGCTTACCCTTCTTATGTTTGGGGCCCTCTTTTGGATTGGAGGTATTAGAATTCTCTTTGCCATCTTTCTTTTGCTGCTTCCCATCATCCTTCTTCTTAGTTGCCCCAGAATCCTTGTGAGTGGCCTTGTTGGCAACCCACAGGTCAACAGCCTTTGCTAACTCTTTGCGATCCTGGTCAGTAACAGGATTAATGCTTATACTACCGTAGCACATTCTGCAAATGATATTTTAGCCATTGATATAAAATTGAGGGCTGGAAAGGAGGAGTTGATCATGATTGTGAATTTGTATTTTAACCCGCTGAAACAGAATATGGATGAATTATTTAACACACTTGATGTATTATTTGAAAATGCAGTATTGAATAATAATTATGAAGGCATAATTGTTGGAGGCGACTTCAACGCCGATTGTTTAAGTGAATCAAATGGTTGTCTTTCATACAATTCTAAAAAAAAAAGCTGCTATATTTGGGTTGCGTTGGAAAGAGTTTTTTCTTGCTTGGAACATAAGATTTGTAAAATTATGTCGGGATACTTTAACATATACGTGGCATAGACAGAACTGCATGTCTACAATTGATTTTTTTGCCATTTCGGAGAGCCTGCTGAATTTATGTTCTCTCACCAGTGCCATGGATCTGGGGTTAAGTGTTCATTGTCTCATCACAATCAGAATTGATTTATTTTGGTTACAGTTGGATAATGCTCCTGAATTGGCCCTGGTAGAAATAGAGCGTCTCCCGGGGACTATTCGATGGAACAAATACCTGTGCTTGAAACTTGTACAAAGATTATCCAGTATGGTTCTATTTGATAATGGTCGGAAGTTCACAGGACAGGATTTCGCATACTTTGAAAAGTGGAATAACTATATTATACGAGATACATTAATCTTGATATCCAAAAATCGTCTCAACAATAAAGTAAAGCATTTACATCAATTTGACCCGCATATGGCGGCACTCAAGAAACAAAAACATTGTGATTTAAAATACATACTAGCCCATAAACTGCCCTTTTCTGAATATATTGAAAATAAAAAATTAATTGTACAACGGTTCAGAAATAACTGCAGAAGACATCGCTATCTTCTTCATTTACGTGACAACCAAAAAATAGTAGGATTTCTATGTAAACACAATACTAAATCGATTTGGCAGATGTTCAGAAAATCGGGTCAGACCTTGAGTGAGATGGCTCTTCCAAATGTAATTTCGGCCAATACTTGGGCGGCATATATTGAAGGAAATTTCAAACTTCCTACCAAGTTTGCCTTAAATCAATTCTCTATAAAAAAAAAATACTCTACCTCGTCTTCATTGGTCAATTGATGATATCATCTGGGCTATAGATAAACTTAATTATTCTATGGCTTGTGGATCGGATGGAATACCTGCATGTGCACTTAAGGCCGACCCTTTATTTTGGGCTACACTGCTGTTTATAAAGTTTGAGAATATATTTGTCACTGGGACAATTCCAGATTCATGGCATATCGCTATGATTGTTCCCATTTATAAGAAGGGAAATCCAGCGGAGCCAACAAATTATAGACCCATTGCCCTCATGGATTGCTCTTATAAAGTCTTCACCATTTTATTGTTAAATGAAATAGATCAATTTATAAAATCTCATGACATTTTATCTAAGAATCAAACTGGGTTCCGCAAACATATGGGAACTTCGATTAATGCCACTATGTTATCGCATATGCTGTATTCCTGTAAAAAAAATTACACAGGTAATATCTATATGGCGTCTTTAGATTTGCGCTCAGCTTTTGATTGCGTTATTCGCGACAAGCTGTGGTGCTAACTTCTAAAACTAGGTATTCCTGAAAATATTATTCAGATACTAGCTCTTCTACATACAGATACATATTTTAAAATCAGAATTAATAGTGAGGGTGATGTGACGCAGAATAACTTGTACTGGGGTGAAGCAAGGTTGTAGCCTAGCTTCTACTCTTTTTAACTTATATCTGCTTGATGTTGAAAATTTGTGGGAACAAACCTTATGCTTTCCGGTTAGACTTGGGCACCTTAAGATTCATTGGTTGGCTTATGCTGACGATATCATACTATTTGATAAAACTACTATAGGTTTACAAAATAAACTGCAGGTTTTCTCCACCTTTGCCATTGATCATAACTTACAGGAAAATGTTGGCAAATCAAAAATTTTAATCTTTTCAAGCTCAAAGAAAATTCCTCGCTATTCTTGGACTCTTGATGGGTGAAAATTGGAAAGAATTTCCATACTTAAATATTTGGGCTATGATGTATCGAATGATTTCTCCAAAAAATACTGGAATAATTTACTAACAACTAAGGTTAGACCTTTAATATCTTTGTTAAAAATTATTCATCGGAAATTTTGTAAATTCTCTCTAAATCCTGCAATTCAGTTTTATTTGCTAAAAATCGAACCTATCATTCTGTACAATCTGGACTTTTGTCTTTTTGACATTGATGAATTTCTAGACATGGTGCAAGGATCCATTTGGAAAAATGTGTTAAATCTTGCTAAATCTGTGCCAAATGCATGTATACGTGTTGAATTGGGTCTTTCTAGTCTATCATCTCGTCATCTATGGAGGCAAATGAATACCTATGATAACATGTTGAATCCTCCTAGAAACTCAATCTATGAAGAGTTTAATAGGATGTTGGATTTAGAAAATCCTATCTCTATTTCACAGTTTAAAAAAAGGATGGATGTGGCTCTTCGAATTAACATTACGAAAGAAGATTTAGCAATGACAGTGAGTTATGCTAAAAAAAGGTTATATCAAATGGATTGGGTTGATACTCAGGATAAAATTGGTACTTACAAATTGTATAAGGTGTTTGCTTTACATTCACACAAAAGGTCTCCTAGGCTGATGTATATAGAATGTTTTCCTGACATCAAAGTTCGGGAAATATACAAGCATTTTCGTATGAACCAATTTCATTCTAAAGAGCGTATTAGTCAGTCATTCAATTTGATTCGGATATATGTCGCTTTTGTGAGATACCCTCTCAAAGTGAAACTTTAAAACATCTGGTTATTTTCTGTAAACATTTTGACAATGAAAGAACTTTATATTTGGGAGACAAAAATGTTGGCAATTCTATTCTGTCGCGTGAAATACTTTGGTATAAATGTATGAACAATCCTTATATTGCATTTATGTGTGCTTTGGCTAGATTTCTATTCAAAATTGAAGAGCAATTTAGGCTGAAAATGCAGAGCTATCAAAATGTGATAGATTAAGAATGTTTACAATCTGTCTTAATTAATATTCTTGACTGTATTTTTAGTAACAGAATCTATTATTTTGTTCTTTCCTTTTCGCGATTTGATTAATTTTGAGTTATGTGGCCAAGTCTATTATGAAGAAAGAAATTATTTAACTCTGTAACCCTTTACCCAAAAATTCTAAGTTGCTCAAACATTCACACTCCCAGGTAGCCCAATGGGTAGCATCATGCTTTATGAGGGTCCTAAACCTCTTAAGGTACTGGAAGGAGTTTTCCCAAATCTAGCTATCAAAGCTAGCTTTACATTTTCATTCTCCAATCTTTCAAGTTCCCCCACCTCCATTACAGCATCAGTTGCAACCTGGGGGAGCCTAGACAAAAGCCAAGGAATCAACTGATTCCCTGTGAAACCCCAAATCCCATAGTTATATTCAAAAGCAGCCAACCAATCTAAAATATCAAGTCTCACCTCATACATACCCACAGCTTCTTTAGGCATGCAAGGCCTCTTAGGACTGGAAGACCTAGAATACTCTGGGAGAGAACCATTTTCAAGAGACAATTTGTTCATTTCAAGTTCATGATTCAATTCTGTGTCTCTGAGCCTGATTTCTTGATGTTTACTTTCAGTTTGCATTTGAATTCTTTTGAACTCTAACTCAAGTATTATCTTTTCAAAAGAGACAAATTCTGGACTCATTACTGGACCTGGTAGCGTCCCTGAGGTTATAGCTTGAGGACCTAAAGCAAATAGAGGTGCAGTGGGGCTCACATCCTGAGACTCTTCTGACTCTTCTAACTCATCAATAACATTAGAGCCTGACTCTGAATCATTATCATCCTCATCAACATTATCTACATTTGCTGAGGGGTAGGGGTTATAGCTCGACCTCTCAGTCTTTGATGATTCAACAATTTCTCAATCAATTCATTTTTCTTGCCTTTAAAAGAGAGAGACCTGACTTTACACATATCTTTCAGTTGATCTACTGTTACAATGATAGGGCTTCATGTTTGAAGTTATCCATATCTGGCATTCTAAAACAATTGCTTTTCTAGTGGTGCTTATCCTTGTGTAGGTTATTTGAACAAAAGTAAGAACAGCACTCTCAATGTAATAACTATACTTTATCCTCACCGCTGCCACCAGTGTTAGGCAGAATGGCAGTCAGTGCCCTCTGGGACCACTACACACAATTAGGACTACAGGTGTTAGCCAAACCAACCTTTAGTATAAGTCTGTACCACACAGTTTTTGGTAGCGAGCTGAGCAGCCAGGCTTATATCAAGAGTGAATGTGAGCAGTACTAGTAGTTACACAGAGGACTTTCAATCATAATGGTTCAAGTAGACACTTATACTCAAGGTTTCTTGGTAAAAACACATAATAATTTATTACACAATCATTTAGAAAACATTTCACTAGAAGGAGACAACTTAATATTATATACCAATACACTTCAATACAAAACTCTAAGCTTTTGAGACAGTTTGAGCTCCCCTGAAATAGGAGCCAAATGGCAGTTCAGTTACTTAGCAGTGACAAAAAAGAACAAAAGTAAGTAGAATAGATCACATATACTTTCTAGACAGTGCAAATAGTTTCAGTTCACCAGAAGAGTTCAATTCAAGTCAATAGGCCATGCCAAAGTCAATGGGCTAGTGTTCTGGATAGGAAAGAGCAGTTCTGGTATGAAATGGTAAAGTCTTTGCCAAAGTTCTCAGAAGTAATTTAGACAAAAAAGAATCATTTGTCGGGTCACAAGCTGATTAGGCCTGCAAGTTGGGAAAGTTTCACGAACTTTCACCACGAGAGTGGTGTTCTCTCAATCGGATTGGCATAGTACCTTTGTATGAAGAAACAAATGTTGCTGAAGTTATACTTCCTGGCAGGCACTGCAGATCTCGCTGTTCTTGAGCCTCAGTCATGGGGACAAGAGGGAGGATGTTGGGGGACTCCTGCACTGCACGGGATCATTGAAGAAAGCAAACAAGATGGAGTCACTTCAGTTCCAGTAGCTGTAGATTCAAGAACACAAACTGGTGTCCCTCTCCCTGGTTAATCCTAACCAGCCTGGGGAATGGTATCTAGGTGTCTTATGAGTTGATTGTTCCCACCAACTCAAAGGAAGAAGCCGTCCTTGAAGGAACTTCTCTGTCGAATGGAGTTTAGCAATTTGAACCTGCAGCAGGGCTTCACCGGGCAAACCAACGATCCAGGAGTTGCAGCAGCCGTCCTCTTCCAGCTCGTCTTTTGTTCTTTCGTTCCAGTGGTCGACGCTGCTTTCCAGTCCAAGAGACTCGCCTTTTAAACAGTTTTCTCCCTTTCATTCCAGCCTAGCTGTCACTCACTCAGCAGGGTGGATGTACTTGTCGGACAGTCAGACAGCCATTCACACCAAAATGGATTTGGGTCTCCTAGGAGGCTAAGCACAGAGAGTTTCGGGGACCTCCCTCACTTCCTGCCCACCCCAGCCACTCAGACGCCAGAGGCGGTCTTCAGTCCTGAATCCCGCCAAAGGCATACGAGGAAAGAGACCAAACCTGGTTTGGCACACTGAGACAAACACCAGAAGGACCTTTCCAAAAATAAAATGGCAAAAAAAGAAGACAGGGACCTGTTTAAACAAAGGGGCTTAAGGCGCCATCTTGAAAAACATGGCTCCCGTGATTTTTAGCTACCGGTGTTCGCGGTTGGGAAAAATCATGGTACTTTGTTGTAAAACCACTGCCACCAGCCTTTTCAATAGGAAATGGTAGCATTTGACTGCTACATGAGTATGTAGACACAGGGGATACTATGTAACCCCTCCAGCACTCCATTGTAAGATGTGTGTGCTGGGTCTATGAATTTGGAAAGACTAGTAAAGCAAATTTTACTTTACATTCTCTGGGATACAGTAGTTTATCCCAGAGAAGGTATTTAAACCTGTGGGAAGTCTAAAAAGAACCCCCTCTGTCACTGCAATGAGGGTGCTGTGTGACACACATGAAAAGATGATGCCTATGGAGTTACCTAAAACTCCATAATCAAAGAACACAACTGTAAAACACACATCAAAATACACGAAAGAGTGGGAAAAAAGGTTCTCACTCTTTCCAGGTAAAAAAGTCCTCAAAAATCCAACAAGGTTGTCGGGGTTCTCTAAGGTGAAGGGAATTAGCACATTTATGAGAATTCTCCCTAACAATACTCATGTCCTGAATTCTGGCTTTGCTCCTCCACACAGGTGCAGGAAGATGCTGTGGAAGTGACTGTACCGCCTCAAAGTGCTCTACGAGTAGTTGGTCTTTTATGAAGAATAAGGTGATCATTTTCTAAAGAGTAAACTGCACAGTGTTGACTGTCCACACGTGCACATAGCTTCACTTTGGTCCCGTTTAATGTGCTTTTTGTCATTTAGACTAAGAAGTGCAAAAAAAAAGGTGTGTTAAGCCTGGCAGATTCAGGTTAACACGCATGTTATACACTCCCTAGTGAAAAGAAGCGCACATGCATCTTACAGTAGGGCATCTGGAGGTGGTTACGATGGACTCCTATAGAATCCACCTACTTTCAGCTTGTCCTTCAAGCAGACAAGTCCCATAGAAATCCAGTGCTGTCTGCCAGCATGTGGAGGTGGTTACGATGGACTCCTATAGAATCCACCTACTTTCAGCTTGTCCTTCAAGCAGACAAGCCCCATAGAAATCCAGTGCTGTCTGCCAGCATGTGGAGGTGGTTACGATGGACTCCTATAGAATCCACCTACTTTCAGCTTGTCCTTCAAGCAGACAAGTCCCATAGAAATCCAGTGCTGTCTGCCAGCATGTGGAGGTGGTTACGATGGACTCCTATAGAATCCACCTACTTTCAGCTTGTCCTTCAAGCAGACAAGTCCCATAGAAATCCAGTGCTGTCTGCCAGCATGTGGAGGTGGTTACGATGGACTCCTATAGAATCCACCTACTTTCAGCTTGTCCTTCAAGCAGACAAGTCCCATAGAAATCCAGTGCTGTCTGCCAGCATGTGGAGGTGGTTACGATGGACTCCTATAGAATCCACCTACTTTCAGCTTGTCCTTCAAGCAGACAAGTCCCATAGAAATCCAGTGCTGTCTGCCAGCATGCGGAGGTGGTTACGATGGACTCCTATAGAATCCACCTACTTTCAGCTTGTCCTTCAAGCAGACAAGTCCCATAGAAATCCAGTGCTGTCTGCCAGCATGCGGAGGTGGTTACGATGGACTCCTATAGAATCCACCTACTTTCAGCTTGTCCTTCAAGCAGACAAGTCCCACAGAAATCCAGTGCTGTCTGCCAGCATGTGGAGGTGGTTACGATGGACTCCTATAGAATCCACCTACTTTCAGCTTGTCCTTCAAGCAGACAAGTCCCACAGAAATCCAGTGCTGTCTGCCAGCATGAAAATGACCTGCTGGCGGAAAACGATTTGGCTTTGAAAGGCCGGCCGGGAATGGGCGCTGGAATTCGATCCAGTCCCTTGCCCCCATCCCACCTGTCAAAACCAGGACAATCTCCATGCGTGGTAAAGCAGGTGCCAAAAGAGGCATACTGCTTTTAAGCCCATTTTAAACACTTCACCACTACAGAGGATTCGAAAATGACACCCTAGTTGTGGGAGATTAAACCAGAGACACTGATAATGCAACATACCATAAACGCGTGTAGCTTTATGTGTAAACTTCCTTCTCCCCCATTTCCCCGGCCCCCACGATGACCACACTGTAAAGCAAACATGTTTTACCAGTATCCCAGGTGCAGTCAGTATGTTTTGTCCACACCCCCCCAACACAGACCTTATCATTCAGGAGTTATTTTCTCCTTGCCTTGCCCACCTTCAAAAACCAGGGCTCACTTTAAAATGCGACCTCGGCAACTATTTTTTTTTTAAAAACAATTTGTATTACTTTATACACACAATAACTTGCAGACTTACATAAACAGGTATCATATATCTCATTCAGTCTTGATCGTTTGCTCCCTGCACTCCCCCCACCACCACCTCGCCAAATAGTTAGTTAGTTGCATTCTTGGCGATAAGATTGTGCACCACGTTGTACCTATTTAATTTTAGTTTTCTTCACCCCTGCATCTCGTTTAATTTCAACATTCTGAACACAAAATCGTACTTCCCTTTTTGCGTGAGTTCTGAATGTGGTCGCCTCTCAATCACGCATGCCAGTGCTTTGTTTTCTGATTATCCTGGCTACCATAAGTCGCGCGATTCTGGTTCTCCCTCTGCAGGTTAAAGAGGGTAGTGATTCAGCACATTCGTAACTGTGGGTGAGTATTAGTAGCAATTATTTCCCAAGAGTTTCGTGAGGTTAAGTCAGTTTAGCCAACAGCAGTCCAGCTCCTTGTGTTGTGTCATATAATCCTTGTTCTGGAGTTCAAACATCTGTATTTCTCTTTCGTATGCAATTGCTCTGGCAACATCTCCTTCCTTTTTAGAATCTCAGTGCCTTCCTCCCCAAACTGCACTGAGAATTCCTTTGAGTTCATCAATTTAAACCTGATATTGCTTTTGTTCATTTAGTCCATCAGGGGCTTCTACTGCATCTCTTAGCCAGCGCAGATGGTGGATTTCGCAGTCCATAAATGAGGGGGATTGCGTTATGTGTGCTGTAGCCATTATTCTCTCTTTAAGCATATCGTTATGGAGCTTTGCCAAGATATCTCTCAGAGCAGAGAACGGCCTTGTTTCAGGGTTTGCAGGACACTGTATGGCCTCTCAGTGTCCTGGTGAGTTACTTGGACCGTTATCTTTGAGAGTAAGGCTTTCATGCAATCTTTCATGCTTTGGAGCAGAGATTTTTCTCATAGGATGTTTAACCTAATCGTTATTAAAAATCTAGTGCGATTCTCGACACTTATGTTGAATATTTTGGACAGCGTCTTCCAGGTGTCTAATTGTAGCAATTGTGGACATTCCTGCCACTTTTGTCCTCAAGTGTTCTTTCTCTAGTTAATTCAGCCTACCTCCAGTTGTTCAATTTCTGTTTTATGTTCTGGATCTCCTACCGAATTCTCTCATCAGATGCAGGTAATTTCTCAACGTTAATTTTAGATCTTCCTTAAACTCTGCAAGTGGTTTGTCTAGCGTTTGTTTCTGAAGTAAGTTGGCCTTTCCACAGACGGATTCAGTGATCTGTTTTCGTACACCCTCTGTCTTCTACTATCATCACATCCTGAATGGCCCTGCCGACCTTGTTTCCCCCACAACATCAGGATAGTGATCCTACCCCCTTGGGTTCCTGAAGGGCATACTGTTGCAAACATTAAGTTGGTTTCCAATCTCGGAGGTAAGCCAGTATTCAGATTGCAGTTTACCATAGTGCATCAAATACCTCTAAATGTGATCCTGAACGCTGTATTTTAGAGTGCGCTACTTCGGTATTCAAGAGTAAAAAGAGAAACCTGTTCAGGTGTAAATAATATAGCAGAGCTCGACTCCCAGACTAGCCTCCAGCTTCAGTCTGACTGGGTTTTCCATATCAGGCTTTTATGGTGGCATCACCCTGTTGTTTGTTCTTCAGTTCCTCAGGGATCCATGAGGGCCTGGACCAGTCTCCTTACTCTGTGAGCAGGGTCGGGCTGGGACAAGAAATAGGCGTGGTCACCCAAACAAAAGTGGCCCACCGCTCTCCTCAAAAAAGTGGTCCACCCATTGCCTCACGACCTTTGACCTATGATGACATCCCAGGGAGCGATGAAACACGACCTTTCATCCCTTGACAAAACAGGAAGTGGCATCAAATGGCATTGTTCCTAAGTACACTACGAAAAATATGGTTATGATTCAACTAATGTGATATACATTTCATACAAGAATGGATCACCATATGTATCATTAATATCTGTGTGTATAGATCCATGTTGTCAAATTACTGTGAATCCAAGCTGACGTCCAAGGCCAAATGATAATATGTTATTGTATAGCCCTTACGCTTAAGCTCTTTATAGAACAAATGTGCACACAATATCACCCAACCTGTGTTGTTGCTCATTTATCGACCTAAGAACTAAGAAGGATGAAAGGCTTTTAGAAAAAAAAACGGCCCAGGCGTGGCCAGAATCCGGCCCCCACCCCCCAGGGACTATTTCTGCCCGGCCACGGGTCGAAAGGCCGAGGGGTCAATCCGACCCTGTCTGTGAGACGCAGAGAAACTCATGGCCTAGATCTCCATCTCTGTGCAGATGGTAGTGGCAACCATATTGAAGTCAGGCAGCGTGCTGGTGGTTTGATTAATAATCTGTGAGTTGGCTCTCTCTCACCTGCACATTACATCTAGCTGGTATCTTCACCTCCTGGTCTCCGCCGCCACTATGTTTATAGGGCTCTCTATTGGGTGGGTGGGATCGGGAACGGTAACATTGGCTTGGAGCTTAGAAACACTATCTTGGCCACGACCCCAGTCCTGGGATTTTGTAATATTCCTCTTTGTCAACAGCCTAATAGTTATGCATACAATGTTATTTCCTCGTAACCAGAGCTGTAAAGTGCTCCAGCAGCATTTGCACGTATCTGCTACCTAATATTCCTCTAAACCTGAATTACATGAGATGTCAATGTATCTAACAATAACTCATTAAAATGTCCTTGGTTAAAGATCAAATTTGGATCTCCATCCAATATATTTTAGTCAATATTGTGGCGCCCTACAATGTTCTGGTGTTTAGTGATAAATGGGTGTCAAACTTGGTGTTTTCGAAAATGAGAACCTTTTTTTTCTTTATTGTTTTTGGCTAAGAAACCTTAACCTTTATCAAATTCGAACACGTACACATCGATATATTTTGAATAAAATACACAGATCAAACATTAAAAAATACATGAAATGAAAATCAACTTTTCCAATAGAAAAATAATTTAGCATAAGAAAAAATTCAAAAAGAAAACCAAATCCTAACAAACATTCAATTTCAAAAATGTAAAAAAAAAAAATCACAAAAGCATGCACAGTAGAGGTCGTATGACCAGCTAAGCAACCCACCCAAACATGATCAACATCGACCAATGTTAACAATCCGGAGAACTTTCCAAGAGGGTTCCCTCTTAACCCTCGAACCGCAGGGCATTCAACCAACAAGTGTCTCAGGGTTTCGCTCTGTGCCTCAACTTTACAGAACCTACAGGTCGCCTGATTGGGATTCAACATACCAAACTTAACCAGCAATTGTTTAGTCACAAGCATGTTCCATCTAAAACGGAGAAAAATATACCTGACATACGTAGATGGTGTAAGGTGCTACAGTACCCAGTTTTTTATGATCTCCCCTGAAGTGGACCAGAGAAGGGTATGAATGCATCTTTTCTATTGTGTTAATCCAATCAAGTTTGTTTAGTGTCTTCTTCACTCTAGTTGGATTGTCTACCAGTTCTTTCACAGACAGACCCAATTCCATGAGGAGGGTATAACACTACTTGTATACGTCACCCAACCACACACAGGATTATGTCTCCAAAATCAACTTGAAGTCTGCATATAATGAACCATGAGGTGGGCAAAGTATCTTTTGGAGAGTAGACACCATTTTCCAGGGAGCTCTGGCCTTTAAAGTGACCGTACCCAGCTTAAATCTGAGTGCATATATGGGGACTGAATTCGGTAGGTGCAATGGCATTCTCCAAATCCATGCTTCAAGAATATTTAAGCAACCCAAAATTTCCAAAGAATACACATCTATGCCATATTGAATGTTTGGTACAATCTTCCCCTCATAGTACCTTATACAAGGCAGCACCGAAAACCAAACATAACGGGAGTCAACTCTCCCCAATTGGTTGGCAAGGGCCAAAGATTCCTTAGCCAGTCTTGAAGCTGTCACAAATGTGACTTGGACAAAATCAAGAACCCCAGGTATATAAGTGCTGTAACTTTCTCCACAGGCTTGGTCCCAATACGCCACTAATGCAAACAGCATTTCCGACCATTTGTGCACTGTAGAGCTTTAGTTTTCATAGGGTTGATTTGGTAAGAGTGCTCGTTAACAAAAGTTGAAAATACATTTAACATGCGCTGCAAGCCCCCTGCAGTGCAATCGAACAATAGAATGTCATCTACATAAAGCAGCTGCAACAGCTGTAAATGGACACGTTTTGGAGTTATAAAAGCAGCCGGTTTCAAATACTCCTGCAGGTCTGATATGTATAGATTGAACAGGCAGGGAGCGAGAAAACACCCATGCTTGACACCCCAAAAGGTTCTAATTTGACAAGATAGTAACCGCAACAGGTTTAGCCTAACCTGAATTTTGGAATTGGAGTATAAGCCTATTAACAGCCACAAAAGACCAAAGGGAATTCCCCAAGAATTACGTTTTTACCACAATAAATTGCAGTCAACTGTGTCAAAGTTGGCTGTTAATTCTATTGATGCAATAAACACTGACTTATAGTTACCACCCCACGCAAGATGCCGTAAAGAGATGCACCCAGATCCTTCCTGAATTCTATTTGCCACGTATCAAGTCTTCCAACCGTATGCACCCATGCCTCAAGATGGAACAGCAGGATAGATGCAAACACCTTACTGTCCTCATCAAGTAAGGCTATGGGCCTATAATTCAAAGGTTTAGATCTGAATCCTCTTTTATATATAGGCAGTATGTGAGATTTAGACCAGGATTCAGGAAAAAATCCAGAGCTCACAAGGGATTTAAACAAAATTGAGTTGTAAATGAATATTTTGCATGAATACCGCCTGATAATAAACATTGGCCTAAGCGCATTCACATCGCAGTGTAAATCACGTTTGAATTAATCTGAAAAAAGGCTGACTATGCCGCTATTTTAAGTTATCCGCCATTTTGATTAACTCCTGCTTTCTGTCCCATGTTAGAATTTGTGTTTTCGGCTCCAGCAGAGCAAAATGAACTTCGTACTGTCTCAATGTAGATAAGCATGCTGAAGCTGCTAAAGTGGATTGTTTGTCTTGCACTAAGGAAACCTTGCAGCTAAACAAGAGCCGTGCTAATCAATAATTTAGATGCCATCTGTACCAACAGTGTCTTCCCCGTTCAAATAGCAAAACAGAATGATGATTGGCTGAACATGTTTGGAAAACATATGAAGTGTTTAACAGAAAACAACAAATTATTCAAAGATGTTTAAACATTTATTAGTTATGTGGAAAGGCTATGTACCCAAGGTGAATATATGACACAAAGAGGGGCTGAACTATATGTCCGGGATTGTGAGAAAACTATATAAATACTCGTGTTTTTTAAATGCCCAGCACTGTCTCCTCTCACAGTATCTGCTTGCACACATTGCGGGGTGTTGAGAGCTAGACAGCTGTTCTGTTAAATAAAGTGTACTTGTACCTTAGTACTCGTGACTGGCATATTTCTATTATGTGGTATTAAGCATCGGTATTCTTAAATCTTTCAGATTACGCCCGAATAGGGACCCTCAGGGTTGACGTAACATTGCCAGATGAAGACAAGTCTGCCGGACCGGGATCGGAGAGTGACGGGGCCCCTGCAAAGTGAGACGCGATTCCTCCGCAGTACTGCATGCCTGATCCCTGGACGGTGAGCAGCGTTTAGTAGGACATCACGATGAGGATCCCTGTATCGAGTCCTGTTTTGCGAAAACGCCAGCCACGACGATTTGTAATACGATCAGACCCCTTTGAAATTTGAAATCAGGTGAGTTGTGCCCCGATTCTTAAAAGTCCTGATATTGGTTGCAGTTTTGTTTTTGCAAATACAAACAATGCCAGGTAAAGACAGTGATTTGATATGACTGGGAAATGGTCATTGTGTTTTAGGGTTTTATTCTGCAGAGAGAGACAATCTTTGAAACAAGGCCAACCAGCGCCACCAGATGGGTCCCAGCTTATTTAATGTATTGTAAGTATGGCCTAGGAACTATAGTATTTAATTAGATTTGGTACAGACAGACCAGACATGTTTCCGAACTTCAGTGGCCAGTCTATGGTAGTTTTGAAATTGCCCACCTAGAGCATTTAGAATCTGTATTGTTGAGAAAAAAGGCTAGGCCTGCAGCATTTGATGCAGTTAGAGATTGGAGGTAGGAAGCTATGCAGCAACTCAAAAGTAGAGAAAAGCATGCACATAGACACCTGACAAATGCTGAGAAAGCATTGTTGCATGATCAGCAGGTAAAGTCAGAATCCATTAGAAGTATGGACAGGGCTTTTCAACTAGATGTGCAAAAGATATATCCCTCTTAGGATTTTCAAACATTAGATGAGTTACTTAATAAATATATACATTTTTGAAAGAACGTAGAACTGTTTCATCTGCACAACCTCCTCCTGTTGTTGTTCTCCCTCTTCCCATTGTTGTTCCTCTTCCTCCGGTTGTTGTTCCCCCTCCTGCACCTGCACCCTTGCTGACAGTTGCCGTCGCCATAGTTCTGTCTACACCGCCAGCGGTATTGCCTCTGCTATCTATTGACTCTTTGCCAGGTGGTTCTGCTCCACCTTTAGTGGTTGAAGGGGCGGGAGCTGATCCACTCATGGCAAGTATCTAAAGGCAGAATGAGAGAATTGTATATGTGGGCTAAAAAGTACATAGAAGAGGGTGATGATGGGCTGTTTTAGTTGCAATTTATAACCAAGGGGGTATTCCTGAACAGAATATTTTGATAGAGCGGATGGGAACGTATTTAGTTGATATATGGAGAGATTTTGCAGACATGAATGTCCCACAGGTGTTGAGGGATTTGAATGTCCTTGCCCGCTCAAGGGACACTGCGAAGAAAGTATATGAGGATGTAGAGAAGGTATTTGAGTTTAAAAGGGAGCTAGATCGATTACAGGAAGATGGGATGGATGTAAATGATCAGCAAGCTTCATATGTGCAGAAGCGATTTCTTCCTCCATTGAAACCAATGAGTGAAGAAATGTGCATTTGCACAAGAGATGCTCTTAGATGGATTTCGGATATTTGAAGTGCATGACATGTTTAGTCAGTATGCTCCGGCAATGCAAAAGAAAGTGTTACAGATGATGGTAGAGTATCTACAAGATGAATTCATGAAGAGCAAGGAATGTTGTCCCATAGATTTGATGGTTATTTATAAAAGAGCATTTTCGCCCAATACTTCTTTGACTACTTTGTCACTTGATTTAGCCTTGTTGCTTAATAGACTTCAAATTTGCCTACTTTACAATTGCCGATGAGGGAGGTTCCTCTGACATTTGTTCCAAAAGTAGAGATTCCAGCTAATGCTGCAGAAGGAACACCGGCCACCACTATTGAAGCACATTATGTTTCACAGTTTGTCCATGCCTCGTTTTCTAGACAGGAAGTGAATACCATTAGGCAATCAATTAAAGATATTAGGAAGAATCCAACAGGATTTTTATAAAGAAGTTGAATCTGTCTTGCATTCACCGGTTTTCATGCTGGGTGATATAGATTTGTTGTTTCCCTTGATCCTTCCTACTTATTTGTTAAAGCAGATTTGAACTGTAGACGATCAGGCGGGGATGAGTGATACATGGGATGCCTTAGTACGAGTAGATGGGGAAAGGAATGCCAGTGCTAAACCACCACAGGTGATACTGATGTTGCCAGACAGAATAGTGACTACATTGAAACTTTGGTTCCTGAAAAAAGATTCATATGGGATAAGCTTACGGCTTGCATGCAATTAAAGTCAGAGGGTGCAACAGAGTATTTTAACAGATTTGAGCAAGTATTTTCAGATTTTAGTGGTCAAGACTTAAGTACAGAGCCAGGAAAGAGGCTGTTCATTGATAAGTTTGTGCATGGATTAGTGCTAAAAATCCAATCACAGATAATGACTTCTGAGAGTGCATGGCAAGCAAAATCACAATCTGAAGTGTTACATGTGGCTCAGTACTATGAGAATATAGTTAATACAGATAAGGAGAAGGTGGAAAAGAAGAAGAGAGACCTGAAAACTAGAGTGTTATTGCAGAAAATAGCTAGACGAGCCAGAGGTGGGAATACACAGCTCAGAGGCAAATTTACACCACAGGGTGGCACACAGCTGGGTCCTGTACACATGAACCAGTGTTCATATTGTAGACAGGAGAGTCATTGGTGAGCACAATGCCCGATCCTACAGCAGAGATCAAATAGCACGTATGGTGCCATGGGTAGACAATATAGAGGCCATCCTGGGATAGGGAGTCCTGGTAGAAGTCATTTTGCACAGAATCAACAGACTCCATCACAAGATAGTCGGCAACAGAGTATTACAAGTGGGAATATGTTTGACAATCCTTCAAATGTCTATTTTTCTGAGGATTTTGGATCTGACAATATACTGTTCCGTTAGGACAGCCCAAAGCAGGGTCTGGAACCGGTACCTATTCCCGTCGATCAGAAAGGGCTCTACGTTGCAATGAAGGTGGGGAATAGGGAACATCTCTTTTTGATAGATATAGGAGCACAGAAGTGTTCTATTGATCATTCAAGATTCCAGATATTCCACTGTCAGGGCAAAGTTTCTGTAGGATTCTTTGGTACGCCAGTGGTTAGTATGGTCTCTCGGCGGGTACCAATTTTACTGGGACCATTCACTGATTCTTGTCCATTTCTATTGACGACAAATTGTGGCAAAAATTTGTTGGGATTTAATTTATTAAAGGAATTAAATGCTGTGATTTACTGTTCTCCAGATGGAGTGTACTTAAAGATTTCGCCCCAGCAAACTTCCGTTCCACAATTTTTGTCTATGCCTTTACCAATTGAATTGAATAAAGTTCCGACATGTTTATGACTCCATCACAATGATAATGACGTTGGAATTTTACAAATTGAACCAGTTAAAATTATGTTGAAACCAGGGGTTAAATTGCAGCGTATTCCACAGTATAAGATTTTGGTTGAAGGTGAACAGGCTTTGAAGAGTATTATTTCTGATTTTGTACACCGAGGTGTAATTGAGGTAATTGTGGGAAGTGTGTGTAA
Source organism: Ambystoma mexicanum (assembly GCF_040938575.1). Lineage (NCBI taxonomy): Eukaryota > Metazoa > Chordata > Amphibia > Caudata > Ambystomatidae > Ambystoma > Ambystoma mexicanum. The sequence continues at coordinate 630,194,677 of NC_090936.1, forward strand.
TAGCCTGATTTTGCCAGTCTATAAAAAAGGGGATAATGCGATTCCTTTTCGTTTTATTATTGACTTGCGTGCAATTAATAAGGTTGTTGCTCGACCGTTTCCGATTGTGCCTGATGTTACCACAATTCTGACTATGATTCCAGCCACGGTTAACATTTTAGTGTTGTGGATTTGAAAAACGCTTTCTTTAGTATTCCTGTGCATGTTGAAAGCAGATATTTGTTCGCGTTCACCCTAGGGGGACGTTCGTTCACGTTCACTCATGTGCCGCAGGGGTACACTGAGAGTCGAAGCATTTATAGTAGAGCATTGAAAGAACAGCTTGATACACTTGAGTTACCTTCCACTTGCACACTGTTGCAATATGTTGATGATCTACTTCTAGCTGCTGGTTCTGAACCTGCATGCAAAGAATGCACTGTGTTGCTGCTTATTCATTTAGCAGAGCATGGGCATTAGGCTTTGTTGAAGAAGTTTCAGTATTGTCGACAGGAGGTCACCTATTTGGACTCATGTCAAAGGAGGGAAGAAGACTGACACCTGAACGGATACAAAGCATCTCTGATATGTCTGTTCCAAATACACAGAAAGAGGTCAGAGCTTTAACGGCATGGCCTCATATTGTAGACAGTGGATCCTGATTTTTTCTTTGTTGATAAAACCTATGTTGGCACTGACAATGAAAGACATTTCTTTGCTTTTACCGTGGAACATGGATTGCCAGAACGCTTTTGATCTGCTTAAGGCTGCTCTGTGTTCAGCACCAGTTTTGGGCACACCAAATTGCGAGAAAGGCTTTGTTTTGTATGTGAATGAATGTGATGGGTGTGCTTTGGCTGTTTTGACACAGGAACATGGGGTCAAGAATAGGCCGTGCAGCTATTTTTCCTCCACGTTAGACCCTGTTGCATGCGTTTTGACAAGATGTTTGAGAGCTGTAGCTGCTGCTGCTACATCCGTAAAACAAAGTGAGGGTTTTGTTTTAGTTAATTCTTTAACCGTGATGGTACCCCACTCCTTAGATGTGCTATTAAACAGAACACAGACGCAACATCTCACATCAGCCCGATTAACAAGATACAAGCTTATTCTATTTGCACTGCATATCCAAATTAAGAGATGTTGTTCATTGAATCTGGTTGAATTATTGCCTTCTCCACAAGAAAAGGATTTCAGTGACAAAATGTCACCTGATTGCCTCTTTATTACAGAACAAGAAACACAGGGCAGAATTGATTTAATTGATACACCCTTAAAGAATCTGCAAGGGGAGCTATTCTGTGATGGCTCCTGTTTTAAACTTCCGGATGGTACATCCACTGCTGCTTATGCAATCACCACATTTAGCACTGTTGTGGAAACTAAACAAATTCTGCATAATTCTGTGCAGGCCACAGAGATTATTGCGCTAACCAGAGCTTGTGAAATTTCTGAAGGGCTTAGTGTAAATATATCTATACAGAGAGTATGCATTTGGGGTGGTTCATAATTGTGGCCGACTATGGGCTGAGAGAGGATTCTTGACCTCACATGGAACAGAAATTGAACATGGCACTCTGATAGTCCGGTTGCTGTCAGCACTTGTGCTTCCTACACAACTAGCAATAATGAAGTGCGCCGCACACCAGAAAGTGACGGACGATGTAGGAAAAGGGAATGATTTTGCTGATAGAATAGCCAAACCAAACAGACTGCTACTGACCTGCACTCAAAGATGTACGTGTTCGATCCAACAAGATGGGTTACTGACACTTGTATGATGGACAAAGGGATTAGTTGTATAAAGGATATTGAGGCTGAAGCTACTCCAGAAGAAATCAAACAGTGGGCTGAGGGTCCAGCGGGTCTAGATGATGAGGGTTGTTGGGTGCATATTGAGAAGCAAAGATGGATGCCACTCAATGCCTATGTCACTCTTACGGTCACCATGGCTCATGGCCCAACACACATATGTGGCAAAAAGATTTGCCAACATTTAGATCCTGTCTGGTATAAAACTAATATTCAGAAAACTGCTGAACATCTGGTCTAGAGTTGCATGATATCCTTGCAACATAACATTAGGAAGGGAACACAGACACTGAAGGGCAGTTTTGGTCACGCCTCCATGCCTTTTGAGGTGATTCATTTTGATTTCATTGAGATGGAATGTTGCCAAAACTATAAATATGTCCTAATTGTGATCTGTGACTTTAGCAAATGGGTTGAGGCCTTCCCACTGAAAGATGCCACAGCAATGTCAACAGCAAAGACCATGTTTAAGGAATATTTTCCTAGGTTTGGCTTGCCGAGAGTAATTTGGTTCGATAATGGTCCACATTTTCTCGCTGCTGTCATCCTGCCAGGGTGTGCGGGATTACAGATCGATAAACGGTTTCACTCAGCCAGACATGCTCAGAGTACCAGCCTTGTGGAACGCCATAACGGTATTCTAAAGAACAAAATCGCCAAGGTGTGTGCGCACAGCAAAATGGCCTGACGCTTTGCCAATAGTCTTAGTATCAATGCGGATGACTGCACAATAAAAGACAGGGCTCTCCCCCTATGAGATTGTCATGGGGAGACCAGCCAATGTATGGAATGCACCGAGGCCCAAGCAGTTGAAAGAAATTGAGTACCTGCTTTTGTCTGACTATTGTGATCAGTTGACTCAAAACTTGTGTTTGATTCACCAACAGGAACAAGCAGCCCTCCCTGTAAAATATGAGGGTCCAGGTCATGGACTCAGACCTGGTCAGTGGGTCCTGGTGAAGAATTTCAAGAGGAGTACCTGCCTTGCAGCTCATTGGAAAGGACCACACCAGATCCTTTTGGTTACGCAAACCGCAGTACGAGTGACCGGAAAGAAACACTGGATCCATGGGACACATGTGAAAAGGATTCCTTTTCCTTTGCCCTATGACGAAGGGAATAGAAGGGAATTGTTGATCCTGACGCTCATAATGAGCCTGCTTTGATCAACACCGAAGGTGTCACGAAAGTTCTTCCTGAGCCTGTGGGGCCTGAGGAGTTTGCTGCTTCTTCATTTTCTTCTTCACCATCGATCGATCTTGTTTCTGCTTCTTTATCTTCTTCAGGAAATGACGATGCTTTGTTCACTGATCATTCAGCAGCTGGAGTTGTAAGGTACAATCTGCGACCACAGAACAGGATTTAGATTTAGAGTTTGCTGACATTACATTAATGTAAATGGAATTGGAAAGTACAGCTAGGATTCTGTGTCCACAAGAAACTGTTATGCTCACCTGGTCTCTGCAGGGACGTTGGGGCACGATTGGAGCCCTCCCAGGACTTGGCTCGCTTGGATAGACTCTCTCCCCCAGCTGCTGTGAAATCGAAGACTCAGGATTCTGGTACTGCCCCTGAGAGAAGATCAGAGGCAGTGAGAGTGGCGTGCTGATGTCGTGAACCCCCTCAACCCTTTTGTGCCAGAATGATGTGAGCAGGTGTTTGCCCATGCAAGCTCACCTGTTTTAAAGTAATGATGAGCTCTCCGTCCTGCTTTCTCTCAGTAGGGGCGCCGTGGATGGACCTAGTTGTGTCACTGGTCCTTAGCGTGGAGGTCCAGATCGGCTGCGACCTGTTCCACCTTGAAGGTAGGTGTTTATAACAATGATTATTGTCCGTATCCTTTGTGGTGATCTTCCCCAATGATTACTGTCCTTAATGTTATATTGTCCTTTCCTCTCTCTCTAGGTATGAAGATGGCCCACAGGTGCGTGGTGATGGAAGAGAGTCCAATCCGGAAAACCTACAAGTGGTAAATTGACTTTCCGGATGATGCGTTCGCAAGTTGCGCTGCCCAGCGTTTAGAGTTTATGCAATTGCTAACTTTGTGCTCTCTGTCTCCTTTGCAGGTGATGGCAAGCGGATCCCCAAACTCCTACCGGCTGCCAGATAAGAAGATCCGCAAGGATGCTGTGCCAGAAGATGGCCCTGTGTTGCTTGGGAGTTCGGGGCAGGTAAGTGCAAGGCGCCACCCAAAGTGGATTGGAGGAGACAGGTAAGAGGCTTGCGGCTGCTGCTGGGTTGGAAGCGAGTAGAAGTGGTCCAAGTGATGGCGATGCTGATCTCAGGCAAGATGCGTGCAGTAGCTGCAGAGTCGAAGCGGGTAGTAGAGCTTCCAGAGATGGCGTGGCTGACCTCAGGTAAGATACGCGTGGTATCTGCAGAGTCGGAAGCAGGTAGCAGAGCTTCCAGTGATGGCGGGGCTGACCTCAGGTAAGATGCGCATGGCAGCTGCAGAGTGGGAAGCGGACAGTGGTGCTTCCAGCAATGGCGTGGCTGATTCCTGGTAAGATGCTGGATGGGTTCCGTAGACTGAAGATGCTCGTGCTGAACAGGTAAGGATCTGTACACGGCGGTAAGCGTTACGCTGCACAAGCAGACTAACGCGAAGCACCAGCATGCGGGTGGGGCTGGCTTATATAGCCTGGCTCCAGCCACTCCCTTTAGGCCCAGCCTTGTGGCCCCACCTTGCCACTCCCCCTGTCTTCTGCACGTGCCTTCCATGCATCTGTATGGCCCTGCCCGGCCTAGATGCACGTGCCCTGAGAATACTGTGTGCAGAGCACACTTTGAAATGAGCCAGAGGCACCAAGACTGGGTCCAGTGGGACCCTGCCGGAGATAAAGTGAATGGCCCTTGACCAGTGGCCATGAAACCACTCCCAGTCAAGGCCCCTCTCATGGCTGTCATTCCCTCTGTTCCCGGTTTGGTGGGGTTGTCCCGGTGAAATTGTTTGATGAGTCGTGGAGCACGGACGAATTCAGCTGGTTCTCAAGTACGATCCTGAGGCCCGCAGCCCTCCCAATCGATTAGATAGTAAAGTTTTTAGCGCACTTTCTTGGAGTCCAGGATACTTTTCACCTCATCGCCCTACTCACCTCTAGACTGGTGGCATTTTCTTTTTTTGGACCTGCAAATGGCTTTTTTCCTGTGTTTCATTTACCCATAAGCTGTGCTATAGCAGCAGCTATCTCTCGCATTGAGTGAAAAAAAAAGATGGCGCCGGTATTATTTCTAAAGAATATAGCTTTCTATGGGGGGACCCCCTTCTCCATCACATATTTAAATGACTATTGCATGGAATAACCCCAAACCACAATAAGGCCTCTTTTAAATGCTTCGTGCCTAAGTTGTTTTGGACCTGGTCCAAAACCATCCAGGGGTTTGGGCTGTGCGGTCCGGCAAATATGTACCTTGTTTGTCTGTCTATGGGAAAACAAAGGGGATGTAGGACACAACTTTGGAAAAATAAATATTTTTCTCTTCTTAATAACTTTTTTATTTTTTAACAAATCTTTATGAATCCTTGCCATCTGGGGGCCCCGCACATTCCTAATCAACTTCAATATTTTGGCCAAATCTGTTACTCAAATCAAAAGTTATTAACAATAGAATGTTCTGAAGTTCCTATGGGAGTCCACTTCACCTTAACTATAGGGTGGCTACTGCCACCCTATAATATATATATATATATATATATATATATATATATTTATAAATATTATATAATGAACTGATTTATAAGCTCAAAAAATAGTGCAAGACTACAATTACTAAGTTCAAAAATAGCATAAGTCGAACTTACTTAAGTTTTGCTTACACTATTTTTGAAGCTTGGTAAATCACCCCCATTACAGGGCCTGCGGTAGCGGCCCTGTAGGTATGGTTAAGTTGCTCAACCCATAGGAAGAGCACTTTTTGAGCAGCTTATAACTTTGCCCCCCTAGGACAAATCCTCATGAAACGTAGCAAAACAGCTATATGGCCCGTCAGATTGATTCTTTGAAATGTGGTGAGGTTTCATTAAGGAAGGGTAAAATTATAGGGAGTCCCAAAATGTGTGCTTTTTTGTCATAGACACAATGGGAAAAGAAATGTGTTCATGCCAACAGCTTAAACCACTGGATGGATTTTCACCAAATTTGCAGCAGGAGCGGCGGCTTGGTCCCGAAAGTGTGCTTTTGTAAGTTTGGTGTAAATTTGTCCAGTAGTTTTTTTTAAATGACCAAAAAGTAGGTAAAAATAAATTTATGATATCTGGGTTCGGTCTGCGGACTCACTTCCCTATTTGGTCCACGGACGGGCCTCCAATTGGTCCAGAGGGCAGCATAACATTGGTGTCAAGGCAGTGGGCCTGGCGGTCAGCATGGAGGAATGTGTACTGTTATTTGCTTATTGGGGCATGCAGCATTGGGCAAAGCAGTAGGTTTGAATGGGAAAAAATAGTCTGCTTGCGGTTAGAGCCTGAAGTAGTGGACTAGATTACAACAAACTTGCGCAATGAGCATTAATAAGGACCTAAAAGCATGTTTTTGGAAATATGTTTTGTGTTTTATTTTTCCAAAGTGTAAGAATGTAAGTAGAAAATCTAGTGATATACATTTGGTGTCTGGGTAGTGGGCCTGGCCCTCGGTAAATGCAAATGTGTACTCTGATTAGCTTATTGGGGAATGCGGCCTGGCGGAAGACCATGCACCATGGATTTGGAGACTGGCCATGGCTGCAAGCCTTGAGCACTGGCCATTGGTTACATTATTAGGGTATAGTGGACTCTGAACTAGGATGAAGAGTAGGTGCAGTGAATAATATGGGTGGTTTGGTTGGGCTGGGCTTATGGTTGAGCCTTATGCCGTAGGCAATTAAACAATGATTTGCCTCCCCAGCATGCGCTGCTGATAATGACAGACCTAAGTATGTGTTGCAAAAAATATGTTTCTTAAAGGAGGTTTATAGTTATTTTATATATATGAAAAGAGGAATTATTAATAATTAATATACAGTGATGTAACACCATGAACAATGTTCACTTATAAAACCTATTCAATTGATAGAAAAACTTTGTTAACGGGATGCTACAGTTAAGATGCATCCCCTCCTTGGGACTCCTGTGCTGCAGTAGTTAGCCAGTAGCGTCTCACCCTGGCATCTGGGTTCTCATGGGCAATTCTATACTGCCCCTTCTACTTATGGACTTCTCTCCCTGCACAATGCATATGTGCATTTATAGGAGCACTGTGTACAATTATTTTTGTATAAGTAAGGGAAATGCAGATGCAAAAGATTTGTAGAAGATTGTTAAGTGGCAGTTGGTGTGTGTAAGCTTAATATGGTCATAGGGTTATATGTACAGTTTTTGGAAGTGATTGGTGGATGGATATGTGACTGTTTGAAAAGCAGGCATTGAGGGAGTGTTACAAATATAACATTGAAAAGGGTAGAAGCGCTGCCCTGTGTGAGGGTTTGCATGTGCCATCCGGGTCTTCTAATGATCCATGGCCTGGAAAGTGGAATGTGGAGACCGCAGATAGTTATAAAGGTGAATTGATTATGGTACTTATTGTGTGCTAGAGAAAAGTATGTGGGACAGAAAATTGTTTCTCTCCTTTTATATTTTTCTCTAGTATACAATTGTCCATTATTCCCATTAGAAAAACACAAAATGCTAATGGAAATGCTGGAGGAACCTATTGAGTCTAACTACTTTACCGATAAATGTAAAGTAGATGGAGCCAATAAGATTATTTTCTTTTCTATTTTTTCACTGTGAAAGGTGATTCCTTAAGGAACCTTTTTTGTGGTATTTTTCTATTTATTTTTTTATTTAATTTTTGCAGGAGAGGTCAGATGGGGAGGGAAATGATGGATGAGGCACCAACCACAAATATAGAGGGGCAGGTGGACAGGGGAAGATGTTGCACGTGTGTCACATCTAAGGTAAGGGGCAGTGTTTCTCATGCCCCTTGATTACAGCTTCTATAGCACTTCGAAATTGCTCCCCCCTGCAGAGTGGTGTGTTGCAGTATATACAAAGTACTGTTGTCTTTGAAAGATATGGATCAACAACCTCTTTTATCGCTTGCAAGGTAGCCGATGGGATTTTGTGTCCCACAGAAGTAGGCTGTGTGGTTACAGTATTGGTTCAGGAGGATGAGGTGGAGGAAGACAGCCTACTACTTCCTAAGAAAGGAATAACTTTTCTGAGAGCATTGCGGTGGTTGGATTTGGTGTGGCGGCGCATGAAGTGGTCCCATATGAGTATTGTCTAGGTAGTCCGTGACCGAGTAGAATGTTGAACTCAGTGCATTTCACTTTGGTAGCTTTAGTGTGTGGTACATTCCCAACAGTGGTAAAGAACTGCCACATCCATCATTCTCTCTGAGTGCTAGAGGTAGGCACTGCCTCTACCTTATCTTCTTGGTTCTCTTCATTGTTTTTTAAAGTACTTTGTTTCTTTTGTTGTGTTGGTCCTCCAGCTGGATGCCATTTTAACGATAAATAGCAGTTTAGCTAATATTCTTCCAAGTATGTTATGTGTGCTAGATTATGAATGTATAATGAGTAAGAATAGGTGTAGGAGCCATGCAAGGGTACATTTTGAGTTTCAAAGTTCCTAGATCAGCTGAAGATGCAGTTCCAAACTGTTTGGGAAGCACGGACCTGTTTGTGAAGTATGGACGCGTTCGCGAACACGCCATTGTGCCACGCGCACATGGTCAAGTGACATTGTCTGGAAACTCTGCGCTGACATCCGACATTCGTGGAAGTCAGACGAACACAAAAACAGGGGAAAACGTTGTAAAAAGTCTATATGATATTAAAAAAAGAGTTTTAGGGTGAAACTTTGTAAATTGGACAAACATGTTGCTATATTTGGGTAAGTATGGTATTAATAAGTTGTGGGAAATTAGCGTGCACTGGTAAAAAGCCATTCAATTCACTGAAAAAAACTTGTTAAAGGGACATTATGGTTAAGTTACACTAATAAAAACTGATTAAATTCACTGAAAAACCATTGTTAAATGTACGTTATGGTTACAAGCCAAACCAAAAAAAAACAGAAATTCACCAGTTATGGTAAGCTAAGCAACCATAACTCACGCCACCACTGTGCCCTGCTAAGACTAACACCCAGGACATGAAAGATGACATCACAAATGTCATTGATGACATCACATATTAAATACATTTTAATAAAAACAGTCCCTACAAGCTGTTGAGTGTATAATGTTGGAAACAAGATGTTAGGTGTGATTGCGAGACTAATCATGGACTAAAAGTATTAAATAATGTGCTTACGTAAACAAATAATGATATCCTATTGTTGTTAGTAGAGGAACCTAATCATACATACATATAGGCAATGGTTGCAGCATGCACCATAGAAGTACAATATTTTTAATCTGGTAATTTCAGATAGTAAAATAATAAATGCTACCAAATGAGAGTTTTGAGTAATGTGAAACATGGAATAAATAGGTAATAATTGAAATGTACCACACACTTGTGTTAGTAGAAGAAAAACATATAGAAACGCACAATGCATACAAATTAGAGTCACATACAGGGAAACTAAAGTAAGGAAGAAAGAAACAACAGCACTAAAAAGGGACAATAACATTAGAGTTATTCATTGTGTACGCAAATTAATTGTGTGTTTGAGGTGTGCTTATTGCCGCATGTATGTGCATTATGATCTCTGATTAAACTCTAAGGAAAGTACTTTAAGAACATAAAAAGGTTCATCTGTAGATATATAGCACCTTCTAGACTTTGGAAATTCTCACTGTCAGTAAAAACAAAAAACTAGCCTAATCATGTCAGTAAACAAAAACAAGTGGACCAGATATGTGATGTCATCAGTGATGTCATCAAATAAGTGTGATGTCATATTTCATGTACTAGGTGTCAGTCTTAGCAGTGCATGGTGGTGGTGTGAGTTATGGTTGCTTAGATTATCATAACTGGTGAATTTCTGGGGTTTTCCACTTTTACTTGTAACCCTATGTTTATTCAGTGAATATATGCGGTGGTGTTGTCTTGGCCGTTGGAGAATGATCTAGTGTGCAACACCTGGGTAAGTACCACCCTGTGTTTTGATACGCGCATATGCCCCCATATATACTGGATTATCTTGTTATACGCCACAATCATACCATTTTCCACATCTAACGCACAACATTTTATAGTGTGTTTCTAGATTCGAAGTAACCATTCAGAAATAATTGACTCAGTGACAGAAGAAATACAGATTTCTGTCAAGTTCCGTTCTTTCTGAGTCAGAACATACATACATCCTTCACAGGGTGCATCATGACGAGTTCCTAAGTAAACAGAGAAGCTACTAGAAGAGCACAAGCCAATTCACTCTTCAATGAGACCCTTAATATATAGAAGACCAATAACAGCACAGCAGCCATTGTGGCTGACAACAATGAAATTACACTATTAAAGGAACTTTAAAAACTTTAAAAACAACAAGTGAGTAAGTGGTGTGAAGAACACTCACTACAAAACGACATCCATATAGGGAGGATACCACGAGGACTAAGGATATTGACTATCCCCTCTTTCGAAGAACAAGATCCAGAGATGCTGAAGGAATGGGGTGATGCCACTAATGGCTGCTCCAAAACCTTCATTAAACTATTGGTTAAATATGCTGGTGGTGATTGTGAGAAGATACTGCTGAAAATGGCAGACATAGAAGCAAAACTGAAACCCATACCGGAGAGCGAGGCAGATAAGATATTAAGGTTGAACATGCAGAAAAATCTTTCAAACCATGAGGAGGAGATCAAGTTAAGAAAACAGAGAAAGTTCCTGGGTGACAAAGAGGACTATGAGACATAGCATGTCTACACATTTGCCCGAAGTGTTGACCAACTACGCCAAACAGCTATGAGTAAACCCACAGGACCAGCTCAAGACAATGCAAGTATGCTCTGTGAGACCTTGTCAAGATCTTAGTCAGATGTTACTGGGAATGAGAATGAGGAATCCTGTGTTCGTTTGAATTTTTCAGATGAGATGTGCCTGCTACGTCAAGATGGCAGAGCACAAAAACAGGGACGAGGAGCCAACTCAGCACGTGGAGGAGGAAGAGGTGGCAGAAATAAACGAGGAGGGGCAGGAAATGTGACCAGCAACACATTAATTAGATTGCTACACTCTGGCAAGTAGACACCTCTATGGAAGTGAGGAAAAACCATCTGATCACACTATAACCAACAAAGAGTTTTGAATTTGGGCCTCAATTTCTGCCCCACGGCACATTACGATTATGTGCAAACATGTATTGATTTTGATCACGCAAAATAAGATTACTAATGTTTTTGCCACCAATGCCTATGTTAAACCCATAAAACAAACTTTGTGTGTTCAGGAGCAGTTCTTGGATGGCTTATAACTTTGGCACCACTCAAATAAACTGCATGGAATTTTGGAATTCTATTGTAGATGTGGTACTGAAAGGCCTTGTAAAGGTTGGTGGGGTGCTGTAAAACAGGGGCGAAATTAGAGAGTGGGTCCAAAAATAACATAAAGGCTTATAAATGTGGTGTCATTTGTCGAATCTGCACAAAGGTTTGCAAGACGATTTTAAATCTAGATATACATGTTCTTGCAGAGGTTTGGTGGAATTCTGTTAAGAGGGGGCAACATTAGAGGGGGTGTACCAAAATATTTTAAAGGTTTATAAATGTGGTGCCATTTGACGAATGTGGACAAAAGTTTTCAGAAAGATTATAGACCCAACCTTGAATGTTTGTGTAAAGTCTGAATGGATATTATCAAGTTGGGGGCTAAGTTATATGACTATTGTATGACACGGTTTTGCAAATGTGCCTGTGTTTTATGTTTTGACAACTGTCATAATGTAGGTACAACAAATATTGATATACCTTTGGTGACTGAGGTATAGCCTGTGACCATGGGCAGTGGCCAGATTGTCCGGGTCATTGTATAAGGTCATGACCTGGACAATCTGGTTACTTGCCTTGACCACAAGTGATGAAATATGGTGTTAAAGTAGCCATGTCCACCTGGGACCGGCTGTATGATAAAGTTATTCCAAAGTAGGATAGGATTGAAAGGGAAAAAATATTTCTTGTGGTAATATGGTCATAGGTTCTGACTTATGTTTTCATGCTGATTTTATGAGAGAATAAAATTAAAGCATTTTTGCACTTTATACAGACCGAGTGTTCTCACGTTTTTTGTTCTGTTCAGCTCTTCATTTAACTGTTTTGCAATGCAGTAAACATTATTTGAGGTTGAGCTTTCTTTTTGAAATATTTATCGGCCTTTGCTGTGGCCATGTTAGAGCACCACTATAAGTAGGCAAGTGCACTGTGTTAGCAGGATTTTTTTGTTGATACATTTATTAACAGATGTGATTATATAAAGGAAGCACGTAAACAATTGTATGGTGAATGATGCTACGAAAGAATCCATCATAATCCCATCAAAGCATTGGAAGAAAAAGTGATGACATTGATAAAAAGATGGGAAAACAAGGGTATTTTGGAGGAGGATAATTGCAGATTCTTATTCACTTCGAGTTCTGTTACTCCTACTGTTTATTTTCTCCCCAAAATTAATAAGAATAGAACTAAACCTCCCACCAGACCGATCGTTGCCGTTTCTGGCTCTCTATTAGAAAATATGTCCAAATGTATTGATGAAACACTTTTTCCCTTTGTGTCCTCTCTTCCATTCTATGTGTGGGACACTACAGACCTTCTCTCCCACATTGAGGATATACCCTGGGAAAATGGCTATATATTAGCCACTATGGATGTGTTATCACTCTACACATCCATAGGTCAGGAATCCTAAGAGTCTTATTTGGAGTGTCCCTTATGGTGAATTCATTCAACTTTGTCGCAACTGTTCCACCTTGGAGGGGTTTGATCAGGCAAGTAGGATCAAGGCGTGGGGTTTTTGTGAACAATGGGCCTCATTACGACCCAGGCGTTAAGGGTTAATGCCGTCGTTAACCCTTAACGCCTATTCTGATTTTAACGGCTTCTTTTAGCAGCCGTTAAAATCCATGGCGCTAACCTGCCATGATGCTAATTACGCCACCGTATTTTACGGTGGCGTAATTAGCGCCTTCCCCACTCCCATTATGCCCTTTGGGGCAAAAAGGGGAATGGGGAAGGGAAAATGGGAAATGGGGATTTACCGCCCCACTCACCTTGGAATGGGGCGGTAAATCCGCCATCCACCATGGTGTAAACGTAGTTTACACCATGGAGGTAAAGTTGGCGCAATTAGCGCCTGGGTTGTAATGACCCCCAATGTTATCCCAGAAAAATCATTGAGCGTGCCTACATCAAAGTACGAGTGTGTGATAGATCTAGTTTGCTTGTAGCTACGGACAAATGGACTAAAAACTATCCTGATAAAATGGTCACACGCCTGATAATCAACCATAGCATGGCGACCCAGTCCATTTGCCAGATCATTAAGAGACATTGGAAGATGCTAATGGCTGATATAGACCTATCTAACAGACTCCATCCTAATCTTGATACTACTTTCAGACGCAATTGTTCCATCAAAGACACACTTGTGAATAGCTTTATGAAAGCTGTAACTAAGTAGGATGATCATATGTGGCCCCAAGATAAAAGGAAAGGCTTCTCCAAATATACTAGATGCAAGATATGCAAATATGCTGTGAATTGTCAGTCGTATACACACCCAGATTTGGGTTTTAGTGTTGTGATACATGACAAAATTACATGCGAGTCAGACTTTGCTTTATACATTTTTGGGACAATAACTCAGACTAATTATGAAGACATTTTTGTGATTTAGATTGGTAGGCTCTCTTATATGATTCATGGTTTCTTGTTGTGTTTGCCATTAATGTCTGATCATTTGGAGTTTGATTGAATGATGTTTGACGTATAGTTCAGTTTTGTCTCTTTTTTGTCTTTTTTGTTTCTCATGCATTTTTCTGTATCTTTTTGATACATGCTCTGTTCTGATACAATACTCTTTTCTCCTACCTGTTTGTTATTATTTCTTAGGATTTTTTCCAACTTTTCTGCTTGTTTTCTTTAATGCAGTGGTAATAGGTTTCATTACAAGGTTTCTATTCTTCAATTAGATTTTTTCACTTTAAAGGTTTGGTGTTAGTTTATTCTGAATATTTAGGCTTCCTTACACTTTCTCATTGACTATTTCTCATTTTTCTGTTTTCTTTGATTTACAATGTATATAATAGGAGTTATTGTGTCCCTCTTGCTGTCATCAAATTGTGTTAATGAGTTTTATTATCTCTCATTTGGCTATTTGGACAATACCTTCATTTAGACATTATTTCAGGTGATAGTAAGATTGTGACCATGTCACGAGTTATAATCTGGGGAAGTATTTGCTTTTATTCAGTTCCATTTGGTGTGTAATTTTATTACCCTGACTGTGCTGTTCATTGTTTTATGTGCATACCCAGTTTATAACATGTGGGCAGCCTGTAGATCATGCTCTAGCACTTTAGCCAAGCATTCGCTTTTATTCAGTTCTACTTGGTATTTAATTGTATTACCCTGACTGTGTTGCTCATTGTTTTATGTGCATACCCAGTTTATAACATGTGGGCAGCCTGTAGATCATGCTCTAGCACTTTAGCCAAGCATTCGCTTTTATTCAGTTCTACTTGGTATGTAATGTTATTACCCTGACTGTGTTGTTCATTGTTTTATGTGCATCATGTGGGCAGCCTGTAGACCATGCACTAGCACTTTAGCATGCAATGGTGCACAGCTTTTTTGCACTGCCCCCAAACGGTATTGTCTGTTTGGGGCACTCTATATTAGCACTTTTTCGAAAGCAGACCGCACCTGTACTTTATTTTGCGAAGTTGCACGGCACGTTGCACTTTCTACAGATCTCCTGATGCCCTCTTTGGTTCAACATACTGGATTGAGATTTTTTGCACTTTAGCACAGTGACTAACAGTTGCGGATGTAACGAGTCTAGATGCTACTAGAGACTCCGTTTACTGTTAATGAGCATTTTCAATTTTAAGTCTGCATAGCACTCAGCAGCTTAAAGGGCCCTTTTACGGCTCTGTACCTTGCTCTGTCATCCTGCACTGTATGTTAGATTTATTAGTAGAACGTGTTTTGGCCTTCTTTCCTTTAGCTGCAGACTCGTTACATGCAACTTCTTTTGCAATCGTTAGTGCATTTTGACATTTTTAGTGAATATTGTGATGCATATCTGATGATCACGTGTATTTTCCCTTGTTTCACAATTATTAATGTAAATGAATTTGTGCAAAATATTTATAAAGGATTATTGCCTTGTAGATTTTATTTACATATATGCATACGAGATTAACTGCAACTAAGGAAAAGTAACATGGCTGACAGCATGCAAGGCTAGGCTTTGGTCCACTTTTTGAGTTACTCATTATGCACTTTGACCTGGGACTCCTCCTTTATGTACATACTGTTTCACAGAGGCAGTTTATGTGAACAAGTGATGTGTGTGTTGCCAAAGGCATTATGTAGCTGCCGAACTTTTGGTTTTTGATCCTCATTCTTGGGCCATGCCACAATTGAACAGCTTTTAAATTTGTGCGTTCATGCACCAATGAAGACTGCTTTATTTACATTTTTTACTCAGACCCATTGTTTCCAGCTGAATGGACTTCTTGGAGTGCAGCTCATTCTGTACTACAGGGGTATCTGAACATATATATATATATATTCAGTGAAAAAACGTTGTTAAAGGGACGTTATGGTTAAGTTGCGCTGCTAAAAACCTTTCAAATTCACTGAAAAAACTTTGTTAAAGGAACGTTATGGTTCCAAGTAAAACCGAAAAACCCTTGAAATTCGCTAGTTATGGTAAGCTAAGCAACCATAACTCGCGCCACCACCGTGCACTCCTAAGCCTAACACCCAGGACACCCCCATTTTGTTTATTTGCGAACATTTCTGGACACCGCGAGTGTTCTTAGAAGCGTCTTCAGAACACCACCATCTTGTTTATTTGCGAACATTTCAGGACACCGCGACTGTTCTTAGAACACATGCAACTTGATAGAGAACAATACGGACAGCGTCCTCAGGACACCCCCATTTTGTTTATTTGCAAACATTTCAGGATACCGCGAGTGTTCTTAAAACACATTCAACTTGCCAGCCACAACCCCCCATTCATATTTGCGAACATTTCAGGACACAGCGAGTGTTCGACAACGTCTTCAGAACACCCCCATTTTGAGTATTTGCGAAACTTTCAGGACACCGCAAGTGTTCTTAGAACACATTCAACTTGACAGAGAACAATACGGACAGCGTCCTCAGGAAACCCCCTACGAACATTCCAGGACACCGCAAGTGTTCTTAGAAACGTCTTCAGAACACCCCCATTTTGTTTATTTGCGAACATCTCAGAACACCGCAAGTGTTCTTAGAACACATTCAACGTGACAGAGAACAATACAGACAGCGTCCTCAGAACACGCCCATTTTGCTTATTTGTGAACATTTCAGGACCCCGCGAGTGTTCTTAGAAGCGTCTTCAGAACACCACCATCTTGTTTATTTGTGAACATTTCAGGACACCGCGAGTGCTCTTAGAACACATTCAACTTGACAGAGAACAATACGGACAGCGTCCTCAGGACACCCCCATTTTGTTTATTTGCGAACATTTCAGGACACCGCAAGTGTTCTTAGAAGCGTCTTCAGAACACCACCATCTTGTTTATTTGCGAACATTTCAGGACACCGCGAGTGTTCTTAGAACACATTCAACTTGACAGAGAACAATACGGACAGCGTCCTCAGGACACCCCCATTTTGTTTATTCGCGAACATTTCAGGACACCACAAGTGTTCTTAGAACACATTCAACTTGCCAGCCACAACCCCCCATTTATATTTGCGAACATTTCAGGACACAGTGAGTGTTCGACAACGTCTTCAGAACACCCCCCTTTTGTGTATTTGCGAACATTTCAGGACACCACGAGTGTTCTTAGAACACATTCAACTTGACAACGAACAATACTGACAGCGTCCTCAGGACACCCCCATTTTGTTTATTTGCGAACATTTCAGGACACCGTGAGTGTTCTTAGAACAGTTTCAGCTTGCTTGCGAACAGAACGGACACATATTGGGGCCGATTCATGGAACCAACGTGCGCCGAAAATCTAGGCGCAAGCATGCGCAAGCATGCGCAAGCGGAAAAAAACAGGCGCACGCACACGCGTGCGATTCATGGAAGCCCCTGCGCGTGTTCACCGCGGGATGTGCGCCAAACCCGTGCATGGCGCACAAGTCACTGCAACATCGCGAAAGGCGTGCGCGACGGTGCGCGACGCGCACAGTGAAAGCGCACAACCTCAGCGCACACAGCAGAAAGTGGGCGGGACATGGGGCGTAACGCGCGGAATGGGGAACAACACGCGAAAATAAGGGCGTAACTGGGGATGCACTGCACGGAAGCAGAGGTAACGCCCACACGCACACGAACCACACGTATTCATGGAATGGAATAGGGCAAACCCACGCACAGCCAAAGCCGCGCACAAGCTGAAACACGTCCGCCACACGAAGGCAGGCGGTAGAGTCCCAGCGCATCAAAAAAGTGGCGCCGCGGGAAGTAAAATACGCGATTGAGCGGGGTACGTGTATTCCGGGTGTGTGCGGGAAGTTCCACACGCGATTTGGCCGGCTACGTGTATTCCGGGGGTGCGCGGGAAGTTACACACGCGAATGAGCGGGGTACGTGTATTACGGGGGTGCGCGGGAAGTTCCACACGCGATTTGGCCGGCTACGTGGATTCCAGGGGTGCGCGGGAAGTTCCACACGCGATTGAGCGGGGTACGTGTATTTCGGGGGTGCGCGGGAAGTTCCACACGCGATTGAGCGGGGTACGTGTATTTCGGGGGTGCGCGGGAAGTGACACACGCGATTTGGCCGGGTACGTGTATTTCGGGGGTGCGCGGGAAGTTCCACACGCGAGTTGGCCGGGTACGTGGATTCCAGGGGTGCGCGGGAAGTTCCACACGCGATTGAGCGGGGTACGTGTATTTCGGGGGTGCGCGGGAAGTGACACACGCGATTTGGCCGGGTACGTGGATTCCAGGGGTGCGCGGGAAGTTCCACACGCGATTTGGCCGGGTACGTGGATTTCAGGAGTGCGCGGGAAGTTCCACACGCGAGTTGGCCGGGTACGTGGATTTCAGGGGTGCGCGGGAAGTTCCACACGCGATTGAGCGGGGTACGTGTATTCCGGGGGTGCGCGGGGAGCAGCACACGTGAATTGCACGTGTGGGTCCTCCCAGGTGTACCCTCTACACCCTCCACGGCCCCTGCAGGTGGCTCACACCACAGGGGCCTACCCAGCACATGTCCTGCAGGCACCCCATCCACCATGGCCATGCCCACCAGCCAACCCACATATCAACTAGCACTACTGCCCACCAACGCATGTCCCCCTGCACCCCCAGCCACCAGGGGCAGCCTCCAGCAGGCCCCCACCCATGTCTCCCCCCACCCCCACCCCCCACCAGTGCAGGGGCAGCCTCAAACAGGCCCCCACTCATGTCCCCCTGCACCCCCACCCCCTAGCATCCAGGGGCACCCTCCACCAGGCCCCCACTCATGTCTCCCACCACCCCCACCCCCCAGCATCCAGGGGCACCCTCCACCAGGCCCCCACTCATGTCCCCCTGCACCCCCACCCCCTAGCATCCAGGGGCACCCTCCACCTGGCACCCACACATGTCTCCCACCACCCCCACCCCCCAGCAGTGCAGGGGCACCCTCCACCAGGCCCCCACACATGTCCCCCTGCACCCTCACCCCCCAGCATCCAGGGGCACCCTCCACCAGACCCCCACTCATGTCACCCATCACCCCCACCCACCAGCAGTGCAGGGCACCCTCCACCAGGCCCCCACACATGTCTCCCACCACCCCCACCCCCCAGCAGTGCAGGGGCACCCTCCACCTGGCACCCACACATGTCTCCCACCACCCCCACCCCCCAGCAGTGCAGGGGCACCCTCCACCAGGCCCCCACACATGTCCCCCTGCACCCTCACCCCCCAGCATCCAGGGGCACCCTCCACCAGACCCCCACTCATGTCCCCCTGCACCCCCACCCCCTAGCATCCAGGGGCACCCTCCACCTGGCACCCACACATGTCTCCCACCACCCCCACCCCCCAGCAGTGCAGGGGCACCCTCCACCAGGCCCCCACACATGTCCCCCTGCACCCTCACCCCCCAGCATCCAGGGGCACCCTCCACCAGACCCCCACTCATGTCACCCATCACCCCCACCCACCAGCAGTGCAGGGCACCCTCCACCAGGCCCCCACACATGTCTCCCACCACCCCCACCCCCCAGCAGTGCAGGGGCACCCTCCACCTGGCACCCACACATGTCTCCCACCACCCCCACCCCCCAGCAGTGCAGGGGCACCCTCCACCAGGCCCCCACACATGTCCCCCTGCACCCTCACCCCCCAGCATCCAGGGGCACCCTCCACCAGACCCCCACTCATGTCACCCATCACCCCCACCCACCAGCAGTGCAGGGCACCCTCCACCAGGCCCCCACCCATGTCTCCCACCACCCCCAACCCCCAGCCACCAGGGGCAGCCTCCAGCAGGCCCCCACCCATGTCCAACTCATGTTCCCCACCCAACATGACATCACAGTCCAGATCCCTGGTCTCTATGGTCAGCCCCCAAATGCAAAACACCCACCCGAGTATTGCATCCACCCACTCATATTCTGCAATTACATCACAGAACACCAATAGCAAGTTCCAAAACAAACACATGTCCCTCACATACACCCAATGGGTGTCAGTGATTCTCTAAACACATAACATGAAATGCATGAAAACAATGAGACACCACACATTGAAGTGCAACAAATAAATAATGTATTAAAGGAAAGATGAATAGAAACAAAAATGAAGAAACAGAAATGTGAATGGAAAAAAATTAAAAGAAGCATGTCCGTTCAAAATAAAAAAAAAATTAAAGAATATAGAAATCCAAAGTAATGTAGTACAAAGTCAATGTCCACCAAACAAAATCCAATGTGAAAAAAAAATTATAAGCCATTGATCCATGGATAATGTTAAAAAAGAAAGTATGTACACGTCCACAACTATGTACAATGCAAGAAGCCAGGGTCCATCATCCCAACAAAATAAAGGAAACCTAACTAACTACACTAACTAATAAAAAAAACTATATACAAAAATGTGGCCAATGTCCAAAAGGTCCAAATGAAATAAAAACAAAAATGAAACTTAACACTACCTACATAACTATGTACGAGGGCAGCGGGCTAGTTCCACGGCTCACTTCTGGATGTGCCGGGCCAGGGCATCATCGAACTCCTCCTCAATGTCCCGGAGGCGGTCCTCCTCCATGGCCCCGAGGGTCCGCAGGGCCGTCGACGTGTCCACCTCCAAAGCCCTGCGGATTGCCTCGAGGCACTCGACCCGCCTCAGGGCCCTCTGCATGGAGTTCTCCGCCCTGACCATTGAGAGCCGTGCCTCTTCCGCCCGCTGCCGCTCCGCATCTATGGCGTGGCCCAACCGCTGCCACACGGAAGACACTTTTTGTCCTGGGTCCTCCTGCCCTCCGGCCGATGCCTGCCCCTCCGATGTCGAAGGCCCCGAGCCTTCATGGCTCCCACCATGGTGCTGCTGCTGCTGTGCCTCTGCCCCTGCACTGCCTCCTGCTGCCTGCACATCCTCCGCCGGCTGGGGTGCAGTTGTTGACGTGGCCACCCCTGCTGGACGTCCGACTCCCGACTGCGGCAGGGATGCCTCCTCCACCAGCCTGGCCGCACCGTCAGAGGCAGCTCCACAGGGCACCCAGGTGACTGATGGGTGGGAAGATGGCACAGAGGACGACTGGCGCGTAGGGGGTCCAGCCGAGGAGGGGGTCGTGGCAAGCCCCATCAGACGGAGGAATCCGGCCTGGGTGACCTGTCCCAGCAGGCTGACGTGGTCAACGAGCCATTCGAGATGATGTGCAGTCTCTTCATGAAAAGACTGCAGGTCACCTCGCATGGCCCGTTGACGCAACGCCACTCCAGCCAGGACAGGCTCAACCCGGGCCTGGATAGCCACGTCCGCAGGCAGAGGAAGGCCAGTTGACGTCAGCTCATCCCCTGCCTGAAAACTGGTCTGGACATGGGCATCCCTGCTGGTGCAAGATGATGCAGGGACAGGATCAGGGACAGGATTGCACACAGGCACCTCCGCGGCGGCCTGTGCTGCCTCCTGTCCCTGGTCCTGCACTGCACCACTAGCACCAGTGGGATCCCCACCCCAAGACCCCATCTCCGGTGCTTGCACGGCCTCCTCCTCCACCAAACCCCCCACCAACCTGGATGACTCTGTGCCATCTTCCCCCGTTGGGCCCTGTGGGGTCCCAGCTGCCCCTTCTGCTGCCGAGGAGTCCAACTGCAACCTCCGCCTCTTGGACCTCCCCCCGGCAGCTGCGGCCTGGGACGCGGCACCGGACTCCTCACTCCCCGACGAGATGACAACCTGGGAGGGGAGCCGGGCCTTGCGTCTCCGGCTGGCGGTGGGATCCCCGCCGCTGTGCTCCACAGCACCTTCTCCGCCCTCTTCATCAGTTGACGCTGCAGACAGGGAGAAAAAAAACACAGGCATCAGGGCACTGTACAATGGACACATACACACATGACAGTTGCACATGAGTGGCATTGGCAAACCTCAGACATGTCATCACAATCCCCAACACACATGTCATTACAACTTGCACACACGAGCCATACCACAGCCATGTTGCAACTGCCAACACCATCCATACACATACAACAGCATCAGCAGCCAAAGGTGAGCCAGACATCACATGCAACACAGGAAGTGCACCACACATGTACACACCAACCACCACACTTGCATGCATGTGTACACCTCTGCTAAGTGTCGCAGTGATCAGACCGGCATCCATGTCACATCTGCCAATCAGGCTTCCACATACCGCTGTCACATGCATCCATGTTGCATCACTGTTGCACCCTTGTCAAATACACACACATGCACATGTACACAGCGCTGATACAATCAGCTGAAAACAACATACATGCGTGACATCACGGACATGTCTACTCACATACACATTCATACAAACTTGTGTGCCCACACAACTGCATTTGGCATGCAAGCCCACACACACAGGCACCATCCATGTCTCACACATTACAGCCCTCGCATGTGTCAGCCCCACGGCCCTGTACACCCGCACCCATACTCGACCCCATACAAACAGATGTGCAACCTGCACACTACTGAACAATCACCACACGCACTGCTCACAATCAGGATGCATGTACACTCACCGCTCGACTCCAGACGGGTCTGCCTCTCAAGGACCTGGACGTGGAGCGCTGGGGATATGTGTTCCAGGACCCTCATCTGTTCTTCCGACAAGTGGCCCCGGCGCCCCTTGGCATCCGCTGCCTTCAAGAGGCGCCGGGCCTTGGTCAGGGTCCTGGACCTGAAGTCCTCCCAGCGCTTCTTGACATGTTGGAAGTCGCGGACTGCCACCCCCTCCGCGTTGATGGCAGTCACGATGTCAGTCCAGATCCGAGTCCGTCCTTCCTTGTCGGCGCGGCAACTTCCGAAGAGGGCATCATACTGCCCCAGGACTTGCTCCACCAGGACACCAACTTCGGTGGCACTGAAGCTGGTGCCCCTCTGCCTCTCTGGCCGGGGGTTGTCAGTGGTCACAGATGGAGTTTGCCCCGACATGACAACCCCAGAGGCAGGAGTGGGTGGGCAACTGGGTCCTGGGGCTGGGCTGTGGAGCGATGGAATCCCAGTCGGGAGTCTTTGGTTCCAGCAGGGGTGGTCACACCAACAGCACCCCTGGCTGATGTGCAGGCAGCAAATGGCAGGGCACGTGGGCAGCAGGCAGTCAGGCAGCAGCAGATGGCAGGTGGGAGCGTGCTCGGGGCTCTGGGGGGCAGTAGTTCGGCCTTCTGGGCAGGAGCGTGGTCTTCCGTGTGCTTACGCGTGGCCAGCTTGATACGGAGTGATTTGGCACGTGAAAATTCTGCACGTCAGCGTGTAATTCGAGGAAAGGCCCTTAGCGCGTAAGCGCGTCTGCACGCATACGCATTTTCATTGGACCAAAGGCCCTCAGCGCGTGAGCGCGTCTGTGACGTGACGTGCGAGGGAGTATCCCTCATTGCACGTGATGACAGTACACACGTGGATCCCAACCAATCGCGTGTGAAAGTTCACGGGACCCCGGAACACACGTACCCCGGCCAATCGCGTGTGGAACTACCCGCGCACCCCGAAACACACGTACCCAGGCCAATCGCGTGTGGAACTACCCGCGCACCCCGAAACACACGTACCCAGGCCAATCGCGTGTGGAACTACCCGCGCACCCCGAAACACACGTACCCAGGCCAATCGCGTGTGGAACTACCCGCGCACCCCGAAACACACGTACCCCGGCCAATCGCGTGTGGAACTACCCGCGCACCCCGAAACACACGTACCCCGGCCAATCGCGTGTGGAACTACCCGCGCACCCCGAAACACACGTAGCCAGGCCAATCGCGTGTGGAACTACCCGCGCACCCCGAAACACACGTACCCAGGGCAATCGCGTGTACGCTCGCTCCCCTCCGATCACACGCGATGACACCCGAATACGGGAAACCAACGAGTCCGCCCACACGGAGGCGTCCCGCGCCCGCGCACAGCATAAAAGTGCGCGCAAACAACAAACGCGTATATACAGCGACGATGAATGCCCCATTTGTTGCTGCAGTGATTGTGGGACACCGCAGGAGGAGGAGAATAGCCAGGGCACGCATTTTTGCACCACGGACAGGCCTTTTTGGGATGCCTGACGACCAGGTCTACGGCAGGTATAGGTTTCCACCCCATATCATCCTAGACCTGGTCAGGGAGTGGGAAGATGACCTCACATCCCCCACCCTTTGCTCCCAAGCATTGAGCCCCTTGGAGAAGCTGCTCAATGTCTTGCATTTCTTGGCCACTGGGTCGTTTCAGCGGACCACTGCCATAGTGGGGGGGGTCTCACAGGCCACGCAGTCACGCTGCCTACACCAGGTACTGGCAATCATGACAGCGCGCCCCTCAGTCCGCAGGCACATATACATGCCCAGAACACCCGCAGAAAGGCAGGCCGTTGTCCTGGATTTTTTCAGGGTGGCACACTTCCCCAAAGTGCTCGGTGCCATAGATTGCACCCATGTGGCCCTACGTCCACCTAGGGCCACTGAGCACATCTACCGAAACCGCAAGCACTGGCATTCCATCAATGTACAGGTGGTATGCGATGCAAAGGGAATCATCACCTCTGTGTATGCAAACTACCCTGGCTCCACCCATGACAGTTTCATATACAGAATGTCCGCCCTGAGCCGGGCCCTGGAAGCTGGGCAGCATGGCGACACATGGCTCCTAGGTGAGTACAAATGCCCTTGCACATGCATGCAAGTCACACACAGACAAATATACCAACCCTAATAATCTGAACAATTATCACCTCCCCAGGGGACAGTGCCTACCCTCTGAGCAACCACATGATGACGCCAATCCGGAACCCCACCACACCACCCCAGGTAAGATACAACGCTGCCCATATTGCAACCAGGGGCATAGTGGAGCGCACATTCAGAGTGCTCAAGTCACGTTTCCGCTCCCTTGACCGCTCTGGTGGGCAACTACTCTATGCACCAGCAGTTGTGTGCAGGATCATTGTGGCAGCATGTGTCCTGCACAATGTTGCAACACGGCAGGGCGTCCCGGTGGACATGGTGGTGCCCCCACATCCCCAACCACAGGCACAGGCGCTGCCCATGGGAGGGGACAGGGCACGTGGCGAGGTAGCCCAGACCCAGCTTGTGGCCACATTTTTCACCTAAACTCCAACCCCTGCGGAGTGCACACAGGCCTGGCACATACCAGGTGACAATCGATGATGACAAAGTGACAGTCAACTGTCACAACCCTACCACCCTGAGATAGTTGCCATGGAAGTGCCACATCGTCTGCATCCCTAGCTACTTAAACACAAGCTATCCTGTGCAACCAAAATGCACACATGACATGTGACATGACATGAGCCATACACAAGTATTACAAGGCACAATGAGGCAGGGGGGGGGGGAACAAGGGAACACAGAGAACGGTACTACTAGGCCAGGTGTCATTGTGATTGTGCAAGTGCAGGGGTAGGGGGAAGGGAAAAGTGCAAGGGTGGGGGGGAGTCCAGTACAGGGGAAGTAGGCCAAAAAATTATACATAGGTCGCCTGGTGGCAACTGCTAAGGTAAGTGCAGACGAGTGCTGGGAAGGGAGGGCTGTAGGGATAGAGAGACAGTACTGCAGTGCAGGGGTTGCCAGGGTGGCAGTGCAAGTGGACAGTGGCTGGGCCAGGGACCGAGGTTGGTGAGAGTGGCCCAGTTGCAGCTCCTGTGCAGTTCCAGTGAACAATTCTGCAAGGGAGAGGCAGAGAGTAAGCAGAAGCAAAGAGGAAGGTCTTGAGGTGCTTCCAGAACTGGAGATGGTTCCCCTCAAGTTCAAGTCAGGAAGTCAGTTCGAGGGGGAGGGCCCTGCTGCGGAGAGAAACCTACCCTCAGCTAGTTGCTCTGAGAAGCGGATGACCTGGACATGCAAGGTGTGCATCACACACACCTGCAAAACAGGCCATGGCCATCACTGTCATGTCAGTCAAACCCTCCCAAACATCAACATGACATGGCAAGCAATACCCATACACCGACCCAGTAACGATAAGGTACACATTTCCATGTCCTAAATGTACAGTGGCATCGGACAATGATGCCTGACCCGGAATCCGATGAAATGACAGACCAACAAAATGTCCCACCAAAAATAAGTCGATTCCTAATGCATTACAACAGTCGTAGACGTAACATCACAATGAATGCCTGGCTATATGCACATGATGCATTGCAAAATGAACACTGCAGCTCATGTGTGCAATGTCCTACTCCTGCATCACACTGCTCAGCGCACAGCACAGTGAACAGCCATTGCGTGTGATGCACACCCTGAGCATCACATCTAAGTGACAGACTACATCAAAAATCAAATTAGGCATGTACTCGAACCATAATCGGTCACAGAACATGTGCTGGCGGGACACAGTGGGCACCAGAAGGCAAACAGTGTACACGTGGATATGCAAGGGTGGGAGGACATGGAGTGCATCCGAGTGCAAGTGTGTGGTTCTGCAAGGACATGCACTCCACATATGCATGTGCACTCAAGTGACCATCAGTGTTCCCTACACATCACATGTGAACATCCACCGTGTGTACACCCCAGCATGTCAAACCACTACTATCCCCTCGCACCTGAAAGGAAAACACAACACATGAACAGGCATTGATCAGCAGAACACAACATGTACATAGGACAACAACATTACAATGTCAGAGTTCCCATCACACTGCAGGGCAACGCAAATATCAACAACAACCCCCCCCCCTCGCAAATGACCATGACCCACTGAACAACTGCACCTGGGTCATGGAGCCTCCAACCCTCATTCCCACCTGGCCACAGGATCACCTTTACCCTTCGTGTCCATCTCCCACCTTGTGTGTAAAGAGATGCCTGAACCCTCAGAATCCACACTCATTTCCAAAATCACATAATCCAAGGCATGAAAAGGAACCCAAACACCCTCCAGTAGATGACTTGACATAGCAGTACGTCTCAAAGGCCAAGTACTACCACTATGATGCAACAACCAAGGTAGCACAGCAAAACAATGTCACGACAGGATGTGAGACATGTGTGGTACATGACATAGGATGATGCACCATGAATGGATGTGTACTGTCACAGATCCCCTGTACAGGCGCTGGAGTCTCATGAAACAACCACCCACACCATGTCCCGGGTGCCTGCAAGGTCAAACTCACACAGGCCCCTGAGATCCTGGTGGGGAAAGAGGTTCAGGGATATGCAGTCGGGACAGGTGTAGACACACTGGATGACTGGAATGCGTGGCAGGTGAGGGGAGTAGGAATGACACATGAAACCAGGGAATGCACGAAAATGTACAACCTGCATGAACACATGCACAATCCAAACAAACTTGGACATCATTGTCATGGCCTTCTGTAGTCCAGGCTCAGGAGTGGTACGAACCAACCACCCCCTCTAGGGTTTTGGCGCCTGCAAGTTCGGGGCTTACACAGGCATCCGCAACCGCAGTGGGGAAAGAGGGTCAGGGAACATTGCTTGGATAGGCATGGGAAGCAGGAACACCGGGTAGAGGGTACAGGTTTCGAAATTGCATAGGATCACGGGTGATTAGGGTAAAAAACATACCAAATAGGACCACACATACATCCATGCATCAGTACACTGCCCAGCAAGCCTATGCAGGGCAGTTTGTAAGAAAATACAACAAGACACTTAGCTCTGGTTTTGAGTGCTGGCCTCCTGCCTGCGCACTCTCAGGTCCGGTTACAGGAGCACTGCAATGCTGCAAAGAGAGACACAGTCAGCAACCTGTACGTGCCAATTACACAAAAACACAACACAAAACATGCCCCATAACAACATACAACTCTACAAACAGACAATCTGTGCTCCATGCTTCGTACCCATATATAACATCACCCCTGTGACGGGTCATTCACAGTTAATGCAGTAAGTCAGCCGCTGGTGGGTGCGTGGCAAATGGAACACCAATGTGTCACAATTCACACAACATGCAATGTTCCCTGGGTAAGCAGACAGACCCATATGGCAAGCCATGACTACAGAGCAAGTTGCGTACCACCATGACCAAAACAAAGTTGCCAGTGCATTTATCATGAAGTACGTGGAATAGACATGCACTGCACCCGAGTATGTCCCTTGCTGTATGTCCCTGTGAGCTGCCCCTTTCCATGTCTTGGAAGGCTACATGGTTGATACAAGTGCCTCAATGAACCTTCGTGTACCGCAGGGTATGTGCCACTGCCCCCGCATGTGTCCCAGACAACCCTACTATCAACAGCCATCAGTCCACAAACACATCTGAGCTGCATTGTGTGCTTCAACACCAATATTTGTCTAAGCTCACCCTCAGTGCTGTGACCAAGCCTGCACGTGCAACTCGCCTGGTGCAAGCTTTGCTGTCTAGGGGCCCCCCTGTGATGCTCACCTTGCCTGGAGTTCCTTGGAACATGTCAGCAGTTCTAGGATGTGGGTCTGCAATCACTGTGGCTCTGCATGTGCACACATGTGCATGTGGGCACCAACAAACGGGTCAGGAATTACGTTGTCCAATGGGCCATGTCTGCTGGCAAAGGTGCTCTGGTGCCTCATCCCCCTGCAGAAAGTGCATGAAACACATGATTAATGCATCAAAGTGATCTGTGTGTGTCTCATCATGCATCTCATTACTTGACCATGTCAGGGGGGGGCGTGGCCAGCGCGCATGCCGTAAAGACAGACCTCCACGGAGCTCCGTCCGCGATCCTGAAACTATCGCACAACTTACGCTGAAACCGGGTCTACGAGACTTACTAAGGCCAGAATAGTGTGGGGGAACCGATCGCCAGCACCCGACAACAACTTTGGGTGGAATCGGAGACCGAACGGCGGAGAACGGGAAGCCCGAACTCGAGTCCCCCCGGGATTCCAAGATGGCGGCGCCCGCCGCAGAGTAGGAAAAGGCCAGCCTCGGCCCCCTGGGTCCCACCACGAACTGTTGCAGAAGGGGGCGGCTGCTGCGGAGGAGCCTGTCGCCGGCGGACATCTGAGAGCGGGAGGCCGGCGCCAGCGATTGCCAGTGTCGGCTGCGGAGGTGGATGAAATCGCGGCGCGGACACGGCCGGGAGGAGGTCGCATTTGCCGCGGACGCTGGAGCGGGGAACACGGAGCAGTTCCGGCGGTGAGAAAACGCTTGAAGTGAGATTGGGTCCCCTTTACAACACTCCCCAGCGGGACCACCCGCAGTTTACCTCACGCAGTCCCAGCAGCCTGGGGGAGCGAGGCCTGGGGCCCAATACTGACTCCTGCGAAGAGGACTGGCCCGTTTGCTCTAGAGGCTGCCTGATACGCGGGTAAACCCGCGAGACGAAGACCCCAGCGGGCAGAACCCACTCACACCACGGGTGGCCAATAGCCTGACACCTACAGGCCGGTATCCCGTTGGAGAAACCGGCAGGAAGCCGAAAATACCGGACGCAACCTGTGGCCCTGGGCCTAACCACTCCCTGAGCAGGGCCCTCCATACTCTCTGAACCAAACGGCGGAAACACCGACAACCAGAAGCAACCGAGTACCCGAGGTAGGATCCTTTGGACCAAGTTCCCTAGTATCCCAACACAGGGATCGCCGACGGATCTTCACCCTGCCGGGGGCAGCACTTACAGATCATTAATCAGAGGATGTCTCCCCCCAGGTCCAAGCCGAAACTAGTCACGATGGATTCCTTCACGACAGTCAGGCCCCAACGACAGTCAACACAACAAGACCAAGAAACCCCTGAGGACCCGCCTCAACAAGAGGAAGACCTTAAACACACGCAAGTCCTCCAGGCGATAGCGGCCCTCCGCTCATCACTCGAGGGACGGCTTGAAGAAGTGAAATCTGACATGCAACTGATGCGGCAGGACGCCCGCAATCTAACGGAAAGAGTCACGGTGACTGAGACAGCCCTGCAGGAAAATGTTGAGAACACCCGAGATTTGGAGATGACGGTTAGAGACTTGGAACAGAAGGTAGCAAGGCTAGAAGCCCGCTCTGAGGACGCTGAAGGTCGGGCGCGCCGTAATAACATTCGTATACTGGGGGTCCCTGAAGATTTGGAAGGCCCGGACCCGACAACCTTCATCGAAACGCTCCTACAGCAGGAAATAGGGGCGGCAAAACTCTCCCAGGGGTTCTCCGTTGAAAGGGCTCACAGGTCTCTCCAGAGACGTCCCCCACCTGGATCACATCCACGCCCAATCATAGCTAAGATCCTAAACTTCAGAGACCGCGAAATCATACTCCGGTTCTCCAGAGAAGGCGGGGAGATTAAAAGAAATGGCTCCACAATAGTCATATACCCAGATTACACCCCTGCAGTACAGCGAGCCAGGAACTCTTACATTCCGATAAAAGCCCGGCTGAGAAAGCTCAACTTAAAATATATGCTCTTATACCCGTCACGACTCAAGGTTCTATATAAAGGAAAAGCAACGTTCCTGGAGACCCCAGCCGCAGCCAATATGTGGCTTGAGCATAACAACCTGGCGGACGACAAGGAAGACCCACCGAACTCAGATCGGGGATGACCACCCACCCCCGGATGAATGTGTGCGACGGCAATCCCTGCAGCAATTGGAAGGGAAGCAACACGAATCGTAGTTAAACGAACCATCAGGAAAGTTCTATCATTAAACCCGCTACATCGGACGCGAGACCCAAGGAGCACACAAGCGGCGGACAAACAACCCACCCCACCAACAAAGGTGTAAGCAGTTTGCTCACACACAACCTGATCCGGAAGGCCAGGAGTGGCCTGGAAGGCTCAGGAGCCCCTGAGCGCTGCAAGTTAAAAGCGGCTGCTAGGGTCAGTTTGGAAAGTTTAGTTTAGTTTTCCTCCCGTTCACCAAAATGGGATGTACACAAGTTAAAAAATCTCCAACCAGCGAAAGACCTGGGGCCGGAGCGAGAGGGCGGGCGAGGAGAAGACCAGGACGGTGTGGCAGGACATATGAAGGTAACAGGGGTCTGACAACTGTGAGTGTGACTCAATTACTCTGTAATGGCGGCTAAGATGAATATAAAGATATTGACCTGGAATGTGAGAGGTTTGGGATCATACCTACGCCGGAATAGGGTCAAGTCCTATTTAAATAGAAAGAAAGTACAGATAGCGTTACTCCAAGAGACACATTGCACGGCTGAATCCTTAGCGAAACTAAGTGAACACTGGGGAGGCCAGGGGGCCGGATCTTCGTACTCCAAGTATGCAAGAGGGGTATATACTTGGATTCACCCACAACTCCCTTTCCGGATAACTAAGACCGAGTCCGACCCAGAGGGAAGATTTGTAATAATCTGGGGCAGGCTAGAACAATCGGATATTTGCATAGTGAACTCTTATCTCCCCAATACTAACATCCCATCACACTTAAACTCCATGTACACTAAGATTGCACTAAACAGGCATGAAATCCTGTTTTGGGGGGGAGATTTTAACTGTGTCCATGATCCGATACTAGATAGGTCCCTCCCACACCCGAAAGGGCCCTCAGCAGCTACCACAGCCCTCTCCCTACTAGTCAATAGGTTACACTTGGCAGATACCTGGAGGGAGTGCCATCCCGACGCTCGGGAGTATTCATATTTCTCCACTCCACATGGCCTCCACACCAGACTGGACTATGTTTTTATAAGCGATGAGCACCTTCCACAGATAGAAGAAGCCCAATATCTGGGCAGAACCATTTCGGACCACTCACCCCTCCTGGTGGGCTGGAATCACACTGGCCCCAGACCTCCTATCCCAATGTGGAGAATGCCGATAGATGCCCTGGGAGACCCGGCATTTAGGGAGGACCTACACGAATTCATAGAAAACTTCATAGAAAGAAACACTGGGAGCGTAGACCGCCTAAGCACAATGTGGGACGCCCTGAAAGTAGTGACGAGAGGTGAAATAATAGCAAAAGCAGGGGGCATCAGGAGACAACTTAGGGGGGAACTGGCCCACTGGGAGCGGGAAATAGAACAACTGGAAGCAGCCCCGGTCGACACGGAACACAGGGAAGACAACCTCAGAGCACTTAGAACTAATTCCACCTCGGCATGGAATAGGCTCGCCAAATTTGATTATGCCACCAAAACCAATCGTATACACACGGAGGCTGACAAACCAGGCAGAATGCTTGCCTGGCTCTGCAAAAAAGAACACCCCAGGCACACTATTACAGGATTACACACCGAAGAGGGGGAGGTGGTACAAACACAACAAACTATTAACGAAACGTTTAAGGGCTTCTATGAACACCTTTACTCACATGATGACCAGGTCCCCCTAGAAAAAATCACGGACACCCTTGAAGAGATAGGACTCCCCAGGATGCCCCCAGAGCAGTCAGAGGCCCTAGACACAGAAATCACAACTGAGGAAATCACGGACGCTATTAGATCACTAGCCACTTGCAAGACCCCTGGGAGCGATGGCCTACCCACAGAGTTTTACAAGACGTATGAGCCCACACTAACGCCCCTGCTACATGAGGTCTTTCTCGAAGCATATGAGACAGGGATACTACCCGATAGCATGAGAGAGACCCTCCTGATCCCGATTATCAAGCCTAATAAACCCCCCGATAGATGCGACTCTTATCGCCCGATAGCAATGCTTAATTACGACGCGAAAATTCTGACAACAGTATTAGCAAATAGAATGGCCAGAATTATAGGGGAATTAGTACATGAGGACCAATGCGGATTCATACCTGCCCGAAACACAACCATGAATTTGCGCCGAGTGCAACATGTCATCGCCCAAACTGGGGATGGCACAGAAGCGTTCGCATTGTTATCCCTAGACGCCATCAAGGCGTTCGATTCGATCTTTTGGGAATGGCTATTGGCGGTTCTGGAGGGGTTTGGTTTCGGCCCTAGGTTCATAAGGTGGATCAAGATACTCTACACGAAGCCTAGAGCCAGAGTAAAAACTGGGAAGCATGTATCGGAGGTCTGGAACATATGCAGAGGGACCAGACAGGGCTGCCCCCTTTCCCCCATGCTCTACGTACTGGGCCTGGAACCCATTGCAATCTATTTTCGAAAGCAATTTTTTGATGCTGGGATCCGACTGGGAGACACTGACCACATCATTTCTCTCTATGCGGATGATGTCCTATTATTTGTCAAGGACCCATATTATAATGTGCCCACGATGCTGGAGGTCCTAGATAATTTTGCGAAGGTCTCTGGAATAAAATTCAGCAGAGCCAAATCCTGCCTCTTCCCCCTGGCAAGTCTTAAGGGAAAAGAACCATCGGAGCTTCCTTCGGTGGGAATAAGGTGGGAACACACCTCGTTCAAATACTTGGGCATACACATAATGCATTCCCCGGAACAAATCCATGAGCGCAACACTAAAGCTGCTCTCCCGGCCCTGAGGAAATCCATGGCCTTCTGGGCGAAACTCCCCCTATCCATGATGGGCAGGGCCTCCATAACTAAAATGATTGTCCTTCCCAGATTCCTGTACGGATTTCAAAACGTACACTTCTACATCAAAGCGCCCTTCTTTCGCCTATTGGAAACTATCCTGAGAGACTTCCTGTGGGGGAAGGGAAGACGAAAGATAGCGCTTGCCACGTTGTCACTACCGTACACTCAAGGGGGAATCCAACTTCCAAACTTCGAAAAGTACTTCCTAGCAGCGCAGCTTGGCTTTGTCACCAAGTGGCTAGCAGACGATGCCACATCGGAGACGCCACTCCTGCAGCCGCTGGTCTCCCCGTTATACTTGAAAGAACTTCCCTGGGCCCCCACCCATTTGATAAGAAATTCCCCCCTATTGGTCTCGCTTGGACGCAAAATCTGGCATAGGGCAGAATCCCTCGCACACGTCAGACACCAGTACTCCCCAAACATACCGCTTATCTCAGACCTATGCAATTCTCCTGCAGATCTGCAACACCTCAGGCACTGGGAACAGAAGGGGATTTTCTCATGGGGGGACTTGTACATGGAGGGGGAATTCATGGAATTCGAAACACTTCAAGAACAAAATGATGTCCACACTGGCCAGTTTCTATGGTACCAGAAACTTAGATCCACGGCACGCGCCAGATGGTCGACATGGCCGGAGGAACCGGACACGAACCCCCTGATCACATTGCTATACGAACTAGGAGAGGGAGGGAGACCAGTGTCACAGATCTACAGCCACTTAAACGACACCCCCAATCCACGCAGTGCTGGGCTAAAATCCAAATGGGAAGCAGACATAGGTCGAGAGTTAACAGACTGTGAATGGGAAAGGGCCCTCATATTTCCTAAAACAGTATCCAGAAACCATAGATTTAGGCAAATACAATTGAACCTTCTACATCGTACATACCTAACCCCATTCAGGCTTGCCAAGCTCCATAATACTCAGAGCTCCAGATGCCCCTGGTGCGAAATGGACAATGCGGACCTGTTCCACATGTTCTGGCGGTGTGCCAAGACACACTCACTGTGGTCCTTCATACAGCAGACAAGCGAAACTCTGGGGCTGACCAGATATGAATGGACTCCTAAGGAGTGCCTACTCGGCACATACCCCAGACCAGCAAAACTAAAACACCTCATTAGATTAATGGACATTATGAGCATTCTGGCTAAGAGGACAATTGCAATGTCCTGGAAGAAACCATCGGGACCACAACCAAAAATCTGGCACAGAGAACTGAAACGATGGGTGCGAGCTGAAACGAAAGCTTGGGAAGAAAGTGTAGCCAGATCCACGGATGCATCGAGTATGACCCTAGATGCCTGGAGAGGGCTTACAGACCCCCTGTTTTACCCCTCTGATGATAAGCCCCCATGAATCACCACAAGCATGCAGTAGAAGGCCCCGAGGACAGGAGCAGAGTCCTCGAGAAAGTCCAGCCATACCTTCATGTGAACCCTCCTAAAGGAAGTCCCCTCACCTCCTGTAAATCCTGACCCTCCCTGAGCCCCACTTGGTACCGACCCCTCAAGAAGCAGACACCTGGAGATAGTTAAAGTTTCTATGTTTAAGTTGTTAAGTTATAAATGTTAATAACCTGAGCCGCAATCTGATTTACTGCTTGATAACAGATTTGACAATTTTTCTGTGCTTGTAACAAATAACAAATGCCAATAAACAGATTTAAAAATAAAATTACTTGACCATGTCAGAGAGTCACATCACAAATCACACCATCAGTCCGTCTTTCACCTCCAAAATGTGGAACACTAACTACAGCATGATTTGCAACAAGCACGTGTACAGGAAAGATATGAAACATAATACACAATGCATAGCAATCAATGTCCACATTAATCATGACACGCCCCATCTAGCAAAAGCTGAACAGTGGACAATTACACCTAAATCATCCCCACTAGGGGTGTCAACACAAGTCAAAAAGCACCAGACATGCCACAGATATGACAGTCCAAAGCCCTTGTGTAAAATGCTGTTACACCGAACCATCCTTGCGAGCCCATGGATAAGGGAGGCAGGAGTGGCATATGTGAGTCAAGGAACCCAAGCAGCAAACACATACACAAGACAACCATGAAGGGCCCAGCTGGAACAGACAGTGGATGCCTTCAAAAACCACAAGGCACCGCACTGTCACATGTAAGCACAATAGACTACAAATTTTAAACTAACTCAACTATTAACTAATTACACTAACTATGGAAAACCTACATTACCTATTTAAACTAACTATCAAACAGAAACTTAACTAACTAAACTAAAAGAAAAATCAAAAATGGCCACATACGACCCGGGGGGGAGGGGAGGCACCCAGGAGGGGGGAGGTACAGGGTGCTGCTCAACATCCACATGCGATGATGCTGAGCCAAAAAAAAATACCTCCATGGGCTCAACGCCTGCACAGCACGACCTATGTGGGAGATAGATGGTCGTCCGAGTCTGGCTCATCCTGATAAGGAGGACGTGGCACAGTAGCCTGGCCACGCCTAGCCGCAGCTTGCCCCTCGTCGGCAGCAAGTCTGCCGGACAGGTGAGCCTGGTTCTGTGTGGCGATGTTACATAGGTCTGCATGCAGGACCTCACGTGATACACGTGCTTCCTCTTGCAAGGTAGCACGTGTAACACTGAGTTCCTCCTGCAAGGCCTGGCTGGACAACCGCTGCACCTCCCGGCAAGCCTGTAGCTCAGCCGAGATGGTGCGCTCAAGCTGTGCAAACCTCTCCTCTGCCTGCTGCCTCTGGGACATCATAAGGACACCCAGAGTGGATCTGAGGGAGGCATACTCCTCCCTCAGGGCATCCATGTGCGCCTCTGCGTGAGCAGCAATTGCTTGACGCAGAGACGACATTTCAGCCTGGCGTGCCCTGTCTGAGGCCGCCATGCCCAGCCTGAGTGAGCGGGCCGTGGATCGTGCCGCCTGCTGCTGGAGAAGCACCTGCCTAGCAGGGGGGAGCACAGATCGGGCCACACGCTCCATGCTGTCAGCGATGTTCTCCATTGCTGCCCCCTGCCGTTCTGAATTGGCAGTCATGTCTTGCTCCCACTCAGTATACAGCGGTTGCGCGCGGCGACCGCGTTGCCGGGCTTGACCCCTGCGGGACCCAAGGACCGGGGGTCCTCGCTGTGTTGGCACCGCCTGCGGCTGCACGACTACATGCCCCCGTCTACGTGATGTCCCAGGCACATCAGTGACTGGTGTGGAGGGTGACCCTGCGTCCCGATCCACCACGGGCGGAGGAACCAAGACTGTCTGATCCCTCAGTGCAGGGGTCGCAGACAGAGGAGTGTCCACATCAGAATCACTCACCCCTGACACATGGACTTGATGGTCATCCAACTCAACATGGACGTCAGAGTCGTCATCAAGGCTGGACTCATAGGCAGCCAGAGACAGGATGGACTGCAGCACTTGGGGGTTTTCGTGGCCTACCACCCCACGACCCCCACTAGTGCCGGGTTGATGTGGTCTTACCAACCCTGTGTCTGGCATGACAACCCCATCCTCTGCATCCATTGCGTCATCACCTGAAAAATAGAGAGGAAAAGGTCAGTACACATGTCAGAAGCACACAACACACACACACACACCGACAGCAAAGGCATCTGGCAGACATGTGACACACAACATATGACCTTGCATGCATGCTGGGTCTACTTAGAATAGCTTCTGTGATCAGACCTGTTGGAAGGTGGCAGTTTGCATGGAAGTGGGTCTAAGCAGTGCAGAAAATGTGTACGCCACTCACTACCTACATGTACAAGCACTCCATGGTGTGTGCCAGGAAATGTGAAGGCAGTGCAATGTCAAAATCAGACATCACGTGCATTGTGTATTCAATGTGTACCATGTCTAGAAGGCAAGCACCCCTCCACCCCAGTACCAAAGCAGGGATGCCTAGCATGGTATCAAAAGGCTGACCATACACCTGTGTATTGACAAGCAGTGTTGACTGGCATCAACAGCTTAATGTGATTTCAATTACAACACTGCAAATGATGCTGGGACAGTGGGCAGGACACATGATGGAAGATCCGGAGGCCGGCCACGTGTGAAGAAGACACGACAAGAGTTGGACAGAGTCATTGGCCATTGAACAGGCTGAGGCCTGTGAGCCACACAGATTGTCAGAGCCTAAACATGTGTGCAACGCAGGACTGAGCCACAGTTGACATGGGGAGGCCGATGATATGGCAGGCAATGTATGTAACCAAGGACTCATATTACAGTGATCATCCAGTCAAGGACACATAGGGGCATGTGTGCAATGCACATGGAGCATGAAGGGGCACTCATGCCCCTGCGGGACATCTGACCCATGCACAGTACAAGTGGGATGCCCTGCATCGAGTACTAAGGCTGTACCACACGGCATATGTCTGGCAGTTTCTAAGCTGGATGTTAGCATCTACACAGGACACATGAACATGAAACTACACATTGGCAAGAATGTAGCAGACCAGTGCAAAGGTGGAACTGGGGTGCAGAGTGGCGGAGGGGGGGCAAGGGAGCATGGCCACATGGAGTCCCGCATGCAGGCAGAGGAGACACGCATGACGGTGGCATTGCATTACTTACACATCAGAACCATGTACAGGTCACATGTAGCAGCAATCATGCACAACACATCCCACAAGTGAAACACACACGTCCTCAACAACTACGCATCAACACTCACTGGACTGGGCATCAAAGTCCAGCATCTCTCCCACACCTTCGACCAATTCTGGTGGTATGAACTCCGCAACAAGAGCCTCATGCGGAGTGAGTTCTTCCTCCTCTGGTGCAGGCCCACCGCCAGTCACCAGAGTCAAGTTGTAATTTGAGGCACGCTTGGCCTTAGTGCTGCGCTTGATGTCATTCCAGCGCTTTTTGCACTCCTGCGCCGTGCGCACCTCATGGCCGAATGAACTGACATGTTCCGCCACATGCTTCCAGTGGGTGTCACGTTGGGCAGCCATAGTCTGACTATTGGCACCCACTAGCATGTCACGGCTGTGTCCCCGCACGTAGTCCACGAGGAAGTCCAGTTCCTGCTTACAGAAAGGCTTCTTCCTCGACGTGCAGGAGGTCGTGGCTGTGTGTGGGGTCCCAGCCTGTGCTGCAGATGCAACCTTCCTCCTCTTGGACTGTGGCGCAGACCCTGGCTGGCTAATGCCGCCTTGACCAGTATGGCCAGTGGGTTGGGTGGATTGAGCCGAGGGAGTGGCAGGTGGAGGGATGACCAAAGGCCTGACTTGTGTCAGTGGCAGCTGGGTGCCCACTAATGGACCCTGCGCAGCAACATCAGCTGTGGCAGGGTCATTGACCGCAACGGTCCTGGTTGGCAGACTCACAACCGGGGTGCTGTTGGGTGCATCTGCCCCTGCACTTGCCAACACCCGGCTGTTCGGGGCAGCAGATGACATGACTGCCCCAGGGACACGTGTCTTGGTCTGAGCAGCCTGGCCTGCCCCAATGGTTTCCCCCCTGGCCTGTTGGAGATCTACCAAGGGCTCTTCAAGTGCCAACGCAGCCTGCGCTGGCAGACCCTGAGCCTGGGTGGCGGTGTCCACAACTGCACCTGCAGCTACCGCTACCCTTGGGCCCGTGGCAGTCGATGAAACGGACTGCCGGGTCATACGGGTGCCAGTGCCAGATGCAGGAGCTGCATCCCCCTGAACCACAGGGGGTGGTGGCATGGCTGCACCAACACATGGCACAACATTGTGCTCAAGTGGCGCACCCCTGCCTCTTCCCCCTCTGTGGCTGCCCTGGACACCCTGGAGTCCCCCTACTCCCTGGTCACCACGGCCACGTCCCCGACCACGCCCGCCACGAGGAGGACGCCCAGCTGAGGCGCCCCTCACCTTTGGTAGCCTCCCTACCATGGCACAGATGTAATAGTGCTGGCACAGATGGAGTGGTGCCAATGGGAGGTGTACAGCACAATTGACCTGGGCAATTGGGGTGAAGGGGGTGGGAAGCAAGATGTTAACAGCCCCCCTGCACCTGCAAGGCTGTATGTGACCCCGGTGATGTGTTGACGGGTCACGCAACGCTCAGGCACCCCAAAACTGCAGTAAAACCGTGCACGCAACCCTGCAGCCTACGTGCGTGGATTAAACCTCCCACAGTACGCGGTGGCACCCAGTAACACGTATAACGCGTACGCGTGGGACACGCAGGCTACGATGACATCGAAAATGGGTGCGATACACAGGGGCACCCGCAGTGGGAAAAGGAGCGTTTGCGACTCACCGTCTGACTAGCGCGATGCAGAAAAACACGCGTAGCCAATACCCCCGCCAAAAGAAGAGATACGTCCTTGAGAGCTGTGAAGTAGATGGCGCGCAAAACGACTGGAAGCAGCAACACACGTCGGTCTCCACGAAAGGCACGTACAGCGAACAGCTGGGCCCGCTCACCTTTAACCCGTGCTGAGGGAAACGCACGCGCGCGTCACGTCACATGCGGACGTGCACTTTTTCACGTTTGATTACGCGCATTACACGCGGACGTGCAGTTTTTCACGCGCGCACGCTTATGCATGGACCCTTACCTCCTATTACACGCGGACGTGCAGTTTTTCACGCGCGCTTACGCGCATTACACGCAGCGTGCAGATTTTTCACGTGCCTATTCACTCCGTATGAAGCTGGCCACGCGAAAACACACGGAAGACCACGCTCCTGCCCAGAAGGCCAATTCACTGGCCCCCAGTGCCCCAAGCAGCCTCCCACATGCCATCTGCTGCTGCCTGCCTGCCTGCCTGCTGCCACCGTGCCCTGCCATTTGGTGCCTGCACATCAGCCATCTGCAGGGCTCCAGTTGCTGTGTCCACCCCTGCTGGTACAGAAGAGTCCCGACTCAAATGACATCGCTCCACAGCCCAGCCCCAGGACCCAGTTGGTCACCCACTCCTGCCCCTGGGGTTGCCATGTCGAGCACATCCACATCTGACACCAGTGGCAACCCCCGGCCAGAGGGGCAGAGGGGCACCAGCTTCACTGCCACCGAAGTTGGTGTCCTGGTGGAGCATGTCCTGGGGCTGTATGATGCCCTCTTCGGATCGTCCCGCGCCAACAGGGAAGGACGGGAGAGGACGCGGAGGGGGTGGCAACCCGCACCATCCAGAAGGTCAAGAAGCGCTGGGAGGACTTGAGGTCCAGGACCCTCATGAAGGCCCGGCGCCTTGTGGAGGGGGGCCGGGGCCGCATGAGTTCCATCCAGTTGAGGGTCCTGGAACGCGCACACCCAGCGCTCCACAGCCAGGTCCTTGAGAGGGAGACCCGTCTGGAGTTGAGCGGTAAGTGGCCAAGCATTGCTGTGTGAGACAGGGCATGTTGCAGTGTGCTGGTTGTCTGATACTTGCCTGCATGTGTGACATAGGCCATGTACGCATGTATGTGTGCAGGGACATCATGGTAATGCATGTGCGACCTGTAATGTGTGAACCGCATGGTTGTTGCATGTGTTTGAATGTGACATGGGGAGCCCTGTGCAGATTGCACACATGACAGCATGGAAGTCTCTGTTCCTGGACATGGGTGGGGGCCTGGTGGAGGGTGCCCCTGGTGGCTGGGGGGTGGGGGTGCTGGGAGACATGAGTCGGACATGGGTGGGGGCCTGATGGAGGCTGCCCCTGGTGGCTGGGGGGTGGGGGTGCTGGGAGACATGGGTGGGGGCCTGGTGGAGGCTGCCCCTGGTGGCTGGGGGGTGGGGGTGCTGGGAGACATGAGTCGGACATGGGTGGGGGCCTGGTGGAGGCTGCCCCTGGTGGCTGGGGGGTGGGGGTGCTGGGAGACATGGGTGGGGGCCTGGTGGAGGCTGCCCCTGGTGGCTGGGGGGTGGGGGTGGTGGGAGACATGGGTGGGGGCCTGGTGGAGGGTGCCCCTGGTGGCTGGGGGGTGGGGGTGCTGGGAGACATGGGTGGGGGCCTGGTGGAGGCTGCCCCTGCACTGCTGGGGGGTGGGTGTGCTGGGAGACATGGGTGGGGGCCTGGTGGAGGCTGCCCCTGGTGGCTGGTGGGTGGGGGTGCTGGGAGACATGGGTGGGGGCCTAGTGGAGGGTGCCCCTGGTGGCTGGGGGGTGGGGGTGCTGGGAGACATGGGTGGGGGCCTGGTGGAGGGTGCCCCTGGTGGCTGGGGGGTGGGGGTGCTGGGAGACATGGGTGGGGGCCTGGTGGAG
Source organism: Ambystoma mexicanum (assembly GCF_040938575.1). Lineage (NCBI taxonomy): Eukaryota > Metazoa > Chordata > Amphibia > Caudata > Ambystomatidae > Ambystoma > Ambystoma mexicanum. Next base: position 630,235,882 of record NC_090936.1, read on the forward strand.
GCTGCCCCTGGTGGCTGGGGGGGTGGGGGTGCTGGGAGACATGAGTCGGACATGGGTGGGGGCCTGGTGGAGGCTGCCCCTGGTGGCTGGGGGGTGGGGGTGCTGGGAGACATGGGTGGGGGCCTGGTGGAGGCTGCCCCTGGTGGCTGGGGGGTGGGGGTGCTGGGAGACATGAGTCGGACATGGGTGGGGGCCTGGTGGAGGCTGCCCCTTGTGGCTGGGGGGTGGGGGTGCTGGGAGACATGGGTGGGGGCCTGGTGGAGGCTGCCCCTGGTGGCTGGTGGGTGGGGGTGCTGGGAGACATGGGTGGGGGCCTGGTGGAGGGTGCCCCTGGTGGCTGGGGGGTGGGGGTGCTGGGAGACATGGGTGGGGGCCTGCTGGCAGGTGCCCCACAGTGCTGGGGGGTGGGGGTGCAAGGGGACATGTGGCTTGGCTGGGGGGCATGGCCATGGTGGATGGGCTGCCTGTGGGACATGACATGGGGTGCAGGGTAGTCCCCTGTTATGTGGGATGCCTGCAGAGGTCGTGGAGGGGGTAGAGGGGAGACCTGGGAGGACCCACACTGCCAATTCACGTCTTGAACTTCCCGCACACCCACCACCCGCGCACCCCTGAAATCCACGTACCCAGGCCAATCGCGTGTAGACTTTCTCGCGCACCCCTGAAATCCACGTACCCAGGCCAATCGCGTGTAGACTTTCTCGCGCACCCCTGTAATCCACGTACCCAGGCCAATCGCGTGTAGACTTTCTCGCGCACCCCTGAAATCCACGTACCCAGGCCAATCGCGTGTAGTCTTTCTCGCGCACCCCTGAAATCCACGTACCCAGGCCAATCGTGTGTAGACTTTCTCGCGCACCCCTGAAATCCACGTACCCAGGCCAATCGCGTGTAGACTTTCTCGCGCACCCCTGAAATCCACGTACCCAGGCCAATCGCGTGTAGTCTTTCTCGCGCACCCCTGAAATCCACGTACCCAGGCCAATCGCGTGTAGTCTTTCTCGCGCACCCCTGAAATCCACGTACCCAGGCCAATCGTGTGTAGACTTTCTCGCGCACCCCTGAAATCCACGTACCCAGGCCAATCGCGTGTAGACTTTCTCGCGCACCCCTGAAATCCACGTACCTAGGCCAATCGCGTGTAGTCTTTCTCGCGCACCCCTGAAATCCACGTACCCAGGCCAATCGTGTGTAGACTTTCTCGCGCACCCCTGAAATCCACGTACCCAGGCCAATCGCGTGTAGACTTTCTCGCGCACCCCTGAAATCCACGTACCCAGGCCAATCGCGTGTAGACTTTCTCGCGCACCCCTGAAATCCACGTACCCAGGCCAATCGCGTGTAGTCTTTCTCGCGCACCCCTGAAATCCACGTACCCAGGCCAATCGTGTGTAGACTTTCTCGCGCACCCCTGAAATCCACGTACCCAGGCCAATCGCGTGTAGACTTTCTCGCGCACCCCTGAAATCCACGTACCCAGGCCAATCGCGTGTAGTCTTTCTCGCGCACCCCTGAAATCCACGTACCCAGGCCAATCGTGTGTAGACTTTCTCGCGCACCCCTGAAATCCACGTACCCAGGCCAATCGCGTGTAGTCTTTCTCGCGCACCCCTGAAATCCACGTACCCAGGCCAATCGCGTGTAGACTTTCTCGCGCACCCCTGAAATCCACGTACCCAGGCCAATCGCGTGTAGACTTTCTCGCGCACCCCTGAAATACACGTACCCAGCCCAGCCGCGTATGGAAACACCCGCACACCCCTGGAATACACGCTCCCAGCTCTGCGTTTGCTGCTGCCCTTTGCGCTGGGTTGGGGATTTTGATGGCTTTTCCCTGCGCGAGAGGCGTTCTTGGAGGCGTAACTGGCGCTGCTGCAGGGTCGCTGCGCAACTGTGCGCCACGGCTGGTTTTGGTGGCTGGAATCCATGAATACGCTGTGCGCGGAAATGGATTTTAGCGCACGCGGCTGGCGCAGGGATTCGCACGCGCACACTGTGCGCCAGCCGCGTGCGCCACTTGTGCGCTGAATTCTATGAATCGGCCCCTTTGAGTCCTCAGAACACCCCCCATTCAGTTTATTTAGAAAATTTCAGAACACCTGTGATGTCCACAGACAAATCGAACACAAAAAGAATGTCTAACACATAAAAAAACACAACTTTCATCCTATCTCATACACTCCCACCCTCCCCAAACACTCCTACACACCAACACACTCTACTAAATACAAATTTTGAACCAAGTTTCACTGCGCTGTCCGCAGACGTCTGCGAATCCAAGATGGCGGTCGTTACCGAAAATCTGACGCGCTTCACGCTCCACGCCGTCCAATCAGCGAACCCGTCGCATGTCCGCAGACATCACGCAAGTCAATGGACCAATCAGGACACTGTCCGCGGACCAAACAGGGAAGTGTGTCCGCGAAGCGGACACAGATATCACTATTTTTTTTTACTTACTTTTTGGTCATTTTTTAAAAAACTACTGGTTGGATTTTCACCAAATTAGCAAAAGCACGCTTTTGGGACCAAGCCACTGCTCTTGGTCCAAATTTGGTGAAAATCCGTCCAGCGGTTTGGGCTGTAGATTCGAGCAAAAATGTTTCCTCATTCACTCCATGGGGAAAAAAAAAACGTTTTTGGACCCCCCTATTACATTGCCCCCCCTGGACGAATCCTCACCAAACTTTGCAAAACAATTCAGAGTGACCCAAATACTTTTTTTGCAAAGTTTGGTGAGGATTTGTCCAGGGAGAGCGAAGTTATAAGCCGCCCAAAAAGTGCTCTTCCTATGAAAACACCAACTTAACCATAACTACATGGCCACTACTATATATACACACACATTTTTAAAAGAGTGTTAGGGTTCATTTAACAGAAAGTAAAGTCTACAAAGAGTGCAAATAGCAATGTTAAGGTACAAAGATACTCACTGTATACTACTTCAAATTCAACCATGAAGTTCCAAGTTTAGACACTCCAAATTCTACGTTTCTATGTATCCAACCTTAACAAGCACTTCAACTGTGGTATTGGTGTAACCTACCTAATAATTAAAGTGAGTCTTAAGGTTGCATTTTCAGTGGTATTGAGTGAGTGCTTATACTTCATGTTTCATGACTGAATTTGTAGTGGTATGCAGTGAGTGTCTCTACCTTAACGTTGTTATTCACAATCATTGTAGTCCTTATTTTTGTTGGATTAACCTTAAATCTTCGTTAAAAAGTTTTTTTTTAATATCTAATGTCATTGTTTTTGTTAGGTAATATGTCGTATAACTGTATGTAGTATGAATGTCATATGAGCGTATGGTGTATGACCCATGCAATTTATCATTCATACATGTATGCAATTTACATCTCCTATATGTCTTTTATACATAACATACATTCCAATCAAAGTTAGTCCTGACTTTGATGCACGTTTTTATACATATAGTAATGCACATGTACCTAATGTACATTTCATACACACACACAGGTTCAAATTGCGTATAGGTTGTCCATTAATCTAGCACATGTCTTGTAGCCTTTCTATACATAAGTGACTGGGTGGCTTAAGTATGTCTAATACGTGCCTGTGTTACAAGGCCCATGAGTGTTTTGTGCGTAAATGCCTGCCGTGTAAGTATGGTGTATAACGTAGCATATGAGTGTTTGTTGTGAAGTCATATGGAATCTGTGGCATAGCACAAAATCTGGGGGTAACCCTGCAAGCCATGCTGAGGGCACCCCCAAGCTCAGCAACAAATAATGGGTTGCGCCATACTCTGGCCCGGCCTAGACTACCACTCTCGCGCAGTACACACAATTATCATGCTGCTAGGAGAAATATATAAACATGTGTTTTAATGCATTATACAGCACACTTTCTGAGAGGAATTGGCTAAAAAGCCTGAGTGTTTGCAATTGTTTTGTAAGGTAACACCAATCCAAAAATTCAATACATGCAAGTCACCAACAGTGCATAGAAGCGGTAATGCTTTAATTAAAGTAATGCCTTGCTATTAAAAATGCAATAGCTCTAGCTTGTTACTGGTCATTCTATCCATTGCACCATTAGTCTACAATCCAACGGAACTGGCTGTGCCTATATGTTGGGGGGTGGGTCGGGGGGAAATAAAATCAGTTACGTTGTCATGTTGTTGTTTCTACGCCAGGGGTTACCTGGCTACTGTTTGTGTACTTATGATGTTCAATAAAAATAAAGTTTAAAAAAGAAATGCCATGCCACAGTGAAAACATGTCCAAATGGCTGCACAATGTAGACCAACCTAGACATTTAATAAACGTATTACAGTAAAACATGCCATGCTACATTAAGACATACCCAAACTGGTTGCGCAAAAATGCCAGTTGAAGGAATAACAATTGTCATTGTTATTTTATCACAGATGCCCAGAAAAATATACAATGCCACAGTAATAAATGGCTAGACTGGCTGCACCCAAATTCCACTCTAGCCAGGTAATTACACTTAACACCACTGCTTTAACAAAAGTTCAAGCCACAGTAATAAAATGACTAGAATGGCTGCATCAAAATGCCTGTCTAGCCTTTAATAACACATATCAACACATATCATGCCTGCCTAGCATGGCCATGGATGACATTATGATTTAGTGCACAACCCCTGCCCCACCCGCATCCCTCACATGTCCCCTCTCCCTCCTGCCTCCTACCCCAACCCCCAAAATCAGCTCCTCAGCCCAGAGTTACCTCCATTAAATCCATGTCCCTCTACCTCATCCCAGTACCTGTGTATAAGGATGAATTGGGCTAGGAGTAATGAAGATTACCAATAAGTAATCCAGGCATTAAACACAAGCACACACACTATTCATCATACACCTACACATGCACACCCCACCACCCATACATTTAAAGGTGCACCCTTTCACCATACACTCACATTACACCCATGCAGCCACCCATAAATCATGCGCTCACTCATTCACACACATTACATTATATACATATCCACACACGTGCATGCACGCACACATTTACACAAAATACATTGTCTTACCTTTTGAATCCTTGGTCCAGGCCTCTCTGTCATGGAGTGTGGGAAGCCATATAACTTCAAAAATAAATAGTTTCTTTTTGAAGTCACTTTGCCTTCATAAAGAAATGATTTCCTGTAACAGAAATATTTTGTGTATGAAGGTAGAGTGCACCCCATGCACTGCGGGGCGTTAGGAAGGCATTGTATCAACCAGTAAGACAGACACAAGTGATCACAGTTCAATTGGGTTTGAAAAACGCCTACCTAATTCTAAATCTAAAGATGCCAGCATGGTACAACCATCAAATAATAATAACGCAGTCCTAGTCAAGTCTGTCAAAATAAAAGGGCCTATACTAATACACTGATTGCCAATCCTTACTATGCAAATGAAAGTGTTCAAGAAATAATATGTCAGGATATTCAAGCCACTGGCTTCCCTTCCCCACGTTTTCAGCATGGGACAAGGCCGCATATTCAAGCTTAGCACACTCTCTGGCTTCTCTAGCACGAGGATGCAGTTCAAAACCTCAATACTAGGGTCTTCTGTGCCAAAGTCTCTGAGCCATTCACAGGGCCTCATTACGGGTCCAGCGTAACCCTGCCGGTGATACTGGTGGGTTGCCGCAGGACCCGTAAAAGATTACCGGCGCCTGACTTCCCGGTGCCACCGGCTATTCAAAGTCCGGTGGCCAGGAAGTCAGGTGCCTGGTAATTTTGTTAGTCCTTATTCCCATGGAGTCCCATAGGACTCCATGGGAATGGGGACATGGGAGCAACAGCACCATTGCTAGCAGTGCCGGTGCTTCCGCAAAAACTCTGCAGGCTGGTACCGTCCCGCCCGGCTGGTCTGACCCTGGTGGGCAGGACGTCACCCGCCCCCACAGTTGTAGTGTGCCAGTCCGGAAACAACGGTGCCCATAGGCTCAATGGCACTGTTGTTTCCGGACCGGCACTATCGCAATAAGGCTCGAAGTCTATTATTTCAGAGTGCCTGATGCAACACAACAATCATTAAAGTTCCTTTCTTAGGATTTCACATGTACAACTTCTCAGGTGATTTACTGTTCACTCCGGGTCCTCTACCGCCGGGCTCAGACCCACTTTAAAACAAAACCTTCAATTAGTCTCCCTCCGCCGGGCTCGGACAAAATGTATCTACTTTTGCAAACTTTCTTTACTTCATCAGAATCGAAGACGTTCGACTGCGTGGGATTTTGCTCGACCCGTTGCAGGACCACTTTGATTTTCAATTACTCGTTCTCTTCTTGATGTAACCTTTTTCTTACTTTCACTTTTGCCACTTCTCAGCTGGATACCTTACAGAGACCTTCGATTGAGCACCGATGCGGTTCTGGAACACTCTGTCAAATGTATTGTATCATGCTTTTAAAGTTCATTCACTCATCAGCAGTTCAACTTTACTTGTGTCTCTTATCACACATGTTTTGACAATGTTCATTCCAGCCCTTGCCATACAATGTTGCTGCTTACAACCGTGGCTTCAACACAGACCAGTCTTCTATCAGTCTCCTCAACTCACTCGCTGTGTTGATTTCACTGACACTGCTTTGTTTTTGGAGCCAAGGATGGTAGCACGGTGGCTGCTGCTTCTCCCCGCCTTGAATATTGACGCTGGAGGGCCCCGGGTATCTCCAACACACCACAGGATTGTTCAGCCTGGTTTCCTGGTCTTAAAAGGGTTCTGGAAAGTAACAGCTCCTTGTCAAAAAGGTCAAGGGAACTTTCCTCCTTGCGGTCCCCTTCTGTTTTGCCGTCTTTCTTCTCTCGTTCAGCTGCCATATTGAAACTGCTGTTTCCTTGTGTGATCTGCCTCGCTCAGAGTGTGGTCGCATGCTCTACCTTTGATCTCTGTGGGGAAACTTAATGCAAGTCAGGTGTGTGTGATGGTCAGTAATTGCTTGACCTCAACTGACCATTGTATTGGGACACATCAAGTATACTGCTTGGGTGTTTGTCTGTTTTCTCCCATAGCGTGCTGTCCGTGTGAAAGTGTTTGTGTTGTAAAAAGGGGGGGAGGGTAGAATTCCTAAATATCCCACCTGCTAGGATGGGGTAAAGGTGTTATAGGGAAGGGGATATCGCGTCTCACCATCTGGTGTCCCACTCCCACTCCCGAAGACCTCTCACCCAGGAGATCCCCCCACACTGGTCCACCCCCAACTGCATTCACAGGCAATGGTCTGCACGGGCCCCCACTACATCCCTGTATGGCATGCAAATGTCACATACTCCTCCCATGTATGAACACTCACATAAAAGTGAGGTTTCAGTTTGATGTGAGCTATTGCCAAGAATGAGCTCAAAGTCAGTCTTGAATTTTATGTGAGTTTTCATACGTACATAAGTGCACATGCACAAAATGCACAACTCCTACACATATGTGTGCAGTTTATATAAAAGATCTACATTGATTCTGAGTGTGTGCCATAGCATTGTGGGTTGTAAGAGCATGTGCCATATGTGTGTGTTGCATAAGGGCATGCAGCATAAGAGTGTGTGGCGTATGTGTGTGTGTGTCATAAGTGTATGTGTAAGAGCGTGTGGCAAAAGAATGTGTCATAACTTTGTGTATTATAAGAGCTTAAGATATAAGACTATGTGTAATAAGAGTGTTTGTTGTAGGATCATGTGTCATAAGAGCTTGTGCTGTAAAAACGTGTGTCATAAGAGTGGGTGTTATAAGTGTGTGCCATACCAGCAAGTATCATAACAGCATGTGTCTTAAGTGTGTATGTCGTAATTGTGTATGTCATATGAGCATTTGTAATAAGAGCATGTGGTGTAAGAGCATCTGTCATGAGTATGAGTGTTGCAAGTGTGAGTGTTGTAAGTGTAGGTGTCAAAAGAGTGTGTGTCGTAAGAGTATGTGTTGTGAAAGCATGTGTCATAATAGTGTGTGACATAAGAGTGTTAAGACGGCCCAGGAAAGTCCCATATTACCCAGAGGTTATGGAGTCAGTCAAAATCAGACTAAGTGACAGAAGTAGACAGTGCGAGGCAAAACCCAGCTTTACTGACATTTGAAATGAAGCAGGGGCAGCATACAAGCATCAACATCTAAGAGCTCTCAGTGGTTACTGTGGTGAATCACAAGTGATCACCCACCAACCCTGTTCTGGGACCCTTCTCATGTGGCCGGGAAAGGCAGACTCTTCCTGATGCTGACCGTGGAGGTGGTGTTCTGCTGGAGGATCACATGGGAAGGGATTCAGGTCAGGAGGATTGGGAAAATCCTCTAAATGACTTCCCTAGTGACCCTATGGTCATAATGGCATATTGCACAATGGAAAAATGTTAGGAAATTAAGAATGCAAATGTTGAGATCTTCAAGTGCGATAATACCAGAGTTACTGAGACGAGGAAGAGGAGCTTGGCGGCACAGTACTTCAATGCGCAGTCTAGTGTCTTTAGCAATCCACTCCTGATCGGGAATTGGGATTATTTAACCCCCTCAGGTGCAGATGCAAGGTAGTAGCAGTAGTAAGGAGTTATTAGTGGCCATGTATGCAGCCAGTGGAGAGTGAATCCACCAGGACCACCGCTGTGCCTTTGGCAGCTAATGGTGCTGAGAGAGTGGTAAGCCAGAGAAGCCCGAACTGCAGAGTTTGCACAGTGGGAAGCGATGTGGTTGCAGGTTGCCTTGTGGGAGAGAGGAGATCTCTGTACACTGTGCCCATCTCCAGTGGCTGGCGAGCACCGGGAAACGACAGGAGCACAGTGAGATCCTGTCTGGGAAGGCACGAGGCACAGAGCAGCAACCAGAGCTGTCAGACGCGCCAAGTCTGGCAAAGAAGGAAGATGTTAGGTTTAAATAGGTTTATTGTTTCAATTGAATAACAACTTTTTCAATATGTAGTTTCTGCTTCTATCATGCTATTAATACAGTTGTCATCAAGCTATTATCATGTGGAGTATTACTACTACTAAGTAACAATTATATAGCAAAGGATAAACTGACCAGTATTACCACCAAGTTAAAATAATGTGTTCATGCTTACAATTATAAAAAAAATACCTTTCTTTTATTTCATCAGCGAGATTGAGATTTAATAAAAATTGGACTGTTGCAATATTCACTGATATTCTTGGAGTATTAAAAATATATGGCCATATTATATCTGAATGTAATAGTCTAAAATCTTTCAAGTATTTAAAATAGTAACTCTTTCTCTGTCGTTGTAACACTATACATTCTGTTAAAAGATGTTTAATTCTTTCATTGTGTTAAATAAGCTTACAGAATCTGCAGGTTACAATTGTAATAGAGTTTTTATTGTATTTAACAGTTATTCTAGTTGGCCACAGATTTAGTCTTATTCTTAATAAGGCTTGGGTATACTTGATATCAGGAAAAACCTTTACGTATGCAGGGATTTCATCAAGAGATTGTTTTTTTTAAAAAGGCTCCTACTTTGAATGAGGAGTACGAGGTGCATATTTGCAACGTAGATTCCCAATACCAATATCATAATTTTAACTTTGACTTGTTTGGATTTTCTAGTAGTAATTTGACAGATATGTCTGCCTCTTCTAGTATATGGTTGCATTGGTCTTCCCACATCTTAAGTGGGGAATTTCTATGAGGAAAGAGGGTTGCTTGCAGTATAGGTGTTAACATAGGTTTGTCAATCTTTGCTAATAGTATTTTTCGATATGCGGTTATCATTTGCCAGGTAACCATGGATGTTAAGAAAGTAAGACCTAGCTCAAATCGGATCATGGCAATTGGTGTGGATGGAGGTAGGTTTAAACATGTTTTCCAATATAGTCCCTCTAGGAGGATCCAGTTTGGATGATTTATTAGTACTTTTGTGCTGGCTTCATAAGTAATGGTAGGTACTACTTTTTGTTTGTAGTACAATCTTGCGGGAATATAAGAAAATGTACCATGCTTATTTTGGATAGCTTGACCCTGGGCTGCTAGTGCTTTCATTTTTGTCCTCAATTCGAATTTGTAAGGAAGATCAGAAATATGTGTGTTGATGTTTGTACCTAGGTATGTATAATAGTGGACCTGTACAAGTGGTTTCTGAAAACAGCATCCACTTAAATTTAACTTTATTGTGGTGGGTATTATGATGGAATGTCATGGCCATTTATTTCTCCACATTAATGCATAAGTGATTGTACTTTGCATAGATATCAAGGGCCACTGGTCTTCAGTGTACACCAATCAGTGTTCTGTCGAGGATCACCAGGGCATCTGCGTGTAACAGGTGTGAGATTTCTTTCTGTACAGAAATCGATTCACTGATCAAGCACATATGTTCAGTATATGTTAGTCTGTTGTGAGTAGTCTCATTTGCTGGCATAGAGAGTGCTGATGCAAGAGAATCTAATAATCGTGGAGACCATATGAGACGATTTCTGCCCTGATTTATGGATACAAAAGTGTAATCTTTCACAGATAGAAATGTGCCTCTTGCCCATGTACAAGCAGGTGGTGTGTCTCCTATCATGTTCCCATTTAACATGATAAGGTTTTGTGACTTCATGAGCATCATCCATTTATCAGCTCTGGTTAGAGTCACATTTGTACTGATTTTCAAGCAGTTTTTATATCTCCAGTTACAATGGTTGTTTTAACTAGTGGATCAGATTAAGCTAAATCTAGCATTGACTCTACATGAGATAGGTATAGGTCATCCTCAATCACTCTAGGATTCCAATAGAGATTTACTATAGCTGCATTTGGAAATAAAGGATGATGAGTATTATTTGAGGTGAGTCTTACTAGTTGAATGCCAGCGACTGGTGTTGCCCAAGGCTGCAGATGTATATTTGATTCAATTTTTACTGCAATGAGCTGGCCAATGCAAGGACGTCCCTTTAATGATTTCTTGGCTGTTACATACAAAACTTGGAAATCAGGCCAGATTGGCTGACCTGTCATTCAGGTTTCCTGTAAATCGTATTTCAGGAGGTCAGCTGCCCGGGTTGTTACTATTTGAGCAAAGCCTCTAGTATTCCAAGTTGCAAGCGTACATGGGTGAAAATTCATATAATGATAAATCTAGTTATTGTGTTTGATATTAGATTGCATGCATAGTCTTTGTGAACTACGTCCATTTGGGGTTGGGTTTAGGTTTCTCTAGTGGAATCGTACTCTGGGTGTTCTGATTACAAGAGCAGTTACATTGTGAGACTGTTTTCAAAAGCAGTGCGGTTTGTTTGGAGTCTGCTTTTCCTAGATCTGAATAGGGTAGTAATTGCATCCATAGAAATCCATGATTTTGTAATAATTTAGCTCTCCTTTTCCATAACAAGTATTTTAAAATGTTTGAAGGGATGTCTAGGGTGACCACATCCCAGTTTGGGGAGTCTAGATATCTTATCGCTTTGATATCATTGGAGCATATTCTCTCCAGTTCAGGGATAAGTTGAAACACTGTTAGTAGCATTGATCTGTTAGGATATGGATACACTGGAGCTCGATCTAGCATTGTCAAGACTAATTTGTCTGTGCCTTATGGAACTATTGTATTTGTGCCCAGTTGATATGTGTCTACATGTGGTTGTGCCTCTATGTGATTAGAAGTATTGGGTATAGTGTGGTCCGAAGCGTTATGATTACGTGAATGTGAGACAGAGGCTGCCATTGGATCATTTGTCTCTAAGTTAATACCTCAGTCTCTTGTCTAAACTGTGGGTAGTCTATATCCAAATTAACGCAGATTATTTGTCTGTTGTTAACAGATTTCCCCTTTGGCCCGTGTAGGCTTTGGTGTATACTATCTGTTTGGGAGAGTGTCGAGTTAGGATAAACAGATAAGTTCAACAAATCTTCATCAGTTAACAGCGGGTTTGCATTAACATCATCAGGTAATGTAATATTAGCATTATCTATGTTTAACTCTGGTTCATTACCATGAGGTACAATCCTTTCGTCACTCGACCACGCTGCAACCCTCTCTGCAGCTTTCTCTTTGGGAGGAAGAAATATTATATTATAGGTTCATTTCCTGTTCGCTGGGATTTGGGGGGAGCCATTATGCTCTCAATAGATTTTTTGGTACTCTGTTTTGAATTTTTTATAGCCAATTTTGATTGTTTTTTTGTTTTTTTGGGGATTTGCAGTTGAATTGATTGGTTATGTTTCTTATTTTTTCTTCTTCTACGAGTTTGCTGATGGAAGAGATCAAAGACAGGAGTCTCATACTCTTCTTACTCATGTTCTTCAGCATGTTCCTCTTCTATTCTAGGTGTGTTTTTTCCTTCACTAATGTGAGAAGGTACTGTTGGAGAGACAATCATTAGAGAAGATGCCGCATTGGAGTCGCTCTTCGGTGAAGTCATCACAATGTCTAGTGGTATTTGGTATGGAGCAGCTCGGCAGGTAATCCAAAGATTTAGGCCCAAATTTACAGTAAAGAAAGTATTGTGAGCCCCCAGGCCCCTACCCCCCTTTCCACGCTGTCTGCTCCCTCCCCGCACCCGCTTCCTGGTCTCACCGCCCTCCCGCCTCCCGGACCGCCCACCCCCCATCTGATTGGTGTTTAAGCCTGTGCCTCGCGCGATGTAACAACCCGCTCCTACGTTCGAGCCCCATTTCCATCGGAGCAGCTCGGCAGGTAATCCAAAGATTTAGGCCCAAATTTACAGTAAAGAAAGTATTGTGAGCCCCCAGGCCCCTATCCCCCTTTCCACGCTGTCCACTCCCTCCCCGCACCCGCTTCCTGGTCTCGCCGCCCTCCCGCCCCCCGGACCGCCCACCCCCCATCTGATTGATGTTTAAGCCTGTGCCTTGCGCGATGTAACAACCCGCTCCTGCGTTCAAGCCCCACTTCCATCGGAGGAGCTCGGCAGGTAATCCAAAGATTTAGGCCCAAATTTATAGTAAAGAAAGTATTGTGAGCCCCCAGGCCCCTACCCCCCTTTCCACACTGTCCGCTCCCTCCCCGCACCCGCTTCCTGGTCTCGCCATCCTCCCGCCTCCCGGTCCGCCCACCCCCCATCTGATTGGTGTTTAAGCCTGTGCCTCTTGCGATGTAACAACCCGCTCCTGCGTTCGAGCCCCATTTCCATCGGAGCAGCTCGCCAGGTAATCCAAAGATTTAGGCCCAAATTTACAGTAAAGAAAGTATTGTGAGCCCCCAGGCCCCTACCCCCCTTTCCACGCTGTCCGCTCCCTCCCCGCACCCGCTTCCTGGTCTCGCCGCCCTCCCGCCTCCCGGACCGCCCACCCCCCATCTGATTGGTGTTTAAGCCTGTGCCTCGCGCGATGTATCAACCCGCTCCTGCGTTCGAGCCCCATTTCCATCGGAGCAGCTCGGCAGGTAATCCAAAGACTTAGGCCCAAATTTACAGTAAAGAAAGTATTGTGAGCCCCCAGGTCCTACCCCCCTTTACACGCTGTCCGCTCCCTCCCCGCACCCGCTTCCTGGTCTCGCCGCCCTCCCGCCTCCCGGACCGCCCACCCCCCATCTGATTGGTGTTTAAGCCTGTGCCTAGCGCGATGTAACAACCCGCTCCTGCGTTCGAGCCCCATTTCCATCGGAGCAGCTCGGCAGGTAATCCAAAGATTTAGGCCCAAATTTACAGTAAAGAAAGTATCGTGAGCCCCCAGGCCCCTACCCCCCTTTCCACGCTGTCCGCTCCCTCCACGCACCCACTTCCTGGTCTCGCCGCCCTCCCGCCTCCCGGATCGCCCACCCCCCATCTGATTGGTGTTTAAGCCTGTGCCTCGCGCGATGTAACAACCCGCTCCTGCGTTCGAGCCCCATTTCCATCGGAGCAGCTCGGCAGGTAATCCAAAGATTTAGGCCCAAATTTACAGTAAAGAAAGTATTGTGAGCCCCCAGTCCCCTACCCTCTTTCCACGCTGTCCGCTCCCTCCCCACACACGCTTCCTGGACTCGCCACCCTCCCGCCTCCCGGACCGCCCACCCCCCATCTGATTGGTGTTTAGGCCTGTGCCTGTGCCTGATTGGTTGTATGGCTGAGGCAGCGTTGGTCTTGCGACCCGCTCCCTGCACCTGCTCCTATTTGCCATCCTAGGAGCAGGTGAGTTAGTCCGCCGTGTGCGAAGTTAAACCCCCCCCCCACAATGCCCTTTTACATAATTATCTGGTCCCAGCTGCCCGCGCGCAGCTCTGTTCCCTCTCCCCCTACCGACCAGCTTTCCATGCTATTTTCCCGCCCCCCCCATGATTGGCCACTTGACAGACAAATCTGAAATCCCCAGGGCAGCCCTCTGCCCGGCAGCCCCCTGAGGATAAGGGCCCGAAGGCCAAGGGCGGCTCCTACATTGGCGGCTCCAAGATGTGTCTGCAGGTGTCCGCAGGGGACGCCAAGGAAGCCAACAGACACCAACAAAAACCGTGAGTGTGGCATGGGTGGGGAATAGAGCAATCACTCTACTCCAGAAAACCCCCGCCACTCTATCTTACCTACCAATAACATAGAGTGCCATAATACTAGCATGTCCACACTTGGATGGAATTGTGAATGTTAGCATGTCCACACTTAGATGGAATTGTGAATGTTAGTATGTCCACACTTAGATGGAATTGTGAATGTTAGCATGTCCACTCTTAGACGGAATTGTGAATATTGGCCTGCGTCGCATCTAGATGGAATTGCGAATGTTAGCATATCCACACTTAGATAGAATCGTGAATGTTAGCATGTCCACTCTTAGATGGAATTGTGAATATTAGCATTTCCACTCTTAGATGGAATTGTGAATATTGGCCTGCGTCGCATCTAGATGGAATTGCGAATGTTAGTATGTCCACACTTAGATAGAATCGTGAATGTTAGCATGTCCACTCTTAGATGGAATTGTGATTGTTAGCATTTCCACTCTTAGCTGGAATTGTGAATATTGGCCTGCGTCGCATCTAGATGGAATTGTGAATGTTAGCATGTCCACACTTAGATGGAATTGTGAATGTTAGCATGTCCACTCTTAGACGGAATTGTGAATATTGGCCTGCGTCGCATCTAGATGGAATTGCGAATGTTAGTATGTCCACACTTAGATAGAATCGTGAATGTTAGCATGTCCACTCTTAGATGGAATTGTGAATGTTAGCATTCCCACTCTTAGATGGAATTGTGAATATTGGCCTGCGTCGCATCTAGATGGAATTGCGAATGTTAGCATGCCCACACTTAGATGGAATTGTGAATGTTAGCATGTCCACTCTAAGACGGAATTGTGAATATTGGCCTGCGTCGCACCTAGATGGAACTGTGAATGTTAGCATGTGAAAGTTGCATTTAGAAATGTGCCCAATAGCCTCTCTGGTAAATTGAATTTAGAAGTGTGCCCAAGATCCTCTGCGAAAGTCGCATTTAAAAGTGTGCCCAATAGACAGTCTGGAAAGTTGCATTTAGAAGTGTGCCCAATAACCACGCTGTGAATTTAGTAGTGTTCCCAATAGACACTCTGTGAAAGTTTCATCTAGAAGTGTGCCCAATAGACAGTCTGGAAAGTTGCATTTAGAAGTGTGCCCAATAACACTGCTGTGAATTTAGTAGTGTTCCCAATAGAAACTCTGTGAAAGTTTCATCTAGAAGTGTGCCCAATAGACACTCTGGAAAGTGACATTTAGAAGTGTGCCCAATAACTCTGCTGTGAATTTAGTAGTGTTCCCAATAGCCACTCTGTGAAAGTTTCATCTAGAAGTGTACCCAATAGAAACTATGTGAAATTTAGAAGTATACCCAATAGCCTATGAGAGTTGCATCTAGAAGTGTGCCCAATAGCATCTGTGAAAGTTAATTATAGAAGGGTATCCAATAGACGCTCTGTAAAAGTTGCATTTAGAGGTGTACCCAATAGCCTCTCTAGAAAATTGAATTTAGAAGCGCTCCCAATAGCCTTTCTGGAAAATTGATTTTACAAGTGCGCCCAGTAGCCTCTCTGTGGAAAATTGAATTTAGAAATGTGCCCAATGTCCTCGCTGTGAAAGTTGCATTAGAAGTGTGCCCAATATCCTCTGTGAAAGCTGCACTTAGAAGTGTGCCCAATAGCCACGCTGTGAAAGTTTCATTTAGTAGTGTTCTCAATAACATCTATGAAAGTTTATTATAGAAATGTATCGAATAAACACTCTGGAAAGTTGCATTTAGAAGCGTGCCCAATAGCCTCTCTAGAAATTTAATTTAGAAGTGTGCCCAGTAGACGCTCTATGAAAATTTGCATTTGGTAGTGTACCCAATAGCCCTCTGCCCAATAGCCTCTCTGGTAAATTGCATTTGGAAGTGTGCCCAGTAACATCTCTGGAAAATTGTATTTAGAAGTTCGCCCAGTACCCTCTCTGGAAAAGTTGCATTTAGAAGTGTGCTCATTGAAAGAGCATATACCCCATCATATCACACCACCACGCTTACTCTCTCCTTTACATCACCACTCAACTAGAACACAGAGATACTATGACACCATTCGGTATAACTGTTCTCATACCAACATCCGCCGCTTACTCCACATCATTCTATGTAAACACTGCTGATTCACACCCCTAGCCAGGCGTTTTCCTCAGGCCTAACGCAGCCACATCCGTTCCGGATAAATCCTGCCAGAACGAACACATTCTCCTGAAATCTCAACCACCACACCAACCGCAAAGAAGCAGCTATTACACGAGTACCGCACGAGCTGCACACATACCCGGTGCTCACACGCACCTTTTGAATCTCCCTACTCTCTCTACTGATCTGAACTTTGGTTCCCAAGGGCGTTCAACCTACCAGCGCCTTCAGACCATACCAATGGTATATAAGGCGCTATATAAGTGCAAAATAACATAACATAACATAACATAATGATTGACCAGAGATGGTTGATTTGACAGTTTGTATGGTGTTTGAAAGTCTTATCACTTCTCCCGCGATCCAGTCTGTTTTTTGAAGTAAGGAGTGCATATACTGATTTTGCGCAGTTATTTTACCATCCATTGTTTCAAAGAGCTTTGCTATTGACATAATGCTTCTCTTAAGTGCCATTAAGGTTGTATGTAGTGCAATGGATGAAGGATAAGGAAAGCCAAACAATGGTCGTGGAATCGGCTTGACAAAGGATTCTGACAAAGAACTTTTTGACATAATTGATTGTATGATCTCTGGTGCTTCTTCTGTAGCATAAAGATCTGGTGAGTTAGAAAGTCTTGTGGACCTACTCATAGTGGCTTGATGAGGTGAATTAAGGAAATGGGGGTGTTTTTCTAAATAGTAATTTATTGGTGGAAAATTTGGTAAATGTGCATGTACTTCATTTGCCAGTGACTCTTGTATATGTCTTGAATCAATTCTATTGCTTGAACAATCTATATTCATGGAGGAGATCTGAATATTAGATTGCACCACTTGAGAGTATAATGGGGGAATTGTACTCAAATCTATCATATGAACGAGTACCTTGGCAGGTAAGTTGTCTGAGTTTGTAATACCTGTTGGAGTGGAGAATATGTCAACTGCATCATCTACCTTTGTAGGTGTAACACAAGTTTGGTTTGTGATTTCTGAAACTTCAGCAGTTAGACCCTGCTTAGATAGGGTGATTCCATTAGGGGAGTTTACTTTGCCCCAGGTCGATATGGAGTTTTTAATCTCACTAACTCGCATATTGGATGTGTTGTTATTGGGATTAGCTGCACAGAATTGACGGATGTCAGCATTCCCAGGTGGAATACATTTGGAAATTACAGAGGGCTTAGATCATGATGTTTGTGCTATGAATGCAGACCCCTGCTTTGGCATTGAAGTTGTTAAGTCGCCATTTCACAATTTTCTCGCTGATGCTACATCTCTCGGCAGCTTCATTGCTTTCAACAATTCGGCGGGAGACGAGAGGCGGTTTCGCACCTTTGCAACCCAGGAGACCTAGCGGGCACTATGGTGCACTAATCGAGTGATAGCAACAAATCAGATACATTTAAAGGCAAACAGATGGCTCCCAGTCCGTTTTATTTACTCGATTCAACAGAGAAAAGGAGGCGTATTTATAGCCTAAGAAGTCAGAGCACCTGGTGAACACTATGGTGTTCTGTTTGGATTACATAATCAAGGTTTCACATGAATAGTACACATTTACCCTTCTATGTGGCAAGCTTTCTGTTAGCTAATAAAGCCGACTTGTACTTTTAGCTGCGAGTTTCGTAGGTCATTGGGCTCGCGTAGTTGAATCATGGCACGCTGATATAATGATCCTGAGATGATCTGGGAGACTAAGTAGGTCACGGAGTTGAATACAAGAAGTGGTCGGAGAAAAGTAAATAGACAGTACTGATCTGCATTTGGCGCAGACGGCCAGCGGACCGCAGACAGTGCACTCTAAGTGCACTCACAGTTTCACGCACGCAACGTGTGCGCGTGCCCGGTTTTATAGCGACAAAGCTATGCCTAAAATATAAAATTAAGGGTTATAGTATTCAGTGATTAGGTATAGTTGGTATAAATGTTCTTAAAAGTCCGCTTGATATACCGTTGTTGAGATCCTTGAAGTGGATGATGAAAGTTGAAGTTGTAGGTGAGGTTGTAGGTGCAGGATAATGTGAATCAGTGGCTCCAGCAGATGCAGACAGTACACTCCAAGTGCACTCACGAAAGTGTTCTCACGAAAGAAGAAGTGGCAGCAGCAGGACATGTGACCATGCAGTAAGAGACTGGTGAGTTGGTCTTGTACAGGTAAGCCCGGGGCACTCTGTTGTGACCCACTAATAGCTAATATACCTTTTGAATATCGAACTAATGATAGAAAGCAACCTTGGCCTAATACATATGCTAAGACAAACCAAAACCAGAAAGTTTACAACTATCACTATAAGCAAAGGAAGGGTGATATTTAGCAAAGAGTGTAACTATCATTTCCCAATTCAAGAGGGGGCAATATGAAACCCACAGAGTGCCCACCATTGGCAGAGTAAAGAGAATGCAGTAATAGAACAAAACTGTAACCAGCATTGCCAAAGCAAAAAGTAGTCAATAAGAAAATCAAACAACAACCAGCATTGCCTAAGTCAAGATAAGGTAATTACAGGAAAAAGTGGAAACAGCTAACTTGGAGAGTGAAACTTGAATGCACAATTATCTGATGCGATAGAAGTTCAGAGTGGCAGGAAGGTTACCCTCCTCGGGGAGAATGTGACAGGGAGAGAACATAACCTGCATTGCATGTGGCCAATCACCTGTTGAAACAAATAACATCAATGGATGTTGCATCCTTATGGAAGAAGTTGTGAATTGTACTAATGTTGAAAGTCAAAGACTTTACTCATTTTTGAAATAGTCCACACTGCAGAATACTTGTATCCGTGTTAGAAGATTCATCTTGGCAGGAGAGTACACCAGGAAATGGATCGTTAGTGGTAGTCTTGGTAGATTAGTGAACCAGGAAAAAGATATTAAAGTATTACAGTGTGGTGTAAGGTTGTGGTGGAAAGTGGCAACGCCACTCATGTGTTTGATGAACTGTGCTAAAACCATCCGGACTGAAACATTGTTGCATTTAACGAAGGGGTGTATTAGTTGTCATTTTCATGAGAATAGAAATCCTGTTGAACCATTCATTGGAGGAATGATGAACTTTGTTTATTTCTAAGACAATTACGATGCCATGTGAAACCCTCCAGAAGCTTTGTGTCCAAAACATAACTTGGCTATTAGGAGAAACTTTTGTGTGTTACCTTTTAAAGTAGAAATTGATTATTAGAATGAACTTAATTGCATGGAACTTTAATTGGGAAATTCTGCTTTATTCCTAGGGAAGGGGATCTGACCGTGGTAGCAAGAATATTTGGTTGTAATTGCTGTTTTGTTGAACTTGAACAGCCATATGAATACCTGAATTACTTTTGTTGTATGTACACGTCTGAGGGACAGATATCCTTTTGTATTCAAGTTTTTTCCTTTAGACCTAGTTTTGTAGGCAGGGAAACTCACGTTAGCGTAGGGAAAGCAAGGCGTTTATCCCACCAATTTAATTTAATAAAATGGCTTCTTATGAAAAACCTTTATCGAGTTGTCCGCCTCACATTTCTGACCCCTCACAAAAAAAACAATGGATTAAATGCTCAAGACGCATCATTACTGATGTTAGAACATAATATCATGACACAAAACCTGTGGAGACTGGGGATTGGTTAAGGGAATTGGCAACATATATACTCTATAGGTGTTAAATGTTTCATTGGATGACAATATCTGATGGTTCCACCTGGGACCACCTCTAGATTGATAAGGTTGAAACTACAATGAATTATTGGATGGTCTAATACATGAGGGGGAGGCATAGCACCAGGGGTTTTCATTCGTTGGCTTTCAGCTTTCCTTGGAGAGTGGACAGGTCATCAAGGCATGAGCCAGACAGGAGTAGGGTGAAAGAGGTTCACAGACTGATTTCCTTTCAATTAAAAAAGATATCATCCCTTATTCCTAGACAATGTGCCAGGGTGATTTCGTTTTTACTCGTCCTTGTACAAAGACTCGTGTCTAGGTGTATGTGTAGGGAGTACAGCAGGTGTCCTATCTGTGTTGGTTCTTAATGAATAGAGAGTGTTGGCCAATTATGGGTCACGTTTGATGGAATTATTTTATTCACAGACTGATTTCCTTTCAATTAAAAAGGATACCATCCCTTATTCCTAGACAATGTGCCAGGGTGATTTCATTTTTACTCGTCCTTGTAGAAAGACTCGTGTCTAGGTGTATGTGTAGGGAGTACAGCAGGTGTCCTATCTGTGTTGGTTCTTAACGAATAGAGAGTGTTCGCCAATTATGGGTCACGTGTGATGGAATTATTTTACTCTGCTTTTATTAGGATTTTAGCTAATATTGATGTGAGTCTTATGGTTTCATTTACCACCAGGGACACTATTGAGTTATTCTGTGTGGAGTCTCTTCGCTTATAGTTTGCGTGCACCTGCCTAACAATGGTTGGTTGTGCTGTTCTAAACTTCAATTATACTGGGAGTATACCTCTTGTGTCCTTGGAATTGCTATCTCGTGCCTTCTCTATAACATTATGAGCCTCCCCGGTTTCATGGTAACCTGACTCTGGTCATCAACTCTTGTCTGAGCTCTACACAGATCTGTATTTCTATGATTCTAGAATTTTATATTCTCTCAAAGTCTTATGGCTGTGGCATCTTTAAAAGCACGCTGCTGCATCCATTTTGGAGAAGATGGCTGACCATTACACTTGCGTTTCTATGTTAGTGAGCTGTATTCATGTGTTGTTATGTTGCATTCAGCTTCTACATTGCTTATGTTGGTATTATTCATGTCTTGTGGTTGCTAGGTTAACATTATTCATGTATACATGCATATATTAACTGGTGTATAGGTTCCTGTTGAGTGCACAATTGCTTCATGTCTAATGCATGCATGTATATTGTTACAATGTTAGTTTGTCATCTTTAGCCTTAAATTATCTCCATGATTTCCTGTACCTGCCTGGGGTAAGAGCGGTATGGTTGTATCAGTGAGTAACAATTCTCACCTGTGCGGTAGTTGGCTAGGAGAGGGCCAGAAGCTATGGATGACGTATTAATCTTCTTCCCAACAATCCCCCCTCTGGTCGAGATCACACTCCCCTTTCTGAGTATCCATATCTTAGTCACCCCCCTCAACCTGCCTGTATGTCTAACATGTTTGTCCACACTGCAGGTCATAGAGCAGCATTCTCCACTGGAATCACAATACACCCTGTGCACAGTGTAGTTATGAGAGTGCTGAGGACAAATACATTTTGATCCTGGAGGGGCAATAGGGCTGTCCATTGCTTGAATGCAGGGAAAGTCTTACGTTTGCGTATACTCATGCGCATCAGTATCCAGGTTTATTACCATTTTCATCCCTACTGCTGTTTTGGCAGTCTTTTTGCAGTGGCTTATTGCTATTCTTAGAATGCAAAATCCCAATAGTACTAGTACCAGTTTAGCCACTAGTATTTTGAATGAATTGAATGCAGTAGCCAATCAGGGGGATATCTATTAGAACAGGTAGTTAAACCAGTCATCATCTGCAATATCCTCCACTTCCTCCACCATTTTTGCATATAGTTCTGTCAAGGTGGTTATGGCCTCTGCGAGGGTCCCATTTTCCTCATTGTGGGCAGGTGAGTATGTGCAGCAAGAAGGCCAAATCTTTGCACTTACGGCCCCCTCCATGGCCATTATCAGACCGAGAACGTACCTGTTTTGGAGGGTCATGAGTCTTATTGCCCTCAGCCCTTCCTTTATGGCATTGAAGCCTTTCACAGTCATATTTATAGTATGCAATAGGTTCCATTGCATAATTTGCAAACATTTTGCATTCATATTGGCTTGCAACCTGGCCATAAAGAATGATGTCTCAGTTCTGCCAAACAATTTATGCTCATCTGTAATGGGTTCATATTATTATTATTATTATTATTATTATTATTATTATTATTATTATTATTATTATTATTATTATTATTATTTATTATTCCACGACACATGTCCATGGGCCTCAGGGCACACATTTAACATTGAAATCGACAAGAGGCCAGATAGTCAGACAGGGGGTCAGGGAGACAGTGGATTAGATCCTCCTCAGCCTGGTTTTATGTTGAACAAATGAGTCTTAATGGATCTCTTGAATTCTCCCAGGGATTGTGATTCTCACAATGAAAGAGGGAGGGAATTCCACTCCCTGGGAGCTTGTACGTCAAAGCTTGCTCCCCCAAATTCGGAAAACTTGAAACAGGTTATGCTTATCATTGGAGCGCAAAATACTTCTGGGGTGGATACCATTCAAGCGGTCAATCAGATATTGAGGGGCAGTGGTTGTTCCGCATGTGTAAGTACTGACAATACTTTATGAGTGATCCTGTGTTTCACAGGTAGCCAATGTAAGGCCCTTCTCGGTAAACACATGTGATCATGTTTGGATAGACCATGAATAGCATGTACTGCACCATTTTGTGTGATTTGAAGAGAATGAATGTTAGCTTGTGATGTACCGAGAATAGTCAAGCCTGGTATTCACCAGGGCTGTGGCTAGTAAAGATCTATTACTGATCTACAAATAAGGTCTAATTTGATGCAGTAATTTGTGACACAGCCACAAGAGGATCGGATGTGAGAGACATGGGGCTTCATTGATAGTGCTTCATCTAGGTGTCTCTTCCATCTTCATTGAGTTATAGTTACTTCTCTTCATGCGTGCAAGTGTGAGGGACCTTTTATGTCTTATGTGTGTGTTTTCATTCTGGGGTAATCACCAATCTGCATCGCACTATGGGGTACTACCAATGCTGGTGCTCTTATTATTACTAGGCAGCACAGGCCTCCCCAATTTGGGGGAAGTTTCATATCGGCTTTTGAACCACAGGCCCAATAGTGGTCCATCAATACAGCTGTGCCTACTTTCCTGCTTAGTATGTCAAAGATACGCCTGCACTTTGGGTTTGTTCCAACATGCACTTCACCATTATTTTGGAAGCATCTTTCAAAGGTATTATGGGTACTGGTGCTCTTTCATATTCACCCAGGTGAGCAATTCGGTATATTTAGACCATTTCTCCAGGCATACTTTATTTGTATTTTGCACAACTTCTTCAGCTAATAATATTTATTATAATAATAATAATGTATTTCTTTTATTGCGCTACACATCCATAGGTCTCAGAGCACTCAAATAATGGGAAACATCATGATCCCATGGGGTGGTACTCATTTTATCAACCTTGGGAAGGATTAAAGGCTGAGTTGACCCTGCCAGGATTCGAAACTGCCACAGCAGGATGCACACAGATATCAGGGTCGAGCGCTAAGCTCTCTGTGCTATCTGACCAGCTGCTCTAGAAGTGCTGATGTTTTACACCCTATTAATACTCCCCCCATCCTTCTGCCATAGGTATGGGTCCCTTTATTTGAAACTGCCCTCTGTTCCAACATACCGGTATCTCTTTTCCATGTTTATCATTACACTGCAGAATGTTGTGATCTTATTTTTTAATTCCTCCACCATTCAAGTCTACTGGCAGGTATTTCACTACTTTGTGTTGTGTATTAGCATTTATCATCGTGTTCTTTTGTTTTATAAATGTATCCTCCTGTGGAGGATTTGCTTTTGTCCCCCACTCTATGGAGGTTGTCTGCTTATGGAATTGTCCTCGGGTCACACATAGTGCAAGGTGTGTGAGGCAATGTGCTGTCTTCGCAGATACTTCTGTGGCTATAAACATTGTGGAGGCACTCATGGTTTAGGGGATGAGGGAACACACAAAACATCTAATCAGACATCTCTCTCTCTACTCTGCTCATATGCTTATACGACACGTTGTTGGTAACATGGGCAGAATCATCAATATATTTACTCAGATGCTGTGAGTCGTTTAACACACTTCCTTTTGCTCTTTTCTCTGGAGTGCTATGGTTAGGATATTTCCTCAGGGCTATTGCACTTGGCATTATTATATGTATTGTACTGGTGTTGACATCATACACTGTACAATATGTACACCAAGCCTCTTTTCAATCACCTGGACAACCTGAACATACCTTACACCAACTTTGCCGACGACACACAGATCCTTAACAAACTCACAGGTTCTCACAAGCATTTACAGCATCATTCAATTATGGATGGATAACCACCATCTCTGCCTGAATGATAATAAAACAGAACAGTTCATTGTCGGCTCTCCACACCACCTCGAACACCGTCACCCCGCCTTTGCCTCCTTTCTCATTGATGGAAATTGCATACCAGTATCTCCACATGTCAAGACTCTAGGGGTCTACCTCGATGCTGAACTCAATGTGAACAAACATGTGAACGCGGTTGCCTCATCCATGGCATACTCAACCAAACTCATTAACCTTTCCAGGAAGTTCCTCACCCTAAACAACTGCCTTTCTCTAGCCAGAGCCATCATCGGCAACAAGCTAGACTATTGCAATGCCATCCTCACAGGGACCTCTTCCAAAAACCTCAATAAGTTACAGCTGACCGAAACAACGCCCTCAGAGCAGTGTGGGTCCTAAACGATCATACCACATTTCTTTAATCAGATGCAAAATACACTGGCTTCCTATCAAGGCTCGCATTGAATTAAAAATCCTGTCCAACACCTATCGATGCATCCACAACACCACACTCATTACATCTTCCACTGCATCACCAGAAAGTCCAGTCTATGCAACCTGCGTTCCTCCTCCTCCACCTCTCTAACCACCTCTAGATCCACCAGAAATAGAGCAGGAGGATCAAGCTTCACCGTCATTTCCCTGAATTGTAGAACAACCTCTTCCCCTCTGTCAGAGATGAACCTTCCTACCTGACCGTCCGCAAACAAATCAAAATGGTTCTCTTAAACAAATTTGCATGATTCATTATAGCAGCTACTACCAGCACTATCATGCCATGTAACCATATACCTGCCTATGTATTCTTGCTTATGTAATCTAGTGCTGTGATACCTCTGGGTCTCAGGCACTAACAAAAAATAAAATAAATAAATCAAATAGATAAATTATGAAGAACAGTAAACAATGGTCTCATCGGACACTAGGTTTTGTAGTGTTGTACTGCAAAACAATAAAGAAAATATGAAACAAACAAGGGAGGAAAAGGCTGCTCCTACCATCATGGCTATAAGGTCTCTCTTTTGCTAATTGGTATGGGCATTTTGACTTCAGGGTGATAAAAAACTATGGGCCTAATTCACAGAAGCATTTTATAATGGCAAAATACCATTGGAAAACGTTCCATGAATTAGGCCCTATATCTTATCTCATTGAAGGAATGCATCTTTTAGTCAGGGGAAGTGTTTCCTTTTGTTTTTCTTAAAGAGCATCTATTCACAATAAAAAACCTTGTTAGTTTTGAGAGAACATTTCTTTCTAAAATGATGTAAGTCTTTAAATTGAGCAGTAACACTGTAAGACGGGCATTCCAGGCTCCTAAGGAAGGATAAGTGTTCAGAAAAAAGGACAAGACTAGGAAAAATAGGATTGCAATAGGGAAGGGTTGCTTTATTCTAAGCAAGCGTCGTCAAAGGATGTTGGACCAAGTGCCTGTGTATATATATAAAAACAATGTTTCTTTTATCCTTCTTGTCACCGATTGGCCCTTGCCATCAACCTTGTTTGGACTCTTCTCACGTCTTCTTCAACTTCAAGCTCAGTATTGATGGACAGGGGGGTCTCATCTCAATACTGCTTGATGTCGCAAAGGTGCAGACGGGCGTGCCTGCCTTCCACTTTCACAGCAGACGGAGTGACAGCCTCCACAAGGTAGTGTCCCTCGAATCATGGCTTGTGCCAATGTGGTGTAAAGATCCTGCACAGGACTTTGTCCCCGGAAAATAATGCTAATGGTCTCAACACGATATCTGGATCAGTGTGTTCATTTGCTTCATCAGCTTCTTTGAGCCCTGCTGCTGCCTTTGCACCTGTCAAGACACACATTTAAGAGATTCTGTACTAGCTGTCAAATAATCGTGCATTTCTTTCCCTAACACAGTAACAGCATTCTCTGCATCATTTTTAACTTGAGTGCGAGTAGCAAGGAGTGTTTGCATTTGGCGTCCCATTACAAGCTCATGTGGAGTCATGTGATGTCTGACCCAGGCTGATTGCGTAATGCGAAAAGGGCTAAAGGAAGGCAATGGGGCAAACATTTTTTGAATGTTCCTTTTAGTTTGGCTATTCGCTCTTTTAGGAGGCTGTTGAGGTGCTCACAAATGCTGTTTGCTTGTGAGCAATAAGCCGAGG
The DNA here is from genome assembly GCF_040938575.1 of Ambystoma mexicanum. Classification (NCBI taxonomy): domain Eukaryota; kingdom Metazoa; phylum Chordata; class Amphibia; order Caudata; family Ambystomatidae; genus Ambystoma; species Ambystoma mexicanum. The sequence goes on from NC_090936.1 coordinate 630,262,605, forward strand.
AGAATGTATGCTTTATTCCCAAAAGGATAGTGATGTGCTTAATTGCCTCATTTACAAAGTATGGTCCATTTTTGGATCGTAGCTCTTCGCACACTCCCCACCTTGGCAATACCTCATGTATGAGGAACTTTACTGCACAGGTGGCATCTGGATGTGTGCATGGACCGGCTTTGATCCATTCAGAAAAGGGACATATGACCACTAGCATATAACGGTAGCCTTTACAAATTTGTAGCATATCTACATAGTCGATATGCAAATGCTGAAATGGTCCTGTAGGACGGGTTATTGCTCCTCTTACTGTTCGCAGAGTATGCCCAGCCTTACATTTCTGGGCATGCTTAACAATTAACAATGAAATTCACAATATGTTCTGCCAAATTGGGGTCAAACTAGTCCTCTGAAATCTGTACTGCAAGACACTTTCTTGATGTATGTGCTGGGTAGTGCAACTGCTATAGCGCTAATGTAAGCAAACCTAGGGCCATTATGGGTTTACTGGTGCTCTCCTGTCTCCACATTGCATCTGTGGGGAACAATGAACCTCTCTAATTATCCATAACTCTTGCTTGTCAGGTGGCACCCTCCCCCGCAACTGGGTAATTTGTCCTATTGGTAACATATTAAAGCCCTCCTTCATCACCATGTTGCTTGAACATGTATACTTGTTTGGGGCAGCCGCAATGTCAGATATTTTGGAAAAATATGCTGTTCTTTTTGCTTCTATATCAGTGGCCTCATTGCAGTGAGAAATCAAATCTGCACCTCTGGTGTGCACTGTGCACTTTACCACGGTGATGGCCGATCGTAGTCAAAGTGCGTCTATGGGTCTGTCTAATATAGGCACATGCTGAAGTGGTGTGCCCGCATGAAGCCCCTCCTTTTCTACAGTGACAGTCCAGCAAGTACTGTTGACGTCATGTAGATGGAGTCGGAATACACCTTTACCATCTCATCTTCATGTGCTTCAAACACCAAAATCAGCACTACCAATTCTGCTGATTGTGTTGAGAAATATGCTGGCAATTTCGCACTTGTCACTTTTTCAAAGTGGTCATCTCCCCTGCCTCTACCACTGCTGTCCCACTGTGCCATTCACCAGTGCTCTGGTCTATTGGTGATGACTCATAAATGAAGTGCATTATACCCCCTCCTAGGCCATTATCCTTGACATGGGGTATTTCATCACAATATTCATTATATTCAAGACAATCATGCACATCATTTCCCTCCTTGACCGGTTCTGTTACATATCTGGCTGGGTTTACTACTCAAAATCTGACAATTTTAGTCAATGGGTTTCTTATAATTATTTCATAACCAGAGGGTCCCTGTGTGGTCAATGTAATTTGGGCCTGTTCACAGATGGCAAATGAAGCATGTACAACATATAATGTAACTATATTTAACTAATGCAGCCATATTTATGCGGACAGACTTCTCAGTTGCAAGGGCTGCTGCCGCCAATGCCTGCTCCCATGGGTGGCGACCTCTCATCACTGGATCTAGTATCCCACTGTAGAATGCTAATGGTTTATGTCCCATGGTAGTTTTTGGTGCGAGGACAGCCGTCATCACTACTCTGTTGGAATGGGAAAATTAAAGGAATTCTTCATTATTTTTGGGGATTGTTAACACAGGTTCTGTGCTGATTGCTAGCTTCAATTCATCAAAAGCATCTATCATCTTGACTGTCCAGGCTATGTTACCACTGTCTTTATGGGCTCCCTTAAGTCCTTTGAAAAGTGGCCTAACACATGTGCCGTAGTCGTAAACCCATGCCCTGCAGCAAATTCAAAGTCCTAGAAATTGCTGCAATAGCTTCACAGTCTCTGGTCTGGGGGGAGCTTTCATTATTGCTTCTGCTCTTTTAGGCATCATCTCTCCTGCACTCTTCTTCCATGGTGTTACAAACCAATATGTCGTACATATGTTGGATGACTGCATGGTTAAGCTGTAAATTCCCCAAGTCCATCAGCAACAAATGGTTGTAGACCAAGGGTGATTCACAGTACTCCTGAGGTACCCGAATATGTTTCAATTTATTTCCAGTGTAAGTAATTGAGGTCAAATACTGTAACTCTTCATGCAAGAGGATTGAAAAGAAAGCATTCTTTAAATCAATCACTGTAAAATATTTAGCTTTGGATGGGATGTTACATAATATTATGGCTGGATTGGGAACCAATGGGAATTCTGCCTCAACAATATTATTCAAGGGGCAAAGTCCTGAATAAATCTCCACGATCCCCCTGTTATCTTTTTGATCAGGTACACAGCTGTGTTGCATGGGAATTCTGAAGGCAGTAGTATCCTTTGTCTCATCAGGGCATCAATAGTGTAATAGATACCGTCATCAGCTTCCTTTGACATGGGATATTGTCTTACCCATGGTAAAATAGCTCCCTGATTCAGTTTGATTTTAACTGCCCCACTCCTTTTAATAGACCAATGTCATATGGACTACTGGTCCACAATGTGCTTGGTACATGTGCCAAATCTTCCTGGCAAAAAGGCTTTACTTTCTTCACTAGGGACATTCTCGGAGGTATCTCCCTTTTCTCAATGTTTAACTGATATGTAAGACTTATGTTAAACGTCACATTGTCGTCTGAGTCGTCATCTGTAAACAAGCCTTGATTTGTTAAGTCAGTCAATCTATGTCCTTCGTCAAGAATTATCACTGTCCTCTAGTTCACCATCACTCCATACAAAATTACTCTGTCTTCCCTTACTATTGCTGCTTCTAACTCAAGTGTAATTATCTGCCCTTCCTCCATGTCCGTGGGTACTTCTGGTTGAAACACACATTCTGTGAGTAACAGCAATAGTCTGTCCTGTATTCCTGGAAACCATGCTAGCAATATGTGTACCCCATAAAGGAATACTTCTGGGTTTAGTGGCACTTCTCTTTGTGCTTCCTGTCCATAAAATGCTGTTATGAATGTTTGTGCATTCACATAATGGATCCCTGGGGTAGTGTCATGACGCGCGCTCCATGGAAGCTATGGAGCCGATGGAAGGGCAGATTCCGTTCCTCCACCAGCGGTCTAGTCTCCCACGTCCTGCATGTTACCGTCATGACGCATATATATAGGCGTTACTCGCGGTAATCGATGCGTTGCAACCTTGCTTTCCTTGCCAGGTTTTGTACGCTACTGCTCCTCTCTGACTCCCCTTGTTTTTCCCCGCTTGTGCCTTTGATCTCTCATGGTGATTCCTCCACTCTTCTGTTCCTCCCGCTTTGTAGTCCTTGATCCTTCTACCACTCTAGTGCTCTTTCCTAACTTGTTGTACATACATCTACGATTGTATGCTCCTTCCCACCGCAGCCTTCTGCAGACCTCTTCCTTGTTCCTCGGCTAAGGTCTCCATCGCTAGCTCGACTCCAGCAGTGTCTTCTGGGAATTGTAGTCCTCTCATCTACATCAACGGAAAGCCTTCAGCCTTGATATTTGTAGTGCTACTACATCCAAGCACACCAGGGTTTTTCAGCCACGCTTTTCCCTGGAATTGGGGGCGGACTCCCTGAGGGTCCCTTCTGCCTTGCTGTTGGACAGCGGGCAGGGTGGCTTCCAGTGGAGCTCGTCCCAAACTCAACAGGAAAGGACTGGACCTTTGGAGAGAAAGGAGAGCCATAGACACAGACAGTTCCTCAGAAGAACTGAGTACAGGTGAGGAGAAGGAGGAGGGAACCAAGGAGGGTATTTGTCAAGCAACTACTACTTCATCGCATGACAGGTAGAGCATATTTGTCATGCTTCCCCAATGGAAGCTATGGCATTCCTGGAGACCCCATTGAAAATGCCATCACGTTTTTCTGACGTTCTGCAATGAGCTGACTAGTGTTTTCCAAGATGGCCGCCCGCTCCTTATACTGGTGGCTGTTCTGTCAGTCTGCCGCGTTGCACCTTCAGTATTTTCTTCCGACCTGCCGACACTAGTGGTATTTCACACTTTGAGTTAATGCTCCCTTGTGAATCACCTCTGCCTTTCTCACCCTCCTCTGTGCTGTCTTCTCTTTGATTGCTTCTCTGACTCTTGCCGTGCCTTGCGCTTCTCTGGCGCCCCTTATCCAGTTAGACTCTCCTGTCTTACCTGATCCCGCTACGTCTCTCACCTTGCCCGTTTGTATCTTTACATCAGGCAGCTTTCTCCTGACTTCTCGGGATTCCTCTGCATACTACTTTCTCTCTGCTTTCCTTCGGCTTCGCCAGCCAACTAGAATTCATTGCCTTACCTGTTGTTCCTTGGTCATCTGTTGGGGAGGTCGTCTCTCCGGATCACCTCTTCAGTCGTCCTCCATTTCCGGATCTCGTGAGAAGGAACACCTCATTCTTGGTGTCACATCAAGAAGGATCCATCCCAGGGTTTTTTCAGCCAGGAGGCTTTTTCCCTGCTTTAGGACGGGCTCCCAGGAGGCCTCGCGGTCTGAGGTTTAACCTCCTGACAGAATGGCTTCCAACAGAGCTCGGCCTTATTTACACGACAAAAAGAAGGCTAAGGAACCCAAGGAATCTTGCGGAAGAAGAAGGACCGTAACACAAGAAGACGCTATTGAAGAAAGAGGAGAGGCGGAAGGAGGGAAGGATTGTGGTAATTCTGACAATATTATCCTCTGGTTAGTAAATGAAATCGTCATGTTTACTTAACTCATCAAGTCTCTCTGCAATATGTTAACTTGTGTCTTGCAGGAATATAATAATGGCATAGACATTTTGTGTTATCCTGTGGTAATGGGTAATTTGTCTGTAAAAGGAACTGTGGTTGTCACCCCAGAAAATCCTTGTGCATTCATGGCAATGCCTGAGATTGGGAACTTCCCTTCTCTAACACAGGATCAAGTTGCCCCCGTATCTACTAGGAAGGAGAATGTGTTGCCACCTATGGTCACCCTGACCCTCGGTTCCTCTTGTGGGTCTGGCGTAATTGATCGGATAGAACGCATCACATCATTCTGTAAGCTGTCCTGTTGTGGATACAGATCCAGGATTCCCCACACTACTGTCACACTCCCTATTCTAGGTGTAGGTGCCTGTGGCAATAAGTTCATATTCCACCGTGTCACTGTATTCTGGTGTGCTAAAGCCTGCATCTGCATTGGTGTTTGCTGTATCTGCATTTGTGCTTGCTGTGTCTCTGCATTGGTGCTTGCTGTGTTTGGGATGGCATCCCTTATTGTGTCTGCTATATATGTGGTGCTTGTGCCTGATAGTGCTTGTGATCTTAGGCATGATATTTGGGTGGCTCTGCGCTATATGGTGGGTGGTATGCTGTCCCCCCTCTTGATCTGCTACTTGCCAGTTCTGTTGCATCCCTCTGCTGCTTCGGCATACACGTGAAAAATGCCCCACCTTCCCAAATGTCCAACACTGTTGTGGTGGTCCTCCAAATCTGGGTTGCCCCCAATTAAACCCTCCTCCTTGTGGAGATTGAAATCCAAACACTTTGCCTGTAGGTGCGATCCTTCACACTCAGGGAAAATATTTACACTCTCCGCTTCCTGCAAAATTTATTTTCTCTGGTGGCTGTACTTGCTATGTCCTTTTTGTATTATAACTTTCTCCCCCACCCATAAATACTGCTCCTTCCACTGAAAATGTCGACAGTTTTTCTGAATTAGTTTTGCTTCCTCAATCTTTTGGTCATCAACTTTCTTTCTGTATTTCTCTTGTTTTAATTGAAAATGATGAACAATCATCAATTGAATATTCGCCCATAGCTTAGCTTCCATTTCCACAATCTTTTTCAATTGCCTTTGCACTTCCTCTGGAGGTCCCTAACATAAAATGTGATAACAAATTGTGATGTTTTGGTCCCATGGTTCTCTAGTATCCATCCCCCATTTTTCTTGAATATCCTGGATATATGCAGTCAGGTCCTCATCTGCTCACATTTTGTGAGTCATAATGGTGCTCATGTCTGATACTTCTGGGTACTGTACCCTAAGTGCTCTCCATACCTCACCTGAGCAATTATTAAAAGGTGCCCCGTCATGGTTAGTATTTAGTGCTGTCACCCCGGTATACCGCGCTTGCTTCCAAATGTCAACTGATTGTTTCCCTAATGTGGCATTGACAAGGCTCTTTATGTTGCCTACTGCTAAGGTCATGCCAGCTGTCATTCGCTCTGATTCATAGATCCATTTGATACCCCTGTTGTGAGTGATTCTAATTTACAAGTTAAATGTTTTTTGCCCATCTGTGGCCATGAAATATATTGTGGCAGTCCCCCCTTTCTCCAATAAGGGGAATTGTGTGAATCCTGTGCCATGCCCAAGTGCAGTCACACTCTTTGTCTTTGTCACTGTGTCTGTCATACTAATTATCTTTCACCCTGGTAAATTCCTTAGCCTATTCATGTAGAGAATTCTATCCTTTAGACTGTTTGATCACATCTTTGGAGTCTGGGAAATACAACGGGCTCTGGCCTCCTCACCGGTTCTTCCAACTCTAACCATGCTCTCTCCTTCCCAATCCCCATATTTGTGAAAGGGGCCCATGAGGACCCCTCCTCACTGCCTTCCTCTTTCTCTTCCTCTAGCATAGTAACTTCATTGTCATCACCTTCATCATCCTCTCTATCTTTGAATTCTAGTCTTCCAAGGGGACTCGTCCAGTGTTTTCCACTGATCACATCCTCTGATATATTCCTTCTTCTCTCTTGCACAGACCCTCCTCTTCGCCCCTCCATGTTGCTGGTGACATCTCTCTCTTCTTCTGAACAAATTACAAACCCTCCTTCGTATAGCCCCATCTTTCAGATTATTTGACAATGCAAGTCTGCTCATAATGTCATCAACTTCCTTGCGGTGTCTCTTTAAGCTCCTCTATCTTTCTTTCTGTTCTTGCTTCCTGTCTCTTTCTCTGTCTGGGAGCGTATGCCCCATAATAATATCATCAACTTCTTTTCAACACCTTCCTCTATTTTTTTCTGCATCTTGTTGTCTCTCCCTTTCCATTTCTTCCTCTTTTTGCCTTTCTCTTTCCCTCTGTTCACTTCTTTGTTTCTCATTTTTCCTTTCTCCTAACCTCTTCTCTCTTTCTCTTTCTATCTCCTGCTTCTATTACATCTCCCTTTCTTCTTCCCGCCTTCTTTCTCTCCCTCCTCTCTTTCTCGTTCTCTTTCTCTCTCCTCCTGTGCCCTTTTCTTTTCATTCTCCTGTTTTTCTCCAACTTCTCTTTCCATTTCATTAAAATCATCCATGCCCTTTCCATCTAATTTGAGCATTATCTGTCCTCCTACCCATTCATTTGGTGCAATTGCTGTCTCATCCCTGTTACCCTGCCTGCCTCTTTCTCTGGACATTCTCCTCGGCTTCTGCCAGTTTTGCTTGTAAGTCGTGTCTCTCATCATATTCCATGTGCGTGGACACTGGTTGTTGCTTACTTATATTTTCCCTACTTATAATATCTTTGCTACTCTACATGGGGGTACATATGTGAGATTAGTATACCCTACTGCTGCTTTTAAAGCTAGCAATGGATATAATCCCTGTGCTTCTGAAGACAGATCACTGCTCTGGGCCAGAGAAGGAGGAGCCGAGGGTGCGATACCCCCTTCGCCAAGCTGATTAAGCATCCATTCCTTCTCCGATGTCTCCTCTACATCTTCCCCATACATGTTCCATAGTTTCAGAATGGCTAGTCAATTCTGTAACAGTTTTCCATTATATGCAGCATTTAAATTGGTGTGCATGTGGTGCATACCCTGTTTGAGTGAGTGCCTTCTTGTGGCCAAGGCATAAACATTTTACCTGCAACTTTCCGAACCTACTGTGTGTGTTATTTCAGGATTGTGTCCTTATACAGGGGTAATGTTTTGCACAGGTGAATTATGGGGGTATCCCCCATAATGATACATGACACTGTAATTTACCAATACTTACCAATCTTTATTTCAATTCTCACACAACCCTCTTTTACCTACCTGTCACACCCTCCCCCAATAATACTTCTCTTCAATTACAACTTCTGCATTTCTTTCTGAGACAACATTTCCTGCGTGACACAATCCTTCAGAGTGGCACCACAACAATTCCACTCCTGCTTTCGAACAGCCCCACCTCTCTAATCCCACCAATCCTTCTTAGTGACTCCACAACTGTCACTCATGCTCTGAGCAGCCATACCTTGCTACTGCCACACCGGAACACACTCTTTGGTGCATACCACATCTTTACATTTTCCACAATACACACTTCTGTAAGCCCCAATTTATCAACATGAGGCTGGCACCAGCAATTGCTACAAAATAAATACACAATGGCAGACTTCCCAACTCCTGGTAAGGTATTTGTCTCTTTTATTATTTCCCCATGATGAAGCTTAACAGCTGATCTTTCCTGACTCTTGTCAGAAGCTATCTCTTTATCAATTATCTCTTCATTTCATCACAATCGCCCAATATACAAACAATCCCCATCCACCATTTTGTCAGGCCTATGCAATACTTGTATCTTTGGATCTTCTGAAGGTCTTCGGCATCGGGTCTCTCCTATCAACCTCACAAACATGCACGCCAAGTGGGGCATCCTGCGGTGAATAGACATGACTTTCTCCAAAGAGGACTCCTGTCGACCTCTCTGTGTAGTGTGCAATCCCGTTCTTCACAGGTCTTCTCTGCAGTCCTCAGGGGCACGGCAGGGATCCCTCGACACTCCGACGACACCTAGCAAACTATCACCTCTGCCACCATCTGTTAAGACAGTCCTGGAAAGTCCTAGATTACCCAGAGGATGTGGAGTCAATCAAAACCAGACTAAATGATGGAAGGCAAAACCGAGCTTTATTGACAACCGAAATAAAGCGAGACAGCATACAAGCATCAATATTGGTCAGGTGCATGCAAACTATAAGCCAAGACAGCCCATGCAGAATAACCCAATATTATCCCTGGTGGTACAAGAAACCATAACATTCATATTCATATTATCTAAAACCCTAATAAACACAGGGTTAAATAATTCCATTTATGGTCCCATCACACTTGACCAATACTTTGCAAACTCTGTCTATTCATTAGGAACCAACACTGATTGGACACCTGCTGTACTTCCTGCACATACACCCAGACACAAGACATCATACAAGGCCAAGTATAAAGAAATATCACTGGCTCCTGGCCTACAAATAAGTGATGGTATATTTTTAATTGAAAGGAAAGCAGTCCGTGGACCTCTTTCCCCTACTCCTCTCTCGGCCATGTCTCTATGACCTGTCAAATCTCCAAGGTTGGGTTGCTGAAAGACAACCAATCAAAACCCCTGGTGTTAGGCCACACATTACGTATTAGTCCAACCAATAATTCATTGTAGAAATGACAAAGATTCAACCTTATCAATTTAGAGGTGGTCCCAGGTGGCGCCATCAAATTATTGTCAACCAATGAAAAGTTTTACACCTATGGAGTGTACATGTAGACAATTCCCTTAACCAATCCCCAGTCCCCATATGTTTTGTATCATGAGATTATGTTGTAATGTCAGTAATGACGAGATATGATCATTTAATCCATTGTTCTTTGTGTAACTACTGAGAGCTCATGTCCAGGCCTGATGCAATGTCGGAGGACAACCCATTTCGTAAACGGACACCCCGACAGTTGTATGGTCTGCAGATTAATAATTGCATTTTTTAAAACAAAATTATGACAGAACAATATATTTATACTATAAAACATGTATTTATGAAAGAGATGGGGTGTCGGAAAGGGAAACATAAATGGAAGAATTTGGAATGTCTATACAATGATCATTAGGGGAGGGAGGTAGAGAGGTTTCATCAAAGCATCTTTCATTTACATTTTAGGAATTTGATGTGGTGATTGCTGGGGGCAGGTGGAACAGGTACAAGAAGGACAGTGATAATTAACATTTCTAATAACATGATTTTTGTTATAATTTAAAAGATTCCTTACAGTCATTACTAAGTTCAACCAATTTAAAAGACAAGATCATGATATCATTATGTACAGTTGGGAATAGAGGTTGTCTTTGTGATTCTTGAGATTATCCATAATTAAATTGGGGTTTTGTTTCTTTGTGTAAAGTATGTACTATAAGAAAAGAAGACATTATTATTTCACTGAGCTCTGTATAAATTACATTATTTGTTTATATTGAAAGATGTATTGATTAGCATTAGAGATGGTATATTTATTCATTAGGAAGGCGGGATATTTCAACCCATGCCAATGCTCCCTACTAGACCCATTTGCCAATGGGGAAAGAAAACTGCCAAAAAATGATATGCTAACCCCTGTGTGCACCAAATCTGCAAAACTGTGCATGGTTCATAAATCACAAAAAGGCTGAACTACTTTGCCACACACAGGCAAAGTTGATGTCAAAACAAGAACTCCCTGCAGGAGAATGCCAGTGGGTGCTGTTACCTGTCACATGAATCAAGGCCATAAATGTGGGCTAAAATCTGAAAATGCCCTTAAATACAGCTTCCTAATCAATGGCAACCTTCAAAGTGCTGTTTTGGCACTAAATCCAGTCATTTTCCCAGTGAATTATTGAAAGAAAAAGTGTGCTGAAATCATTTATTCTCCGGGCAGTCAGAGGAATCCTGGCCTCACTGACTGAGAGTTGCATAAGAAGATTAGATATCAAACCCAATTTAAATGTGTTCTTTTCCTGAAGAAATTACAAAATTTGCCTATTTAAAGCATGTTTGTGAAGGGCTTAATTCTTTTAAATGTCTAAATCCCTTATAAACTGTGCTTATTTTTATATGTGTTAAAGAAAATACTTTATTGTGAATTTTAAAAGCAACCCAGTATTGGAATTAAGTAGCTGCTTAATTCTGATTGGGCAGTGACCAGCCTGGGAAAGTTTGACATCTCAGTTTGATACTCCCTTGATACAGGAAGCCGTAATGGTTCTCGCATATTGACAACAATGAGCACAATGAGACCTCATTAGAAATAGGGGCTGAGCCAAGAACAATGGCAAGCTGCCTGACTGATCTCTACAGGGAAGCTTCCCTTTCCAGCAAGGGGACACACCTCCCTGATTAAAGGACTATGACAGCTGCTGCCTGCGAATGGGAAGTTACAAAGGAGAACTTTGATGTTTAAATACTTTTTTGTGGTTAAGTTTGAAACTCTTTAACTGTGCAACCAGAAGAAGGATAAGTCTGAAAATGTGTAGATGTTAACCTAATTCTAGGCTTTTGCTTTGAAGACATTGATGAAACCTGTACCACTTAAGGACCCAAAGTTATGAAAAAACCCTCATGGTAGCAGAACTAGAAATGTTGCAAGCCTAAGATTGTATGTACATGATCCACTGATAAGCGTCCAGAGATGTACTGAATTATAAATTATTAATCCAAACTGCAATGATTAAAATTTATAAAATTTCATAGAATGAGAAAGACAGCTTTCACAGAGATGGATTTTGAATGTGAATATAGCCCATCAAATATGAAATGTATATGTCCAATTTTATTAGGGAACATAATTTTAGAAATGTACATTTGTGCAAAAGTTAAATTTTGGTCAAAATCAATGTGGGAGTTCCTAACTCCCTTTGTAAAGATGACAGCTCTGTTCTGATTGCCAACCAAAATAAGGCAAGTACCTGTGGCCACTCACGGCCATGGGGGTGTGTTTTTGAAATTCTGCCCATCCCATAAACTTGGTGATGTTATTTGATAGTATAAATATAGGAACTTCCACACACACAGAGACACACTGCTTCCAGAACACATCCAGATTTCCGCGCTGCATCTTGTACCTGACTTCTTCATCTTGTCCAGAACTCTTCACCTTGCAGCTGACTCCAGATTTCTTTGCAGAACCAGACTTAGCATTGCTGAACTCTTTTTTAGCTAGGCCCAAATACAACCATCCCAAAACTTAAAAGAATAATTCTGATTCAGCTTGGCATGCTATCATTAAGGCTTGCCCACTGAAACTTGCATCCTGTAATCTGCCGTGTCCAGTGACCAGAAGGGCCCATCCAAATCCAGTCTGAGGTACAGTCCAAATTTGACCAGAACCGTGCCGCTGATCCAATCTCTCCAGAAGTGCCCTGCTGCCGGTAGACCTGACCTGATCCGATGACCAAAACTTTGATGGTCCAATTTAATTACAAGGGACTGTAAGTATTAATAGGAAGAACACTGACCCATAATATATTTGCATTGTCTTATCCCATCTGAACCCATCCCATCTTTAAATTCAGAACCCTAGTATTGTCAAAACCATTCTTGCACTGATTTTCCTCCTTTGTTTACCATACCATAAGTCATTAGTGATTTTGAGTAAGTAAAGTAGATCCCAGAAAGAAATAAGAGTATCCACCACGTGAAGGGTTACGCTGGCCACGTAACTGTGAAGATTCATGTGTGGCATTCTCTTTTTCATAGTCATGATATAGTGTAATCAAACCAATCTGTCATTTTTAAAACCAAATTTCTGTTTTCATTTTCGTGCCTATTTTGCAAAAATGCCTCTCACTAAAACCGCCATAACTTCTTCAAAATTATAGATAGAAACGAAATCTCAACTCTCATTGATACCTAAGGCCCTTAGCAACATCCACACCCAAAAATTGTGGAATAGTGTATTTGACCTCTTTTTCTGAAATATTGCATAGTGAAAGTTTTGAAAGGCTTACATGTGTCTTTTTCCCATTTCAAGTGTTTTTCAAATCCCATACTGATCTAAAGTTTGTACTGTTGATTATATTGTAGCTCATGTGTGTTAGGACTTGTTTAGAGTTGTTTTCCTAAGAATCTTTCTCCATTTAAGCATTTTTGCACCCCTTTGCATTATTTTACAAAGCCATTTTCACCTGTCATTTTAAAAGTGTCAAATTCCAAAAATGGTTTTCTCTCTTGTTTGGGGAGGGAAGATTGCATGTAAACTCTAGACATTGCCTTTCATTCCTGAATACCTGATAATTAATTATATCTGTGTAGGATTGCTCATTTGTAGCTTGAGAACTATGCAGGGGGAAATATTAACCTAAACGTTATCTGTTCACTAACCAAAACTGTTCTGTTTCCTGTGTTTTCTGTTCTACATTCAATTGCTTTCCTTATTTTCTGAATTGTATTGTCACCACTTGGTGATTGCTGCTCCATATATATATTTTAAAAATGTCTGTGTGATTTGAATATTAAATAAATAAATAAATACATACTTACCTTTACAAACTAGCCTGATTCCTGGTTCAGTGTGACCTGGTGGGTATTTTGAGACGGGTGTGATATCAGTGGTATATCATTCACAATATTGAACTTATAGACACAAATAAATAAGGGTTCATTGCTCACTACATGCAAGGCGAGACCTGGGTGTCTGCCTGACTGAAATCCTTAACAGATTTTGGGGGCTTGTGCCGTGAATTAGAATTTTAGATACCACCCATGACAGTCTAACACAGCATACTAGCCTGCAGGTACAGACACCTTACTGGGTTGGGGTACTGTGATACTCTGTACAAGCACCTCTCAAAATAATTACTCAAAAAATCGGCCTGTTTGTAAAAATAAATGAACTCTGAAATCAGCCATAAGGAAATTGATATTTCTAAAATGGCGACCCCAGTAGAAATGAATATTGCTAGGAAGCACCTCCTGCACAAATTGTTTGTCAGGGGTGAGTGGCCAGAACAGAATGAGCAGATCTGGCTACAAGAAATCAAAGAACAGGTCACTGCCATAGACCTAGCTACATAGCAGGACAAGGGCCCATTACACCAAGCGCTTAGTGAACTGTACATGGCCCCAAAAGTAAAAGAGGAGCAGACGAAAATTGCCAGGATAGCAGCCTACCTATACCACCACATAGGGGTAATACAGGAAAAACATGCAGAAAACCTAGTTCTGGCAGAGAAGCAAGTGGAAACACTAGAGAAAATCCAAACTGATCTAGACTCTGGAGGGCAAAGGCTACAGAAGAGCCAAGAATTAGGGACAGAAGCTAAGCAGTATATTACCCAATTAAAAAAAAAAGATCTGGCTCTCTCACAGCAAGAGAAGGCAGAGCAGGACACCCAATTACAGACACTGCAAAAGGAGTGTCAGGAAAAGGTTGACTCTCTGCGAGAGAGTCACCAGAAGTTAAATCAACAGATAAAATATAATAGAGCCTGCGCAGAACAGATAGTCACCTTACAAGATCAGATAGAGACCTTGGAAGAGGAGAATAATAAATTAATTATTATAGACCTCCACACTCAAGAGGAATTTGATGGGGAGTGCCAGAAATCCCATGAATTTAAAAAATGAAGGGATGACCTGACTGAACAGAGGGGCACTCTACGTCAGTAGAGGGACCCCTTAGGCCAGGAAGTCAGCCAATTGAAAACTAAGAGGAAAGAAAGCTGGCCCTCCAGGAGCTTAGCCACGTTAAAACCGAATATGAACAGCTAATAGAGCGCACCAGGCGGGTGGAGGATGCTCTGGAAAAGAACACTCAGACCAATAATGACAAAACTCAGGAGGTGAGTCTCCTCCAGCAAGAATTGGCCCAGTATTTCCAATCCAGGCAGGAAGCACAGAGCGACAATGAGGCTCTCTGTGAAAAGATTGACAGGCTCCACAAACAGATGGCCATACAAGAGCAACTTATTGAGACCAGTAAGGCCTATAATAGAGGAGCAACAGAGTCAGATTTTGGCATGTCACCCGGGAATAGGAGCTGAAAGAGAAGAGGTCGGAAGGGACAGAGAAATCCCCTGAACATAAAACCAGGACCCCTGTAATCAGGGACTCTAATCCCTTCAGTACCATGGACTCTGCTGTCTTCATGTCCACTAGCTCATATGAACCCAGGGCCACAGGGATGGTAGACCTCAATAGAATTGGCACCATGGGACTGACAGATCAGCACCTCCCACAAATGGATGGGCAGGTGTCTCTGTACAGATTCCCAAATGTTAGGGCTAGCCTCTATGATCAGGAAGACTCCAGTGAGGGGAGAATCAGGGAACTGGATGCCCCAAAATACCGCCTACCAAAGGATTAGTCCATCAAATTTGGTGGGGAACTCCAGGAAAGTAGGTCAACAAAGAGTATCTTAAAGACCTCTTCCCAGCTAGGGCAGTGGGGGCGGGGTACTCAGCCAATCCTGTGAGCAGGGGAGAGTCAGAAGACTCTTATGAGCATCAAAGGCATCAAGAAACTAGGCCCCCACATTCTGCCAGCCATTCTCAAGCTCACAGAATCAGAGAGCCTAGAGGATCAGATAGCCACCTTCTGTAGCCGTTCTTCAGAGTCAGAGGATGAGTGGACACAGCTGACTAAGACTAAAAAGGCCAACAAAATTAAAAGGGCTCAACTAAAAGATCCCCTGAAACAGATCAAGGCCATTAGGTGTGTCATAACTCCCTATCACAAAATGCCAAGTATTCAGTTTGGGAGCACCTTGATTTAAACGAGCAAATGATGGATACTTTCCATCAAAAGATAGCCAGAATTGTATCCAATATGTCAAGTGGATATTTTCCCCTGAATACTCCAGCTTCTTTGCAGGGCTGGAGGTTCAAAATCACTCAAGATGGTCCACCTACAAGGCGGCCATCTTAAAACATTTTTTCGTACATAGGAACCCTCAGATGAGCATGCCGGCTCAGAACTCCACAAATCAAGGGTCTGGTACTCCAGAGCAATGACGGCGAGAGAACCCTGACAATCCACCAGTTCCAAAGGAGGAGGCACAGGGGGAGGGGGGGTGTAAAGCCTCAGAGGAAGCTTCCTTCACCACTTGTGAAAAGCCCCTGGAAAGCCAGGAACCGGAACCAGAATCTCCTGCCCCCGAAAGTCTGCATCCTAAGGAACAGAGGGCGGGTAGGAGAAATAAAGGGTCTAAAAAGACCAATTTTGTGGAGGAGGTTAGAGTCTTCCAATTTGAAGGAGAGGGGTCCTCAGAGGACTCTGGGAAAATGATCTTCTCCTTCAGGGCTGGGGGAACTCCTCCCAAAGAAAAATGGGTCCCGAGAGATCCTAATCAAGACTGGGTAAACATGGGGACTGAGTTAAAACCTCCAATCATTGAATCCCAGAATGACAAGCCAGAAAATCACCTTGCCCAAACCAAGTCTGGTGACTGCCTCCAAAAAGGGTGGGGCGACCCAGAATCAGAACCAAGGGAACCCAAATCTCCCCCAATATCCATCTGTCACATTATTCTTACAGATTCCCAAGCTCCCAAACAGAATCTTGCTCAAACTACCCCTCTGTTAGAATCAAGAGTAAAGAAATTGACCCACCAATTGGCCCAAAATGCACATTATCTTTGCCCCCTTGAGGAGAAGGAGGGAAGATGTTATGCCCCGGTCCAAATACAAGGACAATGCACATTTTTTGCACTGGTGGACACTGGATCCCAAGCCACTCTTCTGTCAAAGAGGGCATTTGATCAGCTGAATTCTGGAAGGGGGAGAGATACCAAATCCCTCTCACCCCTCTTCCTGGACAACTTCAGAACTTCAATGGGTAGGAAATTCCTGTCGAGGGGACTGCGGATTTGGAAATCAAAATTGGGCGACACAAGGTGACACACCCAGTCATAGTTGTGACTCCAGAGGGCACACCATGTTTACTGGGGAATGACATCCTGTGTAGATTGTCTCCCCTAATTAATTGTGTAAACAGGGTCCTCTGGACTCAGATTAACCGACCAATAAAATTAAAACATAGCGTCAACCATGTTAGTTTAAATGGCACATGCCACATGGTTGAACAAAAACAGGATCACATTGAAGTCTATTTTCAAAACAACAAAATACCTGACGTGACAGTAATTGCAGTAGGACAACAAACTTGTGATGGGAAGTCCTCTCTATTTCTGAAAATCAGCCTTCCTTCCAGTCTAAAGTGGCATTCCACGCTGGAAGGAAATACTCTGAAATTCTATACCAATTCACAATCAGGAAATCCCACTTCCATAGTCCAAAATGATGAGAAACCAGCTCAAAGCTTGGCTGACATTCAGAAAATTGGAGAACAGTTGTTCATCCCTATTCAATTAAATGAGAGGAAGGAATCTGTTCTCGCCCGAGTGTGCATGAACAACGGTAAGAGCTTCATCAGCAAAGCCATGTTCCAAAAACTTCCAAAAGATCCTGCCATGCCCACATTTTAATTGAAAGACAAATGGGAAATGGACCTGGAAACACCCAATTCCAAACATCTTCTGCCTAGCAGGTGTATGCTTAAACTTTCCATAGGCAGCAAGAGCATAGTCGATAATTGTTGGGTCGTGCGAGATGTCCCTGCCACATTTTATTTAGGCAGCGACCTTCTCAATCGCTTTGCCATTTGTTGGACCTGATAAACTTCAAAGCCTGGTCCCAATTAGCGGGTAATCCCATGGACTTTGATGATCCAGGAAAGCATTTGGGTCAGCTCAACTGCTGCCATATGCAGTTCAAGTTCAGATTGGTGAGGAAGTCACCATCCCAGAACGATCCCGACAATTCCCACTTGAAGTAAAAATTAAAAGAGGACAGAAACTGCAAAATCCTGACGCTTGTGTTCATCTCCAACAGTAAGGGTTGGGGTTAAATCCAACACCAATAGTCAATACAGAACACAACACCATTCCAATAGTGTTGGATAGCAGTGACCTAGGAGTATCACTCTGGGCGCAGGCACCATTATTGGAATGGTGGTTGATGACCGACATGTTTCCATAGATTTAGGTAATGAACTGATAGGACCAATCCCCAATTACTGTTTTGACAGTGGGAGCGACAATGACACAACACCAGACAGGATCTTCACCCGGCCTGGGGGGAATTTCCTAGTGTACTCTTCCTGCTCTTATGGTAAGGAAGAGGTGACCTGTGACTTTAGAAGGGGTGAGGTAATCTTTTAAGTCCACCAGGACTGCCTTCCCCACCTGCAGCCATCAGTTCAAGTTAGTACTTTAACTAGGGACTTCTCCACCCAGCTGGAGGAGGACGCTGAGATAGCCAAACCAGAAGTCTTTCCGGGCTTCAGGCAGATGTTTGAAGGGAGAGTCAACCTATCTGATGCCTGTGAGACTCTGGAGCAAAAGCAAAAATTGAAACATGTTTTCTTAGATTTTCAGGATCTCTTTGCGGTGGACTCATAGGACTGCGGTCGCACCGAAAATCCACACAACAACAATTCTGTCATGATCCCTACTCCCGAGGAGCAAGTTCAGGCCCAGCGTCCCCGAAAGCAGACATCATATCCCCGGGGAAGGACCCAGCAACCACGTGTAGGGGCTCTTTGGACACTGTCCTGGCGCCTTTGGCGCTAGGCTCATAGTGGGAGTGTTTTGGTGAACTTACCTGATGCAGACCATGCTGCAGGAACCAGGCCTCTTTGAGGTCTGCAAGGGACTATTTTACCTATGGGACTATTTTATCACTCAGGCGTGGCTGAGGAAGAATACTTACCTGGAACTACTTTGGGGGCTATTTAAGCCACACCCAGACAGCAGCTCACGCTTCGCGTTGTTCTGCATCTAGCAGCTGGACGCTCACCGTGTCTGCTCCTGCATCCTGACTCCAGCCACACCCGCCTTCATCCTGGAACACCTGAAAAGGAAGGAAAGGAGAGAAAAGGTGAATAAATGAACATTACCTGCTTCTATCCGGAGTCCGGAACCATCACGCCGACGACCCTAAGGGAAGACATTTATTTTTAAAAGCGCATCGCATTGCTCGCCGCAGCGCCGCATTCCACTCACCTTCACAAGGCGCCTTCAGGCTCTTCAGCGACCATCGGCACCATCCGTCGCATATCAGCGCCTAAGGGGGAAAAGAGAAGAACAAAGGTGAGCGAAGGAACAGATTGAGGAAGGCCTGATTTTCCACCATAAGACTTACCTGATTATTGCTGGAACAATTCTTCCTCATCTCGGGTCGGCGCCGCTTCTCGGCACTTCCGTACCCCGGCCCCTAAGGGGAAAAAAGACACTAACATTAGTGGACTAATGCAAGGACACTAGAGGAACCATCCATAAAAATTCTCCGGAGTTTACCCCTCGGCGAATCCGTTCTTCTATGCAGAATCATCACTCTGCACCTGAAAAAGAGAAAAGACAACGGTCAATAAAGGCTTGAACTTTTACAACTGCATACTTACTACGGCAGCACACCAGAAAAGTCAAGCAAACTTGAATGCTCACCAAATCCGAGATCCAGTGAAGTAACTGGATATCAACGCGCCCCTGCATCAGAAGCAGGATGGAGAGCTCGTCCTTTCAGACTCTCAGGTGAGACTCTACGGGGAAGCGCAGAAGGGGTTTCAGGAGTGTGAGAAGGGGAAGTGGGAGGCCGACGCATTACCCTGTAGACAGTTAATTCCCTTTACCATCTACAGAAGGATTCTCTTGAGAGCCTGAAAAGCAGGATTTGGGGGTCCGGTCCAGTCCGTCTTCCGAGTCCTGCGCATCACCTTAGAAGAGGCCACAGCAGTCCAGAACAGGTCAGCGCCTCTGTGGGAGTCAGGTGAGCGTTACAAATTCCCACGGACCCTGGCATGACTACAGTGTTTGTGAAGCAATACCGCTTGCCTCTCGCTTCCATGGAGTTCCTCACAGAAATAATTAAAAACCTTGAGTCCCATGGGATAATTCGTGCAGTCCACAGCACCTTCAATAATCCGGTGCTGGGGTTTTTGAAACCAAACGGCCAGTGGAGACTCTGTGTTGACCTGAGGGAGCTAAGCAAATGGGTCCACACTTCCCAATGGCCTTTTCCCTTCCATTGACCAAGGGCTGGCCCAGATGCAGGGGTCAAAGGTATACACTGCCATTGACCTGACCAATGGGTACTGGACCGTACCTGTGAGTAGGGAGGACCAATACAAGCTGGCCTTTACCTTCGGGGGGCAGCAGTACACTTGGACCTGGACTCCCTTTGGATACATCAACTCTGACAATTAATTTAATATCTTCTTGCATAAGGCCATCCTCGACTTGGGTGAAAGGGGTAACCTGGCCTATGTAGATGGTGTCCTAATCAAAAGCTCAAGTGTGGAGGAACACATAGTGGAGATCCATTATGTTCTGACACAGTTGAGGGCTGCCAGAGCAAACCTATCTTTCCAAAAGGCACGGTGGTGCAGCACCCATGTCAATTTCTTGGGGCATGAGATAACTCCTGAGGGTCTCTGTCCCAAGGAAAATAAAGTAGAAGCACTCAGGAAACTAAAAGGCCCCACAACTCTGCGTGAGCTAAGAAGCCTCCTTGGACTGACTAATAACAGTAGGAAGTTCATTGAGGATTATGCAGAGATCACAAGACCCCTGATCCACCTGTTGAAGGGGGGTCAAGTGGGAGTGGGGTCCAGAACAAGCCGAGTCAGTAAAGCAATTCAAAAGAAGCCTCTAACAAGCACCTTGTCTAGCTTATCCTAGGAGATCTTCTTGGAGACGGGGTTCTCGAATACATGCTTGACTGCAGTATTATACCAAAAGCATGAGAAGGTCAATAAGGTCATCACCTATGTGATTAAGACTTTATCCTCTGTGGAGGAAAAATTCCACGATTGTGAAAAGCCACTCTAGACAACGGTGTGAGCATTGAAAAATGACTGCCCGTTCATTCAGGGGGAACACATCATAGTGGAGACTCCACACCAGCCTCTGCAATATCTTCAAAGTGACAGAATCCGGGCTGGAAAATGTGAGTAATTTCCGAATTACTTCCTGGATTCTGTCAATGCAAGGCTTTTCTGAAGAGGTCAGATATGTACAAAACAAGAAGAGTCCCCTCGTGCAGGTCTAGCTGACTTGCATGATTGTGGCAGAGAAAACTGTTTCGAGGACGATGGTCTTAAAATCAAGGACAACATGGAGGCGTACCTCAATTCCCCACACAAAGTCTACGAAGAAGGGAATGCCCACTCTCTATGTGGATGGGTGCTCCTACCATGTTGGCAACAACGGGGAAAAGAAACTAGTGGCCAGCGTGGGGAATGCCTGGGTGAATGATGCCCCAGAGCCCTCCACTGGGTACAAAATCGGTCCCTGTAGTAGTGAAGTGGCAGATCTGATGGCTGTGCATCAAGCCATCCTCCCTGCTATTGTCTTGATCTCTGCTTCCAAAAGATCAGGACTTGCCCGACTCCCGTGGAAGCAGACCCATAACCCCGGTTCCAAGTGCCAGCCAGGCCCAATTGGGACCTTTTGGACCCTGTCCTGGCGCCAGTGGCACCAGGCTCATAAAGATGCCCAGTCCCAGCGCTGGAAGCGCCGGGCTCATAATGCTTGGGTGGACTTACCTGCAGCAGACCATGCTGCTTACTTACCTGCCAGTTGAACCCCTGATCCTCTTCTGTTTGGGACTACTTTTCCTGTTGGGTGGGGCAGGAGCCACTCCCTAGGTTCAGAACACTGGAACTCTTCTGGAAAGCAGGAACTCTTTTCTTACCTAGGCGTGGCTGTGGAAGGAGACACCTAAGCACTACAGGAGGCTATTTAAACCACACCCGATGGATGAATCTTGCTTTGCGTTATTCTGCATTCTCTGCAGCAGAACGCTCATCGTGTCTTCTGCTTCTGATCCGGGGCCTAAGGGAACAAAGGCTTACCATCCTGGAATCCAGTCTTCAGCAGCACCTGTAAAGACAGTCTTCAGCAGCACCTGTAAAGACAAAGAAAGAACAGGTTAGCACTACGGTCTTCAGCGGCAGCGCATCTCTTACCTGGTCCATCGGCTGTCACCAACGCCTCGCGCTGCATTCCGGCATCTGAAAGACAAAGGCTTACCTACTCTTCGCATGCTCCGGAGGTCTTCGCACTGCATTCCGGCATCAGAAAGACAAAAGCTTACCAGCTCTTCGCACGCTCCGGAGGCGTTCGGCGCTGCATCCCGCATCTGAAAGACAAAAGAAGGTGCATTTAAAGACATTGGGCAACTTTATTACTCACGTGCCATTACTCCTTCCCACGCCGAATCCAGTGGGTATTCCAGCACCCTTCAGCTTCTCTAAAGCTCCGAACTTGTACCTGCAAGATAAAAGGGACAGTTAGTGCGCATCGTGAAGCAGGCTACAAGCGCTTACTTACGTGCTTCCAGGCGCTTCTATTCCTCACGCGGGTTCGATCCTCAACTCTCATCAGCCCGCCATCCGCCATCGCCGGAACCCTGCAAAACAAGAGATATCATTACAAAAGACTTTAAAGACATTTGAAGTGTCCAGAACTTACCGTTCGTGGAGTTAACGACGGACAGCAGTCCTCAGAGGTCAAGAGGCCTGCACCCTTATCCAGTGAAGAAACTGGTTATGGCACCCTGCCCCGAGGCAGATGGAGAGCTCGGCGTTCACTTACCTAAGGTGAGGGTGTTAACCTTTGGGGTTCTACAGGAGAAGAGAAAGGGAAGAGGAGAGAGGCACCCAATAACCCCAGTTCATTAATCCCATATTTTCTATCTGCAGACATCTTACTCTTCGAGTCAGACATACAGTGCACAGAGGTCCAGCCCAAAGAGCCAACCGTGTGTTACACATCACCTTTGAAGATACGGCATTCACCCAGTCAAGACTGGCGCCTCTGCGGGAATCAGGTGAGCGTTACAGAACGCAAAGCCTATTGCAAAACTCCCACCCAGGCGCTATGGAAACCTCAGATACCGACCAGCTAACCCAGTTACTTGGGGAACTAAGAGCAGAAGTGCATGCAGCCCGTCAGGAAACGAATGCTCTAAGAAGGGAACTGATTATTTCCAAGGAGCGAACAGACGATCTCGCTAGACAATTGCTACAGTCACAAGCCGAACAAACTCCGTTACCCGCATCAGGGGCAAATCTTCCTTCAACATCCTCTACGAACCAAGTGCAGATCAACCTACCTGGGAATGTACCTCTGGCTCCGCCCGAACGATTTTCTGGTGACCCAAAGAGGTTTGCAGTATTTATTAATCAGTGCCGGTTGCACTTCTTATGCCGGCCAGCAGCCTTTCCAACTGATCAAGCTAAGGTAACTTTCGTGCTTTCGTACCTTAGTGGCAATGCGGCAGACTGGTCGATCCCTCTAGTTAATCAAGATGATCCGGTTCTCCATGATTTTCAAGCTTTTCAGCTCAGTATGGAAAAACTGTTCGCAAGACATTCACAGGGGCAGGCCTTGGACAATGAGCTCCTTTCATTGCGACAGGGTAATCAAGACCTTTTGGCTTAAATTGCATCTTTCAACAGACTGATAGTGGAAACTCGATGGCCTGAGGACAAAAGGATTACGCTGTTTTATAGAGGTCTACGTGGAGAGCTCAAAGATGTGTTAGCCCAAGTAGTGAATCCCCCGCAAGACTGTTCGGACTATATTGACTTAGTTGTTCAAATTGACCACAGACTGCAGAACAGGAAGGCCGATCGTTCCAAGTTTGATGCTCGAGTATTTTCCAAACCACCAACTCCTACCAAAGGAGTAGACTCCGGGGAACCCATGCAAATAGGGGGCCTGAAAGGACCACTAACACAAAAGGAGCGGGAAAGGAGAAAACAGCTGCAATTATGCCTCTATTGCGGAAACTCGGGGCACTTTCTTCGAGACTGTCCGGTGAAACCAGCCAAGAAGGCAGTAGGAGCTGCAGTTACCAGGGTCACAAACTCTGAGCAGGGAAACGACCTCGCCCGACAAGAATAGAGGTCCTCTTGCCGACCATTAAAACCAGTTCTGTGACCTCGCATTTCGTGATACCTATGGTCCTCATTACCCCTGAACATCCGGATCGATTACATGCGATTGAAGCTTACGTCGACAGCGGTGCCATCGGCA
The DNA here is from genome assembly GCF_040938575.1 of Ambystoma mexicanum. Taxonomy (NCBI): domain Eukaryota; kingdom Metazoa; phylum Chordata; class Amphibia; order Caudata; family Ambystomatidae; genus Ambystoma; species Ambystoma mexicanum. Next base: position 630,286,326 of record NC_090936.1, read on the forward strand.
ATTATGTGGATCATGAAATGGTTTTGAGGATGAATCTGACTCTTTGTCCAAAGGCTATAAAGGACGTCATTACTACGGTGGATGGTACGGAGATAGCCTCCGGACCAGTAACGCATACCACCCAAGAAGTGACGCTAGTAAGTCAAGATGGACACCATGAGAAGATTGTGTTCGATGTGATCAAGGCCCCTCAGTTCCAGATTATTCTAGGAATTCCTTAGTTAGAGAAGCACAATCCTCAGATCGATTGGCGAGCAAGAACGGTTCAGTTTCCAGAATGTGTCTCTACTTGTCACCCTCGACCTGGTGTTGCACTGGCAGCAATTTCCTCGGAGGCTCCCCAGTTACCTCCTGAATACCTAGAATTCCAAGATGTTTTCCGGAAGGATCAGGCTAACTCTCTACCTCCTCATAGGTCTTATGACTGCCAGATAGACCTGATACCTGGATCTACTCCTCCTTGTAGTAGAATTTATGCCCTCACCGAGCCTGAGAATCTTCACCTCCGACAATACCTGGATCAATACCTAGCGAATGGGTTTATTCGTCCTTCCAAGTCCCCTGCTTCCTCAGCTTTGTTCTTCGTTCCAAAAAAAGAAGGGGACCTTAGAACTTGTATAGATTATCGCGCCCTGAACCAGATCACCGTTAAGAATAGATATCCGTTACCTTTGATCCCTGAACTCCTGGACCAAGTCAGAAAAGCATGCATATATACAAAGCTGGATCTTAGAGGAGCCTACCACTTGGTACGAGTAAAAGAGGGCGATAAATGGAAGACGGCCTTCCGCACCAAGTATGGGCTATTTGAATATCAGGTCATGCCCTTCGGACTTTGCAATGCCCCGGCCGCCTTTCAATATTTTATGAACGATGTCCTCAGAGAGCTCATAGATGTGTGTGTTGTTGTTTACATTGACAACATCCTCGTTTATTCTTCATCGGCAACTGAACATCGGAAACACGTGAAAATGGTCCTCGAGAGATTGCGTCAACACAAACTTTTCGCTAAGTTGGAAAAATGTGTTTTCAAAGTGACTGAAGTTGAATTCTTGGGATTCATATTATCACCTAGCGGAGTGCGTATGTATTCAAAGAAGGTCGATGCAATTCTCAAATGGCCATCGCCATCCTCCGTAAAAGGTGTTCAAAGTATGTTAGGCTTCGCTAACTTTTACCGCAGGTTTATCCCCGAATTCTCTCGAATAGTCCAGCCCATCACCGCCTTGTTAAAGAAAAACAAACGTTTTGAATGGTCTACCGAGGCGGAACAAGCTTTCCAGAATTTTAAGACTAGATTTATCTCTGCACCGATCTTAAAACATCCTCGCCCAGAACTCCCCTACATCGTTGAAACTGATGCTTCGAGCCTTGCCATGGGGGCAGTTCTATCACAAAAGGATCCAGTAACCAATCAGTTGCATCCCATGGCATTTTGGTCCCGCAAATTCTCGCCTCCTGAAATCAATTACACTATTACTGATAAGGAACTTCTAGCTATCAAGTCCGCCTTTAAGGCTTGGCGGCATTATCTTCTGGGGGCCCGACACACCGTTACTGTGATTACAGATCACCGAAACCTGCAATATTTGAAAACCGCAAAAGCTCAATCCTCTAGGCAACTCCGTTGGGCACTATTCTTTGCCGAGTTTAACTTCATAATTACCTATCGACCTGGTACAAAAAACGGTAAAGCTGATGCCCTTTCTCGGATGGGAGTGGAAGAACATTTGATCAATCCTAAACCTGTACCTATCCTTCCCGAACAAAGAATTCTAGGTGTAATCGCCACACAATCCATAGAGGAAGTTAAGGATAAAGCCAGGCTACTGGTAACTCCAGCAGACATACAGAATTGGCATCTGCAGGGAAAGGACTTTACGGTGAAGGACAACCTATTATATTTCCAAGAACGGTTATACCTGCCCAGCACAGACTTACAGAAAAAGGTAATCTCTTGTTATCACGATTCTTTAAAGAAAGGACATCCCGGTATGACCAAGACCTCGGAAAAGATCAAGCGCTACTTCTGGTGGCCGTCTTGGAAAAAAGATATCAGAGACTTTATAATGTCCTTTGGAGTATGCGCCCAAAACAAGAGTCAAAAGGAAAAACCAGCCGGCCTCTTACGCCCTATTGACATCCTGCCTCGCCCTTGGCATACGCTTTCTATGGACTTCATCACTGATCTACCTCCATGCTCCGGATACAATACGATCCTAGTAATCGTGGACCTATTCTCCAAGATGGCGCATTTCATTCCACTCAAAGGCTTACCAACAGCAGCAACTCTGGCCCGAGAATTTCTCGAAAACATCGTCCAACTGCACGGTTTTCCTTCAGTTCTAATTTCGGATCGAGCTTGTCAATTTATTTCTCATTTTTGGCGAAGTTGCTGTCGGTCGGCTCAAATTGATGTGAGACTTTCGACCAGCCACCACCCTCAAACCGACGGACAAACCGAGAGGACCAATCAAACTCTGGAACAGTATTTGCGCTGCATGCTACAACACACTGAAAAAACTTGGAAAGATATCCTTTGGATAGCCGAATATGCCTACAATAACTCTGTCCACTCGGGAACTGGGAAGACCCCGTTTTTTCTTTTATACGGTAGTCACCCTCGAACCTCGGAGTTGGATCCACTCCAAGATCTTGGAACACCAGCAGTAGACCACCTGCATTCTACAATCACCCTAGCCTTTAAGGAAGCCTTTTCTCACCTTGAAAGGGCTAAAGAACAATACAAGAAAGGAGCAGACCAACATCGGAAGGAAGCCCCCCAATATCAAGTAGGAGATCAAGTCTGGTTATCCACCAAATATCTACCTCTAAAAGGACCACGCACATTCAACCCAAGATACCTTGGTCCCTATTCCATCACTACCATTGTAAATCCAGTAGCGGTCAAGTTGGACTTGCCCCCTCACATGGAGATACATCTGGTCTTCCACGTCTCTCTATTAAAACCCGTGCAACCTCAAACCCGACTAACTACATCTCCAAAACCTATTCTAGTTGATGGAGAACTCGAGTTTGAAGTCAAAAGCATCCTGGATTCCAAGATCTCCAAATCTAAACTATTTTACCTGATTGACTGGAAAGGCTACGGTCCCCAAGAAAGATCCTGGGAACCTGCAGAATATGTCCACGCGCCTCGTCTAATCAAAAGATTTCATCGAACATTTCCTAACAAGCCCAAACCCCCGGAGAAGCCCGGTTTGGGAGGGGCCTTGAGGGGGGGTGCTGTCATGATCTCTGCTTCCAAAAGATCAGGACTTGCCCGACTCCCGTGGAAGCAGACCCATAACCCCGGTTCCGAGTGCCAGCCAGTCCCAATTGGGACCTTTTGGACCCTGTCCTGGCGCCAGTGGCACCAGGCTCATAAAGATGCCCAGTCCCAGCGCTGGAAGCGCCGGGCTCATAATGCTTGGGTGGATTTACCTGCAGCAGACCATGCTGCTTACTTACCTGCCAGTTCAACCCCTGATCCTCTTCTGTTTGGGACTACTTTTCCTGTTGGGTGGGGCAGGAGCCACTCCCTAGGTTCAGAACACTGGAACTCTTCTGGAAAGCAGGAACTCTTTTCTTACCTAGGCGTGGCTGTGGAAGGAGACACCTAAGCACTACAGGAGGCTATTTAAACCACACCCGATGGATGAATCTTGCTTTGCGTTATTCTGCATTCTCTGCAGCAGAATGCTCATCGTGTCTTCTGCTTCTGATCCGGGGCCTAAGTGAACAAAGGCTTACCATCCTGGAATCCAGTCTTCAGCAGCACCTGTAAAGACAGTCTTCAGCAGCACCTGTAAAGACAAAGAAAGAACAGGTTAGCACTACGGTCTTCAGTGGCAGCGCATCTCTTACCTGGTCCATCGGCTGTCACCAACGCCTCGCGCTGCATTCCGGCATCTGAAAGACAAAGGCTTACCTACTCTTCGCATGCTCCAGAGGTCTTCGCACTGCATTCCGGCATCTGAAAGACAAAAGCTTACCAGCTCTTCGCACGCTCTGGAGGCCTTCGGCGCTGCATCCCGCATCTGAAAGACAAAAGAAGGTGCGTTTAAAGACATTGGGCAACTTTATTACTCACGTGCCCTTACTCCTTCCCACGCCGAATCCAGTGGGTATTCCAGCACCCTTCAGCTTCTCTAAAGCTCCGAACTTGTACCTGCAAGATAAAAGGGACAGTTAGTGCGCATCGTGAAGCAGGCTACAAGCGCTTACTTACGTGCTTCCAGGCGCTTCTATTCCTCACGCGGGTTCGATCCTCAACTCTCATCAGCCCGCCATCCGTCATCGCCAGAACCCTGCAAAACAAGAGATATCATTACAAAAGACTTTTAAGACATTTGAAGTGTCCAGAACTTACCGTTCGTGCAGTTAACGACGGACAGCAGTCCTCTGAGGTCAAGAGGCCTGCACCCTTATCCAGTGAAGAAACTGGTTACGGCACCCTGCCCCGAGGCAGATGGAGAGCTCGGCGTTCACTTACCTAAGGTGAGGGTGTTAACCTTTGGGGTTCTACAGGAGAAGAGAAAGGGAAGAGCAGAGAGGCACCCAATAACCCCAGTTCATTAATCCCATATTTTCTATCTGCAGACATCTTACTCTTCGAGTCAGACATACAGTGCACAGAGGTCCAGCCCAAAGAGCCAACCGTGTGTTACACATCACCTTTGAAGATACGGCATTCACCCAGTCAAGACCGGCGCCTCTGCGGGAATCAGGTGAGCATTACAGCTATCCAACAGCAACTCCACAAACTGGTCATAATCACTGATTCAGGTTATGTCCAGAACAGGTTTGTGGAGCACCTGGTTATTTGGAAAAGCAGAGGCAGGCTATGTGCTAACAACAAACCACTAAAACATGGAAAACTAATACAGAATATTGATGATCTTGTCACCTCTAGTGGGATGACCATCTACTGGAAAAAGATCAAGGGTCATTCTAAAGTAGAGGGACCAGACAAAACTGGAAATTACCTAGCTGATCAGCTGGCCAAATCCGGGGCCATCCAAGGGGATCTACTTGAGATTGAGTCCCTGTTGGGGGAAATCCAGGCCACTGCTATAACTAGGTTCCAGACAAATCCTCACAATGATCTCTCAACTGCCCAGTGGAGTAAGAAGACCCCAGATGCTGATTTGATTACGGCTCAAAAAGGGGATCCAATAATTGGTAAGTTTTATCAGCACAACTTTCCCCTGAAGGATACCGATTGCATTGGGAAAGAGGACCTCAGAGTGTTGATGAAATGTCCAAAAATGTTCCGAATCCAAGGTGGTTTGTTGGTGAAGATATCCATATCTGGCTGTGACCAGTGGGTGGTCCTTACCTCATTCTGAAGCTGGATGCTAAGTCACACCCATGATGCGGCAACAGCCTGTCATCAGGGGTTTCATACAACATTAGAAATCTTGTGAGAGGTTGCATACTGGCCACACATGGGGCAGGACCTCAACCAATACTTGAAGGGGTGTCTTGCGTGTGCACAATTTCAGTCAACATCACTCACACACCGTGCTCCCCTCCAAAAGAGGGGGATGACACTGCCTTGGACAGATTTGCAAGTTGATTTCATCAGGCCCGTGATTCACTCCTCTAGGGGGAACAAGTCCATGTTGACCGTAACATGCTTGTTTACTAAATGGGTGGAATGTCTCCCGGCCCCAAATTGCAAGGCATAAACAACAGCTGCCCTGATGATCAATCACATCTTCTCACGTTTTGGACTACCCCAAAGGATTGAGTCAGACCAAGGTAGTCACTTCACCAGCGAAGTGATGACTAAGATGTGGAAGATACTTGGGGTGAAAAGTAAACTACACATTGCATACCACCGTCTAGTGGTGGAGTTGAGAGGTACAGTAAAACTATTGTGAGCATATTAAAAAAAATTGTTGCAGATTCTGGGCCAAGTTGGGATATTCGATTACCCCTTGTCCTGATGGCCATCCGATCTACACCTTTTTCTTAAAGAAAAATGTCTCCATTTGAGCTGATGACTGGACAAAGGATGGTGCTACCCCGGCATCTGCTCTACAGAACCCAAGAGCAGACCTTGATAAATTCCTCCACAACTCATGAGTATGTTGAGAATCTGAGAAAACACCTTCAACATGCTTTTGCGTATGCTCAGCGAAATATAGAAAGATCTACAGACAGTATGAAGACCCACTATGACCTTAAGACATCTGAAAAGGAATATCAAGTAGGAGACAGGGTCTACTTGTACAATTTCCAAAGGATCCAAGCCCAGGAGGGCAAATTTCTCCCAAGTTGGTGGGGTCCTTTTGAAATTGTGGACAGAATCTCACCAGTTGCCTACAGCATCCCCAAGGGCAATTTGACAGAAGGGGAAGACAAGTGGGTCCACATAAACCTGCTTAAGAGTTGCCATCCCAGGCATACTTTGTGGCAAGTAGAAGAGTCTACCGGAAATCCAGAGGGAGAAAATCCGGGGATCTAAAAAGAATTATTAAAGGTTCATTAATTACGTGCGAGGAAAGTGTTAAGACTATCACTGAATATAGGCAGGTAATATTGTCAATTGTTATTAAATGCATGCATCCGCCCCACTACACCCCTCTGGGAACAGTAGTGGTGAAATTTCCATAACTATGCTATGTTCTGTTTTCTAGTACTGGAACTAAATCCGCCTAAGCACCAAGGAGGACCTCCTCAGCGACCAGGAGAAAAAACCCAAGAATTCTTGAATGTCGCTCCACACTTCCAACCAGAACCAGCGAGGAGAGCGTGTTGCATCAATCGCTGACGGGAGAACAACCAGATTTCGTCACATGGACTGAAAGAGAAAATAAATCCCACGTACCCTACTCCCCACAACTGGACATCACGCTGAAGTCAGGGGCGAATGTGTGAGATATTTTAACCCATGCCAATGCACCTTACTATACCCCTTTGCCAATGGGGAAAGAAAACTGGCAAAAATGGATGCGCTAACCCCTGTGCATGCCAAATTTGCAAAACTGTGTATGGTTCATAAATCACAAAAAGGCTGAACCACCTTGCCACACACAGGCAAAGCTAATGTCACAACAAGAACTCCCTGCAGGAGAATGCCAGTGGGTGCTGTTACCTGTCACATGAATCATGGCCATAAATGTGGGCTAAAATCTGAAAATGCCCTTAAATACAGGTACCTAATCAATGGCAACCTTCAAAGTGCTGTTTTGGCACTAAATCCAGTTGTTTTCCCAGTGAATTATTGAAAGAAAAAGTGTGCTGAAATCATAGATTCTCCAGGCAGTCAGAGGAATCCTGGCCTCACTGAATGAGAGCTGCATAAGAAGATTAGCTGTTAAACCCAGTTTAAATGTGTTCTTTTTCCTGAATAAATTACAAAATTCACCTATTTAGAGCATGTTTGTGAAGGGCTTAATTCTTTTAAATGTCTAAATCCCTTATAAACCGTGCTTATTTTTATATGTGTTAAGAAAAGACTTTATTGTGAATTTTAAAAGCAACCCAGTATTGGAGTTAAGTAACTGCTTAATTCTGATTGGGCAGTGACCAGCCTGGGAAAGTTTGACATCTCAGTTTGACACTCCCTTGATACAGGAAGCCGTAATGGTTCCCACATATTGACAACAAGGATCACAATGAGATCTCATTAGACATTCGTCTGGGGCTGAGCCAAGAACAATGGCAAGCTGTTGATTGATCTCTACAGGGAAGCTTCCCTCACCAGGAAGCGACATACCTCCCTGATCAAAGGACTGTGACAGCTGCTGCCTGGGAAGGGGAAGTTACAAAGGAGAACTTTGATGTTTACTTCCTTATTTGTGGGTAAGTTTGAAACTCGTTAACTGTGCAACCGGAAGAAGGATAAGTCAGAAAATTGGTAGATGTTAACCTAATTTTAGGCTTTTGCTTTGAAGACATTGATGAAACCTATACCACTTAAGGAACCAAAGTTACGATAAAAATCCTCATGGTAGCAGAACTAGTAATGTTGCAAGCCTAAGATTGTATGTACATGATCCACTGATAAGCACCCAGAGATGTACTGAATTAGAAATTATTAATCCAAACTGCAATGATTAAAAATGATAAAATTCCATAGAATGAGAAAGGCAGCTTTCACAGAGATGGGGATTGAATGTGAATATAGCCCATCAAATATGAAATGTATATGTCCGATTTTATTAGGGAACATAATTTTAGAAATGTACATTTGTGCAAAAGTTACATTTTGGTCAAAATCAATGTGGGAGTTCCTAAATCCCATCGTAAAGATGACAGCTCTGTTATGACTGCCAACCAAAACAAGGCAAGTGCCTGTGGCCACTCACAGCCGTGGGGGTGTGTTTTTGAAATTCTGCCAACACCATAAACTTGGTGATGTCATTTGATAGCATAAATATAGGAACTTCAACACACATAGAGACACACTGCTTCCAGAACTCATCCAGATTTCCATGCAGCGTCTTCTTCCAGACTTCTTCATCGTGTCCAGAATTCATCACCTTGCAGCTGACTCCAGATTTCTTTGCAGAACCAGACTTAGCATTGCTGAACTATTTTTTAGCTAGGCCCAAATACAACCATCCCAAAACTTAAAAGAATAATTCTGATTCAGCTTGGCGTGCTATCATTAAGGCCTGCCTGCTGAAACTTGCATCCTATAATCTACTGTGTCCAGTGACCAGAAGGGCCAATCCAAATCTAGTCTGAGGTGCAGTTCAAATTTGACCAGAACTGCGCCGCTGATCCAATCCCTCCAGAAGTGCCCTGCTGCCGATAGACCTGACCTGATCCGATGTCTTATCCCATTTCAACCCATCCCATCTTTAAATTCAGAACCCTAGTATTGTCAAAACCATTCTTGCACTGATTTTCTTCCTTTGTTTTAACATACCATAAGTCCTTAGTGATTTTGAGTAACTAAAGTAGATCACAGAAAGAAATAAGAGTATCCACCACGTGAAAGGTTACGCTGGCCACGTAACTGTGAAGATTCATGTGTGACATTCTCTTTTTCATAGTCATAATATAGTGTAATCAAACCAATCTGTCATTTTTAAAACCGAATTTCTGTTTTCATTTTTGCGCCTATTTTGCAAAAATGCCTCTCACTAAAACCTCCATAACTTCTTCAAAATTATTGATAGAAACGAAATCTCAACTCTCACTGATACCTAAGGACCTTAGCAACATCCACAATCACAACCAAAAACCGCTTCACGGAATAGTATATTTGACCCGTTTTTCTCAAATATCGCATAGTGAAATTTTGCCGCGAATTTGCAGTTTTAAAAAGTTTACACGTGTCTTTTTCCCATTCAAAGCATTTCTCAAATCCCATACTGATCTAAAGTGTGTACTGTTGTTTATATTGTAGCTCATGTGTGTTAGGACTTGTTTAGAGTTGCTTTCCTAAGAATTTGTCTCCATTTAAGCATTTTTGCACCCTTTTGCATTATTTTAAAAAGCCATTTTCACCTGTCATTTTAAAAGTGTCAAATTCCAGAAACAGTTTGGGGAGAGCAAATTGCATGTAAACTCTCGACATTGGGCCTCATTATGGGTCGGGCGGTCCGGAATTAACAGTGGCAGTAAACCCGCCGCCACTGTTAATTCCGGACCGCCTGATCCAGAGTCCTGCAGGCGGGAGGTAATCTTCCTGCCAGGTCTGACCTGGCGGGTTGAAAACCTCCCGCCTGCAGGCAGACGTGGAAACACCAGCACCATCACGAGATGGTGCAGGTGTTTCCACTTCCCCATTCCCATTAAGTCCTCTGGGACTCGATGGGCATGGGGATTAACACCATTCCGCCTCCATGACTCCCGGGACACCGGGGCTGTAATGCCCTGGTAATTCCAGGAGTCACGGAGGCGGAATGGTAATACGAGCCCGGCAGTAACCAGGCAGTTTTACCGCTGCGGTTACCGCCGGACTCGTAATGAGGCCCATTGTCTTTCATTCCTCAATACCTGCTGATTAATGACATCTGTGTAGGATTGCTCATTTGTACCTTTAGAACTATGCAGGGGGAAATATTAAACTAAACGCTATCTGTTCACAAACCAAAACTGTTCTTTTTCCTGTTTTCTGTTCTACATTCCTATAAGTGAATTCAATTGCGTTACTTATTTCCTGAATTTATTATATTGTCACCGCTTGGTGATTGCTGCCCCATATATATATATATGTATATATATTAAGATTTCTGTGTGATTTGAATTTTAAATAAATAGATAAATATTTACCTGTACAAACTAGCCTGATTCCTGGTTCAGTGTGACCCGGGGGGTATTTTGAGATGGGTGTGATGTGATATGAGTGGTATATCATTCAGAATATTGAATTTATAGACACAAATAAATAAGGGTTTCATTGTGCACTACATGCTAGGTGAGACCTGGGTGTGTGCCTGATTGAAATCCTTAACAGGAAGTTGTCTTCCAACCACTGAAGTGTGTTTACCATTTCTGGTAAAATAAAAAAAATAGTGTATTTTGCTTATAAGAAATGTTTATATAATGAATGGTAATAACAGAGAAATAAATAGTGTACTTGCTATTTGGTAAGATGTTGTTTTTGAATGAGTGCCTGGTGTATGTGAGTCTGTGTGAAGAGCTCTATTGAAGTGATAATATGAGGTGTAAACTTACGGTTTGTGCTTGGTACATTCCATTATAATTTGCTTCATTATGACCCTGGTGGTAGAGGGCTAATGGGGCCGGTAGAGCTGTCGGCCCTGTTAGCCCCCTACCGCCTCATTACGAGGTCTCCTCCCAGGACCCACTAAGGATGCCTGGTAAAACCTGCGAGCAGACCAGGAGGCAAACAATGGGCCTGTCATCAACAGGCCCCTTGTTTGCATCCTCCCCATTCCCATTGAGCCCTATGGGGGCTCAAATGGGAATGGGGATGTACCGGGTATGGGTTCCCTGAATGGGGAAATACCGGGCCCTCCAAGGTCGGAATGGCCCGGTATTTCCCCATTCAGGGAACCAAGACCCGGTACCCGGAATAGGGGTAGCCATGGCGCAAAAAGCAGCATGGTTACCTCCAGGGTTGTAATGAGGCCCATTGTGTGCTAAATGAAAAAAATAATGAGTACATTTTCAAATGATGATGTGTGCAAAAAGGTATAATTGGGTATATTAAATATAAGTAATGTTGTTGTACGTATATGTGTTTGCTGATTTAAAGGTACAACATTTACTGTTGTCCCCTGTGTTTCTAGGCTTTGTGAATGCTACCTGATGTTGGCAAACATTCGTACCATCCGTGGGCTCTCGAGCTGCTACATTGGGGGTGAGTATTATATAAGGAATTTGGTGGTGGCATGAGCTATGGTTGTTTAGCTTACAATAACTGGAACATTTCTGTTTTTTTCAGTTTTACTTGTAACCATAACGTCCCTTTAACAACGTTTTTTCACTGTATTTCATTGGTTTTCATAAGTGCAATTTAACCATAATGTCCCTTTAACAAAGTGTTTACACTGAATATCACAAAGATGACATGGCAAATGTCATTGATGACATCACTGATGACATCACATGTCTGGCTGCCTCTTTTTATGTTCAATGACATATGTAGGCCAGGTGGTTTTCTTCACTGACAGTCAGGAACAAAACAATCAAAAGTTACTACATTTGTAGACCTTCCCCATCTCATATGTTCTTACACTACTTTCCTTAGGGTTCAGTCACATCATATGATACACATAAGTAGGGGAAGAACCAAGGCTGAAACACAGCAATCATTTGTGTGCATGAACATAATCACTTAGGATATGAACACTTTCTGGTAATACTACTACGTTTTTACTTACTTTACTTTTCCTGTATATGCTCATATTTTTCTGTGTTGTGGTCTCTTTATGTTTTGTGAGTAGTAGTAGTACAATTATGTAGTAATTACGGCATTGTTAGTTACGTATTGCATGTTGTACAGTAGGCAAAACTCTGAAAGGAAAGCAATCATGATTTTACTATGCAACATGGAAGATATTGAATATTGCACCTCTATGGTGCAGGGTGCAGACAATGCCCACGTTCCTACATGAATTGGTTCATGTACTGTAAAGAACTCTGTAATGCAATGGTGTTTATAGCAATGCCTTGGTTAATTAACTATTTATTGCATGATAGTTCTTCCAATGATCTCTCATAGTTTTCTGCTAACAATACAATGACAATCCCTTATGGAGAATTTTCATGAAAACTAAGTGCACTTGTGATGCCATCAGTGATGTCATCAATGATATTTGTGATATCATCTTTGATGTCATTGGTGTTAGTCCTTGCAGTGCACAGTGGTGACATGAGTTATGGTTGCTTAGCTTTCCATAACTGCTGAATTTCTGGTGTTTTTTGGTTTTACCTGTAACCATAATATAGATAGGTTGTTATAAGTGCAAAGTAACTATAATGTCTCTCAAAAAAAGTGTTTGCACTGGATTTGGTATTTTTTTCTTAAGGTAACTGAACCATAACGTCCCTTTAACAACATTTTTTTACTGAATTTGATCGTTTTTAGTAGCGCAACTTAACCATAACGTCCCTTTAACAACGTTTGTTCACTGAATTTCATAGGTTTTTACCAGGATACCCGTAGTTTGTATAGATATACCATACAACATATCAAATTGATGGCTCCATGCCGATGGGCACAGTGACCGCAGACTGTGCATCTGTTCGCAAACATCAGGTAACATCCAAACTGCTCAAAAAGGCAGGGGTTCTCTTGTACAGTGTGACCATTCAGCAAAGACATGGAACATATACAAACAGCACCATGTACGTGAATTGCAAGGACAAATACAGTACGTCTGCATACTCTGTACTTAAGAAACAAGCAGAGCAAATGCATAGGGTATGCACCATAATGGAATGCACCAACAAGAGAAATAATGTCTGCCTCCAACAATATTACCACACTGCTGCTTTGCATAGGAATGCAAAAGGAACTGTCACAGTACGGAATGCAAAGCACTAACAGCAGAACATCACTACAACATGGTAAGTACACATAAGTTGCTCCTGTAATTGCACAGTATGTTCAGTGTACAATAGTACAAAAACATGTTTCTTTTTTTACGCAGCAATGGCAAGCACCCTAGAATAGATGGAAGAGAATTTCACGCATGACGAAATTAGTGACGATAGAAACTCCATTGGTACGCACTGCAGTCTGAAAAGTAAGACAATTAATATATATTGCTTCATATACACCTAACAGATGTTTTTTTCTTTAACAGTACATACTGGAAATGAAGGAAATGCACCACAAGCGGCACCTCATCTACAACAGCATACGACCAAAGGAAATGAAGGAAGCTCTGTAAATGACAAACTAGACAGGTTGAACGCCTAAATGGAACAATTGCTAAACAATTTTGCCACCTTAAAAGATTTTGTACAAGGATATATTATGGAAAAAATAAAATACTACTGCCCCACCTGCACCTGTGCCCCTTCCCCATTTCCCGCCAACCATCCCCCCCAAATTCCCTGTGAAGAGGGATGTTACGATGAGACCTCAATCCCTTCCTCCACTCATGGCCAACTGGTATAAATCCCCAATTGCACTGTATATGTGTCCATTTCTGCTACCCCTTCCCTTTCCTAATTGTATCTATGTATGTGTGAAAATAGTTTTATATGTTGTTGTTGAGTACGTGTGTGGTGTTTCCTTTTTTTAAAATCCCGTTATGACTCAGCGGTGCACTGTACAGTCCGGGATGGCCGCAATTAAGCAAAATGGAGGTGTCCTATGAATACCGCACCTGCCCGGCCTATCTGCAATCAAAAAGGAGGGGTCCGTAGGACGCCACTCTTGTCTGCATGTCTGCATCTTGTGATGCACATTCCACCTGCTGCGGCCTACAAACACCCAGCTTCTTCCAAAATGTTTGCCGCACGTTTATCACACTTTTAATTAGTCCGGGGATCCCAACCCTGTCCTTAGGACACCTATGCAAGGGTGCACAAAGTATTCCATGCAATACATGTCCTACGGACAGCCATTCCATTCGAGAACATTTGCGACATCACCATATGACCGCACCCTTGCTGAGCGTCGGCTGTTCATTGTCGGACACGATCCGGGCCCATGGACACTGAAAAAGTATTGTTTTCAGCAACATAAGGAGTGTTACTGTGAAACTACACACTTACACAGGTCCCACATTGTGCCCCTGCCATCTAACCACTTTTGGAACGTTTTAGGCCCACTTTCCGGTTCCAAGTGATCCCCAGCAAGCCTATAAAAGACAACACCCTAGAGCTGCTCCTCATTCTGTTTTGGGCTTTGCAAAACGTAGCAGCGCTCCAGATTGCTTGATGTTGAATCGCTTTCTGATCAATTCTGCTGTGCTATATTACCTTTGAAGGTAATGGCAACCATGGCTGCTGCTACTGCCTCTACCTCACCAGCACCCACACTCTCACCCTCACCACCACCACCACCACCTTCTGAAGGGCCTGGACAAGGGAACAAGTGTGGTAATGTAGATAGGGATCAAGAAGAGAACAAGGATGAAGTAGAGGTATTCCCTGTTGCCTGCAGCCAGCGTGAGTCCTGGGTGTGGAAGCTATTTACCATTGTAGGAGACATGCCCAAATCTCAGGCTAACCAGGTGAGGCGCACTGAGTGCGATAAAGCACTCACTCGCGGCAAACTAGGCTTTTATAGCTATGGCACCACCTCCATGCAGCGACACCTGAAATTGAATCACAAGGCAGCAGTTCGGAGGGTTGTCTCCTTTGAACAAGGCAGTAGGTTAAGTTCCTCTGCAGCATCCTCGGCATCTGCTCGTGCCACCACTAGGAACACTCCTGTGGGACAGTGGATCCCTAAACCAGCCTTGCAGGCCATACGCCCTGCAGCAGACCCTTACCTTTCAAAGGTCACTGTATTGTGCAAGTACTGCAACATGGTGCTTTGCAGAGGGGAGCAACTTCGAAGTGCTTTCGAGGCTTCGGTCCATGAGCATGAGAAAGACTGCCCCCTACCTAATTAAGGCCCACCCAATATCTTCCTCTCTCCACTTACCCATTCTTATCCCTGTGGTTGGTGCCCCTTCCCTACCCTCCCTTCCTTTCCTTCTGTGTTGTGTGTTAACAGAACAATAAAAATATAAAACAAGAAAAAAAATAAGGCTCTTTTCAGAGCCAACTTTCACAGTTCAAAAATAGAATTGCCAATGAAAGGATGCAGGCTGCCACACAGCCTATAATCTCCACAGACAGTGCGGTAGTCTGCAGACATCTAAAATAATGCAAGGGGTGGCTTTGTCAAAAATATTGCGCTCATTTCTGGGAGGAAGTGGTGGCACTGAAAAGAGCCTATTTCTGGTGTTTGTTTTGGGAGGGTTGAAGTGCTCAACGCCTCCGTGGGAAATGCTTCCTATAATTGCATTTTGGATATTTTGCAGAAACAGCTGATTGCCTGCCTCAGTAAGAGCGACTCCATCTCTACGAAAAATGTTGGTGCTATGAAACTTATGTTTTCATTGTGGAATGAGAACATGCCAACATCTCTCAGAAAGGCGCAAACAGCCTTGTTCACATTGCGCCTTGCTTTCTCCATTTGTGGACCAAATGAAGAAGAACACATGTCTCTGGGCAATGCAAGAAAAAATTACCAGAGAATTTCAAAACATGTCAATGACTTGCCCAAGTGTTTCCTTCATCGCAGGCTGCAGAGAAATTCAATTCCATTAACATGTCCTAAACTGTTCTCTCCACAATGAATAATAATAATGTCTTTATGATCGAGCGTCACCAAAGTGGCACAAAGAGGACCGCCAATCAGCCACTTCATTCCACGTACTCCAAACCAGAGCACATCCACATGAAGGAATCCAAAAAAATAAATAAATAATCCAATAGATCAATATTTATTGCAAACACTTACCAAGTGTGGAAATTAAAACTTATTAAATATCATGTATCACGCCCAAGTATGACTTATGGATCTCAGTTACCAAAACAAGTATCCATAAACACTAGGACAGCAGGAGTTGTGTCCTTCTGAGATCCCCATACAGGTGGCAGACTAACAACAGAGGAAGTCCATACAAGCACCAGAGCAATCTAAACAATAGCACAGAGATCCGCAGTTCCCAAAAGCTCCAAATCTTCATCACTACACATACTATTTTAGGTTGCATTTAATAGTAGGTGATGGGAGAAATGACAGTGTGTTTTTCGAGTATGCTATGGACGTTTAGTGGCAGGTACCCTATTGAGAGGCACTTATAACAGAGTTTCAAATGTACTGTATAAAACATTTTGATACCTGTAGTTTGTGGTGATGGGTGGCGATGTGGATGCATCTGGATGCAGAAATCTTGGATAGTTTTACAGTACTTTCTACTGAAGGTGCTTTTGAATCATAGGAGACCTGTACTCTGAGTGTGTAACGGTAAACATGAGTGTTGAACAGAGAGGACAGAGTTAGATGTAGAGGTCTTGGATGTGATTGGTGGATGCGTGTGTGACTGCTTAACAGTACCTAATGAGGGAGTGCTGCAAAGAGAGTAGTGAAAAGGGAAGAAGGACTGCCTCTGCTTTACGGGGGCTGCGGATACTGCATTAGTTGGGAAATTGCACATGCCACATCCTGCCCTTCTCAGTATGCTTGGGATGGAAATGGGACTGTGGGGATTATCCAATCAGGTGTTGAGTGAGGGTAGGCATACCAGGAAGGGGCAGTAATACTTTTTTTCCATTGCTGTATACAGTGGTGATGGCAGAGATGCAGAGATTCAGAGTGCTGAATGTGGGTGATCCCTTTGTGGGTGATCTACAGAGATATGCCCAGGATAGAGGCGGTGCTGACAATTTTGATCTTGAAGAAGTAGACGCTTTGTGGCGCAGTGTGCCTATGTGCAGTTTCCAAGCTGTGATTGCAGTGTGCAGAGATGTGGCCACTCAGAGTACTGTTGATGTTCTAGTGGTGCATTGTGGAGCATTGCATTTGGGTTACAGCAGTGCTGCAGGTTTGCTCTGTGAACTAAAGGACCTGATGAAAACACTGATGCTGCTTTTTCCCACTGCAAAGGTGGTTTTCTCATGCATACCACCTAGAACTGTATGGAACAATCCCGATGTACTTTCATCACACCTAGAGATGGAAAAGTGTTTTGTAAACGGAGGCATGTCTACATTTTTGTTCGATGCTCGGATGTTCTTCTGTGACAATGAGAACCTTACTGCTTTTAATGTGAACTTTTTCAGTGCAGCTGCTTTTTTTTGTCCCCCGTTGAAAATGCTGTTTTGTTCCACAATCTAAGAGCTATTTTGGAGAGGCTCGTGTAATAATGTAAGGAGGAGAAGAAGTGAATAATCCCCCAAAAAACTACACAGTATACAAGACACCATCGATTATTTTCACTGCCAACCAGGACCACGCATCCATTTAACTTGCCTTGAGAAAAACCTTAAGGTTGAAACACGTGTCAGCATTAGTGAAACCCAAGCAATTGCTTTTTTGGTATACTATTGAAGTCTTGACCAACTATAATGTATGTCACAAGAATGACAACCATTGTATTAAGCACATGACAAACAATAAATCAATATTTATTGCAAACACCAAGTGTGGAAATTAAAACTTATTAAATATCAAGTATCACTTGGTCAGCGCCCAAATATGACTTTTGGATATCAGTTACCAAAACAAGTACAATAGTATGTGCTTTGAAAATTTTCATTTACCCATATCAGCCATTGTAATGTCCAAATGGTTACTCTCTTCTTTCCTTCTGTCCATTTTACGACCTTTTCCCCTACTAACACACCTCCTATGAAATTCATAAAATTCTCACAAAAAAGGATCACTGAATGTAGCCTACCAAAGCAAACCAAGTACATACATTCCATTCACTACAGCAGGGTGCCTGTCACTTACCTTGCACACTTCACAGAATGCACCATTACTTAAAAGCCAAATAAATGTATGTGTGCATCGAGAGCAGTACCATTTATAAATGTGGATAAATACATGAAACAACTGAAATGATTGCTCCACTCATATAGCAAGCATATATCTGCAGAAATGTTAATGATTGCACACACAAAAGCATTCTCATTTCCAGTCTGTAGATCTTTCTGAACCTTTTTCACATCCTTCTACAACTAGAAGTAATCAGTTTTCAAACTAAGTAGTCCTACACCAGTACACACTTACTAAGGTGCAAATGATATGGCACAATTACAAATAAACCACTTACCCCCTTACCAGAAATGCTGATGCTCCCAAGTCCCCATTCATATACAAAGCCATACAATCTCTCTCTCACACACACACACACACACACACACACACACACACATACGGTCTTCCTGCCAAGAAATTCCCCTACACTTTTAAATAATGTATTCTCCAAATGCAATAACTATGCCATTAACAAACATATTTTCTTACTATCTTCTTTGACAGTTGCAGTAACCACCTCTGTCCTGAAAGCCAGTGGTGTGTGAACTTGAAAATGCAACCTAAAATAAGCCTACTCTCGACAGCCAACAAAGTGCAATACTATCAAAGTGTTTTACCTCTTACTAAGACAGTGCATTGTTCTGGTATTTTAAGATACACAATTCCATCAACCCACCAGTATTTGCTTCATTCTTACTCATTACACCTCAGCAGTTCCTCACTTTATATTAGCATCTCACCACCGTTATAGTAACCCCCAGATAGCAATATAGCGTTCCCAACCTACAGTAACAGACCATTACACAGTCAAACACCTCTATCTGTATTCCTACACTCATATTCATCCATTCATGCAAAGTGCACACATATACCTTACAAAAATTGGCCCAACGACACTTTCCTTTTTTCCCCAACAGCTACTACAGAATGCCTGCCAAATATCAACTCCATAGAAAACAACGCAGAAATAGAGCAGATCAACCTAAAAGCATACAAAATATCCATCCACATGAAGCAGAATGTGTACAGAAAGTTCAAACACAACAGCCAATACAGTCACTAACGAAAAAACTAAAGCAACTGCCAGTAAGCAAACTTTAACTCCTCTTTCAAAATGTACAAATAAAAGAAAATGTACAAAAAAAGATTGCAACTATCACTACTGGTAACAGATCACAAACAAATGGTAATGAAGCCACAGGGAAGCATTCCAAAATATTAATTTTACAAAAATGTTGCACCACAGAGTCCTTCAGAACCTTATTAATACAGGGGTGAAATTGTGCTCAACCCTTAAAACGTACAGCAGAAATGTTACCCTGGAAGCTCTTGTAGACAGTGCAATGGTCCTCAAAAGGAAATTATTTATATTAATTTTAAACATAATGAAACCACTAACAAAATGAATTAGTAAACTACAACCATTATTTCTCAACAAATGCAAAATCAGTATATATACCTTTGGCAACATCTGTACTGGTGAGTGGAGTCACACCACCAGCACAGAGCCATTCTTCAATGAAGAATCATACAAACAAGAGCAAACAAACCAAATTGCCATACATAGCAGTGGGCGAGGGTATAAAAAGATAGACAATACCATAATGGAAGAAGAAACACTGCTTTCACAAATATCTCCATCAAACTTAGAAGCAACTCTCCATTCCACCGAACCAATACACCCCATCTACAAATGGCCATGCACATCAACGTGTAACATTCACCAAAACCCTATCAAATCTTTGCAGCAGTTCCTCAATCACTATGTGAAAGCCAACGACAAAGGGAAAATGAAAATACTACAAACTATGGACTCCTGTCTAGTACGCACCTTCACGGGCTATGAAGACAATCATTAGCCTGCATTTCTAGACGTGCTTGCAAAAGCACTTTCCACCATATCAAAATGTTAGCAACACACCACTCTACTATGCGAAATCTTGTTCACAAACTGTACTATGCAAAAAGTACAGCTTTAGCACTGGAGCTTTTAAATGATATTCTCCTACATGGTACAGCCAAACAGCTGCTGGAACAAATAGACCACATTCAAAGCAAATATATTGGAACTGAAGAGCACTTACAAACTGCAGTACCTTCAAAAAACAGTAGCGACAACCTTGCAGATAGCAACTTTCAATTTCACACATACAAAAAAGAAATACATAAGTTCAAAAACACATCTGCTGAACTACCAAACCAAGTATGTGTGTGTTGTCGCAGAACTTTTTATGCAAAAAGCACAAAAACTATAGATATAATGTACAAAATAGAAGACAATGAACAATCACAATGGTTCCAATTAGCTCTCTACCTCATAGTAGAAAACAAATACGATATTACGAGTGCCTCCATACTGTGCACATACTGCACTGCAAAACTTGACAATAACCATATGCCTGCACAGGCTGTCACTAATAATTTGGAAATATTCCCACTGCCAAACGCACTACAACAGCTTAATTAGTATGAGAGCATTATAATTCAAACAGTACACCCATTTCAAGCAACAATACGACTTCAACCTAAAGCTGCAAAATTGCCCTCCCTTTGAATTACTAAAAGGCATTCGTGGCAAAGTAGTTTATTTACCATTATATCTCAAAGAAAATGTAGACACTCTACGAGTGCAACAGCCATTAGAACAATCTTTCATTATCCTGGTGAATGGTGTATCTACAAAAGACAAAAGAATTTGGCAGCAACTAGTAGACTTAAGCAAAGTTAGGAAAGCTTGCAATATCTTAAAGACACCAATGAATACTACAAAGAAATAAACGTTGAAGAAATCCTGAGAGAAACTACCGAAATACTTCAGGACTCCTCAACAACTAGCCAATTTGAACTCCTTGATCCTACTGCAGCCTCCAATATTATAGATCATTATACAATTCCCCCACTGCACTCGAAAGACACCATAGATGATGCACTAAAAACATATGAAATGCGGCAAGCCAAAGGATCACCAATCAGTATATGGGGAAAAAGTGTAGAAGCACGCGCCTTTCCTCTACTCTTTCTGACTGGAAAAGGTGGAAGATACGATGAAAGATGCACACAAATAACATCATCAGAATACAGCTCTTTACGAATGCATTCTGAAGACCCTAGATTCAGACAAAACGTGGAATACATATTTCACCTCCTCTTTGAAAGCGAACTAGCAACACTATGTTATGGAGTTGCACACACATTGAAAACAGGTTCCCATTTTCTAAACACGTTTGCTACTGTATGGGAGGAAAGGTCTCTAGGAGCCCCCTCCCCCTAAATTTCTCACCTACGTGGGGCTTTTGGCTGACTGGCAGCCATCTATGCACCTGGGCCCGGGATGTGGGATGGCTGCTGGCCGACGCATGGGACTGCACGGCTCACCCTGTATTGTGATACAGACTGCATTTTATGATACACCTAGACTCCATTTTGAACATAACAATTTAGGCCTCAGTAGCACAAGCGGGCTGCAGGGCTGCAGCTCTCCCCACCCGAACGCGCACAGCGAGCCAGCACTTCCCCCAGCCCCTCCCCATGGCGGCTCAGCTGAAGGCCTGTTCTCACGGGAGACTAGGCGCAAACAAGCTACATTACAAACACTGTATCTTTCATTGACCTGATGTTGACTGGACCAAAAGCTGGGGTCGGAGAGAAATAAAACTGCCTCTATAAAACATGTCCTGTCTTCTCGCAGACCCCTGCATCTATAATATATGTTGTGAATAACCCCCAACCCTGTTCCCCGTTTGAAGTGCCAGACATGTATGTTAAGCCCGTATGCCACCCAGTCCTACCCATTCTGCTAAGCCATCTGTAAGAACGATGAAATAGCCACAAGTCCAAAAGGTTGATTGTTCATATTAAAATGGGACGATCCTCACCCATCTCAGAACAGCCACATGTGAAGTTATCAAAT
This sequence comes from Ambystoma mexicanum, assembly GCF_040938575.1. Classification (NCBI taxonomy): domain Eukaryota; kingdom Metazoa; phylum Chordata; class Amphibia; order Caudata; family Ambystomatidae; genus Ambystoma; species Ambystoma mexicanum. The sequence goes on from NC_090936.1 coordinate 630,308,165, forward strand.
ATATGTATATTCCAACTTGCCATTACTACTCAAGGGTGATTGTTGCTGCACAATATTTAAAAGTATGTGTGATATCCCTACGTACAATATGATTTCCCATAAATACATAAATCCATAAGTAGACAATTAAGTACTGCAATATGTACGGGTCTTTTAAGGTAATAAGTACTGCCCTTATTAATGAAATATCATTTGAAGTAATTGTTTAACCTTTAAGCATGTACATAAGTCTAATTATAAGTAGAATGTTGCAGACTCTTGCCTATGCTAATGTCTACGCCAACCTGGTTCTACATCATGTTTTAATGCTAGTTTTTCCCATGTGTCCCCGCACCCAGATGTAAAACCTTACGTTACGCTCACCTGGTATCCACAGGGACGCCACCCAGCCGGGTTACTCACTGGTATGCTTCTCAGCTTTGCCCTGATGTGGTCTGCGGGGATGGTTCTGCCTGAAAATACAGGAGGACTGTGTTTAAGACTGACCGACTGAGGTAAGTATCCTCCCTACACCCCCGTATGATTTCAGTCCCTCTGGCACCTTCTCCTCACCTTGTGGTAGAGTTAGGTGTGCTCTCCGTCCTGCCTTCTTTGCAGGGGCGCGTTGTCTTTCATGGGCGTGTGCGGTCCAGTTACTTCACTGACGCCGGCCCGTTTAATATTGTTCAGGTAGGTCTTATTGCTGTTCTTTAGTTTTGTTGCTATCCTGCATGCCTTTCTTTGTTTAAAATGTCTCTTTTATCTCCCTTAGGTATGCAGAGCTGCAGCGCGGCGAACTGGCTTGGTTGAGCCCCGCTGGTAAATGATGGCGCATTAAGAGCGCTATGATGCGGTAAGTAAGCGCTATGCGCAGCGCTGCAAAGTCTTGCCTTTGCTAACCTGTGTTTTCCTTCCTTGTAGGTCGCGGTGTTCTTCAGCATGAGTGGAATGTCCGGAGTGGTGCCAGCCGAGAGGCGACCAGCCAGGTAAGCCTTTTGAGCAGTTCGTAATTTGCAAATGTGTCTACTGCTTTCTTCAATGTTGCCTCTATCTTCCTCTCTCAGGTTGTTCTTTTCGGGAGGCGTGCAGATTCGAGGAAGCTGTTCTCAGTAGCTGCGAGTGGCTAAAGATGAAGACTGCAGGTAAGATGCTTCTGCTAATGATGTTCCTTTTGTCTCCTTGCAGGTTCTGCTTCTCCGAGATTCGAGGGAATAGCTGGACACGGTAAGCGTCACGTTGCAAGCTGCAAAGTAACGCAAAGCATGTTGTCTTGTTCGGGTGTGGTTTAAATAGCCCCAACAAAATAGTCCAAGTAAAGTAGTGCCTAGGCAGCCACACTCAAACCACTAAGCTATGTGGATGCCTCCATGTTGGATGACAACACATTGGCCCTCATTACAACCCAGGCGTTAAGGGGTTAACGGCGCCGTAAAAGGTGGAGGCGCCGTTAAACCCTTAACGCCTGATTACGAAGTCCCTTTGCGGGTGGCACTTTAACGTCTGCTTTTAGCAGGCGTTAAAAAACCAACCCGCAAAGGGACCTTGGTGCTATGTACGGTGCCGCAATTTGTGGCATCGTACTTACACCTTCCCCATTCCCATTGAGCCCTATGGGGCAAAAATGGGAATGGGGAAGGGCCATGGCGGCATGGGGAATTACCGCCCTGCCAACCTCGGAATGGGGTGGTAATTCCCCATTCCGCCATGGCGGAGTCGGTAAGTTACCGGCATGGGTCGTAATGAGGCCCATTAAGTAGTTCCTAAGCACATGTTTTTCATGGTGTATGAGCCTGGCGCCATAGGTGCCAGGAGTGGCCAAAGAGGGTTTTGGAAGAGGATGCCAGGCTCTAGAGGCCCGAGTCATGACTCCACTTGGCCAATGGGTTTGCCAGAGGGGGCTTTGGGCGAGGGTCGTGACACCTTAGCCCAGTGAATGATGTGATGCTAACAAAACCTTTGATTCTGTAAATATGGTACCCATAAAATACGAAAAGGTGTAATACATATAGCGTTCATAAGCTCGCATGATCATCGATATATACTGGACAAATCCTCACCAACTTTGTAAGAAAAGTATATGGCCCACTCTGAATTTTTTTGCAAAGTTTGGAGATGTTTGGTCCAGGGGGGCAAAGTTAGAGGGGGGTCCCAAAATGTTTTTTTCCCCATAGACTGAATGTGGGAAATCTTTGCTACGGCTACAGGCGAAAACGCTGGACGGATTTGCGCCAAATTTGAGGCAGTGGCAGGGGCTTGGGCTTTGTGACAATACATCCAGTAATTCCCTTAAAAACAATCAAAAAGTATGTCTCTAATTCCCTGTTCGCTCCGTGGAGAACATTGCAATTGACTATTCCGTGGTGTGCTGCCCACGACCATGTTGCGCTTTCACCGATTGGTTGTGGCACAGCGTGAAGTGTGTCGTAATCTTTCAATTCATCCACCATGTTTTCGGCACTAACATACGTAAACGAAGAAGGCACCAATGCACTTATAACTTTTATGGAACACTGTTTTGAAAGGTGAACGTTAATGAGACGTGGTAGTAGAAAGTCAAACATTGAAGTATTCTTGTTAGCACTGTCATACGGTACACTGGGACTTGCTACTCATTGTACAAAATGAACTTACTTCGTCCATTTTACAATACATAAACAACATTACTGCGGTCAGTGGGCCGGGAATCTGAGGCAGCCAACTGCTCTATTTCGTACACACAGCCCTTCTGCACGTGTATGCCAGTAGCGGTTCTCATAAATAGACGCTGATATGTTGTTGCAAAATGAGAATATATTTGCATTCGGAGTGAAGGCCACTGCATTTTCTCTTTTCAACATAAGCTCAGAACGCCGCATATTTGTCGACACCCATAAGGGTCCCTTGTTTTTTAACCTTGAGGTACAGGGAAAGAATAGAAAGGATGTAGGGAGCAACAGTTTGAAAAACATATCGTTTGATAAGGTTATGCTTCAAAAACTTTTGCACCGACCATGAGAAATTAGTTCCCGAACAGGCAGAATCCAGATACACTAGTGTCTGACTACAGCGAATGCAATGGAGGCGCTCCACATCATGTAAGTGTATTTTTGCCGCCTATCTTCCGAATTGACGTTATGTTTTAGTTTGTAAAAAAAAGATATATTTTCCCTAATGTTTTACAAGTTTTATGTGCTGTAGCAATTTTTTCCCTATTATGGACACTGCACTTTGTCGCCGTTTGTAGGGTGTCACTACATTTTCCCAAATTAAAATAATATTGAATAAGAAAAGTATGTGTTACAATTTTTTTTTTGTGCAGAGGTTGTGCAGTGATATACGTTTTATTTCCCCTTCCACCGTGCAGCTACTTCCAAAGAAAAATGGTATTATTAATAACAACGTTCCAGCTTTCTGTGCCGTTCGATCAATGACATTTGTGATGTCATCTTTCTTGTCCTGGGTGTTAGTGTTAGCAGTGCACAGTGGTGCGGCCAGTTATGGTTGCTTAGCTTACCATAATGGGGGAATGTGCAGTGTTTTTTGGTTTCACTGTGAAGTATAACATCTCTTTAACAAAGTTTTTTTACTGAATGTACATATATATATATGGCAGGCAACGAAAACAAATAGGCTAAACATGTGATGTCGTCAGTGATGTCATCAGTGACATTTCAGAGGACAGCTTTCATGTTCTGGGTGTTAGTGTTAGCAGTGCACAGTGGCGATGGCAAGTAAGGGGGCTCAGTCTGCCATAACTGGTGAATTTCAGGGGTTTTTCATTTTTAATTTGAACCACAATGGGGAGGGCGAACATTTTTCTTTAGTGAAGTGCACGGGTTTTTTGTAGGGCAACTTAACCATAACTTCTCCTCAACAAAGTTTTTTTGTAGCATATATATATATATATATATATATATATATATATATATATATATATATATATATATATATGCAATTATACCGGCATAATTCCGTTTTTTATTCATGATGATGTGCATGCAACCCTGTAATGCAGACGTGCGAGAAGCCACAAGGCCATCTCTCCCTTCCCCTGCAGAGCCATATACTCAGCCCCCACCTACCTCCCTCCAAGGATGGGCTAGTGATTGAAGGCCCTTGGTTTATTGATGTTAGACTAACACAGATACACCTCCTCGCCTTCCTGCTGAACCCGGACAAGGTATTTGCCCCCTCGCATGCCCCCTGACACACAATACCACCATAAAACCACTGTGTACCTCCATGCTCTGGTTAAAAGAATTATGGGCAGCAAGGCCCCACATCCCGCCGCCTTTTGATGTACCAGCTATGTGCCCCCCTGACCCAATGGTTTCTAGTTCACCCCAACCTTAATTGGCCATGGTGTCAGTTTATTCACTCTTGTACTAACATACTATAATGAGGTCTCCTACTAAATCTAACACAGCAGAAGGATAAAGATATCCTGACACATGCCCCCTGATAAGGCACCTGGACTCATAAAGCTGCCCTTTTAGAATAACGTCTTTATAATGGTGACTTGAGAGCACTTAGAGTTATGTGCTATTCCTTGTGTGATGTTAGATTAAAAACCCATATTTTTTACAGGGCAGCATAAATTATAATGTCTATTTAATGGGTATGTGTGGCCACAAGGGCAAATGTTAGTGCAGCCAAGATGTATCAACTAGGACAGCTCCTGACCTGGTACTCCACCCCGATGAGCCAAGCTGACCCACAAGCATCGTCACGACACCATGCGGAGTCTCACCAATCAGGAGCGCCGACCCTACAGATTCTATAATGGTCATTTTCCTTTTCCCAATCTCATTGATTCATGTAATCCCTAATTCCCACATCATAGATGATGTGGATTTGTAACAAAATGTAGATGTTTTCTGATGTTTGGCAGAGCGCTCCAAGAGTTTGCAGAGTTCTCTGCTTGTCCTATATTGGTTTGGATAAAACTTTTAACTTCACCCGCACTTGGTCCTGGTCTCATTCCCTGCTGGGGTGTGTCCATGATTGACTCTCATTGTGGAGTTTTACATGCCTTTTTGGGGGATGCTCACTTTCACTATACAGCTACTTCAAAAGGTGCAAGACAAAAACGAAGTTTTGCAATCAAGTATTACAAATCTCTTGGAAAACATGCATGGTACAAAAGAATACTGGTTCCGACAGCACGCAGATGTACGGTGTATGCTACGCAACCTTGGCCCAGTCACATGGTTTGTCACTTTAAGTTGTGCAGAAAGTGCATGGGAAGACATACACACTTTCTTACGTATAGCAAACAAAAACAAAACAGGTATACACATGAGAACACCAAGAGAACTCTGCTCTCTTGATCCTGTAAAGGTATCAAGGTACTTCAATCATTGCATTATTGCCATGCTGCACTTAATTTGTAATGAAACACTTCCTGCCCTCGGAGAAGTGGAACACATGGCTGTACTGCAACTTTTTAAACCATGGAGAAAAGAAGATTTATTAGACACCCATGCATCCTATGAAGATGCTTTCAATGCAAGTGAAAGTACGATAACACATATAAACTTTACACAGTACAAAAACATATTGGACAATGAACGCCAACAAGCAGAAGATCTTCAAGCACAACTAAGTGTAGACACTCCTGAGAGCAGTGAACCTTTAGTGACAGGAAGCCAAGTACCACTTGGACAGCCACTCATAGCAAATGAGGCAAAATTAGCCATGACAGAAATAGAGTACACCATGTGTCAGTATGAGCAATCTGCAGAAGACTTTGCACTACTAACATCACAACTAAACAATGAGCAGCGTACCATTTTCCTACAAATAAGTAAAGAAATTGAACACAGTATACAGCACACAACTAAAACGTGTACCTGTGACAACTACAAACCAGTACTTCTATATGTAAGTGGTGAAGCTGGTTCAGGCAAAACATTCTTAATAAAAATTATCAGTAAATTCCTCCAACAATTAACAAATAACAAGCTTTCCGCTGTTGTAACCACCCCCACAGGTTTAGCTTCCTACAACATAGGGGGTGTCACTTTACACCGATTGCTACTCCTTCCAGTCGAACACCAAAACAAATTGGAGCACTACACACTTTCAACTGAAGCTGCTATGGAGCTACGCAGAGTTTTGAAACAAATGAACATACTCCTAATAGATGAGGGGAACATGGTGTCCAACCTAATGTTAGCTTTGATTCACTTCAGATTGCAAGAGGTCCTCAAAACAGACTACGAAGAACTCTTTGGAGGGAAACGTGTGATTGTTTTTGGAGATCTCCTTCAATTAACACCAGTGAAAGGCAAACCTATCTTTAAAACCTTAGGACACAAACTATGTCGTAAAACTCTTGAAGCATAGGGAATGTAAATCTCTGGCAATAGTTCCAATACAGAGAAGTGACTGAAAACATGCGTCAGTCTGCAGACCTCACCTACGCCAACATTTTAAAAAACATTTGGATTGGTGTATTATTGAAGGAAGCACAGTATACCCTAAATACCAGACGCATCCATGAACTGTACGGCCATAACACATGCACTACTGATGTCATGGAACAATTTGCACAGAAACATTTCAACTGTATGTCCTTAATACCAACTGTAGCAAGCTGTACACAATTAAATTAAACAATTCTGAAAAAAGAAATGCAACCACTAGTGCAAATTTACTCCACAGTCAAACTGGACGTACACGGTATGACAATACCTATGTGTGAACAATCAATAGCATGACTGAATACCTTAGAAAACACTATCTCCAACACAGCTGGTTTGGAGAAAATTTTAAAATTGTGTTTAAACTGTAGAGTAATGCTAACACATAACCTTGACATACAGCAAGGTTTAGTTAATGGAGCACTTGGTACAGTTGTTGCCTTCCAGGCATACCCACATGACAACAGCATTCAGTTTGTCAACATCCACTTTGACAAACTGTCTGAAGTCAAAAAGATAGGATGCTCAACAGCTCTATTCCTTCTTTTCAAAGACATGTGTGTACGCAGAAAACAGTTTTCGCTATCACTAGCATACGTAGTGACTATTCATAAATCACAAGGTCTAACTTTAGATCAAGCATTAATTGATATTGGCAGCACGGTCTTTATAGAAGGCATGAGTTACATAGCACTATCACGCCTACGTACACTTGAAGGACTATTTCTAGTCAACTTTGATGCAAGTAAAATTAACACTGACATTCTGTGGATCGTAGAGTACAATCAAATATGTGCACTGTACACACCCCATCTCAAAATGTACCCTGTTCCTCAAAAACACAAACTTTGTAAAAGAAAATTAAAGCAATCAGAACTTATATATCATCTCCCAACAGTACCACCAAAGCAAGTGAAATCAGCTCATTTACCATCATCTTCCAAAGACACAGAAAATTGGACTGAAAAGGACAATACATACCCAACTGCACACACAAAGAAAACTACCTCTTCAAACAAACCACGTGTATTTCCATCAAAGTACTCAGACACAGAACTATCTGGTCCATTAAGATTTTCCAATACAACTGGTGGAAATTGCTATGCAAATGTAGCAATCAATGTTCTATTCCAATTGCCAGCAATTCTTGAAAACATTTATTTAAACGGCTCAGACCAGTTGTGTTTACAAATGCTAGTCCTTCACAGACATGCAACAAACAATCCTGAAAACACTTACAGTGTCTCAGGAATAGACCAGGAATTGAACTACTGTGCTGGAATAGTGAGATTCACTATAAACACTCAGGACGATACACAGGAATTTCTAATGTACTTACTACAAGTACTGGAAAGCAAAAACATACCCATAAATGAATCTTCCGGATTTCCTACATATGGAAACATACATGCACTCTCTGCAACCATGTCATTCAGGAACAAGTCCCTAACAAGCGCTTTGTCTATTTATCTATACCAAATTGTGAGTTAATTTCATTTCATCAACTCGTACAAAATGCAAACCATGGCATATTGTGTAGTACTTGCAATTCCGATAATCGTTCCATGTTACATATACAATCACATAGCCAATACATAATATTAATGCTTTTAAGGTACAATGCAGATGGAACCAAAAACAACTTCAAGCTTACTACCTCCACACACAGACAGCTATCACTTGGCAAGAAGACCTTCACAATAGTAGCCATAATGTACCACACAGGCAAAGCAACCACTGCAGGTCACTATACTGCATACATTCAACAACGTGCATGATTTGAGGGCAATGATACCTCTGTTACTCTAAAGCAGAGTTAATGCCTACTTAATATTCTTAAAACCAAAATGTACTCCCTGATCTACAGAAGTAGAATAACCTACTCCCCAGCAGCCTCCAGTACATGCAGAATTGCACACCAGAAATATCACCTTCTACTCTGTGGAACTGGAACAACGTTGCATACAGTAACTAGCCAACACATACATCAGTGTGCCAGCTGCACAATTGTTTCCCCAATGCTTACAGGCAGAAAAACAATTAGTGTACGGAAAGCACTCTAATATTATTTCCTACATGGTGCTTAAAAAAAACTACTAAGTATGAGGATTTAAAACTATTCTTAGTATCCTCTAAAACCACCAACCACTCAAATAAGGCAACAACTATCTAACAATGCCCATACCAAATATGCAAATATCATGAAGTAAACCCACATTTGTGTGCCAGCACTTCAGAATGTTTAAAGATGTGAAAGTTCCAACGATAATGCTGGAGCTTCTAAACATACCCTATAAAATAGGAAACTGTAAACAGTTAAAACATACACCAACTGGTACCTAACTACAACCATAGTACTTCAATATTGCTTGCAACATTCAAAGTGCCAAACTGAACCTTCAGCAACCACATATCCTCGAACAATGTCCAGAGTATGACCAGATACAATATGCCAACAGGTATCTACTGGCCCCACAATTCTGCAATATCACTGTGCAATGGCACAATACTTAGGAAACATCAGCAACAGCCAAACACATAAAGGTATACTGCTAAAGAAAGGGCACAAGTGAACAGTTAGAATACACCAACTGGTATATAACTGCAACCATACTACCAGCACATACAAAACAGAAATCATACACCATTTCAATTCCTCTTACTGCCACAGTGCATCTGAAACATTGCTATATCCAGTGCAAACGTTACTGAAATGGACTGTGCAGCACAACAGCAAATGAAGTTTGAAGTTTTATTTTTCAATCCAGCATGGATTTTTTTCCCCCTAGACCCAATGATTATGCAAAGAAACACAGGGACTGTGCACATTGCACAGTACACTTGTCTAAAGCATAGTACTTACGCAGTACTAATTATGAGGGTCCACAAAGTATAGAAATACCTGCAATGCAATAAAGTACAAAATAACAAAGTACCTGCTCTAACATGTTATGTTTCTTTTACGACAGAGATTGAAGCAACGGATACTCCTACATTGCACATGCCATACACGGAAACTGCATAGGCCCACAACAATAGAAACATTAAGTATCAAATTATTAGTGTCATACTTCTTTATAATCTCCAAATTGTAATCTGTGCACATATTTCAGCAATCCAGATACCAATATCACAATGTTCAATGCATAGCTACATTTTTATGCTGTGCTGATTATACCAACTGCCTACACTCTTGACTGCATACCCTACAATCTACGGCCTCCAGCCATGCACTCAATACTTCAGACCCTGGCCACAACCACCACAGCACACTACAAGCATGCACGCAAACATATACCCACTTGCCACAAACCAGAAACATAACAGAGCCACCGACCCCCTAGCCACTTCAGTTCACATACTATTGCAGTACTTCCACTCAATGGAAAAACTCTTTGCTGAATGGCCTCATCACCCAATCCTCTAATAACTGACCACAATCAATACATTTTACTACAGCAACCTACTAAATAATATGCACAGTCACCACAACCCAAACACAAAATGCATCCATATCTCATACATAACCGTCCTATGCTCTGCAACATTTGGCTCCTTGGATGCCAATGGCATTGTTTACCCCATTACTTCATGTTTGCTCTTATGTACACCATTTGACTGGAACGGGTACAACACACAATAGAGTGGACCACATGGTGCAGAACTCGGCAAGTGTATTTCAAAGTCTGGTGTAGTCCTTAAAATGTTAACCTTTCCTTTACTCTTTTAATATGTAATGCAAACACAATTTGAAAACCAGACCCTACTTACAATGTTTTGAAGAGTTGTAAAGTAATTTCTTTTGTTTAGTGGATGAGGGCACCAAAAATGTCAGTGCTCAAAGACAGTAAACTGCTTAACATGGCTCTGCCACCCAGGTATGCTCAGCCGTCGTACACACACTCTCCCAACATGCACTGTTGATTCGTAAGACACTGCACATAAAAATATTACATGGGGCTGTAACTGTGGAATTGTATTTTTTATCATCCGTTCAATCGTTGCACCATGTGTAAGGTACCATCATCGCTCCATGTACCTCATACTAACTTCTACGTAACCACACTGCTCACAAAAAGCAAAGATAACGTAAACTACAGTCACAGCGCACATTTTCCGCCAAGATACTCTGCAACTGTTCAATACGGAGTACAGAGGAATTTCCCATCTACACAATGCAACCATAGATTTCGCAGAAATTATGTAAGTACAGGTTTACATAACATTTTTATAGGGATTAAAAATGAGAAGGATACAGTGCTCCAAGCATAAATATTAATGTACAGTGCGGTAAACTTTGTCCGTGTGGACTGCACTGGATTTTCAAACAGTAGTGTTGTATGTGTCGTTACAGTGCCACCTCTCCGGCATTCAGCCTAATTGAGTGCTATGATTGTTGGGCGTTTGGTTCATATCGATCTTCAGCCCATTCTAACATATACCTAGAGCACAACACTGCAATGAACGCAGCTCCAGCTCTCAAACAGGACACTGTGTGCTTAATCGTATGCGAAGGATGGGCAGTATTGTCCTTGTCCTTATAATTAGCATTTGAACCCTTCAGAGTTATACGGTACCTTATTATATTTAACTAACGGCCAGTGGCACATATAACATTTGCCTGGCAGACAAACGGTGACAGTTGATGTTGTACTGTGCAATACCTTTCCAAAATAGCTCCTGCATTTTCCTGCAATCACAGCGGTCTCCCAGGAGTTTTTCTTTTTTCTTTTGGAAATTTCTTTAGGCACACACAGGCCCTCATTACAACTGAGGTGCTAAGTGCACCAACTTTACCACCATGGTGTAAACTACATTTACACCATGGTGGATGGCGGATTTACCGCCCCATTACAAGGTGAGTGGGGCGGTAAATCCCCATTTCCCATTTTCCCTTCCCCATTCCCATTTTTGCCCCATAGGGCATAATGGGAGTGGGGAAGGCGCTAATTACGGCACCGTAAATTACGGTGCCGTAATTAGCACCAAGGTGCCTTAGCACCATGGAACTTAATGCCTGCAAAAAGCAGGCGTTAAGGTGGGAATCAGGCGTTAAGGGTTAACGGTGGCGTTAACCCTTAACGCCTGAGTTGTAATGAGGGCCATAGAGGGGATGTGCCGTGGGTCTGGCGATACTCGCTGGCACTGAAATCATTTGCAAAAACCAAAAAAATCAAACGAGGAGGTGTTGGCAGCGTTTGACAGACGAAGCACATGTGTGTAGCCGTGTAAGGAGAGTGGCACTTACAAAACAGACAGCAAGTCTTTGGGTGAACAGCCGACACAAGTTAATAACACGCATTAGCGACCTGGAGACAAGCAACTCCACTGTTCATGTATGCATGTGTGAAAAAATGTGCACCATTCAGTTCACGTATGGAAGGAAAAATAATTTGTAGTACTGCTTAGTGACCACATTTCCGTATACAGCTAAGGGAATGATAAGGAAGTCCCTGCAATATCAGAAAGTACCTGGCACAGTTGTAAATGAAGGATTACTGGGCAAGAAGCACTATAGCCATTCTTGCCCTGGCTTTACCTATTTTTGCTACTTTCATTAATACGTGCATTGCTGCAGTTTGCAATTCAACTTGCATATTCATATAAGGGCCCCACATGAAAACTTTGTGTAAACCACTGTCAGTTATGCTCCCCCAACCGTTCAACTCTCTCCTATAAGGGGGTATTACTGGCACCATGTAAATAGCCACCTCCATTATATACGCCCATCTTAGAAGGCGTTCTATGCCGAGGCCGAAATGGGGGCGGGAGCGGTGCTCCTATACTTTATTTTTAAGTTTCACTGTTCATATACTTTTGTTTGAAAAATAAACCGTTCTGGAGTGGTTTTGTTTTAAAATAAAAGTGTAGGAAGAAGTTGAAGCTTGCACTTCAGTGCACTGCACTGAACATTCCCTTAAATAGCAGGTGTGTCTGTTTGGGAGTTTGGATTGAGTGTGGGAGTGGGCGCAGGGATGGGGTTATGGAGAGTGCGGGCAGGCCAGCAGGGAACATAGTTCCACTACTTCTTTTCATACAATCCGACCACTGGTTCTATGTACCCATTCTTTCCTTCATGCCCTGTGGCCAACCTAGACTGCACTTTGTGTTCCCGGTCTCGTGTAGGTGCAACCGGCAGTACCTTCTACTTGGGCTGTGTATGCGCACTCTAGCTCGTGGTCGTTTACCAAACCTGGCCAGCGCTATGTACGTCCTTTGTAACCAGGGTTATGTGTGTTGGTCCAGCCTCGACTGAGATCAGTCTCGTTTAGCTTCTGGGAGTACATTTTATTTCATAGCAAAAGTTGCACACTGAATTGGTTTTATGGACACTCAAAGTTGGTACATCAACCATCATCTGATTGCATGCATTACACACTTTGTTTCAGTAGCAAAAGCAGTAGTTTGCCGCAGGAGGACATGTACGAACGTGACCACATATCTTCACAGATATACTTCATATCAGTAAGTGCTAATGGTTGGGAGGCAAACGGGTAAATAATTGGTTTTGTAGAAACTCAAATAATAAAATTATTTCACAGTATTTACATTGTTGTATACATTGGTATAGAAACAGGTGAACCAAAACAATGTGGCTATGCATTCATTTTAGGCATGCTGGATAGAGGTTTTCCCGTGAAAAGCAAGACAATTCTATAGTATAGTGTATGAATGGACACTGTTTTATTAATATGTAACAACAGTATACTGTGTGGACGGTACTTTAATTGCATCTGTGATGTTTAGTAATATTTCACGTGTGTGGGGTAAGGACACTGGCACCTGTAATAAAGTCAATTGTACATAAGAAAGCTTTTGTCTGGAAAGGGTGCCTTTGAGCACATGATCACACTTAACTCCGCCCACCCTAAGCTCCACCTCCATGCCCCGCCCACCTACGGTCCTTTGTAACATGCTTCCCACTGACCCCTTAGCCTTTAATCTGACACTGATAACGGCTACTTAAATGTATTGTTATTCCTCTTCGTACGCAGATACCTTCTACCTTACTGCCCACGTCACACCTTCCACAGCCAGCAGATGGATTCTGTAACAAGAACTTCAAGATTACCATAAGCAGTGTTTTTTTGGTCATCGATATCTGGGACGATCGCTCTGGGTCTATATGTCCATTTGCATTTCCGGCAATAAGAAGCAACATGCAAACATTCATGATGTAAGAAACCACAGAAACAAGAAAGAACTTTCACCTTTTGAAATGCATAAAAAACATGTGTTTTTTTCTCCCACATGAACCACCAAGTACCATCAATGCTTTCCTTTACTAATTTGCCAGACGACAAAAGAAGGACACAAAAGCACAGACAGCACTGTGCACTGGAAGGTACCCGCAAAAAGGAAAAATCGGTCGTCTCATGCAGCTTACACTTTCTTATGAACATTCTTTAAAAATAAAAGCACTTGCACCATTACACACTGTTGTTGATAAATTATTGAAATCTTCACTGAACAACTACTATGTATGACAAGACAGGGAGTGTACGCTCTGTGTAAGCATGTCTGTTTTATCTTGTCTTTAACTTCCTGTTTGGCGGACCTGGGTCATGACATGGCACGTTGGGCTACGCTGTCCACGGATGTAATGAAAATAGCACAAGCAAATCGTTGAAGCAACTAATGTGAGCGTTGGTGCCGTGTGTTTTTCTACAATGCTGCGCCCTCACTTACAGTTAGTGCAAGCAATGCACGCATAACAGTAGCACAAGATGGCCACACCGATCATGTTCTTTTTGCATTTGAGAAAGTGCAGAAAAGTAAGGTAAGAGTGAGATGGCCAACCATCTCGAATTTTGCTAAACTTACCCGCATTGATGGTTTTGTTCTGCGATTTGCAGTCCCCCACTGCGACACACTAAAGATCCTGATTTTGCCTTGGTCCCCTGCATTAATAAAGCCTTTTGTGCCCTGAGCTCACTCTTTTGTGTGGTAGTTGATGCCCAGGGCACAAATGCGCAAGTGCAGTTCACCAAGGACTTGTGGCATTTTATGGTGTTGCTCTGTGCAAACAGAGCATTACAATGGCAGCAGTTAGACATCAATAGGGACCAGGTGGAGTGTTAGCAGGGATTTTTATCCCTTAACAAATATGAACTCGGAGTAATTACAAGTGGCAGTGCACCATGCTCTGTTCTACAGAAGACTATAATTTGGAAAGCAAAGTAAAAATGTTTTGGCTCACAGTAGTGTGCCTAGTAGTACTGTGCCCTTCCATGCAGGATAGGGGACAAAAGAAGAAATGCATACTCATGTTGCTCAACATAGTTGTATAACCACTTATGTAGTGTAAGGGTAGTCCATTGTCAGGTGATCCTTGTTTTCATGTTGTATGGTGCACTACCAAGTCTACATTGTCCTTCAGAACCATTCTGTAGAGGTGACATATGAGATGCATATGAGAAAGGGTTACAATCCAGGAACGGTACAATAAAAATGCACTCTGTACACATATTTGTAGAATCCATATACCAGTAGCACAGTGTTTACATGCATGGCTGTATTACGGTGCAGTGGTTGTGGCCAGGGACTAGACGCTTGGGTGCATGGTTGATGGCCTCCTCCTTCTCTCTTCAATTCCAGTGTTATGTGGATGACACACAGCTTTCCTTGAAACTCCCCTCTACTACTTTCTCCTCCCCGTCTTTCATCCCTGATTGTCTGACTGCCATCCAGGCATTTTGTGTGGCTAACGATCTCTGTCTCAATGCCAGTAAGATGGTGATCCTTCTTTACTTTACTTTAGATTATTTATAAGGCGCAACCAGGTGGTCCGGGGGCATGTGGGTGCCAAAACCTAATAAGTAGGCAGTGGTGAGGTTATCTGTCAGAAGCAGCCACAAATCTATTTTAATAAATGAGTTTTAAGTTTGTTCTTAAAAATCTCAACAGTAGGGCAGTTTCTTAAGGCCCAGGGGAGGACATTCCATTTAGTTGGAGCTTCCACCCAAAAAGAAACCCTTTTTACCAATTCCAGGGAAGTTCTTGGTATATGCAATTTTTTGTCATTATTTGAATGCAGGCTGCGTACCACGTGGTTGGTTGTGAGTCTTTTGGCTATATATGCTGGAAAGAGATCTATCAGTGATTTATAGGTAATGACAAGTAGTCTAAAGTCAATTCTCTCTGCAATCGGCAGCCAGTGTAATTTTCTCCTTAGGTCTGACACATGAGCGGATTTTTGTAGGCCTGTAATTGCACTGATGGTGCTATTCTGTACCACTTGGAGTTTTGCTAGCTCAGTTTGTGCCACTCCAATAAGGAGGGAGCCGCAATAGTCGATTTTAGCAGGGATGGTGGCTCTAGCAATGGTTTCACAAGCCTTTTGAGTTAGGAATGGACGGATGTGTGCAAGGAAACTGATATAGTACACTGATGCTGACACCAAGCTGTTAACATGATCGGACATGCTCACAGTCTGATCGAATGTTACACATAAGATTTTTATTTTGTCTTTTTTCGGAATATTACAATCCACAATATGAAAGGATTTATATTCTGTCGAGAGATTAGCTAGTCTAGGTCTAGTTACGATCAGCATAAATTCTGTTTTACCATGGTTCAGAGCCATACCATTCGTGTCCATCCAGTCATGAATGATATTATATATCTCTGAGATTGTCTTGGCGTCATTAATGTAATCGCCTGTAAGTGGAAGAAGACATTGAGAATCATCTGCATAGTTTGAAAAACAAATCTTCTTTTCCTCCAGCAGATGGAAGAAGGGAGCTGTAAAAAGATTATATAATAAATGGGAGAGTGCTGCACCTTGGGGAACCCCACAGCTGACTGAGATGTGTTCAGCTTCTGCTTGTTTGATACAAACCCGTATGGTCTTCAACCCCAAGAAGGACTGCATTCAGTCTTTATCTAGTGCACTAAAATTAGCTACATTTTGTAGTCTGTCCAAAAGGAGAATATGGTCCACTAAGTCAAACGCTGATGAGAGGTCCAGGGACATTAATAACATTGTTTTCCTCTCATTAACATTAGTCATCATGTTCGATTTTAGTTCTAGTAGAGCTGATTCTGTGCTAAAAACTGGCCGAAATTCAGATTGTGCTCCGTTAAGGATAGGTTGGTCTTTTATGTGCCCTAAGACTTGATCATAGGCTACTTTGTCCATGATTTTTAGAATGAAAGGTGAATTAGATATGGATCTATAGTTGGTTGCAATTTTAGGGTCCATGTTGAATTGTTTCAACAGTGGGGTGACCCAGGAACCCTTCAATCTTGTTGTAACCTTGCCTTCCTTAAAAGAGGCATTAACAATTCTTTTTATGGTATAATACGTTCTGAGCAGGCCTTGATGGCCGTAGCTAGAAAGTGATCACCTTTACAAACAGAGGGTTTAAGTTTAGCCAGAGTGATGCACATTTCATCCTCTGTTATACTTCTGAAGTCAAACTTGGGTATGGTGGGCAGAGCAATGGGAGGTTGATCTTGGAGTGCCTTCTGAGGGTTTATAGCTCGTGAATTTATGAATTGGGCACTACCATTTTTTATTTTAGTAGTTTTTGCACTCATAGCGTTTTGTATTTTCTTACACCACTCCTGATCTTTAACAATGGGTTCCTGATAGTTGATATTGAGTTCTTCCAATTCCCTAAGAATAGCGAATATTTCTTTTGAGTCATGTTGGGCGTTTAGGATACATCCTTCATGAGAATCCTTTTTGGCTTTTATAACTGCCATTTTGAATTTGTTAGCTGATTCTATGTAGGTAAGTCTGTCTTCCTCCTTCTTAGTATTTTTCCAATGGTAGAAGGTTTTCCTCTTTTCTGCGCTGAGTTTTTTTAGTTCCTCAGAGAACCAAGGATTCTTAATGTGGTTACTAACTTTCCTATTTTTCAGCAGGGCTATTTCATTGATGGCTTTAGCTAAGGTATTTAACAGAGATTCAGTCAGTCCATCCAAATTTTCTGAGGAGGGTGTGACAGGTTGATCTAAAGGTGTAATCCAATCTTTCAGAGATTCCTGGGTCACCCTCTTCAGATTTCTTGAATTGACTCATTTTTGATTGGGCATGCTCAATTTCCTCAACGATGTGCTGTTAACCTCAAATTCTATAAACGTGTGGTCCGACCACGGGCATAATGAGATGTCCGGCATGTTCATTTTTAGGTTGGCTGTAAGAACCCAATCCGATATATGGCCCTTGGCATGTGTGGGTGAATGTATATGTTGGGAAAAGCCAATGAATTTCATAAATCTAACTCTTTGGCTATTAAATCCTTTGGATCGTTCCTCCAAAGATTAAAATCACCCATAATTAGCCATTTTCTCCCTTCTTTAACTTGAGATACAACAAGGCTATTAGGTTGTGTGATAAAATCTGGCATAGAATTACCACGGGCATAATGAGATGTCCGGCATGTTCATTTTTAGGTTGGCTGTAAGAACCCAATCCGATATATGGCCCTTGGCATGTGTGGGTGAATGTATATGTTGGGAAAAGCCAATGAATTTCATAAATCTAACTCTTTGGCTATTAGATCCTTTGGATCGTTCCTCCAAAGATTAAAATCACCCATAATTAGCCATTTTCTCCCTTCTTTAACTTGAGATACAACAAGGCTATTAGGTTGTGTGATAAAATCTGGCATAGAATTAGGGGGACGGTAAATTAATAAATCATTCATGGTTGTGGATGTGTCAGTTCTAATTTTAAAACACAACACTTCACACGCATCAGGGCCTTGGATATCATTTTTCCAAATTGTGGGATGTTTTTACCCATGTATCTAAGCCCTACCAAAAAACTGTGCAGTACTGGCATGGAAAACATCATGATGGCCAGAACTCCCCAGAGAGTGCACAGGGAAAACATGAAGAATAGGCTGCCACCCATTTTTGCCTATGCTGTGAGCACAGGAGGGCACTGCCTAAAACCACCATTGGGCTACACACACAGTAGCCTGAAACCATTGGGAATGGCAATGCTGATTGCCAAAAAGCAACTCAGAACTGTGGGGAATTCATTTTCTTAATCCCAAAAATGGTTGCAATACCGGTACTCACCACTATCAGAAAGCCGGCGTTTTAAAACCACCAGACTTTTGTGTAAAATTGAACAGAGGAACCCAAACCAGACCAAGGAAAGACTTGCTAAGAGGTGGATACAATGTAAAACTATTTTCTGAAATGACTTGAAGGAAGTAATTATTTAATGTATAGGTAAAAATTGTAAGTTTGATTTAAACTGGGAACTAAAGTGACATTTAGCTGAATTCTGCCTGACAACTACCCCCGACAGGAGAAACCTGCTCAGCCACTCTTCCCAGGCCTAGCTGCGTCCTGCTTCCCCACCAAAAGGAGTTGACACCTCTCTGATTAGATTAGGGGAGGGGCACTGCAGGAGGTTGCACAAAGCCTGGTCCTGGACTCAGGCAAATGTTATATTGGGGGGGCCGTAAAGTGGCTTCCTCTTGGGAGAAGTGGGAGGAGAAGTGCCTCTGGGAGCCACCCGAGCTGGAGGCGGGGACAGGCAGAAGCTTCCCCCATGTGGTTTGGAACCTAAACCACACCCATCAGGGCCAGAGCATAATTTTAAAAAGATAGATAACTCATAGTGCAGACTTGTCAGAATTATATAAGTAATATCATTATTCTTGTGATTTTTCTGTGCACGTTTTAAGAGGCGTTAGGACCCTGTGGTGCATTCTGGGGGGGTTGCAAGCGGAAAATAGGGTCTCACTCCAAATGTCTGCATGTTAAAAATATGACACTTCATCAATTAATGTCCATACTCCTTGCGCACATGTGTGTAATTTTTGGTAAATGTCCGATATTGGTAAACCAGTCAAAAAGCGCAAAATGTTGTCCTTTTTGAATGCAAGCCTCCAGGAAGATCAAAGGCGGACGAGCATGGACCATAAGGAATATATAATGTGTACATGTAATTTCAACAAATTGTGTATCTGGGAAATATGTATTTGAATCAAATATAGATTTGTGGGCAAATTGACCAGGGGAGGATCCTCTGACCCATAAACAGACCTCATCATGATGACAATCCATTTCCTTCCCCCAATCATGGGAGAGGGGAGAATTGGGCCAATGACAAGTAGAGAGGGGCAGGCTCAGTTATGCCACGCACACACCCACTTCCAAAACACATAAAAAGAGACTGCTGGGACAGGTAGAGACATTCAGTTCCATTTTCTGTGGGACGCTCTGCCGGGAGACTCCAGACTTCACATCCATCAATCTCCAAAGACCAGAACTTTACTTCAGAACTTAAAGCAAGGGCCTAAACCCACAAACTGAGAACTCTTCTCAGCAGGCCTCAGCATCCTTAAAATCATCTGCAAACTATTCCACAGCCAGGCAAGCTGTTTGAATTCTGTGCCAAGAACTTTTGCCGGAACCGCAGACCAGACCCAGACCGCTCTGAGCAGAACCAGAGATACAGATCGCTGTGAGCAGAACCGGTGCCTGATTGACCCGCCGAGCAGAGAGAACCGCCGCTGGACGTGTTGACCAGATCCGTGACGAGGCCTATTTCAAATTTATATTGTGAGTACCTAGCAGAACTGTGCAGAACCAATCTCTTAGTTAAAATAATCTAATCCAAACTATTTTACCTAAGTAGAACTGCCTCCTAGTAATCCTGTCATCTGTCATTCTAAAGCACAACTGTCACCTGTCAATTCTGCAGCTGCAAGCTGTCACCTGTCATTTTGAGTTTTACTTTAAATCCGAAAATCTACCTTTATTAAATAGTCTGTATCTCATGAACCGTTTGGGCTAGGAACTTTCATTTTAAAGCTGTGATTCTAGGCTTTCCAACAAACCTGGAACCGACTTCCTACTCCCTATAATTTTTCCGCAATCGCGATTTACGCACTTGTGAAATTTACCACGATTTGCGATTTGGCTCAATTTCTCCACTTGTCAAAATAGCAGCTCCATTCTTTCCTTTGTTAAAATCCTTTTGCAACCTGGTAATAACTCATAGAGCATTGCTAAAGTGTGCCTGAACTAATACCAACAAGCATCTCTCACTCACCCTGAATCTCTAGGGGAAATTAAAATCAGTTAGCACATTTTCCCATCCATTGCCATCACATTTAAAAGCATTTTGGGCCTGTGTTTCAAACCTCTACCTGTTTTCCTCTATGCTTGCTGGGGGGGAACTGCATTTCGTATTGCATTTTGTTGGGATTCTTGAAGACTGTGTGCTCTCCTTCCATTTCTTCCATTGCATAGGGGGGGAGTGAATTGTCAAGGAAAAGTGGTGACATTGTCTTTTGTTGAAGCCATATCAAGTTATTTTCTGTACTGCATTTCATCATTGCGTTTCCTTGAACCATATAAAGCATTCTTTCCCACCTTATTCTTCTGTTCCTATTCATAAGTTACCTCTTGCTGATTACTGCTCATATTCACAAGTGTAATATCCATTATCAATTTATTTATAAAAGTGTGATATATATGTATATTGTTTACATTTTCAAATAAACCTTTTAATTTATTACATCAATACGGGTTTTCCTCAGCATCCCAGACTAGGCATTGACTTAGCTGTAGTGTTGATTGAATATCGCTTACAAAAGTGGGGGCTCGTAGCCGGAGATTCTGGGTTAGATCTAACACTTGTGCAGATTAATACAGTGTGCTAACTGACAGGAGACATAGATCCGGTCGGATCACCACGCTGTGTTACGCTGCAAAGCACTCCTCAAAGGAACGCTCTAAGGAAACGGTTTGTTTTGCAAAAATAAAATACAAACTTCTGTAAGTCAGGAAGGAACTCAAATTCCAGAATGACGACACTGGTAGACTTCAAAATAGCCAGAGAGCACTTCTTACATAAGCTATTTGTGAGAGGTGAGTGGACTCATCAGGACCAAACGGTCTGGTTGCAGGCAATTGCGCAACAGGTCACTGAAACAGGGTCAGATATATGAAGAGATCAGGGTCCCCTACATGGGGCCCTGAGTGAACTATATATGGCCGCTAAAGCCAAAGATGAACATAATAAGATTGCCAGGATAGCGGCATATTTGTACCTATATATGGGAGCCATGCAGGACAAATGTGCTGAAGGCCAAGATCTGGCAAATAGGCAACAGATGGCATTAGAGAAGGCCCAATCTGATCTGGACTCTTCTGAGCAGAGGCTGCTCAGGAGCCAGGAGTCAGAAAAGGACAGCAGACAGTACATCACTATAATAAAGGAGGATATGGATGTGCTGCAACAGGAAAAGGCTGACCAGGATACCAGATTTCTGGCCTTGCAGAAGGAGTACCAAGAAGGTTTGGACTCCCTACTGCAGAGCCAGAAAAAGCTGGAACAACACTTAGACTTCAATAGGGCATGTGCTGAGCAGGTATTCACCCTGCAAAGCCACCTAGATAAGGAGAAGGCAGAGAGCAATAAACTGATTTTGAAAGACCTGGATACCCAGGCAGAGTTTGACCAGGAGCGCCAGAAAGCTGGTGCCTTCCAAAGGCAAAGGGATGACCTGGCGGCACAGATGCAGGCTCTTAGTCAGGAAAGGGATACCTTAGGCCAGGAAGTCTGCCACTTAAAAATGAAAATGGAAGAAAATCACCTGGCCCTCCAGGGACTGGGTGACCTCCAAAAAGAACACCAGAACTTGTTAGAGCACACAAGGAGGGTGGAGGATGCTCTGGCAAGAAAGGAGCAGGCCAATAGGGACACAGCTCAGGAGGTAACCCTCCTGCAGCAAAGACTGGCCCAGTACTCCAGTACCAATCAGGAGGCACAGAGAGAGAATGAGGCTCTCTGCCAGTACAATGATAGGCTCCAGCAATAGGTAGCGATGCAGGAGAAACTGACAGAGTCTAGTAAGGCCTTAACTGAGGAACTGAAAGCGCAGGCTCTTGCATTGCAACAGGAAGCAGGGGCGGATAGAGATGAGGTTCGCTGGGAAAGAGAAACTCCTGAGCATAACCTCAGGAGCCCTAGTACCAGAGGCCTTCATCTCTCCCAGTCCCTGAACTCTGCCACCCCCATGTTCCCTGCGCACATGAGCATTGGGTCACAGGGATGGCAGATTACTATCCAGCTAAAAGTATGTGGCTCATAGGCCAGTACCACCCAGGAATGGAGGGGCGGGCATCCGGGTATGGGAACCCAAGCACAGTGCAATTTAGTGGGGAACACCAGGAGAGTAGGCCCATTAAGGGCATCCTGAAAACCTCTGCCCAATTAGGTCAGTGGGGGGGGGGGGTACCCATCAAATCCTGGCAGCAAGGAGGGATCTGAAGACTCCTCTGAGCATTACAGGACACAGGAGACCAGGTCCCCTCATTCTGCCAGCCATTCCCAGGCTCGCAGAATCCAGGAAAACCTGGAAGATCAGACGGGCACCTCTGGGAGCAGTGCTTCTGAGTCAGAGGATGAATGGACCAGGGTTACCCAAACCAAAAAGGCCAATAAGGCAAAAAGGGCCTTGCTTAAGGACCCATTGAAACAAATAAAGGCAATAAGGAGTGTCATCACGCCTTATCATAAGAACGCCAAGTATTCTGTTTGGGAACTCTTGGAGCTCTATGAGCAAATGATGGAGACTTTCCATTTGAAGGACAGCAGTAGCTGCATCCAGTACGTCAAATGGACCTTCTCACCAGAATACTCCAGTTTCTTTGCAGGGCTGGAGGATCAAAACCATTCAAGGTGGTCCAAATACAGGGCGGCCATCTTGAAACATTTTTCTGTGCACAGAAATCCTCAAGAGGCTCGCAAGGCAGCCTACAATTTGCAATGTCGGGAGGATCAGGCCCCACAAGAGTTTGTGCAAGAAATAAAGCGTGCTTTTGCGCAGACCACCAGAAGGGTGCGCACGGATAGCAGAGAATTTATCAATACATTTTTCCATGCCTTACCCAAATACATAATGACCCAGCTCGTGAGAGATTTTCATGAGAAAAGATCTTTAGACTGGGTCATTGAACAGGCTACCCAGATCTATGAGGTGCAGAAGCCCATCGAAAATAAAAATAATCCGCAGAAAAACCCCAAAACCAACAGCAACCCTGTTGCTGCCAAGGCGGCAGAGGTAAAGGTCACCCTCGTTTTGGATTTGGAGATGGGGGGGCCCAAAAACCTACCTGCACCTAATAATGCCAAGCACAGAAGGCCCTCGGGCCAGTCACAGACAGGGAGTCGAGGAGGTAGTCCCACAAATGGGGGCCCTCGCTCCCCTGATTATGTAAGTCCCCGCTACAAGGCAAACCGACCCATCCTGGGTTATGTGTGGACTCCTCCAGCCCAAGGGGGGGATCCAGCCAAGCACCTAACCCAGGGAACTTCCCTCCCAACTTCCCACAGGAGGGCAGAAATTCTCCAAATCCTGGGCAGAACTTTTTCCCCAGGTATCCACCCAATTTCCAGCCCCAAAATCATCCATCCTTCTTTCCCCAATTCCCTGAGCCCAGACAACCTAATCCGGAGAGGGGAGGCCAAGGGTGGAGGGGTACTTGAATCTTCCCAACCCAGGGTATTACCAGAGAAGGGATAGCTACCCTTCCCGGGATCAGCCCCGGGGAGAAAATAGAGCCCCGTATCAGCCTGAGCTGTGGAGGAGGTACAGGTCTTCCAATTTGAGGGAGAGGGATCCTCAGAAGATCCTGGGAAAAGGATCTTCTCCTTCAGAGATGGGGGAACACCTCCCAAGGAAAAATGGGCCCCAAGGGATGCCAATTCAGACTGGGGAGATGTGGAGACTGAGCTACCGCCGCCCATCATCTCATCCCAGAACCAACAATACCAAAATCCCATGGGTCAAACCCATCCTGATGACTGCCTCCAAAAACGGGGGGGCAGCCCAGAACCCGAAACCATTTCCAGTTGCCAACTTTTCTTTCAGATTCCCGAGGCTCTTCACAGAATTCTGCCCAAATATCTTCTCTTGCAATGTCCAAAACCAGAAAATTGGCCCACCAGTTGTCCAAAAATGTGCATTATCTGTGCCCCATTGAGGAGAAGGAGGGAAGATACTATGCCTCGGTACAAGTACAGGGGCAGGGTACAATTTCGGCACTGGTGGACACTGGATCCCAAGCTACCCTTCTGTCCAAAAGGACCTTTGATGAACTAAATGCAGGAAGGGGGAGAATTACTGTATTCCTCTCACATCTCTTCCTGGACAACTGCAGAACTTTGACGGGAAGGAAATTCCCGTCGAAGGGACTGCAGACTTGGACATTAAAATTGGGCAACACAAGGTGAAACACCCGGTCATAGTAGTGACTCCAGAGGGCACCCCTTGTTTACCAGGGAACGACCTCCTGAGAAGGTTGTCACCCCTAATAGATTGTGTAAACAAGGTCCTCTGGACCCAGACTAGCCGACCAATAAAATTAAAACAGAGTGTCAACCATGTTAGTTTAAATGGCACCTGCCACATGATTGAACACAAATCTGACCAAGTAGAATTTCACTTCCAGAACAACCAAATTCCAGACGTGACAGTAATAGCAGTAGGATAACAGACTGGTGGTGGGGGGTCCTCTCTATTTCTGAAAATCAACCTTCCTTCCAGTTTAAAGTGGTATTCCACACTGGAAGGAAACACTCTGAAATTCTTTACCAATCCACAATCAGACACTCCCACCCCTATAGTCCAGAAAGATGTGAAATCAGCTCAGAGCCTGGCTGATATTCAGCAAATTGGAGAGCAGTTGTTCATCCCTGTTCAGTTAAATGATGGGAAGGACTCTGTTCTCGCTTGAGTGTGTGTGAACAACGGTAAGAGCTTCATTAGCGAAGCCATGTTCCGCCAACTCCCAAAAGATCCAGCCATTCCCACATTCAAACTGATAGACAAATGGGAAATGGACCTGGAAGCACCTAATTCCAAACATCTCCTGCCAAGCAGGTATATGCTCAAAATCTCCATTGGCAACAAGAGCATAGTCCATAATTGTTGGGTCGTGCGAGACGTCACTGCCACCTTTTACTTAGGCAGTGACATTCTCAATCGCTTTGCCATTAGTTTGGACCTAATAAACTTCAAAGCTTGGTCCCGATTAGCGTATAATCCCATGGGCTTTGATGATCCAGAAAAAGCATTTAGGTCAGCTCAATTGCTACCTTATGCAGTTGAAATTCAGATCAAAGAGGAAGTCACCATCCCAGAAAGGACCCGACAATTCTCCCTGGAAGTGAAAGATAAAAGAGGACAAACATTGAAAAACCCTGATGCTTATATACATCTAAATGCTTCTCTCCAACAGCAAGGGTTGGGGGTAAACCCAACACCATTAGTCAACATAGAACATGACACCATTCCAATAGAGGTGGATAACAGCGACTTAAAGAGTATTACTCTAGCCGCAGGCACCATTATCGGAATGGCGGTTGATGACCGACATTTTTCCATTGATTTAGGAAATGAACTGTTAGGACCGATCCCCAAGGACTGTTTTGACAGTGACAGTGAGGACAATACAACACCAGACAGGATTTTCACCCGGCATGGGGGGAACTTCCTGGTGTACACTTCTTGCCCTTATGGTAAGGAAGATGTGACTTGTGTCTTCAGGAGGGATGAGGTGATTTTCTAGGTCCACGAGGGCTTCCTTTCCCACCTTAAGCCTCCAGTCCAAATCAGCACTCTGACCAGGGACTTCTCCACCCAGCTGGAGGAGGCCGCTGAGATAGCCAAACCAGAAGTCTTTCCAGGCTTCAGGCAGATGGTGGAAAAGAGGGTCAACCTAGCTGATGCATGCGTGACTCTGGAACAGAAGCAAAAGTTGAAACAAGTTTTCTTGGATTTCCAAGATCTCTTTGCGGAAGACTCATATGACTGTGGTCGCACCGACATCCACACCACAACAATTCCCACAGACCCTGGAATGACTCCAGTGTTTGTGAAGAAATATCGTTTGCCTCTCGCATCCATGGAGTCCCTTACTGAAATAATTAAGAATCTTGAGTCCCGGGGAATAATACGTCCAGTACACAGCACCTTCAATAATCCGGTGCTGGAAATATTGAAGCCAAACGGCCAGTGGAGACTCTGCGCCGACCTTAGGGAGCTCAACAAATGGGTCCATACTTCCCGATGGCCTCTGTCCTACATTGACCAAGGGCTGGCCCAGATTCAAGGGTCACAGGTATTCACAGCAATAGACCTGACCAATGTATACTGGACTGTGCCTGTCAGTAGGGAGGACCAATACAAACTGGCTTTTACCTTTGGGGGCCAGCAGTACACATGGACCCGGACTCCCTTCGGATACCTCAAGTCCGGCAATGAATTCAACATTTTCCTACATAAGGCCATGCCCGACCTGGGTGCGAGGGGTAACCTGGCTTATGTAGATGATGTCCTCATCAAAAGTTCATCTGTGGAGGAACGCATAGCGGCGATCCGTTATGTTCTGACACAGTTGCGGGCCGCCGGAGCAAAACTTTCCTTTCAGAAAGCACAGTGGTGTAGAACCCGTGTTAATTTCTTAGGGCATGAGATTACTCCTCAGGGTCTCTGTCCCCAGGAAAAGAAAGTGGAAGCACTCCAGAAACTGAAAGACCCCACAACTCTGCGGGAACTAAGGAGCCTCTTTGGACTGACTAATTACGGCAGAAAGTTCATTGAGGGCTACGCAGCGATCACCAGACCCCTGATTCATCTCTTGAAGGGGGGGGTCAAGTGGGAATGGGGTCCAGAACAATCCGAGGCAGTAAGACAACTCAAAAGAAGCCTCTCACAAGCGCCTTGCCTAGCTTACCCTGTCAGAAACAAGGAGTTCTTCCTGGAGACAGGGTTCTCTAATACGTGCTTGACGGCAGTATTATACCAAAAGCATGACAAGGTCAATAAAGTAATCTCCTATGCGAGCAAAACTTTATCCTCTGTGGAGGAAAAATTCAACAATTGTGAGAAGGCACTCCTGGCAACGTTGTGGGCATTGAAGAATTACCGCCCGTTTATCCAAGGGGAACACATCATAGTGGAGACTCCACACCAGCCTCTGCAATATCTCCAGAGTGACAGAATCCGGGCCGGAAATGTGAGTAATTCCCGAATTACTTCCTGGATTCTGTCAATGCAAGGCTTTCCTGTAGAGGTCAGATATGGCCAAAACAAGAAGAGTCCCCTCGCGCAAGGTCTGGCTGACTTGCATGATTGTGCCAGAGAAAACTGTCTCGAGGACGAAAGTCTAAAAATCAAGGACAACATGGAGGCATACCTCAATTCCCCACACAAAGTCTTTGAAGAAGACAAGTGTGAGGGAATGCCCACTGTCTATGTGGATGGATGCTCTTACCATGTTGACAACAACGGGGAGAAAGAACTGGTGGCCGGCGTAGGGAATACATGGGTGAATGAGTCCCCAGAACCCTCCGCTGGATACAAAATTGGTCCCCGAAGTAGTCAGGTGGCAGAATTGATGGCTGTGCATCAGGCCATCCTCACTGCTGTCCAACATCAACTCCACGAACTGGTCATAATATCAGATTCGGATTATGTACGGAACGGGTTCGTGGAGCACCTGGTTAATTGGAAAACCAGAGGCATGTTATGTGCTAATAACAAACCCTTGAAACATGGGAAGTTAATCCAAAATATTGATGATCTCGTCACATCGAATGGGATGACCATCTACTGGAAAAAGATCAAGGGTCATTCCAAAGTAGAGGGACCAGACAAAACTGGAAATGACTTAGCTGATCAGCTGGCTAAAACCGGGGCCATCCAAGGGGATCTAATAGAAATAGAGTCCCTGTTGGGGGAAATCCAGGTCACTGCTATCACTAGGTCCCAGACAAATGCTCACAATGATCGTTCAACTGCACAATGGAGTAAGGAGACCCCTGATGCTGATTTGATTACAGCTCAGAAGGGGGATCCAATAATTGGTAAGTTTTACCAGCACATTGAGGACCCTGAGAACTTTCCCCTGACGGATACCGATTACATTGGGAAAGGGGACCTAAGAGTGTTGATGAAATGTCCAAAAAGGTTCCGAATCCAAGACGGTTTGTTGATAAGGAAATCCCAAGCTGGCCATGATCAGTGGGTGGTCCCTACTTCATTCCGAAGCCTGATGTTAAGTCAGGCCCATGATGCAGCCACCGCCGGTCATAGGGGGTTTCACACAACACTGGAAATCTTAAGAGAGGTTGCATACTGGCCACACATGGGGCAGGACCTCGACCAATACTTGAAGGGGTGTCTTGTGTGTGCACAATTTCAGCCATCATCCCTCACACACCGGGCGCCTCTCCAAAAGAGGGGAATGACACTGCCATGGTCAGATTTACAAATCGACTTTGTAGGCCCCGTGATTTGCCCAGCTGGGGGGAATAAGTACATGTTGACGGTGACATGCTTGTTTACCAAGTGGGTGGAATGTCTCCCGGCCCCAAACTGCAAGGCAGAAACGGCAGCTGCCCTGATGATTAACCACATCTTTTCCCGTTTTGGTCTACCTCAAAGGATTGAGTCAGACAGAGGTAGCCATTTCACCAGCGAGATAATGACAAAGATGTGGGAGATACTGGGGGTCTAAAGGAAGCTACATATTGCTTACAGGCCAGCTTCTTCTGGAGCAGTGGAGAGATACAACCGAACCATTGTGAGCATATTAAAAAAGTGTGTGGCAGATTCTGGGCCAAGTTGGGATATCCGACTACCTCTGGTCCTAATGGTCATCAGATCTACCCCTTCATCAGCAACTAAAATGTCACCATTTGAGTTGATGACCGGACGCAAGATGGTGCTTCCCCAGCATCTGCTCTACAGGACCCAAGAGCAGACACTGATAAATGCCTCCACAACTCATGAGTATGTGAAGAATTTAAGGAAACACTTTCAGCATGCTTTTGCCTATGCTCAGCGGAATCTAGAAAGATCAGCCGAGAGCATGAAGACCCACTATGATTTAAAAACTACCCGAAAGAAATATAACGTGGGTGATCGGGTCTATCTATACAATTTCCAAAGGAACCAGGCCAAATAGCGAATGTTCTTGCCTACATGGAAGGGACCCTTTGAAATTATAGACAAGATCTCCCCTGTTGCCTACAAAATCCACATCCCCAAAGGTAATTTGGCGGACGGGGAAGATAGGTGGGTCCATATTAATCAGCTGAAGTGTTGCCATCCCAGGCACACTCTGCAACAACTGGAGGAATCCACTGGAATCCCAGAGGGGACCGCTATAGAGTAATTCAATTCCAACCCTAAAATATCCCATATATAGTCTCTAAAATATTATGACGCTTGTAAGCCACTGTCTCTGAATTATATCTTGTTTTAAAATTTGGAATGCTATGTCTATTAAAGTATAAAATGTATATGTCGCCCCAGTATATCAATAGTGGGGGAGAAAAATGTCTATGAATAGGTATTGCCGCTTTCCTTTGTCGTCCTAGGAGAAAGAAAACATGGAGACTGACCACGGAAGGTGACCTGGGGTTCGGGAGCGAAGATCCGAGGGGCCCGGGGTACCGCCCAATCCTCCCATCAGGACCAGCAAGGAGAACTGATTGATCGACTGGAGGGAGGAAAAGATGCTGAACTGTGCCATCTATGGAATTGGAAGAAGAGGAGGTGAACATCCCAGATCTTGCGAGTTCCATCAGTGAAAGGACAGAATGGCCATCGCAAGAGGGGGGGCTTGTGGAATGTTTTTACCCATGCATCCAAGCCCTACCATAAAACTGTGCAGTACTGGCATGGAAAACATCATGATGGCCAGAACTCCCCAGAGAGTGCACAGGGAAAACATGAAGAATAGGCTGCCACCCATTTTTGCCTATGTTGTGAGCACAGGAGGGCACTGCCTAAAACCACCATTGGGCTACACACACAGTAGCCTGAAACCATTGGGAATGGCAATGCTGATTGCCAAAAAGCAACTCAGAACTGTGGGGAATTCATTTTCTTAATCCCAAAAATGTTTGCAATACCGGTACTTACCACTAGCCGGCGTTTTAAAACCACCAGACTTTTGTGTAAAACTGAACAGAGGAACCCAAACCAGACCAAGGAAAGACTTGCTAAGAGGTGGATACAATGTAAAACTATATTCTGTAATGACTTGAAGGAAGTAATTATTTAATGTATAGGTAAAAATTGTAAGTTTGATTTAAACTGGGAACTAAAGTGACATTTAGCTGAATTCTGCCTGACAACTACCCCCGACAGGAGAAACCTGCTCAGCCACTCTTCCCAGGCCTAGCTGCATCCTGCTTCCCCACCAAAAGGAGTTGACACCTCTCTGATTAGATTAGGGGAGGGGCACTGCAGGAGGTTGCACAAAGCCTTGTCCTCGACTCAGGCAAATGTTATATTGGGGGGGCCATAAAGTGGCTTCCTCTTGGGAGAAGTGGGAGGAGAAGTGCCTCTGGGAGCCACCCGAGCTGGAGGCGGGGACAGGCAGAAGCTTCCCCCATGTGCTTTGGAACATAAACCACACCCATCAGGGCCAGAGCATAATTTTAAAAAGATAGATAACTCAGAGTGCGGACTTGTCCGAATTATATAAGTAATATCATTATTCTTGTGATTTTTCTGTGCACGTTTTAAGAGACGTTAGGACCCTGTGGTGTATTCTGGGGGGTTGCTAGCGGAAAAATAGGGTCTCACTCCAAATGTCTGCATGTTAAAAATCTGACACTTCATCAATTAATGTCCATACTCCTTGCGCACATGTGTGTAATTTTTGGTAAATGCCCGATATTGGTAAACCAGTCAAAAAGCACAAAATGTTGTCCTTTTTGAATGCAAGCCCCCAGAAAGATCAGAGGCGGACAAGCATGGACCATAAGGAATATATAATGTGTACATGTAATTTCAACAAATTGTGTATCTGGGAAATATGTATTTGAATCAAATATAGATTTGTGGGCAAATTGACCAGGGGAGGATCCTCTGACCCATAAACAGACCTCATCATGATGTCAATCCATTTCCTTCCCCCAATCATGGGAGAGGGGAGAATTGGGCCAATGACAAGTAGAGAGGGGCAGGCTCAGTTATGCCACGCACACACCCACTTCCAAAACACATAAAAAGAGACTGCTGGGACAGGTAGAGACATTCAATTCCATTTTCTGAGGGACGCTCTGGCGGGAGACTCCAGACATCACATCCATCAATCTCCAAAGACCAGAACTTTACTTCAGAACTTAAATCAAGGGCCTAAACCCACAAAATGAGAACTCTTCTCAGCAGGCCTCAGCATCCTTAAAATCATCTGCAAACTATTCCACAGCCGGGCGAGCTGTTTGAATTCTGTGCCAAGAACTTTTGCCGGAACCGCAGACCAGACCCAGACCGCTGTGAGCAGAACCAGAGATCTAGATCGCTGTGAGCAGAACCGGTGCCTGATTGACCCGCCGAGCAGAGAGAACCGCCGCTGGACGTGTTGACCAGATCCGTGACGAGGCCTATTTCAAATTTATATTGTGAGTACCTAGCAGAACTGTGCAGACCCAATCTCTTAGTTAAAATAATCTAATCCAAACTATTTTAACCTAAGTAGAACTGCCTCCTAGTAAAACTGTCATCTGTCATTCTAAAGCACAACTATCACCTGTCAATTCTGCAGCTGCAAGCTGTCACCTGTCATTTTGAGTTTTACTTTAAATCCGAAAATCTACCTTTATTAAATCGTCTGTATCTCATGAACCGTTTGATTCTACGCTTTCCAAGGAACCTAGAACTGACTTCCTCCTCCCTATAATTTTTCCGCAATCGCGATTTACGCACTTGCGAAATTTACCGTGATTTGCGATTTGGCTCAATTTCTCCACTTGTCAAAATAGCAGCTCCATTCTTTCCTTTGTTAAAATCCGTTTGCAACCTGGTAATATCTCATAGAGCATTGCTAAAGTGAGCCTGAACTAATACCACCAAGCATCTCTCACTCACCCTGAATCTCTAGGGGGAATTAAAATCATTTAGCACATTTTCCCATCCATTGCCATCACATTTAAAAGCATTTTGGGCCTGTGTTTCAAACCTCTACCTGTTTTCCTCTAAGCTTGCTGGGGGGGAACTGCATTTCGTATTGCATTTTGTTGGGATTCTTGAAGACTGTGTGCTCTCCTTCCATTTCTTACATTGCATAGTGGGGGAGTGAATTGTCAAGGAAAAGTGGTTACATTGTCTTTTGTTGAAGCCATATCAAGTTATTTTCTGTACTGCATTTCATTCATCCTTGCGTTTCCTTGAACCATATAAAGAATTCTTTCCCACCTTATTCTTCTGTTCCTATTCATAAGTTACCTCTTGCTGATTACTGCTCATATTCACAAGTGTAATATCCATTATCAATTTATTTATAGAAGTGTGATATATATATATATTGTTTACATTTTCAAATAAACCTTTTAATTTGCAAAACAAACCTACTTCTTGGCTCAGTGGGGTCAGGGGGATTCTAAGAGGGGGGTGTTATACAAGGGTTGTCATCCGGAGTACTGACCTGGACATAAAAATACATCAATTAGGGTTTTCCTCAGCATCCCAGACAAGGCATTGACTTAGCTGTAGTGTTGATTGAATATCGCTTACAAAATCTCTAAGGAGTTTTTGTAAATAATAGCAACCCCACCCTGGTTCGCCCTATTAGCACATAGCCATTAGGAAATGCCAGGGTCAGCGATGGGCCAAAGGCCTCATGGAGCCAAGTTTCAGTTAAGGTGCAGACATCTAGATCCTTCTCCAGTATATATTATGCTACTTCTACTGCATGCTTCACTATGGACCTGGTGTTAAGAAGGAGAAAGCGCAGTGTCATAGAATCTCTTGTTTTAGGGTTGTTACTGGAATCAATCGGAAGGTGATTGAGACACTTGTGTACTGTTTCCCTCCTACCCTCTGGCTGCCCTCCTTCGGCTCTCTACCCTCACCATCCTTTGAGGCCAAAATCCTTGGGGTCATCTTTGACTCCTCTCTCTCCTTCACTCCTTACATCTTGGACCTTGTCAAGAAGGCCCACTTTCAGGCATTCTACCTTTCCTCACCTTCCTTCAGAATCTCAACGTCTCTAGGGCCCTGGTCCTGTCTAGGCTGGACTATTGCAACAGTCTCTTCCTCAACCTCTCCCTTTGTTCCCTACTCCCCCTTCAGCTAATCCAGAATAGGGCTGCAAGATTTAGCCTTGGCCTCAAGCCAGGGATTGTATCTCTGGAGCCCTAAAATCTCTACACACGTTCCTGCTGGCCGCAAGAATGAAATTGGAGACCCTTTGTATCATTGACAAGGCTTTCGGGGGCCTGGGAGGATGCTATCTCCAATGTTACTCCCCTGCTAGAGGCCTCTGTCAAATGCTTCTCCAAACAGAGAGCGAGAGGCAGATCTCTCTCTTCCACTGTTACCTCTCTTTGGAACAGCCTCCCTGATCTCAGACTTAAGCTGGACTTCCTTAAGGTCAAAACAATTCTCAAAATGATGCTTTTCTCTTCCTCGTTCCCCCTCTCCCTTCCCTGCTAACTCATACCGCTACCATTATTTAATATTTATGAAGCGAACAGCAGCCTTAAGGCATTGTGGCACTGTTACAGGCACTGATCATAGTTGCATATTTATAACATTAGTTACATGACATAGTTACATGACATAGTACAGGCTTAGGTACAATTGGGTAGTCGAGAGGCAGGTTAGTTGAACAGGGTGGTCTTCAGTGATTTTCGGAATGCTGCGAGGGAGGTTTCAGCTCTAAACATGTTAGGAGGGGAGTTCCATAGTTTCGGTGCAATGTGAGGAAAACCAATACCCCCTGCTCTGGCACTGTGGATCAGAGCAATGCGTAGTATGTTGGTATGACAGGTACTTTTGGGGCAAGAGGAGGTGTCCCTGGCTATGATTTCTGAGAGGCATGGCGGGGCTGAGAGGCTGAGGCACTTTTGGGTCAAGGTGGGGGATGGGTCAAATGGGATCCTTTCCCTTACGGGGAGCCAATGAGCATCTCACCTGGCCTGTGAGATGTGGTCTCTCTAAGGGATTTTGAGGGCGGCTGTGTAGTTTTGGATCATTTGAAGCTTGTTTATATTTTTGGTGGAATTTCCTGCTAGGAGCACGTTGCAATAGTCTAGTTTGGCCCCTATGGTGGCTCTGGCTATCGCTAAGATGTTCTGTTTGGAAAGGAAAGGTGATACTACATTTATGAGTTTGGTGGTGTGGGCTGATGCCGAGGCAATGGTGCTAACCTGTCTTGTCATGGACAGGGTGGAGTGTAGGTAGACCCCCAAGGTTTTGACTGATGGGGAGACAGTGATGGAGGCGTTGTCGATAGTGAAGTTGCAGTATTGCTGGTTGAGCTTAGCTAGTATTTATTTGGGTCTCAAAATGATGATATCGGTTTTAAAGCTGTTAAGCCATAATCTATTGGATGCTATTCATGCTTGGATGATGGAGTAGATCCTAGTGAGGGCTGCATTGTCTTGGTCATAGGAACCTGTGAGTGGCAGCAGTACCTGCGTATCATCGGCATAGTTTGTATTTGCTATGCCGAAGGCGTCAAGTAGGTGAAAGAGGGGTTCGGTGAACATATTGTAGAGGGTGGGGCTGTGCAGGATCCTTGGGGGACTCCACACTGAATGGTGGAGGGTTCTGCATTGGCAGTGTCGGAAAAAACATTCATTCCTTTCCTTCCAGGAAGGAGGTGATCCATGAGGAGGCTAATTTAGAGAAGTGAGCTGCCTGGGTGAGGTGGGTGGTGAGGGTTATGTGATCAACGAGATCGAAGGCGGCCGAGAGGTCATGAAGTAGACGGAGTGCCGGTTTGCCTTTGTCCATAATAGTAGTTATTTGATTCTTGAGGTCAAGGAAGGCGGTTTCTGTGCCGTGGCCTTTACAGAATCCTGATTGCCTTTTGCCCAGGATGGCGTTAGATTCCAAGAATTGTTGGATTTGGTTGTGGGCTGCTTTATCTGGGATTTTGAGGAGAAATGGGATGGTGGTGATGGGTTAGTAGTTGTTGGATGATGAAGGATCTAAGGTGTTTTTTTTTAGAAGTACACAGGCTTCTTTGGGTCTGGAGGGGCCAATGTCTGTTGAGAAAGAGGCATTAATGAATGCTGTGAGAAAGGGAGCTAAGGAGTCTGCGCATTCTTTGATGATAGCTGGTGGACAGCTGTCTCCTTTGCAGGTGGATGGGTTGAGGTGATGGAGGAGTTCCTGGACTTCCAATTAAGTGACATCTCGGAAGGAGAAGAGAGGAACTATGTGTGGTTCGGGGGGAAGATTAAGTAGGAGGGTTGATCATGTTTAGGTAGGGCTTGAAACTGCACTTTTATTTATTCTCGGAGGAGTTCACTTTTATTTAGCAGTGCTGCCTGAATGTTGGAGCACCATGTTTTGTCTTTAATGATCTCATCCGGGCTGATAGAAGGTGTAATGAGGTCTTTGAACACTGAGAACATCTCTTTAGATTGGGAGTTGGCCTTAGTGATCCTAGAGTTGAGTGAGTTGGATTTGACTAGGAATATGGCGTGTTTGCACTTGTTTGAAATCTTTTCGAATTCTGCTTTAGTAGATTCATTGGGCTTACAGTGCCAATTAGCCAAGGCATTGCGCTTGCTGGTACGTAGGGCCTGTAGTTCGTCGATGAACCAAGAATTAGTTTGCATGGATTTTTTTTTTCTTTTTTGGTTTCAAGGGGGGTTATGGAGTTGACAGCTCTGGTGAGAGTGTCAAAGTAAATATCAGCAAGAATACTTTGGTCATTTGGAAATGGGTGCTTGAGTTCGGGGACTTCAAGGAAAGGGTGAAGGTTGTCCTTAGTTAGTTTTTTGGAGCTCCTAACTTGAGCGGAAAGCGCATAGGAGAGAGTTTTGGTGGTCGTTATGGTAGGTATGGTGAATTGGATGCAGTTGTGGTCGGTCCAGGGGTATGCAGTGTTGGAGGTGACCGATGTGGAACAGTTGTGGTCAGCCACCCAGTCTAGGGTGCGGCCTTTGCAATGCGTTGGGCTGTTGACTTTTTGTTTGAAACCAAGGTCTTTTAATTCCTTATCTAGGGCTGATGCTGCTTTATCTTTGGGGTCTCTTAAACCTAGGTTGAGGTCACTGAGCAGGATGGTTTTGGTGGAGTTTTTTAGGTTGTTGCTGAGTAAGTGCAGGATCTGCCTATGGAAGTCTGGGGCAGAGCCAGGAGGCCTGTATGTGAGTTGGATGTTGATGGTGCAGTTAGGGGATAGTGCGGTTTGGCAGAGAGGATGTCTGTGTTGCCATCCCATGGGTGGTGATATGGCCTGATGGATAGAGTATCTTTGGTGATGAGAGCAACTCCCCCTCTTTTCGATAGTTGTCTGTTCGGAGAATGGAGTAGCCTTGAGGGAGTGCTAGTGAAATGGCTTGGTCAGATGCTTTGTGGCTTTTCCATTGAGACTGGTAGGCTGGTCCCTCATAAACCTCACAGGTTCCATGCCCTATACCTAGTCGACACCAGTACCCCCCTTTCAGCACTGCCCTTGCAGGCTTACCACTTGGCGGCTGTGCACCCCACCCTTGGGACTCCTCCGCCCCAGCCATTAGTCAGTAGCCTCACACCTTGGCATCGCTTGGCACTTACTTCCCTTCCAGGCTCACATCAGCACCTGCCCATCCCTACTCACCCTTCCATTCATGCACTTCTCTCCCTGCACAATGATAATATGCATTTATAGAAGCACTGTGTAACTTTTTTTTAGTAAGTAGTAAATGCAGATGCCAACAATTTCTAGGATATTGTTAAGTGGCAGTTGATGTGTGGAAGTTTAATATGTTGATAGGGTTACATGTAGAGTTTTTTGGAAGTGGTTAGTGGATGGATGTGTGACTGTTTGAAAGCAGGCAATGAGGGAGTGTTACAAACATAAAAGTAAAAAGGGTAGAAGCGCTGTTGTGTGCGATGGTGTTAATGATGCCTGACCTGGAAAGGGGACTGCACAGACCGTGAATAGTCGTGAAGCTCCATGGATTATGGTCCTTATTGTATGCTAGAGAAAAGTATTTGTAACAAAAAATTGTTTCTGTCCTTTTTTCTTTTTCTCTAGTATACGATTGTCCATTCCTTCCATTGGCATAATACAAAATGCTAATGGTAATGTTGGAGAATCTTATTGAGTCTAACTACTTTATTGAAAACTGTAAAGCAGATGGAATCTTTAAGATACATTTTTTTAGTTTTAGTTAAATTTTTTAACTGTGAAAGCTGGTCCAAAAGTAACTTTTTTGTGTGTTTTTTGATTTTCTATTTTTCTTTGCAGGGGAGGCCAGGAAGTAAGGTTTGGGAGGGAAAAGAAGGAAGTGGCACCAATCACAGATATAGAGGGGCATGTGGACAGGAGAAGACATTGTGTGTGCTTTAAATCTAAGGTAGGGGGCAGTGTTTCTCATGCTTTTTTATTACAGCCTAAAAAGCACTTCGCCCTGCAGAGTGGTGTGTTGCAGTTTATACACAGTACTGTTGTCTTGGAAAGATATGGATCAACAGCCTCTGTTATGGCTTGCAAGGTAGCTCGTGCGATCTGCCTGCCCACGGGAGCAGCCTGTGTAGTGGCAGTAGAGGTTGAGCAAGATGAGGTAGAGGAAGACAGCCTACTACTTTGTGAGAATGGAACAGTCTTTCTCAGACTACCTGGGTGATGTGAGCAGTTGTAGCGGTGCATGGAGGTGGTACCAAAAGAGTACTGCACATGTTGTCCATGGCTGAGTATGATTCCACAGTCAATCCATTTAACATGGGTAGCCCAAGCCTTTG
Source organism: Ambystoma mexicanum (assembly GCF_040938575.1). Lineage (NCBI taxonomy): Eukaryota > Metazoa > Chordata > Amphibia > Caudata > Ambystomatidae > Ambystoma > Ambystoma mexicanum. Next base: position 630,346,239 of record NC_090936.1, read on the forward strand.
GTACCCCTCATATGGTCTTAAAGAACTGCCACACCCATGATTCTCTGTGGGTGCTGGAGGTATGCATTTCCTCTATCTCACCTTCTTGGTCCTCTTGACCCTCCTCTGCATCATTGTGACTTTTCCCTTGTCCAGGAAGTCCAGGTGGTGGTGATGTTGGTGGTGGCCCCTGGTGAGGAGGGATGGGCATGACTGTTGCCATTTTGTAAATTAAATAGCAGTTGTAATAATACTCTTCCAAGCAGGTGCTCTCTCCTGGATTGCAGATGGAAAATGAGTAAGACTAGGTCTAGGAGCTCATAGATCAACTGAAAATGCAGTTTAGAAATGTTCGCGAAGCACTGATCCATTCACAGACACAACATCACGTCATGCATGCGGTCACGAGACGCTGTTCGGGAAGTTCACGATGACATTAGATGTTCGCGAATGTCAGCGACCAAAAAATGGTGTAAAAAGTTGCAGAAAGTTGATAGAAGTGTTATGAATATTGCGAGGAGGTGAGGAATGTGACACTTTTCAGTTGAAACGTACTAGATCGGCTAAAACTGCTGCTATATTGGGGTAAGTATGATATTAGGAGGTTTCAGTAAATTAGGGTGCTCTGGTAAAAACCTTTGAAATTCAGTGAAAATACTTTGTTAAAAGCGCGTTATGATTAAGTTGCACTAATAAAACCTATGAAATTCAAGGAAAAAACATTGTTAAAGGCACGTTGTGGTTACAAGTAAAACCGAAACCCCCCAGGAAATCACCAATTATGGAAAGCTAAGCAACCACATCTTGCGCCACCACTGTGCACTGCTAAGACTAACACCCAGGACATCAAAGATGACATCACCAATGTCATTGACGACATCACTGATGACATCACATATGAAATTAATTCTGATGAAAAGTTTCTACAAGGGGGTTTGTTTACAATGTTAGTAGCAACATATTAGGGATGATCGGGAGTGTTCTCACAAAGTACTTAATGTATTAAAATATGTACTCTTTTAAACAAAATGTGAGATAGGCGTGTTCTTGTTCATACAGGAACCTAATCATAAATACACATAAGGAATGGCTGCAACATGCACCATACAAGTAGAATATTTTTTATCGGGTAATTTTGACTAGTCAAATAATGACTGCTACCATATCAGAGTTTTGAATAATGCTAAACATGGTATAAATAGCTAATCATTCAAGACTTAATACATACTGGGGTTAGTACAAACAATACTTAAGAAGACACACAAATACAAATGCATACAAATCAAAGGCACATACAGGGAAACTAAAGTGAGGGAGAAAGAAACAACCATCACCACAAAATGTCAATGACATTAAAGCTTATCATCATGTGTAAAAATGAATTGTGTATTTGAGGCCTGCTTATTGCCCTATATATGTGCACCATGAGCTGACACCAAACCCTAAGGAAACGACTTTAATAACCTAGAAGAAGCTTAACGTCTAGATATATAGCACCTTTTCAATGTTCATATTCTGTCAGTGAACAAAACCACCTGGCCTAGATATGTCAGTGAACAAAAAACAAGTGGGCCAGATATGTGATATCATCAGTGATGTCATCAATGACATGTGTGATGTCATCTTTGATGTCCTGGATGTTAGTCTTAGCGGTGCACAATGGTGGCACAAGTTATGGTTGCTTAGCTCACCATAACTGTGGAATTTCTGGGGGTTTTCAGTTTTACTTGTAACCATATTGTCATGTAACGTTTTTTCCCTGAAGTTCATAGGTTTTTAGTAGTGCACCTTAACCATCCTTACCCATAACGTTCCCTAAACACCGTTTTTTTAACTGAATATATATATATATATGTATATATATATATATATATATATATATATATATATATATATATATATATATGTAAATAATTTATGATAGATTTTAATGTGACATTCCATTCTGTTTTCTACGGTTTTCTTCCTGCACAGCAAGTCCAGTACTGTCACTAAATGAAACGTTCCTAGGACATAGCCATTGTATGTGCAGAATATATTGGGTAAGCTCTTTGCATCTTACTTTTAAAGTGTCACCATTTACATATGATGTATTTCGGTAATGTCATGTGTGTGGTTTTCAGTGACGAAGCTATTTGTGGTGATGTATATTGTATGGGCAGTGCGTGGTGTGGGACGAGTTATGGTTGCGAGGCTTACCATAAGTGGAGAATTTCTATTATTATTTTTTTTAGATATTACGCTGCAACTATAATGCCTCTTTGAAGGTTTTAATTGGGGCAATAACCATAACGTTTCTTTAGCAAAGTGAACAAACTGTAAACACGTGCAGACAGGCCACGCCCAGGAGTGCAGTGTGTCACTGCTCTCAAAGTCTTTGTGCCAGTTGCAGCCTTTTGTGTATTTGAAAACTTGAGGCCGACACTCGCAGTGGCAAGCAGATAATGCCTCCCCCGTGTGCCTTCTTCGGCGATGTCGCGGGCTTGTTTTGCTGCTCATTTACCGGGCGTCGGGCTGTTTTCTTGCTTTGAAAGTCTTTGTCCGCCGGCAAGAATAATTCTACGCGGACATGAAAGCACTTGGAAAAATGTTTGGTCTGGGGGCAGGTATATTTCAAGGGGCAGCCTGGGAAGTTTATTGTTGTTGACTTTACACAAATAACAAGAATTCTGTGAGAAACACGTTCTCTTCGACGCTTCTCGGCTTTTGTCCCAGGATACCGTCGCCGTCTCTCGGGTCTGGTACGAGGGCAGATTGGAGCGCAGGCGAGAAGAGCACGCATTCGACGCTTCCCCCGGGATGGCGCGCATCTCCTCACAAACAGGGCTCGAGCGTTCCACTTTCTGTAGCATCGCCACGCCACGCTGTCGAATCATCGCAACAGTGTGTCTCAAAGCTCCCAAATGGACAAAGATATATTTACCTTTTAGTTCTGTTGCATTGCTTCCGAAACGTAAACGGTTAAAAAAGTACCCAGGGACATTTTGCCACAGGCACAAAATAGACGAGCTCCTTGTGGAAATGAGACAAGTGCGTCGCAGTTAAGTCGCTAATTCCCTGTACTTACCCAGCTAATTAGGTGTGTAAACATGTATTTTAAACATGCAAATTAAGTGCAATGTTTTGAATTGAGCGCTTGTAATGTCCACAATTATTCGGTAACTGCTGCGGCAGTCTCACTATTATCACCCTGTGCTCTGAAACCATTCAAATGACTGCAGCTGCAAATGACAAGCTGAGCCAAACACGGGGAGCGTGGCGGCCGCAGCCCGCGCGGGAACCCAGGGGCCGAGACGACGTCAACGCGGCCACGTCCTGTGAAACACGTTCATCTAATGATCTCATTTGTGCCAGAGTGTGCTTCTGCGTCCATATATAGCCGCACAACTGAACCATACAACATTTATTATAGAGGGCAATGCAGAGCAGATGGCGTTGCCGGGCGCGTTCAGGAACGTGAACCATGCTTTAACATTAACCTAGATTTTAATAAAAAGTATGAATTTGAATTCTCGGATAGCTTTTTTTGCGCAACGCATTGTGAAAGCGGACAACTTACTATGAAAGATCAGTGCGGCTGGCACTGTGTATTTCCCAACACATGGTTGCGCACCATGAAGAGGCGAGGGGTGGTTTTCACCGTCGACTTGCATTGTAGCAAAGTGCATGATAGCTGGAAACATTTTACCGAATGTTGGAATCGCGAGCCTCCCCTTACATTAGGGGAAGTGGGTCGCCGTGGGCTGCGGTGGGGGGCGGTACAGTCACAGGATCAGCTCAAGTGGAATCAGGTTCCTAGCGTGGCTTCTGGTCCTTCGTAAGAGCGGTCGCGCAGGTGCGCCTGCCACACATCGCCGCCGAAAGGTCAAGCGGGGTCTGGAGAAGATGCAAAAGATGCAACTCTCTTAGGATGCAATGACACCTGTCTTTTCTCAAACATTTCTCTAGAACTAGGGTCCATTTTCCCGCCTTGCTTTTCTCCCCTTCATGGGGTGAACGTCATATTCTCTACTGCACCCTCACCATGGCTCACTAACCCCCACACTCCCGTAGAAGGCGGGGGCCATTCGAAATTCCGAAATCATGACCTCTTTTTGAGATTTGTTTTCTTTTGACCTTTTCGGGACACCATTCTCGATAACGCCGAGATATGTAGAAGAGCCACCTTTCGTGCCAAAGCCCCTGCCTTGAAAAGGGAAATACAGTATAGTGTGTGTGTGCGTGCATACAGTATAGTGTGTGTGTGGCTGCATTCAGTACATACAGTATAGTGTGTGTGTGGGTGCATACAGTACATACAGTATAGTGTGTGTGTGGGTGCATTCAGTACATACAGTATAGTGTGTGTGTGGGTGCATACGGTAGAGTGTGTGGGTGCATTCAGTGCATACAGTATAGTGTGTGTGTGGGTGCATACAGTATAGTGTGTGTGGGTGCATTCAGTACATACAGTATAGTGTGTGTGTGGATGCATACAGTATAGTGTGTGTGTGTGGGTGCATTCAGTACATACAGTATAGTGTGTGTGTGTGTGGGTGCATACAGTATAGTGTGTGTGAGTGCACAGTGATAGAAGAACAAGGCCAGAGTAGGTCGCTGAACTACCAGGCCACTTGAAATAACCTTTTGATCCATGAAACAGGAATTTCTTTCCCCGAGGTACATCATTCAAACATCAACCCTTTAAAACGTGGGGCCGGATTCACAGAACGTTTTCCAATTGGGGGTTGGGTTCATGGTCATTGCATCGAATTATTACCATCGTCTGACCATTGCATCTAAAAAAAAAGCATCGATAAAAATGGCATCAAATGCATTTTTTTCTTTTCTTTTTTTAATGGGGGGGGTCCCCACAAATTCCTTTTTTTTAACCTTTAAAACCCATTCAAATTAAACTAAACCCTTTACCTTTAAAAAAAACATGCATTCAATGCTTTTTTTTCGATGCAATTTTTTAGATGGAAAGGCATTCAATGGTATTGCTTTCGATGCAATGACCAGATACCGGGTTTTGCCATTATAAAACGCTTCTGTGAATTAGGCCGTGGTGTCCAGCAGTCTTTAGTGCAAAGGATATTCCAGTTTAGAATAAATGTAGAATCTATAAAATTTGAAAAAAGTCCAACAATATATATGCAACTTGTAATGTGTCCCAAACGCATGTTTTATACCCTTTAATAAAATTGCTCTCAGTCTAGCACTGTTGCTATAAAATTTCATTAAACAAAAACAGTTAGGGCCCGATTCATGGAAAAGTGCGCATATCTCCCACAATTGCCACGTGCCGAGAACGAGAATGCACGAGCCTGCACGCAGGGTAAAAAAATGCACGCTCTGCATATTCAAGGAATTGACTGCTCATAATAACCATATAACCAAGTTGTGCCCGGAATGCCCCCAACACATCCCCACGCAAAGCAAAAACAGCCGGTACAGCTTCCTTTGTGTGCACCCCCAAGTGTGCATACACGCACCCTTCAAACAGTCCATGCCATCCCCGCAAACGGGCCTGCATCTCAGGGAACCGGCATGAAGTCCCCCATAACTGTAACTGGCACCCCGAGAACATGCGTTCAGGTTCACAGAAATCATTTTTATTTTGGGCAAACTGCTTGTGAACCTGCGTAAACAGTCCCTACACCCACTACCCTGCATACGTGAACCCCTAAGTATGATCGGAACCCCGCCTGCGCACACGCATCCCTAAATCCGACATGCAAACTCACCTTCAGAGTTGCGATTCCTCCGCGCAAGTCGAGGCACCTGGTTCGGGGTGGCAAAGATTTTGTGGGCACTGCGGGGGCATTTCGCATGTGAGAGGTTGAGCGGTCACATCTATGAATAATCTTTGTCGCGCGCATTTGTGGTCTTGCTATGGACTGCCTGCAGTCCGTCCCTCGGAACGCTCACTTTCTGGCTTGTTCTTCCCCATTTTGTGTATTCTGCCCCCTATTCCAGCCCCTGTGCAGGCCACGCCTAACCCCTGCGTGAAATCTCACGCAAAGGCACTCTGACACCCACAGAGCCGTGCCAAGCCTGCACAAATCCACACAAGTCTTGCAGAAGTCCCACTCACTGGGTTCCATGAATTGATGAGCAGTTTTTCGCACGCAGTTTGAAGCACAAGTTCCTGATTTTATGCGCAAATAATTCCATGAATCGGGCCCTCAATGTAATCGGTGCTCTGTTGTTAGTCGAACATTACAAAGAGCACCAGACAAAAACCCAGTCATATCAAGCTTCTATATTATACATTTAAAAAAAAGACATGTTCTCATTATCCCCATCTGCTAATCACATAAATGATACCTATATTATTTATACTACTAGCTCTAATACTAGTAATAAGTAGTAATACTAATATCAGGCCCCAAAAGATGCACACGTTTCCGATGATTTATGCCACCTGCTTGGCCCAGGTGATGTGCTCAGACTTTTCACCAGGACATCTACTACAGGGAAGCCCGGTGTGTAGATGGCCCATATCATAAAGATGCACATTTTCATTTATGAGGATTGCTGTCTACAAATAACGATTTGGATTGCAAAGCAAAAGCCTATTTTAAAAAAGTACATATCTTTTGACTTACCTAAAAACATGCCAGGTAGGAATTAAATCTATGGCCCTGATTCATGGAATTATCTGTGGGAAAATCGGGACTTTGCGTGCCATTCTGCGCACAAAACCCTGTTTGTCGATTCATGGAATCAACTACATGGGACTTTTCTGGGACTTGTGTGGACTTCGCACAGGCCTGGCATGACTCTACGAGCAGTCGAGCGCCTTGCGCGAGACTCCTTATAGATTGTGGATTGGGCCTACGTTGAGTCCAAAATAGGGGCGGAACATGCGAAATGAGGAAGAACAAGGGGAAGATTTGAGCGTGCCGAGGCACCACCTGCCGCGAGGAGATCGCACACCCACAACTGCGCAGAACAAATCGTATTCATGGATCTGACCACCCAACCTCACGTCATAGTGAAATTACCATACAAAGCTCCTGATCTAACCGCCACCCGAAAGCAGGCATACAGACACATGCGCATGTGAATCACAGTGCAGAGGTAAGATCGCATGTTGGATTTGGGGGTACATGTACACAGTTGGGGTTCCGATCAGACTTGGGGGGGGGCATGTAAGCAGTGTAGCGGGGTGCAGGCACGGTTTACAGGGTTTCGCACGCAGATTGACTGTGAAACTACTTGAGTTACAGAACATGGTGCGCATGTTGTCGGGGTGCTTTGTACAGTTACGGGCGATCGCCAGGGTGTTGGCTTGGTTGCAGGGGACCCAGTGCATGAGTTTGTGCTTGAATACTGCACATAGGTAGGTATTAGTGGGTACATTTGCTTTGCAGTGGGCGTGCCGGGGGAGTTCCAGCCGCGACTTGCGCATAGGGTTACTTTGCGGGGAAGATTCCATAAATATGCAGATTGTGCACAGGTGCCTCATGCACGAGGGGGCACGCAAAGTCCCTCTCGCCACGCAAACTTTGAGCGGTCTATGCGCACATTTCTATGAATCGAGCCCCATGTTTGTACTCCCCAAAAAATGTTTACCCACAAATTCCCAAAACAGGGAGGGAAATGTGGCTACATGAAATTATTATCTGGAGCCCTGATTAGTTTTAATAATGATAAATAAATAGTGCATTGTATTATTCCACATTTTTTTCCATGTCACATTTTCTGGATTGACACAACACATTTATTAGCATGTGTCTCATAAGTGTGAATTTGCAGTCTCTTCAGAACTTCCACTTGGCAGCATTCTTCGATGCAGATGAGTGGTCAGACCTGCATGAACGCAGGTGCAATGGCCATGTCGGCTCTATAAATATATGTAGACACACACGCTGTGCACACACACTTAGTAAGGTACAGTTAGACTCAAACCTATGAACCATTTACTTTTGTGAACATTCTATTGCTAATAAGGTTTGACTCATTGGAATTATCTGACTGAAATGTTCCCCCAAAAATGCTGGGCACAGCATATCCACCCCTGCCTCCTCCTCTACCCAAACTGAAACATTTAGTGTAAATTTATCAAACCATTCCAAATGTATTAAGCATTAAAAAAAGCATTTTTCAGACCGAGCCCATTCATTTCTCATAAAGAAAAGAGAGTCCTTTTTCAAGTAGGGTGACCAGACGTCCCGGTTTTGCTGGGACTGTCCCAGGATTGGACCCCCGTCCCGAGAGTTTTTATGTTTTAAAAACCATGTCCCAGATTTGGGCAAGGGGAGAGTGACAGTCCCATTCTTTTTATCACAAACAACTATCAACTATATAAACAGTATTATATTTTGTCATTTTAGGATGGGTTTGAACCCTGAACGTTCAAGGTGCAAGCCTTACACATTAACTGCTTGCACCAGAGACAGGCTGAGAGGAACGTACATAAGAAGATATGTCATGTCAAACAGAGCAAAAACACCTTTGTTATCAATATTTTCATTTTTTTAGTGTGTTATAGTTGAGATGCTCAACATTTTGACACTAAATACCAATAACAGCCACGTTCATTGTACAAATATAACATTAAAATACATCATTCAATGAATATTATGCTTGGTATTCATGTGCTTTTATCAACACTCAAAGCCGCATAATTTGTATGTATATACTGTGGGAATGGGAAAGGGGGACCGGGGTGGGGTGGGGGAGGGGCGTCCGGTTAGGGAGGAGGAGTCCTTCTTTTATGTTGTTGGCTGTCCCGGTTTTTTGTCTTGAAAATCTGGTCGCCCTATTTTTAAGTCAAATTGTTTTTGTTTTACAGCAGGAATCCCAAAGGATTCTGTGTGTAACGAGTCAGATTATTGCAGAAATTGAAGTGCATCATGGGAAGAAACAGGGAAATTATATTAGGAAAGGGTGTGGGGGCACATCACAGTGGGGAGATGAGGGGAGACCAAGAAAGGAGGAGGGCTGCAAACGTTGAGTGGTATGGGAACTGAGGAAGACATTTTATTTTTGAGACATGTTTGTCTTAATGCAGTAGTGAAAAGATGTTGCGGTTCCACCGTTAGCATTGACTTGGTTTCAGAAATATGTTCCCACTGGGAATTCTCAGGGGTGGAGGGAAATCCTATTGAAATGAAAGAGGGGGAAACACTGGCAAGTGGGCCATGGTGTTTTACTCTTTAGGTGGAAAGTAGCAGCACAATTGTTGGAAATGGCCAAAAGCCATGACTAGTGGGACATGGTTATTTACTGCTAAAGGGGATAGGGGACATGGCCTTTTAACGTAATTGGTGCAAAGAGGCCACTGCCAAGGACCAGTGGACCATATTTATTTACTACTACACATGGGGAAAGATGGAGCATAACAAAACCCTTGCAATTCAATAAAAAAGACTTCAATTAAGAGACAGTTATCGTGAAAGCTATTCTTGCACCAAAACACATGAGATTCCGGGGGTGTTAGAAGTGACTACCACCTTAACTTGCAGTCCTCCTGTTGCTCAGCTCATGAGCACACAGACAATATCACAGATGGCATTAGCAATGATATTGAAATAACATCATGTATGACATCACCAGGAAGAACTGCGAGTTAAGGTTGTTGTCACTTACACCACCAATGCAAATTCATGGGATTTGTTGCAGGAAATGCCTTCACCTTACCTTTGTCTAAACTGAAGTTGTTTCACTCAAAACATGCATATATATATATATATATATATATATATATATATATATATATATATATATATATATATATATATATATATATATATATATATATATATATATATTCAGTAAAAAAACTTTGTTAAAGGGACGTTATGGTAAGTTGCACTACTAAAAACCCATGAAATTCAGCAAAAAAAACGTTGTTAAAGGGACGTTATGGTTCCAAGTAAAACCAAAAAAAAACTGAAATTCATAAATTATGGTAAGCTAAGCAACCATAACTCGCACCACCACTGTGAACTGCTAAGACTAACACCCAGGACATCAAAGATGACATCACAAATATATATATATTAACAGACCATACAAACATTGAAAATAGTACACCAAAGGATACATTGGATAAGACTCTCCAGCGCATGGAAGAAAAAATGGACATGCTCATGGCAAATTTCAACCATTTGAAGAACTTTGTGGAGGACCCCATAAAAGAAAAAATTAAATACCATTGTCCCACATGTACCTGTCCCCCCTCTCCATATCCCAGTCAATTATCCCCAAACCCTCTTCACGAAGAAAAACGTTTTGATGAGACTTCCATCCCTTCATTTCCTCCTATCCATCCTCTTGAAACCCCCAATTCCCCTGTGTTTGTGTCAGTTTCTGCTACCCTTCTCTTTCATAAATTGTACATCTATATATAATAAAACAAAAATATTATGTGTCTTCATTCACTTCTTTTTTGTGTTTTATTTTTATAAAGGCAGTTAGGGTGTCCATGGACAGTGTGGGTGTCCGGAATGTCCATAATTAACCAAAATGGGGGTGTCCTAAGGACACTATACCTATCCGTACTGTTCGCAGACAAGTTGAAACTGTTCTAAGAACACACTCGGTGTCCGGAATGTCCGTAATTAACCAAAATGGGGGTGTCCTAAGGACAATATACCTGTCCGTACTGTTCGTAGACAAGTTGAAACTGTTCTAAGAACACACTCGGTGTCCGGGATGTCCGTAAAAACCAAAATGGAGGTGTCCTAAGAACACTATACCTGTCCGTACTGTTAGCAGGCAAGTTGAAACTGTTCTAAGAACACACTTGGTGTCCGGGATGTCTATAAAAACCAAAATGGAGGTGTCCTAAGCACACTATACCTGTCCGTACTGTTTCGCAAGCAAAATGGAACCGTTCTTAGAACACACTTGGTGTCCAAGATGTCTATAAAAACCAAAATGGAGGTGTCCTAAGGATACTATACCTGTCCGCACTGTTTGCAAGCAAAATAGAACCGTTCTTAGAACACAATCGGTGTCCGGGATGTCTGCAATTAACCAAAATTGAGGTGTCCTAAGGACACTATACCTGTCCGTACTGTTTGCAAGCAAAATGGAACCGTTCCTAGAACACACTCGGTGTCCGGGATGTCCACAATTAACCAAAATGGAGGTGTCCTAAGGACACTATACCTGTCCGTACTGTTCGCAGGCAAGTTGAAACTGTTCTAAGAACACACTTGGTGTCCGGGATGTCCGCAATTAACTAAAATGGAGGTGTCCTAAGGACACTATACCTGTCCGTATTGTTCGTAGGCAAATGGGAACTGTTTTAAGAACACACTTGGTGCCTGGGTTGTCCGCATATATGCAAAATGGGGGTGTTCTAAGGACAATATACCTGTCTGTACTGCCTAAAGAACATCTACGCACATGCGCACCAAACCCATAAGTTTTCCGAACATTGCGCCTGTCCGTAACTGTTCGCATCACTTGTGTGGCACTCTTAGTTAATTTCAGGACCCAAACACTGTCCGTAGAACACCAAGGCACATGGGCACAACCGTTCCCGTGCATTTGATGTCCTGCGGACACCCATTCCCTTTGCGGACATGTTCGCGATGCCATCATGTGACCGCACTCACGCTGAGCGTGTGTTCTAAATTGCGGACACTGTCCGGGTCCATGAACATTTTAAAAGTGCATTTTCAGGCTATCCACAGTATTTTATAGTAAACATTCACCATAGCACATGTCCCAGACAATCACCCTGACTCTCTACATACTTTTTGGAACTTTTTGAGCCTTTTTGGAATGTTCGATCTGTCCGCGGACAGGGTGGGTGTCCGCGAACTGCGCACCCGCACCCCTATAAAAGGCCACACCCCAGAGCTCATCCTCATTGTGTTTCTGGCTATCTTACAGAACACGGTGTACTTTGGCTGCCAATCTTCAAAATTCTTCTGAAACCTGATGGCATCCATGGCTCCTCTACTGCCACCTGGTGCTACATCTGCCTCAGCACCACCCCCACCCCCTCCACCATCACCACCTCCCCAAGGGCCTGAAGAGGAGAACAGGCATGAGGATGTAGAGGAGGATGAAGAGGATGAAGAGGATGAGGTAGTGGAAGTCCCTACTACCAGCACTCGCCGTGAGTCTTGGGTGTGGCAGTTATTTACCATTCATGGTAACGTACCCAAGGCGCGTGCGAACAAAGTCACCTGCAACCAGTGCAAAATGGTGCTGAGTCGCGGGAGGCTTGGTTCGTACAGCTTTGGTACGACTACTAGGAAGCGACACCTAAGGTCGTTCCACGGTGGGGCTGTTCGCAAGGTTGTACCTTGCGAGCAGAGTAGTAGGTTGAGTTCCTCTACTTCATCCTCCATTTTTGCTCCGCTCACCACAAGAGACACTCCTGTGGGAGAGCGCATTCCTCCAGCTGCCTCAGAGGCCATTCACAATGCAGATGACTCTTATCTTTCGAGGGTCACAGTTTTGTGTATGTACTGCGACGCAGTACTCTGCAGGGGGGAGAGACTTTGAAGTGCTTTTGAGACTGCGGTCTCAGAGCATGAGAAGACCTGCTACCTACCTAAGTAAGACCCACCCTACATCTTCCTCTCTCCAACTGCCCTTTCTTATCCCTGTGTTTGGTGTCCCCCCTTTACCCTCCTTTCCCCTCCTCTCCTAGTTTTTCGTGTGTAAAAAACCAAAAACAATATAAAACAACAAAAATCAAAATCAAAAAAAGGCTCTTT